>NC_092766.1:20125743-21558243 GCF_047496795.1 Chiloscyllium punctatum
CGAAAAAAAAATATTAATTCGAACGAATGGTTCCAAGAATGAAACTCTTAAGTTCTGTCATCAGGTACAGAACAAGAGAGGAAAATTGACCAAAGATTTGGAACTGGAAACCGTTTTGACTGAATCATTTGCATTCTTTTTGCACGGAAACTGACTCTTTGGTCCAACTTGACGATGCTGGACAGATATCCTAAATTAATCTAGTCCCATTTTCCAACATTTGCCCCACATTACTCTAAACGCTTGTTACTCATATTCCCATCCAGAGGCCATTAAAATTTGCAGTTGAACCAGTCTCCACCACTTTCTCTGCCAACTCATTCTAGACACGCCTGAAAAATTTGCCCATTTGGTCCCTTTTAAATCTTTACCCTCTCGTTTTAAATCTGATTATTCTAGTTTTGCACTCCCTCGCCAGCGGGAAAGCACCTCGTCTGGTCACTCTATCTCTGTCCCTCATGAGTTAATACAGAGGAACGAATTAACTTTATCATACTTGTCAGGTGGGAAAGGTCTGCAGACTTTTCTTCCAACGTAACAATTTGAAAACTGATTGATGTAGGAAGTCTTACGTACAGAATTGTAGAAATGCATCTTGGCGTCGTTTTCAATAAGTAATTGAAGCATAACAGCAGTTACACAAAACAGTTGTGAAAGCTGCAGAATGGCAACCTTTCCAGCTGAAGGACATTAGGGCACGAGTCTTATTTCCAATGTACGATAGCTCGGTTAGACTGCACTTGGAGTACAGTATAAGGAATTATAATCCTCAATTTAGGAAAGTTACTATTGCGGTATGAGGAAATCCACGAATGTTGATTAGCATTGACAGCAGAGATTGGAGTTTGTCCTGTGAATTGAAATTGGGCAAATTCTGCCTTAATAATTTTACCATTTCAAAACATGAGAGGTGATCTCATTGAAAGCTGCAAAATATTTGAACAGATAAACAGGATGGTGCAGTTAAATTGTATGTCCTCACTGATGAATCCAGAAGAAGCTGGGCACAAGTTTAAACTTTAGCATTGTGATTTATGCCCACCGTGAGGACTATTAAATTTCAGTCCTAGTCTTGAGAAGTTTCGATATTCTCCACTACAATGAGCCGTGGATATTTTGTCTTTGAATGCCTTTAAGTTGTGTTTGTTCGTTTTCGAATTAACAACGGCCTTAAGCTTTATGTAGTTATGCCTGTACAAGGCTTACAAGTGTTTCAGGGTCCGTGATCAACATTAGTAGTGGAGTCGGCTTTCCAGTATAAATCGTCTGGCCTTTTGCAATTACCCTTCATACACTCCAGAGTGAACCTTCTACGTTGATAATAATCTCTGTCGTACAAGGGTCTTCCATTGGTCCCAAAAACACATTTTTGCGATAAAAATAATTTCAACACTTTTTTTCAAATCTTGTCAGTATATATGAAGACCATGTTCAGATAACATTAACTGCATCACAAGAATCATCACAGAATATTGAGAAACAAAGCAATCTTCGCCCTTTCACAAGGCAATTGTACTTTGGGACACCTGAAGTCAGATGGAAATAAAACCCGATTGGATTGAATCGCAAAATTTTTAAGGCGGTAAAAGATGCCATTCGCTGTATCATAGACCATAAGGCATAGGAGCAGAAATTATACAATTAAGCCAATGGTTCTGGTCCACCATTCAATCATGGCTGATCACTTCTCAAACTTTGTTTCCCGCAATTCCCTTTCACCCTTGATTCCCTTGATACTCGTTAACGTATCTATCACAATCTTAAATATACTCAACGAACTGGACACTGTAGCCTTCGTTGGCAATGAATCCTCTTCACACACCACTCGCTGGTTGAAGAAGTTTCTCCTTCTGTCTGCTCTAAAAGGTCTTCCCTTTGTCCTAAGGCTGTGCACTGGGTTACGAGTCTCTCCCAAAATGAAAACATCTTTCCAACATCTACTCTGCCTTGGCCATTCAGTATTCTTTACATTTGAATTAGATCCTCCCTCATCCTTCCAACCTTCATCGTGTATAGACCCAGAGTCCTCAAACATTCCACAAATGTGAAGCATTTCATTCCTTGGACCATTCCAGAGGACCGATTCTGAAATGTGCCTTTTAGCGATTGTTAACTGAGAATCATTACCTCATGAATGTCTCCTGATTTTTTGTCCTAACTTTGCACACTATTACTATCAACATGATCCCCCAATGCCCACTTGAATGCCTCATTTTTTTTTTATTTTAGAACATTTGCATCGCATGGATCCCATTTCTAACTTCTCATCGTTGATTTTTTAAAAATCATTCAGTGGATCATTATGTGGCTGGCTATGTTAGCATTTGTTATCCATCTCTAATTGTTCAGAAGGTATTGAATTCTGACGATAATTCTGTGGATCTGAACTTACATACCCACCGTAATGGACAATGTGAATCAAATGGTAAAGATATGCCAGGTACTCCGCTCCCCAGTATGGCAGACGAATTGAAGAACCATTGCCAGCATTGAAAATAAGCCTTACTTCAAAAGATTGCCTGAAATTATAAGGAAAGTTATGGACAGATGCCAGTGGAGTGAAGAAGACATTGAAAGGATGTAGTTAGGTACTTTTTAAACCTAAGAACAGACTTGTAAGAAGGTTATGTTCTGAATAATCTGGGTAGCGCATCGAGAAAAGTAAGCTTTTCTACATGCTAGTTCAGTTCATTCTTTTATTCTATTCGACAGCGTCAGAAAGAACAAAATGTCAAGCATGCCTGTTATCATAAATCGGGCATTGTGAGTGCAAAATGGTTCATTGAAACATTTCGCTCTTCTTTTTCCTTGTACATGAACGTCTATTGCTAGATCATGTAAGATTCGCCCACAATCTAAAAATAAGCAGGTTAGCAGAACTCACCATGCAAAATTCCCCACAGTGTTCAAGCATACTTTGGTGAGGTACATTTGTCAGGTGTAAATATAGGATAATGGGGAAAGGGGAATGCTAATAATTGGGTTATGCTTGCAGTGTCTTTGTGGACTTGTTAGGCCCAAGGACCTGTTTCCGCACCCTCGTGATTTCATTTTTAAAAAGGCGCTAATTCTGGCTCACATGCATCTGCACATATTCAACATGCGACTCTTTTCCCCCAACCACCCCACCACAATAGCAGTCCACTAGCGCGGTGCACTACGTGAATGTAAGTTGCAAGATGCAGAACTTTAAGGAAGCTGTACACTATAAAACGAAACGTGGTTTCGAGAATGTGGGGGAGTGATATTGTGAAACGTAACCACAGACACCCAACTGAAATAATGTTCCTGCAATCAAAAAGATCGATTTCAACAGATTTAAGGACTGAAATTGGGAAATTACTTCAGTTCAACAAAGATTGCAAATGAGATCGTTTCCCATGTGTATGGTGTAGTTCATGAACGGTGACTGTCTTTTCTTATATCAGTGAATGGGGAAGATGCAACCTTTCGAATCCTTGGTTACCAATTGCCCAAGTGCAGTCAAAAAGGTCACTTTGCACCACGAGCATAGGATTGAATGGATTGGAAGTACTCCTTGGTTATTTGTGACAGATGTTTGATTCCATAGTGAATCTAAATCTCATGCAACCGAGAAAAAAAGCTTCGAAGGCTCAACCCTGAATAGGAATTAAACGTGAGTCACAGTGGGGAAGGCGCTAACGGATGAACACGAGACCTGCAGGGCACGACAATTGCAGGCGTCTGTCAAAGTCAGATAAAGCATATTGCTTGAACAACTTTGCAATGTCCGTCATATGCAAGGAACTGAACTAACGTTTTGCATTCATTGCTACCTAACCAATTACAGCGGGGAATTATCTGTAATGGTAATCTGTAATCTGTAATCCTGACCCGCACAATTAACTCTGATGACTCATCAGCAACAAATTACGGCCTCACGATTCATGATTTACTTTCGTCTCTTCAGCTTCAGTATCAGAAAACATAGCACCCGTTTTCTTCTGAAGCTGTTTTTCTCAGCTCCACTCCCTGTCCAAGTCAGTCACCTCCAGCACATCTGCATACAGAGATCAAAACTTTAAAGCTCGGAGCAGGAGTTGACACTTCAATATTCTATATAAACTTGGTTAATTCTCTACCTCCTTACCATATTCCTGTTTTCTCTACACGCCCTCTGAATCTTTTGATATCAAATAAAATAAATGTATTTTCGCATATACTCGGAGATTTGGCCTCAATAACGTGTTATGGTATCGAATTACAGAGGTGTCCTCTCTGACTCAAGAAGTGTTTCTTCCTGTCAATCCTAGTTGTTCCACGCACGATACTAAGTCTGGAAGTCCTCGTTCTATACTCTGCAATCAGGGCAAACATCCAGCTACTCTCTCTATTCCTATGAGAATTTTATGTATTTCAATAAGTTCTGTTCCATTTTTCTAACGTTTAGTGGAAACATACCCAGCCGAATCAATCTCTTCTTAAATGACAAGACTGCCATTTCCAGTGTCAGCTTAGTGTTGTCGCTGGACGACCTCTCCACCTCTTCCTTTTTGAAATAATTTTGAATAAATTCATGTGCATTCGCACTGTATTGCATCAGCTTGCTTGCACATACAATTTTTCTAGACTGCCCTTCTACTTCATTCTATCTTCCTCATAACTCACAGCCCCAATTAGTTTTAGTTTGCAGCTATATGCAGTTAATCAACGCTTCACCGAGAAAGAAGACAAATTGATTCCATTCTATTTCTTTTTGCAGCCAATTCATATTTGTAAAAGAATATTCTGCCAAGGTTCAAGTCTTTCAGTTTTCCCAAGTAGCTTCGCCATGTGAGACCAGATCAAAAGCATTCTCAGAAATGTCTTCACCAGACAATCATCTGCGATGAAGTTTCCTGCGCCTCAAGACAAGGAAGGAATTGAATGAGTTGAATGTGAAGGAACTTGACAGAATGCCGATAAGAAACTGGGCGGAAGACAAAGCATCACATTAAACTTGGAGCATGGGTGATAATTTGTCAGTGTATACTTGGAAGAAGGTACGAACACACTAACTTTAAGAGAGAGAAATTAGTGCCAACGTTTTCAAAATGAAGAGTTCACAGTCGGCCGTGTCAGAATTACTTGGCAATGACATAGATGTTCCTGATCATTATTTTCAATGTTGGTCAGCATGGGATAATCAGTTGGAATCGAATCAACGCCTGTAAAATTTAGCACGATAAATGATTTTCCTGTGTGCAAAAGTATGGAAATATGTTTAAGCACATATAAATAAGATGCCACGATAAACTTATCGCTTCAGAACGATGATACAAAATGCTATCGTTGACTTTCTCAATGTGAACAGTGCTCCCGATTTCTTCAGGGACTACCTTTCCAGAATCGGTGATCTATGAACTACACTGCTCAGCGGAATTGAACACATCTTAATATTTATCTTTGGCCCTGTTTTATCTTTGAAACTCCGCCGGCGTCCTCTTTCATCACTTCAATATTCTCTTCAATCATTACAACCAATAATCCTCGTTTCCTTTCTTTCCTATCTTTTCTGAACACCTTGCACCCAGGAGTAATTAACATTCAATTCTACTCCCTTAGCGGCTCGATCTACGTTGACTGTTTAAAACTTCAACTGGACCACAGCTGGCTAACTGAATCAAATCTGCATTGGGAGTCGGACATCAGGAAAAACATATGTGAACCAGAGTCTTCACTTTTGGAACGTCTTAAATTCATTGAAAACTGTCGGAGAATTTCAAACAGTTCTTCTCTTTTGAATAACAAATTGAACTCTTGACAGATGGCTGCTTCTGATGTAGACTCACATTACTCCTTTGAAGGTGAGAGAGACGAAAGATTGAAAATTACCGTAATGCTCAGAAAATCTGGCAGTATTTTTCAAATCTAATCGAAGTTTATCAGCTGAAATGTCGAACCCGCTTTTTATTCCATGGTGCTTGCAGCGCTGTTGTGTATTTCCAGCAATTATAAGTCATCTTTGTGTGAAAATGAAGGATGGCTGTTGAGATTTTCTTTGTCTGGTTTGCATCAGCAGCGTTCTGAGGGATCTAACCGACCATGTGTGAAGACAGCCACAGGGTGGTAATTCAGGTTTTATTTTGTGATTTTTTACGTTTCAAAATTCTAAATGTTTTCCTGTCTCTGTCTGCAATAGGCAAATATTTGCATTTCCATTAATTTCCTTTCCATGTACATTATTGTTGATTCCTGGAGTATATAATTCTCAACTGTGCCGTCAGTTCATGTTTCACCTAATTTTCATATGTAATATACTTGCAGCTTATAAATAATGGCATATGCATTAAAACTATTTAAAACTGCATAATTATATATTGTTAAAAATATGCTACTTTCGCATTTGCAGAATGCACATATTATCGCCTAATTTTTCACCACATGTCATTCTGGGTCATCGCAAATCCGTGACAATGCCAGCGATTCCTCACATCCTGAACTGTCAAAGAGCCTGAATTGTGAAACATTTCATTATCTCATTCACTTCCTTTTTCTCTGCCTCGTTGTCCACCCTGAGTCGCTATCTGGAATTTAAAAGAAGTCCCTCTCGGGTAGATCATTGTAATCACAGTTTTTTTTCACGATTTGATTGCTTAACTGTATGAAATGTGGAGCAGCAAATACTTCTAGTGATTTGCTCTTATAGCATTCAATATCCCTGCCGGATATTGCAAGTGTAGTTGTTTTCAGCTGAAAATTTATGCTCAGATATCTTGTGAAATTTCATTTTAAATCAGCTACCATGAAACATGAAAAAAATGTTAAAGCAATGTATTCGACTTTAATTCGTCAATCCCTGAGGCAGCTATAGGTGATAGTCACGCGCCATCAAGGAAGCAAAGCATGCGTATGCACAGAGAACATATAGCCTTTATCAGGACAGTGGTGATATGCCGAGTATATCGAAGTGTGTTAAGGCCATCACCAAAGACAACATAGCAGCAAATACTTGTGCTGGTGATATCCACCTCCCAGATGAGTTGAACAACTTCTGTGCATGGTTTGAGCCATGAAATGATGTGGAAGCGAGGAAGAGCATTCCCCGCCACTGCCCCAATGAACTGGTCTTGTGTCTTCTTAGGACTGACGTGAGGAAAACTCTATGCTGAGTAAACCCACTGCTGGACCACATATCATCCCTCGCACATTGCTCAGAGGATGCTCTCATGGACCTCTTTAAAATTTCCTTCAGTTGTACCATTTTTCCAACATGCTTCAAGACCACTAACATTGTCCCTGTGACGAAGAATTTTTTAGTGTCTTGCCTCAGTATCTTCTGCCCCGTTGCGTTTACACTCATCACCACGATCTGTTTCGAGATGCTCGTCATGAGGCATATTTAGACCCTGATGCCCCCCGCACCTTCATTCGACACTCTGCAGTTTGCATATCATTCCAGCCGCTTAACAGATGATGCCATCTTCACCACCCTGCATATGGCCCTCACCCAACTGATGAAGAAGGAAACAGGTTATTGTTCATTATCTTCAGTTCTACATTCACCAGTATCATTCGTCAGCACTTTTTTGGAAAGCTGAATCTGCTGCGCTTGAATATGTCCCTCTGTAACTGGGAGTCCTCAGTCAACCCGGATTGGGAACAGCATCTCCAACAGCATCACACTGAACACTGGGGCTCCCTGGGGCTGTCTGCTCCGGGGTGATCACCGTGCGTTCAGGCGACTGAACATAGATGTCCAGCTCAAATTATAGTATTGAGTTCACTGTTGACACGTTGGAACTGGCTCTCATTAGCAGGAGCGAAGTGTCAGCATACAGAGAGAAGGTGCTGGGGCGAATGGACGAGTGCAGAGCCAACAACCTGTCTATGAACACGGACAAACCGAAACAGATGGTCCTGACTTCATGAGAACTCAGACCGGTCAGTCTCTACAAGATGTCGACGTTTTGCCTGTAGAGATTGTGAAGAGCACCAAATTTGTTTTGCATCCGTTTTTCAGATAATCTCACCTGGTCACTCAACACCAACTTCATAGCCAAGAAATACCAACAGCGTCTCCATTCTGTGTAGGTTGAGGAAATCCCATTTGACATTTCATTTCCTCACCTTCTACAGAGGGTTAATTGAGAATACACGGAGCAGCTGCATCACTGCCTGGTTCGGGAATTTCATCATCATAAATCATAAAACCCGACAACGGGTTGTGAGGAAAGCTGAAATTATCATCAGAATCTTCTTCTCTGAATGACAGGCACACTGCATCGGCAAGACCAACGGGATTGTAAACGACCCACAAATTTTTGACTAAAGGTCTTCTCCCTCCTGCCATCTCGCAGAAGATACCAGAGCATCACGGCCAGATTCTACAAAGCTTTCTTCACACAAGCCTTCAGAATTCTTAACACTGCATGATTCCAATCTCTTCCAATTACAATTTTTGGACGATATTTTTAATGGCTGCTGAAACAATATTTGATTAATGATCATTCATTGTAATTTGTCCACTATTTTCCCTATTAGCTTGTCAGGAATTACTGCGCTGTCTGGCATCTTTTGCACTTTTTATGCACTTTATGCTGCTCTGTGTATGACTGTATTGTGGTGTAGCTTCTGTGTGGAAGTAGCACCTTGTTCCTGGAGCAACGCAGTCTCATTTTTATTGTTCCAGTTGTATACGGTAGAAATGATAAATAAACCTTATCTTCTCTCTATCTAACCTACTCTACTGTCTGTTATCTCCATGCATGGCCCCAAAGAACGATTGCAACCCACCAGAGTTTTACCTGGATTTCCTAGAACATGCTTTACTGCATCCATTGCTCCTAAATTCAGGACCGGTTCAGGGAACATCTATGGTCGGCTCTGTTTTTTCTTGAGCAACACTCAATGGCAAGTTTCTAGGAAGTGTTGCTGAACAAAGTGACCTTGGAGTGTCCACAGGTAAGCTACTCAGTGTTCTTGTTTTGGAGACGAAGTGTCGAGTAATGGCAGCGCATGCAGTGGAACGTTTCTCCTGTAGGATATTTGAGTTAGGGGTGACCACCGATGCTCCTGCCGACTTCATCTGCAGGAAAGGCAGTCAGGTCCTTCTCCTCACAGAACGCGTTAGGCTGAGAGGGTGATAGATAGGAGCTACAGGGACATAGTTACGCCAGAGAACAGAGGGAGCTGGGTAAGAGTTAGAGGTGGGAAGGGGAGGAAGCAGACAGTGCAGGGATCCCCTGTGATCGTTCCGTTCAACCGCTTTGGATACTGTTGGGGGAAGGCCTGGCAGGGGTAAGCTGCAGTGACCGGGTCTCTGGCACAAGGTCCGGCTCTGAGGCTCAGAAGCGAAAGGGGGAGAGCACTAGTTATAGGAGACTCTATAGTTAGAGGGACGGACAGGAGGTTCTGAGGACATGGGTGAGACTCTCAGATGGTTTGTTGCCTCCCGGGTGCCAGGTTCCGAGACATCTCAGACTGTGTCTTCAGAATCCTTAAGGGAGGGGGGTGCAGCCAGAAGTCGTGCTGCACGTTGGCACCAACGACATAGGTAGGAAGAGGGGTGGGGAGGTCATTAATGAGCTCACGGAGTTAGGCTTGAAGCTAAAAGCCAGGACGGACAGAGTCGTCGTCTCTGGGTTGATGCTGATGCCACATGACAGTGAGGCAAGGGTAAGGGAGAGAGTGCAGTTGAACACGTGGCTGCAAGGATGGTGTAGGAGGGAGGGCTTCAGGTATTTGGACAATTGGACTGCCTTCTGGGGAAGGTGGGACCTGCACAAGCAGGACGGGTTGCACCTGAACCAGAAGGACACCAATATCCTGAGAGGTCAGTTTGCTAGCACTCTTTGGGGGGATTTAAACTAATTTGGCAGGGGGTTGGGATCGGGACTTGTAGTCCAGCAAGTAGGGAGGCTGTGGAGAAGGTAGCACTAACAGGGAACACTTATGGACACAGAGATGGGTTCAAGTGTGTATACTTTAACGCAAGGAGTATCAGAAATAAGGTGGGTGAACTTAAGGTGTGTATTGGTACCTGGGGCTACGATATTGTGGCCATCACTGAAACGAGGATAGAACAGGGACAGGAATGGTTGTTGGAGGTTCCTCGTTACAGATGCTTCAGTAAGATGAGGGAGGGTGGTAAAAAAAGAGAGGGTTGGCGTTCCTAATTAGAAATGGTATAACGGCTGCAGAAAGGCAGTTCGAGGGGGATCTGCCTTTGGAGGTAGTATGGGCTGAAGTCAGAAATAGGAAAGGAGCAGTCACCTTGTTGGGTGTTTACTATAGGCCCCCCAATAGCATCAGAGATGTGGAGAAGCAGATTGGGAAACAGATTTTGGAAAGGTGCAGAAGCCCACAGGGTAGTAGTCATGGGCGATTTCAACTTCCCAAATATTGATTGGAAGCTCTTTAGATCAAATAGATTGGATGGGGCGGTGTTTGTGCAGTTTTCCAAATGCAGGAAGCTTTTCTAACTCAGTATGTAGATTGTTTGACCAGAGGGGAGGCCATATTGGATTTGGTACTTGGTAACAAACCGGGACAAGTGATGGGCTTGTTAGTGGGTGAACGTTTTTGTGACGGTGACCACAATTCTGTGACTTTCACCTTGGTATTGGAGACTTCCTTACTGATAACAGTAAGGAAAACTGGCGCGCCCGGACCGAGGAAGCGGAATAACGAGCGCGATCTGCGATTGCCTGGCATGGTAGGTGCAACAGGGTAGGTTTTACAATTGGGGGAAGGGTAAATACGATGCTCTAAGACAGGATCTGTGTAGCATAAGTTGGGAACATAGGCTGTCAGGGAAGGATATCGTGGAAATGTGGAACTTTTTCAAGGAGCAGATACGACATGTCCTTAATATGTATGTACTGTGAGGGAACCGTGGTTGACGAGGGAGGTTGAATGTCTTGTAAAGAGGAAGATGGAGGCTTACAAAAGGTTGAGGAAACAAAGTTCAGACAGAGCAGTGGAGGGATACAGTATAGCCAGAAGGAAGCTGAAGAAAGTGATTAGGAGAGCTAAGAGAGGGCATGAAAAATCTTTGGCAGATAGGATCAAGGATAACCCCAAGGCATTTTATGCGTATGTGAGAAACATGAGAATGACGAGAACGAGGGTAGGTCCGAACAAGGACAGTAGTGGGAGACTGTGTATTGAGTCGGAAGAGATAGGAGAGGTTTTGAATGAGTACTCTTCTTCAGAATTTACAAACGAGAGGGACCGTATTGTTGAAGAGTAGAGTGTGAAACGGACTGGTAAGCTAGAAGAGATACTTGTTAGGAAGGAAGATGTGTTGGACATTTTGAACAACGTGAGGATAGACAAGTCCCCCGGGCCTGACGGGATATATCCTAGGAACATTCCAATGTCCTGAAGCCGTTTCCAATTTAAAATGAAAGTTTTGCTCCTTTCACACGGAAAGAGCTGTTACTCATGGAGCAGTTTCCATGAGTTGTTTCCCTTGGCATGGCAGAAAGCCGCTGATTGAAGCTGCAGTGGCCGCTTTCTGTTGGCATCGGGAGCTTGGAGAAAATTATGTCATATTCTGCTGCATGTAACCGTCTCACTCCCTGCGGACTTGGGGTGAATCATGGATGAGTTTTCGCGGTTACAATGTCGATACAATGTCGTTGTAAATGCTTGTGCTGAAATATTTGAGGCTTTATGCCCTGGGTGGGCTGGAACCACCAACATTTCAGCCAACTGCGCTGACCATTTGAGACACAGAAACTGGCAACGCAGATATCCAAAAGCACAGTTATCGACGGGATATGAGGATACGTCGGACAGCAGGAACTTGCGTTGTTTTCAGAGACCGTTGCTGATTTTAGCACCGGGAGGGTAAGCACACTGAGGAGCTGCAAACACTCAAATTAAAAGGCTTCCACACATGCGCAGTTCTCTCACATACATCTCCACATAGTAGCTTCCTTCCGATGCAGGTATTTGAAGCCACGACTCGATAGAGACTGAAGCTTAAAAAATCCAGCATATCAGACTGCTCGACCACGCTTCCACACGAAAGCCAAGCCTCAGATTTGTCATGACTAGTGTTTCAGCATCCATTCACTTCAGGCACTTAGACCTCGTAAATTTTGTAATGAACTTGGCGTAATTTAAGAAGAAAGACCAAAGAAAATCTACAGACAAAGAACAGGCCCTTCATCCATTCAAGCCTGAGCCGATCCAAATCTACTGTTTAAACCTGTCACCCAATTCGTAAGGATCTGGATCCGTCTGCTCCCCACCGACTCATGCATCTGTCCAGACGCATCTGAAATGAATCTACCGTGATTACCTCTCCCGTCTCTGCTGGGAACGTGTTCCATACACCCAGCACCCGCTGTGTCTTGACAGCGCGTTGCCGCGTGTATCCCTCTTAAACTTTTTACCTCTCACTTGAAAGCGTGACCTCTCGGTATTTAATCCTTCAACCAGGGAAATAAAACTTTTCTCTATCGACCCTGTTTTCTGTACACTTCATGATTTTGTAAACCTCAAAAAGGTCCCCCTCAAACTCCTTTTTCCTAATGAAAACAAACCTAGCCTACTCAACCTCTCTTCTTAGATTGCACCTTCAATACTAGGCAACATCCACTTAAACCTGTTATACACCCTCTCCAAATCGTCCCCATCCTTTTGGTAATGTGGCGACCAGAAATTTACACAGTATTCCAAGTGCGGCCAGACCAATGTCTTGTTCAATTTTAACATGACTTGCCAGCCATTTTATTCAATACCCCATCCCATGAAGGCAAGCATACTGTATTACTGCTTGACCACTCCATCCACCTGTGTGCAATGGACCTGCACTCACAGATCTCTGTCCATCAACTTTTTTTCCCAAAGCTCTTCCTTTCATTGTATAACTCGATCTAGAATTAGACTGGCCGAAATGCGTCATCTCACATTTGTTTGTGTTGAACTCCAGCTGCCATTTTCCGCCCAACTTTCCAGTATATCTATATCCTCCTGTATTATTTAACAGTCCCTTATACTTTCTGCTCGTCCAGAAATCTTCGTGTCATCTGCAAACTTTCTGATCATTCCAACAGTGCTCTCTTCCAAATCATTTATGTATATCACAAACAACAGTGGCCACAACACTGACCCCCTGCGGAGCACTACTGGGCATCTTTCTCCATTTCCAGAAACTCTCTTCAACTGCCACTCTCTGTCTCCTATTGCTCAACCCACCTGTCCAGAACACCCTGAACAACATGTTACTTTACATTCTGTATTCAGTTACCATGAGGAACCTTATCTAACCCCTTACTGTCGTGCATGTATATGACATCAACAGCCTTTCCTTCATCTATCAACTTGATCACTTCCCGAAAAACTCTATTAAGTTGGAAAATCACGAACTCCCCCGCACAAAACCATTTTGCCTCTGATATTACTATCACTGATATGCCCATTCTTTTCTAAATATGAACAGATCCTATCCCTCATTACCTTCTCCAGCAACTTTCCCAACACTGATGTCAGGCCCATTGGTCTGTAGTTATCCGGAATATCCATACTATCCATCTTGTACAGGGGACAATATAAGCTACGTTCCAGTCGGCCAGAACTTCACCAGTGCTTAAGGATGCCACGAAGATATCTGTCAGGGCCCCAGCTATTTCCTCTCTTGCTTCACTCAGGAACCCGAGGTAGATCCCATCCGTTCCTGGGGATTCGTCCACATTAAGTGCGATATTATAATCATTGTGATATCATAAGCCAACAGCACCACTTAAAAGGTGTTGCAAGGAGGTTCATCAGTAACTTTCAAATCAGAATTGTATACATTGTATGCCTAAAAAGGAAGTTTCAAACAAATAATGGTAGAGACAGTGATGGCTTCCTTCTGTGTTGTATGATTCCACGATTCCTCTCAACACATTCTTGGTGTGAGGGAGTTATCCAGTGAGGAAAGTCTGGATAGGCTAAACCTGTACTCACTGGAGAATGGTGAGAGGTGATTTTACTAAAACATATAAGGTCTGAATACCGAGAAGATGTTTTCATCTGCCCAACACAGCTTCCCTACTAATGTCAACATGATCCAGACGAATCAAATGTCTTAGTCTGGACACAACATTCATCATGTTCCTCTCCTCAGTGAACACTGATGTAAAATAATCATTCAGAATCTTACCCACTCTCTCAGATTCGACATACAGCCTTCCTTCATTTTCCTTTAGTGGACCAATCCTTTCTCTTGTTACCCGCTTGCTTCTTATATATGAACAATAGGCTTTGTGATTCTCCTTAATTCTGCTAGCGTAAGTTGTTTCATGACCCCTTTTAGCCCCCTTGATGCCTCGTTTAAGACTTTTCCTACTCTTCTCATGTTCCTCCAGGGACCATTCTGTTCTTAGCTGCCGAGGCGTTATGTATGCTTCCCTTTTCCTCTTGACGTGTCGTACAATTGTCCTGTCATCAACGGTTCACGAATATTGCCTTTCAAATCCTTTGCCTTCAACGTTACATGCCTATCCTGCACTATATTTAACCTATCTTTGAAAGTCTGCCACATATGAACTGTGGACTTTCCTACAAATAGCTGTGTCCAATCCACATTTCCGACCTCTTGCATAATTTTGATATAATTAGCTTTGGCCCAGTTTAGTACTCTTTCCTCAGGTCCACTCTCATCTTTGTCAATGAGTATTCTAAAACTTACAGAATATTGGACGCTTCCCAAATAAATCACCCACGGCAACTGTTCTCACCTGCCCTGGCTTATTCCCCAATATCATTTCCAATATGGCCTATTCCCTCGTCGGACTATTGATATACAGCTCCAGGAAACTCACCTGGAGGCTTCTTACAAATGGTAACCCATCCAGACCTCTGACGCTAAGAGTATCCCGGTCAATGTTTTTATAGATTAGATTAGATTAGATTAGATTACTTACAGTGTGGAAACAGGCCGTTCGGCCCAACAAGTCCACACCGCCCCGCCAAAGTGCAACCCACCCATACCCCTACATCTACCCCTTACCTAACACTACGGGCAATTTAGCATGGCCAATTCACCTGACCTGCACATCTTTGGACTGTGGGAGGAAACCAGAGCACCCGGAGGAAACCCACGCAGACACAGGGAGAATGTGCAAACTCCACACAGTCAGTTGCCTGAGGCGGGAATTGAACCCAGGTCTCTGGCGCTGTGAGGCAGCAGTGCTAACCACTGTGCCACCGTTAGGAAAACGGAAATCTCCAATCACCACTAATTTATTGCCTCTACGTCTTTCTATGATCTGTTTAACTATTTTTTTTCTTATACCTCATGCTCACTGTAATACAACCACAAAACTCTAACCTCACCCTTCTTATTTCACTGCTCCATCCATAGTGTCTCACGACCCTACACGGTGTCCTTCTTTCACACAACCATGATATAATGCCTGACCAGCAATGCAACTCCTTCCCCTTTTACTTCCCTCCCTGTCCCGTCTGAAGCATCTATATCCTAGAAAATTTTGTTGCCAACTATGCCCTTCCTTCAGCTAAATGTCTGTGATCTCGATAACGTCATATTCCCAGGCAGCAACCTGAGCCCTAAGTTCATTTGTCTATACTCCATGCATTAAAGTAGATGCATTTCAGGCCACCAGTTCTTTTGCATTCATCTACTCTCTGCCTACTCTTCCCATTATTAATGCTATCTTCCTGATTCTTACAGTTTCCAGTTTCCACCTCACTGCCGACTTGTTTTCACTTGTGGTTCCCAACCCCCACCACATTAGTATAAAAACTCCCCAACAACAGAAGCAAAAACTTCCGAAAGGACATTCGTTCCCGTCTGGTTCAGATGTAGATCGTCAATTTTATGAGAGTCCCACATTCCCCAGAACTGGTCGCAAAGTCCAACAAATCTGAAACCCGCCCTGCAGCACCATTCTTCAAGTCATGTGTTCATCGTGCCTTTTTTAATTCATTTCCACGCTGGCAGTCACGTAGCACCGGCAGTAATCCCGAGATTACTACCTTTGAGGTCGTCCTCTTTAATTTCTCACCTAGCTCCCTGAATTCTCCCTGCAGGTCCGCATCTCGTTTTTTTTTCCGTTGGTGCCTGTATGCACCAAGACGTCTGGCTGTTCACGATCCCCTTTCCGAATGTTCTTCAGCCGATGGGTGACATCCCTGACCTGAGCACCTGGGAGGCAACATAACACTTCATAATTGCTGATGCTCCACAGTGAGTCCACCCGCAGCTCCAGAGTGGCCACGTGGTCAAACAAGTGCTGCAGCTGGACACACTTCTTGCAAGTGTAAGTTTAGAAAACCTTTACAAGGATTTGCAAGGCTTGCCGTGCTTGGACATGAGAACGAAACTGAATAGGCGTCGTCAGATTCCCTGGACCTTCAGGGCTTAGAGATGGCCTCACAGAAGCTTATAAAATCATGAGGAAGACAGACGGAGTAAATAGTCAGGGAGCACTTTTTCACAAGACATGCGAGTTCAGATCTACATATCGTACGTTAAATGTGAGAGAGGAAAAATTTAAAAGGGATGTGAGGGTCACATGTTTTCCACGCAGAACTTTTGTATGTGTAGAATGAATTGCCACATTTAGTGGCAGAGACTGGAGCACTCACAACATTTCAAAGGCATTTGAATGTGTACAGACCTAGGAGAGATAAGGCACAAATATTGGCAGATATGTATGGATTAGTTTCGGTTATCTGTTCAGCAAGGGCAAATTGGATCGCGGGATTTGTTTCCATGCTCGACAACTCTGAGATGCTCGAGCCACCGGCAACGGTTTGAATACACCATTTGCAAAAAACGCATGCTGTTTGTTACTCAGCCAGCGAGTTTGGCTATTTTGTTTGGAGGGTGGATGGGCCCAACCGATCCAGAGATGAAGGTTTCCAGATATTTCCTGCCAATGACCATTCTTCTTGACACTTTTCCAAGTTCACCGTCAAAGAATTTGGCTGAAGAAAAATATCGTATTACCCACTTTGCTCTCCAGCGAATCCAAAAACTGACAGCTCTTTACGTGGAACAGAATCAAAACTGAAAAGGCAGTATCATGATCAGACAAACCGAAGCTTAAGCGCTGTCTGTGAGGCACTGTGAGTCGTCTCTGACATGAACTGCTCGCACAAATAACAGCGAGGCAATTCCAAACCTACTGGAGATTCAGAGTATTGCCAAGTCCCAGAAAGTGCTCAAATATCATAAAACAAAACACAACAACGAACCATTAAAAGTGAACACTTCTGTGATTAAATGAGGCCATCAATGCACCGGTGCCTCCATCTGATCGGGAGAGCCAATCACCTTTCTCTCTCACCAGGACAGTGATGAAGGAAATGGAAGAAGTATAGAAACGTTTCACATCGCGATTGCCGACCTTTTCACCACAGCATCAAAAAACGGCGAACACATTCAATGCAGGATCTTCTTTCGAAATAACGGTGAAATAACTATGCCTATTCACTTTCAGAGTAAACGGGGAACAACATAAGTTGTCTGGAATATGAATAACCAACATAGATTACTTGGGTCCCAGATTCTACTGATGCACAGACTTTCATATGAAAAGGTTGCCCTACATCCAGAAATTTTCTGGCTGCCTTCTGTTTGCCCTGACACATTAACCTTGTGCTGCTCTAATCGAATTTGTAGTTCTTGCCATTTGTCCATATTGCTACTCGAGATAGCTGGTCGTGTCAACTCGTGACTGCCACAAAAATTCTTTGCTAAAAATGGATAGTCCCGCAACGTGATTCGCAGTGCACGAACTTCGCAACGAGGATTTGCCACGCGACAAGTTAAAAAGCACGCTTCCATTTATGAAAGTAAGTTTCTGGGAACTGACAGCCAGATTCCTCCATACACTCGAAAATATGACAACACATAAACCAACAGCCTCTCTCAGAGACAAATGACTTGTGCCGGACAAATGTAGTTGACAGGATTGCACGTAGGGGCTGCACAGAAAAATTTACAGGAGAAGCAGACAGACGACCATCGAGCTGCAATCATGCAGTTCAGTTACCCTGTCAACCACTTTGCAGAGCTGTTCCTTGTAGGTACACACAGGGCATGAGTGTCTCTGATTCCGGGACTTGGAATTCGGATTATATGACCGTCTGCAGCACTGGTTACTTCCTTGTGTGAGGTAACTCACGGTGGAGCATCTGTAAAACACGATAGTTCATCGAGAAATACATCCAAAACAGTACCCAAAAGAAGTATTTCTATTGTGTTTCTAGTCCTGTTCCTGACATGACCTCCTGCATTGCACTTATTGTGTGCTTCCTGATGGTTTGGTGCATGCTTCCGTGATCGCATTGTGTGAAGTAATCTGCGTTTTAGTTGCAATTACGTGCGTTTGAAACACAGGACCACCTGCCTCTATTTTGTTTTCCTCTTCTCGTGCGCAATTGCAACATAGTAAACAATCAATTAATATTGGAAAATGACATGCACGGGCGTGAGAAAAGCCCAGTTTCCGTTACAATTATGCAATAGTTAGAGATTACTTTGATTCAGGAGATAAGGATGTAAAATGTGTTTCGGTAGAGATGTGGAGCAGTGAGGAAAGAGGACACCAGCCAGGGCAGCTTACAAGACGACTTACAGTAACCACAGCGTAAAATAAAACGTACAGGAAAAAATATTGCCTATGATTGATAAAAGAAGGAAAGAATTATGGGAGACATTCATTTCCCTTCTTCCACTCCCGTTTGAATTGTAAAGAAACATTGTAGAAAAACAATCGAAAAGTCATATATGCAGCATCGAACAACGCGTGCCATACCTTGGTCATTGATGAATGTAGATTAGAATGCTTACAATGTGGAAACAGGCCCCTTCGGTCCACCAATTCCACACAGACCCGCCCCAGCCCAAATGCATTCCTTTCCATTAACCCCACCATTTTAGCACGGCCAATTCACCTAACTGGTACATTTTTGGACTGTGGCAGAAAACCAGAGCAAGCGCATGCAGCCACGGGGAGAAAGTACGAACTCCACACATTTAGTTGTTTGAGGCGGGAATTGAACCTGACTCTGTGGCACTGTGACACAGCAGCCCTCACGATGGTGTCAGCGTTAGATGGGACTTAATTGCCGTCTTTTATTGGGAAAAATCTCTTCCTTTGTAAGCATCTGGAAAGACCATTTCGTTCGTCAGAAAAAGAAATGAATATGTCACTAACCTTTGATTGTTTCATGTCCAAGAACACTTAGATCAATATCTCCCTTGATCAGCTCTGCTGGTCATGTTTGCAAAGAGATCTTGAAAATTGATTTTCCTTTCATTCAATAATTTTGTCTCAGTCTGGCTGCAAATATCTTTTCCTAACTTTGTGCCTTTCTTCTTTTACATTGGTGTCTCGCACCTGACAAATGACAGCAGAGTTATGAGAGGAGATGGAAGCATTTAGCCCAACAAGTCAGCGAATGCTTTCAATGAGATCACGGCTGATTTGGTAAATGCTCAACTCTGCTTTTTAGTCAGTACTCATGGCCGAGCGGTTAAGGCGATAGGTTCAAAATCCATTGGGGTTTCCCCACGTAGTTCCGAATCCTGCTGACTACGCTATGCGAATTTTCGCTCAAAGTTCAAAAAACCTATTTTGCAAACCAGACCGGTAATTTGATTAGACTTTGGAAACTCGGGTTCTTCATCAGAAATGTACCATACTTAAAACATTATCTCTGTTTCTCTTTCCAGATATACTGCTTGACACATCGGGTTTCTGCAGTTGTTATTGAACGTACAAAGCAGAAGTGCTGCTTTTCGTTATATTCCTTTCATCCCTATCCTCTGTTCACTGACTCTGGCCAGTGGCAACACTTCATCCTGCTCGTCAAAGTGCTCATTCCCCACTGCTTCCTCTCCGAGCATTACAATCAACCGCAGGAAATTGCCAGTTAACCATCTCTGTTCCAAAATGAAACTCACCAGCCTCGGGAATCTCTCCACCAAACGGGACTTCTCATCACTGGACATGGTGCAGGCCGGAGGATTCTGAAGTGATATTGCGAAAATATTGTCAATTAGCAGTTGGAAAAATGTTAAGGAAACAAATCAATCCAGGCACCAGCTTTGGGAATCTTGAGAAACTCTTTGGGAAGTGGAATCAGAGGAGAATGCAGAAGGGTGAACTGTTGGACCGAGCAGAGGCTGGAACATTGACTCTGATGTTCTCGGGACAGGAACTGGTCTGAGACATTGAAAACATTCTCGCTCCTGTACATGAGCAATAGAAACTTCATCTGGATTCTGCGACAATGAAAATCTCTGGAACACACAAGACACTGAGAGGCAAAAAGGGAGATTGTCCCTGTTGCAGGTGAGCTGGTTCCCAGTGACATGGATGTGTCTGTCGTGGGGGTATCAGACTGTGACAATGTATCCATAATGAATGGTTCAGTCTTTCATTTGGAAAAGTAAAACTAACAGAGGACAGTAGTCGTTCAGGGAATGGCAGATTGAATTTGGAATTTGGTTACGGACTCCTTTAGAGGATCGTCCAAGTAGTGAGGTTGGCAGTTTCAGCGCATTCGACTGTTAACTGAAACGTCCTGGTGGAACATAGTAAAGAATCTTTCCGTTGAATTAGCAGGATCGAGCATTGACTGATGGGGCCACAGCAGGTGGCAGGACGTGGTAACACGAAATAAAAATGCGCTGAGCTCAAACACACGAAGCGTGCTCTTTCGGTATGGTGGATCAACAATACAGCATTTTCAAGAAGTTTAAGCAACCGTCCTTCAATGTACAGGACATGCAACGCCAGGATTTGACCCAATACTAGTCTCGTTATTACCAGACGCTTTAACTAATTCATCAACGGTGACAGCGCAGACAATGCTGTTCAAATCCATACGTGCATTTAATTAACTGTTCAATCACAGTAACTTGGACATTTGTTCCTTTATTAAAGTTGTTCCCTAAGAATTTAAACTAACCTCCGCTGATACAGAAAAGAAACATTCACACCTGGACATTCTACAGTGTAAATGCACAGAAAGAGCTAATCTCGTATTGCGTTCGTTTCAAACTGATATATTCATCTGTTTAAGCCGACAGGATAAAGAAGATACATTCATCCTCTCGGGGCCCATTAACCAGGTTAATATGCACAGAAGGAATACCATGCCAAGAGAACAGTATCATTGTGGTGAATTGATCAGCAGTGTTGTGTCAGTCAGTGTAAACCGTGGCCCGGAAAGGCTGACCCATTAATTCCAACAATGAGCCTTGCATCACCCCTTCCTCTCTCACTTACAGCCTCACGCCCTCCAGTCATCATTGCCTTTTACTTTATTCAAACGCCCTGCTCCACTAATCCCTTCTCCCAATCGTTTGCGGGTGTCCACGTAGAACCTTCAGGTGTTCGAAACTCATTCGTGGCGTATAGAGGTCACTCAATGGCATTGGATTCACTGCCCATCCCTAATTACTCCATTGATTGAGATGATGAGCTACTTTACAGAAACTTGAGAGAACTAGGGCAGCATGATGGCTCAGTGGTTAACACTGTTTGTACAGTCTCTCTGTGTTTGTGTAGGTTTCCTCTGGGTGCTTTGGTTTCCTCCCACAGTCCAAAGACATGTAGGTTAGGTGAATTGGCCATACTAAATTGCACCTAGTGCTAGGAGAATTAGTCAGAGGGAGATTGGTCTGGGTGAGTTACTCTTCAGAGGGTTAGTGTGGACTGGTGGGGCCAAAGGGCCTATTTCTGCACTGTAGGGATTCTACTCTTAAAAAAAAGAAATTGCTGGAAAAGCTCATTAGCATCTGTGGATAGAAATCAGAGTTAATGTTTCAGGTCAAGTGACACTTAGTTCTCTTAGTGTGCGGCACGGTGGCACAGTGGCACAGTGGTTAGCACTGCTGCCTCACAGCGCCAGAGACCCGGGTTCAATTCCCGCCTCAGGCGACTCTCTGTGTGGAGTTTGCACATTCTCCCCGTGTTTGCGTGGGTTTCCTCCTGGTGCTCCGGTTTCCTGCCACACTCCAAACCTGTGCAGGTTAGGTGAATTGGCCATGCTAAATTGCCCGTAGTGTTAGGTAAGGGGGAGATGTAGGGGTATGGGTGGGTTGCGCTTCGGCGGGGCGGTGTGGGCTTGTTGGGCCGAAAGGCCTGTTTCCACACTGTAAGTAATCTAAAATCTAAAATCTAAACTTAACACAGAGGTGCAGGCATGATGCTGTTAGCGAGGGAGTTCCAGGATTTAGGAAACTCAGAAAGGCAAGATCCCTGATAGGTGATTTGCGGTCACAGTTTTCTCCTGTTTCTGCTGCTATTGTCCTTCGAGATAGATGTAAACAATCACAGGATTGATTCTGGCAACGAAAATAAAAACCCTGCATCTACTGTCGTTTGTGGAAGTGAGTTCCAAATCTCTCCCAAATATTGTGTGTAGAAGTGCTCACTAACATCTGTCCTGAATACTCTGAACCTCATTTTCAGACTCACTGCAGAATCCACAACGAACTGAAACAGTTTATCGCTTCATTTTGCATGACTTCTCTCAGGTCACCACTTAACATTCAAAGTTGTCGCAAAAACAGGCTTCATTTGTATATCAGAAACAGAAATGGCTCAGCATGTCTTACATCGTCTGTGGGATAGCAAGAGTTAATGTTTCACTTCTGTTGACCATTCTTTGCAACTGACTTGCCTGATTTCTTATCATACCGACAAACGGTATGAAACTGGAACGGATGACAGAACACAGAAATTAGGAAGTTCTGCATTTGCAGTGATTTCCGGAGTCTCTATCAGTGGAGAATTGCAAGGAGACTACTGCTCATTGAACTGAAATCGCTCTTCTTGTGTCTAAATAAGGAAACCAGTCAGTGAATTGGAGACTTTATTGTTCAAAAATTAAAACCAAAAAGCAGATCAGCAGCCAACTAAAACAAGTTAAATTGTCATAATGCCTTATAAGGAACGCCAATAAAGACCAGGATTGTGAGGATCATCTTCTCCACATGTTGAATTGTTTGATGCAGTTTTTGGTGCGACGTTATCTCTCCCTTCAGGCAACTGACAAGCTCGTTGTTTGAAAATCTGAGCTGATGCATCACCAAAGATGTTGCCTTGTACTGTGTGGAAGCAGCTTGTGGAGACTCAGACTGCAGCATTGCTCAGATCTTTTGTTTTTTATTCAAATTTCTGAGAAATGAAGAAGCTTAATAACACGCTTGATCCCAGTTTTGGAGAAGCATTGCTCGTCAGTACATGATAATCAGCTCACGTGAAGATATTCCAGAATTGATATCAGAGACCTAATTCAAACTCTGCAACGATAGATGCCATGATTGCCAAGTTGAAATTATATGTCTAATGTCTATGAACCCATTACCACTTCCCATGGAAAATCCCTTCCGATTCACCTCCACCCCTGAGGGAAGTAAAGCTGCTATTCTTATTTGCTCCAAGATACATGTGACTCTAGACACACAGAAACTGGTTTGGTTGTTGCAGGTCAGTTATCTAAACTCTAGGATCTCACTTCAGGAATTATTCAAGATTCTGTTCGCTAATAAATGCCCAGAGTTCAGCAACATTCTTACCTCCTCAACTCCTCAAGCATTCCATTTCACAATGCAGCAGAGTTCTGGCAATGTGAAGGCCTGGGCAGACAAATGAAATGAATGTAACATATCCTGATTAAGATAATCTAATCAACACCTCTAGAAATTCAATGCTGTTGCCATTACCTAGTCTTCAACGATCAACAATCTGGGAGTTACTATTAACCACAAAATGAACTGTCCTCACTACATAAATAATGTGGCTACAAGAGCAGGCCAGATGGCAAGTGTGCTGCCATAAGTAATGAGCTTCCTGACTCCAATCGCTTCTGAAATTCCGAGAAGGCTCACGACAAGTGTGTGATGGACTATTCCCCGCTTGACTGAACAAATGTATCTACAACGTACCTCAAGATGTTGGACAGCGCCATGATGAAACATTCGTACAAAAGGACAATGCTGCAGACATTTAACAACTGAAATGAAAGCAAAGTGCTGGAGAAGTTCAGCAACTCTAACAGCATACTTGGAGAGAAATACAGTTTAATTTTTGAGGCCAAAATGATTCTTCTTCGGAACACTACTGAAGAGAACACATGGAGAACAAGAAACATTGATTCAATCAAATAAACCAGTCTGTCATTTAGACAATCAAACTGCAGTAACTCATTTACTGAAACACGGTTACTTCAATGAGTAGAGATTTTGCTCTTCGTCCACTGCCAGGAATTTAACACATTCTTTCAATGAAACAAACTGCGTTCATTCATTTAATGAATAAAACTTCAATCATTGATTAAACGAAACAAACTTAATTCATTCATTTAGTAGATCTAACTGCATTCATTCAGTCAATGAAGCAAACTGCACTTATCCATTCAGTAAAACACGCTGCACGTGTAATCGAAACAGTATGGTTTCTGCCAATCATGGAATGCCATGAGCTTAAAACATTTATTCAGTGAAACAAACTACACACATTCATTCAATGAAATCAATATTACGTGTGAATTCAAAGAGTAGACATTTCTCATTCATTTAATCTGTCAAGCTGAAATCACTCTTTCAATCAAGCAGACTGTGAGTGTTCACTTCAAGCTTCTGTCATTCATTCCTTGCCACGAGTTTAACGCATTCACTCAATTAAGCAAACTGCACACATTCATTCTTTGAAACAGACTGCACATATTTATACAACGACTAGAGCTTTTTTCATTCATTCAATATGTCTAGCTTAACTCATTCAATCGATGAAACAAACTGCACCTGCTAAATTGAATTAGTAGAGCTTCTATTATTTATTCCATGTCTCGAGCTTTACGCTTTCAATCAATGAAAAAAATGCATTCATTCCGCTATTGAATCAAACTTCAATTCCAGATGCAATGAATCAACCGTTACTCTTTGATACAATGCAATAAACTATTCTTTTATTTTCTCATTCTAACTGCGTTCATTAATTCAATGAATCAAACTGCGTTCATTCATTGAATAATCATTCAATCATTAATTCAATGAAACAAACTTAATTCTTTCATTTAGTGGATCTAACTGCATTCATTCATTCAATGAAGCAAACTGCACTTATCCATTCAGTGAAACACGCTGCAGGTGCTAATCTAAACACTATGGTTTCTGCCAATCATTGAAAGCCATGAGCTTAAAACATTTATTCAGTGAAACAAACTACACACATTCATTCAATGAAATCAATATTACGTGTGAATTCAAAGATTAGACATCTCTCATTCATTTAATGTGTCAAGCTGAAATCACTCTTTCAATCAAGCAAACTGTAAGTGTTCACTTCAACCTTCTGTCATTCATTCCTTGCCACGAGTTTAACGCATTCATTCAATGAAAAAAGTGCACGCATTCATTCTTTGAAACATAACGGGCGTATTAACGCAATGACTAGAGCTTTTTTCATTCATTCAATGTGTCTAGCTTAACTCATTCATTCGATGAAACAAACTGCCACCTGCTAATTGAATTAGTAGAGCTTCTATCATTAATTCAATGTTTCGATCTTAACGCATTCACTCAATGAAACAAACTGCACACATTCATTCTTTGAAACAAACTGCACGTATTAATTCAATGAGTAAAGCTTTTTTAAATTCATGTAATGTGTCTAGCTTAACGCATTCATCCGCTGAAATAAACTGCATCTGCTAATTGAATTATTAGAGCTTCTATCATTTATTCAATGCCTCGATCTTAACGATTTCTTTCAATGAAGAAACTGCATTCATTCCTTTATTGAATCAAATTTCAATCCCTAATGCAATAAATCAAACGTTACTCTATGATTCAATGAAATAAACCAGTCTTTCATTTAGACAATCAAACTGCAGTGACTCATTCACTGAAACACAGTTAATTCAATGAGTAGAGCTTTTGCTCTTCGTTCAATGCCATGAATCAACACATTCTTTCAATGAAACAAACTGCGTTCATTCATTTAATGAATAAATCTTCAATCATTGATTCAATGAAACAAACGTAATTCATTCATTTACTAGATCTAACTGCATTCATTCAGTCAATGAAGCAAACTGCGCTTATCCATTCAGTAAAACACGCTGCACGTGTAATCGAAACAGTATGGTGTCTGCCAAACATGTATTGCCATGAGCTTAAAGCATTTATTCAGTGAAACAAACTACACTCTCTGCCTTCGACCAGTTAGCCAGTTTTGTATCAAATTGGCCAAATTTCCCTCTATCCCATGCCTCCTGACGTTCCACATAAGCCTACCATGGGGAACCTTATCAAATGCCTTACTAAAATCCATGTACACTACATCCACTGCTCTACCCTCATCCACATGCTTGGTCACCTCCTCGAAGAATTCAATAAGACTTGTAAGGCAAGACCTACCCTTCATAAATCCGTGCTGGCTGTCACTAATCAAGCAGTGTCTTTCTAGATACTCATAAATCCTATCCCTCTGTACCCTTTCCATTACTTTGCCTACCACAGAAGTAAGACTAACTGGCCTGTAATTCCCGGGGTTATCCCTATTCCCTTTTTTGAACAGGGGCACAACATTCGCTACTCTCCATTCCCCTGGTACCACCCCCGTTGCCAGTGAAGACGAGAAGATCATTGCCAACGGTACTGCAATTTCCTCTCTTGCTTCCCACATAATCCTAGGATATATCCCGTCAGGCCCGGGGGACTTGTCTATCCTCAAGTTGTTCAAAATGTCCAACACATCTTCCTTCCTAACAGGTATCTCTTCTAGCTTATCAGTCCGTTTCACACTCTCCTCTTCAACAATACGGTCACTCTCGTTCGTAAATACTGAAGAGAAGTACTTGTTCAAGACCTCTCCTATCTCTTTCGACTCAATACACAGTCTCCCACTACTGTCCTTGATCGGACCTACCCTCGTTCTCGTCATTCTCAGGTTTCTCACATACGCATAGGATGCCTTGGGGTTATCCTTGATCCTATCCGCCAGGGATTTTTCATGCCCTCTCTTAGCTCTCCTAATCCCTTTCTTCAGGTCCCTTCTGGCTATCCTGTATCCCTCCACTGCTCTGTCTGAACCCTGTTTCCTCAACCTTATGAAAGCCTCCTTCTTCCTCTTTACTAGACATTCAACCTCCCTCGTCAACCAAGGCTCCCTCACACGACCATTTCTTTCCTGCTTGATCGGTACATACATATCAAGGACACGTCGTATCTGCTCCTTGAAAAAGTTCCACATTTCCACCACATCCTTCCCTCCCAACGTATGCTCCTCAAATCCTGTCTTACAGCATCGTAATTTCCCTTCCCCCAATTGTAAAATCTACCATGTTGTGCGCACCTATCTCTCTCCATAACCAAGGTGAAAGTCACAGAATTCTGGTCACCATCACCAAAATGTTCACCCACTAACAAGCCCACCACTTGTCCCGGTTCATTACTGAGTACCAAATCCAATATGGCCTCCCCTCTGGTTGGACACTCTACATACTGCGTTAGAAAGGCTTCCTGGACACACTGCACAAACACTGCCCCATCCAATCTACTGGATCTAAAGAGCTTCCAATCCATATTTGGGAAGTTGAAGTCGCCCATGACTACGACCCTGTGGCTTCTGCACCTTTCCAAAATCTGTTTCCCAATCTGTTTCTCCACATCTCTGCTGCTATTGGGGGGCCTATAATAAACACCCAACAAGGTGACTGCACCTTTCCTATTTCTGACTTCAGCCCATACTACCTCCAGAGGCAGATCCCCCTCAAACTAAATTTCTGCAGCCGTTTTACCATTTCTAATTAGCAATGCAACCCACCATTCCTTTTTTACCACCCTCCCTAATCTTACTGAAACATCTGTAACGAGGAACCTCCAACAGCCATTCCTGTCCCTCATCTATCCATGTTTCCATGATGGCCACAACATCGTAGTCCCAGGTACCGATCCACGCCTTAAGTTCACCCACCTTATTTCTGATACTCCTTGCGTTGAAGTATACGCACTTGAGCCCATCTCTGTGTCCGCAAGTAGTCCCTGTCAGTGCTACCTTCTCCACAGCCTCCCTACAGTCTTGGGCATCCTGACACACAGCTAGCTTACTTGCATGACGACAAGTCCGGATCCCATCCCCCTGCCAAATTAGTTTAAACCCCCCCCCCCGAAGAGTGCTAGCAAACCTACCCCCCAGGATATTGGTGCCCGTCTGTTTCAGGTGCAACCCGTCCTGGTTATACAGGTCCCACCTTCCCCAGAATGCAGTCCAATTGTCCAAATATCTGAAGCCGTCCCTCCTACACTATCCTTGCAGCCACGTGTTCAACTGCACTCTCTCCCTATTCTTTGCCTCTCTGTCACGTGGCACCGGCAACAATCCAGAGATGACGACTCTGTCTGTCCTAGCTTTTAGCTTCCAGCTTAACTCCTTGAGCTCTTGAATGACCTCCCCACCCCTCTTCCTACCTATGTCGTTGGTGCCAATGTGTACCACGACTTCTGGCTGCACACCCTCCCCCTTAAGGATTCTGAAGACACGGTCCGAGACGTCTCGGACCCTAGCACCCGGGAGGCAACAAACCATCCGAGAGTCTCGCCCATGTCCACAGAACCGCCTGTCCGTCCCTCTAACTAGAGAGTCCCCTATAACTAGCGCTCCTTTATTGAATCGAATTTAAATCCCTGATGCAATAAATCAAATGTTAGTCTTTGAATCAATGAAATAAACAAGTCTTTCATTTAGACAATCAAACTGCAGTGACTCATTCACTGAAACACAGTTAACTCAATGAGTAGAGCTTTTGCTCTTCGTTCAATGCCAGGCATGTAACACATTCTTTCAATGAAACAAACTGCATTCATTCATTTATTGAATAAATCTTCAATCATTGATTCAATGAAACAAACTTAATACATTCATTCAGTGGATCTAACTGCATTCATTCATTCAATGAAGCAAACTGCACTTATCCATTCAGTAAAACACGCTGCACGTGTAATCGAAACAGTATGGTTGCTGCCAATCGTGGAATGCCATGAGCTTAAAGCATTTATTCAGTGAAACAAACTACACACATTCATTCAATGAAATAAATGTTACGTATGATTTCAAAGAGTAGATATCTCTCATTCATTCAATGTGTCAAGCTTAACTCATTCACTCAATCAAGCAAACTATATGTGTTCACTTCAAGCTTCTATCATTCATTTCTTGCCACGAGTTTAACGCAGTCACTCAATGAAAAAAACTGCACACATTCATTCTTTGAAACACAATGACTACAGCTTTTTTCATTCATTCAATAGGTCTAGCTTAACTCATTCATTCGATGAAACAAACTGCACCTGCTAAATTGAATTAGTTGAGCTTCTATCATTTATTCAATGTCTCGAGCTTTACGCTTTCATTCAATGAAACAAACTGCATTTATTCTGTTATTGAATGAAACTTTAATTCCAGATGCAATGAATCAACCGTTACTCTTTGACTCAATGAAATAAACTACTCTTTTATTCTGTCAATCAAACTGCGTTCATTCATTCATTGAATAATCCTTCAATAATTGATTCAATGAAACAAACTTAATTCATTCATTGTGAATCTAACTGCATTCATTCATTCAATGAATGCACTTATCCATTCAATCAAACAAGCAGCACGTGTAATCGAAACAGTATGGTTTCTGCCAATCATGGAATGCCATGAGCTTAAAACATTTATTCAGTGAAACAAACTACACACATTCATTCAAGGAAATAAATGTTACGTGTGAATTCAAAGAAACAGTATGGTTTCGGCCAATCGTGGAATGCCATGACCTTAAATCATTTATACAGTGAAACAAACTGCACACATTCATTCTTTGAAACAGACTGCACGTATTAACACAATGACTAGAGCTTTTTTCATTCATTCAATATGTCTAGCTTAACTCATTCATTCGATGAAACAAACTGCACCTGCTCAATTGAATCCGTAGAGCTTCTCTCATTTATTCAATGTCTCGAGCTTTACGCTTTCAATCAATGAAAAAAATGCATTCAAACTGCGTTCAATGATTCAATGATTCAATGAATCAAACTGCGTTAATCCTTCAATCATTGATTCAATCAAACAAACTTAATTCATTCATTTAGTAGATCTAACTGCATTCATTCATTCAATGAAGCAAACTGCACTTATCCATTCAGTAAAACACGCTGCACGTGTAATCGAAACAGTATGGTTTCTGCCAATCGTGGAATGCCATGAGCTTAAAGCATTTATTCAATGAAACAAACTGCACATATTCATTCTTTGAAACAGACTGCACGTATTTATACAATGACTAGACCTTTTTTCATTCATACAATACGTCTAGCTTAACTCATTCATTCGATCAAACAAACTGCACCTGCTAAATGGAATTAGTAGAGCTTCTATCATTTATTCAACGTCTCGAGCTTTACGCTTTCAATCAATGAAAAAAAACTACATTCATTCCGTTATTGAATCAAACTTCAATTCCAGATGCAATGAATCAACCGTTACTCTTTGATACAATGAAAGAAACTATTCTTTCATTTTCTTAATCAAACTGCGTTCATTAATTCAATGAATCAAACTGCGTTTATTCATTCATGGAATAATCCTTCAATCATTGATTCAATTAAACAAACTTAATTCATTCATTTAGTAGATCTAACTGCATTCATTCATTCAATGAAGCAAACTGCATTTATCCATTCAGTAAAACACGCTGCACGTGTAATCTAAACAGTACGGTATCTGCCAATCATTGAATGCCAGGGTTTTAATGTTTTATTCAATTAAATAAATGTTACGTCTGAATTCAAAGAGTAGACATCTCTCATGCATTCAATGTGTCAAGCAGAAATCACTCTCTCAATCAAGCAAGCTGTAAGGGTTCACTTCAAGCTTCCATCATTCATTCCTTGCCACGAGTTTAACGCATTCATTCAATGAATCAAACTGCACACATTCATTCTTTGATACAGTCTGCACGTCTTAACACAAGGACTAGAGCTTTTTTCATTCATTCAATGTGTCTAGCTTAACTCATTCATTCGATGAAACAAACTGCACCTGCTAAATGAATTAGTAGACCCTCTATCATTTATTCAATGTCACGATCTTAACGATTTCATTCAATGGACAAACTGCATTCATTCCTTTATTGAATTAAATTTCAAGCCCTGATGCAATAAATCAAATGTTACTGTTTGATTCAATGAAATAAACCAGTCTTTCATTTAGACAATCAAACTGCAGTGACTCATTTACTGAAACACAGTTACTTCAATGAGTAGAGCTTTTGCTTTTTGTTCAATGCCAGGAATTTAACACATTCTTTAAATGAATCAAACTGCGTTCATTCATTTAATGAATAAAACTTCATTCATTCAATGTGTCAAGCAGAAATCACTCTCTCAATCAAGCAAGCTGTAAGGGTTCACCTCAAGCTTCCATCATTCCTTCCTTGCCACGAATTTAACGCACTCATTCAATGAATCAAACTGCACACATTCATTCTTTGATACAGTCTTACAGTCTGCACGTCTTAACACAATGACTAGAGCTGTTTTCATTCATTCAATGTGTCTAGCTTAACTCATTAATTCGATGAAACAAACTGCACCTGCTAATTGAATTAGTAGACTCTCTTTCATTTATTCAATGTCACGATCTTAACGATTTCATTCAATGAACAAACTGCATTCATTCCTTTATTGAATTAAATTTCAAGCCCTGATGCAATAAATCAAATGTTACTGTTTGATTCAATGAAATAAACCAGTCTTTCATTTAGACAATCAAACTGCAGTGACTCATTTAATGAAAGACAGTTACTTCAATGAGTAGAGCTTTTGCTTTTTGTTCAATGCCAGGAATTTAACACATTCTTTAAATGAATCAAACTGCGTTCATTCATTTAATGAATAAAACTTCAATCATTGATTCAATGAAAAAAACTTAATTCATTCATTTAGTAGATCTAACAGCATTCATTCAGTCAATGAAGCAAACTGCACTTGTCCATTCAGTAAAGCTCGCTGCACGTGTAATCGAAACAGTATGGTTGCTGCCAATCGTGGAATGCCATGACCTTAAAGCATTTATTCAATGAAACAAACTACACACATTCATTCAATGAAATAAATGCTCCGTATGATTTCAAAGAGTAGACATCTCTCATTCATTCAATGTGTCAAGCTTAACTCATTCTTTCAATCAGCAAGTTCTAAGTGTTCACTTCAAGCTTCTATCTTTCATTCCTTGCCACGAGTTTAACGCATTCACTCAATGAAACTAAGTGCACACATTCATTCTTTGAAACAGACTGCACGTATTTATAAAATGACTAGAGCTTTTTTCATTCATTCAATAGGTCTAGCTTAACTCATTCATTCGGTGAAACAAACTGTACCTACTAAATTGAAATAGGAGAGCTTCTATTATTTATTCCATGTCTCGAGCTTTACGCTTTCAATCAATGAATAAACCTGCGTTCATTCCGTTATTGAATCAAACTTCAATTCCAGATGCAATGAATCAACCGTTACTCTTTGATACAATGAAAGAAACTATTCTTTCATTTTCCCCATCAAACTGCGTTCATTAATTCAATGAATCAATCTGCGTTCATTCATTAATTGAATAATCCTTCAAACATTGATTCAATGAAACAAACTTAATTCATTCATTTAGTAGATCTAACTGCATTCATTCATTCAATGAAACAAACTGCACACATTCATTCTTTGAAACAGACTGCACGTATTTATACAATGACTAGAGCTTTTTTCATTCATTCAATACGTCTAGCTTAACTCATTCATTCGATCAAACAAACTGCACCTGTAAAACGGAATGAGTAGAGCTTCTATCATTTATTCAATGTCTCGAGCTTTACGCTTTCAATCAATGGAAAAAACTGCATTCATTCCGTTATTGAATCAAACTTCAATTCCAGATGCAATGAATCAACCGTTTCTCTTTCATACAATGAAAGAAACTATTCTTTTATTTTCTCAATCAAACTGCGTTCATTAATTCAATGAATCAAACTGCGGTCATTCATTCATTGAATAATCCTTCAATCATTGATTCAATGAAACAAACTTAATTCATTCATTTAGTAGATCTAACTGCATTCATTCATTCAATGAAGCAAACTGCACTTATCCATTCAGTAAAACACGCTGCACGTGTAATCGAAACAGTATGGTTTCTGCCAATCGTGGAATGCCATGACCTTAAATCATTTATTCAGTGAAACAAACTGCACAAATTCATTCTTTGAAACAGACTGCACGTATTAACGCAATGACTAGAGCTTTTCTCATTCCTTCAATATGTCTACCTTAACTCATTCATTCGATGTAACAAACTGCACCAGCTAAATTGAATTAGTAAAGCTTCTATCATTAATTGAATGTCACGATCTTAACGCATTCACTCAACGAAACAAACTGCACACTTTCATTCTTTGAAGCATACTGCACGTATTAATTCAATGAGTAAAGCTTTTTTTAATTCATTTTTAATGTATGTAGCTTAACGCGTTCATCCGATGAAACAAACTGCACCTGCTCATTGAATTAGTAGAGCTTTTATCATTTATTCAAAATCTCGATCTTAACGATTTCACTCAATGAACAAACTGCATTCATTCCTTTATTGAATCAATTTTCAATCCCTGATGCAATAAATCAAATGTTACTCTTTGATTCAATGAAATAAACCACTCTTTCATTTAGACAATCAAACTGCAGTGACTCATTCACTGAAACACAGTTAATTCAATGAGTAGAACTTTTGCTCTTCGTTCAATGCCAAGAATGAACACATTATTTCATTGAAAAACAGTGCAATGAAACAATGAAACAAATTCATACATTGATTCACTGAAACAAAGTTAAATCATTGAATTAGTGAACCTATCTGCATTCATTCATTCAACAAAAAAATGCACTTATCCATTCAGTGGAACACGCTGCACGTGTAATCGAAACAGTATGGTTTCTGCCAATCGTGGAATGCCATGAGCTTAAAGCATTTATTCAATGAAACAAACTGCACATATTCATTCTTTGAAACAGACTGCACGTATTAATACAATGACTAGAGCTTTTTTCATTCATTCAATATGTCTAGCTTAACTCATTCATTCGATGAAACAAACTGCACCTGCTCATTTGAATCCGTAGAGCTTCTCTCATTTATTCAATGTCTCGAGCTTTACGCTTTCAATCAATGAAAAAAATGCATTCAACCTGCGTTCAATGATTCAATGATTCAATGATTCAATGAATCAAACTGCGTTAATCCTTCAATCATTGATTCAATCAAACAAACTTAATTCATTCATTTAGTAGATCTAACTGCATTCATTCATTCAATGAAGCAAACTGCACTTATCCATTCAGTAAAACACGCTGCACGTGTAATGGAAACAGTATGGTTTCTGCCAATCGTGGAATGCCATGAGCTTAAAGCATTTATTCAATGAAACAAACTGCACATATTCATTCTTTGAAACAGACTGCAAGTATTTATACAATGACTAGACCTTTTTTCATTCATTCAATACGTCTAGCTTAACTCATTCATTCGATCAAACAAACTGCACCTGCTAAATGGAATTAGTAGAGTTCTATCATTTATTCAATGTCTCGAGCTTTACGCTTTCAATCAATGAAAAAAAATTACATTCATTCCGTTATTGAATCAAACTTCAATTCCAGATGCAATGAATCAACCGTTACTCTTTGATACAATGAAAGAAACTATTCTTTCATTTTCTTAATCAAACTGCGTTCATTAATTCAATGAATCAAACTGCGTTTATTCATTCATGGAATAATCCTTCAATCATTGATTCAATTAAACAAACTTAATTCATTCATTTAGATGATCTAACTGCATTCATTCATTCAATGAAGCAAACTGCATTTATCCATTCAGTAAAACACGCTGCATGTGTAATCTAAACAGTACGGTATCTGCCAATCATTGAATGCCAGGGTTTTAATGTTTTATTCAATGAAATAAATGTTACGTATGAATTCAAAGAGTAGACATCTCTCATTCATTCAATGTGTCAAGCAGAAATCACTCTCTCAATCAAGCAAGCTGTAAGGGTTCACTTCAAGCTTCCATCATTCATTCCTTGCAACGAGGTTAACGCATTCATTCAATGAATCAAAGTGCACACATTCATTCTTTGATACAGTGTGCACGTCTTAACACAATGACTAGAGCTTTTTTCATTCATTCAAAGTGTCTAGTTTAACTCATTCATTCGATGAAACAAACTGCACCTGCTAATTGAATTAGAAGACCCTCTATCATTTATTCAATGTCACGATCTTAACGATTTCATTCAATGAACAAACTGCATTCATTCCTTTATTGAATTAAATCTCAAGCCCTGATGCAATAAATCAAATGTTACTGTTTGATTCAATGAAATAAACCAGTCTTTCATTTAGACAATCAAACTGCAGTGACTCATTTACTGAAAGACAGTTACTTCAATGAGTAGAGCTTTTGTTTTCGTTCAATGCCAGGAATTTAACACATTCTTTAAATGAATCAAACTGCGTTCATTCATTTAATGAATAAAACTTCAATCATTGATTCAATGTAACAAACTTAATTCATTCATTTAGTAGATCTAACTGCATTCATTCAGTCAATAAAGCAAACTGCACTTGTCCATTCAGTAAAACACGCTGCACGTGTAATCGAAACAGTATGGTTGCTGCCAATCGTGGAATGCCATGACCTTAAAGTATTTATTCAGTGAAACAAACTACACACATTCATTCAATGAAATAAATGCTCCGTATGATTTCAAAGAGTAGACATCTCTCATTCATTCAATGTGTCAAGCTTAACTCATTCTTTCAATCAAGCAAGTTCTAAGTGTTCACTTCAAGCTTCTATCATTCATTCCTTGCCACGAGTTTAACGCATTCACTCATTCCTTGCCACGAGTTTAACGCATTCACTCAATGAAACAAACTGCACCCATTCATTCTTTGAAACAGACTGCACGTATTAATACAATGACTAGAGCTTTTTTCATTCATTCAATGTGTCTTGCTTAACTCATTCATTCGATGAAACAAACTGCACCTGCTCAATTGAATCCGTAGAGCTTCTCTCATTTATTCAATATCTCGAGCTTTACGCTTTCAATCAATGAAAAAAATGCATTCATTCCGTTGTTGAATCAAACTTCAATTCCAGATGCAATGAATCAACCGTTACTCTTTGATACAATGAAAGAAACTATTCTTTCATTTTCCCCATCAAACTGCGTTCATTAATTCAATGAATCAATCTGCGTTCATTCATTAATTTGATAATCCTTCAAACATTGATTCAATGAAACAAACTTAATTCATTCATTTAGTAGATCTAACTGCATTCATTCATTCAATGAAACAAACTGCACACATTCATTCTTTGAAACAGACTGCACGTATTTATACAATGACTAGAGCTTTTTTCATTCATTCAATACGTCTAGCTTAACTCATTCATTCGATCAAACAAACTGCACCTGTTAAATGGAATGAGTAGATCTTGTATCATTTATTTAATGTCTCGAGCTTTACGCTTTCAATCAATGAATAAAACTGCATTCAGTCCGTTATTGAATCAAACTTCAATTCCAGATGCAATGAATCAACCGTTTCTCTTCGATACAATGAAAGAAACTATTCTTTTATTTTCTCAATCAACCTCCATTCATTAATTCAATGAATCTATCTGCGTTCATTCATTCATTGAATAATCCTTCAAACATTGATTCAATGAAACAAACTTAATTCATTCATTTAGTAGATCTAACTGCATTCATTCATTCAATGAAGCAAACTGCACTTATCCATTCAGTAAAACACGCTGCACGTGTAATCGAAACAGTATCGTGTCTGCCAATCGTGGAATGCCATGAGCTTAAATCATTTATTCAGTGAAACAAACTGCACACATTCATTCTTTGAAACAGACTGCACGTATTAACACAATGACTAGAGCTTTTCTCATTCGTTCAATATGTCTACCTTAACTCATTCATTCGATGTAACAAACTGCACCAGCTAAATTTAATTAGTAAAGCTTCTATCATTAATTGAATGTCACGATCTTAACGCATTCACTCAACGAAATAAACTGCACACATTCATTCTTTGAAGCATACTGCACGTATTAATTCAATGAGTAAAGCTTTTTAAAATTCATTTTAATGTATGTAGCTTAACGCGTTCATCCGATGAAACAAACTGCACCTGCTAATTGAAGTAGTAGAGCTTTTATCATTTATTCAAAATCTCGATCCTAACGATTTCACTCAATGAACAAACTGCATTCATTCCCTTATTGAATCAATTTTCAATCCCTGATGCAATAAATCAAATGTTACTCTTTGATTCAATGAAATAAACCAGTCTTTCATTTAGACAATCAAACTGCAGTGACTCATTCACTGAAACACAGTTAGTTCAATGAGTACAACTTTTGCTCTTCGTTCAATGCCATGAATGAACACATTCTTTCATTGAAAAAAAGTGCAATGAAACAATGAAACAAATTCATACATTGATTCACTGAAACAAAGTTAAATCATTGAATTAGTGAACCGACCTGCATTCATTCATTCAACAAAAAAATGCACTTATCCATTCAGTGAAACACGCTGCACGTGTAATCTAAACAGTACGGTATCTGCCAATCATTGAATGCCAGGGTTTTAATGCTTTTTTCAATGAAATAAATGTTACGTATGAATTCAAAGAGTAGACATCTCTCATTCATTCAATGTGTCAAGCAGAAATCACTCTCTCAATCAAGCAAGCTGTAAGTGTTCGCTTCAAGCTTCTATCATTCCTTCCTTGCCACGAGTTTAACGCATTCACTCATTCCTTGCCACGAGTTTAACGCATTCACTCAATGAAACAAACTGCACCCATTCATTCTTTGAAACAGACTGCACGTATTAATACAATGACTAGAGCTTTTTTCATTCGTTCAATGTGTCTAGCTTAACTCATTCATTCGATGAAACAAACTGCACCTGCTCAATTGAATCCGGAGAGCTTCTCTCATTTATTCAATGTCTCGAGCTTTACGCTTTCAATCAATGAAAAAAAATGCATTCATTCCGTTATTGAATCAAAATCAATTCCAGATGCAATGAATCAACCGTTACTCTTTGATACAATGAAATAAACTATTCTTTTATTTTCTCAATCAAACTGCGTTCATTAATTCAATGAATCAATCTGCGTTCATTCATTAATTGAATAATCCTTCAAACATTGATTCAATGAAACAAACTTAATTCATTCATTTCGTAGATCTAACTGCATTCATTCATTCAATGAAACAAACTGCACACATTCATTCTTTGAAACAGACTGCACGTATTTATACAATGACTGGAGCTTTTTTCATTCATTCAATACGTCTAGCTTAACTCATTCATTCGATCAAACAAACTGCACCTGTTACATGGAATGAGTAGATCTTCTATCATTTATTTAATGTCTCGAGCTTTACGCTTTCAATCAATGAAAAAAACTGCATTCATTCCGTTATTGAATCAAACTTCAATTGCAGATGCAATGAAACAACCGTTTCTCTTCGATACAATGAAAGAAACTATTCTTTTATTTTCTCAATCAAACTGCGTTCATTAATTCAATGAATCAAACTGCGTTCATTCATTCATTGAATAATCCTTCAATCATTGATTCAATGAAACCAATTTAATTCATTCATTTAGTAGATCTAACTGCATTCATTCATTCAATGAAGCAAACTGCACTTATCCATTCAGTAAAACACGCTGCACGTGTAATCGAAACAGTATGGTTTCTGCCAATCGTGGAATGCCATGACCTTAAATCATTTATACAGTGAAACAAACTGCACACATTCATTCTTTGAAACAGACTGCACGTATTAACACAATGACTAGAGCTATTCTTATTCCTTCAATATGTCTACCTTAACTCATTCATTCGATGTAACAAACTGCACCAGCTAAATTGAATTAGTAAAGCTTCTATCATTAATTGAATGTCACGATCTTAACGCATTCACTCAACGAAACAAACTGCACACATTCATTCTTTGAAGCATACTGCACGTATTAATTCAATGAGTAAAGCTTTTTTTAATTCATTTATAATGTATGTAGCTTAACGCGTTCATCCGATGAAACAAACTGCACCTGCTAATTGAATTAGTAGAGCTTTTATCATTTATTCAAAATCTCGATCTTAACGATTTCACTCAATGAACAAACCGCATTCATTCCTTTATTGAATCAATTTTCAATCCCTGATGCAATAAATCAAATGTAACTCTTTGATTCAATGAAATAAACCAGTCTTTCATTTAGACAATCAAACTGCAGTGACTCATTCACTGAAACACAGTTAATTCAATGAGTAGAACTTTTGCTCTTCGTTCAATGCCATGAATGAACACATTCTTTCATTGAAAAAAAGTGCAATTAAACAATGAAACAAATTCATACATTGATTCACTGAAAAAAATGTTAAATCATTGAATTAGTGAACCTACCTGTATTCATTCATTCAACAAAAAAATGCACTTATCCATTCAGTGAAACACGCTGCACGTGTAATCGAAACATTATGGTTTCTGCCAATCGTGGAATGCCATGAGCTTAAAGCATTTATTCAATGAAACAAACTGCACACATTCATTCTTTGAAACAGACTGCACGTATTTATACAATGACTAGACCTTTTTTCATTCATTCAATACGTCTAGCTAAACTCATTCATTCGAAGAAACAAACTGCACCTCCTAAATTGAATTAGTAGAGATTCTATCATTTATTCAATGTCACGAGCTTTACGCTTGAATCAAAGAAGAAACCTGCATTCATTCCGTTATTAAATCAAACTTCAATTCCAGATGCAATGAATCAACCTTTACTCTTTGATACAATGAAAGAAACCATTCTTTTATTTTCTCAATCAAACTGCGTTCATTAATTCAATGAATCAAACTGCGTTCATTCATTCATTGAATAATCCTTCAATCATTGATTCAATGAAACAAACTTAATTCATTCATTTAGTAGAGCTAACTGCATTCTTTCATTCAATGAAGCAAACTGCACTTATCCATTCAGTAAAACACGTGTAATCGAAACAGTATGGGTTCTGCCAATCGTGGAATGCCATGAGCTTAAAGCATTTATTCAGTGAAACAAACTGCACACATTCATTCTTTGAAACACACTGCACGTATTTATACAATGACTAGAGCTTTTTTGCATTCATTCAATACGTCTAGCTTAACTCATACATTCGATCAAACAAACTGCACCTGCTAAATGGAATTAGTAGAGCTTCTATCATTTATTCAATGTCTCGAGCTTTACGCTTTCAATCAATGAAAAAAACTGCATTCATTCCGTTATTGAATCAAACTTCAATTCCAGATGCAATGAATCAACCGTTTCTCTTTGATACAATGAAAGAAACTATTCTTTTATTTTCTCAATCAAACTGCGTTCATTAATTCAATGAATCAAACTGCGTTCATTCTTTAATTGAATAATCCTTCAATCATTGATTCAATGAAACAAACTTAATTCATTAATTTAGTGAAACTAACTGCATTCATTCATTCAATGAAGCAGATTGCACTTATCCATTCAGTAAAACACGCTGCACGTGCAATCGAAACAGTGGGGTTTATGCCAATCATGGAATGCCATGAGGTTAAAACATTTATTCAGTGAAACAAACTACACACATTCATTCAATGAAATAAATGTTACGTGTGAATTCAAAGAGTAGACATTTCTCGTTCTTTTTATGTGTCAAGCTGAAATCACTCTTTCAATCAAGCAAACTGTAAGTGTTTACTTCAAGCTTCTATCATTCATTCCTTGCCACGAGTTTAACGCATTCACTCAATTAAACAAACTGCACGCATTCATTCTTTGAAACACACTGCACGTATTTATACAATGACTAGAGCTTTTTTCATTCATTCAATACGTCTAGCTTAACTCATTCATTCGATCAAACAAACTGCACCTGCTAAATGGAATTAGGAGAGCTTCAGTCATTTATTCAATGTCTCGAGGTTTACGCTTTCAATCAATGAAAAAAACTGCATTCATTCCGTTATTGAATCAAACTTCAATTCCAGATGCAATGAATCAACCGTTACTCTTTGATACAATGAAAGAAACTATACTTTCATTTTCTCAATCAAACAGCGTTCATTAATTCAATGAATCAAACTGCGTTCATTCATTCATTGAATAATCCTTCAATCATTGATTCAATGAATCAAACTTATTTCATTCATTTAGTGAATCTAACTGCATTCATTCCTTCAATGAAGCAGACTGCACTTATCCATTCAGTAAAACACGCTGCACGTGTAATCGAAACAGTATGGTTTCTGCCAATCGTGGAATGCCATGAGATTAAAGCATTTATTCAATGAAACAAACTACACACATTCATTCAATAAAATGAATGTTACGCATGATTTCAAAGAATAGACATCACTCATTCATTCAATGTGTCAATTTGAACTCATTCTTTCAATCAAGCAAACTTTCAGTGTTCACTTCAAGCTTCTATCATTCATTCCTTGCCACGAGTTGAACGCATTCACTCAATGAAACAAACTGCATTCATTCCGTTGTTGAATCAAACTTCAATTCCAGATGCAATGAATGAACCGTTACTCTTTGACTCAATGAAATTTACTATTCTTTTATTTTGTCAATCACACTGCGTTCATTAATTCAATGATTCAAACTGCGTTCATTCATTCATTGAATAATCCTTCAATCAAACAAACTTAATTCATTCATTTAGTGGATCTAACTGCGTTCATTAATTCAATGAAGCAAACTGCACTTATCCATTCAGTAAAACACGTGTAATCGAAACAGTATGGGTTCTGCCAATCGTGGAATGCCATGAGCTTAAAGCATTTATTCAGTGAAAAAAACTGCACAAGTTCATTCTTTGAAACAGACTGCACGTATTTATACAATGACTAGACCTTTTTCATTCATTCAATACGTCTAGCTAAACTCATTCATTCGAAGAAACAAACTGCACCTCCTAAATTGAATTAGTAGAGATTCTATTATTTATTCAATGTCACGAGCTTTACGCTTGAATCAAAGAAGAAACCTGCATTCATTCCGTTATTGAATCAAACTTCAATTCCAGATGCAATGAATCAACCTTTACTCTTTGATACAATGAAAGAAACCATTCTTTTATTTTCTCAATCAAACTGCGTTCATTAATTCAATGAATCAAACTGCGTTCATTCATTCATTGAATAATCCTTCAATCATTGATTCAATGAAACAAACTTAATTCATTCATTTAGTAGAGCTAACTGCATTCTTTCATTCAATGAAGCAAACTGCACTTATCCATTCAGTAAAACACGTGTAATCGAAACAGTATGGGTTCTGCCAATCGTGGAATGCCATGAGCTTAAAGCATTTATTCAGTGAAACAAACTGCACACATTCATTCTTTGAAACACACTGCACGTATTTATACAATGACTAGAGCTTTTTTTCATTCATTCAATACGTCTAGCTTAACTCATACATTCGATCAAACAAACTGCACCTGCTAAATGGAATTAGTAGAGCTTCTCTCATTTATTCAATGTCTCGAGCTTTACGCTTTCAATCAATGAAAAAAACTGCATTCATTCCGTTCTTGTATCAAACTTCAATTCCAGATGCAATGAATCAACCGTTTCTCTTTCATACAATGAAAGAAACTATTCTTTTATTTTCTCAATCAAACTGCGTTCATTAATTCACTGAATCAAACTGCGTTCATTCTTTAATTGAATTATCCTTCAATCATTGATTCAATGAAACAAACTTAATTCATTAATTTAGTGAAACTAACTGCATTCATTCATTCAATGAAGCAGATTGCACTTATCCATTCAGTAAAACACGCTGCACGTGTAATCGAAACAGTGGGGTTTATTCCAATCATGGAATGCCATGAGATGAAAACATTTATTCAGTGAAACAAACTACACACATTCATTCAATGAAATAAATTTTACGTGTGAATTCAAAGAGTAGACATTTCTCGTTCTTTTTATGTGTCAAGCTGAAATCACTCTTTCAATCAAGCAAACTGTAAGTGTTCACTTCAAGCTTCTATCATTCTTTCCTTGCCACGAGTTTAACGCATTCACTCAATGAAACAAACTGCACACATTCATTCTTTGAAACAGACTGCACGTATTTATACAATGACTAGAGCTTTTTTCATTCATTCAATACGTCTAGCTGAACTCATTCAGTCGAAGAAACAAACTGCACCTCCTAAGTTGAATTAGTAGAGATTCTATCATTTATTCAACGTCTCGAGCTTTACGCTTTCAATCAATGAAAAAAACTGCATTCATTCCGTTCTTGAATCAAACTTCAATTCCAGATGCAATGAATCAACCGTTACTCTTTGATACAATGAAAGAAACTATTATTTTATATTCTCAATCAAACTGCGTTCATTAATTCAATGAATCAAACTGCGTTCATTCTTTAATTGAATAATCCTTCAATCATTGATTCAATGAAACAAACTTAATTCATTTATTTAGTAGATCTAACTGCATTCATCCATTCAAAGAAGCAAACTGCACTTATCCATTCAGTAAAACACGCTGCACGTGTAATCGAAACAGTATGCTTTCTGCCAATCGTGGAATGCCATGAGCTTAAAGCATTTATTCAGTGAAACAAACTACACACATTCATTCAATGAAATAAATGTTACGTGTGAATTCAAAGAGTAGACATCTCTCATTCATTCAATTTGTCAAGCTTAACTCATTCTTTCAATCAAGCAAACTTTGTGTTCACTTCAAGCTTCTATCATTCATTCCTTGCCACGAGTTTAAAGCATTCACTCAATGAAACGAACTGCACACATTCATTCTTTGAAACAGACTGCACGTATTTATACAATGACTAGAGCTTTTTTTCATTCATTCAATACGTCTAGCTTAACTCATTCATTCGATCAAACAAACTGCACCTCCTAAATTGAATGAGTAGAGATTCTATCATTTATTCAATGTCACGAGCTTTACGCTTGAATCAAAGAAGAAATCTGCATTCATTCCGTTATTGAATCAAACTTCAATTCCAGATGCAATGAATCAACCTTTACTCTTTGATACAATGAAAGAAACTATTCTTTTATTTTCTCAATCAAACTGCGTTCATTAATTCAATGAATCAAACTGCGTTCATTCTTTAATTGAATAATCCTTCAATCATTGATTCAATGAAACAAACTTAATTCATTCATTTAGTAGATCTAACTGCATGCATTCATTCAATGAAGCAAACTGCACTTATCCATTCAGTAAAACACGTTGCACATGTCATCGAAAAAGTATGGTTTCTGCCAATCGTGGAATGCCATGAGCTTAAAGCATTTATTCAGTGAAACAAACTACACACATTCATTCAATGAAATAAATGTTTCGTGTGAATTCAAAGTGTAGACATCTCTCATTCATTCAATTTATCAAGCTTAACTCATTCTTTCAATCAAGCAAACTTTGTGTTCACTTCAAGCTTCTATCATTCATTCCTTGCCACGAGTTTAACGCATTCACTCAATGAAACAAACTGCACAATTTCACTTCAAGCTTATATCATTCATTCCTTGCCACGAGTTTAAAGCATTCACTCAATGAAACAAACTGCACACATTCATTCTTTGAAACAGACTGCACGTATTTATACAATGACTAGAGCTTTTTTCATTCATTCAATACGTCTAGCTAAACTCATTCATTCGAAGAAACAAACTGCACCTCCTAAATTGAATTAGTAGAGATTCTATCATTTATTCAATGTCACGAGCTTTACGCTTGAATCCAAGAAGAAATCTGCATTCATTCCGTTATTGAATCAAACTTCAATTCCAGATGCAATGAATCAACCTTTACTCTTTGATACAATGAAAGAAACTATTCTTTTATTTTCTCAATCAAACTGCGTTCATTAATTCAATGAATCAAACTGCGTTCATTCATTCATTGAATAATCCTTCAATCATTGATTCAAAGAAACAAACTTAATTCATTCATTTAGTAGAGCTAACTGCATTCTTTCATTCAATGAAGCAAACTGCACTTATCCATTCAGTAAAACACGTGTAATCGAAACAGTATGGGTTCTGCCAATCGTGGAATGCCATGAGCTTAAAGCATTTATTCAGTGAAACAAACTGCACACATTCATTGTTTGAAACACACTGCACGTATTTATACAATGACTAGAGCTTTTTTTCATTCATTCAATACGTCGAGCTTAACTCATTCATTCGATCAAACAAACTGCACCTGCTAAATGGAATTAGTAGAGCTTCTATCATTTATTCAATGTCTCGAGCTTTACGCTTTCAATCAATGAAAACAAATGCATTCATTCCGTTATTGAATCAAACTTCAATTCCAGATGCAATGAATCAACCGTTTCTCTTTGATACAATGAAAGAAACTATTCTTTTATTTTCTCAATCAAACTGCGTTCATTAATTCAATGAATCAAACTGCGTTCATTCTTTAATTGAATAATCCTTCAATCATTGATTCAATGAAACAAACTTAATTCATTTATTTAGTAGATCTAACTGCATTCATCCATTCAAAGAAGCAAACTGCACTTATCCATTCAGTAAAACACGCTGCACGTGTAATCGAAACAGTATGCTTTCTGCCAATCGTGGAATGCCATGAGCTTAAAGCATTTATTCAGTGAAACAAACTACACACATTCATTCAATGAAATAAATGTTACGTGTGAATTCAAAGAGTAGACATTTCTCATTTATTTAATGTGTCAAGCTGAAATCATTCTTTCAATCAAGCAAACTGTAAGTGTTCACTTCAAGCTTCTATCATTCATTCCTTGCCACGAGTTTAACGCATTCATTCAATGAAACAAACTGCACACAGTCATTCTTAGAAAAATACTGCACGTACTTATTCAATGAGTACAGCTTTTTTAAATTCATGTAATGTGTCTCGCTTAACGCATTCATCCGATGAAACAAACTGCACATGCTAATTGAATTATTAGAGCTTCTACCATTTATTCAATGTCTCGATCTTAACGATTTCAGTCAATGAACAAACTGCATTCATTCCTTTACTGAATCAAGTTTCAATCCCTGATGCAATAAATCAAACGTTACTCTTTGGTTCAATGAAATAAACCAGTCTTTCATTCATACAATGAAACTGCAGTGACTCATTTACTGAAATACAGTTAATTCAATGAGTAGAGCTTTTGCTCTTCGTTCAATGCCAGGAACGTAACACATTCTTTCAACGAAACAAACTGCGTTCATTCATTTAATGAATAAAACTTCAATCATTGATTCAATGAAACATTCTTAATTCATTCATTTTGTAGGTCTAACTGCATTCATTCATTCAATTAAGCAGACTGCACTTATCCATTCAGCAAAACACGCTGCACGTGTAATCGAAACAGTATGGTTTCTGCCAATCGTGGAATGCCATGAGCTTAAAGCATTTATTCAGTGAAACCAACTGCACACATTCATTCTTTGAAACACAGTGCACGTATTCATACAATGACTAGAGCTTTTTTTCACTCATTCAATACGTCTAGCTTAACTCATTCATTCGATCAAACAAACTGTACCTGCTAAATGGAATTAGTAGAGCTTCTCTCATTTATTCAATGTCTCGAGCTTTACGCTTTCAATCAATGAAAAACACTGCATTCATTCCGTTATTGTATCAAACTTCAATTCCAGATGCAATGAATCAACCGTTTCTCTTTGATACAATGAAAGAAACTATTCTTTTATTTTCGCAATCAAACTGCGTTCCTTCATTCATTGAATAATCCTTCAATCATTGATTCAATGAAACAAACTTAATTCATTCATTTAGTGAAACTAACTGCATTCATTCATTCAATGAAGCAGATTGCACTTATCCATTCAGTAAAACACGCTGCACGTGTAATCGAAACAGTGGGGTTTATGCCAATCATGGAATGCCATGAGGTTAAAACATTTATTCAGTGAAACAAACTACACACATTCATTCAATGAAATAAATGTTACGTGTGAATTCAAAGAGTAGACATTTCTCGTTCTTTTTATGTGTCAAGCTGAAATCACTCTTTCAATCAAGCAAACTGTAAGTGTTCACTTCAAGCTTCTATCATTCATTCCTTGCCACGAGTTTAACGCATTCACTCAATGAAACAAACTGCACACATTCATTCTTTGAAACAGACTGCACGTATTTATACAATGACTAGAGCTTTTTTCATTCATTCAATACGTCTAGCTTAACTCATTCATTCAATCAATCAAACTGTACCTGCTAAATGGAATTAGTAGAGCTTCTATCATTTATTCAATGTCTCGAGCTTTACGCTTTCAATCAATGAAAAAAACTGCATTCATTCCGTTATTGAATCAAACTTCAATTCCAGATGCAATGAATCAACCGTTACTCTTTGATACAATGAAAGAAACTATTATTTTATATTCTCAATCAAACTGCGTTCATTAATTCAATGAATCAAACTGCGTTCATTCATTCATTGAATAATCCTTCAATCATTGATTCAATGAAACAAACTTAATTCATTCATTTAGTAGATCTAACTGCATGCATTCATTCAATGAAGCAAACTGCACTTATCCATTCAGTAAAACACGTGTAATCGAAACAGTATGGGTTCTGCCAATCGTGGAATGCCATGAGCTTAAAGCATTTATTCAGTGAAACAAACTGCACACATTCATTCTTTGAAACACACTGCACGTATTTATACAATGACTAGAGCTTTTTTCATTCATTCAATACGTCTAGCTTAACTCATTCATTCGATCAAACAAACTGCACCTGCTAAATGGAATTAGTAGAGCGCTCTATCATTTATTCAATGTCTCGAGCTTTACGCTTTCAATCAATGAAAAAAACTGCATTCATTCCGTTATTGAATCAAACTTCACTTCCAGATGCAATGAATCAACCGTTTCTCTTTGATACAATGAAAGAAACTATTCTTTTATTTTCTCAATCAAACTGCGTTCATTAATTCAATGAATCAAACTGCGTTCATTCTTTAATTGAATAATCCTTCAATCATTGATTCAATGAAACAAACTTAATTCATTTATTTAGTAGATCTAACTGCATTCATCCATTCAAAGAAGCAAACTGCACTTATCCATTCAGTAAAACACGCTGCACGTGTAATCGAAACAGTATGGTTTCTGCCAATCGTGGAATGCCATGAGCTTAAAGCATTTATTCAGTGAAACAAACTACACACATTCATTCAATGAAATAAATGTTACGTGTGAATTCAAAGAGTAGACATTTCTCATTTATTTAATGTGTCAAGCTGAAATCATTCTTTCAATCAAGCAAACTGTAAGTGTTCACTTCAAGCTTCTATCATTCATTCCTTGCCACGAGTTTAACGCATTTATTCAATGAAACAAACTGCACACAGTCATTCTTAGAAAAATACTGCACGTACTTATTCAATGAGTACAGCTTTTTTAAATTCATGTAATGTGTCTCGCTTAACGCATTCATCCGATGAAACAAACTGCACATGCTAATTGAATTATTAGAGCTTCTACCATTTATTCAATGTCTCGATCTTAACGATTTCATTCAATGAACAAACTGCATTCATTCCTTTACTGAATCAAGTTTCAATCCCTGATGCAATAAATCAAACGTTACTCTTTGGTTCAATGAAATAAACCAGTCTTTCATTCATACAATGAAACTGCAGTGACTCATTTACTGAAATACAGTTAATTCAATGAGTAGAGCTTTTGCTCTTCGTTCAATGCCAGGAACGTAACACATTCTTTCAACGAAACAAACTGCGTTCATTCATTTAATGAATAAAACTTCAATCATTGATTCAATGAAACATTCTTAATTCATTCATTTTGTAGATCTAACTGCATTCATTCATTCAATTAAGCAGACTGCACTTATCCATTCAGCAAAACACGCTGCACGTGTAATCGAAACAGTATGGTTTCTGCCAATCGTGGAATGCCATGAGCTTAAAGCATTTATTCAGTGAAACCAACTGCACACATTCATTCAATGAAATAAATGTTACGTGTGAATTCAAAGAGTAGACATTTCTCATTTATTTAATGTGTCAAGCTGAAATCATTCTTTCAATCAAGCAAACTGTAAGTGTTCACTTCAAGCTTCTATCATTCATTCCTTTCCACGAGTTTAACGCATTCATTCAATGAAACAAACTGCACACAGTCATTCTTAGAAAAATACTGCACGTACTTATTCAATGAGTACAGCTTTTTAAAATTCATGTAATGTGTCTCGCTTAACGCATTCATCCGATGAAACAAACTTCACATGCTAATTGAATTATTAGAGCTTCTACCATTTATTCAATGTCTCGATCTTAACGATTTCATTCAATGAACAAACTGCATTCATTCCTTTACTGAATCAAGTTTCAATCCCTGATGCAATAAATCAAACGTTACTCTTTGGTTCAATGAAATAAACCAGTCTTTCATTCATACAATGAAACTGCAGTGACTCATTTACTGAAATACAGTTAATTCAATGAGTAGAGCTTTTGCTCTTCGTTCAATGCCAGGAACGTAACACATTCTTTCAACGAAACAAACTGCGTTCATTCATTTAATGAATAAAACTTCAATCATTGATTCAATGAAACATTCTTAATTCATTCATTTTGTAGATCTAACTGCATTCATTCATTCAATTAAGCAGACTGCACTTATCCATTCAGCAAAACACGCTGCACGTGTAATCGAAACAGTATGGTTTCTGCCAATCGTGGAATGCCATGAGCTTAAAGCATTTATTCAGTGAAACCAACTGCACACATTCATTCTTTGAAACACAGTGCACGTATTTATACAATGACTAGAGCTTTTTTTCACTCATTCAATACGTCTAGCTTAACTCATTCATTCGATCAAACAAACTGTACCTGCTAAATGGAATTAGTAGAGCTTCTCTCATTTATTCAATGTCTCGAGCTTTACGCTTTCAATCAATGAAAAACACTGCATTCATTCCGTTATTGTATCAAACTTCAATTCCAGATGCAATGAATCCACCGTTTATCTTTGATACAATGAAAGAAACTATTCTTTTATTTTCACAATCCAACTGCGTTCATTAATTCAATGAATCAAACTGCGTTCATTCTTTAATTGAATAATCCTTCAATCATTGATTCAATGAAACAAACTTAATTCATTCATTTAGTGAAACTAACTGCATTCATTCATTCAATGAAGCAGATTGCACTTATCCATTCAGTAAAACACGCTGCACGTGTAATCGAAACAGTGGGGTTTATGCCAATCATGGAATGCCATGAGGTTAAAACATTTATTCAGTGAAACAAACTACGCACATTCATTCAATGAAATAAATGTTACGTGTGAATTCAAAGAGTAGACATTTCTCGTTCTTTTTATGTGTCAAGCTGAAATCACTCTTTCAATCAAGCAAACTGTAAGTGTTCACTTCAAGCTTCTATCATTCATTCCTTGCCACGAGTTTAACGCATTCACTCAATGAAACAAACTGCACACATTCATTCTTTGAAACAGACTGCACGTATTTATACAATGACTAGAGCTTTTTTCATTCATTCAATACGTCTAGCTTAACTCATTCATTCGATCAAACAAACTGCACCTGCTAAATGGAATTAGTAGAGCTTCTATCATTTATTCAATGTCTCGAGCTTTACGCTTTCAATCAATGAAAAAAACTGCATTCATTCCGTTATTGAATCAAACTTCACTTCCAGATGCAATGAATCAACCGTTTCTCTTTGATACAATGAAAGAAACTATTCTTTTATTTTCTCAATCAAACTGCGTTCATTAATTCAATGAATCAAACTGCGTTCATTCTTTAATTGAATAATCCTTCAATCATTGATTCAATGAAACCAACTTAATTCATTTATTTAGTAGATCTAACTGCATTCATCCATTCAAAGAAGCAAACTGCACTTATCCATTCAGTAAAACACGCTGCACGTGTAATCGAAACAGTATGGTTTCTGCCAATCGTGGAATGCCATGAGCTTAAAGCATTTATTCAGTGAAACAAACTACACACATTCATTCAATGAAATAAATGTTACGTGTGAATTCAAAGAGTAGACATTTCTCATTTATTTAATGTGTCAAGCTGAAATCATTCTTTCAATCAAGCAAACTGTAAGTGTTCACTTCAAGCTTCTATCATTCATTCCTTGCCACGAGTTTAACGCATTTATTCAATGAAACAAACTGCACACAGTCATTCTTAGAAAAATACTGCACGTACTTATTCAATGAGTACAGCTTTTTTAAATTCATGTAATGTGTCTCGCTTAACGCATTCATCCGATGAAACAAACTGCACATGCTAATTGAATTATTAGAGCTTCTACCATTTATTCAATGTCTCGATCTTAACGATTTCATTCAATGAACAAACTGCATTCATTCCTTTACTGAATCAAGTTTCAATCCCTGATGCAATAAATCAAACGTTACTCTTTGGTTCAATGAAATAAACCAGTCTTTCATTCATACAATGAAACTGCAGTGACTCATTTACTGAAATACAGTTAATTCAATGAGTAGAGCTTTTGCTCTTCGTTCAATGCCAGGAACGTAACACATTCTTTCAACGAAACAAACTGCGTTCATTCATTTAATGAATAAAACTTCAATCATTGATTCAATGAAACATTCTTAATTCATTCATTTTGTAGATCTAACTGCATTCATTCATTCAATTAAGCAGACTGCACTTATCCATTCAGCAAAACACGCTGCACGTGTAATCGAAACAGTATGGTTTCTGCCAATCGTGGAATGCCATGAGCTTAAAGCATTTATTCAGTGAAACCAACTGCACACATTCATTCTTTGAAACACAGTGCACGTATTCATACAATGACTAGAGCTTTTTTTCACTCATTCAATACGTCTAGCTTAACTCATTCATTCGATCAAACAAACTGTACCTGCTAAATGGAATTAGTAGAGCTTCTCTCATTTATTCAATGTCTCGAGCTTTACGCTTTCAATCAATGAAAAACACTGCATTCATTCCGTTATTGTATCAAACTTCAATTCCAGATGCAATGAATCAACCGTTTCTCTTTGATACAATGAAAGAAACTATTCTTTTATTTTCGCAATCAAACTGCGTTCCTTCATTCATTGAATAATCCTTCAATCATTGATTCAATGAAACAAACTTAATTCATTCATTTAGTGAAACTAACTGCATTCATTCATTCAATGAAGCAGATTGCACTTATCCATTCAGTAAAACACGCTGCACGTGTAATCGAAACAGTGGGGTTTATGCCAATCATGGAATGCCATGAGGTTAAAACATTTATTCAGTGAAACAAACTACACACATTCATTCAATGAAATAAATGTTACGTGTGAATTCAAAGAGTAGACATTTCTCGTTCTTTTTATGTGTCAAGCTGAAATCACTCTTTCAATCAAGCAAACTGTAAGTGTTCACTTCAAGCTTCTATCATTCATTCCTTGCCACGAGTTTAACGCATTCACTCAATGAAACAAACTGCACACATTCATTCTTTGAAACAGACTGCACGTATTTATACAATGACTAGAGCTTTTTTCATTCATTCAATACGTCTAGCTTAACTCATTCATTCAATCAATCAAACTGTACCTGCTAAATGGAATGAGTAGAGCTTCTTTCATTTATTCAATGTTTCGAGCTTTACGCTTTCAATAAATGAAAAACACTGCATTCATTCCGTTATTGAATCAAACTTCAATTCCAGATGCAATGAATCAACCGTTACTCTTTGATACAATGAAAGAAACTATTATTTTATATTCTCAATCAAACTGCGTTCATTAATTCAATGAATCAAACTGCGTTCATTCATTCATTGAATAATCCTTCAATGATTGATTCAATGAAACAAACTTAATTCATTCATTTAGTAGATCTAACTGCATGCATTCATTCAATGAAGCAGACTGCACTTATCCATTCAGCAAAACACGCTGCACGTGTAATCGAAACAGTATGGGTTCTGCCAATCGTGGAATGCCATGAGCTTAAAGCATTTATTCAGTGAAACAAACTACACACATTCATTCAATGAAATAAATGTTTCGTGTGAATTCAAAGTGTAGACATCTCTCATTCATTCAATTTGTCAAGCTTAAGTCATTCTTTCAATCAAGCAAACTTTCAGTGTTCACTTCAAGCTTCTATCATTCATTCCTTGCCACGAGTTTAACGCATTCACTCAATGAAACAAACTGCACAATTTCACTTCAAGCTTATATCATTCATTCCTTGCCACGAGTTTAAAGCATTCACTCAATGAAACAAACTGCACACATTCATTCTTTGAAACAGACTGCACGTATTTATACAATGACTAGAGCTTTTTTCATTCATTCAATACGTCGAGCTAAACTCATTCATTCGAAGAAACAAACTGCACCTCCTAAATTGAATTAGTAGAGATTCTATCATTTATTCAATGTCACGAGCTTTACGCTTGAATCAAAGAAGAAATCTGCATTCATTCCGTTATTGAATCAAACTTCAATTCCAGATGCAATGAATCAACCGTTTCTCTTTGATACAATGAAAGAAACTATTCTTTTATTTTCTCAATCAAACTGCGTTCATTAATTCAATGATTCAAACTGCGTTCATTCTTTAATTGAATAATCCTTCAATCATTGATTCAATGAAACCAACTTAATTCATTTATTTAGTAGATCTAACTGCATGCATTCATTCAATGAAGCAAACTGCACTTATCCATTCAGTAAAACACGTTGCACGCGTAATCGAAAAAATATGATTTCTGCCAATCGAGGAATGCCATGAGCTTAAAGCATTTATTCAGTGAAACAAACTACACACATTCATTCAATGAAATAAATGTTTCGTGTGAATTCAAAGTGTAGACATCTCTCATTCATTCAATTTGTCAAGCTTAACTCATTCTTTCAATCAAGCAAACTTTCAGTGTTCACTTCAAGCTTCTATCATTCATTCCTTGCCACGAGTTTAACGCATTCACTCAATGAAATAAACTGCACACATTCACTTCAAGCTTATATCATTCATTCCTTGCCACGAGTTTAAAGCATTCACTCAATGAAACAAACTGCACACATTCATTCTTTGAAACAGACTGCACGTATTTATACAATGACTAGAGCTTTTTTCATTCATTCAATACGTCTAGCTTAACTCATTCATTCGAAGAAACAAACTGCACCTCCTAAATTGAATTAGTAGAGATTCTATCATTTATTCAATGTCACGAGCTTTACGCTTGAATCAAAGAAGTAACCTGCATTCATTCCGTTATTGAATCAAACTTCAATTCCAGATGCAATGAATCAACCTTTACTCTTTGATACAATGAAAGAAACTATTCTTGTATTTTCTCAATCAAACTGCGTTTATTAATTCAATGAATCAAACTGCGTTCATTCATTCATTGAATAATCCTTCAATCATTGATTCTGTGAAACAAACTTAATTCATTCATTTTGTAGAGCTAACTGCATTCTTTCATTCAATGAAGCAAACTGCATTTATCCATTCAGTAAAACACGTGTAATCGAAACAGTATGGGTTCTGCCAATCGTGGAATGCCATGAGCTTAAAGCATTTATTCAGTGAAACAAACTGCACACATTCATTCTTTGAAACACACTGCACGTATTTATACAATGACTAGAGCTTTTTTTCATTCATTCAATACGTCTAGCTTAACTCATTCATTCGATCAAACAAACTGCGCCTGCTAAATGGAATTAGTAGAGCTTCTATCATTTATTGAATGTCTCGAGCTTTACGCTTTCAATCAATGAAAAAAGCTGCATTCATTCCGTTATTGAATCAATCTTCAATTCCAGATGCAATGAATCAACCGTTTCTGTTTGATACAATGAAAGAAACTATTCTTTTATTTTCTCAATCAAACTGCGTTCATTCATTCATTGAATAATCCTTCAATCATTGATTCAATGAAACAAACGTAATTCATTCATTTAGTGAATCTAACTGCATTCATTCCTTCAATGAGCAGACTGCACTTATCCATTCAGCAAAACACGCTGCACGTGTAATCGAAACAGTATGGTTTCTGCCAATCGTGGAATGCCATGAGATTAAAGCATTTATTCAATGAAACAAACTACACACATTCATTCAATTAAATAAATGTTACGCATGATTTCAAAGAATAGACATCACTCATTCATTCAATGTGTCAATTTGAACTCATTCTTTCAATCAAGCAAACTTTCAGTGTTCACTTCAAGCTTCTATCATTCATTCCTTGCCACGAGTTGAACGCATTCACTCAATGAAACAAACTGCATTCATTCCGGTGTTGAAACAAACTTCAATTCCAGATGCAATGAATCAACCGTTACTCTTTGACTCAATGAAATATACTATTCTTTTATTTTGTCAATCACACTGCGTTCATTAATTCAATGATTCAAACTGCGTTCATTCATTCATTGAATAATCCTTCAATCAAACAAACTTAATTCATTCATTTAGTGGATCTAACTGCGTTCATTAATTCAATGAAGCAAACTGCACTTATCCATTCAGTAAAACACGTGTAATCGAAACAGTATGGGTTCTGCCAATCGTGGAATGCCATGAGCTTAAAGCATTTATTCAGTGAAAAAAACTGAACAAAATCATTGCACAAACACTCTGCACGTATTTATACAATTACAAGAGCTTTTTTTCATTCATTCAATACGTCTAGCTTAACTCATTCATTCAATCAAACAAACTGTACCTGCTAAATGGAATTAGTAGAGCTTCTATCATTTATTCAATGTCTCGAGCTTTACGCTTTCAATCAATGAAAACAACTGCATTCATTCCGTTATTGAATCAAACTTCAATTCCAGATGCAATGAATCAACCGTTACTCTTTGATACAATGAAAGCAACTATTATTTAATATTCTCAATCTAACTGCGTTCATTAATTCAATGAATCAAACTGCGTTCATTCATTCATTGAATAATCCTTCAATCATTGATTCAATGAAACAAACTTAATTCATTCATTTAGTAGAGCTAACTGCATTCTTTCATTCAATGAAGCAAACTGCACTTATCCATTCAGTAAAACACGTGTAATCGAAACAGTATGGTTTCTGCCAATCGGGGAATGACATGATTTTAAAGCATTTATTCAGTGATACAAACTGCACACATTCATTCTTTGAAACACACTGCACGTATTTATACAATGACTAGACCTTTTTTTCATTCATTCAATACGTCTAGCTTAACTCATTCATTCGATCAAACAAACTGCACCTGCTAAATGGAATTAGTAGAGCTTCTATCATTTATTCAATGTCTCGAGCTTTACGGGTTCAATCAATGAAAAAAACTGCATTCATTCCGTTATTGAATCAATCTTCAATTCCAGATGCAATGAATCAACCGTTTCTGTTTGATACAATGAAAGAAACTATTCTTTTATTTTCTCAATCAAACTGCGTTCATTCATTCATTGAATAATCCTTCAATCATTGATTCAATGAAACAAACTTAATTCATTCATTTAGTGAATCTAACTGCATTCATTCCTTCAATGAAGGAGACTGCACTTATCCATTCAGCAAAACACGCTGCACGTGTAATCGAAACAGTATGGTTTCTGCCAATCGTGGAATGCCATGAGATTAAAGCATGTATTCAATGAAACAAACTACACACATTCATTCAATTAAATAAATGTTACGCATGATTTCATGGAATACACATCACTCATTCATTCAATGTGTCAATTTGAATTCATTCTTTCAATCAAGCAAACTTTCAGTGTTCACTTCAAGCTTCTATCATTCATTCCTTGCCACGAGTTGAACGCATTCACTCAATGAAACAAACTGCATTCATTCCGTTGTTGAAACAAACTTCAATTCCAGATGCAATGAATCAACCGTTACTCTTTGACTCAATGAAATATACTATTCTTTTATTTTGTCAATCACACTGCGTTCATTAATTCGATGATTCAAACTGCGTTCATTCATTCATTGAATAATCCTTCAATCAAACAAACTTAATTCATTCATTTAGTGGATCTAACTGCGTTCATTAATTCAATGAAGGAAACTGCACTTATCCATTCAGTAAAACACGTGTAATCGAAACAGTATGGGTTCTGCCAATCGTGGAATGCCATGAGCTTAAAGCATTTATTCAGTGAAAAAAACTGCACAAATTCATTGCACAAACACACTGCACGTATTTATACAATGACAAGAGCTTTTTTTCATTCATTCAATACGTCTAGCTTAACTCATTCATTCAATCAAACAAACTGTACCTGCTAAATGGAATTAGGAGAGCTTGTATCATTTATTCAATGTCTCGAGCTTTCCGCTTTCAATCAATGAAAACAACTGCATTCATTCCGTTATTGAATCAAACTTCAATTCCAGATGCAATGAATCAACCGTTACTCTTTGATACAATGAAAGAAACTATTATTTTATATTCTCAATCTAACTGCGTTCATTAATTCAATGAATCAAACTCCGTTCATCCATTCATTGAATAATCCTTCAATCATTGATTCAATGAAACAAACTTAATTCATTCATTTAGTAGATCTAACTGCATGCATTCATTCAATGAAGCAAACTGTCCTTATCCATTCAGTAAAACACGTTGCACGTGTAATCGAAACAGTATGGTTTCTGCCAATCGTGGAATGCCATGAGCTTAAAGCATTTATTCAGTGAAAAAAACTACACACATTCATTCAATGAAATAAATGTTCCGTGTGAATTCAAAGTGTAGACATCTCTCATTCATTCAATTTGTCAAGCTTAACTCATTCTTTCAATCAAGCAAACTTTCAGTGTTCACTTCAAGCTTCTATCATTCATTCCTTGCCACGAGTTTAACGCATTCACTCAATGAAACAAACTGCACAATTTCACTTCAAGCTTATATCATTCATTCCTTGCCACGAGTTTAAAGCATTCACTCAATGAAACAAACTGCACACATTCATTCTTTGAAACAGACTGCACGTATTTATACAATGACTAGAGCTTTTTTCATTCATTCAATACGTCGAGCTAAACTCATTCATTCGAAGAAACAAACTGCACCTCCTAAATTGAATTAGTAGAGATTCTATCATTTATTCAATGTCACGAGCTTTACGCTTGAATCAAAGAAGAAACCTGCATTCATTACGTTATTGAATCAAACTTCAATTCCAGATGCAATGAATCAACCTTTACTCTTTGATACAATGAAAGAAACGATTCTTTTATTTTCTCAATCAAACTGCGTTCATTCATTCATTGAATAATCCTTCAATCATTGATTCAATGAAACAAACTTAATTCATTCATTTAGTGAATCTAACTGCATTCATTCCTTCAATGAAGCAGACTGCACTTCTCCATTCAGCAAAACACGCTGCACGTGTAATCGAAACAGTATGGTTTCTGCCAATCGTGGAATGCCATGAGATTAAAGCATTTATTCAATGAAACAAACTACACACATTCATTCAATTAAATAAATGTTACGCATGATTTCAAAGAATAGACATCACTCATTCATTCAATGTGTCAATTTGAACTCATTCTTTCAATCAAGCAAACTTTCAGTGTTCACTTCAAGCTTCTATCATTCATTCCTTGCCACGAGTTGAACGCATTCACTCAATGAAACAAACTGCATTCATTCCGTTGTTGACTCAAACTTCAATTCCAGATGCAATGAATCAACCGTTACTCTTTGACTCAATGAAATATACTATTCTTTTATTTTGTCAATCACACTGCGTTCATTAATTCAATGATTCAAACTGCGTTCATTCATTCATTGAATAATCCTTCAATCAAACAAACTTAATTCATTCATTTAGTGGATCTAACTGCGTTCATTAATTCAATGAAGCAAACTGCACTTCTCCATTCAGTAAAACACGTGTTATCGAAACAGTATGGGTTCTGCCAATCGTGGAATGCCATGAGCTTAAAGCATTTATTCAGTGAAAAAAACTGCACAAATTCATTGCACAAACACACTGCACCTATTTGTACAATGACAAGAGCTTTTTATCATTCATTCAATACGTCTAGCTTCACTCATTCATTCAATCAAACAAACTGTACCTGCTAAATGGAATTAGTAGACCTTCTATCATTTATTCAATGTCTCGAGCTTTACGCTTTCAATCAATGAAAAAAACTGCATTCATTCCGTTATTGAATCAAACTTCAATTCCAGATGCAATGAATCAACCGTTACTCTTTGATACAATGAAAGAAACTATTATTTTATATTCTCAATCAAACTGCGTTCATTAATTCAATGAATCAAACTGCGTTCATCCATTCATTGAATAATCCTTCAATCATTGATTCAATGAAACAAACTTAATTCATTCATTTAGTAGAGCTAACTGCATGCATTCATTCAATGAAGCAAACTGCACTTATCCATTCAGTAAAACACGTTGCACGTGTAATCGAAACAGTATGGTTTCTGCCAATCGTGGAATGCCATGAGCTTAAAGCATTTATTCAGTGAAACAAACTACACACATTCATTCAATGAAATAAATGTTTCGTGTGAATTCAAAGTGTAGACATCTCTCATTCATTCAATTTGTCAAGCTTAAGTCATTCTTTCAATCAAGCAAACTGTAAGTGTTCACTTCAAGCTTCTATCATTCATTCCTTGCCACGAGTTTAAAGCATTCACTCAATGAAACAAACTGCACACATTCATTCTTTGAAACAGACTGCACGTATTTATACAATGACTAGAGCTTTTTTCATTCATTCAATACGTCTAGCTTAACTCATTCATTCGAAGAAACAAACTGCACCTCCTAAATTGAATTAGTAGAGATTCTATCATTTATTCAATGTCACGAGCTTTACGCTTGAATCAAAGAAGTAACCTGCATTCATTCCGTTATTGAATCAAACTTCAATTCCAGATGCAATGAATCAACCTTTACTCTTTGATACAATGAAAGAAACTATTCTTGTATTTTCTCAATCAAACTGCGTTTATTAATTCAATGAATCAAACTGCGTTCATTCATTCATTGAATAATCCTTCAATCATTGATTCTGTGAAACAAACTTAATTCATTCATTTTGTAGAGCTAACTGCATTCTTTCATTCAATGAAGCAAACTGCATTTATCCATTCAGTAAAACACGTGTAATCGAAACAGTATGGGTTCTGCCAATCGTGGAATGCCATGAGCTTAAAGCATTTATTCAGTGAAACAAACTGCACACATTCATTCTTTGAAACACACTGCACGTATTTATACAATGACTAGAGCTTTTTTTCATTCATTCAATACGTCTAGCTTAACTCATTCATTCGATCAAACAAACTGCGCCTGCTAAATGGAATTAGTAGAGCTTCTATCATTTATTGAATGTCTCGAGCTTTACGCTTTCAATCAATGAAAAAAGCTGCATTCATTCCGTTATTGAATCAATCTTCAATTCCAGATGCAATGAATCAACCGTTTCTGTTTGATACAATGAAAGAAACTATTCTTTTATTTTCTCAATCAAACTGCGTTCATTCATTCATTGAATAATCCTTCAATCATTGATTCAATGAAACAAACGTAATTCATTCATTTAGTGAATCTAACTGCATTCATTCCTTCAATGAGCAGACTGCACTTATCCATTCAGCAAAACACGCTGCACGTGTAATCGAAACAGTATGGTTTCTGCCAATCGTGGAATGCCATGAGATTAAAGCATTTATTCAATGAAACAAACTACACACATTCATTCAATTAAATAAATGTTACGCATGATTTCAAAGAATAGACATCACTCATTCATTCAATGTGTCAATTTGAACTCATTCTTTCAATCAAGCAAACTTTCAGTGTTCACTTCAAGCTTCTATCATTCATTCCTTGCCACGAGTTGAACGCATTCACTCAATGAAACAAACTGCATTCATTCCGGTGTTGAAACAAACTTCAATTCCAGATGCAATGAATCAACCGTTACTCTTTGACTCAATGAAATATACTATTCTTTTATTTTGTCAATCACACTGCGTTCATTAATTCAATGATTCAAACTGCGTTCATTCATTCATTGAATAATCCTTCAATCAAACAAACTTAATTCATTCATTTAGTGGATCTAACTGCGTTCATTAATTCAATGAAGCAAACTGCACTTATCCATTCAGTAAAACACGTGTAATCGAAACAGTATGGGTTCTGCCAATCGTGGAATGCCATGAGCTTAAAGCATTTATTCAGTGAAAAAAACTGAACAAAATCATTGCACAAACACTCTGCACGTATTTATACAATTACAAGAGCTTTTTTTCATTCATTCAATACGTCTAGCTTAACTCATTCATTCAATCAAACAAACTGTACCTGCTAAATGGAATTAGTAGAGCTTCTATCATTTATTCAATGTCTCGAGCTTTACGCTTTCAATCAATGAAAACAACTGCATTCATTCCGTTATTGAATCAAACTTCAATTCCAGATGCAATGAATCAACCGTTACTCTTTGATACAATGAAAGCAACTATTATTTAATATTCTCAATCTAACTGCGTTCATTAATTCAATGAATCAAACTGCGTTCATTCATTCATTGAATAATCCTTCAATCAAACAAACTTAATTCATTCATTTAGTAGAGCTAACTGCATTCTTTCATTCAATGAAGCAAACTGCACTTATCCATTCAGTAAAACACGTGTAATCGAAACAGTATGGTTTCTGCCAATCGGGGAATGACATGATTTTAAAGCATTTATTCAGTGATACAAACTGCACACATTCATTCTTTGAAACACACTGCACGTATTTATACAATGACTAGACCTTTTTTTCATTCATTCAATACGTCTAGCTTAACTCATTCATTCGATCAAACAAACTGCACCTGCTAAATGGAATTAGTAGAGCTTCTATCATTTATTCAATGTCTCGAGCTTTACGGGTTCAATCAATGAAAAAAACTGCATTCATTCCGTTATTGAATCAATCTTCAATTCCAGATGCAATGAATCAACCGTTTCTGTTTGATACAATGAAAGAAACTATTCTTTTATTTTCTCAATCAAACTGCGTTCATTCATTCATTGAATAATCCTTCAATCATTGATTCAATGAAACAAACTTAATTCATTCATTTAGTGAATCTAACTGCATTCATTCCTTCAATGAAGGAGACTGCACTTATCCATTCAGCAAAACACGCTGCACGTGTAATCGAAACAGTATGGTTTCTGCCAATCGTGGAATGCCATGAGATTAAAGCATGTATTCAATGAAACAAACTACACACATTCATTCAATTAAATAAATGTTACGCATGATTTCATGGAATACACATCACTCATTCATTCAATGTGTCAATTTGAATTCATTCTTTCAATCAAGCAAACTTTCAGTGTTCACTTCAAGCTTCTATCATTCATTCCTTGCCACGAGTTGAACGCATTCACTCAATGAAACAAACTGCATTCATTCCGTTGTTGAAACAAACTTCAATTCCAGATGCAATGAATCAACCGTTACTCTTTGACTCAATGAAATATACTATTCTTTTATTTTGTCAATCACACTGCGTTCATTAATTCGATGATTCAAACTGCGTTCATTCATTCATTGAATAATCCTTCAATCAAACAAACTTAATTCATTCATTTAGTGGATCTAACTGCGTTCATTAATTCAATGAAGGAAACTGCACTTATCCATTCAGTAAAACACGTGTAATCGAAACAGTATGGGTTCTGCCAATCGTGGAATGCCATGAGCTTAAAGCATTTATTCAGTGAAAAAAACTGCACAAATTCATTGCACAAACACACTGCACGTATTTATACAATGACAAGAGCTTTTTTTCATTCATTCAATACGTCTAGCTTAACTCATTCATTCAATCAAACAAACTGTACCTGCTAAATGGAATTAGGAGAGCTTGTATCATTTATTCAATGTCTCGAGCTTTCCGCTTTCAATCAATGAAAACAACTGCATTCATTCCGTTATTGAATCAAACTTCAATTCCAGATGCAATGAATCAACCGTTACTCTTTGATACAATGAAAGAAACTATTATTTTATATTCTCAATCTAACTGCGTTCATTAATTCAATGAATCAAACTCCGTTCATCCATTCATTGAATAATCCTTCAATCATTGATTCAATGAAACAAACTTAATTCATTCATTTAGTAGATCTAACTGCATGCATTCATTCAATGAAGCAAACTGTCCTTATCCATTCAGTAAAACACGTTGCACGTGTAATCGAAACAGTATGGTTTCTGCCAATCGTGGAATGCCATGAGCTTAAAGCATTTATTCAGTGAAAAAAACTACACACATTCATTCAATGAAATAAATGTTCCGTGTGAATTCAAAGTGTAGACATCTCTCATTCATTCAATTTGTCAAGCTTAACTCATTCTTTCAATCAAGCAAACTTTCAGTGTTCACTTCAAGCTTCTATCATTCATTCCTTGCCACGAGTTTAACGCATTCACTCAATGAAACAAACTGCACAATTTCACTTCAAGCTTATATCATTCATTCCTTGCCACGAGTTTAAAGCATTCACTCAATGAAACAAACTGCACACATTCATTCTTTGAAACAGACTGCACGTATTTATACAATGACTAGAGCTTTTTTCATTCATTCAATACGTCGAGCTAAACTCATTCATTCGAAGAAACAAACTGCACCTCCTAAATTGAATTAGTAGAGATTCTATCATTTATTCAATGTCACGAGCTTTACGCTTGAATCAAAGAAGAAACCTGCATTCATTACGTTATTGAATCAAACTTCAATTCCAGATGCAATGAATCAACCTTTACTCTTTGATACAATGAAAGAAACGATTCTTTTATTTTCTCAATCAAACTGCGTTCATTCATTCATTGAATAATCCTTCAATCATTGATTCAATGAAACAAACTTAATTCATTCATTTAGTGAATCTAACTGCATTCATTCCTTCAATGAAGCAGACTGCACTTCTCCATTCAGCAAAACACGCTGCACGTGTAATCGAAACAGTATGGTTTCTGCCAATCGTGGAATGCCATGAGATTAAAGCATTTATTCAATGAAACAAACTACACACATTCATTCAATTAAATAAATGTTACGCATGATTTCAAAGAATAGACATCACTCATTCATTCAATGGGTCAATTTGAACTCATTCTTTCAATCAAGCAAACTTTCAGTGTTCACTTCAAGCTTCTATCATTCATTCCTTGCCACGAGTTGAACGCATTCACTCAATGAAACAAACTGCATTCATTCCGTTGTTGACTCAAACTTCAATTCCAGATGCAATGAATCAACCGTTACTCTTTGACTCAATGAAATATACTATTCTTTTATTTTGTCAATCACACTGCGTTCATTAATTCAATGATTCAAACTGCGTTCATTCATTCATTGAATAATCCTTCAATCAAACAAACTTAATTCATTCATTTAGTGGATCTAACTGCGTTCATTAATTCAATGAAGCAAACTGCACTTCTCCATTCAGTAAAACACGTGTTATCGAAACAGTATGGGTTCTGCCAATCGTGGAATGCCATGAGCTTAAAGCATTTATTCAGTGAAAAAAACTGCACAAATTCATTGCACAAACACACTGCACCTATTTGTACAATGACAAGAGCTTTTTATCATTCATTCAATACGTCTAGCTTCACTCATTCATTCAATCAAACAAACTGTACCTGCTAAATGGAATTAGTAGACCTTCTATCATTTATTCAATGTCTCGAGCTTTACGCTTTCAATCAATGAAAAAAACTGCATTCATTCCGTTATTGAATCAAACTTCAATTCCAGATGCAATGAATCAACCGTTACTCTTTGATACAATGAAAGAAACTATTATTTTATATTCTCAATCAAACTGCGTTCATTAATTCAATGAATCAAACTGCGTTCATCCATTCATTGAATAATCCTTCAATCATTGATTCAATGAAACAAACTTAATTCATTCATTTAGTAGAGCTAACTGCATGCATTCATTCAATGAAGCAAACTGCACTTATCCATTCAGTAAAACACGTTGCACGTGTAATCGAAACAGTATGGTTTCTGCCAATCGTGGAATGCCATGAGCTTAAAGCATTTATTCAGTGAAACAAACTACACACATTCATTCAATGAAATAAATGTTTCGTGTGAATTCAAAGTGTAGACATCTCTCATTCATTCAATTTGTCAAGCTTAAGTCATTCTTTCAATCAAGCAAACTGTAAGTGTTCACTTCAAGCTTCTATCATTCATTCCTTGCCACGAGTTTAACGCATTCACTCAATGAAATAACTGCACACATTCACTTCAAGCTTATATCATTCATTCCTTGCCACGAGTTTAAAGCATTCACTCAATGAAACAAACTGCACACATTCATTCTTTGAAACAGACTGCACGTATTTATTCAATGACTAGAGCTTTTTTCATTCATTCAATACGTCTAGCTTAACTCAGTTATTCGAAGAAACAAACTGCACCTCCTAAATTGAATTAGTAGAGATTCTATCATTTATTCAATGTCACGAGCTTTACGCTTGAATCAAAGAAGAAACCTGCATTCATTCCGTTATTGAATCAAACTTCAATTCCAGATGCAATGAATCAACCTTTACTCTTTGATACAATGAAAGAAACTATTCTTTTATTTTCTCTATCTAACTGCGTTCATTAATTCAATGAATTAAACTGCGTTCATTCATTCATTGAATAATCCTTCAATCATTGATTCAATGAAACAAACTTAATTCATTCATTTAGTGGATCTAACTGCGTTCATTAATTCAATGAAGCAAACTGCACTTATCCATTCAGTAAAACACGTGTAATCGAAACAGTATGGGTTCTGCCAATCGTGGAATGCCATGAGCTTAAAGCATTTATTCAGTGAAAAAAACTGAACAAATTCATTGCACAAACACACTGCACGTATTTATACAATGACTAGAGCTTTTTTTCATTCATTCAATACGTCTAGCTTAACTCATTCATTCGATCAAACAAACTGCACCTGCTAAATGGAATTAGTAGAGCTTCTATCATTTATTCAATGTCTCGAGCTTTACGCTTTCAATCAATGAAAAAAGCTGCATTCATTCCGTTATTGAATCAATCTTCAATTCCAGATGCAATGAATCAACCGTTTCTCTTTGATACAATGAAAGGAACTATTCTTTTATTTTCTCAATCAAACTGCGTTCATTTATTCATTGAATAATCCTTCAATCATTGATTCAATGAAACAAACTTAATTCATTCATTTAGTGAATCTAACTGCATTCATTCCTTCAATGAAGCAGACTGCACTTATCCATTCAGTAAAACACGTGTAATCGAAACAGTATGGTTTCTGCCAATCGTGGAATGCCATGAGATTAAAGCATTTATTCAATGAAACAAACTACACACATTCATTCAATTAAATAAATGTTACGCATGATTTCAAAGAATAGACATCACTCATTCATTCAATGTGTCAATTTGAACTCATTCTTTCAATCAAGCAAACTTTCAGTGTTCACTTCAAGCTTCTATCATTCATTCCTTGCCACGAGTTGAACGCATTCACTCAATGAAACAAACTGCATTCATTCCGTTGTTGACTCAAACTTCAATTCCAGATGCAATGAATCAACCGTTACTCTTTGACTCAATGAAATATACTATTCTTTTATTTTGTCAATCACACTGCGTTCATTAATTCAATGAATCAAACTGCGTTCATTCATTCATTGAATAATCCTTCAATCAAACAAACTTAATTCATTCATTTAGTGGATCTAACTGCGTTCATTAATTCAATGAAGCAAACTGCACTTCTCCATTCAGTAAAACACGTGTAATCGAAACAGTATGGGTTCTGCCAATCGTGGAATGCCATGAGCTTAAAGCATTTATTCAGTGAAAAAAACTGAACAAATTCATTGCACAAACACTCTGCACGTATTTATACAATTACAAGAGCTTTTTTTCATTCATTCAATACGTCTAGCTTAACTCATTCATTCAATCAAACAAACTGTACCTGCCAAATGGAATTAGTAGAGCTTCTATCATTTATTCAATGTCTCGAGCTTTACGCTTTCAATCAATGAAAACAACTGCATTCATTCCGTTATTGAATCAAACTTCAATTCCAGATGCAATGAATCAACCGTTACTCTTTGATACAATGAAAGAAACTATTATTTTATATTCTCAATCAAACTGTTTCATTGAATTCATTAATTCAATGAATCAAACTGCGTTCATCCATTCATTGAATAATCCTTCAATCATTGATTCAATGAAACAAACTTAATTCATTCATTTAGTAGATCTAAGTGCATGCATTCATTCAATGAAGCAAACTGCACTTATCCATTCAGTAAAACACGTTGCACGTGTAATCGAAAATGTATGGTTTCTGCCAATCGTGGAATGCCATGAGCTTAAAGCATTTATTCAGTGAAACAAACTACACACATTCATTCAATGAAATAAATGTTCCGTGTGAATTCAAAGTGTAGACATCTCTCATTCATTCAATTTGTCAAGATTTACTCATTCTTTCAATCAAGCAAACTGTAAGTGTTCACTTCAAGCATCTATCATTCATTCCTTGCCACGAGTTTAACGCATTCACTCAGTGAAACAAACTGCACAATTTCACTTCAAGCTTATATCATTCATTCCTTGACACGAGTTTAAAGCATTCACTCAATGAAACAAACTGCACACATTCATTCTTTGAAACAGACTGCACGTATTTATACAATGACTAGAGCTTTTTTCATTCATTCAATACGTCTAGCTAAACTCATTCATTCGAAGAAACAAACTGCACCTCCTAAATTGAATTAGTAGAGATTCTATCATTTATTCAATGTCACGAGCTTTACGCTTGAATCAAAGAAGAAATCTGCATTCATTCCGTTATTGAATCAAACTTCAATTCCAGATACAATGAATCAACCGTTTCTCTTTGATACAATGAAAGAAACTATTCTTTTATTTTCTCAATCAAACTGCGTTCATTAATTCAATGATTCAAACTGCGTTCATTCTTTAATTGAATAATCCTTCAATCATTGATTCAATGAAACCAACTTAATTCATTTATTTAGTAGATCTAACTGCATGCATTCATTCAATGAAGCAAACTGCACTTATCCATTCAGTAAAACACGTTGCACGTGTAATCGAAAAAATATGATTTCTGCCAATCGAGGAATGCCATGAGCTTAAAGCATTTATTCAGTGAAACAAACTACACACATTCATTCAATGAAATAAAAATTATTTCGTGTGAATTCAAAGTGTAGACATCTCTCATTCATTCAATTTGTCAAGCTTAACTCATTCTTTCAATCAAGCAAACTTTCAGTGTTCACTTCAAGCTTCTATCATTCATTCCTTGCCACGAGTTTAACGCATTCACTCAATGAAACAAACTGCACAATTTCACTTCAAGCTTATATCATTCATTCCTTGCCACGAGTTTAAAGCATTCACTCAATGAAACAAACTGCACACATTCATTCTTTGAAACAGACTGCACGTATTTATACAATGACTAGAGCTTTTTTCATTCATTCAATACGTCTAGCTTAACTCATTCATTCGAAGAAACAAACTGCACCTCCTAAATTGAATTAGTAGAGATTCTATCATTTATTCAATGTCACGAGCTTTACGCTTGAATCAAAGAAGTAACCTGCATTCATTCCGTTATTGAATCAAACTTCAATTCCAGATGCAATGAATCAACCTTTACTCTTTGATACAATGAAAGAAACTATTCTTGTATTTTCTCAATCAAACTGCGTTCATTAATTCAATGAATCAAACTGCGTTCATTCATTCATTGAATAATCCTTCAATCATTGATTCTGTGAAACAAACTCAATTCATTCATTTTGTAGAGCTAACTGCATTCTTTCATTCAATGAAGCAAACTGCACTTATCCATTCAGTAAAACACGTGTAATCGAAACAGTATGGGTTCTGCCAATCGTGGAATGCCATGAGCTTAAAGCATTTAATCAGTGAAACAAACTGCACACATTCATTCTTTGAAACACACTGCACGTATTTATACAATGACTAGAGCTTTTTTTCATTCATTCAATACGTCTAGCTTAACTCATTCATTCGATCAAACAAACTGCGCCTGCTAAATGGAATTAGTAGAGCTTCTATCATTTATTGAATGTCTCGAGCTTTACGCTTTCAATCAATGAAAAAAGCTGCATTCATTCCGTTATTGAATCAATCTTCAATTCCAGATGCAATGAATCAACCGTTTCTGTTTGATACAATGAAAGAAACGATTCTTTTATTTTCTCAATCAAACTGCGTTCATTCATTCATTGAATAATCCTTCAATCATTGATTCAATGAAACAAACGTAATTCATTCATTTAGTGAATCTAACTGCATTCATTCCTTCAATGAGCAGACTGCACTTATCCATTCAGCAAAACACGCTGCACGTGTAATCGAAACAGTATGGTTTCTGCCAATCGTGGAATGCCATGAGATTAAAGCATTTATTCAATGAAACAAACTACACACATTCATTCAATTAAATAAATGTTACGCATGATTTCAAAGAATAGACATCACTCATTCATTCAATGTGTCAATTTGAACTCATTCTTTCAATCAAGCAAACTTTCAGTGTTCACTTCAAGCTTCTATCATTCATTCCTTGCCACGAGTTGAACGCATTCACTCAATGAAACAAACTGCATTCATTCCGGTGTTGAAACAAACTTCAATTCCAGATGCAATGAATCAACCGTTACTCTTTGACTCAATGAAATATACTATTCTTTTATTTTGTCAATCACACTGCGTTCATTAATTCAATGATTCAAACTGCGTTCATTCATTCATTGAATAATCCTTCAATCAAACAAACTTAATTCATTCATTTAGTGGATCTAACTGCGTTCATTAATTCAATGAAGCAAACTGCACTTATCCATTCAGTAAAACACGTGTAATCGAAACAGTATGGGTTCTGCCAATCGTGGAATGCCATGAGCTTAAAGCATTTATTCAGTGAAAAAAACTGAACAAAATCATTGCACAAACACTCTGCACGTATTTATACAATTACAAGAGCTTTTTTCATTCATTCAATACGTCTAGCTTAACTCATTCATTCAATCAAACAAACTGTACCTGCTAAATGGAATTAGTAGAGCTTCTATCATTTATTCAATGTCTCGAGCTTTACGCTTTCAATCAATGAAAACAACTGCATTCATTCCGTTATTGAATCAAACTTCAATTCCAGATGCAATGAATCAACCGTTACTCTTTGATACAATGAAAGCAACTATTATTTAATATTCTCAATCTAACTGCGTTCATTAATTCAATGAATCAAACTGCGTTCATTCATTCATTGAATAATCCTTCAATCATTGATTCAATGAAACAAACTTAATTCATTCATTTAGTAGAGCTAACTGCATTCTTTCATTCAATGAAGAAAACTGCACTTATCCATTCAGTAAAACACGTGTAATCGAAACAGTATGGTTTCTGCCAATCGTGGAATGCCATGATTTTAAAGCATTTATTCAGTGATACAAACTGCACACATTCATTCTTTGAAACACACTGCACGTATTTATACAATGACTAGACCTTTTTTTCATTCATTCAATACGTCTAGCTTAACTCATTCATTCGATCAAACAAACTGTACCTGCTAAATGGAATTAGTAGAGCTTCGATCATTTATTCAATGTCTCGAGCTTTACGGGTTCAAACAATGAAAAACACTGCATTCATTCCGTTATTGAATCAAACTTCAATTCCAGACGCAATGAATCAACCGTTTCTGTTTGATACAATGAAAGAAACTATTCTTTTATTTTCTCAATCAAACTGCGTTCATTCATTCATTGAATAATCCTTCAATCATTGATTCAATGAAACAAACTTAATTCATTCATTTAGTGAATCTAACTGCATTCATTCCTTCAATGAAGGAGACTGCACTTATCCATTCAGCAAAACACGCTGCACGTGTAATCGAAACAGTATGGTTTCTGCCAATCGTGGAATGCCATGAGATTAAAGCATGTATTCAATGAAACAAACTACACACATTCATTCAATTAAATAAATGTTACGCATGATTTCAAAGAATACACATCACTCATTCATTCAATGTGTCAATTTGAACTCATTCTTTCAATCAAGCAAACTTTCAGTGTTCACTTCAAGCTTCTATCATTCATTCCTTGCCACGAGTTGAACGCATTCACTCAATGAAACAAACTGCATTCATTCCGTTGTTGAATCAAACTTCAATTCCAGATTCAATGAATCAACCGTTACTCTTTGACTCAATGAAATATACTATTCTTTTATTTTGTCAATCACACTGCGTTCATTAATTCGATGATTCAAACTGCGTTCATTCATTCATTGAATAATCCTTCAATCAAACAAACTTAATTCATTCATTTAGTGGATCTAACTGCGTTCATTAATTCAATGAAGCAAACTGCACTTCTCCATTCAGTAAAACACGTGTAATCGAAACAGTATGGGTTCTGCCAATCGTGGAATGCAATGAGCTTAAAGCATTTATTCAGTGAAAAAAACTGCACAAATTCATTGCACAAACACACTGCACGTATTTATACAATGACAAGAGCTTTTTTTCATTCATTCAATACGTCTAGCTTAACTCATTCATTCAATCAAACAAACTGTACCTGCTAAATGGAATTAGGAGAGCTTGTATCATTTATTCAATGTCTCGAGCTTTACGCTTTCAATCAATGAAAACAACTGCATTCATTCCGTTATTGAATCAAACTTCAATTCCAGATGCAATGAATCAACCGTTACTCTTTGATACAATGAAAGAAACTATTATTTTATATTCTCAATCTAACTGCGTTCATTAATTCAATGAATCAAACTCCGTTCATCCATTCATTGAATAATCCTTCAATCATTGATTCAATGAAACAAACTTAATTCATTCATTTAGTAGATCTAACTGCATGCATTCATTCAATGAAGCAAACTGTCCTTATCCATTCAGTAAAACACGTTGCACGTGTAATCGAAACAGTATGGTTTCTGCCAATCGTGGAATGCCATGAGCTTAAAGCATTTATTCAGTGAAAAAAACTACACACATTCATTCAATGAAATAAATGTTCCGTGTGAATTCAAAGTGTAGACATCTCTCATTCATTCAATTTGTCAAGCTTAACTCATTCTTTCAATCAAGCAAACTTTCAGTGTTCACTTCAAGCTTCTATCATTCATTCCTTGCCACGAGTTTAACGCATTCACTCAATGAAACAAACTGCACAATTTCACTTCAAGCTTATATCATTCATTCCTTGCCACGAGTTTAAAGCATTCACTCAATGAAACAAACTGCACACATTCATTCTTTGAAACAGACTGCACGTATTTATACAATGACTAGAGCTTTTTTCATTCATTCAATACGTCGAGCTAAACTCATTCATTCGAAGAAACAAACTGCACCTCCTAAATTGAATTAGTAGAGATTCTATCATTTATTCAATGTCACGAGCTTTACGCTTGAATCAAAGAAGAAACCTGCATTCATTCCGTTATTGAATCAAACTTCAATTCCAGATGCAATGAATCAACCTTTACTCTTTGATACAATGAAAGAAACGATTCTTTTATTTTCTCAATCAAACTACGTTCATTAATTCAATGAATCAAACTGCGTTCATTCATTCATTGAATAATCCTTCAATCATTGATTCAATGAAACAAACTTAATTCATTCATTTAGTGAATCTAACTGCATTCATTCCTTCAATGAAGCAGACTGCACTTCTCCATTCAGCAAAACACGCTGCACGTGTAATCGAAACAGTATGGTTTCTGCCAGTCGTGGAATGCCATGAGATTAAAGCATTTATTCAATGAAACAAACTACACACATTCATTCAATTAAATAAATGTTACGCATGATTTCAAAGAATAGACATCACTCATTCATTCAATGTGTCAATTTGAACTCATTCTTTCAATCAAGCAAACTTTCAGTGTTCACTTCAAGCTTCTATCATTCATTCCTTGCCACGAGTTGAACGCATTCACTCAATGAAACAAACTGCATTCATTCCGTTGTTGACTCAAACTTCAATTCCAGATGCAATGAATCAACCGTTACTCTTTGACTCAATGAAATATACTATTCTTTTATTTTGTCAATCACACTGCGTTCATTAATTCAATGATTCAAACTGCGTTCATTCATTCATTGAATAGTTCTTCAATCAAACAAACTTAATTCATTCATTTAGTGGATCTAACTGCGTTCATTAATTCAATGAAGCAAACTGCACTTCTCCGTTCAGTAAAACACGTGTAATCGAAACAGTATGGGTTCTGCCAATCGTGGAATGCCATGAGCTTAAAGCATTTATTCAGTGAAAAAAACTGCACAAATTCATTGCACAAACACACTGCACCTATTTGTACAATGACAAGAGCTTTTTTTCATTCATTCAATACGTCTAGCTTCACTCATTCATTCAATCAAACAAACTGTACCTGCTAAATGGAATTAGTAGACCTTCTATCATTTATTCAATGTCTCGAGCTTTACGCTTTCAATCAATGAAAAAAATTGCATTCATTCCGTTATTGAATCAAACTTCAATTCCAGATGCAATGAATCAACCGTTACTCTTTGATACAATGAAAGAAACTATTATTTTATATTCTCAATCAAACTGCGTTCATTAATTCAATGAATCAAACTGCGTTCATCCATTCATTGAATAATCCTTCAATCATTGATTCAATGAAACAAACTTAATTCATTCATTTAGTAGATCTAACTGCATGCATTCATTCAATGAAGCAAACTGCACTTATCCATTCAGTAAAACACGTTGCACGTGTAATCGAAACAGTATGGTTTCTGCCAATCTTGGAATGCCATGAGCTTAAAGCATTTATTCAGTGAAACAAACTACACACATTCATTCAATGAAATAAATGTTTCGTGTGAATTCAAAGTGTAGACATCTCTCATTCATTCAATTTGTCAAGCTTAACTCATTCTTTCAATCAAGCAAACTGTAAGTGTTCACTTCAAGCTTCTATCATTCATTCCTTGCCACGAGTTTAACGCATTCACTCAATGAAATAAACTGCACACATTCACTTCAAGCTTATATCATGAATTCCTTGCCACGAGTTTAAAGCATTCACTCAATGAAACAAACTGCACACATTCATTCTTTGAAACAGACTGCACGTATTTATTCAATGACAAGAGCTTTTTTCATTCATTCAATACGTCTAGCTAAACTCATTCATTCGAAGAAACAAACTGCACCTCCTAAATTGAATTAGTAGAGATTCTATCATTTATTCAATGTCACGAGCTTTACGCTTGAATCAAAGAAGAAACCTGCATTCATTCCGTTATTGAATCAAACTTCAATTCCAGATGCAATGAATCAACCTTTACTCTTTGATACAATGAAAGAAACGATTCTTTTATTTTCTCAATCAAACTGCGTTCATTAATTCAATGAATCAAACTGCGTTCATTCATTCATTGAATAATCCTTCAATCATTGATTCAATGAAACAAACTTAATTCATTCATTTAGTAGATCTAACTGCATGCATTCATTCAATGAAGCAAACTGCACTTATCCATTCAGTAAAACACGTTGCACGTGTAATCGAAAAAGTATGATTTCTGCCAATCGAGGAATGCCATGAGCTTAAAGCATTTATTCAGTGAAACAAACTACACACATTCATTCAATGAAATAAATGTTTCGTGTGAATTCAAAGTGTAGACATCTCTCATTCATTCAATTTGTCAAGCTTAACTCATTCTTTCAATCAAGCAAACTGTAAGTGTTCACTTCAAGCTTCGATCATTCATTCCTTGCCACGAGTTTAACGCATTCACTCAATAAAATAAACTGCACACATTCACTTCAAGCTTATATCATTCATTCCTTGCCACGAGTTTAAAGCATTCACTCAATGAAACAAACTGCACACATTCATTCTTTGAAACAGACTGCACGTATTTATACAATGACTAGAGCTTGTTTCATTCATTCAATACGTCTAGCTTAACTCATTCATTCGAAGAAACAAACTGCACCTCCTAAATTGAATTAGTAGAGATTCTATCATTTATTCAATGTCACGAGCTTTACGCTTGAATCAAAGAAGTAACCTGCATTCATTCCGTAATTGAATCAAACTTCAATTCCAGATGCAATGAATCAACCTTTACTCTTTGATACAATGAAAGAAACTATTCTTGTATTTTCTCAATCAAACTGCGTTCATTAATTCAATGAATTAAACTGCGTTCATTCATTCATTGAATAATCCTTCAATCATTGATTCAGTGAAACAAACTTAATTCATTCATTTAGTAGAGCTAACTGCATTCTTTCATTCAATGAAGCAAACTGCACTTATCCATTCAGTAAAACACGTGTAATCGAAACAGTATGGGTTCTGCCAATCGTGGAATGCCATGAGCTTAAAGCATTTATTCAGAGAAAAAAACTGCACACATTCATTCTTTGAAACACACTGCACGTATGTATACAATGACTAGAGCTTTTTTTCATTCATTCAATACGTCTAGCTTAACTCATTCATTCGATCAAACAAACTGCACCTGCTAAATGGAATTAGTAGAGCTTCTATCATTTATTCAATGTCTCGAGCTTTACGCTTTCAATCAATGAAAAAAGCTGCATTCATTCCGTTATTGAATCAATCTTCAATTCCAGATGCAATGAATCAACCGTTTCTCTTTGATACAATGAAAGAAACTATTCTTTTATTTCCTCAATCAAACTGCGTTCATTCATTCATTGAATAATCCTTCAATCATTGATTCAATGAAACAAACTTAATTCATTCATTTAGTGAATCTAACTGCATTCATTCCTTCAATGAAGCAGACTGCACTTATCCATTCAGTAAAACACGTGTAATCGAAACAGTATGGGTTCTGCCAATCGTGGAATGCCATGAGCTTAAAGCATTTATTCAGTGAAAAAAACTGCACACATTCATTGCACGAACACACTGCACGTATTTATACAATGACAAGAGCTTTTTTTCATTCATTCAATACGTCTAGCTTCACTCATTCATTCAATCAAACAAACTGTACCTGCGAAATGGAATTAGTAGAGCTTCTATCATTTATTCAATGTCTCGAGCTTTACGCTTTCAATCAATGAAAACAACTGCATTCATTCCGTTATTGAATCAAACTTCAATTCCAGATGCAATGAATCAACCGTTACTCTTTGATACAATGAAAGAAACTATTATTTTATATTCTCAATCTAAGTGCGTTTATTAATTCAATGAATCAAACTGCGTTCATGCATTCATTGAATAATCCTTCAATCATTGATTCAATGAAACAAACTTAATTCATTCATTTAGTAGATCTAACTGCATGCATTCATTCAATGAAGCAAACTGCACTTATCCATTCAGTAAAACACGTTGCACGTGTAATCGAAACAGTATGGTTTCTGCCAATCTTGGAATGCCATGAGCTTAAAGCATTTATTCAGTGAAACAAACTACACACATTCATTCAATGAAATAAATGTTTCGTGTGAATTCAAAGTGTAGACATCTCTCATTCATTCAATTTGTCAAGCTTAAGTCATTCTTTCAATCAAGCAAACTTTCAGTGTTCACTTCAAGCTTCTATCATTCATTCCTTGCCACGAGTTTAACGCATTCACTCAATGAAATAAACTGCACACATTCACTTCAAGCTTATATCATGAATTCCTTGCCACGAGTTTAAAGCATTCACTCAATGAAACAAACTGCACACATTCATTCTTTGAAACAGACTGCAAGTATTTATCCACTGACTAGAGCTTTTTTCATTCATTCAATACGTCTAGCTTAACTCATTCATTCGAAGAAACAAACTGCACCTCCTAAATTGAATTAGTAGAGATTCTATCATTTATTCAATGTCACGAGCTTTACGCTTGTTTCAAAGAAGAAACCTGCATTCATTCCGTTATTGAATCAATCTTCAATTCCAGATGCAATGAATCAACCTTTACTCTTTGATACAATGAAAGAAACGATTCTTTTATTTTCTCAATCAAACTGCGTTCATTAATTCAATGAATCAAACTGCGTTCATTCATTCATTGAATAATCCTTCAATCATTGATTCAATGAAACAAACTTAATTCATTCATTTAGTAGAGCTAACTGCATTCTTTCATTCAATGAAGCAAACTGCACTTATCCATTCAGTAAAACACGTGTAATCGAAACAGTATGGGTTCTGCCAATCGTGGAATGCCATGAGCTTAAAGCATTTATTCAGTGAAAAAAATGAACAAATTCATTGCACAAACACTCTGCACGTATTTATACAATGACAAGAGCTTTTTTTCATTCATTCAATACGTCTAGCTTAACTCATTCATTCGAAGAAACAAACTGCACCTCCTAAATTGAATTAGTAGAGATTCTATCATTTATTCAATGTCACGAGCTTTACGCTTGAATCAAAGAAGAAACCTGCATTCATTCCGTTATTGAATCAAACTTCAATTCCAGATGCAATGAATCAACCGTTACTCTTTGATACAATGAAAGAAACTATTATTTTATATTCTCAATCTAAGTGCGTTTATTAATTCAATGAATCAAACTGCGTTCATGCATTCATTGAATAATCCTTCAATCATTGATTCAATGAAACAAACTTAATTCATTCATTTAGTAGATCTAACTGCATGCATTCATTCAATGAAGCAAACTGTCCTTATCCATTCAGTAAAACACGTTGCACGTGTAATCGAAACAGTATGGTTTCTGCCAATCGTGGAACGCCATGAGCTTAAAGCATTTATTCAGTGAAAAAAACTACACACATTCATTCAATGAAATAAATGTTCCGTGTGAATTCAAAGTGTAGACATCTCTCATTCATTCAATTTGTCAAGCTTAACTCATTCTTTCAATCAAGCAAACTTTCAGTGTTCACTTCAAGCTTCTATCATTCATTCCTTGCCACGAGTTTAACGCATTCACTCAATGAAACAAACTGCACAATTTCACTTCAAGCTTATATCATTCATTCCTTGCCACGAGTTTAAAGCATTCACTCAATGAAACAAACTGCACACATTCATTCTTTGAAACAGACTGCACGTATTTATACAATGACTAGAGCTTTTTTCATTCATTCAATACGTCGAGCTAAACTCATTCATTCGAAGAAACAAACTGCACCTCCTAAATTGAATTAGTAGAGATTCTATCATTTATTCAATGTCACGAGCTTTACGCTTGAATCAAAGAAGAAACCTGCATTCATTCCGTTATTGAATCAAACTTCAATTCCAGATGCAATGATTCAACCTTTACTCTTTGATACAATGAAAGAAACGATTCTTTTATTTTCTCAATCAAACTGCGTTGATTCATTCATTGAATAATCCTTCAATCATTGATTCAATGAAACAAACTTAATTCATTCATTTAGTGAATCTAACTGCATTCATTCCTTCAATGAAGCAGACTGCACTTCTCCATTCAGCAAAACACGCTGCACGTGTAATCGAAACAGTATGGTTTCTGCCAGTCGTGGAATGCCATGAGATTAAAGCATTTATTCAATGAAACAAACTACACACATTCATTCAATTAAATAAATGTTACGCATGATTTCAAAGAATAGACATCACTCATTCATTCAATGTGTCAATTTGAACTCATTCTTTCAATCAAGCAAACTTTCAGTGTTCACTTCAAGCTTCTATCATTCATTCCTTGCCACGAGTTGAACGCATTCACTCAATGAAACAAACTGCATTCATTCCGTTGTTGACTCAAACTTCAATTCCAGATGCAATGAATCAACCGTTACTCTTTGACTCAATGAAATATACTATTCTTTTATTTTGTCAATCACACTGCGTTCATTAATTCAATGATTCAAACTGCGTTCATTCATTCATTGAATAATCCTTCAATCAAACAAACTTAATTCATTCATTTAGTGGATCTAACTGCGTTCATTAATTCAATGAAGCAAACTGCACTTCTCCATTCAGTAAAACACGTGTAATCGAAACAGTATGGGTTCTGCCAATCGTGGAATGCCATGAGCTTAAAGCATTTATTCAGTGAAAAAAAACTGCACAAATTCATTGCACAAACACACTGCACCTATTTGTACAATGACAAGAGCATTTTTTCATTCATTCAATACGTCTAGCTTCACTCATTCATTCAAGCAAACAAACTGTACCTGCTAAATGGAATTAGTAGACCTTCTATCATTTATTCAATGTCTCGAGCTTTGCGCTTTCAATCAATGAAAAAAACTGCATTCATTCCGTTATTGAATCAAACTTCAATTCCAGATGCAATGAATCAACCGTTACTCTTTGATACAATGAAAGAAACTATTATTTTATATTCTCAATCAAACTGCGTTCATTAATTCAATGAATCAAACTGCGTTCATTCATTCATTGAATAATCCTTCAATCATTGATTCAATGAAACAAACTTAATTCATTCATTTAGTAGATCTAACTGCATGCAATCATTCAATGAAGCAAACTGCACTTATCCATTCAGTAAAACACGTTGCACGTGTAATCGAAACAGTATGGTTTCTGCCAATCGTGGAATGCCATGAGCTTAAAGCATTTATTCAGTGAAACAAACTACACACATTCATTCAATGAAATAAATGTTTCGTGTGAATTCAAAGTGTAGACATCTCTCATTCATTCAATTTGTCAAGCTTAAGTCATTCTTTCAATATTCAAACTGTAAGTGTTCACTTCAAGCTTCTATCATTCATTCCTTGCCACGAGTTTAACGCATTCACTCAATGAAACAAACTGCACAATTTCACTTCAAGCTTATATCATTCATTCCTTGACACGAGTTTAAAGCATTCACTCAATGAAACAAACTGCACACATTCATTCTTTGAAACAGACTGCACGTATTTATACAATGACTAGAGCTTTTTTCATTCATTCAATACGTCGAGCTAAACTCATTCATTCGAAGAAACAAACTGCACCTCCTAAATTGAATTAGTAGAGATTCTATCATTTATTCAATGTCACGAGCTTTACGCTTGAATCAAAGAAGAAACCTGCATTCATTACGTTATTGAATCAAACTTCAATTCCAGATGCAATGAATCAACCTTTACTCTTTGATACAATGAAAGAAACGATTCTTTTATTTTCTCAATCAAACTGCGTTCATTCATTCATTGAATAATCCTTCAATCATTGATTCAATGAAACAAACTTAATTCATTCATTTAGTGAATCTAACTGCATTCATTCCTTCAATGAAGCAGACTGCACTTCTCCATTCAGCAAAACACGCTGCACGTGTAATCGAAACAGTATGGTTTCTGCCAGTCGTGGAATGCCATGAGATTAAAGCATTTATTCAATGAAACAAATTACACACATTCATTCAATTAAATAAATGTTACGCATGATTTCAAAGAATAGACATCACTCATTCATTCAATGTGTCAATTTGAACTCATTCTTTCAATCAAGCAAACTTTCAGTGTTCACTTCAAGCTTCTATCATTCATTCCTTGCCACGAGTTGAGCGCATTCACTCAATGAAACAAACTGCATTCATTCCGTTGTTGACTCAAACTTCAATTCCAGATGCAATGAATCAACCGTTACTCTTTGACTCAATGAAATATACTATTCTTTTATTTTGTCAATCACACTGCGTTCATTAATTCAATGATTCAAACTGCGTTCATTCATTCATTGAATAATCCTTCAATCAAACAAACTTAATTCATTCATTTAGTGGATCTAACTGCGTTCATTAATTCAATGAAGCAAACTGCACTTCTCCATTCAGTAAAACACGTGTTATCGAAACAGTATGGGTTCTGCCAATCGTGGAATGCCATGAGCTTAAAGCATTTATTCAGTGAAAAAAACTGCACAAATTCATTGCACAAACACACTGCACCTATTTGTACAAAGACAAGAGCTTTTTATCATTCATTCAATACGTCTAGCTTCACTCATTCATTCAATCAAACAAACTGTACCTGCTAAATGGAATTAGTAGACCTTCTATTATTTATTCAATGTCTCGAGCTTTACGCTTTCAATCAATGAAAAAAACTGCATTCATTCCGTTATTGAATCAAACTTCAATTCCAGATGCAATGAATCAACCGTTACTCTTTGATACAATGAAAGAAACTATTATTTTATATTCTCAATCAAACTGCGTTCATTAATTCAATGAATCAAACTGCGTTCATCCATTCATTGAATAATCCTTCAATCATTGATTCAATGAAACAAACTTAATTCATTCATTTAGTAGATCTAACTGCATGCATTCATTCAATGAAGCAAACTGCACTTATCCATTCAGTAAAACACGTTGCACGTGTAATCGAAACAGTATGGTTTCTGCCAATCGTGGAATGCCATGAGCTTAAAGCATTTATTCAGTGAAACAAACTACACACATTCATTCAATGAAATAAATGTTTCGTGTGAATTCAAAGTGTAGACATCTCTCATTCATTCAATTTGTCAAGCTTAAGTCATTCTTTCAATCAAGCAAACTGTAAGTGTTCACTTCAAGCTTCTATCATTCATTCCTTGCCACGAGTTTAACGCATTCACTCAATGAAATAACTGCACACATTCACTTCAAGCTTATATCATTCATTCCTTGCCACGAGTTTAAAGCATTCACTCAATGAAACAAACTGCACACATTCATTCTTTGAAACAGACTGCACGTATTTATTCAATGACTAGAGCTTTTTTCATTCATTCAATACGTCTAGCTTAACTCAGTTATTCGAAGAAACAAACTGCACCTCCTAAATTGAATTAGTAGAGATTCTATCATTTATTCAATGTCACGAGCTTTACGCTTGAATCAAAGAAGAAACCTGCATTCATTCCGTTATTGAATCAAACTTCAATTCCAGATGCAATGAATCAACCTTTACTCTTTGATACAATGAAAGAAACTATTCTTTTATTTTCTCTATCAAACTGCGTTCATTAATTCAATGAATTAAACTGCGTTCATTCATTCATTGAATAATCCTTCAATCATTGATTCAATGAAACAAACTTAATTCATTCATTTAGTGGATCTAACTGCGTTCATTAATTCAATGAAGCAAACTGCACTTATCCATTCAGTAAAACACGTGTAATCGAAACAGTATGGGTTCTGCCAATCGTGGAATGCCATGAGCTTAAAGCATTTATTCAGTGAAAAAAACTGAACAAATTCATTGCACAAACACACTGCACGTATTTATACAATGACTAGAGCTTTTTTTCATTCATTCAATACGTCTAGCTTAACTCATTCATTCGATGAAACAAACTGCACCTGCAAAATGGAATTAGTAGAGCTTCTATCATTTATTCAATGTCTCGAGCTTTACGCTTTCAATCAATGAAAAAAGCTGCATTCATTCCGTTATTGAATCAATCTTCAATTCCAGATGCAATGAATCAACCGTTTCTCTTTGATACAATGAAAGGAACTATTCTTTTATTTTCTCAATCAAACTGCGTTCATTTATTCATTGAATAATCCTTCAATCATTGATTCAATGAAACAAACTTAATTCATTCATTTAGTGAATCTAACTGCATTCATTCCTTCAATGAAGCAGACTGCACTTATCCATTCAGTAAAACACGTGTAATCGAAACAGTATGGTTTCTGCCAATCGTGGAATGCCATGAGATTAAAGCATTTATTCAATGAAACAAACTACACACATTCATTCAATTAAATAAATGTTACGCATGATTTCAAAGAATAGACATCACTCATTCATTCAATGTGTCAATTTGAACTCATTCTTTCAATCAAGCAAACTTTCAGTGTTCACTTCAAGCTTCTATCATTCATTCCTTGCCACGAGTTGAACGCATTCACTCAATGAAACAAACTGCATTCATTCCGTTGTTGACTCAAACTTCAATTCCAGATGCAATGAATCAACCGTTACTCTTTGACTCAATGAAATATACTATTCTTTTATTTTGTCAATCACACTGCGTTCATTAATTCAATGAATCAAACTGCGTTCATTCATTCATTGAATAATCCTTCAATCAAACAAACTTAATTCATTCATTTAGTGGATCTAACTGCGTTCATTAATTCAATGAAGCAAACTGCACTTCTCCATTCAGTAAAACACGTGTAATCGAAACAGTATGGGTTCTGCCAATCGTGGAATGCCATGAGCTTAAAGCATTTATTCAGTGAAAAAAACTGAACAAATTCATTGCACAAACACTCTGCACGTATTTATACAATTACAAGAGCTTTTTTTCATTCATTCAATACGTCTAGCTTAACTCATTCATTCAATCAAACAAACTGTACCTGCCAAATGGAATTAGTAGAGCTTCTATCATTTATTCAATGTCTCGAGCTTTACGCTTTCAATCAATGAAAACAACTGCATTCATTCCGTTATTGAATCAAACTTCAATTCCAGATGCAATGAATCAACCGTTACTCTTTGACTCAATGAAATATACTATTCTTTTATTTTGTCAATCACACTGCGTTCATTAATTCAATGATTCAAACTGCGTTCATTCATTCATTGAATAATCCTTCAATCAAACAAACTTAATTCATACATTTAGTGGATCTAACTGCGTTCATTAATTCAATGAAGCAAACTGCACTTATCCATTCAGTAAAACACGTGTAATCGAAACAGTATGGGTTCTGCCAATCGTGGAATGCCATGAGCTTAAAGCATTTATTCAGTGAAAAAAACTGTACACATTCATTGCACAAACACACTGCACGTATTTATACAATGACAAGAGCTTTTTTTCAATACGTCTAGCTTAACTCATTCATTCCATCAAACAAACTGTACCTGCTAAATGGAATTAGTAGACCTTCTATCATTTATTCAATGTCTCGAGCTTTACGCTTTCAATCAATGAAAAAAACTGCATTCATTCCGTTATTGAATCAAACTTCAATTCCAGATGCAATGAATCAAACGTTACTCTTTGATACAATGAAAGAAACTATTATTTTATATTCTCAATCAAACTGCGTTCATTAATTCAATGAATCAAACTGCGTTCATCCATTCATTGAATAATCCTTCAATCATTGATTCAATGAAACAAACTTAATTCATTCATTTAGTCGATCTAAGTGCATGCATTCATTCAATGAAGCAAACTGCACTTATCCATTCAGTAAAACACGTTGCACGTGTAATCGAAAATGTATGGTTTCTGCCAATCGTGGAATGCCATGAGCTTAAAGCATTTATTCAGTGAAACAAACTACACACATTCATTCAATGAAATAAATGTTCCGTGTGAATTCAAAGTGTAGACATCTCTCATTCATTCAATTTGTCAAGATTTACTCATTCTTTCAATCAAGCAAACTGTAAGTGTTCACTTCAAGCATCTATCATTCATTCCTTGCCACGAGTTTAACGCATTCACTCAATGAAACAAACTGCACAATTTCACTTCAAGCTTATATCATTCATTCCTTGACACGAGTTTAAAGCATTCACTCAATGAAACAAACTGCACACATTCATTCTTTGAAACAGACTGCACGTATTTATACAATGACTAGAGCTTTTTTCATTCATTCAATACGTCTAGCTAAACTCATTCATTCGAAGAAACAAACTGCACCTCCTAAATTGAATTAGTAGAGATTCTATCATTTATTCAATGTCACGAGCTTTACGCTTGAATCAAAGAAGAAATCTGCATTCATTCCGTTATTGAATCAAACTTCAATTCCAGATGCAATGAATCAACCGTTTCTCTTTGATACAATGAAAGAAACTATTCTTTTATTTTCTCAATCAAACTGCGTTCATTAATTCAATGATTCAAACTGCGTTCATTCTTTAATTGAATAATCCTTCAATCATTGATTCAATGAAACCAACTTAATTCATTTATTTAGTAGATCTAACTGCATGCATTCATTCAATGAAGCAAACTGCACTTATCCATTCAGTAAAACACGTTGCACGTGTAATCGAAAAAATATGATTTCTGCCAATCGAGGAATGCCATGAGCTTAAAGCATTTATTCAGTGAAACAAACTACACACATTCATTCAATGAAATAAAAATTATTTCGTGTGAATTCAAAGTGTAGACATCTCTCATTCATTCAATTTGTCAAGCTTAACTCATTCTTTCAATCAAGCAAACTTTCAGTGTTCACTTCAAGCTTCTATCATTCATTCCTTGCCACGAGTTTAACGCATTCACTCAATGAAACAAACTGCACAATTTCACTTCAAGCTTATATCATTCATTCCTTGCCACGAGTTTAAAGCATTCACTCAATGAAACAAACTGCACACATTCATTCTTTGAAACAGACTGCACGTATTTATACAATGACTAGAGCTTTTTTCATTCATTCAATACGTCTAGCTTAACTCATTCATTCGAAGAAACAAACTGCACCTCCTAAATTGAATTAGTAGAGATTCTATCATTTATTCAATGTCACGAGCTTTACGCTTGAATCAAAGAAGTAACCTGCATTCATTCCGTTATTGAATCAAACTTCAATTCCAGATGCAATGAATCAACCTTTACTCTTTGATACAATGAAAGAAACTATTCTTGTATTTTCTCAATCAAACTGCGTTCATTAATTCAATGAATCAAACTGCGTTCATTCATTCATTGAATAATCCTTCAATCATTGATTCTGTGAAACAAACTCAATTCATTCATTTTGTAGAGCTAACTGCATTCTTTCATTCAATGAAGCAAACTGCACTTATCCATTCAGTAAAACACGTGTAATCGAAACAGTATGGGTTCTGCCAATCGTGGAATGCCATGAGCTTAAAGCATTTAATCAGTGAAACAAACTGCACACATTCATTCTTTGAAACACACTGCACGTATTTATACAATGACTAGAGCTTTTTTTCATTCATTCAATACGTCTAGCTTAACTCATTCATTCGATCAAACAAACTGCGCCTGCTAAATGGAATTAGTAGAGCTTCTATCATTTATTGAATGTCTCGAGCTTTACGCTTTCAATCAATGAAAAAAGCTGCATTCATTCCGTTATTGAATCAATCTTCAATTCCAGATGCAATGAATCAACCGTTTCTGTTTGATACAATGAAAGAAACGATTCTTTTATTTTCTCAATCAAACTGCGTTCATTCATTCATTGAATAATCCTTCAATCATTGATTCAATGAAACAAACGTAATTCATTCATTTAGTGAATCTAACTGCATTCATTCCTTCAATGAGCAGACTGCACTTATCCATTCAGCAAAACACGCTGCACGTGTAATCGAAACAGTATGGTTTCTGCCAATCGTGGAATGCCATGAGATTAAAGCATTTATTCAATGAAACAAACTACACACATTCATTCAATTAAATAAATGTTACGCATGATTTCAAAGAATAGACATCACTCATTCATTCAATGTGTCAATTTGAACTCATTCTTTCAATCAAGCAAACTTTCAGTGTTCACTTCAAGCTTCTATCATTCATTCCTTGCCACGAGTTGAACGCATTCACTCAATGAAACAAACTGCATTCATTCCGTTGTTGAAACAAACTTCAATTCCAGATGCAATGAATCAACCGTTACTCTTTGACTCAATGAAATATACTATTCTTTTATTTTGTCAATCACACTGCGTTCATTAATTCAATGATTCAAACTGCGTTCATTCATTCATTGAATAATCCTTCAATCAAACAAACTTAATTCATTCATTTAGTGGATCTAACTGCGTTCATTAATTCAATGAAGCAAACTGCACTTATCCATTCAGTAAAACACGTGTAATCGAAACAGTATGGGTTCTGCCAATCGTGGAATGCCATGAGCTTAAAGCATTTATTCAGTGAAAAAAACTGAACAAAATCATTGCACAAACACTCTGCACGTATTTATACAATTACAAGAGCTTTTTTTCATTCATTCAATACGTCTAGCTTAACTCATTCATTCAATCAAACAAACTGTACCTGCTAAATGGAATTAGTAGAGCTTCTATCATTTATTCAATGTCTCGAGCTTTACGCTTTCAATCAATGAAAACAACTGCATTCATTCCGTTATTGAATCAAACTTCAATTCCAGATGCAATGAATCAACCGTTACTCTTTGATACAATGAAAGCAACTATTATTTAATATTCTCAATCTAACTGCGTTCATTAATTCAATGAATCAAACTGCGTTCATTCATTCATTGAATAATCCTTCAATCATTGATTCAATGAAACAAACTTAATTCATTCATTTAGTAGAGCTAACTGCATTCTTTCATTCAATGAAGAAAACTGCACTTATCCATTCAGTAAAACACGTGTAATCGAAACAGTAGGGTTTCTGCCAATCGTGGAATGCCATGATTTTGAAGCATTTATTCAGTGATACAAACTGCACACATTCATTCTTTGAAACACACTGCACGTATTTATACAATGACTAGACCTTTTTTTCATTCATTCAATACGTCTAGCTTAACTCATTCATTCGATCAAACAAACTGTACCTGCTAAATGGAATTAGTAGAGCTTCTATCATTTATTCAATGTCTCGAGCTTTACGGGTTCAATCAATGAAAAACACTGCATTCATTCCGTTATTGAATCAAACTTCAATTCCAGACGCAATGAATCAACCGTTTCTGTTTGATACAATGAAAGAAACTATTCTTTTATTTTCTCAATCAAACTGCGTTCATTCATTCATTGAATAATCCTTCAATCATTGATTCAATGAAACAAACTTAATTCATTCATTTAGTGAATCTAACTGCATTCATTCCTTCAATGAAGGAGACTGCACTTATCCATTCAGCAAAACACGCTGCACGTGTAATCGAAACAGTATGGTTTCTGCCAATCGTGGAATGCCATGAGATTAAAGCATGTATTCAATGAAACAAACTACACACATTCATTCAATTAAATAAATGTTACGCATGATTTCAAAGAATACACATCACTCATTCATTCAATGTGTCAATTTGAACTCATTCTTTCAATCAAGCAAACTTTCAGTGTTCACTTCAAGCTTCTATCATTCATTCCTTGCCACGAGTTGAACGCATTCACTCAATGAAACAAACTGCATTCATTCCGTTGTTGAATCAAACTTCAATTCCAGATTCAATGAATCAACCGTTACTCTTTGACTCAATGAAATATACTATTCTTTTATTTTGTCAATCACACTGCGTTCATTAATTCGATGATTCAAACTGCGTTCATTCATTCATTGAATAATCCTTCAATCAAACAAACTTAATTCATTCATTTAGTGGATCTAACTGCGTTCATTAATTCAATGAAGCAAACTGCACTTCTCCATTCAGTAAAACACGTGTAATCGAAACAGTATGGGTTCTGCCAATCGTGGAATGCAATGAGCTTAAAGCATTTATTCAGTGAAAAAAACTGCACAAATTCATTGCACAAACACACTGCACGTATTTATACAATGACAAGAGCTTTTTTTCATTCATTCAATACGTCTAGCTTAACTCATTCATTCAATCAAACAAACTGTACCTGCTAAATGGAATTAGGAGAGCTTGTATCATTTATTCAATGTCTCGAGCTTTACGCTTTCAATCAATGAAAACAACTGCATTCATTCCGTTATTGAATCAAACTTCAATTCCAGATGCAATGAATCAACCGTTACTCTTTGATACAATGAAAGAAACTATTATTTTATATTCTCAATCTAACTGCGTTCATTAATTCAATGAATCAAACTCCGTTCATCCATTCATTGAATAATCCTTCAATCATTGATTCAATGAAACAAACTTAATTCATTCATTTAGTAGATCTAACTGCATGCATTCATTCAATGAAGCAAACTGTCCTTATCCATTCAGTAAAACACGTTGCACGTGTAATCGAAACAGTATGGTTTCTGCCAATCGTGGAATGCCATGAGCTTAAAGCATTTATTCAGTGAAAAAAACTACACACATTCATTCAATGAAATAAATGTTCCGTGTGAATTCAAAGTGTAGACATCTCTCATTCATTCAATTTGTCAAGCTTAACTCATTCTTTCAATCAAGCAAACTTTCAGTGTTCACTTCAAGCTTCTATCATTCATTCTTTGCCACGAGTTTAACGCATTCACTCAATGAAACAAACTGCACAATTTCACTTCAAGCTTATATCATTCATTCCTTGCCACGAGTTTAAAGCATTCACTCAATGAAACAAACTGCACACATTCATTCTTTGAAACAGACTGCACGTATTTATACAATGACTAGAGCTTTTTTCATTCATTCAATACGTCGAGCTAAACTCATTCATTCGAAGAAACAAACTGCACCTCCTAAATTGAATTAGTAGAGATTCTATCATTTATTCAATGTCACGAGCTTTACGCTTGAATCAAAGAAGAAACCTGCATTCATTCCGTTATTGAATCAAACTTCAATTCCAGATGCAATGAATCAACCTTTACTCTTTGATACAATGAAAGAAACGATTCTTTTATTTTCTCAATCAAACTGCGTTCATTAATTCAATGAATCAAACTGCGTTCATTCATTCATTGAATAATCCTTCAATCATTGATTCAATGAAACAAACTTAATTCATTCATTTAGTGAATCTAACTGCATTCATTCCTTCAATGAAGCAGACTGCACTTCTCCATTCAGCAAAACACGCTGCACGTGTAATCGAAACAGTATGGTTTCTGCCAGTCGTGGAATGCCATGAGATTAAAGCATTTATTCAATGAAACAAACTACACACATTCATTCAATTAAATAAATGTTACGCATGATTTCAAAGAATAGACATCACTCATTCATTCAATGTGTCAATTTGAACTCATTCTTTCAATCAAGCAAACTTTCAGTGTTCACTTCAAGCTTCTATCATTCATTCCTTGCCACGAGTTGAACGCATTCACTCAATGAAACAAACTGCATTCATTCCGTTGTTGACTCAAACTTCAATTCCAGATGCAATGAATCAACCGTTACTCTTTGACTCAATGAAATATACTATTCTTTTATTTTGTCAATCACACTGCGTTCATTAATTCAATGATTCAAACTGCGTTCATTCATTCATTGAATAATTCTTCAATCAAACAAACTTAATTCATTCATTTAGTGGATCTAACTGCGTTCATTAATTCAATGAAGCAAACTGCACTTCTCCGTTCAGTAAAACACGTGTAATCGAAACAGTATGGGTTCTGCCAATCGTGGAATGCCATGAGCTTAAAGCATTTATTCAGTGAAAAAAACTGCACAAATTCATTGCACAAACACACTGCACCTATTTGTACAATGACAAGAGCTTTTTTTCATTCATTCAATACGTCTAGCTTCACTCATTCATTCAATCAAACAAACTGTACCTGCTAAATGGAATTAGTAGACCTTCTATCATTTATTCAATGTCTCGAGCTTTACGCTTTCAATCAATGAAAAAAATTGCATTCATTCCGTTATTGAATCAAACTTCAATTCCAGATGCAATGAATCAACCGTTACTCTTTGATACAATGAAAGAAACTATTATTTTATATTCTCAATCAAACTGCGTTCATTAATTCAATGAATCAAACTGCGTTCATGCATTCATTGAATAATCCTTCAATCATTGATTCAATGAAACAAACTTAATTCATTCATTTAGTAGATCTAACTGCATGCATTCATTCAATGAAGCAAACTGCACTTATCCATTCAGTAAAACACGTTGCACGTGTAATCGAAACAGTATGGTTTCTGCCAATCTTGGAATGCCATGAGCTTAAAGCATTTATTCAGTGAAACAAACTACACACATTCATTCAATGAAATAAATGTTTCGTGTGAATTCAAAGTGTAGACATCTCTCATTCATTCAATTTGTCAAGCTTAACTCATTCTTTCAATCAAGCAAACTGTAAGTGTTCACTTCAAGCTTCTATCATTCATTCCTTGCCACGAGTTTAACGCATTCACTCAATGAAATAAACTGCACACATTCACTTCAAGCTTATATCATTCATTCCTTGCCACGAGTTTAAAGCATTCACTCAATGAAACAAACTGCACACATTCATTCTTTGAAACAGACTGCACGTATTTATTCAATGACAAGAGCTTTTTTCATTCATTCAATACGTCTAGCTTAACTCATTTATTCGAAGAAACAAACTGCACCTCCTAAATTGAATTAGTAGAGATTCTATCATTTATTCAATGTCACAAGCTTTACGCTTGAATCAAAGAAGAAACCTGCATTCATTCCGTTATTGAATCAAACTTCAATTCCAGATGCAATGAATCAACCTTTACTCTTTGATACAATGAAACTATTCTTTTATTTTCTCTATCAAACTGCGTTCATTAATTCAATGAATTAAACTGCGTTCATTCATTCATTGAATAATCCTTCAATCATTGATTCAATGAAACAAACTTAATTCATTCATTTAGTGGATCTAACTGCGTTCATTAATTCAATGAAGCAAATTGCACTTATCCATTCAGTAAAACACGTGTAATCGAAACAGTATGGGTTCTGCCAATCGTGGAATGCCATGAGCTTAAAGCATTTATTCAGTGAAAAAAACTGAACAAATTCATTGCACAAACACACTGCACGTATTTATACAATGACTAGAGAATTTTTTCATTCATTCAATACGTCTAGCTTAACTCATTCATTCGATCAAACAAACTGCACCTGCTAAATGGAATTAGTAGAGCTTCTATCATTTATTCAATGTCTCGAGCTTTACGCTTTCAATCAATGAAAAAAGCTGCATTCATTCCGTTATTGAATCAATCTTCAATTCCAGATGCAATGAATCAACCGTTTCTCTTTGATACAATGAAAGAAACTATTCTTTTATTTTCTCAATCAAACTGCGTTCATTTATTCATTGAATAATCCTTCAATCATTGATTCAATGAAACAAACTTAATTCATTCATTTAGTGAATCTAACTGCATTCATTCCTTCAATGAAGCAGACTGCACTTATCCATTCAGTAAAACACGTCTAATCGAAACAGTATGGTTTCTGCCAATCGTGGAATGCCATGAGATTAAAGCATTTATTCAATGAAACAAACTACACACATTCATTCAATTAAATAAATGTTACGCATGATTTCAAAGAATAGACATCACTCATTCATTCAATGTGTCAATTTGAACTCATTCTTTCAATCAAGCAAACTTTCAGTGTTCACTTCAAGCTTCTATCATTCATTCCTTGCCACGAGTTGAACGCATTCACTCAATGAAACAAACTGCATTCATTCCGTTGTTGACTCAAACTTCAATTCCAGATGCAATGAATCAACCGTTACTCTTTGACTCAATGAAATATACTATTCTTTTATTTTGTCAATCACACTGCGTTCATTAATTCAATGAATCAAACTGCGTTCATTCATTCATTGAATAATCCTTCAATCAAACAAACTTAATTCATTCATTTAGTGGATCTAACTGCGTTCATTAATTCAATGAAGCAAACTGCACTTATCCATTCAGTAAAACACGTGTAATCGAAACAGTATGGGTCCTGCCAATCGTGGAATGCCATGAGCTTAAAGCATTTATTCAGTGAAACAAACTACACACATTCATTCAATGAAATAAATGTTCCGTGTGAATTCAAAGTGTAGACATTTCTCATTCATTCAATTTGTCAAGCTTAACTCATTCTTTCAATCAAGCAAACTGTAAGTGTTCACTTCAAGCTTCTATCATTCATTCCTTGCCACGAGTTTAACGCATTCACTCAATGAAACAAACTGCACAATTTCACTTCAAGCTTATATCATTCATTCCTTGACACGAGTTTAAAGCATTCACTCAATGAAACAAACTGCACACATTCATTCTTTGAAACAGACTGCACGTATTTATACAATGACTAGAGCTTTTTTCATTCATTCAATACGTCTAGCTAAACTCATTCATTCGAAGAAACAAACTGCACCTCCTAAATTGAATTAGTAGAGATTCTATCATTTATTCAATGTCACGAGCTTTACGCTTGAATCAAAGAAGAAACCTGCATTCATTCCGTTATTGAATCAAACTTCAATTCCAGATGCAATGAATCAACCTTTACTCTTTGATACAATGAAAGAAACGATTCTTTTATTTTCTCAATCAAACTGCGTTCATTAATTCAATGAATCAAACTGCGTTCATTCATTCATTGAATAATCCTTCAATCATTGATTCAATGAAACAAACTTAATTCATTCATTTAGTAGATCTAACTGCATGCATTCATTCAATGAAGCAAACTGCACTTATCCATTCAGTAAAACACGTTGCACGTGTAATCGAAAAAGTATGATTTCTGCCAATCGAGGAATGCCATGAGCTTAAAGCATTTATTCAGTGAAACAAACTACACACATTCATTCAATGAAATAAATGTTTCGTGTGAATTCAAAGTGTAGACATCTCTCATTCATTCAATTTGTCAAGCTTAACTCATTCTTTCAATCAAGCAAACTGTAAGTGTTCACTTCAAGCTTCGATCATTCATTCCTTGCCACGAGTTTAACGCATTCACTCAATGAAATAAACTGCACACATTCACTTCAAGCTTATATCATTCATTCCTTGCCACGAGTTTAAAGCATTCACTCAATGAAACAAACTGCACACATTCATTCTTTGAAACAGACTGCACGTATTTATACAATGACTAGAGCTTGTTTCATTCATTCAATACGTCTAGCTTAACTCATTCATTCGAAGAAACAAACTGCACCTCCTAAATTGAATTAGTAGAGATTCTATCATTTATTCAATGTCACGAGCTTTACGCTTGAATCAAAGAAGTAACCTGCATTCATTCCGTAATTGAATCAAACTTCAATTCCAGATGCAATGAATCAACCTTTACTCTTTGATACAATGAAAGAAACTATTCTTGTATTTTCTCAATCAAACTGCGTTCATTAATTCAATGAATTAAACTGCGTTCATTCATTCATTGAATAATCCTTCAATCATTGATTCAGTGAAACAAACTTAATTCATTCATTTAGTAGATCTAACTGCATGCATTCATTCAATGAAGCAAACTGCACTTATCCATTCAGTAAAACACGTTGCACGTGTAATCGAAAAAGTATGGTTTCTGCCAATCGAGGAATGCCAGGAGCTTAAAGCAATCATTCAGAGAAAAAAACTACACACATTCATTCAATGAAATAAATGTTTCGTGTGAATTCAAAGTGTAGACATCTCTCATTCATTCAATTTGTCAAGCTTAACTCATTCTTTCAATCAAGCAAACTGTAAGTGTTCACTTCAAGCTTCGATCATTCATTCCTTGCCACGAGTTTAACGCATTCACTCAATGAAATAAACTGCACACATTCACTTCAAGCTTATATCATTCATTCCTTGCCACGAGTTTAAAGCATTCACTCAATGAAACAAACTGCACACATTCATTCTTTGAAACAGACTGCACGTATTTATACAATGACTAGAGCTTTTTTCATTCATTCAATACGTCTAGCTTAACTCATTCATTCGAAGAAACAAACTGCACCTCCTAAATTGAATTAGTAGAGATTCTATCATTTATTCAATGTCACGAGCTTTACGCTTGAATCAAAGAAGTAACCTGCATTCATTCCGTAATTGAATCAAACTTCAATTCCAGATGCAATGAATCAACCTTTTCTCTTTGATACAATGAAAGAAACTATTCTTTTATTTTCTCAATCAAACTGCGTTCATTCATTCATTGAATAATCCTTCAATCATTGATTCAATGAAACAAACTTAATTCATTCATTTAGTGAATCTAACTGCATTCATTCCTTCAATGAAGCAGACTGCACTTATCCATTCAGTAAAACACGTGTAATCAAAACAGTATGGGTTCTGCCAATCGTGGAATGCCATGAGCTTAAAGCATTTATTCAGTGAAACAAACTGCACACATTCATTCTTTGAAACACACTGCACGTATTTATACAATGACTAGAGCTTTTTTTCATTCATTCAATACGTCTAGCTTAACTCATTCATTCGATCAAACAAACTGCACCTGCTAAATGGAATTAGTAGAGCTTCTATCATGTATTCAATGTCTCGAGCTTTACGCTTTCAATCAATGAAAAAAGCTGCATTCATTCCGTTATTGAATCAATCTTCAATTCCAGAGGCAATGAATCAACCGTTTCTCTTTGATACAATGAAAGAAACTATTCTTTTATTTTCTCAATCAAACTGCGTTCATTTATTCATTGAATAATCCTTCAATCATTGATTCAATGAAACAAACTTAATTCATTCATTTAGTGAATCTAACTGCATTCATTCCTTCAATGAAGCAGACTGCACTTATCCATTCAGCAAAACCCGCTGCACGTGTAATCGAAACAGTATGGTTTCTGCCAATCGTGGAATGCCATGAGATTAAAGCATTTATTCAATGAAACAAACTACACACATTCATTCAATTAAATAAATGTTACGCATGATTTCGAAGAATAGACATCACTCATTCATTCAATGTGTCAATTTGAACTCATTCTTTCAATCAAGCAAACTTTCAGTGTTCACTTGAAGCTTCTATCATTCATTCCTTGCCACGAGTTGAACGCATTCACTCAATGAAACAAACTGCATTCATTCCGTTGTTGAATCAAACTTCAATTCCAGATGCAATGAATCAACCGTTACTCTTTGACTCAATGAAATATACTATTCTTTTATTTTGTCAATCACACTGCGTTCATTAATTCAATGATTCAAACTGCGTTCATTCATTCATTGAATAATCCTTCAATCAAACAAACTTAATTCATTCATTTAGTGGATCTAACTGCATTCATTAATTCAATGAAGCAAACTGCACTTATCCATTCAGTAAAACACGTGTAATCGAGACAGTATGGGTTCTGCCAATCGTGGAATGCCATGAGCTTAAAGCATTTATTCAGTGAAAAAAACTGCACACATTCATTGCACAAACACACTGCACGTATTTATACAATGACAAGAGCTTTTTTTCATTCATTCAATACGTCTAGCTTAACTCATTCATTCAATCAAACAAACTGCACCTGCGAAATGGAATTAGTAGAGCTTCTATCATTTATTCAATGTCTCGAGCTTTACGCTTTCAATCAATGAAAACAACTGCATTCATTCCGTTATTGAATCAAACTTCAATTCCAAATGCAATGAATCAACCGTTACTCTTTGATACAATGAAAGAAACTATTATTTTATATTCTCAATCTAACTGCGTTTATTAATTCAATGAATCAAACTGCGTTCATGCATTCATTGAATAATCCTTCAATCATTGATTCAATGAAACAAACTTAATTCATTCATTTAGTAGATCTAACTGCATGCATTCATTCAATGAAGCAAACTGCACTTATCCATTCAGTAAAACACGTTGCACGTGTAATCGAAACAGTATGGTTTCTGCCAATCGTGGAATGCCATGAGCTTAAAGCATTTATTCAGTGAAAAAAACTACACACATTCATTCAATGAAATAAATGTTCCGTGTGAATTCAAAGTGTAGACATCTCTCATTCATTCAATTTGTCAAGCTTAACTCATTCTTTCAATCAAGCAAACTGTAAGTGTTCACTTCAAGCTTCTATCATTCATTCCTTGCCACGAGTTTAACGCATTCAGTCAATGAAACATACTGCACAATTTCACTTCAAGCTTATATCATTCCTTCCTTGCCACGAGTTTAAAGCATTCACTCAATGAAACAAACTGCACACATTCATTCTTTGAAACAGACTGCACGGATTTATACAATGACTAGAGCTTTTTTCATTCATTCAATACGTCTAGCTAAACTCATTCATTCGAAGAGACAAACTGCACCTCCTAAATTGAATTAGTAGAGATTCTATCATTTATTCAATGTCACGAGCTTTACGCTTGAATCAAAGAAGTAACCTGCATTCATTCCGTTACTGAATCAAACTTCAATTCCAGATGCAATGAATCAACCTTTACTCTTTGATACAATGAAAGAAACTATTCTTTTATTTTCTCAATCAAACTGCGTTCATTTATTCAATGAATTAAACTGCGTTCATTCATTCATTGAATAATCCTTCAATCATTTATTCAGTGAAACAAACTTAATTCATTCATTTAGTAGAGCTAACTGCATTCTTTCATTCACTGAAGCAAACTGCACTTATCCATTCAGTAAAACACGTGTAATCGAAACAGTATGGGTTCTGCCAATCGTGGAATGCCATGAGCTTAAAGCATTTATTCAGTGAAACAAACTGCACACATTCATTCTTTGAAACACACTGCACGTATTTATACAATGACTAGAGCTTTTTTTCATTCATTCAATACGTCTAGCTTAACTCATTCATTCGATCAAACAAACTGCACCTGCTAAATGGAATTAGTAGAGCTTCTATCATTTATTCAATGTCTCGAGCTTTACGCTTTCAATCAATGAAAACAACTGCATTCATTCCGTTATTGAATCAAACTTCAATTCCAGATGCAATGAATCAACCGTTACTCTTTGATACAATGAAAGCAACTATTATTTAATATTCTCAATCTAACTGCGTTCATTAATTCAATGAATCAAACTGCGTTCATTCATTCATTGAATAATCCTTCAATCATTGATTCAATGAAACAAACTAAATTCATTCATTTAGTAGAGCTAACTGCATTCTTTCATTCAATGAAGCAAACTGCACTTATCCATTCAGTAAAACACGTGTAATCGAAACAGTATGGTTTCTGCCAATCGTGGAATGCCATGAGCTTAAAGCATTTATTCAGGGAAACCAACTGCACACATTCATTCTTTGAAACACAGTGCACGTATTTATACAATGACTAGAGCTTTTCTTCACTCATTCAATACGTCTAGCTTAACTCATTCATTCGATCAAACAAACTGTACCTGATAAATGGAATTAGTAGAGCTTCTATCATTTATTCAATGTCTCGAGCTTTACGCTTTCAATCAATGAAAAACACTGCATTCATTCCGTTATTGAATCAAACTTCAATTCCAGATGCAATGAATCAACCGTTTCTGTTTGATACAATGAAAGAAACTATTCTTTTATTTTCTCAATCAAACTGCGTTCATTCATTCATTGAATAATCCTTCAATCATTGATTCAATGAAACAAACTTAATTCATTCATTTAGTGAATCTAACTGCATTCATTCCTTCAATGAGCAGACTGCACTTATCCATTCAGCAAAACACGCTGCACGTGTAATCGAAACAGTATGGTTTCTGCCAATCGTGGAATGCCATGAGATTAAAGCATTTATTCAATGAAACAAACTACACACATTCATTCAATTAAATAAATGTTACGCATGATTTCAAAGAATAGACATCACTCATTCATTCAATGTGTCAATTTGAACTCATTCTTTCAATCTAGCAAACTTTCAGTGTTCACTTCAAGCTTCTATCATTCATTCCTTGCCACGAGTTGAACGCATTCACTCAATGAAACAAACTGCATTCATTCCGTTGTTGAATCAAACTTCAATTCCAGATGCAATGAATCAACCGTTACTCTTTGACTCAATGAAATATACTATTCTTTTATTTTGTCAATCACACTGCGTTCATTAATTCAATGATTCAAACTGCGTTCATTCATTCATTGAATAATCCTTCAATCAAACAAACTTAATTCATTCATTTAGTGGATCTAACTGCGTTCATTAATTCAATGAAGCAAACTGCACTTATCCATTCAGTAAAACACGTGTAATCGAAACAGTATGGGTTCCGCCAATCGTGGAATGCCATGAGCTTAAAGCATATATTCAGTGAAAAAAACTGAACAAATTCATTGCACAAACACTCTGCACGTATTTATACAATGACAAGAGCTTTTTCTCATTCATTCAATACGTCTAGCTTAACTCATTCATTCGATCAAACAAACTGTACCTGCTAAATGGAATTAGAAGAGCTTCTATCATTTATTCAATCTCTCGAGCTTTACGCTTTCAATCAATGAAAAAAACTGCATTCATTCCGTTATTGAATCAAACTTCAATTCCAGATGCAATGAATCAACCGTTTCTGTTTGATACAATGAAAGAAACTATTCTTTTATTTTCTCAATCAAACTGCGTTCATTCATTCATTGAATAATCCTTCAATCATTGATTCAATGAAACAAACTTAATTCATTCATTTAGTGAATCTAACTGCATTCATTCCTTCAATGAAGCAGACTGCACTTATCCATTCAGCAAAACACGGTGTAATCGAAACAGTATGGTTTCTGCCAATCGTGGAATGCCATGAGATTAAAGCATTTATTCAATGAAACAAACTACACACATTCATTCAATTCAATAAATGTTACGCATGATTTCAAAGAATAGACATCACTCATTCATTCAATGTGTCAATTTGAACTCATTCTTTCAATCAAGCAAACTTTCAGTGTTCACTTCAAGCTTCTATCATTCATTCCTTGCCACGAGTTGAACGCATTCACTCAATGAAACAAACTGCATTCATTCCGTTGTTGACTCAAACTTCAATTCCAGATGCAATGAATCAACCGTTACTCTTTGACTCAATGAAATATACTATTCTTTTATTTTGTCAATCACACTGCGTTCATTAATTCAATGAATCAAACTGCGTTCATTCATTCATTGAATAATCCTTCAATCATTGATTCAATGAAACAAACTTAAATCATTTATTGAGTGGATCTAACTGCATTCATTCCTTCAATGAAGCAGACTGCACTTATCCTTTCAGCAGAACACGCTGCACCTGTAATCGAAACAGTCTGGTTTCTGCCAATCATGGAATTCCATGAGCTTAAAACATTTTTTCAGTGAAACAAACTACACACATTCATTCAATGAAATAAATGTTACGTGTGAATTCAAAGAGTAGACATTTCTCATTCATTTAATATGTCAAGCTGAAATCACTCTTTCAATCAAGCAAACTGTAAGTGTTGACTTCAACTTTCTATCATTCATTCCTTGCCACGAGTTTAACGCATTCATTCAATGAAACAAACTGCACACATTCATTCTTTGAAACAGACTGCACGTATTAACACAATGAATAGAGCTTTTTCATTCATTCAATGTGTCTAGCTTAACTCATTCATTCGATGAAACAAACTGCACCTGCTAATTGAATTAGTTGAGCTTCTATCATTAATTCAATGTTTCGATCTTAACGCATTCACCCAATGAAACAAAGTGCACACAGTCATTCTTAGAAACATACTGCAAGTACTAATTCAATGAGTAGAGCTTTTTTTAATTCATGTAATGTGTCTAGCTTAATGCATTCATCCGATGAAACAAACTGCAAATGCTAATTGAATTATTAGAGCTTCTACCATTTATTCAATGTCTCGATCTTAACGATTTCATTCAATGAACAAACTGCATTCATTCCTTTACTGAATCAAGTTTCAATCCCTGATGCAATAAATCAAACGTTACTCTTTGATTCAATGAAATAAACCAGTCTTTCATTCATACAATGAAACTGCAGTGACTCATTTACTGAAATACAGTTAATTCAATGAGTAGAGCTTTTGCTCTTCGTTCAATGCCAGGAACGTAACACATTCTTTCAACGAAACAAACTGCGTTCATTCATTTAATGAATAAAACTACAATCATTGATTCAATGAAACATTCTTAATTCATTCATTTAGTAGATCTAACTGCATTCATTCCTTCAATGAAGCAGACTGCACTTATCCATTCAGCAAAACACGGTGTAATCGAAACGGTATGGTTTCTGCCAATCGTGGAATGCCATGAGATTAAAGCATTTATTCAATGAAACAAACTACACACATTCATTCAATTAAATAAATGTTACGCATGATTTCAAAGAATAGACATCACTCATTGAATCAATGTGTCAATTTGAACTCATTCTTTCAATCAAGCAAACTTTCAGTGTTCACTTCAAGCTCCTATCATTCATTCCTTGCCACGAGTTGAACGCATTCACTCAATGAAACAAACTGCATTCATTCCGTTGTTGACTCAAACTTCAATTCCAGATGCAATGAATCAACCGTTACTCTTTGACTCAATGAAATATACTATTCTTTTATTTTGTCAATCACACTGCGTTCATTAATTCAATGATTCAAACTGCGTTCATTCATTCATTCAATAATCCTTCAATCAAACAAACTTAATTCATTCATTTAGTGGATCTAACTGCGTTCATTAATTCAATGAAGCAAACTGCACTTATCCATTCAGTAAAACACGTGTAATCGAAACAGTATGGGTTCTGCCAATCGTGGAATGCCATGAGCTTAAAGCATTTATTCAGTGAAAAAAAATGAACAAATTCATTGCACAAACACTCTGCACGTATTTATACAATTACAAGAGCTTTTTTTCATTCATTCAATACGTCTAGCTTAACTCATTCATTCAATCAAACAAACTGTACCTGCTAAATGGAATTAGTAGAGATTCTATCATTTATTCAATGTCTCGAGCTTTACGCTTTCAATCAATGAAAACAACTGCATTCATTCCGTTATTGAATCAAAATTCAATTCCAGATGCAATGAATCAACCGTTACTCTTTGATACAATGAAAGCAACTATTATTTAATATTCTCAATCTAGCTGCGTTCATTAATTCAATGAATCAAACTGCGCTCATTCATTCATTGAATAATCCTTCAATCATTGATTCAATGAAACAAACTTAATTCATTCATTTAGTAGAGCTAACTGCATTCTTTCATTCAATTAAGCAAACTGCACTTATCCATTCAGTAAAACACGTGTAATCGAAACAGTATGGTTTCTGCCAATCGTGGAATGCCATGAGCTTAAAGCATTTATTCAGGGAAACCAACTGCACACATTCATTCTTTGAAACACAGTGCACGTATTTATACAATGACTAGAGCTTTTCTTCACTCATTCAATACGTCTAGCTTAACTCATTCATTCGATCAAACAAACTGTACCTGCTAAATGGAATTAGTAGAGCTTCTATCATTTATTCAATGTCTCGAGCTTTACACTTTCAATCAATGAAAAACACTGCATTCATTCCGTTATTGAATCAAACTTCAATTCCAGATGCAATGAATCAACCGTTTCTGTTTGATACAATGAAAGAAACTATTCTTTTATTTTCTCAATCAAACTGCGTTCATTCATTCATTGAATAATCCTTCAATCATTGATTCAATGAAACATTCTTAATTCATTCATTTAGTGAATCTAACTGCATTCATTCCTTCAATGAAGCAGACTGCACTTATCCATTCAGCAAAACACGGTGTAATCGAAACAGTATGGTTTCTGCCAATCGTGGAATGCCATGAGATTAAAGCATTTATTCAATGAAACAAACTACACACATTCATTCAATTAAATAAATGTTACGCATGATTTCAAAGAATAGACATCACTCATTCATTCAATGTGTCAATTTGAACTCATTCTTTCAATCAAGCAAACTTTCAGTGTTCATTTCAAGCTTCTATCATTCATTCCTTGCCACGAGTTGAACGCATTCACTCAATGAAACAAACTGCATTCATTCCGTTGTTGACTCAAACTTCAATTCCAGATGCAATGAATCATCCGTTACTCTTTCACTCAATGAAATATACTATTCTTTTATTTTGTCAATCACACTGCGTTCATTAATTCAATGAATCAAACTGCGTTCATTCATTCATTGAATAATCCTTCAATCAAACAAACTTAATTCATTCATTTAGTGGATCTAACTGCGTTCATTAATTCAATGAAGCAAACTGCACTTATCCATTCAGTAAAACACGTGTAATCGAAACAGTATGGGTTCTGCCAATCGTGGAATGCCATGAGCTTAAAGCATTTATTCAGTGAAAAAAACTGCACAAATTCATTGCACAATCACACTGCACGTATTTATACAATGACAAGAGCTTTTTTTCGTTCATTCAATACGTCTAGCTTAACTCATTCATTCAATCAAACAAACTGTACCTGCTAAAAGGAATTAGTAGACCTTCTATCATTTATTCAATGTCTCGAGCTTTACGCTTTCAATCAATGAAAAAAACTGCATTCATTCCGTTATTGAATCAAACTTCAATTCAAGATGCAATGAATCAACCGTTACTCTTTGATACAATGAAAGAACCTATTATTTTATATTCTCAATCAAACTGCGTTCATTAATTCAATGAATCAAACTGCGTTCATTCATTCATTGAATAATCCTTCAATCAAACAAACTTAATTCATTCATTTAGTGGATCTAACTGCGTTCATTAATTCAATGAAGCAAACTGCACTTATCCATTCAGTAAAACACGTGTAATCGAAACAGTATGGGTTCTGCCAATCGTGGAATGCCATGAGCTTAAAGCATTTATTCAGTGAAAAAAACTGCACAAATTCATTGCACAAACACACTGCACGTATTTATACAATGCCAAGAGCTTTTTTTCGTTCATTCAATACGTCTAGCTTAACTCATTCATTCAATCAAACAAACTGTACCTGCTAAAAGGAATTAGTAGACCTTCTATCATTTATTCAATGTCTCGAGCTTTACGCTTTCACTCAATGAAAAAAACTGCATTCATTCCGTTATTGAATCAAACTTCAATTCCAGATGCAATGAATCAACCGTTACTCTTTGATACAATGAAAGAAACTTTTATTTTATATTCTCAATCAAACTGCGTTCATTAATTCAATGAATCAAACTGCGTTCATTAATTCATTCAATAATCCTTCAATCATTGATTCAATGAAACAAACTTAATTCATTCATTTAGTAGATCTAACTGCATGCATTCATTCAATGAAGCAAACTGCACTTATCCATTCAGTAAAACACGTTGCACGTGTAATCGAAAATGTATGGTTTCTGCCAATCGTGGAATGCCATGAGCTTAAAGCATTTATTCAGTGAAACAAACTACACACATTCATTCAATGAAATAAATGTTTCGTGTGAATTCAAAGTGTAGACATCTCTCATTCATTCAATTTGTCAAGCTTAACTCATTCTTTCAATCAAGCAAACTTTCAGTGTTCACTTCAAGCTTCAATCATTCATTCCTTGCCACGAGTTGAACGCATTCACTCAATGAAACAAACTGCATTCATTCCGTTGTTGAATCAAACTTCAATTCCAGATGCAATGAATCAACCGTTACTCTTTGACTCAATGAAATAAACTATTCTTTTATTTTGTCAATCACACTGCGTTCATTAATTCAATGAATCAAAGTGCGTTCATTCATTCATTGAATAATCCTTCAATCATTGATTCAATGAAACAAACTTAAATCATTTATTGAGTGGATCTAACTGCATTCATTCCTTCAATGAACCAGACTGCACTTATCCATTCAGCAAAACACGCTGCACCTGTAATCGAAACATTATGGTTTCTGCCAATCATGGAATTCCATGAGCTCAACTAATTAGAAACATTAATTCAATGTTTCGATCTTAACGCATTCACCCAATGAAACAAAGTGCACACAGTCATTCTTAGAAACATACTGCAAGTACTTATTCAATGAGTAGAGCTTTTTTTTAATTCATGTAATGTGTCTAGCTTAATGCATTCATCCGATGAAACAAACTGCACATGCTAATTGAATTATTAGAGCTTCTACCATTTATTCAATGTCTCGATCTTAACGATTTCATTCAATGAACAAACTGCATTCATTCCTTTACTGAATCAAGTTTCAATCCCTGATGCAATAAATCAAACGTTACTCTTTGATTCAATGAAATAAACCAGTCTTTCATTCATACAATGAAACTGCAGTGACTCATTTACTGAAATACAGTTAATTCAATGAGTAGAGCTTTTGCTCTTCGTTCAATGCCAGGAACGTAACACATTCTTTCAACGAAACAAACTGCGTTCATTCATTTAATGAATAAAACTTCAATCATTGATTCAATGAAACATTCTTAATTCATTCATTTAGTAGATCTAACTGCATTCATTCATTCAATGAAGCAGACTGCACTTATCCATTCAGCAAAACACGCTGCACGTGTCATCGAAACAGTATGGTTTCTGCCAATCGTGGAATGCCATGAGCTTAAAGCATTTATTCAGTGAAACCAACTGCACACATTCATTCTTTGAAACACACTGCACGTATTTATACAATGACTAGAGCTTTTCTTCACTCATTCAATACCTCTAGCTAACTCATTCATTCGATCAAACAAACTGTACCTGATAAATGGAATTAGTAGAGCTTCTATCATTTATTCAATGTCTCGAGCTTTACGCTTTCAATCAATGAAAAACACTGCATTCATTCCGTTATTGAATCAATCGTCAATTCCAGATGCAATGTATCAACCGTTTCTGTTTGATACAATGAAAGAAACTATTCTTTTATTTTCTCAATCAAACTGCGTTCATTCATTCATTGAATAGTCCTTCAATCATTGATTCAATGAAACAAACTTAATTCATTCATTTAGTGAATCTAACTGCATTCATTCCTTCAATGAAGCAGACTGCACTTATCCATTCAGCAAAACACGGTGAAATCGAAACAGTATGTTTTCTGCCAATCGTGGAATGCCATGAGATTAAAGCATTTATTCAATGAAACAAACTACACACATTCATTCAATTAAATAAATGTTACGCATGATTTCAAAGAATAGACATCACTCATTCATTCAATGTGTCAATTTGAACTCATTCTTTCAATCAAGCAAACTTTCAGTGTTCACTTCAAGCTTCTATCATTCATTCCTTGCCACGAGTTGAACGCATTCACTCAATGAAACAAACTGCATTCATTCCGTTGTTGAATCAAACTTCAATTCCAGATGCAATGAATCAACCGTTACTCTTTGACTCAATGAAATAAACTATTCTTTTATTTTGTCAATCACACTGCGTTCATTAATTCAATGAATCAAAGTGCGTTCATTCATTCATTGAATAATCCTTCAATCATTGATTCAATGAAACAAACTTAAATCATTTATTGAGTGGATCTAACTGCATTCATTCCTTCAATGAACCAGACTGCACTTATCCATTCAGCAAAACACGCTGCACCTGTAATCGAAACATTATGGTTTCTGCCAATCATGGAATTCCATGAGCTCAACTAATTAGAAACATTAATTCAATGTTTCGATCTTAACGCATTCACCCAATGAAACAAAGTGCACACAGTCATTCTTAGAAACATACTGCAAGTACTTATTCAATGAGTAGAGCTTTTTTTTAATTCATGTAATGTGTCTAGCTTAATGCATTCATCCGATGAAACAAACTGCACATGCTAATTGAATTATTAGAGCTTCTACCATTTATTCAATGTCTCGATCTTAACGATTTCATTCAATGAACAAACTGCATTCATTCCTTTACTGAATCAAGTTTCAATCCCTGATGCAATAAATCAAACGTTACTCTTTGATTCAATGAAATAAACCAGTCTTTCATTCATACAATGAAACTGCAGTGACTCATTTACTGAAATACAGTTAATTCAATGAGTAGAGCTTTTGATCTTCGTTCAATGCCAGGAACGTAACACATTCTTTCAACGAAACAAACTGCGTTCATTCATTTAATGAATAAAACTTCAATCATTGATTCAATGAAACATTCTTAATTCATTCATTTAGTAGATCTAACTGCATTCATTCATTCAATGAAGCAGACTGCACTTATCCATTCAGCAAAACACGCTGCACGTGTCATCGAAACAGTATGGTTTCTGCCAATCCTGGAATGCCATGAGCTTAAAGCATTTATTCAGTGAAACCAACTGCACACATTCATTCTTTGAAAAACATTGCACGTATTTATACAATGACTAGAGCTTTTCTTCACTCATTCAATACGTCTAGCTTAACTCATTCATTCGATCAAACAAACTGTACCTGATAAATGGAATTAGTACAGCTTCTATCATTTATTCAATGTCTCGAGCTTTACGCTTTCAATCAATGAAAAACACTGCATTCATTCCGATATTGAATCAAACTTCAATTCCAGATGCAATGAATCAACCGTTTCTCTTTGATACGATGAAAGAAACTATTCTTTTATTTTCTCAATCAAACTGCGTTCATTCATTCATTGAATAATCCTTCAATCATTGATTCAATGAAACAAACTTAATTCATTCATTTAGTAGATCTAACTGCATGCATTCATTCAATGAAGCTAACTGCACTTATCCATTCAGTAAAACACGTTGCACGTGTAATCGAAAAAGTATGGTTTCTGCCAATCGTGGAATGCCATGAGCTTAATGCATTTATTCAGTGAAACAAACTGCACACATTCATTCTTTGAAATAAATGTTTCGTGTGAATTCAAAGTGTAGACATCTCTCATTCATTCAATTTGTCAAGCTTAACTCATTCTTTCAATCAAGCACACTTTCAGTGTTTACTTCAAGCTTCTATCATTCATTCCTTGCCACGAGTTTAACGCATTCACTCAATGAAATAAACTGCACACATTCACTTCAAGCTTATATCATTCATTCCTTGCCACGAGTTTAAAGCATTCACTCAATGAATCAAACTGCACACATTCATTCTTTGAAACAGACTGCACGTATTTATACAATGACTAGAGCTTTTTTCATTCATTCAATACGTCTAGCTAAACTCATTCATTCGAAGAAACAAACTGCACATCCTAAATTGAATTAGTAGAGATTCTATCATTTATTCAATGTCACGAGCTTTACGCTTGCATCAAAGAAGAAACCTGCATTCATTCCGTTATTGAATCAAACTTCAATTCCAGATGCAATGAATCAACCTTTACTCTTTGATACAATGAAAGAAACTATTCTTTTATTTTCTCAATCAAACTGCGTTCATTAATTCAATGAATCAAACTGCGTTCATTCATTCATTGAATAATCCTTCAATCATTGATTCAATGAAACAAACTTAATTCATTCACTTAGTAGAGCTAACTGCATTCATTCCTTCAATGAAGCAGAATGCACTTATCCATTCAGCAAAACACGCTGCACGTGTAATCGAAACAGTATGGTTTCTGCCAATCGTGGAATGCCATGAGATTAAAGCATTTATTCAACGAAACAAACTACACACATTCATTCAATTAAATAAATGTTACGCATGATTTCAAAGAATAGACATCACTCATTCATTCAATGTGTCAATTTGAACTCATTCTTTCAATCAAGCAAACTTTCAGTGTTCACTTCAAGCTTCTATCATTCATTCCTTGCCACGAGTTGAACGCATTCACTCAATGAAACAAACTGCATTCATTCCGTTGTTGAATCAAACTTCAATTCCAGATGCAATGAATCAACCGTTACTCTTTGACTCAATGAAATATACTATTCTTTTATTTTGTCAATCACACTGCGTTCATTAATTCAATGATTCAAACTGCGTTCATTCATTCATTGAATAATCCTTCAATCAAACAAACTTAATTCATTCATTTAGTGGATCTAACTGCGTTCATTAATTCAATGAAGCAGACTGCACTTATCCATTCAGCAAAACACGCTGCACGTGTAATCGAAGCAGTATGGGTTCTGCCAATCGTGGAATGCCATGAGCTTAAAGCATTTATTCAGTGAAATAAACTGCACAAATTCATTGCACAAACACACTGCACGTATTTATACAATGACAAGAGCTTTTTTTCATTCATTCAATACGTCTAGCTTAATTCATTCATTCAATCAAACAAACTGTACCTGCTAAATGGAATTAGTAGACCTTCTATCATTTATTCAATGTCTCGAGCTGTACGCTTTCAATCAATGAAAAAAACTGCATTCATTCCGTTATTGAATCAATCTTCAATTCCAGATGCAATGAATCAACCGTTACTCTTTGAGACAATGAAAGAAACTATTATTTTATATTCTCAATCAAACTGCGTTCATTAATTCAATGAATCAAACTGCGTTCATCCATTAATTGAATAATCCTTCAATCATTGATTCAATGAAACAAACTTAATTCATTCATTTAGTAGATCTAACTGCATGCATTCATTCAATGAAGCAAACTGCACTTATCCATTCAGTAAAACACGTTGCACGTGTAATCGAAAAAATATCGTTTCTGCAAATCGTGGAATGCCATGAGCTTAAAGCATTTATTCAGTGAAACAAACTACACACATTCATTCAATGAAATAAATGTTCCGTGTGAATTCAAAGTGTAGACATCTCTCATTCATTCAATTTGTCAAGCTTAACTCATTCTTTCAATCAAGCAAACTTTCAGTGTTTACTTCAAGCTTCTATCATTCATTCCTTGCCACGAGTTTAACGCATTCACTCAATGAAATAAACTGCACACATTCATTCTTTGAAACAGACTGCACGTATTTATACAATGACTAGAGCTTTTTTCATTCATTCAATACGTCTAGCTTAACTCATTCATTCGAAGAAACAAACTGCACCTCCTAAATTGAATTTGTAGAGATTCTATCATTTATTCAATGTCACGAGCTTTACGCTTGAATCAAAGAAGAAACCTGCATTCATTCCGTTATTGAATCAAACTTCAATTCCAGATGCAATGAATCAACCTTTACTCTTTGATACAATGAAAGAAACTATTCTTTTATTTTCTCAATCAAACTGCGTTCATTAATTCAATGAATCAAACTGCGTTCATTCATTCATTGAATAATCCTTCAATCATTGATTCAATGAAACAAACTTAATTCATTCATTTAGTAGAGCTAACTGCATTCTTTCATTCAATGAAGCAAACTGCACTTATCCATTCAGTAAAACACGTGTAATCGAAACAGTATGGGTTCTGCCAATCGTGGAATGCCATGAGCTTAAAGCATTTATTCAGTGAAACAAACTGCACACATTCATTCTTTGAAACACACTGCACGTATTTATACAATGACTAGAGCTTTTATTCATTCATTCAATACGTCTAGATTAACTCATTCATTCGATCAAACAAACTGCACCTGCTAAATGGAATTAGTAGAGCTTCTATCATGTATTCAATGTCTCGAGCTTTACGCTTTCAATCAATGAAAAACACTGCATTCATTCCGTTATTGAATCAAACTTCAATTCCAGATGCAATGAATCAACCGTTTCTGTTTGATACAATGCAAGAAACTATTCTTTTATTTTCTCAATCAAACTGTGTTCATTCATTCATTGAATAAACCTACAATCATTGATTCAATGAAACAAACTTAATTCATTCATTTAGTGAATCTAACTGCATTTATTCCTTCAATGAAGCAGACTGCACTTATCCATTCAGCAAAACACGCTGCACGTGTAATCGAACAGTATGGTTTCTGCCAATCGTGGAATGCCATGAGATTAAAGCATTTATTCAATGAAAAAAACTACACACATTCATTCAATTAAATAAATGTTACGCATGATTTCAAAGAATAGACATCACTCATTCATTCAATGTGTCAATTTGAACTCATTCTTTCAATCAAGCAAACTTTCAGTGTTCACTTCAAGCTTCTATCATTCATTCCTTGCCACGAGTTGAACGCATTCACTCAATGAAACAAACTGCATTCATTCCGTTGTTGAATCAAACTTCAATTCCAGATGCAATGAATCAACCGTTACTCTTTGACTCAATGAAAAATACTATTCTATTATTTTGTCAATCACACTGCGTTCATTAATTCAATGATTCAAACTGCGTTCATTCATTCATTGAATAATCCTTCAATCAAACAAACTTAATTCATTCATTTAGTGGATCTAACTGCATGCATTCATTCAATGAAGCAAACTGCACTTATCCATTCAGTAAAACACGTTGCACGTGTAATCGAAAAAATATGGATTCTGCCAATCGTGGAATGCCATGAGCTTAAAGCATTTATTCAGTGAAACAAACTACACACATTCATTCAATGAAATAAATGTTTCGTGTGAATTCAAAGTGTAGACATCTCTCATTCATTCAATTTGTCAAGCTTAACTCATTCTTTCAATCAAGCAAACTGTAAGTGTTCACTTCAAGCTTCTATCATTCATTCCTTGCCACGAGTTTAACGCATTCACTCAATGAAATAAACTGCACACATTCACTTCAAGCTTATATCATTCATTCCTTGCCACGAGTTTAAAGCATTCACTCAATGAAACAAACTGCACACATTCATTCTTTGAAACAGACTGCACGTATTTATACAATGACTAGAGCTTTTTTCATTCATTCAATACGTCTAGCTTAACTTATTCATTCGAAGAAACAAACTGAACCTCCTAAATTGAATTAGTAGAGATTCTATCATTTATTCAATGTCACGAGCTTTACGCTTGAATCAAAGAAGAAACCTGCATTCATTCCGTTATTGAATCAAACTTCAATTCCAGATGCAATGAATCAACCTTTACTCTTTGATACAATGAAAGAAACTATTCTTTTATTTTCTCAATCAAACTGCGTTCATTAATTCAATGAATCAAACTGCGTTCATTCATTCATTGAATAATGCTTCAATCATTGATTCAATGAAACAAACTTAATTCATTCATTTAGTAGAGCTAACTGCATTCTTTCATTCAATGAAGCAAACTGCACTTATCCATTCAGTAAAACACGTGTAATCGAAACAGTATGGGTTCTGCCAATCGTGGAATGCCATGAGCTTAAAGCATTTATTCAGTGAAACAAACTGCACACATTCATTCTTTGAAACACACTGCACGTATTTATACAATAACTAGAGCTTTTTTTCATTCATTCAATACGTCTAGCTTAACTCATTCATTCGATCAAACAAACTGCACCTGCTAAATGGAATTAGTCGAGCTTCTATCATTTATTCAATGTCTCGAGCTTTACGCTTTCAATCAATGAAAAACACTGCATTTATTCCGTTATTGAATCAAACTTCCATTCCAGATGCAATGAATCAACCGTTTCTCTTTGATACAATGAAAGGAACTATTCTTTTATTTTCTCAATCAAACTGCGTTCCTTCATTCATTGAATAATCCTTCAATCATTGATTCAATGAAACAAACTTAATTCATTCATTTAGTGAATCTAACTGCATTCATTCCTTCAATGAAGCAGACTGCACTTATCCATTCAGCAAAACACGCTGCACGTGTAATCGAAACAGTATGGTTTCTGCCAATCGTGGAATGCCATGAGATTAAAGCATTTATTCAATGAAACAAACTACACACATTCATTCAATTAAATAAATGTTACGCATGATTTCAAAGAATAGACATCACTCATTCATTCAATGTGTCAATTTGAACTCATTCTTTCAATCAAGCAAACTTTCAGTGTTCACTTCAAGCTTCTATCATTCATTCCTTGCCACGATTTGAACGCATTCACTCAATGAAACAAACTGCATTCATTCCGTTGTTGAATCAAACTTCAATTCCAGATGCAATGAATCAACCGTTACTCTTTGACTCAATGAAATATACTATTCTTTTATTTTGTCAATCACACTGCGTTCATTAATTCAATGATTCAAACTGCGTTCATTCATTCATTGAATAATCCTTCAATCAAACAAACTTAATTCATTCATTTAGTGGATCTAACTGCGTTCATTAATTCAATTTAGCAAACTGCACTTATCCATTCAGTAAAACACGTGTAATCGAAACAGTATGGGTTCTGCCAATCGTGGAATGCCATGAGCTTAAAGCATTTATTCAGTGAAAAAAACTGCACAAATTCATTGCACAAACACACTGCACGTATTTATACAATGACGAGAGCTTTTTTTCATTCATTCAATACGTCTAGCTTAACTCATTCATTCGATCAAACAAACTGTACCTGCTAAATGGAATTAGGAGAGCTTCTATCATTTATTCAATATCTCGAGCTTTACGCTTTCAATCAATGAAAACAACTGCATTCATTCCGTTATTGAATCAAACTTCAATTCTAGATGCAATGAACTAACCGTTACTCTTTGATACAATGAAAGAAACTATTATTTTATATTCTCAATCTAACTGCGTTCATTAATTCAATGAATCAAACTGCGTTCATCCATTCATTGAATAATCCTTCAATCATTGATTCAATGAAACAAACTTAATTCATTCATTTAGTAGAGCTAACTGCATTCTTTCATTCAATGAAGCAAACTGCACTTATCCATTCAGTAAAACACGTTGCACGTGTAATCGAAAAAGTATGGTTTCTGCCAATCGTGGAATGCCATGAGCTTAAAGCATTTATTCAGTGAAACAAACTACACACATTCATTCAATGAAATAAATGTTTCGTGTCAATTCAAAGTGTAGACATCTCTCATTCATTCAATTTGTCAAGCTTAACTCATTCTTTCAATCAAGCAAACTTTCAGTGTTCACTTCAAGCTTCTATCATTCATTCCTTGCCACGAGTTTAACGCATTCACTCAATGAAACAAACTGCACAATTTCACTTCATGCTTATATCAGTCATTCCTTGCCACGAGTTTAAAGCATTCACTCAATGAAACAAACTGCACACATTCATTCTTTGAAACAGACTGCACGTATTTATCCAATGACTAGAGCTATTTTGATTCATTCAATACGTCTAGCTTCACTCATTCATTCGAAGAAACAAACTGCACCTCCTAAATTGAATTAGTAGAGATTCTATCATTTATTCAATGTCACGAGCTTTACGCTTGAATCAAAGAAGAAACCTGCATTCATTCCGTTATTGAATCAAACATCAATTCCAGATGCAATGAATCAACCTTTACTCTTTGATACAATGAAAGAAACTATTCTTTTATTTTCTCAATCAAACTGCGTTCATTAATTCAATGAATCAAACTGCGTTCATTCATTCATTGAATAATCCTTCAATCATTGATTCAATGAAACAAACTTAATTCATTCATTTAGTAGAGCTAACTGCATTCTTTCATTCAATGAAGCAAACTGCACTTATCCATTCAGTAAAACACGTGTAATCGAAACAGTATGGGTTCTGCCAATCGTGGAATGCCATGAGCTTAAAGCATTTATTCAGTGAAACAAACTGCACACATTCATTCTTTGAAACACACTGCACGTATGTATACAATGACTAGAGCTTTTTTTCATTCATTCAATACGTCTAGCTTAACTCATTCATTCGATCAAACAAACTGCACCTGCTAAATGGAATTAGTCGAGCTTCTATCATTTATTCAATGTCTCGAGCTTTACGCTTTCAATCAATGAAAAACACTGCATTTATTCCGTTATTGAATCAAACTTCCATTCCAGATGCAATGAATCAACCGTTTCTCTTTGATACAATGAAAGGAACTATTCTTTTATTTTCTCAATCAAACTGCGTTCCTTCATTCATTGAATAATCCTTCAATTATTGATTCAATGAAACAAACTTAATTCATTCATTTAGTGAATCTAACTGCATTCATTCCTTCAATGAAGCAGACTGCACTTATCCATTCAGCAAAACACGCTGCACGTGTAATCGAAACAGTATGGTTTCTGCCAATCGTGGAATGCCATGAGATTAAAGCATTTATTCAATGAAACAAACTACACACATTCATTCAATTAAATAAATGTTACGCATGATTTCAAAGAATAGACATCACTCATTCATTCAATGTGTCAATTTGAACTCATTCTTTCAATCAAGCAAACTTTCAGTGTTCACTTCAAGCTTCTATCATTCATTCCTTGCCACGAGTTGAACGCATTCACTCAATGAAACAAAATGCATTCATTCCGTTGTTGAATCAAACTTCAATTCCAGATGCAATGAATCATCCGTTACTCTTTGACTCAATGAAATATACTATTCTTTTATTTTGTCAATCACACTGCGTTCATTAATTCAATGATTCAAACTGCGTTCATTCATTCATTGAATAATCCTTCAATCAAACAAACTTAATTCATTCATTTAGAGGATCTAACTGCGTTCATTAATTCAATGAAGCAAACTGCACTTATCCATTCAGTAAAACACGTGTAATCGAAACAGTATGGGTTCTGCCAATCGTGGAATGCCATGAGCTTAAAGCATTTATTCAGTGAAAAAAACTGCACAAATTCATTGCACAAACACACTGCACGTATTTATACAATGACAAGAGCTTTTTTTCATTCATTCAATACGTCTAGCTTAACTCATTCATTCGATCAAACAAACTGTACCTGCTAAATGGAATTAGTAGACCTTCTATCATTTATTCAATGTCTCGAGCTTTACGCTTTCAATCAATGAAAACAACTGCATTCATTCCGTTATTGAATCAAAATTCAATTCCAGATGCAATGAATCAACCGTTACTCTTTGATACAATGAAAGAAACTATTATTATATATTCTCAATCAAACTGCGTTCATTAATTCAATGAATCAAACTGCGTTCATCCATTCATTGAATAATCCTTCAATCATTGATTCAATGAAACAAACTTAATTCATTCATTTAGTAGATCTAACTGCATGCATTCATTCAATGAAGCAAACTGCACTTATCCATTCAGTAAAACACGTTGCACGTGTAATCGAAAAAATATGGATTCTGCCAATCGTGGAATGCCATGAGCTTAAAGCATTTATTCAGTGAAACAAACTACACACATTCATTCAATGAAATAAATGTTTCGTGTCAATTCAAAGTGTAGACATCTCTCATTCATTCAATTTGTCAAGCTTAACTCATTCTTTCAATCAAGCAAACTGTAAGTGTTCACTTCAAGCTTCTATCATTCATTCCTTGCCACGATTTGAACGCATTCACTCAATGAAACAAACTGCATTCATTCCGTTGTTGAATCAAACTTCAATTCCAGATGCAATGAATCAACCGTTACTCTTTGACTCAATGAAATATACTATTCTTTTATTTTGTCAATCACACTGCGTTCATTAATTCAATGATTCAAACTGCGTTCATTCATTCATTGAATAATCCTTCAATCATTGATTCAATGAAACAAACTTAATTCATTCATTTAGTAGAGCTAACTGCATTCTTTCATTCAATGAAGCAAACTGCACTTATCCATTCAGTAAAACACGTGTAATCGAAACAGTATGGGTTCTGCCAATCGTGGAATGCCATGAGCTTAAAGCATTTATTCAGTGAAAAAAACTGCACAAATTCATTGCACAAACACACTGCACGTATTTATACAATGACGAGAGCTTTTTTTCATTCATTCAATACGTCTAGCTTAACTCATTCATTCGATCAAACAAACTGTACCTGCTAAATGGAATTAGGAGAGCTTCTATCATTTATTCAATGTCTCGAGCTTTACGCTTTCAATCAATGAAAACAACTGCATTCATTCCGTTATTGAATCAAACTTCAATTCTAGATGCAATGAACTAACCGTTACTCTTTGATACAATGAAAGAAACTATTATTTTATATTCTCAATCTAAATGCGTTCATTAATTCAATGAATCAAACTGCGTTCATTCATTCATTGAATAATCCTTCAATCATTGATTCAATGAAACAAACTTAATTCATTCATTTAGTAGAGCTAACTGCATTCTTTCATTCAATGAAGCAAACTGCACTTATCCATTCAGTAAAACACGTTGCACGTGTAATCGAAAAAGTATGGTTTCTGCCAATCGTGGAATGCCATGAGCTTAAAGCATTTATTCAGTGAAACAGACTACACACATTCATTCAATGAAATAAATGTTTCGTGTGAATTCAAAGTGTAGACATCTCTCATTCATTCAATTTGTCAAGCTTAACTCATTCTTTCAATCAAGCAAACTTTCAGTGTTCACTTCAAGCTTCTATCATTCATTCCTTGCCACGAGTTTAACGCATTCACTCAATGAAACAAACTGCACAATTTCACTTCATGCTTATATCAGTCATTCCTTGCCACGAGTTTAAAGCATTCACTCAATGAAAGAAACTGCACACATTCATTCTTTGAAACAGACTGCACGTATTTATCCAATGACTAGAGCTATTTTCATTCATTCAATACGTCTAGCTTCACTCATTCATTCGAAGAAACAAACTGCACCTCCTAAATTGAATTAGTAGAGATTCTATCATTTATTCAATGTCACGAGCTTTACGCTTGAATCAAAGAAGAAACCTGCATTCATTCCGTTATTGAATCAAACATCAATTCCAGATGCAATGAATCAACCTTTACTCTTTGATACAATGAAAGAAACTATTCTTTTATTTTCTCAATCAAACTGCGTTCATTCATTCATTGAATAATCCTTCAATCATTGATTCAATGAAACAAACTTAATTCATTCATTTAGTAGAGCTAACTGCATTCTTTCATTCAATGAAGCAAACTGCACTTATCCATTCAGTAAAACACGTGTAATCGAAACAGTATGGTTTCTGCCAATCGTGGAATGCCATGAGCTTAAAGCATTTATTCAGTGAAACAAACTGCACACATTCATTCTTTGAAACACACTGCACGTATTTATACAATGACTAGAGCTTTTTTTCATTCATTCAATACGTCTAGCTTAACTCATTCATTCGATCAAACAAACTGCACCTGCTAAATGGAATTAGTAGAGCTTCTATCATTTATTCAATGTCTCGAGCTTTACGCTTTCAATCAATGAAAAACACTGCATTTATTCCGTTATTGAATCAAACTTCCATTCCAGATGCAATGAATCAACCGTTTCTCTTTGATACAATGAAAGGAACTATTCTTTTATTTTCTCAATCAAACTGCGTTCCTTCATTCATTGAATAATCCTTCAATCATTGATTCAATGAAACAAACTTAATTCATTCATTTAGTGAATCTAACTGCATTCATTCCTTCAATGAAGCAGACTGCACTTATCCATTCAGCAAAACACGCTGCACGTGTAATCGAAACAGTATGGTTTCTGCCAATCGTGGAATGCCATGAGATTAAAGCATTTATTCAATGAAACAAACTACACACATTCATTCAATTCAATAAATGTTACGCATGATTTCAAAGAATAGACATCACTCATTCATTCAATGTGTCAATTTGAACTCATTCTTTCAATCAAGCAAACTTTCAGTGTTCACTTCAAGCTTCTATCATTCATTCCTTGCCACGAGTTGAACGCATTCACTCAATGAAACAAAATGCATTCATTCCGTTGTTGAATCAAACTTCAATTCCAGATGCAATGAATCATCCGTTACTCTTTGACTCAATGAAATATACTATTCTTTTATTTTGTCAATCACACTGCGTTCATTAATTCAATGATTCAAACTGCGTTCATTCATTCATTGAATAATCCTTCAATCAAACAAACTTAATTCATTCATTTAGAGGATCTAACTGCGTTCATTAATTCAATGAAGCAAACTGCACTTATCCATTCAGTAAAACACGTGTAATCGAAACAGTATGGGTTCTGCCAATCGTGGAATGCCATGAGCTTAAAGCATTTATTCAGTGAAAAAAACTGCACAAATTCATTGCACAAACACACTGCACGTATTTATACAATGACAAGAGCTTTTTTTCATTCATTCAATACGTCTAGCTTAACTCATTCATTCAATCAAACAAACTGTACCTGCTAAATGGAATTAGTAGACCTTCTATCATTTATTCAATGTCTCGAGCTTTACGCTTTCAATCAATGAAAACAACTGCATTCATTCCGTTATTGAATCAAAATTAAATTCCAGATGCAATGAATCAACCGTTACTCTTTGATACAATGAAAGAAACTATTATTATATATTCTCAATCAAACTGCGTTCATTAATTCAATGAATCAAACTGCGTTCATCCATTCATTGAATAATCCTTCAATCATTGATTCAATGAAACAAACTTAATTCATTCATTTAGTAGAGCTAACTGCATTCTTTCATTCAATGAAGCAAACTGCACTTATCCATTCAGTAAAACACGTTGCACGTGTAATCGAAAAAATATGGATTCTGCCAATCGTGGAATGCCATGAGCTTAAAGCATTTATTCAGTGAAACAAACTACACACATTCATTCAATGAAATAAATGTTTCGTGTCAATTCAAAGTGTAGACATCTCTCATTCATTCAATTTGTCAAGCTTAACTCATTCTTTCAATCAAGCAAACTGTAAGTGTTCACTTCAAGCTTCTATCATTCATTCCTTGCCACGATTTGAACGCATTCACTCAATGAAACAAACTGCATTCATTCCGTTGTTGAATCAAACTTCAATTCCAGATGCAATGAATCAACCGTTACTCTTTGACTCAATGAAATATACTATTCTTTTATTTTGTCAATCACACTGCGTTCATTAATTCAATGATTCAAACTGCGTTCATTCATTCATTGAATAATCCTTCAATCAAACAAACTTAATTCATTCATTTAGTGGATCTAACTGCGTTCATTAATTCAATGAAGCAAACTGCACTTATCCATTCAGTAAAACACGTGTAATCGAAACAGTATGGGTTCTGCCAATCGTGGAATGCCATGAGCTTAAAGCATTTATTCAGTGAAAAAGACTGCACAAATTCATTGCACAAACACACTGCACGTATTTATACAATGACGAGAGCTTTTTTTCATTCATTCAATACGTCTAGCTTAACTCATTCATTCGATCAAACAAACTGTACCTGCTAAATGGAATTAGGAGAGCTTCTATCATTTATTCAATGTCTCGAGCTTTACGCTTTCAATCAATGAAAACAACTGCATTCATTCCGTTATTGAATCAAACTTCAATTCTAGATGCAATGAACTAACCGTTACTCTTTGATACAATGAAAGAAACTATTATTTTATATTCTCAATCTAACTGCGTTCATTAATTCAATGAATCAAACTGCGTTCATTCATTCATTGAATAATCCTTCAATCATTGATTCAATGAAACAAACTTAATTCATTCATTTAGTAGAGCTAACTGCATTCTTTCATTCAATGAAGCAAACTGCACTTATCCATTCAGTAAAACACGTGTAATCGAAACAGTATGGGTTCTGCCAATCGTGGAATGCCATGAGCTTAAAGCATTTATTCAGTGAAACAAACTGCACACATTCATTCTTTGAAACACACTGCACGTATTTATACAATGACTAGAGCTTTTTTTCATTCATTCAATACGTCTAGCTTAACTCATTCATTCGATCAAACAAACTGCACCTGCTAAATGGAATTAGTAGAGCTTCTATCATTTATTCAATGTCTCGAGCTTTACGCTTTCAATCAATGAAAAACACTGCATTTATTCCGTTATTGAATCAAACTTCCATTCCAGATGCAATGAATCAACCGTTTCTCTTTGATACAATGAAAGGAACTATTCTTTTATTTTCTCAATCAAACTGCGTTCCTTCATTCATTGAATAATCCTTCAATCATTGATTCAATGAAACAAACTTAATTCATTCATTTAGTGAATCTAACTGCATTCATTCCTTCAATGAAGCAGACTGCACTTATCCATTCAGCAAAACACGCTGCACGTGTAATCGAAACAGTATGGTTTCTGCCAATCGTGGAATGCCATGAGATTAAAGCATTTATTCAATGAAACAAACTACACACATTCATTCAATTCAATAAATGTTACGCATGATTTCAAAGAATAGACATCACTCATTCATTCAATGTGTCAATTTGAACTCATTCTTTCAATCAAGCAAACTTTCAGTGTTCACTTCAAGCTTCTATCATTCATTCCTTGCCACGAGTTGAACGCATTCACTCAATGAAACAAAATGCATTCATTCCGTTGTTGAATCAAACTTCAATTCCAGATGCAATGAATCATCCGTTACTCTTTGACTCAATGAAATATACTATTCTTTTATTTTGTCAATCACACTGCGTTCATTAATTCAATGATTCAAACTGCGTTCATTCATTCATTGAATAATCCTTCAATCAAACAAACTTAATTCATTCATTTAGTGGATCTAACTGCGTTCATTAATTCAATGAAGCAAACTGCACTTATCCATTCAGTAAAACACGTGTAATCGAAACAGTATGGGTTCTGCCAATCGTGGAATGCCATGAGCTTAAAGCATTTATTCAGTGAAAAAAACTGCACAAATTCATTGCACAAACACACTGCACGTATTTATACAATGACAAGAGCTTTTTTTCATTCATTCAATACGTCTAGCTTAACTCATTCATTCGATCAAACAAACTGTACCTGCTAAATGGAATTAGTAGACCTTCTATCATTTATTCAATGTCTCGAGCTTTACGCTTTCAATCAATGAAAACAACTGCATTCATTCCGTTATTGAATCAAAATTCAATTCCAGATGCAATGAATCAACCGTTACTCTTTGATACAATGAAAGAAACTATTATTATATATTCTCAATCAAACTGCGTTCATTAATTCAATGAATCAAACTGCGTTCATCCATTCATTGAATAATCCTTCAATCATTGATTCAATGAAACAAACTTAATTCATTCATTTAGTAGATCTAACTGCATGCATTCATTCAATGAAGCAAACTGCACTTATCCATTCAGTAAAACACGTTGCACGTGTAATCGAAAAAATATGGATTCTGCCAATCGTGGAATGCCATGAGCTTAAAGCATTTATTCAGTGAAACAAACTACACACATTCATTCAATGAAATAAATGTTTCGTGTCAATTCAAAGTGTAGACATCTCTCATTCATTCAATTTGTCAAGCTTAACTCATTCTTTCAATCAAGCAAACTGTAAGTGTTCACTTCAAGCTTCTATCATTCATTCCTTGCCACGATTTGAACGCATTCACTCAATGAAACAAACTGCATTCATTCCGTTGTTGAATCAAACTTCAATTCCAGATGCAATGAATCAACCGTTACTCTTTGACTCAATGAAATATACTATTCTTTTATTTTGTCAATCACACTGCGTTCATTAATTCAATGATTCAAACTGCGTTCATTCATTCATTGAATAATCCTTCAATCATTGATTCAATGAAACAAACTTAATTCATTCATTTAGTAGAGCTAACTGCATTCTTTCATTCAATGAAGCAAACTGCACTTATCCATTCAGTAAAACACGTGTAATCGAAACAGTATGGGTTCTGCCAATCGTGGAATGCCATGAGCTTAAAGCATTTATTCAGTGAAAAAAACTGCACAAATTCATTGCACAAACACACTGCACGTATTTATACAATGACGAGAGCTTTTTTTCATTCATTCAATACGTCTAGCTTAACTCATTCATTCGATCAAACAAACTGTACCTGCTAAATGGAATTAGGAGAGCTTCTATCATTTATTCAATGTCTCGAGCTTTACGCTTTCAATCAATGAAAACAACTGCATTCATTCCGTTATTGAATCAAACTTCAATTCTAGATGCAATGAACTAACCGTTACTCTTTGATACAATGAAAGAAACTATTATTTTATATTCTCAATCTAAATGCGTTCATTAATTCAATGAATCAAACTGCGTTCATTCATTCATTGAATAATCCTTCAATCATTGATTCAATGAAACAAACTTAATTCATTCATTTAGTAGAGCTAACTGCATTCTTTCATTCAATGAAGCAAACTGCACTTATCCATTCAGTAAAACACGTTGCACGTGTAATCGAAAAAGTATGGTTTCTGCCAATCGTGGAATGCCATGAGCTTAAAGCATTTATTCAGTGAAACAGACTACACACATTCATTCAATGAAATAAATGTTTCGTGTGAATTCAAAGTGTAGACATCTCTCATTCATTCAATTTGTCAAGCTTAACTCATTCTTTCAATCAAGCAAACTTTCAGTGTTCACTTCAAGCTTCTATCATTCATTCCTTGCCACGAGTTTAACGCATTCACTCAATGAAACAAACTGCACAATTTCACTTCATGCTTATATCAGTCATTCCTTGCCACGAGTTTAAAGCATTCACTCAATGAAAGAAACTGCACACATTCATTCTTTGAAACAGACTGCACGTATTTATCCAATGACTAGAGCTATTTTCATTCATTCAATACGTCTAGCTTCACTCATTCATTCGAAGAAACAAACTGCACCTCCTAAATTGAATTAGTAGAGATTCTATCATTTATTCAATGTCACGAGCTTTACGCTTGAATCAAAGAAGAAACCTGCATTCATTCCGTTATTGAATCAAACATCAATTCCAGATGCAATGAATCAACCTTTACTCTTTGATACAATGAAAGAAACTATTCTTTTATTTTCTCAATCAAACTGCGTTCATTCATTCATTGAATAATCCTTCAATCATTGATTCAATGAAACAAACTTAATTCATTCATTTAGTAGAGCTAACTGCATTCTTTCATTCAATGAAGCAAACTGCACTTATCCATTCAGTAAAACACGTGTAATCGAAACAGTATGGTTTCTGCCAATCGTGCAATGCCATGAGCTTAAAGCATTTATTCAGTGAAACAAACTGCACACATTCATTCTTTGAAACACACTGCACGTATTTATACAATGACTAGAGCTTTTTTTCATTCATTCAATACGTCTAGCTTAACTCATTCATTCGATCAAACAAACTGCACCTGCTAAATGGAATTAGTAGAGCTTCTATCATTTATTCAATGTCTCGAGCTTTACGCTTTCAATCAATGAAAAACACTGCATTTATTCCGTTATTGAATCAAACTTCCATTCCAGATGCAATGAATCAACCGTTTCTCTTTGATACAATGAAAGGAACTATTCTTTTATTTTCTCAATCAAACTGCGTTCCTTCATTCATTGAATAATCCTTCAATCATTGATTCAATGAAACAAACTTAATTCATTCATTTAGTGAATCTAACTGCATTCATTCCTTCAATGAAGCAGACTGCACTTATCCATTCAGCAAAACACGCTGCACGTGTAATCGAAACAGTATGGTTTCTGCCAATCGTGGAATGCCATGAGATTAAAGCATTTATTCAATGAAACAAACTACACACATTCATTCAATTCAATAAATGTTACGCATGATTTCAAAGAATAGACATCACTCATTCATTCAATGTGTCAATTTGAACTCATTCTTTCAATCAAGCAAACTTTCAGTGTTCACTTCAAGCTTCTATCATTCATTCCTTGCCACGAGTTGAACGCATTCACTCAATGAAACAAAATGCATTCATTCCGTTGTTGAATCAAACTTCAATTCCAGATGCAATGAATCATCCGTTACTCTTTGACTCAATGAAATATACTATTCTTTTATTTTGTCAATCACACTGCGTTCATTAATTCAATGATTCAAACTGCGTTCATTCATTCATTGAATAATCCTTCAATCAAACAAACTTAATTCATTCATTTAGAGGATCTAACTGCGTTCATTAATTCAATGAAGCAAACTGCACTTATCCATTCAGTAAAACACGTGTAATCGAAACAGTATGGGTTCTGCCAATCGTGGAATGCCATGAGCTTAAAGCATTTATTCAGTGAAAAAAACTGCACAAATTCATTGCACAAACACACTGCACGTATTTATACAATGACAAGAGCTTTTTTTCATTCATTCAATACGTCTAGCTTAACTCATTCATTCAATCAAACAAACTGTACCTGCTAAATGGAATTAGTAGACCTTCTATCATTTATTCAATGTCTCGAGCTTTACGCTTTCAATCAATGAAAACAACTGCATTCATTCCGTTATTGAATCAAAATTAAATTCCAGATGCAATGAATCAACCGTTACTCTTTGATACAATGAAAGAAACTATTATTATATATTCTCAATCAAACTGCGTTCATTAATTCAATGAATCAAACTGCGTTCATCCATTCATTGAATAATCCTTCAATCATTGATTCAATGAAACAAACTTAATTCATTCATTTAGTAGAGCTAACTGCATTCTTTCATTCAATGAAGCAAACTGCACTTATCCATTCAGTAAAACACGTTGCACGTGTAATCGAAAAAATATGGATTCTGCCAATCGTGGAATGCCATGAGCTTAAAGCATTTATTCAGTGAAACAAACTACACACATTCATTCAATGAAATAAATGTTTCGTGTCAATTCAAAGTGTAGACATCTCTCATTCATTCAATTTGTCAAGCTTAACTCATTCTTTCAATCAAGCAAACTGTAAGTGTTCACTTCAAGCTTCTATCATTCATTCCTTGCCACGATTTGAACGCATTCACTCAATGAAACAAACTGCATTCATTCCGTTGTTGAATCAAACTTCAATTCCAGATGCAATGAATCAACCGTTACTCTTTGACTCAATGAAATATACTATTCTTTTATTTTGTCAATCACACTGCGTTCATTAATTCAATGATTCAAACTGCGTTCATTCATTCATTGAATAATCCTTCAATCAAACAAACTTAATTCATTCATTTAGTGGATCTAACTGCGTTCATTAATTCAATGAAGCAAACTGCACTTATCCATTCAGTAAAACACGTGTAATCGAAACAGTATGGGTTCTGCCAATCGTGGAATGCCATGAGCTTAAAGCATTTATTCAGTGAAAAAGACTGCACAAATTCATTGCACAAACACACTGCACGTATTTATACAATGACGAGAGCTTTTTTTCATTCATTCAATACGTCTAGCTTAACTCATTCATTCGATCAAACAAACTGTACCTGCTAAATGGAATTAGGAGAGCTTCTATCATTTATTCAATGTCTCGAGCTTTACGCTTTCAATCAATGAAAACAACTGCATTCATTCCGTTATTGAATCAAACTTCAATTCTAGATGCAATGAACTAACCGTTACTCTTTGATACAATGAAAGAAACTATTATTTTATATTCTCAATCTAACTGCGTTCATTAATTCAATGAATCAAACTGCGTTCATTCATTCATTGAATAATCCTTCAATCATTGATTCAATGAAACAAACTTAATTCATTCATTTAGTAGAGCTAACTGCATTCTTTCATTCAATGAAGCAAACTGCACTTATCCATTCAGTAAAACACGTGTAATCGAAACAGTATGGGTTCTGCCAATCGTGGAATGCCATGAGCTTAAAGCATTTATTCAGTGAAACAAACTGCACACATTCATTCTTTGAAACACACTGCACGTATTTATACAATGACTAGAGCTTTTTTTCATTCATTCAATACGTCTAGCTTAACTCATTCATTCGATCAAACAAACTGCACCTGCTAAATGGAATTAGTAGAGCTTCTATCATTTATTCAATGTCTCGAGCTTTACGCTTTCAATCAATGAAAAACACTGCATTTATTCCGTTATTGAATCAAACTTCCATTCCAGATGCAATGAATCAACCGTTTCTCTTTGATACAATGAAAGGAACTATTCTTTTATTTTCTCAATCAAACTGCGTTCCTTCATTCATTGAATAATCCTTCAATCATTGATTCAATGAAACAAACTTAATTCATTCATTTAGTGAATCTAACTGCATTCATTCCTTCAATGAAGCAGACTGCACTTATCCATTCAGCAAAACACGCTGCACGTGTAATCGAAACAGTATGGTTTCTGCCAATCGTGGAATGCCATGAGATTAAAGCATTTATTCAATGAAACAAACTACACACATTCATTCAATTCAATAAATGTTACGCATGATTTCAAAGAATAGACATCACTCATTCATTCAATGTGTCAATTTGAACTCATTCTTTCAATCAAGCAAACTTTCAGTGTTCACTTCAAGCTTCTATCATTCATTCCTTGCCACGAGTTGAACGCATTCACTCAATGAAACAAAATGCATTCATTCCGTTGTTGAATCAAACTTCAATTCCAGATGCAATGAATCATCCGTTACTCTTTGACTCAATGAAATATACTATTCTTTTATTTTGTCAATCACACTGCGTTCATTAATTCAATGATTCAAACTGCGTTCATTCATTCATTGAATAATCCTTCAATCAAACAAACTTAATTCATTCATTTAGTGGATCTAACTGCGTTCATTAATTCAATGAAGCAAACTGCACTTATCCATTCAGTAAAACACGTGTAATCGAAACAGTATGGGTTCTGCCAATCGTGGAATGCCATGAGCTTAAAGCATTTATTCAGTGAAAAAAACTGCACAAATTCATTGCACAAACACACTGCACGTATTTATACAATGACAAGAGCTTTTATTCATTCATTCAATACGTCTAGCTTAACTCATTCATTCAATCAAACAAACTGTACCTGCTAAATGGAATTAGTAGACCTTCTATCATTTATTCAATGTCTCGAGCTTTACGCTTTCAATCAATGAAAACAACTGCATTCATTCCGTTATTGAATCAAAATTCAATTCCAGATGCAATGAATCAACCGTTACTCTTTGATACAATGAAAGAAACTATTATTATATATTCTCAATCAAACTGCGTTCATTAATTCAATGAATCAAACTGCGTTCATTCATTCATTGAATAATCCTTCAATCATTGGTTCAATGAAACAAACTTAATTCCTTCATTTAGTAGAGCTAACTGCATTCTTTCATTCAATGAAGCAAACTGCACTTATCCATTCAGTAAAACACGTTGCACGTGTAATCGAAAAAATATGGATTCTGCCAATCGTGGAATGCCATGAGCTTAAAGCATTTATTCAGTGAAACAAACTACACACATTCATTCAATGAAATAAATGTTTCGTGTGAATTCAAAGTGTAGACATCTCTCATTCATTCAATTTGTCAAGCTTAACTCATTCTTTCAATCAAGCAAACTGTAAGTGTTCACTTCAAGCTTCTATCATTCATTCCTTGCCACGAGTTTAACGCATTCACTCAATGAAATAAACTGCACACATTCACTTCAAGCTTATATCATTCATTCCTTGCCACGAGTTTAAAGCATTCACTCAATGAAACAAACTGCACACATTCATTCTTTGAAACACACTGCACGTATTTATACAATGACTAGAGCTTTTTTCATTCATTCAATACGCCTAGCTTAACTCATTCATTCGATCAAACAAACTGCACCTGCTAAATGGAATTAGTAGAGCTTCTATCATGTATTCAATGTCTCGAGCTTTACGCTTTCAATCAATGAAAAACACTGCATTCATTCCGTTATTGAATCAAACTTCAATTCCAGATGCAATGAATCAACCGTTTCTCTTTGATACAATGAAAGAAACTATTCTTTTATTTTCTCAATCAAACTGCGTTCATTCATTCATTGAATAATCCTTCAATCATTGATTCAATGAAACAAACTTAATTCATTCATTTAGTGAATCTAACTGCATTCATTCCTTCAATGAAGCAGACTGCCCTTATCCATTCAGCAAAACACGCTGCACGTGTAAACGAAACAGTATGGTTTCTGCCAATCGTGGAATGCCATGAGATTAAAGCATTTATTCATATAAACAAACTACACACATTCATTCAATTAAATAAATGTTACGCATGATTTCAAAGAATAGACATCACTCATTCATTCAATGTGTCAATTTGAACTCATTCTTTCTATCAAGCAAACTTTCAGTGTTCACTTCAAGCTTCTATCATTCATTCCTTGCCACGAGTTGAACGCATTCACTCAATGAAACAAACTGCATTCATTCCGTTGTTGAATCAAACTTCAATTCCAGATGCAATGAATCAACCGTTACTCTTTGACTCAATGAAATATACTATTCTTTTATTTTGTCAATCACAATGCGTTCATTATTTCAATGATTCAAACTGCGTTCATTCATTCATTGAATAATCCTTCAATCAAACAAACTTAATTCATTCATTTAGTGGATCTAACTGCGTTCATTAATTCAATGAAGCAAACTGCACTTATCCATTCAGTAAAACAAGTGTAATCGAAACAGTATGGGTTCTGCCAATCGTGGAATGCCATGAGCTTAAAGCATTTATTCAGTGAAAAATACTGCACAAATTCATTGCACAAACACACTGCACGTATTTATACAATGACGAGAGCTTTTTTTCATTCATTCAATACGTCTAGCTTAACTCATTCATTCAATCAAACAAACTGAACCTGCTAAATGGAATTAGTAGACCTTCTATCATTTATTCAATGTCTCGAGCTTTACGCTTTCAATCAATGAAAACAACTGCATTCATTCCGTTATTGAATCAAACTTCAATTCTAGATGCAATGAACTAACCGTTACTCTTTGATGCAATGAAAGAAACTATTATTTTATATTCTCAATCTAACTGCGTTCATTAATTCAATGAATCAAACTGCGTTCATTCATTCATTGAATAATCCTTCAATCATTGATTCAATGAAACAAACTTAATTCATTCATTTAGTAGAGCTAACTGCATTCTTTCATTCAATGAAGCAAACTGCACTTATCCATTCAGTAAAACACGTTGCACGTGTAATCGAAAAAGTATGGTTTCTGCCAATCGTGGAATGCTATGAGCTTAAAGCATTTATTCAGTGAAACAAAATGCACAAATTCATTGCACAAACACACCGCACGCATTTATATAATGACGAGAGCTTTTTTTCATTCATTCAATACGTCTAGCTTAACTCATTCATTCAATCAAACAAACTGTACCTGCTAAATGGAATTAGTAGACCTTCTATCATTTATTCAATGTCTCGAGCTTTACGCTTTCAATCAATGAAAACAACTGCATTCATTCCGTTATTGAATCAAACTTCAATTCTAGATGCAATGAACTAACCGTTACTCTTTGATACAATGAAAGAAACTATTATTTTATATTCTCAATCAAACTGCGTTCATTAATTCAATAAATCAAACTGCGTTCATTCATTCATTGAATAATCCTTCAATCATTGATTCAATGAAACAAACTTAATTCATTCATTTAGTAGAGCTAACTGCATTCTTACATTCAATGAAGCAAACTGCACTTATCCATTCAGTAAAACACGTTGCACGTGTAATCGAAAAAGTATGGTTTCTGCCAATCGTGGAATGCCATGAGCTTAAAGCATTTATTCAATGAAACAAACTACACACATTCATTCAATGAAATAAATGTTTCGTGTGAATTCAAAGTGTAGACATCTCTCATTCATTCAATTTGTCAAGCTTAACTCATTCTTTCAATCAAGCAAACTGTAAGTGTTCACTTCAAGCTTCTATCATTCATTCCTTGCCACGAGTTTAATGCATTCACTCAATGAAATAAACTGCACACATTCACTTCAAGCTTATATCATTCATTCCTTGCCACGCGTTTAAAGCATTCACTCAATGAAACAAACTGCACACATTCATTCTTTGAAACAGACTGCACGTATTTATACAATGACTAGAGCTTTTTTCATTCATTCAATACGTCTAGCTTAACTCATTCATTCGAAGAAACAAACTGCACCTCCTAAATTGAATTAGTAGAGATTCTATCATTTATTCACACTTGAATCAAAGAAGAAACCTGCATTCATTCCGTTATTGAATCAAACTTCAATTCCAGATGCAATGAATCAACCTTTACTCTTTGATACAATGAAAGAAACTATTCTTTTATTTTCTCAATCAAACTGCGTTCATTAATTCAATGAATCAAACTGCGTTCATTCATTCATTGAATAATCCTTCAATCATTGATTCAATGAAACAAACTTAATTCATTCATTTAGTAGAGCTAACTGCATTCTTTCATTCAATGAAGCAAACTGCACTTATCCATTCAGTAAAACACGTGTAATCGAAACAGTATGGGTTCTGCCAATCGTGGAATGCCATGAGCTTAAAGCATTTATTCAGTGAAACAAACTGCACACATTCATTCTTTGAAACACACTGCACGTATTTATACAATGACTAGAGCTTTTTTTCATTCATTCAATACGTCTAGCTTAACTCATTCATTCGATCAAACAAACTGCACCTGCTAAATGGAATTAGTAGAGCTTCTATCATGTATTCAATGTCTCGAGCTTTACGCTTTCAATCAATGAAAAACATTGCATTCATTCCGTTATTGAATCAAACTTCAATTCCAGATGCAATGAATCAACGTTTCTCTTTGATACAATGAAAGAAACTATTCTTTTATTTTCTCAATCAAACTGCGTTCCTTCATTCATTGAATAATCCTTCAATCATTGATTCAATGAAACAAACTTAATTCATTCATTTAGTGAATCTAACTGCATTCATTCCTTCAATGAAGCAGACTGCACTTATCCATTCAGCAAAACACGCTGCACGTGTAATCGAAACAGTATGGTTTCTGCCAATCGTGGAATGCCATGAGATTAAAGCATTTATTCAATGAAACAAACTACACACATTCATTCAATTAAATAAATGTTACGCATGATTTCAAAGAATAGACATCACTCATTCATTCAATGTGTCAATTTGAACTCATTCTTTCAATCAAGCAAACTTTCAGTGTTCACTTCAAGCTTCTATCATTCATTCCTTGCCACGAGTTGAACGCATTCACTCAATGAAACAACCTGCATTCATTCCGTTGTTGAATCAAACTTCAATTCCAGATGCAATGAATCAACCGTTACTCTTTGACTCAATGAAATATACTATTCTTTTATTTTGTCAATCACACTGCGTTCATTAATTCAATGATTCAAACTGCGTTCATTCATTCATTGAATAATCCTTCAATCAAATAAACTTAATTCATTCATTTAGTGGATCTAACTGCGTTCATTAATTCAATGAAGCAAACTGCACTTATCCATTCAGTAAAACACGTGTAATCGAAACAGTATGGGTTCTGCCAATCGTGGAATGCCATGAGCTTAAAGCATTTATTCAGTGAAACAAACTACACACATTCATTCAATGAAATAAATGTTCCGTGTGAATTCAAAGTGTAGACATCTCTCATTCATTCAATTTGTCAAGCTTAACTCATTCTTTCAATCAAGCAAACTGTAAGTGTTCACTTCAAGCTTCTATCATTCATTCCTTGCCACGAGTTTAACGCATTCACTCAATGAAACAAACTGCACACATTCATTCTTTGACACAGACTGCACGTATTTATACAATGACTCGAGCTTTTTTCATTCATTCAATACGTCGAGCTAAACTCATTCATTCAAAGAAACAAACTGCACCTCCTAAATTGAATTAGTAGAGATTCTATCATTTATTCAATGTCACGAGCTTTACACTTGAATCAAAGAAGAAACCTGCATTCATTCCGTTATTGAATCAAACATCAATTCCAGATGCAATGAATCAACCTTTACTCTTTGATACAATGAAAGAAACGATTCTTTTATTTTCTCAATCAAACTGCGTTCATTAATTCAATGAATCAAACTGCGTTCATTCATTCATTGAATAATCCTTCAATCATTGATTCAATGAAACAAACTTAATTCATTCATTTAGTAGATCTAACTGCATGCATTCATTCAATGAAGCAAACTGCACTTATCCATTCAGTAAAACACGTTGCACGTGTAATCGAAAAAGTATGATTTCTGCCAATCGAGGAATGCCATGAGCTTAAAGCATTTATTCAGTGAAACAAACTACACACATTCATTCAATGAAATAAATGTTTCGTGTGAATTCAAAGTGTAGACATCTCTCATTCATTCAATTTGTCAAGCTTAACTCATTCTTTCAATCAAGCAAACTGTAAGTGTTCACTTCAAGCTTCTATCATTCATTCCTTGCCACGAGTTTAACGCATTCAATCAATGAAATAAACTGCACACATTCACTTCAAGCTTATATCATTCATTCCTTGCCACGAGTTTAAAGCATTCACTCAATGAAACAAACTGCACACATTCATTCTTTGAAACAGACTGCACGTATTTATACAATGACTGGAGCTTTTTTCATTCATTCAATACGTCTAGCTTAACTCATTCATTCGAAGAAACAAACTGCACCTCCTAAATTGAATTAGTAGAGATTCTATCATTTATTCAATGTCACGAGCTTTACGCTTGAATCAAAGAAGTAACCTGCATTCATTCCGTTATTGAATCAAACTTCAATTCCAGATGCAATGAATCAACCTTTACTCTTTGATACAATGAAAGAAACTATTCTTTTATTTTCTCAATCAAACTGCATTCATTAATTCAATGAATCAAACTGCGTTCATTGATTCATTGAATAATCCTTCAATCATTGATTCAGTGAAACAAACTTAATTCATTCATTTAGTAGAGCTAACTGCATTCTTTCATTCAATGAAGCAAACTGCACTTATCCATTCAGTAAAACACGTGCAATCGAAACAGTATGGGTTCTGCCAATCGTGGAATGCCATGAGCTTAAAGCATTTATTCAGTGAAACAAACTGCACACATTCATACTTTGAAACACACTGCACGTATTTATACAATGACTAGAGCTTTTTTTCATTCATTCAATACGTCTAGCTTAACTCATTCATTCGATCAAACAAACTGCACCTCCTAAATTGAATTAGTAGAGATTCTATCATTTATTCAATGTCACGAGCTTTACGCTTGAATCAAAGAAGTAACCTGCATTCATTCCGTTATTGAATCAAACTTCAATTCCAGATGCAATGAATCAACCTTTACTCTTTGATACAATGAAAGAAACTATTCTTTTATTTTCTCAATCAAACTGCATTCATTAATTCAATGAATCAAACTGCGTTCATTCATTCATTGAATAATCCTTCAATCATTGATTCAGTGAAACAAACTTAATTCATTCATTTAGTAGAGCTAACTGCATTCTTTCATTCAATGAAGCAAACTGCACTTATCCATTCAGTAAAACACGTGCAATCGAAACAGTATGGGTTCTGCCAATCGTGGAATGCCATGAGCTTAAAGCATTTATTCAGTGAAACAAACTGCACACATTCATACTTTGAAACACACTGCACGTATTTATACAATGACTAGAGCTTTTTTTCATTCATTCAATACGTCTAGCTTAACTCATTCATTCGATCAAACAAACTGCACCTGCTAAATGGAATTACTAGAGCTTCTATCATTTATTCAATGTCTCGAGCTTTACGCTTTCAATCAATGAGAAAAGCTGCATTCATTCCGTTATTGAATCAATCTTCAATTCCAGATGCAATGAATCAACCGTTTCTGTTTGATCCAATGAAAGAAACTATTCTTTTATTTTCTCAATCAAACTGCGTTCATTCATTCATTGAATAATCCTTCAATCATTGATTCAATGAAACAAACTTAATTCATTCATTTAGTAGAGCTAACTGCATTCATTCCGTCAATGAAGCAGACTGCACTTATCCATTCAGCAAAACACGCTGCACGTGTAATCGAAACAGTATGGTTTCTGCCAATCGTGGAATGCCATGAGATTAAAGCATTTATTCAATGAAACAAACTACACACATTCATTCAATTAAAGAAATGTTACGCATGATTTCAAAGAATAGACATCGCTCATTCATTCAATGTGTCAATATGCACTCATTCTTTCAATCAAGCAAACTTTCAGTGTTCACTTCAAGCTTCTATCATTCATTCCTTGCCACGAGTTGAACGCATTCACTCAATGAAACAAACTGCATTCATTCCGTTGTTGAATCAAACTTCAATTCCAGTTGCAATGAATCAACCGTTACTCTTTGACTCAATGAAATATACTATTCTTTTATTTTGTCAATCACACTGCGTTCATTAATTCAATGAATCAAACTGCGTTCATCCATTCATTGAATAATCCTTCAATCATTGATTCAATGAAACAAACTTAATTCATTCATTTCGTAGATCTAACTGCATGCATTCATTCAATGAAGCAAACTGCACTTATCCATTCAGTAAAACACGTTGCACGTGTAATCGAAAAAATATGGATTCTGCCAATCGTGGAATGCCATGAGCTTAAAGCATTTATTCAGTGAAACAAACTACACACATTCATTCAATGAAATAAATGTTTCGTGTGAATTCAAAGTGTAGACATCTCTCATTCATTCAATTTGTCAAGCTTAACTCATTCTTTCAATCAAGCAAACTGTAAGTGTTCACTTCAAGCTTCTATCATTCATTCCTTGCCACGATTTGAACGCATTCACTCAATGAAACAAACTGCATTCATTCCGTTGTTGAATCAAACTTCAATTCCAGATGCAATGAATCAACCGTTACTCTTTGACTCAATGAAATATACTATTCTTTTATTTTGTCAATCACACTGCGTTCATTAATTCAATGATTCAAACTGCGTTCATTCATTCATTGAATAATCCTTCAATCAAACAAACTTAATTCATTCATTTAGTGGATCTAACTGCGTTCATTAATTCAATGAAGCAAACTGCACTTATCCATTCAGTAAAACACGTGTAATCGAAAAAGTATGGTTTCTGCCAATCGTGGAATGCTATGAGCTTAAAGCATTTATTCAGTGAAAAAAACTGCACAAATTCATTGCACAAACACACTGCACGTATTTATACAATGACGAGAGCTTTTTTTCATTCATTCAATACGTCTAGCTTAACTCATTCATTCGATCAAACAAACTGTACCTGCTAAATGGAATTAGGAGAGCTTCTATCATTTATTCAATGTCTCGAGCTTTACGCTTTCAATCAATGAAAACAACTGCATTCATTCCGTTATTGAATCAAACTTCAATTCTAGATGCAATGAACTAACCGTTACTCTTTGATACAATGAAAGAAACTATTATTTTATATTCTCAATCTAACTGCGTTCATTAATTCAATGAATCAAACTGCGTTCATTCATTCATTGAATAATCCTTCAATCATTGATTCAATGAAACAAACTTAATTCATTCATTTAGTAGAGCTAACTGCATTCTTTCATTCAATGAAGCAAACTGCACTTATCCATTCAGTAAAACACGTTGCACGTGTAATCGAAAAAGTATGGTTTCTGCCAATCGTGGAATGCCATGAGCTTAAAGCATTTATTCAGTGAAACAAACTACACACATTCATTCAATGAAATAAATGTTTCGTGTGAATTCAAAGTGTAGACATCTCTCATTCATTCAATTTGTCAAGCTTAACTCATTCTTTCAATCAAGCAAACTTTCAGTGTTCACTTCAAGCTTCTATCATTCATTCCTTGCCACGAGTTTAACGCATTCACTCAATGAAACAAACTGCACAATTTCACTTCATGCTTATATCAGTCATTCCTTACCACGAGTTTAAAGCATTCACTCAATGAAAGAAACTGCACACATTCATTCTTTGAAACAGACTGCACGTATTTATCCAATGACTAGAGCTATTTTCATTCATTCAATACGTTAGCTTCACTCATTCATTCGAAGAAACAAGCTGCACCTCCTAAATTGAATTAGTAGAGATTCTATCATTTATTCAATGTCACGAGCTTTACGCTTGAATCAAAGAAGAAACCTGCATTCATTCCGTTATTGAATCAAACATCAATTCCAGATGCAATGAATCAACCTTTACTCTTTGATACAATGAAAGAAACTATTCTTTTATTTTCTCAATCAAACTGCGTTCATTAATTCAATGAATCAAACTGCGTTCATTCATTCATTGAATAATCCTTCAATCATTGATTCAATGAAACAAACTTAATTCATTCATTTAGTAGAGCTAACTGCATTCTTTCATTCAATGAAGCAAACTGCACTTATCCATTCAGTAAAACACGTGTAATCGAAACAGTATGGGTTCTGCCAATCGTGGAATGCCATGAGCTTAAAGCATTTATTCAGTGAAACAAACTGCACACATTCATTCTTTGAAACACACTGCACGTATTTATACAATGACTAGAGCTTTTTTTCATTCATTCAATACGTCTAGCTTAACTCATTCATTCGATCAAACAAACTGCACCTGCTAAATGGAATTAGTCGAGCTTCTATCATTTATTCAATGTCTCGAGCTTTACGCTTTCAATCAATGAAAAACACTGCATTTATTCCGTTATTGAATCAAACTTCCATTCCAGATGCAATGAATCAACCGTTTCTCTTTGATACAATGAAAGGAACTATTCTTTTATTTTCTCAATCAAACTGCGTTCATTCATTCATTGAATAATCCTTCAATCATTGATTCAATGAAACAAACTTAATTCATTCATTTAGTGAATCTAACTGCATTCATTCCTTCAATGAAGCAGACTGCACTTATCCATTCAGCAAAACACGCTGCACGTGTAATCGAAACAGTATGGTTTCTGCCAATCGTGGAATGCCATGAGATTAAAGCATTTATTCAATGAAACAAACTACACACATTCATTCAATTCAATAAATGTTACGCATGATTTCAAAGAATAGACATCACTCATTCATTCAATGTGTCAATTTGAACTCATTCTTTCAATCAAGCAAACTTTCAGTGTTCACTTCAAGCTTCTATCATTCATTCCTTGCCACGAGTTGAACGCATTCACTCAATGAAACAAAATGCATTCATTCCGTTGTTGAATCAAACTTCAATTCCAGATGCAATGAATCATCCGTTACTCTTTGACTCAATGAAATATACTATTCTTTTATTTTGTCAATCACACTGCGTTCATTAATTCAATGATTCAAACTGCGTTCATTCATTCATTGAATAATCCTTCAATCAAACAAACTTAATTCATTCATTTAGTGGATCTAACTGCGTTCATTAATTCAATGAAGCACACTGCACTTATCCATTCAGTAAAACACGTGTAATCGAAACAGTATGGGTTCTGCCAATCGTGGAATGCCATGAGCTTAAAGCATTTATTCAGTGAAAAAAACTGCACAAATTCATTACACAAACACACTGCACGTATTTATACAATGACGAGAGCTTTTTTTCATTCATTCAATACGTCTAGCTTAACTCATTCATTCAATCAAACAAACTGTACCTGCTAAATGGAATTAGTAGACCTTCTATCATTTATTCAATGTCTCGAGCTTTACGCTTTCAATCAATGAAAACAACTGCATTTATTCCGTTATTGAATCAAAATTCAATTCCAGATGCAATGAATCAACCGTTACTCTTTGATACAATGAAAGAAACTATTATTATATATTCTCAATCAAACTGCGTTCATTAATTCAATGAATCAAACTGCGTTCATCCATTCATTGAATAATCCTTCAATCATTGATTCAATGAAACAAACTTAATTCATTCATTTAGTAGATCTAACTGCATGCATTCATTCAATGAAGCAAACTGCACTTATCCATTCAGTAAAACACGTTGCACGTGTAATCGAAAAAATATGGATTCTGCCAATCGTGGAATGCCATGAGCTTAAAGCATTTATTCAGTGAAACAAACTACACACATTCATTCAATGAAATAAATGTTTCGTGTGAATTCAAAGTGTAGACATCTCTCATTCATTCAATTTGTCAAGCTTAACTCATTCTTTCAATCAAGCAAACTGTAAGTGTTCACTTCAAGCTTCTGTCATTCATTCCTTGCCACGAGTTTAACGCATTCACTCAATGAAATAAACTGCACACATTCACTTCAAGCTTATATCATTCATTCCTTGCCACGAGTTTAAAGCATTCACTCAATGAAACAAACTGCACACATTCATTCTTTGAAACAGACTGCACGTATTTATACAATGACTAGAGCTTTTTTCATTCATTCAATACGTCTAGCTTAACTCATTCATTCGAAGAAACAAACTGCACCTCCTAAATTGAATTAGTAGAGATTCTATCATTTATTCAATGTCACGAGCTTTACGCTTGAATCAAAGAAGTAACCTGCATTCATTCCGTTATTGAATCAAACTTCAATTCCAGATGCAATGAATCAACCTTTACTCTTTGATACAATGAAAGAAACTATTCTTTTATTTTCTCAATCAAACTGCGTTCATTAATTCAATGAATCAAACTGCGTTCATTAATTCAATGAATCAAACTGCGTTCATTCATTCATTGAATAATCCTTCAATCATTGATTCAATGAAACAAACTTAATTCATTCATTTAGTAGAGCTAACTGCATTCTTTCATTCAATGAAGCAAACTGCACTTATCCATTCAGTAAAACACGTGTAATCGAAACAGTATGGGTTCTGCCAATCGTGGAATGCCATGAGCTTAAAGCATTTATTCAGTGAAACAAACTGCACACATTCATTCTTTGAAACACACTGCACGTATTTATACAATGAATAGAGCTTTTTTTCATTCATTCAATACGTCTAGCTTAACTCATTCATTCGATCAAACAAACTGCACCTGCTAAATGGAATTAGTAGAGCTTCTATCATGTATTCAATGTCTCGAGCTTTACGCTTTCAATCAATGAAAAACACTGCATTCATTCCGTTATTGAATCAAACTTCAATTCCAGATGCAATGAATCAACCGTTTCTCTTTGATACAATGAAAGAAACTATTCTTTTATTTTCTCAATCAAACTGCGTTCATTCATTCATTGAATAATCCTTCAATCATTGATTCAATGAAACAAACTTAATTCATTCATTTAGTGAATCTAACTGCATTCATTCCTTCAATGAAGCAGACTGCCCTTATCCATTCAGCAAAACACGCTGCACATGTAAAAGAAACAGTATGGTTTCTGCCAATCGTGGAATGCCATGAGATTAAAGCATTTATTCATATAAACAAACTACACACATTCATTCAATTAAATAAATGTTACGCATGATTTCAAAGAATAGACATCACTCATTCATTCAATGTGTCAATTTGAACTCATTCTTTCAATCAAGCAAACTTTCAGTGTTCACTTCAAGCTTCTATCATTCATTCCTTGCCACGAGTTGAACGCATTCACTCAATGAAACAAACTGCATTCATTCCGTTGTTGAATCAAACTTCAATTCCAGATGCAATGAATCAACCGTTACTCTTTGACTCAATGAAATATACTATTCTTTTATTTTGTCAATCACAATGCGTTCATTATTTCAATGATTCAAACTGCGTTCATTCATTCATTGAATAATCCTTCAATCAAACAAACTTAATTCATTCATTTAGTGGATCTAACTGCGTTCATCAATTCAATGAAGCAAACTGAACTTATCCATTCAGTAAAACAAGTGTAATCGAAACAGTATGGGTTCTGCCAATCGTGGAATGCCATGAGCTTAAAGCATTTATTCAGTGAAAAAAACTGCACAAATTCATTGCACAAACACACTGCACGTATTTATACAATGACGAGAGCTTTTTTTCATTCATTCAATACGTCTAGCTTAACTCATTCATTCAATCAAACAAACTGTACCTGCTAAATGGAATTAGTAGACCTTCTATCATTTATTCAATGTCTCGAGCTTTACGCTTTCAATCAATGAAAACAACTGCATTCATTCCGTTATTGAATCAAACTTCAATTCTAGATGCAATGAACTAACCGTTACTCTTTGATACAATGAAAGAAACTATTATTTTATATTCTCAATCAAACTGCGTTCATTAATTCAATAAATCAAACTGCGTTCATTCATTCATTGAATAGTCCTTCAATCATTGATTCAATGAAACAAACTTAATTCATTCATTTAGTAGAGCTAACTGCATTCTTTCATTCAATGAAGCAAACTGCAGTTATCCATTCAGTAAAACACGTTGCACGTGTAATCGAAAAAGTATGGTTTCTGCCAATCGTGGAATGCCATGAGCTTAAAGCATTTATTCAATGAAACAAACTACACACATTCATTCAATGAAATAAATGTTTCGTGTGAATTCAAAGTGTAGACATCTCTCATTCATTCAATTTGTCAAGCTTAACTCATTCTTTCAATCAAGCAAACTGTAAGTGTTCACTTCAAGCTTCTATCATTCATTCCTTGCCACGAGTTTAATGCATTCACTCAATGAAATAAACTGCACACATTCACTTCAAGCTTATATCATTCATTCCTTGCCACGCGTTTAAAGCATTCACTCAATGAAACAAACTGCACACATTCATTCTTTGAAACAGACTGCACGTATTTATACAATGACTAGAGCTTTTTTCATTCATTCAATACGTCTAGCTTAACTCATTCATTCGAAGAAACAAACTGCACCTCCTAAATTGAATTAGTAGAGATTCTATCATTTATTCAATGTCACGAGCTTTACACTTGAATCAAAGAAGAAACCTGCATTCATTCCGTTATTGAATCAAACTTCAATTCCAGATGCAATGAATCAACCTTTACTCTTTGATACAATGAAAGAAACTATTCTTTTATTTTCTCAATCAAACTGCGTTCATTAATTCAATGAATCAAACTGCGTTCATTCATTCATTGAATAATCCTTCAATCATTGATTCAATGAAACAAACTTAATTCATTCATTTAGTAGAGCTAACTGCATTCTTTCATTCAATGAAGCAAACTGCACTTATCCATTCAGTAAAACACGTGTAATCGAAACAGTATGGGTTCTGCCAATCGTGGAATGCCATGAGCTTAAAGCATTTATTCAGTGAAACAAACTGCACACATTCATTCTTTGAAACACACTGCACGTATGTATACAATGACTAGAGCTTTTTTTCATTCATTCAATACGTCTAGCTTAACTCATTCATTCGATCAAACAAACTGCACCTGCTAAATGGAATTAGTAGAGCTTCTATCATGTATTCAATGTCTCGAGCTTTACGCTTTCAATCAATGAAAAACACTGCATTCATTCCGTTATTGAATCAAACTTCAATTCCAGATGCAATGAATCAACGTTTCTCTTTGATACAATGAAAGAAACTATTCTTTTATTTTCTCAATCAAACTGCGTTCCTTCATTCATTGAATAATCCTTCAATCATTGATTCAATGAAACAAACTTAATTCATTCATTTAGTGAATCTAACTGCATTCATTCCTTCAATGAAGCAGACTGCACTTATCCATTCAGCAAAACACGCTGCACGTGTAATCGAAACAGTATGGTTTCTGCCAATCGTGGAATGCCATGAGATTAAAGCATTTATTCAATGAAACAAACTACACACATTCATTCAATTAAATAAATGTTACGCATGATTTCGAAGAATAGACATCACTCATTCATTCAATGTGTCAATTTGAACTCATTCTTTCAATCAAGCAAACTTTCAGTGTTCACTTCAAGCTTCTATCATTCATTCCTTGCCACGAGTTGAACGCATTCACTCAATGAAACAACCTGCATTCATTCCGTTGTTGAATCAAACTTCAATTCCAGATGCAATGAATCAACCGTTACTCTTTGACTCAATGAAATATACTATTCTTTTATTTTGTCAATCACACTGCGTTCATTAATTCAATGATTCAAACTGCGTTCATTCATTCATTGAATAATCCTTCAATCAAATAAACTTAATTCATTCATTTAGTGGATCTAACTGCGTTCATTAATTCAATGAAGCAAACTGCACTTATCCATTCAGTAAAACACGTGTAATCGAAACAGTATATGTTTTGCCAATCGTGGAATGCCATGAGCTTAAAGCATTTATTCAGTGAAACAAACTACACACATTCATTCAATGAAATAAATGTTCCGTGTGAATTCAAAGTGTAGACATCTCTCATTCATTCAATTTGTCAAGCTTAACTCATTCTTTCAATCAAGCAAACTGTAAGTGTTCACTTCAAGCTTCTATCATTCATTCCTTGCCACGAGTTTAACGCATTCACTCAATGAAACAAACTGCACAATTTCACTTCAAGCTTATATCATTCATTCCTTGCCACGAGTTTAAAGCATTCACTCAATGAAACAAACTGCACACATTCATTCTTTGACACAGACTGCACGTATTTATACAATGACTCGAGCTTTTTTCATTCATTCAATACGTCGAGCTAAACTCATTCATTCAAAGAAACAAACTGCACCTCCTAAATTGAATTAGTAGAGATTCTATCATTTATTCAATGTCACGAGCTTTACACTTGAATCAAAGAAGAAACCTGCATTCATTCCGTTATTGAATCAAACTTCAATTCCAGATGCAATGAATCAACCTTTACTCTTTGATACAATGAAAGAAACGATTCTTTTATTTTCTCAATCAAACTGCGTTCATTAATTCAATGAATCAAACTGCGTTCATTCATTCATTGAATAATCCTTCAATCATTGATTCAATGAAACAAACTTAATTCATTCATTTAGTAGATCTAACTGCATGCATTCATTCAATGAAGCAAACTGCACTTATCCATTCAGTAAAAAAAATTGCACGTGTAATCGAAAAAGTATGATTTCTGCCAATCGAGGAATGCCATGAGCTTAAAGCATTTATTCAGTGAAACAAACTACACACATTCATTCAATGAAATAAATGTTTCGTGTGAATTCAAAGTGTAGACATCTCTCATTCATTCAATTTGTCAAGCTTAACTCATTCTTTCAATCAAGCAAACTGTAAGTGTTCACTTCAAGCTTCTATCATTCATTCCTTGCCACGAGTTTAACGCATTCAATCAATGAAATAAACTGCACACATTCACTTCAAGCTTATATCATTCATTCCTTGCCACGAGTTTAAAGCATTCACTCAATGAAACAAACTGCACACATTCATTCTTTGAAACAGACTGCACGTATTTATACAATGACTGGAGCTTTTTTCATTCATTCAATACGTCTAGCTTAACTCATTCATTCGAAGAAACAAACTGCACCTCCTAAATTGAATTAGTAGAGATTCTATCATTTATTCAATGTCACGAGCTTTACGCTTGAATCAAAGAAGTAACCTGCATTCATTCCGTTATTGAATCAAACTTCAATTCCAGATGCAATGAATCAACCTTTACTCTTTGATACAATGAAAGAAACTATTCTTTTATTTTCTCAATCAAACTGCATTCATTAATTCAATGAATCAAACTGCGTTCATTCATTCATTGAATAATCCTTCAATCATTGATTCAGTGAAACAAACTTAATTCATTCATTTAGTAGAGCTAACTGCATTCTTTCATTCAATGAAGCAAACTGCACTTATCCATTCAGTAAAACACGTGCAATCGAAACAGTATGGGTTCTGCCAATCGTGGAATGCCATGAGCTTAAAGCATTTATTCACTGAAACAAACTGCACACATTCATACTTTGAAACACACTGCACGTATTTATACAATGACTAGAGCTTTTTTTCATTCATTCAATTCGTCTAGCTTAACTCATTCATTCGATCAAACAAACTGCACCTCCTAAATTGAATTAGTAGAGATTCTATCATTTATTCAATGTCACGAGCTTTACGCTTGAATCAAAGAAGTAACCTGCATTCATTCCGTTATTGAATCAAACTTCAATTCCAGATGCAATGAATCAACCTTTACTCTTTGATACAATGAAAGAAACTATTCTTTTATTTTCTCAATCAAACTGCATTCATTAATTCAATGAATCAAACTGCGTTCATTCATTCATTGAATAATCCTTCAATCATTGATTCAGTGAAACAAACTTAATTCATTCATTTAGTAGAGCTAACTGCATTCTTTCATTCAATGAAGCAAACTGCACTTATCCATTCAGTAAAACACGTGCAATCGAAACAGTATGGGTTCTGCCAATCGTGGAATGCCATGAGCTTAAAGCATTTATTCAGTGAAACAAACTGCACACATTCATACTTTGAAACACACTGCACGTATTTATACAATGACTAGAGCTTTTTTTCATTCATTCAATACGTCTAGCTTAACTCATTCATTCGATCAAACAAACTGCACCTGCTAAATGGAATTACTAGAGCTTCTATCATTTATTCAATGTCTCGAGCTTTACGCTTTCAATCAATGAGAAAAGCTGCATTCATTCCGTTATTGAATCAATCTTCAATTCCAGATGCAATGAATCAACCGTTTCTGTTTGATCCAATGAAAGAAACTATTCTTTTATTTTCTCAATCAAACTGCGTTCATTCATTCATTGAATAATCCTTCAATCATTGATTCAATGAAACAAACTTAATTCATTCATTTAGTAGAGCTAACTGCATTCATTCCTTCAATGAAGCAGACTGCACTTATCCATTCAGCAAAACACGCTGCACGTGTAATCGAAACAGTATGGTTTCTGCCAATCGTGGAATGCCATGAGATTAAAGCATTTATTCAATGAAACAAACTACACACATTCATTCAATTAAAGAAATGTTACGCATGATTTCTAAGAATAGACATCACTCATTCATTCAATGTGTCAATTTGAACTCATTCTTTCAATCAAGCAAACTTTCAGTGTTCACTTCAAGCTTCTATCATTCATTCCTTGCCACGAGTTGAACGCATTCACTCAATGAAACAAACTGCATTCATTCCGTTGTTGAATCAAACTTCAATTCCAGTTGCAATGAATCAACCGTTACTCTTTGACTCAATGAAATATACTATTCTTTTATTTTGTCAATCACACTGCGTTCATTAATTCAATGATTCAAACTGCGTTCATTCATTCATTGAATAATCCTTCAATCAAACAAACTTAATTCATTCATTTAGTGGATCTAACTGCGTTCATTAATTCAATGAAGCAAACTGCACTTATCCATTCAGTAAAACACGTGTAATCGAAACAGTATGGGTTCTGCCAATCGTGGAATGCCATGAGCTTAAAGCATTTATTCAGTGAAAAAAACTGAACAAATTCATTGCACAAACACACTGCACGTATTTATACAATGACTAGAGCTTTTTTTCATTCATTCAATACGTCTTGCTTAACTCATTCATTCAATCAAACAAACTGTACCTGCTAAATGGAATTAGGAGAGCTTCTATCATTTATTCAATGTCTCGAGCTTTACGCTTTCAATCAATGAAAACAACTGCATTCATTCCGTTATTGAATCAAACTTCAATTCTAGATGCAATGAACTAACCGTTACTCTTTGATACAATGAAAGAAACTATTATTTTATATTCTCAATCTAACTGCGTTCATTAATTCAATGAATCAAACTGCGTTCATTCATTCATTGAATAATCCTTCAATCATTGATTCAATGAAACAAACTTAATTCATTCATTTAGTAGAGCTAACTGCATTCTTTCATTCAATGAAGCAAACTGCACTTATCCATTCAGTAAAACACGTTGCACGTGTAATCGAAAAAGTATGGTTTCTGCCAATCGTGGAATGCCATGAGCTTAAAGCATTTATTCAGTGAAACAGACTACACACATTCATTCAATGAAATAAATGTTTCGTGTGAATTCAAAGTGTAGACATCTCTCATTCATTCAATTTGTCAAGCTTAACTCATTCTTTCAATCAAGCAAACTTTCAGTGTTCACTTCAAGCTTCTATCATTCATTCCTTGCCACGAGTTTAACGCATTCACTCAATGAAAGAAACTGCACAATTTCACTTCATGCTTATATCAGTCATTCCTTGCCACGAGTTTAAAGCATTCACTCAATGAAAGAAACTGCACACATTCATTCTTTGAATCGGACTGCACGTATTTATCCAATGACTAGAGCTATTTTCATTCATTCAATACGTCTAGCTTCACTCATTCATTCGAAGAAACAAACTGCACCTCCTAAATTGAATTAGTAGAGATTCTATCATTTATTCAATGTCACGAGCTTTACGCTTGAATCAAAGAAGAAACCTGCATTCATTCCGTTATTGAATCAAACTTCAATTCCAGATGCAATGAATCAACCTTTACTCTTTGATACAATGAAAGAAACTATTCTTTTATTTTCTCAATCAAACTGCGTTCATTAATTCAATGAATCAAACTGCGTTCATTCATTCATTGAATGATCCTTCAATCATTGATTCAATGAAACAAACTTAATTCATTCATTTAGTAGAGCTAACTGCATTCTTTCATTCAATGAAGCAAACTGCACTTATCCATTCAGTAAAACACGTGTAATCGAAACAGTATGGGTTCTGCCAATCGTGGAATGCCATGAGCTTAAAGCATTTATTCAGTGAAACAAACTGCACACATTCATTCTTTGAAACACACTGCACGTATTTATACAATGACTAGAGCTTTTTTTCATTCATTCAATACGTCTAGCTTAACTCATTCATTCGATCAAACAAACTGCTCCTGCTAAATGGAATTAGTCGAGCTTCTATCATTTATTCAATGTCTCGAGCTTTACGCTTTCAATCAATGAAAAACACTGCATTCATTCCGTTATTGAATCAAACTTCAATTCCAGATGCAATGAATCAACCGTTTCTCTTTGATACAATGAAAGGAACTATTCTTTTATTTTCTCAATCAAACTGCGTTCATTCATTCATTGAATAATCTTTCAATCATGGATTCAATGAAACAAACTTAATTCATTCATTTCGTGAATCTAACTGCATTCATTCCTTCAATGAAGCAGACTGCACTTATCCATTCAGCAAAACACGCTGCACGTGTAATCGAAACAGTATGGTTTCTGCCAATCGTGGAATGCCATGAGATTAAAGCATTTATTCAATGAAACAAACTACACACATTCATTCAATTAAATAAATGTTACGCATGATTTCAAAGAATAGACATCACTCATTCATTCAATGTGTCAATTTGAACTCATTCTTTCAATCAAGCAAACTTTCAGTGTTCACTTCAAGCTTCTATCATTCATTCCTTGCCACGAGTTGAACGCATTCACTCAATGAAACAAACTGCATTCATTCCGTTGTTGACTCAAACTTCAATTCCAGTTGCAATGAATCAACCGTTACTCTTTGACTCAATGAAATATACTATTCTTTTATTTTGTCAATCACACTGCGTTCATTAATTCAATGACTCAAACTGCGTTCATTCATTCATTGAATAATCCTTCAATCAAACAAACTTAATTCATTCATTTAGTGGATCTAACTGCGTTCATTAATTCAATGAAGCAAACTGCACTTCTCCATTCAGTAAAACACGTGTAATCGAAACAGTATGGGTTCTGCCAATCGGGGAATGCCATGAGCTTAAAGCATTTATTCAGTGAGAAAAACTGCACACATTCATTGCACAAACACACTGCACGTATTTATACAATGACAAGAGCTTTTTTTCAATACGTCTAGCTTAACTCATTCATTCAAACAAACAAACTGTACCTGCTAAATGGAATTAGTAGACCTTCTATCATTTATTCAATGTCTCGAGCTTTACGCTTTCAATCAATGAAAAAAACTGCATTCATTCCGTTATTGAATCAAACTTCAATTCCAGATGCAATGAATCAAACGTTACTCTTTGATACAATGAAAGAAACTATTATTTTATATTCTCAATCAAACTGCGTTCATTAATTCAATGAATCAAACTGCGTTCATCCATTCATTGAATAATCCTTCAATCATTGATTCAATGAAACAAACTTAATTCATTCATTTAGTAGATCTAAGTGCATGCATTCATTCAATGAAGCAAACTGCACTTATCCATTCAGTAAAACACGTTGCACGTGTAATCGAAAATGTATGGTTTCTGCCAATCGTGGAATGCCATGAGCTTAAAGCATTTATTCAGTGAAACAAACTACACACATTCATTCAATTTATTAAATGTTCCGTGTGAATTCAAAGTGTAGACATCTCTCATTCATTCAATTTGTCAAGCTTTACTCATTCTTTCAATCAAGCAAACTGTAAGTGTTCACTTCAAGCTTCGATCATTCATTCCTTGCCACGAGTTTAACGCATTCAGTCAATGAAACAAACTGCACAATTTCACTTCAAGCTTATATCATTCATTCCTTGCCACGAGTTTAAAGCATTCACTCAATGAAACAAACTGCACAATTCATTCTTTGAAACAGACTGCACGTATTTATACAATGACTAGAGATTTTTTCATTCTTTCAATACGTCGAGCTAAACTCATTCATTCGAAGAAACAAACTGCACCTCCTAAATTGAATTAGTAGAGATTCGATCATTTATTCAATGTCACGAGCTTTACGCTTGAATCAAAGAAGAAACCTGCATTCATTCCGTTATTGAATCAAACTTCAATTCCAGATGCAATGAATCAACCTTTACTCTTTGATACATTGAAAGAAACGATTCTTTTATTTTCTCAATCAAACTGCGTTCATTAATTCAATGAATCAAACTGCGTTCATTCATTCATTGAATAATCCTTCAATCATTGATTCAATGAAACAAACTTAATTCATTCATTTAGTAGATCTAACTGCATGCATTCATTCAATGAAGCAAACTGCACTTATCCATTCAGTAAAAAACGTTGGGCGTGTAATCGAAAAAGTATGATTTCTGCCAATCGAGGAATGCCATGAGCTTAAAGCATTTATTCAGTGAAACAAACTACACACATTCATTCAATGAAATAAATGTTTCGTGTGAATTCAAAGTGTAGACATCTTTCATTCATTCAATTTGTCAAGCTTAACTCATTCTTTCATTCAAGCAAACTGTAAGTGTTCACTTCAAGCTTCGATCATTCATTCCTTGCCACGAGTTTAACGCATTCACTCAATGAAATAAACTGCACACATTCACTTCAAGCTTATATCATTCATTCCTTGCCACGAGTTTAAAGCATTCACTCAATGAAACAAACTGCACACATTCATTCTTTGAAACAGACTGCACGTATTTATACAATGACTAGAGCTTTTTTCATTCATTCAATAGGTCTAGCTTAACTCATTCATTCGAAGAAACAAACTGCACCTCCTAAATTGAATTAGTAGAGATTCTATCATTTATTCAATGTCACGAGCTTTACGCTTGAATCAAAGAAGTAACCTGCATTCATTCCGTTATTGAATGAAACTTCAATTCCAGATGCAATGAATCAACCTTTACTCTTTGATACAATGAAAGAAACTATTCTTGTATTTTCTCAATCAAACTGCGTTCATTAATTCAATGAATCAAACTGCGTTCATTCATTCATTGAATAATCCTCCAATCATTGATTCAGTGAAACAAACTTAATTCATTCATTTAGTAGAGCTAACTGCATTCTTTCATTCAATGAAGCAAACTGCACTTATCCATTCAGTAAAACACGTGTAATCGAAACAGTATGGGTTCTGCCAATCGTGGAATGCCATGAGCTTAAAGCATTTATTCAGTGAAAAAAACTGCACACATTCATTCTTTGAAACACACTGCACGTATTTATACAATGACTGGAGCTTTTTTTCATTCATTCAATACGTCTAGCTTAACTCATTCATTCGATCAAACAAACTGCACCTGCGAAATGGAATTAGTAGAGCTTCTATCATTTATTCAATGTCTCGAGCTTTACGCTTTCAATCAATGAAAAAAGCTGCATTCATTCCGTTATTGAATCAATCTTCAATTCCAGATGCAATGAATCAACCTTTACTCTTTGATACATTGAAAGAAACGATTCTTTTATTTTCTCAATCAAACTGCGTTCCTTCATTCATTGAATAATCCTTCAATCATTGATTCAATGAAACAAACTTAATTCATTCATTTAGTGATTCTAACTGCATTCATTCCTTCAATGAAGCAGACTGCACTTATCCATTCAGCAAAACACGCTGCACGTGTAATCGAAACAGTATGGTTTCTGCCAATCGTGGAATGCAATGAGATTAAAGCATTTATTCAATGAAACAAACTACACACATTCATTCAATTAAATAAATGTTACGCATGATTTCAAAGAATAGACATCACTCATTCATTCAATGTGTCAATTTGAACTCATTCTTTCAATCAAGCAAACTTTCAGTGTTCACTTCAAGCTTCTATCATTCATTCCTTGCCACGAGTTGAACGCATTCACTCAATGAAACAAACTGCATTCATTCCGTTGTTGACTCAAACTTCAATTCCAGATGCAATGAATCAACCGTTACTCTTTGACTCAATGAAATATACTATTCTTTTATTTTGTCAATCACACTGCGTTCATTAATTCAATGATTCAAACTGCGTTCATTCATTCATTGAATAATCCTTCAATCAAACAAACTTAATTCATTCATTTAGTGGATCTAACTGCGTTCATTAATTCAATGAAGCAAACTGCACTTCTCCATTCAGTAAAACACGTGTAATCGAAACAGTATGGGTTCTGCCAATCGTGGAATGCCATGAGCTTAAAGCATTTATTCAGTGAAAAAAACTGCACACATTCATTGCACAAACACACTGCACGTATTTATACAATGACAAGAGCTTTTTTTCAATACGTCTAGCTTAACTCATTCATTCAATCAAACAAACTGTACCTGCTAAATGGAATTAGTAGACCTTCTATCATTTATTCAATGTCTCGAGCTTTACGCTTTCAATCAATGAAAAAAACTGCATTCATTCCGTGATTGAATCAAACTTCAATTCCAGATGCAATGAATCAAACGTTACTCTTTGATACAATGAAAGAAACTATTATTTTATATTCTCAATCAAACTGCGTTCATTAATTCAATGAATCAAACTGCGTTCATCCATTCATTGAATAATCCTTCAATCATTGATTCAATGAAACAAACTTAATTCATTCATTTAGTAGATCTAAGTGCATGCATTCATTCAATGAAGCAAACTGCACTTATCCATTCAGTAAAACACGTTGCACGTGTAATCGAAAATGTATGGTTTCTGCCAATCGTGGAATGCCATGAGCTTAAAGCATTTATTCAGTGAAACAAACTACACACATTCATTCAATGAAATAAATGTTCCGTGTGAATTCAAAGTGTAGACATCTCTCATTCATTCAGTTTGTCAAGCTTTACTCATTCTTTCAATCAAGCAAACTGTAAGTGTTCACTTCAAGCTTCGATCATTCATTCCTTGCCACGAGTTTAACGCATTCACTCAATGAAATAAACTGCACACATTCACTTCAAGCTTATATCATTCATTCCTTGCCACGAGTTTAAAGCATTCACTCAATGAAACAAACTGCACAATTTCACTTCAAGCTTATACCATTCATTCCTTGACACGAGTTTAAAGCATTCACTCAATGAAACAAACTGCACACATTCATTCTTTGAAACAGACTGCACGTATTTATACAATGACTAGAGCTTTTTTCATTCATTCAATACGTCTAGCTTAACTCATTCATTCGAAGAAACAAACTGCACCTCCTAAATTGAATTAGTAGAGATTCTATCATTTATTCAATGTCACGAGCTTTACGCTTGAATCAAAGAAGTAACCTGCATTCATTCCGTTATTGAATGAAACTTCAATTCCAGATGCAATGAATCAACCTTTACTCTTTGATACAATGAAAGAAACTATTCTTGTATTTTCTCAATCAAACTGCGTTCATTAATTCAATGAATCAAACTGCGTTCATTCATTCATTGAATAATCCTTCAATCATTGATTCAGTGAAACAAACTTAATTCATTCATTTAGTAGAGCTAACTGCATTCTTTCATTCAATGAAGCAAACTGCACTTATCCATTCAGTAAAACACGTGTAATCGAAACAGTATGGGTTCTGCCAATCGTGGAATGCCATGAGCTTAAAGCATTTATTCATTGAAAAAAACTGCACACATTCATTCTTTGAAACACACTGCACGTATTTATACAATGACTGGAGCTTTTTTTCATTCATTCAATACGTCTAGCTTAACTCATTCATTCGATCAAACAAACTGCACCTGCGAAATGGAATTAGTAGAGCTTCTATCATTTATTCAACGTCTCGAGCTTTACGCTTTCAATCAATGAAAAAAGCTGCATTCATTCCGTTATTGAATCAATCTTCAATTCCAGATGCAATGAATCAACCGTTTCTGTTTGATACAATGAAAGAAACTATTCTTTTATTTTCTCAATCAAACTGCGTTCATTCATTCATTGAATAATCCTTCAATCATTGATTCAATGAAACAAACTTAATTCATTCATTTAGTGAATCTAACTGCATTCATTCCTTCAATGAAGCAGACTGCACTTATCCATTCAGCAAAACACGCTGCACGTGTAATCGAAACAGTATGGTTTCTGCCAATCGTGGAATGCCATGAGATTAAAGCATTTATTCAATGAAACAAACTACACACATTCATTCAATTAAATAAATGTTACGCATGATTTCAAAGAATAGACATCACTCATTCATTCAATGTGTCAATTTGAACTCATTCTTTCAATCAAGCAAACTTTCAGTGTTCACTTCAAGCTTCTATCATTCATTCCTTGCCACGAGTTGAACGCATTCACTCAATGAAACAAACTGCATTCATTCCGTTGTTGACTCAAACTTCAATTCCAGATGCAATGAATCAACCGTTACTCTTTGACTCAATGAAATATACTATTCTTTTATTTTGTCAATCACACTGCGTTCATTAATTCAATGATTCAAACTGCGTTCATTCATTCATTGAATAATCCTTCAATCAAACAAACTTAATTCATTCATTTAGTGGATCTAACTGCGTTCATTAATTCAATGAAGCAAACTGCACTTCTCCATTCAGTAAAACACGTGTAATCGAAACAGTATGGGTTCTGCCAATCGTGGAATGCCATGAGCTTAAAGCATTTATTCAGTGAAAAAAACTGCACACATTCATTGCACAAACACACTGCACGTATTTATACAATGACAAGAGCTTTTTTTCAATACGTCTAGCTTAACTCATTCATTCAATCAAACAAACTGTACCTGCTAAATGGAATTAGTAGACCTTCTATCATTTATTCAATGTCTCGAGCTTTACGCTTTCAATCAATGAAAAAAACTGCATTCATTCCGTGATTGAATCAAACTTCAATTCCAGATGCAATGAATCAAACGTTACTCTTTGATACAATGAAAGAAACTATTATTTTATATTCTCAATCAAACTGCGTTCATTAATTCAATGAATCAAACTGCGTTCATCCATTCATTGAATAATCCTTCAATCATTGATTCAATGAAACAAACTTAATTCATTCATTTAGTAGATCTAAGTGCATGCATTCATTCAATGAAGCAAACTGCACTTATCCATTCAGTAAAACACGTTGCACGTGTAATCGAAAATGTATGGTTTCTGCCAATCGTGGAATGCCATGAGCTTAAAGCATTTATTCAGTGAAACAAACTACACACATTCATTCAATGAAATAAATGTTCCGTGTGAATTCAAAGTGTAGACATCTCTCATTCATTCAATTTGTCAAGCTTTACTCATTCTTTCAATCAAGCAAACTGTAAGTGTTCACTTCAAGCTTCGATCATTCATTCCTTGCCACGAGTTTAACGCATTCACTCAATGAAATAAACTGCACACATTCACTTCAAGCTTCTATCATTCATTCCTTGCCACGAGTTTAAAGCATTCACTCAATGAAACAAACTGCACACATTCATTCCTTGAAACAGACTGCACGTATTTATACAATGACGAGAGGTTTTTTCATTCATTCAATACGTCGAGCTAAACTCATTCATTCGAAGAAACAAACTGCACCTCCTAAATTGAATTAGTAGAGATTCTATCATTTATTCAATGTCACGAGCTTTACGCTTGAATCAAAGAAGAAACCTGCATTCATTCCGTTATTGAATCAAACTTCAATTCCAGATGCAATGAATCAACCTTTACTCTTTGATACATTGAAAGAAACGATTCTTTTATTTTCTCAATCAAACTGCGTTCATTAATTCAATGAATCAAACTGCGTTCATTCATTCATTGAATAATCCTTCAATCATTGATTCAATGAAACAAATTTAATTCATTCATTTAGTAGATCTAACTGCATGCATTCATTCAATGAAGCAAACTGCACTTATCCATTCAGTAAAAAACGTTGCACGTGTAATCGAAAAAGTATGATTTCTGCCAATCGAGGAATGCCATGAGCTTAAAGCATTTATTCAGTGAAACAAACTACACACATTCATTCAATGAAATAAATGTTTCGTGTGAATTCAAAGTGTAGACATCTCTCATTCATTCAATTTGTCAAGCTTAACTCATTCTTTCAATCAAGCAAACTGTAAGTGTTCACTTCAAGCTTCGATCATTCATTCCTTGCCACGAGTTTAACGCATTCACTCAATGAAATAAACTGCACACATTCACTTCAAGCTTATATCATTCATTCCTTGCCACGAGTTTAAAGCATTCACTCAATGAAACAAACTGCACAATTTCACTTCAAGCTTATATCATTCATTCCTTGACACGAGTTTAAAGCATTCACTCAATGAAACAAACTGCACACATTCATTCTTTGAAACAGACTGCACGTATTTATACAATGACTAGAGCTTTTTTCATTCATTCAATACGTCTAGCTTAACTCATTCATTCGAAGAAACAAACTGCACCTCCTAAATTGAATTAGTAGAGATTCTATCATTAATTCAATGAATCAAACTGCGTTCATTCATTCATTGAATAATCCTTCAATCATTGATTCAGTGAAACAAACTTAATTCATTCATTTAGTAGAGCTAACTGCATTCTTTCATTCAATGAAGCAAACTGCACTTTTCCATTCAGTAAAACACGTGTAATCGAAACAGTATGGGTTCTGCCAATCGTGGAATGCCATGAGCTTAAAGCATTTATTCAGTGAAAAAAACTGCACACATTCATTCTTTGAAACACACTGCACGTATTTATACAATGACTGGAGCTTTTTTTCATTCATTCAATACGTCTAGCTTAACTCATTCATTCGATCAAACAAACTGCACCTGCGAAATGGAATTAGTAGAGCTTCTATCATTTATTCAATGTCTCGAGCTTTACGCTTTCAATCAATGAAAAAAGCTGCATTCATTCCGTTATTGAATCAATCTTCAATTCCAGATGCAATGAATCAACCGTTTCTGTTTGATACAATGAAAGAAACTATTCTTTTATTTTCTCAATCAAACTGCATTCATTCATTCATTGAATAATCCTTCAATCATTGATTCAATGAAACAAACTTAATTCATTCATTTAGTGAATCTAACTGCATTCATTCCTTCAATGAAGCAGACTGCACTTATCCATTCAGCAAAACACGCTGCACGTATAATCGAAACAGTATGGTTTCTGCCAATCGTGGAATGCCATGAGATTAAAGCATTTATTCAATGAAACAAACTACACACATTCATTCAATTAAATAAATGTTACGCATGATTTCAAAGAATAGATATCACTCATTCATTCAATGTGTCAATTTGAACTCATTCTTTCAATCAAGCAAACTTTCAGTGTTCACTTCAAGCTTCTATCATTCATTCCTTGCCACGAGTTGAACGCATTCACTCAATGAAACAAACTGCATTCATTCCGTTGTTGACTCAAACTTCAATTCCAGATGCAATGAATCAACCGTTACTCTTTGACTCAATGAAATATACTATTCTTTTATTTTGTCAATCACACTGCGTTCATTAATTCAATGATTCAAACTGCGTTCATTCATTCATTGAATAATCCTTCAATCAAACAAACTTAATTCATTCATTTAGTGGATCTAACTGCGTTCATTAATTCAATGAAGCAAACTGCACTTCTCCATTCAGTAAAACACGTGTAATCGAAACAGTATGGGTTCTGCCAATCGTGGAATGCCATGAGCTTAAAGCATTTATTCAGTGAAAAAAACTGCACACATTCATTGCACAAACACACTGCACGTATTTATACAATGACAAGAGCTTTTTTTCAATACGTCTAGCTTAACTCATTCATTCAATCAAACAAACTGTACCTGCTAAATGGAATTAGTAGACCTTCTATCATTTATTCAATGTCTCGAGCTTTACGCTTTCAATCAATGAAAAAAACTGCATTCATTCCGTGATTGAATCAAACTTCAATTCCAGATGCAATGAATCAAACGTTACTCTTTGATACAATGAAAGAAACTATTATTTTATATTCTCAATCAAACTGCGTTCATTAATTCAATGAATCAAACTGCGTTCATCCATTCATTGAATAATCCTTCAATCATTGATTCAATGAAACAAACTTAATTCATTCATTCCTTGCCACGAGTTTAACGCATTCACTCAATGAAATAAACTGCACACATTCACTTCAAGCTTATATCATTCATTCCTTGCCACGAGTTTAAAGCATTCACTCAATGAAACAAACTGCACACATTCATTCTTTGAAACAGACTGCACGTATTTATACAATGACTAGAGCTTTTTTCATTCATTCAATACGTCGAGCTAAACTCATTCATTTGAAGAAACAAACTGCACCTCCTAAATTGAATTAGTAGAGATTCGATCATTTATTCAATGTCACGAGCTTTACGCTTGAATCAAAGAAGAAACCTGCATTCATTCCGTTATTGAATCAAACTTCAATTCCAGATGCAATGAATCAACCTTTACTCTTTGATACAATGAAAGAAACGATTCTTTTATTTTCTCAATCAAACTGCGTTCATTAATTCAATGAATCAAACTGCGTTCATTCATTCATTGAATAATCCTTCAATCATTGATTCAATGAAACAAACTTAATTCATTCATTTAGTAGATCTAACTGCATGCATTCATTCAATGAAGCTAACTGCACTTATCCATTCAGTAAAAAACGTTGCACGTGTAATCGAAAAAGTATGATTTCTGCCAATCGAGGAATGCCATGAGCTTAAAGCATTTATTCAGTGAAACAAACTACACACATTCATTCAATGAAATAAATGTTTCGTGTGAATTCAAAGTGTAGACATCTCTCATTCATTCAATTTGTCAAGCTTAACTCATTCTTTCAATCAAGCAAACTGTAAGAGTTCACTTCAAGCTTCGATCATTCATTCCTTGCCACGAGTTTAACGCATTCACTCAATGAAATAAACTGCACACATTCACTTCAAGCTTATATCATTCATTCCTTGCCACGAGTTTAAAGCATTCACTCAATGAAACAAACTGCACACATTCATTCTTTGAAACAGACTGCACGTATTTATACAATGACTAGAGCTTTTTTCATTCATTCAATACGTCTAGCTTAACTCATTCATTCGAAGAAACAAACTGCACCTCCTAAATTGAATTAGTAGAGATTCTATCATTTATTCAATGTCACGAGCTTTACGCTTGAATCAAAGAAGTAACCTGCATTCATTCCGTTATTGAATGAAACTTCAATTCCAGATGAAATGAATCAACCTTTACTCTTTGATACAATGAAAGAAACTATTCTTGTATTTTCTCAATCAAACTGCGTTCATTAATTCAATGAATCAAACTGCGTTCATTCATTCATTGAATAATCCTTCAATCATTGATTCAGTGAAACAAACTTAATTCATTCATTTAGTAGAGCTAACTGCATTCTTTCATTCAATGAAGCAAACTGCACTTATCCATTCAGTAAAACACGTGTAATCGAAACAGTATGGGTTCTGCCAATCGTGGAATGCCATGAGCTTAAAGCATTTATTCAGTGAAAAAAACTGCACACATTCATTCTTTGAAACACACTGCACGTATTTATACAATGACTGGAGCTTTTTTTCATTCATTCAATACGTCTAGCTTATCTCATTCATTCGATCAAACAAACTGCACCTGCGAAATGGAATTAGTAGAGCTTCTATCATTTATTCAACGTCTCGAGCTTTACGCTTTAAATCAATGAAAAAAGCTGCATTCATTCCGTTATTGAATCAATCTTCAATTCCAGATGCAATGAATCAACCGTTTCTCTTTGATACAATGAAAGAAACTATTCTTTTATTTTCTCACTCAAACTGCGTTCATTCATTCATTGAATAATCCTTCAATCATTGATTCAATGAAACAAACTTAATTCATTCATTTAGTGAATCTAACTGCATTCATTCCTTCAATGAAGCAGACTGCACTTATCCATTCAGCAAAACACGCTGCACGTGTAATCGAAACAGTATGGTTTCTGCCAATCGTGGAATGCCATGAGATTAAAGCATTTATTCAATGAAACAAACTACACACATTCATTCAATTCAATAAATGTTACGCATGATTTCAAAGAATAGACATCACTCATTCATTCAATGTGTCAATTTGAACTCATTCTTTCAATCAAGCAAACTTTCAGTGTTCACTTCAAGCTTCTATCATTCATTCCTTGCCACGAGTTGAACGCATTCACTCAATGAAACAAACTGCATTCATTCCGTTGTTGACTCAAACTTCAATTCCAGATGCAATGAATCAACCGTTACTCTTTGACTCAATGAAATATACTATTCTTTTATTTTGTCAATCACACTGCGTTCATTAATTCAATGATTCAAACTGCGTTCATTCATTCATTGAATAATCCTTCAATCAAACAAACTTAATTCATTCATTTAGTGGATCTAACTGCGTTCATTAATTCAATGAAGCAAACTGCACTTATCCATTCAGTAAAACACGTGTAATCGAAACAGTATGGGTTCTGCCAATCGTGGAATGCCATGAGCTTAAAGCATTTATTCAGTGAAAAAAACTGTACACATTCATTGCACAAACACACTGCACGTATTTATGCAATGACAAGAGCTTTTTTTCAATACGTCTAGCTTAACTCATTCATTCAATCAAACAAACTGTACCTGCTAAATGGAATTAGTAGACCTTCTATCATTTATTCAATGTCTCGAGCTTTACGCTTTCAATCAATGAAAAAAACTGCATTCATTCCGTGATTGAATCAAACTTCAATTCCAGATGCAATGAATCAAACGTTACTCTTTGATACAATGAAAGAAACTATTATTTTATATTCTCAATCAAACTGCGTTCATTAATTCAATGAATCAAACTGCGTTCATCCATTCATTGAATAATCCTTCAATCATTGATTCAATGAAACAAACTTAATTCATTCATTTAGTAGATCTAAGTGCATGCATTCATTCAATGAAGCAAACTGCACTTATCCATTCAGTAAAACACGTTGCACGTGTAATCGAAAATGTATGGTTTCTGCCAATCGTGGAATGCCATGAGCTTAAAGCATTTATTCAGTGAAACAAACTACACACATTCATTCAATGAAATAAATGTTCCGTGTGAACTCAAAGTGTAGACATCTCTCATTCATTCAATTTGTCAAGCTTTACTCATTCTTTCAATCAAGCAAACTGTAAGTGTTCACTTCAAGCTTCGATCATTCATTCCTTGCCACGAGTTTAACGCATTCACTCAATGAAACAAACTGCACAATTTCACTTCAAGCTTATATCATTCATTCCTTGCCACGAGTTTAAAGCATTCACTCAATGAAACAAATTGCACACATTCATTCTTTGAAACAGACTGCACGTATTTATACAATGACTAGAGCTTTTTTCATTCATTCAATACGTCGAGCTAAACTCATTCATTCGAAGAAACAAACTGCACCTCCTAAATTGAATTAGTAGAGATTCGATCATTTATTCAATGTCACGAGCTTTACGCTTGAATCAACGAAGAAACCTGCATTCATTCCGTTATTGAATCAAACTTCAATTCCAGATGCAATGAATCAACCTTTACTCTTTGATACAATGAAAGAAACGATTCTTTTATTTTCTCAATCAAACTGCGTTCATTAATTCAATGAATCAAACTGCGTTCATTCATTCATTGAATAATCCTTCAATCATTGATTCAATGAAACAAACTTAATTCATTCATTTAGTAGATCTAACTGCATGCATTCATTCAATGAAGCAAACTGCACTTATCCATTCAGTAAAAAACGTTGCACGTGTAATCGAAAAAGTATGATTTCTGCCAATCGAGGAATGCCATGAGCTTAAAGCATTTATTCAGTGAAACAAACTACACACATTCATTCAATGAAATAAATGTTTCGTGTGAATTCAAAGTGTAGACATCTCTCATTCATTCAATTTGTCAAGCTTAACTCATTCTTTCAATCAAGCAAACTGTAAGTGTTCACTTCAAGCTTCGATCATTCATTCCTTGCCACGAGTTTAACGCATTCACTCAATGAAATAAACTGCACACATTCACTTCAAGCTTATATCATTCATTCCTTGCCACGAGTTTAAAGCATTCACTCAATGAAACAAACTGCACACATTCATTCTTTGAAACAGACTGCACGTATTTATACAATGACTAGAGCTTTTTTCATTCATTCAATACGTCTAGCTTAACTCATTCATTCGAAGAAACAAACTGCACCTCCTAAATTGAATTAGTAGAGATTCTATCATTTATTCAATGTCACGAGCTTTACGCTTGAATCAAAGAAGTAACCTGCATTCATTCCGTTATTGAATGAAACTTCAATTCCAGATGAAATGAATCAACCTTTACTCTTTGATACAATGAAAGAAACTATTCTTGTATTTTCTCAATCAAACTGCGTTCATTAATTCAATGAATCAAACTGCGTTCATTCATTCATTGAATAATCCTTCAATCATTGATTCAGTGAAACAAACTTAATTCATTCATTTAGTAGAGCTAACTGCATTCTTTCATTCAATGAAGCAAACTGCACTTATCCATTCAGTAAAACACGTGTAATCGAAACAGTATGGGTTCTGCCAATCGTGGAATGCCATGAGCTTAAAGCATTTATTCAGTGAAAAAAACTGCACACATTCATTCTTTGAAACACACTGCACGTATTTATACAATGACTGGAGCTTTTTTTCATTCATTCAATACGTCTAGCTTATCTCATTCATTCGATCAAACAAACTGCACCTGCGAAATGGAATTAGTAGAGCTTCTATCATTTATTCAACGTCTCGAGCTTTACGCTTTAAATCAATGAAAAAAGCTGCATTCATTCCGTTATTGAATCAATCTTCAATTCCAGATGCAATGAATCAACCGTTTCTCTTTGATACAATGAAAGAAACTATTCTTTTATTTTCTCACTCAAACTGCGTTCATTCATTCATTGAATAATCCTTCAATCATTGATTCAATGAAACAAACTTAATTCATTCATTTAGTGAATCTAACTGCATTCATTCCTTCAATGAAGCAGACTGCACTTATCCATTCAGCAAAACACGCTGCACGTGTAATCGAAACAGTATGGTTTCTGCCAATCGTGGATTGCCATGAGATTAAAGCATTTATTCAATGAAACAAACTACACACATTCATTCAATTCAATAAATGTTACGCATGATTTCAAAGAATAGACATCACTCATTCATTCAATGTGTCAATTTGAACTCATTCTTTCAATCAAGCAAACTTTCAGTGTTCACTTCAAGCTTCTATCATTCATTCCTTGCCACGAGTTGAACGCATTCACTCAATGAAACAAACTGCATTCATTCCGTTGTTGAATCAAACTTCAATTCCAGATGCAATGAATCAACCGTTACTCTTTGACTCAATGAAATATACTATTCTTTTATTTTGTCAATCACACTGCGTTCATTAATTCAATGATTCAAACTGCGTTCATTCATTCATTGAATAATCCTTCAATCAAACAAACTTAATTCATTCATTTAGTGGATCTAACTGCGTTCATTAATTCAATGAAGCAAACTGCACTTATACATTCAGTAAAACACGTGTAATCGAAACAGTATGGGTTCTGCCAATCGTGGAATGCCATGAGCTTAAAGCATTTATTCAGTGAAAAAAACTGCACACATTCATTGCACAAACACACTGCACGTATTTATACAATGACAAGAGCTTTTTTTCAATACGTCTAGCTTAACTCATTCATTCAAACAAACAAACTGTACCTGCTAAATGGAATTAGTAGACCTTCTATCATTTATTCAATGTCTCGAGCTTTACGCTTTCAATCAATGAAAAAAACTGCATTCATTCCGTTATTGAATCAAACTTCAATTCCAGATGCAATGAATCAACCGTTACTCTTTGATACAATGAAAGAAACTATTATTTTATATTCTCAATCAAACTGCGTTCATTAATTCAATGAATCAAACTGCGTTCATCCATTCATTGAATAATCCTTCAATCATTGATTCAATGAAACAAACTTAATTCATTCATTTAGTAGATCTAAGTGCATGCATTCATTCAATGAAGCAAACTGCACTTATCCATTCAGTAAAACACGTTGCACATGTAATCGAAAATGTATGGTTTCTGCCAATCGTGGAATGCCATGAGCTTAAAGCATTTATTCAGTGAAACAAACTACACACATTCATTCAATGAAATAAATGTTCCGTGTGAATTCAAAGTGTAGACATCTCTCATTCATTCAATTTGTCAAGCTTAACTCATTCTTTCAATCAAGCAAACTGTAAGTGTTCACTTCAAGCTTCGATCATTCATTCCTTGCCACGAGTTTAACGCATTCACTCAATGAAACAAACTGCACAATTTCACTTCAAGCTTATATCATTCATTCCTTGCCACGAGTTTAAAGCATTCACTCAATGAAACAAACTGCACACATTCATTCTTTGAAACAGACTGCACGTATTTATACAATGACTAGAGCTTTTTTCATTCATTCAATACGTCTAGCTAAACTCATTCATTCGAAGAAACAAACTGCACCTCCTAAATTGAATTAGTAGAGATTCGATCATTTATTCAATGTCACGAGCTTTACGCTTGAATCAAAGAAGAAACCTGCATTCATTCCGTTATTGAATCAAACTTCAATTCCAGATGCAATGAATCAACCTTTACTCTATGATACAATGAAAGAAACGATTCTTTTATTTTCTCAATCAAACTGCGTTCATTAATTCAATGAATCAAACTGCGTTCATTCATTCATTGAATAATCCTTCAATCATTGATTCAATGAAACAAACTTAATTCATTCATTTAGTAGATCTAACTGCATGCATTCATTCAATGAAGCAAACTGCACTTATCCATTCAGTAAAAAACGTTGCACGTGTAATCGAAAAAGTATGATTTCTGCCAATCGAGGAATGCCATGAGCTTAAAGCATTTATTCAGTGAAACAAACTACACACATTCATTCAATGAAATAAATGTTTCGTGTGAATTCAAAGTGTAGACATCTCTCATTCATTCAATTGTCAAGCTTAACTCATTCTTTCAATCAAGCAAACTGTAAGTGTTCACTTCAAGCTTCGATCATTCATTCCTCGCCACGAGTTTAACGCATTCACTCAATGAAATAAACTGCACACATTCACTTCAAGCTTATATCATTCATTCCTTGCCACGAGTTTAAAGCATTCACTCAATGAAACAAACTGCACACATTCATTCTTTGAAACAGACTGCACGTATTTATACAATGACTAGAGCTTTTTTCATTCATTCAATACGTCGAGCTAAACTCATTCATTCGAAGAAACAAACTGCACCTCCTAAATTGAATTAGTAGAGATTCGATCATTTATTCAATGTCACGAGCTTTACGCTTGAATCAAAGAAGAAACCTGCATTCATTCCGTTATTGAATCAAACTTCAATTCCAGATGCAATGAATCAACCTTTACTCTTTGATACATTGAAAGAAACGATTCTTTTATTTTCTCAATCAAACTGCGTTCATTAATTCAATGAATCAAACTGCGTTCATTCATTCATTGAATAATCCTTCAATCATTGATTCAATGAAACAAACTTAATTCATTCATTTAGTAGATCTAACTGCATGCATTCATTCAATGAAGCAAACTGCACTTATCCATTCAGTAAAAAACGTTGCACGTGTAATCGAAAAAGTATGATTTCTGCCAATCGAGGAATGCCATGAGCTTAAAGCATTTATTCAGTGAAACAAACTACACACATTCATTCAATGAAATAAATGTTTCGTGTGAATTCAAAGTGTAGACATCTCTCATTCATTCAATTTGTCAAGCTTAACTCATTCTTTCAATCAAGCAAACTGTAAGTGTTCACTTCAAGCTTCGATCATTCATTCCTTGCCACGAGTTTAACGCATTCACTCAATGAAATAAACTGCACACATTCACTTCAAGCTTATATCATTCATTCCTTGCCACGAGTTTAAAGCATTCACTCAATGAAACAAACTGCACACATTCATTCTTTGAAACAGACTGCACGTATTTATACAATGACTAGAGCTTTTTTCATTCATTCAATACGTCTAGCTTAACTCATTCATTCGAAGAAACAAACTGCACCTCCTAAATTGAATTAGTAGAGATTCTATCATTTATTCAATGTCACGAGCTTTACGCTTGAATCAAAGAAGTAACCTGCATTCATTCCGTTATTGAATGAAGCTTCAATTCCAGATGCAATGAATCAACCTTTACTCTTTGATACAATTAAAGAAACTATTCTTGTATTTTCTCAATCAAACTGCGTTCATTAATTCAATGAATCAAACTGCGTTCATTCATTCATTGAATAATCCTTCAATCATTGATTCAGTGAAACAAACTTAATTCATTCATTTAGTAGAGCTAACTGCATTCTTTCATTCAATGAAGCAAACTGCACTTATCCATTCAGTAAAACACGTGTAATCGAAACAGTATGGGTTCTGCCAATCGTGGAATGCCATGAGCTTAAAGCATTTATTCAGTGAAAAAAACTGCACACATACATTCTTTGAAACACACTGCACGTATTTATACAATGACTGGAGCTTTTTTTCATTCATTCAATACGTCTAGCTTAACTCATTCATTCGATCAAACAAACTGCACCTGCGAAATGGAATTAGTAGAGCTTCTATCATTTATTCAATGTCTCGAGCTTTACGCTTTCAATCAATGAAAAAAGCTGCATTCATTCCGTTATTGAATCAATCTTCAATTCCAGATGCAATGAATCAACCGTTTCTGTTTGATACAATGAATGAAACTATTCTTTTATTTTCTCAATCAAACTGCGTTCATTCATTCATTGAATAATCCTTCAATCATTGATTCAATGAAACAAACTTAATTCATTCATTTAGTGAATCTAACTGCATTCATTCCTTCAATGAAGCAGACTGCACTTATCCATTCAGCAAAACACGCTGCACGTGTAATCGAAACAGTATGGTTTCTGCCAATCGTGGAATGCCATGAGATTAAAGCATTTATTCAATGAAACAAACTACACACATTCATTCAATTAAATAAATGTTACGCATGATTTCAAAGAATAGATATCACTCATTCATTCAATGTGTCAATTTGAACTCATTCTTTCAATCAAGCAAACTTTCAGTGTTCACTTCAAGCTTCTATCATTCATTCCTTGCCACGAGTTGAACGCATTCACTCAATGAAACAAACTGCATTCATTCCGTTGTTGACTCAAACTTCAATTCCAGATGCAATGAATCAACCGTTACTCTTTGACTCAATGAAATATACTATTCTTTTATTTTGTCAATCACACTGCGTTCATTAATTCAATGATTCAAACTGCGTTCATTCATTCATTGAATAATCCTTCAATCAAACAAACTTAATTCATTCATTTAGTGGATCTAACTGCGTTCATTAATTCAATGAAGCAAACTGCACTTCTCCATTCAGTAAAACACGTGTAATCGAAACAGTATGGGTTCTGCCAATCGTGGAATGCCATGAGCTTAAAGCATTTATTCAGTGAAAAAAACTGCACACATTCATTGCACAAACACACTGCACGTATTTATACAATGACAAGAGCTTTTTTTCAATACGTCTAGCTTAACTCATTCATTCAATCAAACAAACTGTACCTGCTAAATGGAATTAGTAGACCTTCTATCATTTATTCAATGTCTCGAGCTTTACGCTTTCAATCAATGAAAAAAACTGCATTCATTCCGTGATTGAATCAAACTTCAATTCCAGATGCAATGAATCAAACGTTACTCTTTGATACAATGAAAGAAACTATTATTTTATATTCTCAATCAAACTGCGTTCATTAATTCAATGAATCAAACTGCGTTCATCCATTCATTGAATAATCCTTCAATCATTGATTCAATGAAACAAACTTAATTCATTCATTTAGTAGATCTAAGTGCATGCATTCATTCAATGAAGCAAACTGCACTTATCCATTCAGTAAAACACGTTGCACGTGTAATCGAAAATGTATGGTTTCTGCCAATCGTGGAATGCCATGAGCTTAAAGCATTTATTCAGTGAAACAAACTACACACATTCATTCAATGAAATAAATGTTCCGTGTGAATTCAAAGTGTAGACATCTCTCATTCATTCAATTTGTCAAGCTTTACTCATTCTTTCAATCAAGCAAACTGTAAGTGTTCACTTCAAGCTTCTATCATTCATTCCTTGCCACGAGTTTAACGCATTCAGTCAATGAAACAAACTGCACAATTTCACTTCAAGCTTATATCATTCATTCCTTGCCACGAGTTTAAAGCATTCACTCAATGAAACAAACTGCACACATTCATTCTTTGAAACAGACTGCACGTATTTATACAATGACGAGAGCTTTTTTCATTCATTCAATACGTCGAGCTAAACTCATTCATTCGAAGAAACAAACTGCACCTCCTAAATTGAATTAGTAGAGATTCGATCATTTATTCAATGTCACGAGCTTTACGCTTGAATCAAAGAAGAAACCTGCATTCATTCCGTTATTGAATCAAACTTCAATTCCAGATGCAATGAATCAACCTTTACTCTTTGATACATTGAAAGAAACGATTCTTTTATTTTCTCAATCAAACTGCGTTCATTAATTCAATGAATCAAACTGCGTTCATTCATTCATTGAATAATCCTTCAATCATTGATTCAATGAAACAAACTTAATTCATTCATTTAGTAGATCTAACTGCATGCATTCATTCAATGAAGCAAACTGCACTTATCCATTCAGTAAAAAACGTTGCACGTGTAATCGAAAAAGTATGATTTCTGCCAATCGAGGAATGCCATGAGCTTAAAGCATTTATTCAGTGAAACAAACTACACACATTCATTCAATGAAATAAATGTTTCGTGTGAATTCAAAGTGTAGACATCTCTCATTCATTCAATTTGTCAAGCTTAACTCATTCTTTCAATCAAGCAAACTGTAAGTGTTCACTTCAAGCTTCGATCATTCATTCCTTGCCACGAGTTTAACGCATTCACTCAATGAAATAAACTGCACACATTCACTTCAAGCTTATATCATTCATTCCTTGCCACGAGTTTAAAGCATTCACTCAATGAAACAAACTGCACACATTCATTCTTTGAAACAGACTGCACGTATTTATACAATGACTAGAGCTTTTTTCATTCATTCAATACGTCTAGCTTAACTCATTCATTCGAAGAAACAAACTGCACCTCCTAAATTGAATTAGTAGAGATTCTATCATTTATTCAATGTCACAAGCTTTACGCTTGAATCAAAGAAGTAACCTGCATTCATTCCGTTATTGAATGAAGCTTCAATTCCAGATGCAATGAATCAACCTTTACTCTTTGATACAATGAAAGAAACTATTCTTGTATTTTCTCAATCAAACTGCGTTCATTAATTCAATGAATCAAACTGCGTTCATTCATTCATTGAATAATCCTTCAATCATTGATTCAGTGAAACAAACTTAATTCATTCATTTAGTAGAGCTAACTGCATTCTTTCATTCAATGAAGCAAACTGCACTTATCCATTCAGTAAAACACGTGTAATCGAAACAGTATGGGTTCTGCCAATCGTGGAATGCCATGAGCTTAAAGCATTTATTCAGTGAAAAAAACTGCACACATTCATTCTGTGAAACACACTGCACGTATTTATACAATGACTGGAGCTTTTTTTCATTCATTCAATACGTCTAGCTTAACTCATTCATTCGATCAAACAAACTGCACCTGCGAAATGGAATTAGTAGAGCTTCTATCATTTATTCAATGTCTCGAGCTTTACGCTTTCAATCAATGAAAAAAACTGCATTCATTCCGTTATTGAATCAAACTTCAATTCCAGATGCAATGAATCAACCGTTTCTGTTTGATGCAATGAAAGAAACTATTCTTTTATTTTCTCAATCAAACTGCGTTCATTCATTCATTGAATAATCCTTCAATCATTGATTCAATGAAACAAACTTAATTCATTCATTTAGTGAATCTAACTGCATTCATTCCTTCAATGAAGCAGACTGCACTTATCCATTCAGCAAAACACGCTGCACGTGTAATCGAAACAGTATGGTTTCTGCCAATCGTGGAATGCCATGAGATTAAAGCATTTATTCAATGAAACAAACTACACACATTCATTCAATTAAATAAATGTTACGCATGATTTCAAAGAATAGACATCACTCATTCATTCAATGTGTCAATTTGAACTCATTCTTTCAATCAAGCAAACTTTCAGTGTTCACTTCAAGCTTCTATCATTCATTCCTTGCCACGAGTTGAACGCATTCACTCAATGAAACAAACTGCATTCATTCCGTTGTTGACTCAAACTTCAATTCCAGATGCAATGAATCAACCGTTACTCTTTGACTCAATGAAATATACTATTCTTTTATTTTGTCAATCACACTGCGTTCATTAATTCAATGATTCAAACTGCGTTCATTCATTCATTGAATAATCCTTCAATCAAACAAACTTAATTCATTCATTTAGTGGATCTAACTGCGTTCATTAATTCAATGAAGCAAACTGCACTTATCCATTCAGTAAAACACGTGTAATCGAAACAGTATGGGTTCTGCCAATCGTGGAATGCCATGAGCTTAAAGCATTTATTCAGTGAAAAAAACTGTACACATTCATTGCACAAACACACTGCACGTATTTATACAATGACAAGAGCTTTTTTTCAATACGTCTAGCTTAACTCATTCATTCAATCAAACAAACTGTACCTGCTAAATGGAATTAGTAGACCTTCTATCATTTATTCAATGTCTCGAGCTTTACGCTTTCAATCAATGAAAAAAACTGCATTCATTCCGTGATTGAATCAAACTTCAATTCCAGATGCAATGAATCAAACGTTACTCTTTGATACAATGAAAGAAACTATTATTTTATATTCTCAATCAAACTGCGTTCATTAATTCAATGAATCAAACTGCGTTCATCCATTCATTGAATAATCCTTCAATCATTGATTCAATGAAACAAACTTAATTCATTCATTTAGTAGATCTAAGTGCATGCATTCATTCAATGAAGCAAACTGCACTTATCCATTCAGTAAAACACGTTGCACGTGTAATCGAAAATGTATGGTTTCTGCCAATCGTGGAATGCCATGAGCTTAAAGCATTTATTCAGTGAAACAAACTACACACATTCATTCAATGAAATAAATGTTCCGTGTGAATTCAAAGTGTAGACATCTCTCATTCATTCAATTTGTCAAGCTTTACTCATTCTTTCAATCAAGCAAACTGTAAGTGTTCACTTCAAGCTTCGATCATTCATTCCTTGCCACGAGTTTAACGCATTCAGTCAATGAAACAAACTGCACAATTTCACTTCAAGCTTATATCATTCATTCCTTGCCACGAGTTTAAAGCATTCACTCAATGAAACAAACTGCACACATTCATTCTTTGAAACAGACTGCACGTATTTATACAATGACTAGAGCTTTTTTCATTCATTCAATACGTCGAGCTAAACTCATTCATTCGAAGAAACAAACTGCACCTCCTAAATTGAATTAGTAGAGATTCGATCATTTATTCAATGTCACGAGCTTTACGCTTTAATCAAAGAAGAAACCTGCATTCATTCCGTTATTGAATCAAACTTCAATTCCAGATGCAATGAATCAACCTTTACTCTTTGATACAATGAAAGAAACGATTCTTTTATTTTCTCAATCAAACTGCGTTCATTAATTCAATGAATCAAACTGCGTTCATTCATTCATTGAATAATCCTTCAATCATTGATTCAATGAAACAAACTTAATTCATTCATTTAGTAGATCTAACTGCATGCATTCATTCAATGAAGCAAACTGCACTTATCCATTCAGTAAAAAACGTTGCACGTGTAATCGAAAAAGTATGATTTCTGCCAATCGAGGAATGCCATGAGCTTAAAGCATTTATTCAGTGAAACAAACTACACACATTCATTCAATGAAATAAATGTTTCGTGTGAATTCAAAGTGTAGACATCTCTCATTCATTCAATTTGTCAAGCTTAACTCATTCTTTCAATCAAGCAAACTGTAAGAGTTCACTTCAAGCTTCGATCATTCATTCCTTGCCACGAGTTTAACGCATTCACTCAATGAAATAAACTGCACACATTCACTTCAAGCTTATATCATTCATTCCTTGCCACGAGTTTAAAGCATTCACTCAATGAAACAAACTGCACACATTCATTCTTTGAAACAGACTGCACGTATTTATACAATGACTAGAGCTTTTTTCATTCATTCAATACGTCTAGCTTAACTCATTCATTCGAAGAAACAAACTGCACCTCCTAAATTGAATTAGTAGAGATTCTATCATTTATTCAATGTCACGAGCTTTACGCTTGAATCAAAGAAGTAACCTGCATTCATTCCGTTATTGAATGAAACTTCAATTCCAGATGAAATGAATCAACCTTTACTCTTTGATACAATGAAAGAAACTATTCTTGTATTTTCTCAATCAAACTGCGTTCATTAATTCAATGAATCAAACTGCGTTCATTCATTCATTGAATAATCCTTCAATCATTGATTCAGTGAAACAAACTTAATTCATTCATTTAGTAGAGCTAACTGCATTCTTTCATTCAATGAAGCAAACTGCACTTATCCATTCAGTAAAACACGTGTAATCGAAACAGTATGGGTTCTGCCAATCGTGGAATGCCATGAGCTTAAAGCATTTATTCAGTGAAAAAAACTGCACACATTCATTCTTTGAAACACACTGCACGTATTTATACAATGACTGGAGCTTTTTTTCATTCATTCAATACGTCTAGCTTATCTCATTCATTCGATCAAACAAACTGCACCTGCGAAATGGAATTAGTAGAGCTTCTATCATTTATTCAACGTCTCGAGCTTTACGCTTTAAATCAATGAAAAAAGCTGCATTCATTCCGTTATTGAATCAATCTTCAAATCCAGATGCAATGAATCAACCGTTTCTCTTTGATACAATGAAAGAAACTATTCTTTTATTTTCTCACTCAAACTGCGTTCATTCATTCATTGAATAATCCTTCAATCATTGATTCAATGAAACAAACTTAATTCATTCATTTAGTGAATCTAACTGCATTCATTCCTTCAATGAAGCAGACTGCACTTATCCATTCAGCAAAACACGCTGCACGTGTAATCGAAACAGTATGGTTTCTGCCAATCGTGGAATGCCATGAGATTAAAGCATTTATTCAATGAAACAAACTACACACATTCATTCAATTAAAGAAATGTTACGCATGATTTCAAAGAATAGACATCACTCATTCATTCAATGTGTCAATTTGAACTCATTCTTTCAATCAAGCAAACTTTCAGTGTTCACTTCAAGCTTCTATCATTCATTCCTTGCCACGAGTTGAACGCATTCACTCAATGAAACAAACTGCATTCATTCCGTTGTTGACTCAAACTTCAATTCCAGATGCAATGAATCAACCGTTACTCTTTGACTCAATGAAATATACTATTCTTTTATTTTGTCAATCACACTGCGTTCATTAATTCAATGATTCAAACTGCGTTCATTCATTCATTGAATAATCCTTCAATCAAACAAACTTAATTCATTCATTTAGTGGATCTAACTGCGTTCATTAATTCAATGAAGCAAACTGCACTTATCCATTCAGTAAAACACGTGTAATCGAAACAGTATGGGTTCTGCCAATCGTGGAATGCCATGAGCTTAAAGCATTTATTCAGTGAAAAAAACTGTACACATTCATTGCACAAACACACTGCACGTATTTATACAATGACAAGAGCTTTTTTTCAATACGTCTAGCTTAACTCATTCATTCAATCAAACAAACTGTACCTGCTAAATGGAATTAGTAGACCTTCTATCATTTATTCAATGTCTCGAGCTTTACGCTTTCAATCAATGAAAAAAACTGCATTCATTCCGTGATTGAATCAAACTTCAATTCCAGATGCAATGAATCAAACGTTACTCTTTGATACAATGAAAGAAACTATTATTTTATATTCTCAATCAAACTGCGTTCATTAATTCAATGAATCAAACTGCGTTCATCCATTCATTGAATAATCCTTCAATCATTGATTCAATGAAACAAACTTAATTCATTCATTTAGTAGATCTAAGTGCATGCATTCATTCAATGAAGCAAACTGCACTTATCCATTCAGTAAAACACGTTGCACGTGTAATCGAAAATGTATGGTTTCTGCCAATCGTGGAATGCCATGAGCTTAAAGCATTTATTCAGTGAAACAAACTACACACATTCATTCAATGAAATAAATGTTCCGTGTGATCTCAAAGTGTAGACATCTCTCATTCATTCAATTTGTCAAGCTTTACTCATTCTTTCAATCAAGCAAACTGTAAGTGTTCACTTCAAGCTTCGATCATTCATTCCTTGCCACGAGTTTAACGCATTCACTCAATGAAACAAACTGCACAATTTCACTTCAAGCTTATATCATTCATTCCTTGCCACGAGTTTAAAGCATTCACTCAATGAAACAAATTGCACACATTCATTCTTTGAAACAGACTGCACGTATTTATACAATGACTAGAGCTTTTTTCATTCATTCAATACGTCGAGCTAAACTCATTCATTCGAAGAAACAAACTGCACCTCCTAAATTGAATTAGTAGAGATTCGATCATTTATTCAATGTCACGAGCTTTACGCTTGAATCAAAGAAGAAACCTGCATTCATTCCGTTATTGAATCAAACTTCAATTCCAGATGCAATGAATCAACCTTTACTCTTTGATACAATGAAAGAAACGATTCTTTTATTTTCTCAATCAAACTGCGTTCATTAATTCAATGAATCAAACTGCGTTCATTCATTCATTGAATAATCCTTCAATCATTGATTCAATGAAACAAACTTAATTCATTCATTTAGTAGATCTAACTGCATGCATTCATTCAATGAAGCAAACTGCACTTATCCATTCAGTAAAAAACGTTGCACGTGTAATCGAAAAAGTATGATTTCTGCCAATCGAGGAATGCCATGAGCTTAAAGCATTTATTCAGTGAAACAAACTACACACATTCATTCAATGAAATAAATGTTTCGTGTGAATTCAAAGTGTAGACATCTCTCATTCATTCAATTGTCAAGCTTAACTCATTCTTTCAATCAAGCAAACTGTAAGTGTTCACTTCAAGCTTCGATCATTCATTCCTCGCCACGAGTTTAACGCATTCACTCAATGAAATAAACTGCACACATTCACTTCAAGCTTATATCATTCATTCCTTGCCACGAGTTTAAAGCATTCACTCAATGAAACAAACTGCACACATTCATTCTTTGAAACAGACTGCACGTATTTATACAATGACTAGAGCTTTTTTCATTCATTCAATACGTCTAGCTTAACTCATTCATTCGAAGAAACAAACTGCACCTCCTAAATTGAATTAGTAGAGATTCTATCATTTATTCAATGTCACGAGCTTTACGCTTGAATCAAAGAAGTAACCTGCATTCATTCCGTTATTGAATGAAGCTTCAATTCCAGATGCAATGAATCAACCTTTACTCTTTGATACAATGAAAGAAACTATTCTTGTATTTTCTCAATCAAACTGCGTTCATTAATTCAATGAATCAAACTGCGTTCATTCATTCATTGAATAATCCTTCAATCATTGATTCAGTGAAACAAACTTAATTCATTCATTTAGTAGAGCTAACTGCATTCTTTCATTCAATGAAGCAAACTGCACTTATCCATTCAGTAAAACACGTGTAATCGAAACAGTATGGGTTCTGCCAATCGTGGAATGCCATGAGCTTAAAGCATTTATTCAGTGAAAAAAACTGCACACATTCATTCTTTGAAACACACTGCACGTATTTATACAATGACTGGAGCTTCTTTTTCATTCATTCAATACGTCTAGCTTAACTCATTCATTCGATCAAACAAACTGCACCTGCGAAATGGAATTACTAGAGCTTCTATCATTTATTCAATGTCTCGAGCTTTACGCTTTCAATCAATGAAAAAAACTGCATTCATTCCGTTATTGAATCAAACTTCAATTCCAGATGCAATGAATCAACCGTTTATCTTTGATCCAATGAAAGAAACTATTCTTTTATTTTCTCAATCAAACTGCGTTCATTCATTCATTGAATAATCCTTCAATCATTGATTCAATGAAACAAACTTAATTCATTCATTTAGTGAATCTAACTGCATTCATTCCTTCAATGAAGCAGACTGCACGTATCCATTCAGCAAAACACGCTGCACGTGTAATCGAAACAGTATGGTTTCTGCCAATCGTGGAATGCCATGAGATTAAAGCATTTATTCAATGAAACAAACTACACACATTCATTCAATTAAATAAATGTTACGCATGATTTCAAAGAATAGACATCACTCATTCATTCAATGTGTCAATTTGAACTCATTCTTTCAATCAAGCAAACTTTCAGTGTTCACTTCAAGCTTCTATCATTCATTCCTTGCCACGAGTTGAACGCATTCACTCAATGAAACAAACTGCATTCATTCCGTTGTTGAATCAAACTTCAATTCCAGATGCAATGAATCAACCGTTACTCTTTGACTCAATCAAATATACTATTCTTTTATTTTGTCAATCACACTGCGTTCATTAATTCAATGATTCAAACTGCGTTCATTCATTCATTGAATAATCCTTCAATCAAACAAACTTAATTCATTCATTTAGTGGATCTAACTGCGTTCATTAATTCAATGAAGCAAACTGCACTTATCCATTCAGTAAAACACGTGTAATCGAAACAGTATGGGTTCTGCCAATCGTGGAATGCCATGAGCTTGAAGCATTTATTCAGTGAAAAAAACTGAACAAATTCATTGCACAAACACACTGCACGTATTTATACAATGACTGGAGCTTTTTTTCATTCATTCAATACGTCTAGCTTAACTCATTCATTCAATCAAACAAACTGTACCTGCTAAATGGAATTAGGAGAGCTTCTATCATTTATTCAATGTCTCGAGCTTTACGCTTTCAATCAATGAAAACAACTGCATTCATTCCGTTATTGAATCAAACTTCAATTCCAGATGCAATGAATCAACTGTTCCTCTTTGTTACAATGAAAGAAACGATTCTTTTATTTTCTCAATCAAACTGCGTTCATTAATTCAATGAATCAAACTGCGTTCATTCATTCATTGAATAATCCTTCAATCATTGATTCAATGAAACAAACTTAATTCATTCATTTAGTAGATCTAACTGCATGCATTCATTCAATGAAGCAAACTGCACTTATCCATTCAGTGAAAAACGTTGCACGTGTAATCGAAAAAGTATGATTTCTGCCAATCGAGGAATGCCATGAGCTTAAAGCATTTATTCAGTGAAACAAACTACACACATTCATTCAATGAAATAAATGTTTCGTGTGAATTCAAAGTGTAGACATCTCTCATTCATTCAATTTGTCAAGCTTAACTCATTCTTTCAATCAAGCAAACTTTCAGTGTTCACTTCAAGCTTCTATCATTCATTCCTTGCCACGAGTTTAACGCATTCACTCAATGAAATAAACTGCACACATTCACTTCAAGCTTATATCATTCATTCCTTGCCACGAGTTTAAAGCATTCACTCAATGAAACAAACTGCACACATTCATTCTTTGAAACAGACTGCACGTATTTATACAAAGACGAGAGCTTTTTTCATTCATTCAATACGTCTAGCTTAACTCATTCATTCGAAGAAACAAACTGCACCTCCTAAATTGAATTAGTAGAGATTCTATCATTTATTCAATGTCACGAGCTTTACGCTTGAATCAAAGAAGAAACCTGCATTCATTCCGTTATTGAATGAAACTTCAATTCCAGATGAAATGAATCAACCTTTACTCTTTGATACAATGAAAGAAACGATTCTTTTATTTTCTCAATCAAACTGCGTTCATTAATTCAATGAATCAAACTGCGTTCATTCATTCATTGAATAATCCTTCAATCATTGATTCAATGAAACAAACTTAATTCATTCATTTAGTAGATCTAACTGCATGCATTCATTCAATGAAGCAAACTGCACTTATCCATTCAGTAAAAAACGTTGCACGTGTAATCGAAAAAGTATGATTTCTGCCAATCGAGGAATGCCATGAGCTTAAAGCATTTATTCAGTGAAACAAACTACACACATTCATTCAATGAAATAAATGTTTCGTGTGAATTCAAAGTGTAGACATCTCTCATTCATTCAATTTGCCAAGCTTAACTCATTCTTTCAATCAAGCAAACTTTCAGTGTTCACTTCAAGCTTCTATCATTCATTCCTTGCCACGAGTTTAACGCATTCACTCAATGAAATAAACTGCACACATTCACTTCAAGCTTATATCATTCATTCCTTGCCACGAGTTTAAAGCATTCACTCAATGAAACAAACTGCACACATTCATTCTTTGAAACAGACTGCACGTATTTATACAATGACGAGAGCTTTTTTCATTCATTCAATACGTCTAGCTTAACTCATTCATTCGAAGAAACAAACTGCACCTCCTAAATTGAATTAGTAGAGATTCTATCATTTATTCAATGTCACGAGCTTTACGCTTGAATCAAAGAAGAAACCTGCATTCATTCCGTTATTGAATGAAACTTCAATTCCAGATGAAATGAATCAACCTTTACTCTTTGATACAATGAAAGAAACTATTCTTGTATTTTCTCAATCAAACTGCGTTCATTAATTCAATGAATCAAACTGCGTTCATTCATTCATTGAATAATCCTTCAATCATTGATTCAATGAAACAAACTTAATTCATTCATTTAGTAGATCTAACTGCATGCATTCATTCAATGAAGCAAACTGCACTTATCCATTCAGTAAAAAACGTTGCACGTGTAATCGAAAAAGTATGATTTCTGCCAATCGAGGAATGCCATGAGCTTAAAGCATTTATTCAGTGAAACAAACTACACACATTCATTCAATGAAATAAATGTTTCGTGTGAATTCAAAGTGTAGACATCTCTCATTCATTCAATTTGTCAAGCTTAACTCATTCTTTCAATCAAGCAAACTTTCAGTGTTCACTTCAAGCTTCTATCATTCATTCCTTGCCACGAGTTGAACGCATTCACTCAATGAAACAAACTGCATTCATTCCGTTGTTGACTCAAACTTCAATTCCAGATGCAATGAATCAACCGTTACTCTTTGACTCAATGAAATATACTATTCTTTTATTTTGTCAATCACACTGCGTTCATTAATTCAATGATTCAAACTGCGTTCATTCATTCATTGAATAATCCTTCAATCAAACAAACTTAATTCATTCATTTAGTGGATCTAACTGCGTTCATTAATTCAATGAAGCAAACTGCACTTATACATTCAGTAAAACACGTGTAATCGAAACAGTATGGGTTCTGCCAATCGTGGAATGCCATGAGCTTAAAGCATTTATTCAGTGAAAAAAACTGCACACATTCATTGCACAAACACACTGCACGTATTTATACAATGACAAGAGCTTTTTTTCAATACGTCTAGCTTAACTCATTCATTCAAACAAACAAACTGTACCTGCTAAATGGAATTAGTAGACCTTCTATCATTTATTCAATGTCTCGAGCTTTACGCTTTCAATCAATGAAAAAAACTGCATTCATTCCGTTATTGAATCAAACTTCAATTCCAGATGCAATGAATCAACCGTTACTCTTTGATACAATGAAAGAAACTATTATTTTATATTCTCAATCAAACTGCGTTCATTAATTCAATGAATCAAACTGCGTTCATCCATTCATTGAATAATCCTTCAATCATTGATTCAATGAAACAAACTTAATTCATTCATTTAGTAGATCTAAGTGCATGCATTCATTCAATGAAGCAAACTGCACTTATCCATTCAGTAAAACACGTTGCACGTGTAATCGAAAATGTATGGTTTCTGCCAATCGTGGAATGCCATGAGCTTAAAGCATTTATTCAGTGAAACAAACTACACACATTCATTCAATGAAATAAATGTTCCGTGTGAATTCAAAGTGTAGACATCTCTCATTCATTCAATTTGTCAAGCTTAACTCATTCTTTCAATCAAGCAAACTGTAAGTGTTCACTTCAAGCTTCGATCATTCATTCCTTGCCACGAGTTTAACGCATTCAGTCAATGAAACAAACTGCACAATTTCACTTCAAGCTTATATCATTCATTCCTTGCCACGAGTTTAAAGCATTCACTCAATGAAACAAACTGCACACATTCATTCTTTGAAACAGACTGCACGTATTTATACAATGACTAGAGCTTTTTTCATTCATTCAATACGTCGAGCTAAACTCATTCATTCGAAGAAACAAACTGCACCTCCTAAATTGAATTAGTAGAGATTCGATCATTTATTCAATGTCACGAGCTTTACGCTTGAATCAACGAAGAAACCTGCATTCATTCCGTTATTGAATCAAACTTCAATTCCAGATGTAATGAATCAACCTTTACTCTTTGATACAATGAAAGAAACGATTCTTTTATTTTCTCAATCAAACTGCGTTCATTAATTCAATGAATCAAACTGCGTTCATTCATTCATTGAATAATCCTTCAATCATTGATTCAATGAAACAAACTTAATTCATTCATTTAGTAGATCTAACTGCATGCATTCATTCAATGAAGCAAACTGCACTTATCCATTCAGTAAAAAACGTTGCACGTGTAATCGAAAAAGTATGATTTCTGCCAATCGAGGAATGCCATGAGCTGAAAGAATTTATTCAGTGAAACAAACTACACACATTCATTCAATGAAATAAATGTTTCGTGTGAATTCAAAGTGTAGACATCTCTCATTCATTCAATTGTCAAGCTTAACTCATTCTTTCAATCAAGCAAACTGTAAGTGTTCACTTCAAGCTTCGATCATTCATTCCTCGCCACGAGTTTAACGCATTCACTCAATGAAATAAACTGCACACATTCACTTCAAGCTTATATCATTCATTCCTTGCCACGAGTTTAAAGCATTCACTCAATGAAACAAACTGCACACATTCATTCTTTGAAACAGACTGCACGTATTTATACAATGACTAGAGCTTTTTTCATTCATTCAATACGTCTAGCTGAACTCATTCATTCGAAGAAACAAACTGCACCTCCTAAATTGAATTAGTAGAGATTCTATCATTTATTCAATGTCACAAGCTTTACGCTTGAATCAAAGAAGTAACCTGCATTCATTCCGTTATTGAATGAAGCTTCAATTCTTGATGCAATGAATCAACCTTTACTCTTTGATACAATGAAAGAAACTATTCTTGTATTTTCTCAATCAAACTGCGTTCATTAATTCAATGAATCAAACTGCGTTCATTCATTCATTGAATAATCCTTCAATCATTGATTCAGTGAAACAAACTTAATTCATTCATTTAGTAGAGCTAACTGCATTCTTTCATTCAATGAAGCAAACTGCACTTATCCATTCAGTAAAACACGTGTAATCGAAACAGTATGGGTTCTGCCAATCGTGGAATGCCATGAGCTTAAAGCATTTATTCAGTGAAAAAAACTGCACACATTCATTCTTTGAAACACACTGCACGTATTTATACAATGACTGGAGCTTTTTTTCATTCATTCAATACGTCTAGCTTAACTCATTCATTCGATCAAACAAACTGCACCTGCGAAATGGAATTAGTAGAGCTTCTATCATTTATTCAATGTCTCGAGCTTTACGCTTTCAATCAATGAAAAAAACTGCATTCATTCCGTTATTGAATCAAACTTCAATTCCAGATGCAATGAATCAACCGTTTCTGTTTGATGCAATGAAAGAAACTATTCTTTTATTTTCTCAATCAAACTGCGTTCATTCATTCATTGAATAATCCTTCAATCATTGATTCAATGAAACAAACTTAATTCATTCATTTAGTGAATCTAACTGCATTCATTCCTTCAATGAAGCAGACTGCACTTATCCATTCAGCAAAACACGCTGCACGTGTAATCGAAACAGTATGGTTTCTGCCAATCGTGGAATGCCATGAGATTAAAGCATTTATTCAATGAAACAAACTACACACATTCATTCAATTAAATAAATGTTACGCATGATTTCAAAGAATAGACATCACTCATTCATTCAATGTGTCAATTTGAACTCATTCTTTCAATCAAGCAAACTTTCAGTGTTCACTTCAAGCTTCTATCATTCATTCCTTGCCACGAGTTGAACGCATTCACTCAATGAAACAAACTGCATTCATTCCGTTGTTGACTCAAACTTCAATTCCAGATGCAATGAATCAACCGTTACTCTTTGACTCAATGAAATATACTATTCTTTTATTTTGTCAATCACACTGCGTTCATTAATTCAATGAATCAAACTGCGTTCATTCATTCATTGAATAATCCTTCAATCAAACAAACTTAATTCATTCATTTAGTGGATCTAACTGCGTTCATTAATTCAATGAAGCAAACTGCACTTATCCATTCAGTAAAACACGTGTAATCGAAACAGTATGGGTTCTGCCAATCGTGGAATGCCATGAGCTTAAAGCATTTATTCAGTGAAAAAAACTGTACACATTCATTGCACAAACACACTGCACGTATTTATACAATGACAAGAGCTTTTTTTCAATACGTCTAGCTTAACTCATTCATTCAATCAAACAAACTGTACCTGCTAAATGGAATTAGTAGACCTTCTATCATTTATTCAATGTCTCGAGCTTTACGCTTTCAATCAATGAAAAAAACTGCATTCATTCCGTGATTGAATCAAACTTCAATTCCAGATGCAATGAATCAAACGTTACTCTTTGATACAATGAAAGAAACTATTATTTTATATTCTCAATCAAACTGCGTTCATTAATTCAATGAATCAAACTGCGTTCATCCATTCATTGAATAATCCTTCAATCATTGATTCAATGAAACAAACTTAATTCATTCATTTAGTAGATCTAAGTGCATGCATTCATTCAATGAAGCAAACTGCACTTATCCATTCAGTAAAACACGTTGCACGTGTAATCGAAAATGTATGGTTTCTGCCAATCGTGGAATGCCATGAGCTTAAAGCATTTATTCAGTGAAACAAACTACACACATTCATTCAATGAAATAAATGTTCCGTGTGAATTCAAAGTGTAGACATCTCTCATTCATTCAATTTGTCAAGCTTTACTCATTCTTTCAATCAAGCAAACTGTAAGTGTTCACTTCAAGCTTCGATCATTCATTCCTTGCCACGAGTTTAACGCATTCAGTCAATGAAACAAACTGCACAATTTCACTTCAAGCTTATATCATTCATTCCTTGCCACGAGTTTAAAGCATTCACTCAATGAAACAAACTGCACACATTCATTCTTTGAAACAGACTGCACGTATTTATACAATGACTAGAGCTTTTTTCATTCATTCAATACGTCGAGCTAAACTCATTCATTCGAAGAAACAAACTGCACCTCCTAAATTGAATTAGTAGAGATTCGATCATTTATTCAATGTCACGAGCTTTACGCTTTAATCAAAGAAGAAACCTGCATTCATTCCGTTATTGAATCAAACTTCAATTCCAGATGCAATGAATCAACCTTTACTCTTTGATACAATGAAAGAAACGATTCTTTTATTTTCTCAATCAAACTGCGTTCATTAATTCAATGAATCAAACTGCGTTCATTCATTCATTGAATAATCCTTCAATCATTGATTCAATGAAACAAACTTAATTCATTCATTTAGTAGATCTAACTGCATGCATTCATTCAATGAAGCAAACTGCACTTATCCATTCAGTAAAAAACGTTGCACGTGTAATCGAAAAAGTATGATTTCTGCCAATCGAGGAATGCCATGAGCTTAAAGCATTTATTCAGTGAAACAAACTACACACATTCATTCAATGAAATAAATGTTTCGTGTGAATTCAAAGTGTAGACATCTCTCATTCATTCAATTTGTCAAGCTTAACTCATTCTTTCAATCAAGCAAACTGTAAGAGTTCACTTCAAGCTTCGATCATTCATTCCTTGCCACGAGTTTAACGCATTCACTCAATGAAATAAACTGCACACATTCACTTCAAGCTTATATCATTCATTCCTTGCCACGAGTTTAAAGCATTCACTCAATGAAACAAACTGCACACATTCATTCTTTGAAACAGACTGCACGTATTTATACAATGACTAGAGCTTTTTTCATTCATTCAATACGTCTAGCTTAACTCATTCATTCGAAGAAACAAACTGCACCTCCTAAATTGAATTAGTAGAGATTCTATCATTTATTCAATGTCACGAGCTTTACGCTTGAATCAAAGAAGTAACCTGCATTCATTCCGTTATTGAATGAAACTTCAATTCCAGATGAAATGAATCAACCTTTACTCTTTGATACAATGAAAGAAACTATTCTTGTATTTTCTCAATCAAACTGCGTTCATTAATTCAATGAATCAAACTGCGTTCATTCATTCATTGAATAATCCTTCAATCATTGATTCAGTGAAACAAACTTAATTCATTCATTTAGTAGAGCTAACTGCATTCTTTCATTCAATGAAGCAAACTGCACTTATCCATTCAGTAAAACACGTGTAATCGAAACAGTATGGGTTCTGCCAATCGTGGAATGCCATGAGCTTAAAGCATTTATTCAGTGAAAAAAACTGCACACATTCATTCTTTGAAACACACTGCACGTATTTATACAATGACTGGAGCTTTTTTTCATTCATTCAATACGTCTAGCTTATCTCATTCATTCGATCAAACAAACTGCACCTGCGAAATGGAATTAGTAGAGCTTCTATCATTTATTCAACGTCTCGAGCTTTACACTTTAAATCAATGAAAAAAGCTGCATTCATTCCGTTATTGAATCAATCTTCAATTCCAGATGCAATGAATCAACCGTTTCTCTTTGATACAATGAAAGAAACTATTCTTTTATTTTCTCACTCAAACTGCGTTCATTCATTCATTGAATAATCCTTCAATCATTGATTCAATGAAACAAACTTAATTCATTCATTTAGTGAATCTAACTGCATTCATTCCTTCAATGAAGCAGACTGCACTTATCCATTCAGCAAAACACGCTGCACGTGTAATCGAAACAGTATGGTTTCTGCCAATCGTGGAATGCCATGAGATTAAAGCATTTATTCAATGAAACAAACTACACACATTCATTCAATTAAATAAATGTTACGCATGATTTCAAAGAATAGACATCACTCATTCATTCAATGTGTCAATTTGAACTCATTCTTTCAATCAAGCAAACTTTCAGTGTTCACTTCAAGCTTCTATCATTCATTCCTTGCCACGAGTTGAACGCATTCACTCAATGAAACAAACTGCATTCATTCCGTTGTTGACTCAAACTTCAATTCCAGATGCAATGAATCAACCGTTACTCTTTGACTCAATGAAATATACTATTCTTTTATTTTGTCAATCACACTGCGTTCATTAATTCAATGATTCAAACTGCGTTCATTCATTCATTGAATAATCCTTCAATCAAACAAACTTAATTCATTCATTTAGTGGATCTAACTGCGTTCATTAATTCAATGAAGCAAACTGCACTTCTCCATTCAGTAAAACACGTGTAATCGAAACAGTATGGGTTCTGCCAATCGTGGAATGCCATGAGCTTAAAGCATTTATTCAGTGAAAAAAACTGTACACATTCATTGCACAAACACACTGCACGTATTTATACAATGACAAGAGCTTTTTTTCAATACGTCTAGCTTAACTCATTCATTCAATCAAACAAACTGTACCTGCTAAATGGAATTAGTAGACCTTCTATCATTTATTCAATGTCTCGAGCTTTACGCTTTCAATCAATGAAAAAAACTGCATTCATTCCGTGATTGAATCAAACTTCAATTCCAGATGCAATGAATCAAACGTTACTCTTTGATACAATGAAAGAAACTATTATTTTATATTCTCAATCAAACTGCGTTCATTAATTCAATGAATCAAACTGCGTTCATCCATTCATTGAATAATCCTTCAATCATTGATTCAATGAAACAAACTTAATTCATTCATTTAGTAGATCTAAGTGCATGCATTCATTCAATGAAGCAAACTGCACTTATCCATTCAGTAAAACACGTTGCACGTGTAATCGAAAATGTATGGTTTCTGCCAATCGTGGAATGCCATGAGCTTAAAGCATTTATTCAGTGAAACAAACTACACACATTCATTCAATGAAATAAATGTTCCGTGTGAATTCAAAGTGTAGACATCTCTCATTCATTCAATTTGTCAAGCTTAACTCATTCTTTCAATCAAGCAAACTGTAAGTGTTCACTTCAAGCTTCGATCATTCATTCCTTGCCACGAGTTTAACGCATTCAGTCAATGAAACAAACTGCACAATTTCACTTCAAGCTTATATCATTCATTCCTTGCCACGAGTTTAAAGCATTCACTCAATGAAACAAACTGCACACATTCATTCTTTGAAACAGACTGCACGTATTTATACAATGACTAGAGCTTTTTTCATTCATTCAATACGTCGAGCTAAACTCATTCATTCGAAGAAACAAACTGCACCTCCTAAATTGAATTAGTAGAGATTCGATCATTTATTCAATGTCACGAGCTTTACGCTTGAATCAACGAAGAAACCTGCATTCATTCCGTTATTGAATCAAACTTCAATTCCAGATGTAATGAATCAACCTTTACTCTTTGATACAATGAAAGAAACGATTCTTTTATTTTCTCAATCAAACTGCGTTCATTAATTCAATGAATCAAACTGCGTTCATTCATTCATTGAATAATCCTTCAATCATTGATTCAATGAAACAAACTTAATTCATTCATTTAGTAGATCTAACTGCATGCATTCATTCAATGAAGCAAACTGCACTTATCCATTCAGTAAAAAACGTTGCACGTGTAATCGAAAAAGTATGATTTCTGCCAATCGAGGAATGCCATGAGCTGAAAGAATTTATTCAGTGAAACAAACTACACACATTCATTCAATGAAATAAATGTTTCGTGTGAATTCAAAGTGTAGACATCTCTCATTCATTCAATTGTCAAGCTTAACTCATTCTTTCAATCAAGCAAACTGTAAGTGTTCACTTCAAGCTTCGATCATTCATTCCTCGCCACGAGTTTAACGCATTCACTCAATGAAATAAACTGCACACATTCACTTCAAGCTTATATCATTCATTCCTTGCCACGAGTTTAAAGCATTCACTCAATGAAACAAACTGCACACATTCATTCTTTGAAACAGACTGCACGTATTTATACAATGACTAGAGCTTTTTTCATTCATTCAATACGTCTAGCTGAACTCATTCATTCGAAGAAACAAACTGCACCTCCTAAATTGAATTAGTAGAGATTCTATCATTTATTCAATGTCACAAGCTTTACGCTTGAATCAAAGAAGTAACCTGCATTCATTCCGTTATTGAATGAAGCTTCAATTCCAGATGCAATGAATCAACCTTTACTCTTTGATACAATGAAAGAAACTATTCTTGTATTTTCTCAATCAAACTGCGTTCATTAATTCAATGAATCAAACTGCGTTCATTCATTCATTGAATAATCCTTCAATCATTGATTCAGTGAAACAAACTTAATTCATTCATTTAGTAGAGCTAACTGCATTCTTTCATTCAATGAAGCAAACTGCACTTATCCATTCAGTAAAACACGTGTAATCGAAACAGTATGGGTTCTGCCAATCGTGGAATGCCATGAGCTTATAGCATTTATTCAGTGAAAAAAACTGCACACATTCATTCTTTGAAACACACTGCACGTATTTATACAATGACTGGAGCTTTTTTTCATTCATTCAATACGTCTAGCTTAACTCATTCATTCGATCAAACAAACTGCACCTGCGAAATGGAATTAGTAGAGCTTCTATCATTTATTCAATGTCTCGAGCTTTACGCTTTCAATCAATGAAAAAAACTGCATTCATTCCGTTATTGAATCAAACTTCAATTCCAGATGCAATGAATCAACCGTTTCTGTTTGATGCAATGAAAGAAACTATTCTTTTATTTTCTCAATCAAACTGCGTTCATTCATTCATTGAATAATCCTTCAATCATTGATTCAATGAAACAAACTTAATTCATTCATTTAGTGAATCTAACTGCATTCATTCCTTCAATGAAGCAGACTGCACTTATCCATTCAGCAAAACACGCTGCACGTGTAATCGAAACAGTATGGTTTCTGCCAATCGTGGAATGCCATGAGATTAAAGCATTTATTCAATGAAACAAACTACACACATTCATTCAATTAAATAAATGTTACGCATGATTTCAAAGAATAGACATCACTCATTCATTCAATGTGTCAATTTGAACTCATTCTTTCAATCAAGCAAACTTTCAGTGTTCACTTCAAGCTTCTATCATTCATTCCTTGCCACGAGTTGAACGCATTCACTCAATGAAACAAACTGCATTCATTCCGTTGTTGACTCAAACTTCAATTCCAGATGCAATGAATCAACCGTTACTCTTTGACTCAATGAAATATACTATTCTTTTATTTTGTCAATCACACTGCGTTCATTAATTCAATGAATCAAACTGCGTTCATTCATTCATTGAATAATCCTTCAATCAAACAAACTTAATTCATTCATTTAGTGGATCTAACTGCGTTCATTAATTCAATGAAGCAAACTGCACTTATCCATTCAGTAAAACACGTGTAATCGAAACAGTATGGGTTCTGCCAATCGTGGAATGCCATGAGCTTAAAGCATTTATTCAGTGAAAAAAACTGTACACATTCATTGCACAAACACACTGCACGTATTTATACAATGACAAGAGCTTTTTTTCAATACGTCTAGCTTAACTCATTCATTCAATCAAACAAACTGTACCTGCTAAATGGAATTAGTAGACCTTCTATCATTTATTCAATGTCTCGAGCTTTACGCTTTCAATCAATGAAAAAAACTGCATTCATTCCGTGATTGAATCAAACTTCAATTCCAGATGCAATGAATCAAACGTTACTCTTTGATACAATGAAAGAAACTATTATTTTATATTCTCAATCAAACTGCGTTCATTAATTCAATGAATCAAACTGCGTTCATCCATTCATTGAATAATCCTTCAATCATTGATTCAATGAAACAAACTTAATTCATTCATTTAGTAGATCTAAGTGCATGCATTCATTCAATGAAGCAAACTGCACTTATCCATTCAGTAAAACACGTTGCACGTGTAATCGAAAATGTATGGTTTCTGCCAATCGTGGAATGCCATGAGCTTAAAGCATTTATTCAGTGAAACAAACTACACACATTCATTCAATGAAATAAATGTTCCGTGTGAATTCAAAGTGTAGACATCTCTCATTCATTCAATTTGTCAAGCTTTACTCATTCTTTCAATCAAGCAAACTGTAAGTGTTCACTTCAAGCTTCGATCATTCATTCCTTGCCACGAGTTTAACGCATTCAGTCAATGAAACAAACTGCACAATTTCACTTCAAGCTTATATCATTCATTCCTTGCCACGAGTTTAAAGCATTCACTCAATGAAACAAACTGCACACATTCATTCTTTGAAACAGACTGCACGTATTTATACAATGACTAGAGCTTTTTTCATTCATTCAATACGTCGAGCTAAACTCATTCATTCGAAGAAACAAACTGCACCTCCTAAATTGAATTAGTAGAGATTCGATCATTTATTCAATGTCACGAGCTTTACGCTTTAATCAAAGAAGAAACCTGCATTCATTCCGTTATTGAATCAAACTTCAATTCCAGATGCAATGAATCAACCTTTACTCTTTGATACAATGAAAGAAACGATTCTTTTATTTTCTCAATCAAACTGCGTTCATTAATTCAATGAATCAAACTGCGTTCATTCATTCATTGAATAATCCTTCAATCATTGATTCAATGAAACAAACTTAATTCATTCATTTAGTAGATCTAACTGCATGCATTCATTCAATGAAGCAAACTGCACTTATCCATTCAGTAAAAAACGTTGCACGTGTAATCGAAAAAGTATGATTTCTGCCAATCGAGGAATGCCATGAGCTTAAAGCATTTATTCAGTGAAACAAACTGCACACATTCATTCAATGAAATAAATGTTTCGTGTGAATTCAAAGTGTAGACATCTCTCATTCATTCAATTTGTCAAGCTTAACTCATTCTTTCAATCAAGCAAACTGTAAGAGTTCACTTCAAGCTTCGATCATTCATTCCTTGCCACGAGTTTAACGCATTCACTCAATGAAATAAACTGCACACATTCACTTCAAGCTTATATCATTCATTCCTTGCCACGAGTTTAAAGCATTCACTCAATGAAACAAACTGCACACATTCATTCTTTGAAACAGACTGCACGTATTTATACAATGACTAGAGCTTTTTTCATTCATTCAATACGTCTAGCTTAACTCATTCATTCGAAGAAACAAACTGCACCTCCTAAATTGAATTAGTAGAGATTCTATCATTTATTCAATGTCACGAGCTTTACGCTTGAATCAAAGAAGTAACCTGCATTCATTCCGTTATTGAATGAAACTTCAATTCCAGATGAAATGAATCAACCTTTACTCTTTGATACAATGAAAGAAACTATTCTTGTATTTTCTCAATCAAACTGCGTTCATTAATTCAATGAATCAAACTGCGTTCATTCATTCATTGAATAATCCTTCAATCATTGATTCAGTGAAACAAACTTAATTCATTCATTTAGTAGAGCTAACTGCATTCTTTCATTCAATGAAGCAAACTGCACTTATCCATTCAGTAAAACACGTGTAATCGAAACAGTATGGGTTCTGCCAATCGTGGAATGCCATGAGCTTAAAGCATTTATTCAGTGAAAAAAACTGCACACATTCATTCTTTGAAACACACTGCACGTATTTATACAATGACTGGAGCTTTTTTTCATTCATTCAATACGTCTAGCTTATCTCATTCATTCGATCAAACAAACTGCACCTGCGAAATGGAATTAGTAGAGCTTCTATCATTTATTCAACGTCTCGAGCTTTACACTTTAAATCAATGAAAAAAGCTGCATTCATTCCGTTATTGAATCAATCTTCAATTCCAGATGCAATGAATCAACCGTTTCTCTTTGATACAATGAAAGAAACTATTCTTTTATTTTCTCACTCAAACTGCGTTCATTCATTCATTGAATAATCCTTCAATCATTGATTCAATGAAACAAACTTAATTCATTCATTTAGTGAATCTAACTGCATTCATTCCTTCAATGAAGCAGACTGCACTTATCCATTCAGCAAAACACGCTGCACGTGTAATCGAAACAGTATGGTTTCTGCCAATCGTGGAATGCCATGAGATTAAAGCATTTATTCAATGAAACAAACTACACACATTCATTCAATTAAATAAATGTTACGCATGATTTCAAAGAATAGACATCACTCATTCATTCAATGTGTCAATTTGAACTCATTCTTTCAATCAAGCAAACTTTCAGTGTTCACTTCAAGCTTCTATCATTCATTCCTTGCCACGAGTTGAACGCATTCACTCAATGAAACAAACTGCATTCATTCCGTTGTTGACTCAAACTTCAATTCCAGATGCAATGAATCAACCGTTACTCTTTGACTCAATGAAATATACTATTCTTTTATTTTGTCAATCACACTGCGTTCATTAATTCAATGATTCAAACTGCGTTCATTCATTCATTGAATAATCCTTCAATCAAACAAACTTAATTCATTCATTTAGTGGATCTAACTGCGTTCATTAATTCAATGAAGCAAACTGCACTTCTCCATTCAGTAAAACACGTGTAATCGAAACAGTATGGGTTCTGCCAATCGTGGAATGCCATGAGCTTAAAGCATTTATTCAGTGAAAAAAACTGTACACATTCATTGCACAAACACACTGCACGTATTTATACAATGACAAGAGCTTTTTTTCAATACGTCTAGCTTAACTCATTCATTCAATCAAACAAACTGTACCTGCTAAATGGAATTAGTAGACCTTCTATCATTTATTCAATGTCTCGAGCTTTACGCTTTCAATCAATGAAAAAAACTGCATTCATTCCGTGATTGAATCAAACTTCAATTCCAGATGCAATGAATCAAACGTTACTCTTTGATACAATGAAAGAAACTATTATTTTATATTCTCAATCAAACTGCGTTCATTAATTCAATGAATCAAACTGCGTTCATCCATTCATTGAATAATCCTTCAATCATTGATTCAATGAAACAAACTTAATTCATTCATTTAGTAGATCTAAGTGCATGCATTCATTCAATGAAGCAAACTGCACTTATCCATTCAGTAAAACACGTTGCACGTGTAATCGAAAATGTATGGTTTCTGCCAATCGTGGAATGCCATGAGCTTAAAGCATTTATTCAGTGAAACAAACTACACACATTCATTCAATGAAATAAATGTTCCGTGTGAACTCAAAGTGTAGACATCTCTCATTCATTCAATTTGTCAAGCTTTACTCATTCTTTCAATCAAGCAAACTGTAAGTGTTCACTTCAAGCTTCGATCATTCATTCCTTGCCACGAGTTTAACGCATTCACTCAATGAAACAAACTGCACAATTTCACTTCAAGCTTATATCATTCATTCCTTGCCACGAGTTTAAAGCATTCACTCAATGAAACAAATTGCACACATTCATTCTTTGAAACAGACTGCACGTATTTATACAATGACTAGAGCTTTTTTCATTCATTCAATACGTCGAGCTAAACTCATTCATTCGAAGAAACAAACTGCACCTCCTAAATTGAATTAGTAGAGATTCGATCATTTATTCAATGTCACGAGCTTTACGCTTGAATCAAAGAAGAAACCTGCATTCATTCCGTTATTGAATCAAACTTCAATTCCAGATGCAATGAATCAACCTTTACTCTTTGATACAATGAAAGAAACGATTCTTTTATTTTCTCAATCAAACTGCGTTCATTAATTCAATGAATCAAACTGCGTTCATTCATTCATTGAATAATCCTTCAATCATTGATTCAATGAAACAAACTTAATTCATTCATTTAGTAGATCTAACTGCATGCATTCATTCAATGAAGCAAACTGCACTTATCCATTCAGTAAAAAACGTTGCACGTGTAATCGAAAAAGTATGATTTCTGCCAATCGAGGAATGCCATGAGCTTAAAGCATTTATTCAGTGAAACAAACTACACACATTCATTCAATGAAATAAATGTTTCGTGTGAATTCAAAGTGTAGACATCTCTCATTCATTCAATTTGTCAAGCTTAACTCATTCTTTCAATCAAGCAAACTGTAAGAGTTCACTTCAAGCTTCGATCATTCATTCCTTGCCACGAGTTTAACGCATTCACTCAATGAAATAAACTGCACACATTCACTTCAAGCTTATATCATTCATTCCTTGCCACGAGTTTAAAGCATTCACTCAATGAAACAAACTGCACACATTCATTCTTTGAAACAGACTGCACGTATTTATACAATGACTAGAGCTTTTTTCATTCATTCAATACGTCTAGCTTAACTCATTCATTCGAAGAAACAAACTGCACCTCCTAAATTGAATTAGTAGAGATTCTATCATTTATTCAATGTCACGAGCTTTACGCTTGAATCAAAGAAGTAACCTGCATTCATTCCGTTATTGAATGAAACTTCAATTCCAGATGAAATGAATCAACCTTTACTCTTTGATACAATGAAAGAAACTATTCTTGTATTTTCTCAATCAAACTGCGTTCATTAATTCAATGAATCAAACTGCGTTCATTCATTCATTGAATAATCCTTCAATCATTGATTCAGTGAAACAAACTTAATTCATTCATTTAGTAGAGCTAACTGCATTCTTTCATTCAATGAAGCAAACTGCACTTATCCATTCAGTAAAACACGTGTAATCGAAAAAGTATGATTTCTGCCAATCGTGGAATGCCATGAGCTTAAAGCATTTATTCAGTGAAAAAAACTGCACACATTCATTCTTTGAAACACACTGCACGTATTTATACAATGACTGGAGCTTTTTTTCATTCATTCAATACGTCTAGCTTATCTCATTCATTCGATCAAACAAACTGCACCTGCGAAATGGAATTAGTAGAGCTTCTATCATTTATTCAACGTCTCGAGCTTTACGCTTTAAATCAATGAAAAAAGCTGCATTCATTCCGTTATTGAATCAATCTTCAATTCCAGATGCAATGAATCAACCGTTTCTCTTTGATACAATGAAAGAAACTATTCTTTTATTTTCTCACTCAAACTGCGTTCATTCATTCATTGAATAATCCTTCAATCATTGATTCAATGAAACAAACTTAATTCATTCATTTAGTGAATCTAACTGCATTCATTCCTTCAATGAAGCAGACTGCACTTATCCATTCAGCAAAACACGCTGCACGTGTAATCGAAACAGTATGGTTTCTGCCAATCGTGGAATGCCATGAGATTAAAGCATTTATTCAATGAAACAAACTACACACATTCATTCAATTCAATAAATGTTACGCATGATTTCAAAGAATAGACATCACTCATTCATTCAATGTGTCAATTTGAACTCATTCTTTCAATCAAGCAAACTTTCAGTGTTCACTTCAAGCTTCTATCATTCATTCCTTGCCACGAGTTGAACGCATTCACTCAATGAAACAAACTGCATTCATTCCGTTGTTGAATCAAACTTCAATTCCAGATGCAATGAATCAACCGTTACTCTTTGACTCAATGAAATATACTATTCTTTTATTTTGTCAATCACACTGCGTTCATTAATTCAATGATTCAAACTGCGTTCATTCATTCATTGAATAATCCTTCAATCAAACAAACTTAATTCATTCATTTAGTGGATCTAACTGCGTTCATTAATTCAATGAAGCAAACTGCACTTCTCCATTCAGTAAAACACGTGTAATCGAAACAGTATGGGTTCTGCCAATCGTGGAATGCCATGAGCTTAAAGCATTTATTCAGTGAAAAAAACTGCACACATTCATTGCACAAACACACTGCACGTATTTATACAATGACAAGAGCTTTTTTTCAATACGTCTAGCTTAACTCATTCATTCAAACAAACAAACTGTACCTGCTAAATGGAATTAGTAGACCTTCTATCATTTATTCAATGTCTCGAGCTTTACGCTTTCAATCAATGAAAAAAACTGCATTCATTCCGTTATTGAATCAAACTTCAATTCCAGATGCAATGAATCAACCGTTACTCTTTGATACAATGAAAGAAACTATTATTTTATATTCTCAATCAAACTGCGTTCATTAATTCAATGAATCAAACTGCGTTCATCCATTCATTGAATAATCCTTCAATCATTGATTCAATGAAACAAACTTAATTCATTCATTTAGTAGATCTAAGTGCATGCATTCATTCAATGAAGCAAACTGCACTTATCCATTCAGTAAAACACGTTGCACATGTAATAGAAAATGTATGGTTTCTGCCAATCGTGGAATGCCATGAGCTTAAAGCATTTATTCAGTGAAACAAACTACACACATTCATTCAATGAAATAAATGTTCCGTGTGAATTCAAAGTGTAGACATCTCTCATTCATTCAATTTGTCAAGCTTAACTCATTCTTTCAATCAAGCAAACTGTAAGTGTTCACTTCAAGCTTCGATCATTCATTCCTTGCCACGAGTTTAACGCATTCAGTCAATGAAACAAACTGCACAATTTCACTTCAAGCTTATATCATTCATTCCTTGCCACGAGTTTAAAGCATTCACTCAATGAAACAAACTGCACACATTCATTCTTTGAAACAGACTGCACGTATTTATACAATGACTAGAGCTTTTTTCATTCATTCAATACGTCGAGCTAAACTCATTCATTCGAAGAAACAAACTGCACCTCCTAAATTGAATTAGTAGAGATTCGATCATTTATTCAATGTCACGAGCTTTACGCTTGAATCAAAGAAGAAACCTGCATTCATTCCGTTATTGAATCAAACTTCAATTCCAGATGCAATGAATCAACCTTTACTCTATGATACAATGAAAGAAACGATTCTTTTATTTTCTCAATCAAACTGCGTTCATTAATTCAATGAATCAAACTGCGTTCATTCATTCATTGAATAATCCTTCAATCATTGATTCAATGAAACAAACTTAATTCATTCATTTAGTAGATCTAACTGCATGCATTCATTCAATGAAGCAAACTGCACTTATCCATTCAGTAAAAAACGTTGCACGTGTAATCGAAAAAGTATGATTTCTGCCAATCGAGGAATGCCATGAGCTTAAAGCATTTATTCAGTGAAACAAACTACACACATTCATTCAATGAAATAAATGTTTCGTGTGAATTCAAAGTGTAGACATCTCTCATTCATTCAATTGTCAAGCTTAACTCATTCTTTCAATCAAGCAAACTGTAAGTGTTCACTTCAAGCTTCGATCATTCATTCCTCGCCACGAGTTTAACGCATTCACTCAATGAAATAAACTGCACACATTCACTTCAAGCTTATATCATTCATTCCTTGCCACGAGTTTAAAGCATTCACTCAATGAAACAAACTGCACACATTCATTCTTTGAAACAGACTGCACGTATTTATACAATGACTAGAGCTTTTTTCATTCATTCAATACGTCTAGCTTAACTCATTCATTCGAAGAAACAAACTGCACCTCCTAAATTGAATTAGTAGAGATTCTATCATTTATTCAATGTCACGAGCTTTACGCTTGAATCAAAGAAGAAACCTGCATTCATTCCGTTATTGAATCAAACTTCAATTCCAGATGCAATGAATCAACCTTTACTCTATGATACAATGAAAGAAACGATTCTTTTATTTTCTCAATCAAACTGCGTTCATTAATTCAATGAATCAAACTGCGTTCATTCATTCATTGAATAATCCTTCAATCATTGATTCAATGAAACAAACTTAATTCATTCATTTAGTAGATCTAACTGCATGCATTCATTCAATGAAGCAAACTGCACTTATCCATTCAGTAAAAAACGTTGCACGTGTAATCGAAAAAGTATGATTTCTGCCAATCGAGGAATGCCATGAGCTTAAAGCATTTATTCAGTGAAACAAACTACACACATTCATTCAATGAAATAAATGTTTCGTGTGAATTCAAAGTGTAGACATCTCTCATTCATTCAATTGTCAAGCTTAACTCATTCTTTCAATCAAGCAAACTGTAAGTGTTCACTTCAAGCTTCGATCATTCATTCCTCGCCACGAGTTTAACGCATTCACTCAATGAAATAAACTGCACACATTCACTTCAAGCTTATATCATTCATTCCTTGCCACGAGTTTAAAGCATTCACTCAATGAAACAAACTGCACACATTCATTCTTTGAAACAGACTGCACGTATTTATACAATGACTAGAGCTTTTTTCATTCATTCAATACGTCTAGCTTAACTCATTCATTCGAAGAAACAAACTGCACCTCCTAAATTGAATTAGTAGAGATTCTATCATTTATTCAATGTCACGAGCTTTACGCTTGAATCAAAGAAGTAACCTGCATTCATTCCGTTATTGAATGAAGCTTCAATTCCAGATGCAATGAATCAACCTTTACTCTTTGATACAATGAAAGAAACTATTCTTGTATTTTCTCAATCAAACTGCGTTCATTAATTCAATGAATCAAACTGCGTTCATTCATTCATTGAATAATCCTTCAATCATTGATTCAGTGAAACAAACTTAATTCATTCATTTAGTAGAGCTAACTGCATTCTTTCATTCAATGAAGCAAACTGCACTTATCCATTCAGTAAAACACGTGTAATCGAAACAGTATGGGTTCTGCCAATCGTGGAATGCCATGAGCTTAAAGCATTTATTCAGTGAAAAAAACTGCACACATTCATTCTTTGAAACACACTGCACGTATTTATACAATGACTGGAGCTTTTTTTTCATTCATTCAATACGTCTAGCTTAACTCATTCATTCGATCAAGCAAACTGCACCTGCGAAATGGAATTACTAGAGCTTCTATCATTTATTCAATGTCTCGAGCTTTACGCTTTCAATCAATGAAAAAAACTGCATTCATTCCGTTATTGAATCAAACTTCAATTCCAGATGCAATGAATCAACCGTTTATCTTTGATCCAATGAAAGAAACTATTCTTTTATTTTCTCAATCAAACTGCGTTCATTCATTCATTGAATAATCCTTCAATCATTGATTCAATGAAACAAACTTAATTCATTCATTTAGTGAATCTAACTGCATTCATTCCTTCAATGAAGCAGACTGCACGTATCCATTCAGCAAAACACGCTGCACGTGTAATCGAAACAGTATGGTTTCTGCCAATCGTGGAATGCCATGAGATTAAAGCATTTATTCAATGAAACAAACTACACACATTCATTCAATTAAATAAATGTTACGCATGATTTCAAAGAATAGACATCACTCATTCATTCAATGTGTCAATTTGAACTCATTCTTTCAATCAAGCAAACTTTCAGTGTTCACTTCAAGCTTCTATCATTCATTCCTTGCCACGAGTTGAACGCATTCACTCAATGAAACAAACTGCATTCATTCCGTTGTTGAATCAAACTTCAATTCCAGATGCAATGAATCAACCGTTACTCTTTGACTCAATGAAATATACTATTCTTTTATTTTGTCAATCACACTGCGTTCATTAATTCAATGATTCAAACTGCGTTCATTCATTCATTGAATAATCCTTCAATCAAACAAACTTAATTCATTCATTTAGTGGATCTAACTGCGTTCATTAATTCAATGAAGCAAACTGCACTTATCCATTCAGTAAAACACGTGTAATCGAAACAGTATGGGTTCTGCCAATCGTGGAATGCCATGAGCTTGAAGCATTTATTCAGTGAAAAAAACTGAACAAATTCATTGCACAAACACACTGCACGTATTTATACAATGACTGGAGCTTTTTTTCATTCATTCAATACGTCTAGCTTAACTCATTCATTCAATCAAACAAACTGTACCTGCTAAATGGAATTAGGAGAGCTTCTATCATTTATTCAATGTCTCGAGCTTTACGCTTTCAATCAATGAAAACAACTGCATTCATTCCGTTATTGAATCAAACTTCAATTCCAGATGCAATGAATCAACCGTTACTCTTTGTTACAATGAAAGAAACGATTCTTTTATTTTCTCAATCAAACTGCGTTCATTAATTCAATGAATCAAACTGCGTTCATTCATTCATTGAATAATCCTTCAATCATTGATTCAATGAAACAAACTTAATTCATTCATTTAGTAGATCTAACTGCATGCATTCATTCAATGAAGCAAACTGCACTTATCCATTCAGTGAAAAACGTTGCACGTGTAATCGAAAAAGTATGATTTCTGCCAATCGAGGAATGCCATGAGCTTAAAGCATTTATTCAGTGAAACAAACTACACACATTCATTCAATGAAATAAATGTTTCGTGTGAATTCAAAGTGTAGACATCTCTCATTCATTCAATTTGTCAAGCTTAACTCATTCTTTCAATCAAGCAAACTTTCAGTGTTCACTTCAAGCTTCTATCATTCATTCCTTGCCACGAGTTTAACGCATTCACTCAATGAAATAAACTGCACACATTCACTTCAAGCTTATATCATTCATTCCTTGCCACGAGTTTAAAGCATTCACTCAATGAAACAAACTGCACACATTCATTCTTTGAAACAGACTGCACGTATTTATACAATGACGAGAGCTTTTTTCATTCATTCAATACGTCTAGCTTAACTCATTCATTCGAAGAAACAAACTGCACCTCCTAAATTGAATTAGTAGAGATTCTATCATTTATTCAATGTCACGAGCTTTACGCTTGAATCAAAGAAGAAACCTGCATTCATTCCGTTATTGAATGAAACTTCAATTCCAGATGAAATGAATCAACCTTTACTCTTTGATACAATGAAAGAAACGATTCTTTTATTTTCTCAATCAAACTGCGTTCATTAATTCAATGAATCAAACTGCGTTCATTCATTCATTGAATAATCCTTCAATCATTGATTCAATGAAACAAACTTAATTCATTCATTTAGTAGATCTAACTGCATGCATTCATTCAATGAAGCAAACTGCACTTATCCATTCAGTAAAAAACGTTGCACGTGTAATCGAAAAAGTATGATTTCTGCCAATCGAGGAATGCCATGAGCTTAAAGCATTTATTCAGTGAAACAAACTACACACATTCATTCAATGAAATAAATGTTTCGTGTGAATTCAAAGTGTAGACATCTCTCATTCATTCAATTTGTCAAGCTTAACTCATTCTTTCAATCAAGCAAACTTTCAGTGTTCACTTCAAGCTTCTATCATTCATTCCTTGCCACGAGTTTAACGCATTCACTCAATGAAATAAACTGCACACATTCACTTCAAGCTTATATCATTCATTCCTTGCCACGAGTTTAAAGCATTCACTCAATGAAACAAACTGCACACATTCATTCTTTGAAACAGACTGCACGTATTTATACAATGACGAGAGCTTTTTTCATTCATTCAATACGTCTAGCTTAACTCATTCATTCGAAGAAACAAACTGCACCTCCTAAATTGAATTAGTAGAGATTCTATCATTTATTCAATGTCACGAGCTTTACGCTTGAATCAAAGAAGAAACCTGCATTCATTCCGTTATTGAATCAAACTTCAATTCCAGATGCAATGAATCAACCGTTACTCTTTGTTACAATGAAAGAAACGATTCTTTTATTTTCTCAATCAAACTGCGTTCATTAATTCAATGAATCAAACTGCGTTCATTCATTCATTGAATAATCCTTCAATCATTGATTCAATGAAACAAACTTAATTCATTCATTTAGTAGATCTAACTGCATGCATTCATTCAATGAAGCAAACTGCACTTATCCATTCAGTGAAAAACGTTGCACGTGTAATCGAAAAAGTATGATTTCTGCCAATCGAGGAATGCCATGAGCTTAAAGCATTTATTCAGTGAAACAAACTACACACATTCATTCAATGAAATAAATGTTTCGTGTGAATTCAAAGTGTAGACATCTCTCATTCATTCAATTTGTCAAGCTTAACTCATTCTTTCAATCAAGCAAACTTTCAGTGTTCACTTCAAGCTTCTATCATTCATTCCTTGCCACGAGTTTAACGCATTCACTCAATGAAATAAACTGCACACATTCACTTCAAGCTTATATCATTCATTCCTTGCCACGAGTTTAAAGCATTCACTCAATGAAACAAACTGCACACATTCATTCTTTGAAACAGACTGCACGTATTTATACAATGACGAGAGCTTTTTTCATTCATTCAATACGTCTAGCTTAACTCATTCATTCGAAGAAACAAACTGCACCTCCTAAATTGAATTAGTAGAGATTCTATCATTTATTCAATGTCACGAGCTTTACGCTTGAATCAAAGAAGAAACCTGCATTCATTCCGTTATTGAATGAAACTTCAATTCCAGATGAAATGAATCAACCTTTACTCTTTGATACAATGAAAGAAACGATTCTTTTATTTTCTCAATCAAACTGCGTTCATTAATTCAATGAATCAAACTGCGTTCATTCATTCATTGAATAATCCTTCAATCATTGATTCAATGAAACAAACTTAATTCATTCATTTAGTAGATCTAACTGCATGCATTCATTCAATGAAGCAAACTGCACTTATCCATTCAGTAAAAAACGTTGCACGTGTAATCGAAAAAGTATGATTTCTGCCAATCGAGGAATGCCATGAGCTTAAAGCATTTATTCAGTGAAACAAACTACACACATTCATTCAATGAAATAAATGTTTCGTGTGAATTCAAAGTGTAGACATCTCTCATTCATTCAATTTGTCAAGCTTAACTCATTCTTTCAATCAAGCAAACTTTCAGTGTTCACTTCAAGCTTCTATCATTCATTCCTTGCCACGAGTTTAACGCATTCACTCAATGAAATAAACTGCACACATTCACTTCAAGCTTATATCATTCATTCCTTGCCACGAGTTTAAAGCATTCACTCAATGAAACAAACTGCACACATTCATTCTTTGAAACAGACTGCACGTATTTATACAATGACGAGAGCTTTTTTCATTCATTCAATACGTCTAGCTTAACTCATTCATTCGAAGAAACAAACTGCACCTCCTAAATTGAATTAGTAGAGATTCTATCATTTATTCAATGTCACGAGCTTTACGCTTGAATCAAAGAAGAAACCTGCATTCATTCCGTTATTGAATGAAACTTCAATTCCAGATGAAATGAATCAACCTTTACTCTTTGATACAATGAAAGAAACGATTCTTTTATTTTCTCAATCAAACTGCGTTCATTAATTCAATGAATCAAACTGCGTTCATTCATTCATTGAATAATCCTTCAATCATTGATTCAATGAAACAAACTTAATTCATTCATTTAGTAGATCTAACTGCATGCATTCATTCAATGAAGCAAACTGCACTTATCCATTCAGTAAAAAACGTTGCACGTGTAATCGAAAAAGTATGATTTCTGCCAATCGAGGAATGCCATGAGCTTAAAGCATTTATTCAGTGAAACAAACTACACACATTCATTCAATGAAATAAATGTTTCGTGTGAATTCAAAGTGTAGACATCTCTCATTCATTCAATTTGTCAAGCTTAACTCATTCTTTCAATCAAGCAAACTTTCAGTGTTCACTTCAAGCTTCTATCATTCATTCCTTGCCACGAGTTGAACGCATTCACTCAATGAAACAAACTGCATTCATTCCGTTGTTGACTCAAACTTCAATTCCAGATGCAATGAATCAACCGTTACTCTTTGACTCAATGAAATATACTATTCTTTTATTTTGTCAATCACACTGCGTTCATTAATTCAATGATTCAAACTGCGTTCATTCATTCATTGAATAATCCTTCAATCAAACAAACTTAATTCATTCATTTAGTGGATCTAACTGCGTTCATTAATTCAATGAAGCAAACTGCACTTATACATTCAGTAAAACACGTGTAATCGAAACAGTATGGGTTCTGCCAATCGTGGAATGCCATGAGCTTAAAGCATTTATTCAGTGAAAAAAACTGCACACATTCATTGCACAAACACACTGCACGTATTTATACAATGACAAGAGCTTTTTTTCAATACGTCTAGCTTAACTCATTCATTCAAACAAACAAACTGTACCTGCTAAATGGAATTAGTAGACCTTCTATCATTTATTCAATGTCTCGAGCTTTACGCTTTCAATCAATGAAAAAAACTGCATTCATTCCGTTATTGAATCAAACTTCAATTCCAGATGCAATGAATCAACCGTTACTCTTTGATACAATGAAAGAAACTATTATTTTATATTCTCAATCAAACTGCGTTCATTAATTCAATGAATCAAACTGCGTTCATCCATTCATTGAATAATCCTTCAATCATTGATTCAATGAAACAAACTTAATTCATTCATTTAGTAGATCTAAGTGCATGCATTCATTCAATGAAGCAAACTGCACTTATCCATTCAGTAAAACACGTTGCACGTGTAATCGAAAATGTATGGTTTCTGCCAATCGTGGAATGCCATGAGCTTAAAGCATTTATTCAGTGAAACAAACTACACACATTCATTCAATGAAATAAATGTTTCGTGTGAATTCAAAGTGTAGACATCTCTCATTCATTCAATTGTCAAGCTTAACTCATTCTTTCAATCAAGCAAACTGTAAGTGTTCACTTCAAGCTTCGATCATTCATTCCTCGCCACGAGTTTAACGCATTCACTCAATGAAATAAACTGCACACATTCACTTCAAGCTTATATCATTCATTCCTTGCCACGAGTTTAAAGCATTCACTCAATGAAACAAACTGCACACATTCATTCTTTGAAACAGACTGCACGTATTTATACAATGACTAGAGCTTTTTTCATTCATTCAATACGTCTAGCTGAACTCATTCATTCGAAGAAACAAACTGCACCTCCTAAATTGAATTAGTAGAGATTCTATCATTTATTCAATGTCACCAGCTTTACGCTTGAATCAAAGAAGTAACCTGCATTCATTCCGTTATTGAATGAAGCTTCAATTCCAGATGAAATGAATCAACCTTTACTCTTTGATACAATGAAAGAAACTATTCTTGTATTTTCTCAATCAAACTGCGTTCATTAATTCAATGAATCAAACTGCGTTCATTCATTCATTGAATAATCCTTCAATCATTGATTCAGTGAAACAAACTTAATTCATTCATTTAGTAGAGCTAACTGCATTCTTTCATTCAATGAAGCAAACTGCACTTATCCATTCAGTAAAACACGTGTAATCGAAACAGTAAGGGTTCTGCCAATCGTGGAATGCCATGAGCTTAAAGCATTTATTCAATGAAAAAAACTGCACACATTCATTCTTTGAAACACACTGCACGTATTTATACAATGACTGGAGCTTTTTTTTCATTCATTCAATACGTCTAGCTTAACTCATTCATTCGATCAAACAAACTGCACCTGCGAAATGGAATTACTAGAGCTTCTATCATTTATTCAATGTCTCGAGCTTTACGCTTTCAATCAATGAAAAAAACTGCATTCATTCCGTTATTGAATCAAACTTCAATTCCAGATGCAATGAATCAACCGTTTATCTTTGATCCAATGAAAGAAACTATTCTTTTATTTTCTCAATCAAACTGCGTTCATTCATTCATTGAATAATCCTTCAATCATTGATTCAATGAAACAAACTTAATTCATTCATTTAGTGAATCTAACTGCATTCATTCCTTCAATGAAGCAGACTGCACTTATCCATTCAGCAAAACACGCTGCACGTGTAATCGAAACAGTATGGTTTCTGCCAATCGTGGAATGCCATGAGATTAAAGCATTTATTCAATGAAACAAACTACACACATTCATTCAATTAAATAAATGTTACGCATGATTTCAAAGAATAGACATCACTCATTCATTCAATGTGTCAATTTGAACTCATTCTTTCAATCAAGCAAACTTTCAGTGTTCACTTCAAGCTTCTATCATTCATTCCTTGCCACGAGTTGAACGCATTCACTCAATGAAACAAACTGCATTCATTCCGTTGTTGAATCAAACTTCAATTCCAGATGCAATGAATCAACCGTTACTCTTTGACTCAATGAAATATACTATTCTTTTATTTTGTCAATCACACTGCGTTCATTAATTCAATGATTCAAACTGCGTTCATTCATTCATTGAATAATCCTTCAATCAAACAAACTTAATTCATTCATTTAGTGGATCTAACTGCGTTCATTAATTCAATGAAGCAAACTGCACTTATCCATTCAGTAAAACACGTGTAATCGAAACAGTATGGGTTCTGCCAATCGTGGAATGCCATGAGCTTGAAGCATTTATTCAGTGAAAAAAACTGAACAAATTCATTGCACAAACACACTGCACGTATTTATACAATGACAAGAGCTTTTTTTCATTCATTCAATACGTCTAGCTTAACTCATTCATTCAATCAAACAACTGTACCTGCTAAATGGAATTAGGAGAGCTTCTATCATTTATTCAATGTCTCGAGCTTTACGCTTTCAATCAATGAAAACAACTGCATTCATTCCGTTATTGAATCAAACTTCAATTCCAGATGCAATGAATCAACCGTTACTCTTTGTTACAATGAAAGAAACGATTCTTTTATTTTCTCAATCAAACTGCGTTCATTAATTCAATGAATCAAACTGCGTTCATTCATTCATTGAATAATCCGTCAATCATTGATTCAATGAAACAAACTTAATTCATTCATTTAGTAGATCTAACTGCATGCATTCATTCAATGAAGCAAACTGCACTTATCCATTCAGTAAAAAACGTTGCACGTGTAATCGAAAAAGTATGATTTCTGCCAATCGAGGAATGCCATGAGCTTAAAGCATTTATTCAGTGAAACAAACTACACACATTCATTCAATGAAATAAATGTTTCGTGTGAATTCAAAGTGTAGACATCTCTCATTCATTCAATTTGTCAAGCTTAACTCATTCTTTCAATCAAGCAAACTTTCAGTGTTCACTTCAAGCTTCGATCATTCATTCCTTGCCACGAGTTTAACGCATTCACTCAATGAAATAAACTGCACACATTCACTTCAAGCTTATATCATTCATTCCTTGCCACGAGTTTAAAGCATTCACTCAATGAAACAAACTGCACACATTCATTCTTTGAAACAGACTGCACGTATTTATACAATGACTAGAGCTTTTTTCATTCATTCAATACGTCTAGCATAACTCATTCATTCGAAGAAACAAACTGCACCTCCTAAATTGAATTAGTAGAGATTCTATCATTTATTCAATGTCACGAGCTTTACGCTTGAATCAAAGAAGTAACCTGCATTCATTCCGTTATTGAATGAAACTTCAATTCCAGATGAAATGAATCAACCTTTACTCTTTGATACAATGAAAGAAACTATTCTTGTATTTTCTCAATCAAACTGCGTTCATTAATTCAATGAATCAAACTGCGTTCATTCATTCATTGAATAATCCTTCAATCATTGATTCAGTGAAACAAACTTAATTCATTCATTTAGTAGAGCTAACTGCATTCTTTCATTCAATGAAGCAAACTGCACTTATCCATTCAGTAAAACACGTGTAATCGAAACAGTATGGGTTCTGCCAATCGTGGAATGCCATGAGCTTAAAGCATTTATTCAGTGAAACAAACTGCACACATTCATTCTTTGAAACACACTGCACGTATTTATACAATGACTGGAGCTTTTTTTCATTCATTCAATACGTCTAGCTTAACTCATTCATTCGATCAAACAAACTGCACCTGCGAAATGGAATTAGTAGAGCTTCTATCATTTATTCAACGTCTCGAGCTTTACGCTTTAAATCAATGAAAAAAGCTGCATTCATTCCGTTATTGAATCAATCTTCAATTCCAGATGCAATGAATCAACCGTTTCTGTTTGATACAATGAAAGAAACTATTCTTTTATTTTCTCACTCAAACTGCGTTCATTCATTCATTGAATAATCCTTCAATCATTGATTCAATGAAACAAACTTAATTCATTCATTTAGTGAATCTAACTGCATTCATTCCTTCAATGAAGCAGACTGCACTTATCCATTCAGCAAAACACGCTGCACGTGTAATCGAAACAGTATGGTTTCTGCCAATCGTGGAATGCCATGAGATTAAAGCATTTATTCAATGAAACAAACTACACACATTCATTCAATTAAATAAATGTTACGCATGATTTCAAAGAATAGACATCACTCATTCATTCAATGTGTCAATTTGAACTCATTCTTTCAATCAAGCAAACTTTCAGTGTTCACTTCAAGCTTCTATCATTCATTCCTTGCCACGAGGTGAACGCATTCACTCAATGAAACAAACTGCATTCATTCCGTTGTTGACTCAAACTTCAATTCCAGATGCAATGAATCAACCGTTACTCTTTGACTCAATGAAATATACTATTCTTTTATTTTGTCAATCACACTGCGTTCATTAATTCAATGATTCAAACTGCGTTCATTCATTCATTGAATAATCCTTCAATCAAACAAACTTAATTCATTCATTTAGTGGATCTAACTGCGTTCATTAATTCAATGAAGCAAACTGCACTTATACATTCAGTAAAACACGTGTAATCGAAACAGTATGGGTTCTGCCAATCGTGGAATGCCATGAGCTTAAAGCATTTATTCAGTGAAAAAAACTGCACACATTCATTGCACAAACACACTGCACGTATTTATACAATGACAAGAGCTTTTTTTCAATACGTCTAGCTTAACTCATTCATTCAAACAAACAAACTGTACCTGCTAAATGGAATTAGTAGACCTTCTATCATTTATTCAATGTCTCGAGCTTTACGCTTTCAATCAATGAAAAAAACTGCATTCATTCCGTTATTGAATCAAACTTCAATTCCAGATGCAATGAATCAACCGTTACTCTTTGATACAATGAAAGAAACTATTATTTTATATTCTCAATCAAACTGCGTTCATTAATTCAATGAATCAAACTGCGTTCATCCATTCATTGAATAATCCTTCAATCATTGATTCAATGAAACAAACTTAATTCATTCATTTAGTAGATCTAAGTGCATGCATTCATTCAATGAAGCAAACTGCACTTATCCATTCAGTAAAACACGTTGCACGTGTAATCGAAAATGTATGGTTTCTGCCAATCGTGGAATGCCATGAGCTTAAAGCATTTATTCAGTGAAACAAACTACACACATTCATTCAATGAAATAAATGTTTCGTGTGAATTCAAAGTGTAGACATCTCTCATTCATTCAATTGTCAAGCTTAACTCATTCTTTCAATCAAGCAAACTGTAAGTGTTCACTTCAAGCTTCGATCATTCATTCCTCGCCACGAGTTTAACGCATTCACTCAATGAAATAAACTGCACACATTCACTTCAAGCTTATATCATTCATTCCTTGCCACGAGTTTAAAGCATTCACTCAATGAAACAAACTGCACACATTCATTCTTTGAAACAGACTGCACGTATTTATACAATGACTAGAGCTTTTTTCATTCATTCAATACGTCTAGCTGAACTCATTCATTCGAAGAAACAAACTGCACCTCCTAAATTGAATTAGTAGAGATTCGATCATTTATTCAATGTCACGAGCTTTACGCTTGAATCAAAGAAGAAACCTGCATTCATTCCGTTATTGAATCAAACTTCAATTCCAGATGAAATGAATCAACCTTTACTCTTTGATACAATGAAAGAAACGATTCTTTTATTTTCTCAATCAAACTGCGTTCATTAATTCAATGAATCAAACTGCGTTCATTCATTCATTGAATAATCCTTCAAGCAATGAATCCTTCAATTCAATGAAACAAACTTAATTCATTCATTTAGTAGATCTAACTGCATGCATTCATTCAATGAAGCAAACTGCACTTATCCATTCAGTAAAAAACGTTGCACGTGTAATCGAAAAAGTATGATTTCTGCCAATCGAGAAATGCCATGAGCTTAAAGCATTTATTCAGTGAAACAAACTACACACATTCATTCAATGAAATAAATGTTTCGTGTGAATTCAAAGTGTAGACATCTCTCATTCATTCAATTTGTCAAGCTTAACTCATTCTTTCAATCAAGCAAACTGTAAGTGTTCACTTCAAGCTTCGATCATTCATTCCTTGCCACGAGTTTAACGCATTCACTCAATGAAATAAACTGCACACATTCACTTCAAGCTTATATCATTCATTCCTTGCCACGAGTTTAAAGCATTCACTCAATGAAACAAACTGCACACATTCATTCTTTGAAACAGACTGCACGTATTTATACAATGACTAGAGCTTTTTTCATTCATTCAATACGTCTAGCTTAACTCATTCATTCGAAGAAACAAACTGCACCTCCTAAATTGAATTAGTAGAGATTCTATCATTTATTCAATGTCACCAGCTTTACGCTTGAATCAAAGAAGTAACCTGCATTCATTCCGTTATTGAATGAAGCTTCAATTCCAGATGAAATGAATCAACCTTTACTCTTTGATACAATGAAAGAAACGATTCTTTTATTTTCTCAATCAAACTGCGTTCATTAATTCAATGAATCAAACTGCGTTCATTCATTCATTGAATAATCCTTCAATCATTGATTCAGTGAAACAAACTTAATTCATTCATTTAGTAGAGCTAACTGCATTCTTTCATTCAATGAAGCAAACTGCACTTATCCATTCAGTAAAACACGTGTAATCGAAACAGTATGGGTTCTGCCAATCGTGGAATGCCATGAGCTTAAAGCATTTATTCAGTGAAACAAACTGCACACATTCATTCTTTGAAACACACTGCACGTATTTATACAATGACTGGAGCTTTTTTTCATTCATTCAATACGTCTAGCTTAACTCATTCATTCGATCAAACAAACTGCACCTGCGAAATGGAATTAGTAGAGCTTCTATCATTTATTCAACGTCTCGAGCTTTACGCTTTAAATCAATGAAAAAAGCTGCATTCATTCCGTTATTGAATCAATCTTCAATTCCAGATGCAATGAATCAACCGTTTCTCTTTGATACAATGAAAGAAACTATTCTTTTATTTTCTCACTCAAACTGCGTTCATTCATTCATTGAATAATCCTTCAATCATTGATTCAATGAAACAAACTTAATTCATTCATTTAGTGAATCTAACTGCATTCATTCCTTCAATGAAGCAGACTGCACTTATCCCTTCAGCAAAACACGCTGCACGTGTAATCGAAACAGTATGGTTTCTGCCAATCGTGGAATGCCATGAGATTAAAGCATTTATTCAATGAAACAAACTACACACATTCATTCAATTAAATAAATGTTACGCATGATTTCAAAGAATAGACATCACTCATTCATTCAATGTGTCAATTTGAACTCATTCTTTCAATCAAGCAAACTTTCAGTGTTCACTTCAAGCTTCTATCATTCATTCCTTGCCACGAGTTGAACGCATTCACTCAATGAAACAAACTGCATTCATTCCGTTGTTGACTCAAACTTCAATTCCAGATGCAATGAATCAACCGTTACTCTTTGACTCAATGAAATATACTATTCTTTTATTTTGTCAATCACACTGCGTTCATTAATTCAATGATTCAAACTGCGTTCATTCATTCATTGAATAATCCTTCAATCAAACAAACTTAATTCATTCATTTAGTGGATCTAACTGCGTTCATTAATTCAATGAAGCAAACTGCACTTATACATTCAGTAAAACACGTGTAATCGAAACAGTATGGGTTCTGCCAATCGTGGAATGCCATGAGCTTAAAGCATTTATTCAGTGAAAAAAACTGCACACATTCATTGCACAAACACACTGCACGTATTTATACAATGACAAGAGCTTTTTTTCAATACGTCTAGCTTAACTCATTCATTCGATCAAACAAACTGCACCTGCGAAATGGAATTACTAGATCTTCTATCATTTATTCAACGTCTCGAGCTTTACGCTTTAAATCAATGAAAAAAACTGCATTCATTCCGTTATTGAATCAAACTTCAATTCCAGATGCAATGAATCAACCGTTTCTCTTTGATCCAATGAAAGAAACTATTCTTTTATTTTCTCAATCAAACTGCGTTCATTCATTCATTGAATAATCCTTCAATCATTGATTCAATGAAACAAACTTAATTCATTCATTTAGTGAATCTAACTGCATTCATTCCTTCAATGAAGCAGACTGCACTTATCCATTCAGCAAAACACGCTGCACGTGTAATCGAAACAGTATGGTTTCTGCCAATCGTGGAATGCCATGCGATTAAAGCATTTATTCAATGAAACAAACTACACACATTCATTCAATTAAATAAATGTCACGCATGATTTCAATGAATAGACATCACTCATTCATTCAATGTGTCAATTTGAACTCATTCTTTCAATCAAGCAAACTTTCAGTGTTCACTTCAAGCTTCTATCATTCATTCCTTGCCACGAGTTGAACGCATTCACTCAATGAAACAAACTGCATTCATTCCGTTGTTGACTCAAACTTCAATTCCAGATGCAATGAATCAACCGTTACTCTTTGACTCAATGAAATATACTATTCTTTTATTTTGTCAATCACACTGCGTTCATTAATTCAATGATTCAAACTGCGTTCATTCATTCATTGAATAATCCTTCAATCAAACAAACTTAATTCATTCATTTAGTGGATCTAACTGCGTTCATTAATTCAATGAAGCAAACTGCACTTCTCCATTCAGTAAAACACGTGTAATCGAAACAGTATGGGTTCTGCCAATCGTGGAATGCCATGAGCTTAAAGCATTTATTCAGTGAAAAAAACTGCACACATTCATTGCACAAACACACTGCACGTATTTATACAATGACAAGAGCTTTTTTTCAATACGTCTAGCTTAACTCATTCATTCAAACAAACAAACTGTACCTGCTAAATGGAATTAGTAGACCTTCTATCATTTATTCAATGTCTCGAGCTTTACGCTTTCAATCAATGAAAAAAACTGCATTCATTCCGTTATTGAATCAAACTTCAATTCCAGATGCAATGAATCAACCGTTACTCTTTGATACAATGAAAGAAACTATTATTTTATATTCTCAATCAAACTGCGTTCATTAATTCAATGAATCAAACTGCGTTCATCCATTCATTGAATAATCCTTCAATCATTGATTCAATGAAACAAACTTAATTCATTCATTTAGTAGATCTAAGTGCATGCATTCATTCAATGAAGCAAACTGCACTTATCCATTCAGTAAAACACGTTGCACGTGTAATCGAAAATGTATGGTTTCTGCCAATCGTGGAATGCCATGAGCTTAAAGCATTTATTCAGTGAAACAAACTACACACATTCATTCAATGAAATAAATGTTCCGTGTGAATTCAAAGTGTAGACATCTCTCATTCATTCAATTTGTCAAGCTTAACTCATTCTTTCAATCAAGCAAACTGTAAGTGTTCACTTCAAGCTTCGATCATTCATTCCTTGCCACGAGTTTAACGCATTCAGTCAATGAAACAAACTGCACAATTTCACTTCAAGCTTATATCATTCATTCCTTGCCACGAGTTTAAAGCATTCACTCAATGCACACATTCATTCTTTGAAACAGACTGCACGTATTTATACAATGACTAGAGCTTTTTTCATTCATTCAATACGTCGAGCTAAACTCATTCATTCGAAGAAACAAACTGCACCTCCTAAATTGAATTAGTAGAGATTCGATCATTTATTCAATGTCACGAGCTTTACGCTTGAATCAAAGAAGAAACCTGCATTCATTCCGTTATTGAATCAAACTTCAATTCCAGATGCAATGAATCAACCTTTACTCTTTGATACAATGAAAGAAACGATTCTTTTATTTTCTCAATCAAACTGCGTTCATCAATTCAATGAATCAAACTGCGTTCGTTCATTCATTGAATAATCCTTCAATCATTGATTCAATGAAACAAACTTAATTCATTCATTTAGTAGATCTAACTGCATGCATTCATTCAATGAAGCAAACTGCACTTATCCATTCAGTAAAAAACGTTGCACGTGTAATCGAAAAAGTATGATTTCTGCCAATCGAGGAATGCCATGAGCTTAAAGCATTTATTCAGTGAAACAAACTACACACATTCATTCAATGAAATAAATGTTTCGTGTGAATTCAAAGTGTAGACATCTCTCATTCATTCAATTTGTCAAGCTTAACTCATTCTTTCAATCAAGCAAACTGTAAGTGTTCACTTCAAGCTTCGATCATTCATTCCTTGCCACGAGTTTAACGCATTCACTCAATGAAATAAACTGCACACATTCACTTCAAGCTTATATCATTCATTCCTTGCCACGAGTTTAAAGCATTCACTCAATGAAACAAACTGCACACATTCATTCTTTGAAACAGACTGCACGTATTTATACAATGACTAGAGCTTTTTTCATTCATTCAATACGTCTAGCTTAACTCATTCATTCGAAGAAACAAACTGCACCTCCTAAATTGAATTAGTAGAGATTCTATCATTTATTCAATGTCACGAGCTTTACGCTTGAATCAAAGAAGTAACCTGCATTCATTCCGTTATTGAATGAAACTTCAATTCCAGATGAAATGAATCAACCTTTACTCTTTGATACAATGAAAGAAACTATTCTTGTATTTTCTCAATCAAACTGCGTTCATTAATTCAATGAATCAAACTGCGTTCATTCATTCATTGAATAATCCTTCAATCATTGATTCAGTGAAACAAACTTAATTCATTCATTTAGTAGAGCTAACTGCATTCTTTCATTCAATGAAGCAAACTGCACTTATCCATTCAGTAAAACACGTGTAATCGAAAAAGTATGATTTCTGCCAATCGTGGAATGCCATGAGCTTAAAGCATTTATTCAGTGAAACAAACTGCACACATTCATTCTTTGAAACACACTGCACGTATTTATACAATGACTGGAGCTTTTTTTCATTCATTCAATACGTCTAGCTTAACTCATTCATTCGATCAAACAAACTGCACCTGCGATATGGAATTAGTAGAGCTTCTATCATTTATTCAACGTCTCGAGATTTACGCTTTAAATCAATGAAAAAAGCTGCATTCATTCCGTTATTGAATCAATCTTCAATTCCAGATGCAATGAATCAACCGTTTCTCTTTGATACAATGAAAGAAACTATTCTTTTATTTTCTCACTCAAACTGCGTTCATTCATTCATTGAATAATCCTTCAATCATTGATTCAATGAAACAAACTTAATTCATTCATTTAGTGAATCTAACTGCATTCATTCCTTCAATGAAGCAGACTGCACTTATCCATTCAGCAAAACACGCTGCACGTGTAATCGAAACAGTATGGTTTCTGCCAATCGTGGAATGCCATGAGATTAAAGCATTTATTCAATGAAACAAACTACACACATTCATTCAATTAAATAAATGTCACGCATGATTTCAAAGAATAGACATCACTCATTCATTCAATGTGTCAATTTGAACTCATTCTTTCAATCAAGCAAACTTTCAGTGTTCACTTCAAGCTTCTATCATTCATTCCTTGCCACGAGTTGAACGCATTCACTCAATGAAACAAACTGCATTCATTCCGTTGTTGACTCAAACTTCAATTCCAGATGCAATGAATCAACCGTTACTCTTTGACTCAATGAAATATACTATTCTTTTATTTTGTCAATCACACTGCGTTCATTAATTCAATGATTCAAACTGCGTTCATTCATTCATTGAATAATCCTTCAATCAAACAAACTTAATTCATTCATTTAGTGGATCTAACTGCGTTCATTAATTCAATGAAGCAAACTGCACTTCTCCATTCAGTAAAACACGTGTAATCGAAACAGTATGGGTTCTGCCAATCGTGGAATGCCATGAGCTTAAAGCATTTATTCAGTGAAAAAAACTGCACACATTCATTGCACAAACACACTGCACGTATTTATACAATGACAAGAGCTTTTTTTCAATACGTCTAGCTTAACTCATTCATTCAAACAAACAAACTGTACCTGCTAAATGGAATTAGTAGACCTTCTATCATTTATTCAATGTCTCGAGCTTTACGCTTTCAATCAATGAAAAAAACTGCATTCATTCCGTTATTGAGTCAAACTTCAATTCCAGATGCAATGAATCAACCGTTACTCTTTGATACAATGAAAGAAACTATTATTTTATATTCTCAATCAAACTGCGTTCATTAATTCAATGAATCAAACTGCGATCATCCATTCATTGAATAATCCTTCAATCATTGATTCAATGAAACAAACTTAATTCATTCATTTAGTAGATCTAAGTGCATGCATTCATTCAATGAAGCAAACTGCACTTATCCATTCAGTAAAACACGTTGCACGTGTAATCGAAAATGTATGGTTTCTGCCAATCGTGGAATGCCATGAGCTTAAAGCATTTATTCAGTGAAACAAACTACACACATTCATTCAATGAAATAAATGTTCCGTGTGAATTCAAAGTGTAGACATCTCTCATTCATTCAATTTGTCAAGCTTAACTCATTCTTTCAATCAAGCAAACTGTAAGTGTTCACTTCAAGCTTCGATCATTCATTCCTTGCCACGAGTTTAACGCATTCAGTCAATGAAACAAACTGCACAATTTCACTTCAAGCTTATATCATTCATTCCTTGCCACGAGTTTAAAGCATTCACTCAATGAAACAAACTGCACACATTCATTCTTTGAAACAGACTGCACGTATTTATACAATGACTAGAGCTTTTTTCATTCATTCAATACGTCGAGCTAAACTCATTCATTCGAAGAAACAAACTGCACCTCCTAAATTGAATTAGTAGAGATTCGATCATTTATTCAATGTCACGAGCTTTACGCTTGAATCAAAGAAGAAACCTGCATTCATTCCGTTATTGAATCAAACTTCAATTCCAGATGCAATGAATCAACATTTACTCTTTGATACAATGAAAGAAACGATTCTTTTATTTTCTCAATCAAACTGCGTTCATCAATTCAATGAATCAAACTGCGTTCGTTCATTCATTGAATAATCCTTCAATCATTGATTCAATGAAACAAACTTAATTCATTCATTTAGTAGATCTAACTGCATGCATTCATTCAATGAAGCAAACTGCACTTATCCATTCAGTAAAAAACGTTGCACGTGTAATCGAAAAAGTATGATTTCTGCCAATCGAGGAATGCCATGAGCTTAAAGCATTTATTCAGTGAAACAAACTACACACATTCATTCAATGAAATAAATGTTTCGTGTGAATTCAAAGTGTAGACATCTCTCATTCATTCAATTTGTCAAGCTTAACTCATTCTTTCAATCAAGCAAACTTTCAGTGTTCACTTCAAGCTTCTATCATTCATTCCTTGCCACGAGTTTAACGCATTCACTCAATGAAATAAACTGCACACATTCACTTCAAGCTTATATCATTCATTCTTTGCCACGAGTTGAAAGCATTCACTCAATGAAACAAACTGCACACATTCATTCTTTGAAACAGACTGCACGTATTTATACAATGACTAGAGCTTTTTTCATTCATTCAATACGTCTAGCTTAACTCATTCATTCGAAGAAACAAACTGCACCTCCTAAATTGAATTAGTAGAGATTCTATCATTTATTCAATGTCACCAGCTTTACGCTTGAATCAAAGAAGTAACCTGCATTCATTCCGTTATTGAATGAAACTTCAATTCCAGATGAAATGAATCAACCTTTACTCTTTGATACAATGAAAGAAACTATTCTTGTATTTTCTCAATCAAACTGCGTTCATTAATTCAATGAATCAAACTGCGTTCATTCATTCATTGAATAATCCTTCAATCATTGATTCAGTGAAACAAACTTAATTCATTCATTTAGTAGAGCTAACTGCATTCTTTCATTCAATGAAGCAAACTGCACTTATCCATTCAGTAAAACACGTGTAATCGAAAAAGTATGATTTCTGCCAATCGTGGAATGCCATGAGCTTAAAGCATTTATTCAGTGAAACAAACTGCACACATTCATTCTTTGAAACACACTGCACGTATTTATACAATGACTGGAGCTTTTTTTCATTCATTCAATACGTCTAGCTTAACTCATTCATTCGATCAAACAAACTGCACCTGCGATATGGAATTAGTAGAGCTTCTATCATTTATTCAACGTCTCGAGATTTACGCTTTAAATCAATGAAAAAAGCTGCATTCATTCCGTTATTGAATCAATCTTCAATTCCAGATGCAATGAATCAACCGTTTCTCTTTGATACAATGAAAGAAACTATTCTTTTATTTTCTCACTCAAACTGCGTTCATTCATTCATTGAATAATCCTTCAATCATTGATTCAATGAAACAAACTTAATTCATTCATTTAGTGAATCTAACTGCATTCATTCCTTCAATGAAGCAGACTGCACTTATCCATTCAGCAAAACACGCTGCACGTGTAATCGAAACAGTATGGTTTCTGCCAATCGTGGAATGCCATGAGATTAAAGCATTTATTCAATGAAACAAACTACACACATTCATTCAATTAAATAAATGTCACGCATGATTTCAAAGAATAGACATCACTCATTCATTCAATGTGTCAATTTGAACTCATTCTTTCAATCAAGCAAACTTTCAGTGTTCACTTCAAGCTTCTATCATTCATTCCTTGCCACGAGTTGAACGCATTCACTCAATGAAACAAACTGCATTCATTCCGTTGTTGACTCAAACTTCAATTCCAGATGCAATGAATCAACCGTTACTCTTTGACTCAATGAAATATACTATTCTTTTATTTTGTCAATCACACTGCGTTCATTAATTCAATGATTCAAACTGCGTTCATTCATTCATTGAATAATCCTTCAATCAAACAAACTTAATTCATTCATTTAGTGGATCTAACTGCGTTCATTAATTCAATGAAGCAAACTGCACTTCTCCATTCAGTAAAACACGTGTAATCGAAACAGTATGGGTTCTGCCAATCGTGGAATGCCATGAGCTTAAAGCATTTATTCAGTGAAAAAAACTGCACACATTCATTGCACAAACACACTGCACGTATTTATACAATGACAAGAGCTTTTTTTCAATACGTCTAGCTTAACTCATTCATTCAAACAAACAAACTGTACCTGCTAAATGGAATTAGTAGACCTTCTATCATTTATTCAATGTCTCGAGCTTTACGCTTTCAATCAATGAAAAAAACTGCATTCATTCCGTTATTGAGTCAAACTTCAATTCCAGATGCAATGAATCAACCGTTACTCTTTGATACAATGAAAGAAACTATTATTTTATATTCTCAATCAAACTGCGTTCATTAATTCAATGAATCAAACTGCGATCATCCATTCATTGAATAATCCTTCAATCATTGATTCAATGAAACAAACTTAATTCATTCATTTAGTAGATCTAAGTGCATGCATTCATTCAATGAAGCAAACTGCACTTATCCATTCAGTAAAACACGTTGCACGTGTAATCGAAAATGTATGGTTTCTGCCAATCGTGGAATGCCATGAGCTTAAAGCATTTATTCAGTGAAACAAACTACACACATTCATTCAATGAAATAAATGTTCCGTGTGAATTCAAAGTGTAGACATCTCTCATTCATTCAATTTGTCAAGCTTAACTCATTCTTTCAATCAAGCAAACTGTAAGTGTTCACTTCAAGCTTCGATCATTCATTCCTTGCCACGAGTTTAACGCATTCAGTCAATGAAACAAACTGCACAATTTCACTTCAAGCTTATATCATTCATTCCTTGCCACGAGTTTAAAGCATTCACTCAATGAAACAAACTGCACACATTCATTCTTTGAAACAGACTGCACGTATTTATACAATGACTAGAGCTTTTTTCATTCATTCAATACGTCTAGCTTAACTCATTCATTCGAAGAAACAAACTGCACCTCCTAAATTGAATTAGTAGAGATTCGATCATTTATTCAATGTCACGAGCTTTACGCTTGAATCAAAGAAGAAACCTGCATTCATTCCGTTATTGAATCAAACTTCAATTCCAGATGCAATGAATCAACATTTACTCTTTGATACAATGAAAGAAACGATTCTTTTATTTTCTCAATCAAACTGCGTTCATCAATTCAATGAAACAAACTGCGTTCGTTCATTCATTGAATAATCCTTCAATCATTGATTCAATGAAACAAACTTAATTCATTCATTTAGTAGATCTAACTGCATGCATTCATTCAATGAAGCAAACTGCACTTATCCATTCAGTAAAAAACGTTGCACGTGTAATCGAAAAAGTATGATTTCTGCCAATCGAGGAATGCCATGAGCTTAAAGCATTTATTCAGTGAAACAAACTACACACATTCATTCAATGAAATAAATGTTTCGTGTGAATTCAAAGTGTAGACATCTCTCATTCATTCAATTTGTCAAGCTTAACTCATTCTTTCAATCAAGCAAACTTTCAGTGTTCACTTCAAGCTTCTATCATTCATTCCTTGCCACGAGTTTAACGCATTCACTCAATGAAATAAACTGCACACATTCACTTCAAGCTTATATCATTCATTCTTTGCCACGAGTTTAAAGCATTCACTCAATGAAACAAACTGCACACATTCATTCTTTGAAACAGACTGCACGTATTTATACAATGACTAGAGCTTTTTTCATTCATTCAATACGTCTAGCTTAACTCATTCATTCGAAGAAACAAACTGCACCTCCTAAATTGAATTAGTAGAGATTCTATCATTTATTCAATGTCACCAGCTTTACGCTTGAATCAAAGAAGTAACCTGCATTCATTCCGTTATTGAATGAAGCTTCAATTCCAGATGCAATGAATCAACCTTTACTCTTTGATACAATGAAAGAAACTATTCTTGTATTTTCTCAATCAAACTGCGTTCATTAATTCAATGAATCAAACTGCGTTCATTCATTCATTGAATAATCCTTCAATCATTGATTCAATGAAACAAACTTAATTCATTCATTTAGTAGATCTAACTGCATTCTTTCATTCAATGAAGCAAACTGCACTTATCCATTCAGTAAAACACGTGTAATCGAAACAGTATGGGTTCTGCCAATCGTGGAATGCCATGAGCTTAAAGCATTTATTCAGTGAAAAAAACTGCACACATTCATTCTTTGAAACACACTGCACGTATTTATACAATGACTGGAGCTTTTTTTTCATTCATTCAATACGTCTAGCTTAACTCATTCATTCGATCAAACAAACTGCACCTGCGAAATGGAATTAGTAGAGCTTCTATCATTTATTCAATGTCTCGAGCTTTACGCTTTCAATCAATGAAAAAAACTGCATTCATTCCGTTATTGAATCAAACTTCAATTCCAGATGCAATGAATCAACCGTTTATCTTTGATACAATGAAAGAAACTATTCTTTTATTTTCTCAATCAAACTGCGTTCATTCATTCATTGAATAATCCTTCAATCATTGATTCAATGAAACAAACTTTAATTCATTCATTTAGTGAATCTAACTGCATTCATTCCTTCAATGAAGCAGACTGCACTTATCCATTCAGCAAAACACGCTGCACGTGTAATCGAAACAGTATGGTTTCTGCCAATCGTGGAATGCCATGAGATTAAAGCATTTATTCAATGAAACAAACTACACACATTCATTCAATTAAATAAATGTTACGCATGATTTCAAAGAATAGACATCACTCATTCATTCAATGTGTCAATTTGAACTCATTCTATCAATCAAGCAAACTTTCAGTGTTCACTTCAAGCTTCTATCATTCATTCCTTGCCACGAGTTGAACGCATTCACTCAATGAAACAAACTGCATTCATTCCGTTGTTGAATCAAACTTCAATTCCAGATGCAATGAATCAACCGTTACTCTTTGACTCAATGAAATATACTATTCTTTTATTTTGTCACTCACACTGCGTTCATTAATTCAATGATTCAAACTGCGTTCATTCATTCATTGAATAATCCTTCAATCAAACAAACTTAATTCATTCATTTAGTGGATCTAACTGCGTTCATTAATTCAATGAAGCAAACTGCACTTATCCATTCAGTAAAACACGTGTAATCGAAACAGTATGGGTTCTGCCAATCGTGGAATGCCATGAGCTTAAAGCATTTATTCAGTGAAAAAAACTGAAAAAATTCATTGCATAAACACACTGCACGTATTTATACAATGACAAGAGCTTTTTTTCATTCATTCAATACGTCTAGCTTAACTCATTCATTCAATCAAACAAAGTGTACCTGCTAAATGGAATTAGTAGAGCTTCTATCATTTATTCAATGTCTCGAGCTTTACGCTTTCAATCAATGAAAACAACTGCATTCATTCCGTTATTGAATCAAATTTCAATTCCAGATGCAATGAATCAACCGTTACTCTTTGATACAATGAAAGAAACTATTATTTTATATTCTCAATCAAACTGCGTTTATTAATTCAATGAATCAAACTGCGTTCATTCATTCATTGAATAATCCTTCAATCATTGATTCAATGAAACAAACTTAATTCATTCATTTAGTAGATCTAACTGCATGTATTCATTCAATGAAGCAAACTGCACTATCCATTCAGTAAAACACGTTGCACGTGTAATCGAAACAGTATGATTTCTGCCAATCGTGGAATGCCATGAGCTTTAGGCATTTATTCGGTGAAACAAACTACACACATTCATTCAATGAAATAAATGTTTCGTGTGAATTCAAAGTGTAGACATCTCTCATTCATTCAATTTGTCCAGCTTAACTCATTCTTTCAATCAAGCAAACTGTAAGTGTTCACTTCAAGCTTCTATCATTCATTCCTTGCCACGAGTTTAACGCATTCACTCAATGAAATAAACTGCACACATTCACTTCAAGCTTATATCATTCATTCCTTGCCACGAATTTAAAGCATTCACTCAATGAAACAAACTGAACACATTCATTCTTTAAAACAGACTGCACGTATTTATTCAATGACTAGAGCTTTTTTCATTCATTCAATACGTCTAGCTTAACTCATTCATTCGAAGAAACAAACTGCACCTCCTAAATTGAATTAGTAGAGATTCTATCATTTATTCAATGTCACGAGCTTTACGCTTGAATCAAAGAAGAAACCTGCATTCGTTCCGTTATTGAATCAAACTTCAATTCCAGATGCAATGAATCAACCTTTACTCTTTGATACAATGAAAGAAACTATTCTTTTATTTTCTCAATCAAACTGCGTACATTAATTCAATGAATCAAACTGCGTTCATTCATTCATTGAATAATCCTTCAATCATTGATTCAATGAAACAAACTTAATTCATTCATTTAGTAGAGCTAACTGCATTCTTTCATTCAATGAAGGAAACTGCACTTATCCATTCAGTAAAACACGTGTAATCGAAACAGTATGGGTTCTGCCAATCGTGGAATGCCATGAGCTTAAAACATTTTTTCAGTGAAACAAACTACACACATTCATTCAATGAAATAAATGTTACGTCTGAATTCAAAGAGTAGACATTTCTCATTCATTTAATATGTCAAGCTGAAATCACTCTTTCAATCAAGCAAACTGTAAGTGTTCACTTCAACTTTCTATCATTCATTCCTTGCCACGAGTTTTACGCATTCATTCAATGAAACAAACTGCACACATTCATTCTTTGAAACAGACTGCACGTATTAACACAATGTTTAGAGCTTTTTCATTCATTCAATGTGTCTAGCTTAACTCATTCATTCGATGAAACAAACTGCACCTGCTAATTGAATTAGTTGAGCTTCTATCATTAATTCAATGTTTCGATCTTAACGCATTCACCCAATGAAACAAAGTGCACACAGTCATTCTTAGAAACATACTGCAAGTACTAATTCAATGAGTAGAGCTTTTTTTAATTCATGTAATGTGTCTAGCTTAATGCATTCATCCGATGAAACAAACTGCACATGCTAATTGAATTATTAGAGCTTCTACCATTTATTCAATGTCTCGATCTTAACGATTTCATTCAATGAACAAACTGCATTCATTCCTTTACTGAATCAAGTTTCAATCCCTGATGCAATAAATCAAACGTTACTCTTTGATTCAATGAAATAAACCAGTCTTTCATTCATACAATGAAACTGCAGTGACTCATTTACTGAAATACAGTTAATTCAATGAGTAGAGCTTTTGCTCTTCGTTCAATGCCAGGAACGGAACACATTCTTTCAACGAAACAAACTGCGTTCATTCATTTAATGAATAAAACTTCAATCATTGATTCAATGAAACATTCTTAATTCATTCATTTTGTAGATCTAACTGCATTCATTCATTCAATGAAGCAGACTGCACTTATCCATTCAGCAAAACACGCTGCACGTGTAATCGAAACAGTATGGTTTCTGCCAATCGTGGAATGCCATGAGCTTAAAGCATTTATTCAGGGAAACCAACTGCACACATTCATTCTTTGAAACACAGTGCACGTATTTATACAATGACTAGAGCTTTTCTTCACTCATTCAATACGTCTAGCTTAACTCATTCATTCGATCAAACAAACTGTACCTGCTAAATGGAATTAGTAGAGCTTCTATCATTTATTCAATGTCTCGTGCTTTACGCTTTCAATCAATGAAAAACACTGCATTCATTCCGTTATTGAATCAACCGTTTCTGTTTGATACAATGAAAGAAACTATTCTTTTATTTTCTCAATCAAACTGCGTTCATTCATTCATTGAATAATCCTTCAATCATTGATTCAATGAAACAAACTTAATTCATTCATTTAGTGAATCTAACTGCATTCATTCCTTCAATGAAGCAGACTGCACTTATCCATTCAGCAAAACACGGTGTAATCGAAACAGTATGGTTTCTGCCAATCGTGGAATGCCATGAGATTAAAGCATTTATTCAATGAAACAAACTACACACATTCATTCAATTAAATAAATGTTACGCATGATTTCAAAGAATAGACATCACTCATTCATTCAATGTGTCAATTTGAACTCATTCTTTCAATCAAGCAAACTTTCAGTGTTCACTTCAAACTTCTATCATTCATTCCTTGCCACGAGTTCAACGCATTCACTCAATGAAACAAACTGCATTCATTCCGTTGTTGAATCAAACTTCAATTCCAGATGCAATGAATCAACCGTTACTCTTTGACTCAATGAAATAAACTATTCTTTTATTTTGTCAATCACACTGCGTTCATTAATTCAATGAATCAAACTGCGTTCATTCATTCATTGAATAATCCTTCATACAAACAAACTTAATTCATTCATTTAGTGGATCTAACTGCGTTCATTAATTCAATGAAGCAAACTGCACTTATCCATTCAGTAAAACACGTGTAATCGAAACAGTATGGGTTCTGCCAATCGTGGAATGCCATGAGCTTAAAGCATTTATTCAGTGAAAAAAACTGCACAAATTCATTGCACAATCACACTGCACGTATTTATACAATGACAAGAGCTTTTTTTCGATCATTCAATACGTCTAGCTGAACTCATTCATTCAATCAAACAAACTGTACCTGCTAAATGGAATTAGTAGACCTTCTATCATTTATTCAATGTCTCGAGCTTTACGCTTTCAATCAATGAAAAAACTGCATTCATTCCGTTATTGAATCAAACTTCAATTCCAGATGCAATGAATCAACCGTTACTCTTTGATACAATGAAAGAAACTATTATTTTATATTCTCAATCAAACTGCGTTTATTAATTCAATGAATCAAACTGCGTTCATTCATTCATTGAATAATCCTTCAATCATTGATTCAATGAAACAAACTTAATTCATTCATTTAGTAGATCTAACTGCATGCATTCATTCAATGAAGCAAACTGCACTTATCCATTCAGTAAAACACGTTGCACGTGTAATCGAAAATGTATGGTTTCTGCCAATCGTGGAATGCCATGAGCTTAGAGCATTTATTCAGTGAAACAAACTACACACATTCATTCAATGAAATAAATGTTTCGTGTGAATTCAAAGTGTAGACATCTCTCATTCATTCAATTTGTCAAGCTTAACTCATTCTTTCAATCAAGCAAACTGTAAGTGTTCACTTCAAGCTTCAATCATTCATTCCTTGCCACGAATTTAACGCATTCACTCAATGAAACAAACTGCACTCATTCACTTCAAGCTTATATCATCATTCCTTGCCACGGGTTTAAAGCATTCACTCAATGAAACAAACTGCACACATTCATTCTTTGAAACAGACTTCACGTATTTATACAATGACTAGAGCTTTTTTCATTCATTCAATACGTCTAGCTTAACTCATTCATTCGAAGAAACAAACTGCACCTCCTAAATTGAATTAGTAGAGATTCTATCATTTATTCAATGTCACGAGCTTTACGCTTGAATAAAAGAAGAAACCTGCATTCATTCCGTTGTTGAATGAAACTTCAATTCCAGATGCAATGAATCAACCGTTACACTTTGACTCAATGAAATAAACTATTCTTTTATTTTGTCAATCACACTGCGTTCATTAATTCAATGAATCAAACTGCGTTCATTCATTCATTGAATAATCCTTCAATCATTGATTCAATGAAACAAACTTAATTCATTTATTGAGTGGATCTAACTGCATTCATTCCTTCAATGAAGCAGACTGCACTTATCCATTCACCAAAACACGCTGCACCTGTAATCGAAACAGTATGGTTTCTGCCAATCATGGAATTCCATGAGCTTAAAACATTTTTTCAGTGAAACAAACTACACACATTCATTCAATGAAATAAATGTTACGTGTGAATTCAAAGAGTAGGCATTTCTCATTCACTTAATATGTCAAGCTGAAATCACTCTTTCAATCAAGCAAACTGTAAGTGTTCACTTCAACTTTCTATCATTCATTCCTTGCCACGAGTTTAACGCATTCATTCAATGAAACAAACTGCACACATTCATTCTTTGAAACAGACTGCACGTATTAGCACAATGTTTAGAGCTTTTTCATTCATTCAATGTGTCTAGCTTAACTCATTCATTCGATGAAACAAACTGCACCTGCTAATTGAATTAGTTGAGCTTCTATCATTAATTCAATGTTTGGATCTTAACGCATTCACCCAATGAAACAAAGTGCACACAGTCATTCTTAGAAACATACTGCAAGTACTAATTCAATGAGTAGAGCTTTTTTTAATTCATGTAATGTGTCTAGCTTAATGCATTCATCCGATGAAACAAACTGCACATGCTAATTGAATTATTAGAGCTTCTACCATTTATTCAATGTCTCGATCTTAACGATTTCATTCAATGAACAAACTGCATTCATTCCTTTACTGAATCAAGTTTCAATCCCTGATGCAATAAATCAAACGTTACTCTTTGATTCAATGAAATAAACCAGTCTTTCATTCATACAATGAAACTGCAGTGACTCATTTACTGAAATACAGTTAATTCATTGAGTAGAGCTTTTGCTCTTCGTTCAATGCCAGGAACGGAACACATTCTTTCAACGAAACAAACTGCGTTCATTCATTTAATGAATAAAACTTCAATCATTGATTCAATGAAACATTCTTAATTCATTCATTTTGTAGATCTAACTGCATTCATTCATTCAATGAAGCAGACTGCACTTATCCATTCAGCAAAACACGCTGCACGTGTAATCGAAACAGTATGGTTTCTGCCAATCGTGGAATGCCATGAGCTTAAAGCATTTATTCAGGGAAACCAACTGCACACATTCATTCTTTGAAACACAGTGCACGTATTTATACAATGACTAGAGCTTTTCTTCACTCATTCAATACGTCTAGCTTAACTCATTCATTCGATCAAACAAACTGTACCTGCTAAATGGAATTAGTAGAGCTTCTATCATTTATTCAATGTCTCGTGCTTTACGCTTTCAATCAATGAAAAACACTGCATTCATTCCGTTATTGAATCAACCGTTTCTGTTTGATACAATGAAATAAACTATTCTTTTATTTTCTCAATCAAACTGCGTTCATTCATTCATTGAATAATCCTTCAATCATTGATTCAATGAAACAAACTTAATTCATTCATTTAGTGAATCTAACTGCATTCATTCCTTCAATGAAGCAGACTGCACTTATCCATTCAGCAAAACACGGTGTAATCGAAACAGTATGGTTTCTGCCAATCGTGGAATGCCATGAGATTAAAGCATTTATTCAATGAAACAAACTACACACATTCATTCAATTAAATAAATGTTACGCATGATTTCAAAGAATAGACATCAGTCATTCATTCAATGTGTCAATTTGAACTCATTCTATCAATCAAGCAAACTTTCAGTGTTCACTTCAAGCTTCTATCATTCATTCCTTGCCACGAGTTGAACGCAATCACTCAATGAAACAAACTGCATTCATTCCGTTGTTGAATCAAACTTCAATTCCAGATGCAATGAATCAACCGTTACTCTTTGACTCAATGAAATATACTATTCTTTTATTTTGTCACTCACACTGCGTTTATTAATTCAATGATTCAAACTGCGTTCATTCATTGAATAATCCTTCAATCAAACAAACTTAATTCATTCATTTAGTGGATCTAACTGCGTTCATTAATTCAATGAAGCAAACTGCACTTATCCATTCAGTAAAACACGTGTAATCGAAACAGTATGGGTTCTGCCAATCGTGGAATGCCATGAGCTTAAAGCATTTATTCAGTGAAAAAAACTGAAAAAATTCATTGCATAAACACACTGCACGTATTTATACAATGACAAGAGCTTTTTTTCATTTATTCAATACGTCTAGCTTAACTCATTCATTCAATCAAACAAAGTGTACCTGCTAAATGGAATTAGTAGAGCTTCTATCATTTATTCAATGTCTCGAGCTTTACGCTTTCAATCAATGAAAACAACTGCATTCATTCCGTTATTGAATCAAATTTCAATTCCAGATGCAATGAATCAACCGTTACTCTTTGATACAATGAAAGAAACTATTATTTTATATTCTCAATCAAACTGCGTTTATTAATTCAATGAATCAAACTGCGTTCATTCATTCATTGAATAATCCTTCAATCATTGATTCAATGAAACAAACTTAATTCATTCATTTAGTAGATCTAACTGCATGCATTCATTCAATGAAGCAAACTGCACTTATCCATTCAGTAAAACACGTTGCACGTGTAATCGAAACAGTATGGTTTCTGCCAATCGTGGAATGCCATGAGCTTAAAGCATTTATTCAGTGAAACAAACTACACACATTCATTCAATGAAATAAATGTTTCGTGTGAATTCAAAGTGTAGACATCTCTCATTCATTCAAATTGTCAAGCTTAACTCATTCTTTCAATCAAGCAAACTTTCAGTGTTCACTTCAAGCTTCAATCATTCATTCCTTGCCACGAATTTAACGCATTCACTCAATGAAACAAACTGCACACATTCACTTCAAGCTTATATCATCATTCCTTGCCACGGGTTTAAAGCATTCACTCAATGAAACAAACTGCACACATTCATTCTTTGAAACAGACTTCACGTATTTATACAATGACTAGAGCTTTTTTCATTCATTCAATACGTCTAGCTTAACTCATTCATTCGAAGAAACAAACTGCACCTCCTAAATTGAATTAGTAGAGATTCTATCATTTATTCAATGTCACGAGCTTTACGCTTGAATAAAAGAAGAAACCTGCATTCATTCCGTTGTTGAATGAAACTTCAATTCCAGATGCAATGAATCAACCGTTACACTTTGACTCAATGAAATAAACTATTCTTTTATTTTGTCAATCACACTGCGTTCATTAATTCAATGAATCAAACTGCGTTCATTCATTCATTGAATAATCCTTCAATCATTGATTCAATGAAACAAACTTAATTCATTTATTGAGTGGATCTAACTGCATTCATTCCTTCAATGAAGCAGACTGCACTTATCCATTCACCAAAACACGCTGCACCTGTAATCGAAACAGTATGGTTTCTGCCAATCATGGAATTCCATGAGCTTAAAACATTTTTTCAGTGAAACAAACTACACACATTCATTCAATGAAATAAATGTTACGTGTGAATTCAAAGATTAGGCATTTCTCATTCACTTAATATGTCAAGCTGAAATCACTCTTTCAACCAAGCAAACTGTAAGTGTTCACTTCAACTTTCTATCATTCATTCCTTGCCACGAGTTTAACGCATTCATTCAATGAAACAAACTGCACACATTCATTCTTTGAAACAGACTGCACGTATTAGCACAATGAATAGAGCTTTTTCATTCATTCAATGTGTCTAGCTTAACTCATTCATTCGATGAAACAAACTGCACCTGCTAATTGAATTAGTTGAGCTTCTATCATTAATTCAATGTTTCGATCTTAACGCATTCACCCAATGAAACAAAGTGCACACAGTCATTCTTAGAAACATACTGCAAGTACTAATTCAATGAGTAGAGCTTTTTTTAATTCATGTAATGTGTCTAGCTTAATGCATTCATCCGATGAAACAAACTGCACATGCTAATTGAATTATTAGAGCTTCTACCATTTATTCAATGTCTCGATCTTAACGATTTCATTCAATGAACAAACTACATTCATTCCTTTACTGAATCAAGTTTCAATCCCTGATGCAATAAATCAAACGTTACTCTTTGATTCAATGAAATAAACCAGTCTTTCATTCATACAATGAAACTGCAGTGACTCATTTACTGAAATACAGTTAATTCAATGAGTAGAGCTTTTGCTCTTCGTTCAATGCCAGGAACGGAACACATTCTTTCAACGAAACAAACTGCGTTCATTCATTTAATGAATAAAACTTCAATCATTGATTCAATGAAACATTCTTAATTCATTCATTTTGTAGATCTAACTGCATTCATTCATTCAATGAAGCAGACTGCACTTATCCATTCAGCAAAACACGCTGCACGTGTAATCGAAACAGTATGGTTTCTGCCAATCGTGGAATGCCATGAGCTTAAAGCATTTATTCAGGGAAACCAACTGCACACATTCATTCTTTGAAACACAGTGCACGTATTTATACAATGACTAGAGCTTTTCTTCACTCATTCAATACGTCTAGCTTAACTCATTCATTCGATCAAACAAACTGTACCTGCTAAATGGAATTAGTAGAGCTTCTATCATTTATTCAATGTCTCGTGCTTTACGCTTTCAATCAATGAAAAACACTGCATTCATTCCGTTATTGAATCAACCGTTTCTGTTTGATACAATGAAATAAACTATTCTTTTATTTTCTCAATCAAACTGCGTTCATTCATTCATTGAATAATCCTTCAATCATTGATTCAATGAAACAAACTTAATTCATTCATTTAGTGAATCTAACTGCATTCATTCCTTCAATGAAGCAGACTGCACTTATCCATTCAGCAAAACACGGTGTAATCGAAACAGTATGGTTTCTGCCAATCGTGGAATGCCATGAGATTAAAGCATTTATTCAATGAAACAAACTACACACATTCATTCAATTAAATAAATGTTACGCATGATTTCAAAGAATAGACATCACTCATTCATTCAATGTGTCAATTTGAACTCATTCTATCAATCAAGCAAACTTTCAGTGTTCACTTCAAGCTTCTATCATTCATTCCTTGCCACGAGTTGAACGCATTCACTCAATGAAACAAACTGCATTCATTCCGTTGTTGAATCAAACTTCAATTCCAGATGCAATGAATCAACCGTTACTCTTTGACTCAATGAAATATACTATTCTTTTATTTTGTCACTCACACTGCGTTTATTAATTCAATGATTCAAACTGCGTTCATTCATTCATTGAATAATCCTTCAATCAAACAAACTTAATTCATTCATTTAGTGGATCTAACTGCGTTCATTAATTCAATGAAACAAACTGCACTTATCCATTCAGTAAAACACGTGTAATCGAAACAGTATGGGTTCTGCCAATCGTGGAATGCCATGAGCTTAAAGCATTTATTCAGTGAAAAAAACTGAAAAAATTCATTGCATAAACACACTGCACGTATTTATACAATGACAAGAGCTTTTTTTCATTCATTCAATACGTCTAGCTTAACTCATTCATTCAATCAAACAAAGTGTACCTGCTAAATGGAATTAGTAGAGCTTCTATCATTTATTCAATGTCTCGAGCTTTACGCTTTCAATCAATGAAAACAACTGCATTCATTCCGTTATTGAATCAAATTTCAATTCCAGATGCAATGAATCAACCGTTACTCTTTGATACAATGAAAGAAACTATTATTTTATATTCTCAATCAAACTGCGTTTATTAATTCAATGAATCAAACTGCGTTCATTCATTCATTGAATAATCCTTCAATCATTGATTCAATGAAACAAACTTAATTCATTCATTTAGTAGATCTAACTGCATGTATTCATTCAATGAAGCAAACTGCACTATCCATTCAGTAAAACACGTTGCACGTGTAATCGAAACAGTATGATTTCTGCCAATCGTGGAATGCCATGAGCTTAAAGCATTTATTCGGTGAAACAAACTACACACATTCATTCAATGAAATAAATGTTTCGTGTGAATTCAAAGTGTAGACATCTCTCATTCATTCAATTTGTCAAGCTTAACTCATTCTTTCAATCAAGCAAACTGTAAGTGTTCACTTAAAGCTTCTATCATTCATTCCTTGCCACGAGTTTAACGCATTCACTCAATGAAATAAACTGCACACATTCACTTCAAGCTTATATCATTCATTCCTTGCCACGAATTTAAAGCATTCACTCAATGAAACAAACTGAACACATTCATTCTTTAAAACAGACTGCACGTATTTATTCAATGACTAGAGCTTTTTTCATTCATTCAATACGTCTAGCTTAACTCATTCATTCGAAGAAACAAACTGCACCTCCTAAATTGAATTAGTAGAGATTCTATCATTTATTCAATGTCACGAGCTTTACGCTTGAATCAAAGAAGAAACCTGCATTCGTTCCGTTATTGAATCAAACTTCAATTCCAGATGCAATGAATCAACCTTTACTCTTTGATACAATGAAAGAAACTATTCTTTTATTTTCTCAATCAAACTGCGTACATTAATTCAATGAATCAAACTGCGTTCATTCATTCATTGAATAATCCTTCAATCATTGATTCAATGAAACAAACTTAATTCATTCATTTAGTAGAGCTAACTGCATTCTTTCATTCAATGAAGGAAACTGCACTTATCCATTCAGTAAAACACGTGTAATCGAAACAGTATGGGTTCTGCCAATCGTGGAATGCCATGAGCTTAAAACATTTTTTCAGTGAAACAAACTACACACATTCATTCAATGAAATAAATGTTACGTCTGAATTCAAAGAGTAGACATTTCTCATTCATTTAATATGTCAAGCTGAAATCACTCTTTCAATCAAGCAAACTGTAAGTGTTCACTTCAACTTTCTATCATTCATTCCTTGCCACGAGTTTTACGCATTCATTCAATTAAACAAACTGCACACATTCATTCTTTGAAACAGACTGCACGTATTAACACAATGAAAAGAGCTTTTTCATTCATTCAATGTGTCTAGCTTAACTCATTCATTCGATGAAACAAACTGCACCTGCTAATTGAATTAGTTGAGCTTCTATCATTAATTCAATGTTTCGATCTTAACGCATTCACCCAATGAAACAAAGTGCACACAGTCATTCTTAGAAACATACTGCAAGTACTAATTCAATGAGTAGAGCTTTTTTTAATTCATGTAATGTGTCTAGCTTAATGCATTCATCCGATGAAACAAACTGCACATGCTAATTGAATTATTAGAGCTTCTACCATTTATTCAATGTCTCGATCTTAACGATTTCATTCAATGAACAAACTGCATTCATTCCTTTACTGAATCAAGTTTCAATCCCTGATGCAATAAATCAAACGTTACTCTTTGATTCAATGAAATAAACCAGTCTTTCATTCATACAATGAAACTGCAGTGACTCATTTACTGAAATACAGTTAATTCAATGAGTAGAGCTTTTGCTCTTCGTTCAATGCCAGGAACGGAACACATTCTTTCAACGAAACAAACTGCGTTCATTCATTTAATGAATAAAACTTCAATCATTGATTCAATGAAACATTCTTAATTCATTCATTTTGTAGATCTAACTGCATTCATTCATTCAATGAAGCAGACTGCACTTATCCATTCAGCAAAACACGCTGCACGTGTAATCGAAACAGTATGGTTTCTGCCAATCGTGGAATGCCATGAGCTTAAAGCATTTATTCAGGGAAACCAACTGCACACATTCATTCTTTGAAACACAGTGCACGTATTTATACAATGACTAGAGCTTTTCTTCACTCATTCAATACGTCTAGCTTAACTCATTCATTCGATCAAACAAACTGTACCTGCTAAATGGAATTAGTAGAGCTTCTATCATTTATTCAATGTCTCGTGCTTTACGCTTTCAATCAATGAAAAACACTGCATTCATTCCGTTATTGAATCAACCGTTTCTGTTTGATACAATGAAAGAAACTATTCTTTTATTTTCTCAATCAAACTGCGTTCATTCATTCATTGAATAATCCTTCAATCATTGATTCAATGAAACAAACTTAATTCATTCATTTAGTGAATCTAACTGCATTCATTCCTTCAATGAAGCAGACTGCACTTATCCATTCAGCAAAACACGGTGTAATCGAAACAGTATGGTTTCTGCCAATCGTGGAATGCCATGAGATTAAAGCATTTATTCAATGAAACAAACTACACACATTCATTCAATTAAATAAATGTTACGCATGATTTCAAAGAATAGACATCACTCATTCATTCAATGTGTCAATTTGAACTCATTCTATCAATCAAGCAAACTTTCAGTGTTCACTTCAAGCTTCTATCATTCATTCCTTGCCACGAGTTGAACGCATTCACTCAATGAAACAAACTGCATTCATTCCGTTGTTGAATCAAACTTCAATTCCAGATGCAATGAATCAACCGTTACTCTTTGACTCAATGAAATATACTATTCTTTTATTTTGTCACTCACACTGCGTTTATTAATTCAATGATTCAAACTGCGTTCATTCATTCATTGAATAATCCTTCAATCAAACAAACTTAATTCATTCATTTAGTGGATCTAACTGCGTTCATTAATTCAATGAAACAAACTGCACTTATCCATTCAGTAAAACACGTGTAATCGAAACAGTATGGGTTCTGCCAATCGTGGAATGCCATGAGCTTAAAGCATTTATTCAGTGAAAAAAACTGAAAAAATTCATTGCATAAACACACTGCACGTATTTATACAATGACAAGAGCTTTTTTTCATTCATTCAATACGTCTAGCTTAACTCATTCATTCAATCAAACAAAGTGTACCTGCTAAATGGAATTAGTAGAGCTTCTATCATTTATTCAATGTCTCGAGCTTTACGCTTTCAATCAATGAAAACAACTGCATTCATTCCGTTATTGAATCAAATTTCAATTCCAGATGCAATGAATCAACCGTTACTCTTTGATACAATGAAAGAAACTATTATTTTATATTCTCAATCAAACTGCGTTTATTAATTCAATGAATCAAACTGCGTTCATTCATTCATTGAATAATCCTTCAATCATTGATTCAATGAAACAAACTTAATTCATTCATTTAGTAGATCTAACTGCATGTATTCATTCAATGAAGCAAACTGCACTATCCATTCAGTAAAACACGTTGCACGTGTAATCGAAACAGTATGATTTCTGCCAATCGTGGAATGCCATGAGCTTAAAGCATTTATTCGGTGAAACAAACTACACACATTCATTCAATGAAATAAATGTTTCGTGTGAATTCAAAGTGTAGACATCTCTCATTCATTCAATTTGTCAAGCTTAACTCATTCTTTCAATCAAGCAAACTGTAAGTGTTCACTTAAAGCTTCTATCATTCATTCCTTGCCACGAGTTTAACGCATTCACTCAATGAAATAAACTGCACACATTCACTTCAAGCTTATATCATTCATTCCTTGCCACGAATTTAAAGCATTCACTCAATGAAACAAACTGAACACATTCATTCTTTAAAACAGACTGCACGTATTTATTCAATGACTAGAGCTTTTTTCATTCATTCAATACGTCTAGCTTAACTCATTCATTCGAAGAAACAAACTGCACCTCCTAAATTGAATTAGTAGAGATTCTATCATTTATTCAATGTCACGAGCTTTACGCTTGAATCAAAGAAGAAACCTGCATTCGTTCCGTTATTGAATCAAACTTCAATTCCAGATGCAATGAATCAACCTTTACTCTTTGATACAATGAAAGAAACTATTCTTTTATTTTCTCAATCAAACTGCGTACATTAATTCAATGAATCAAACTGCGTTCATTCATTCATTGAATAATCCTTCAATCATTGATTCAATGAAACAAACTTAATTCATTCATTTAGTAGAGCTAACTGCATTCTTTCATTCAATGAAGGAAACTGCACTTATCCATTCAGTAAAACACGTGTAATCGAAACAGTATGGGTTCTGCCAATCGTGGAATGCCATGAGCTTAAAACATTTTTTCAGTGAAACAAACTACACACATTCATTCAATGAAATAAATGTTACGTCTGAATTCAAAGAGTAGACATTTCTCATTCATTTAATATGTCAAGCTGAAATCACTCTTTCAATCAAGCAAACTGTAAGTGTTCACTTCAACTTTCTATCATTCATTCCTTGCCACGAGTTTTACGCATTCATTCAATTAAACAAACTGCACACATTCATTCTTTGAAACAGACTGCACGTATTAACACAATGAAAAGAGCTTTTTCATTCATTCAATGTGTCTAGCTTAACTCATTCATTCGATGAAACAAACTGCACCTGCTAATTGAATTAGTTGAGCTTCTATCATTAATTCAATGTTTCGATCTTAACGCATTCACCCAATGAAACAAAGTGCACACAGTCATTCTTAGAAACATACTGCAAGTACTAATTCAATGAGTAGAGCTTTTTTTAATTCATGTAATGTGTCTAGCTTAATGCATTCATCCGATGAAACAAACTGCACATGCTAATTGAATTATTAGAGCTTCTACCATTTATTCAATGTCTCGATCTTAACGATTTCATTCAATGAACAAACTGCATTCATTCCTTTACTGAATCAAGTTTCAATCCCTGATGCAATAAATCAAACGTTACTCTTTGATTCAATGAAATAAACCAGTCTTTCATTCATACAATGAAACTGCAGTGACTCATTTACTGAAATACAGTTAATTCAATGAGTAGAGCTTTTGCTCTTCGTTCAATGCCAGGAACGGAACACATTCTTTCAACGAAACAAACTGCGTTCATTCATTTAATGAATAAAACTTCAATCATTGATTCAATGAAACATTCTTAATTCATTCATTTTGTAGATCTAACTGCATTCATTCATTCAATGAAGCAGACTGCACTTATCCATTCAGCAAAACACGCTGCACGTGTAATCGAAACAGTATGGTTTCTGCCAATCGTGGAATGCCATGAGCTTAAAGCATTTATTCAGGGAAACCAACTGCACACATTCATTCTTTGAAACACAGTGCACGTATTTATACAATGACTAGAGCTTTTCTTCACTCATTCAATACGTCTAGCTTAACTCATTCATTCGATCAAACAAACTGTACCTGCTAAATGGAATTAGTAGAGCTTCTATCATTTATTCAATGTCTCGTGCTTTACGCTTTCAATCAATGAAAAACACTGCATTCATTCCGTTATTGAATCAACCGTTTCTGTTTGATACAATGAAAGAAACTATTCTTTTATTTTCTCAATCAAACTGCGTTCATTCATTCATTGAATAATCCTTCAATCATTGATTCAATGAAACAAACTTAATTCATTCATTTAGTGAATCTAACTGCATTCATTCCTTCAATGAAGCAGACTGCACTTATCCATTCAGCAAAACACGGTGTAATCGAAACAGTATGGTTTCTGCCAATCGTGGAATGCCATGAGATTAAAGCATTTATTCAATGAAACAAACTACACACATTCATTCAATTAAATAAATGTTACGCATGATTTCAAAGAATAGACATCACTCATTCATTCAATGTGTCAATTTGAACTCATTCTATCAATCAAGCAAACTTTCAGTGTTCACTTCAAGCTTCTATCATTCATTCCTTGCCACGAGTTGAACGCATTCACTCAATGAAACAAACTGCATTCATTCCGTTGTTGAATCAAACTTCAATTCCAGATGCAATGAATCAACCGTTACTCTTTGACTCAATGAAATATACTATTCTTTTATTTTGTCACTCACACTGCGTTTATTAATTCAATGATTCAAACTGCGTTCATTCATTCATTGAATAATCCTTCAATCAAACAAACTTAATTCATTCATTTAGTGGATCTAACTGCGTTCATTAATTCAATGAAACAAACTGCACTTATCCATTCAGTAAAACACGTGTAATCGAAACAGTATGGGTTCTGCCAATCGTGGAATGCCATGAGCTTAAAGCATTTATTCAGTGAAAAAAACTGAAAAAATTCATTGCATAAACACACTGCACGTATTTATACAATGACAAGAGCTTTTTTTCATTCATTCAATACGTCTAGCTTAACTCATTCATTCAATCAAACAAAGTGTACCTGCTAAATGGAATTAGTAGAGCTTCTATCATTTATTCAATGTCTCGAGCTTTACGCTTTCAATCAATGAAAACAACTGCATTCATTCCGTTATTGAATCAAATTTCAATTCCAGATGCAATGAATCAACCGTTACTCTTTGATACAATGAAAGAAACTATTATTTTATATTCTCAATCAAACTGCGTTTATTAATTCAATGAATCAAACTGCGTTCATTCATTCATTGAATAATCCTTCAATCATTGATTCAATGAAACAAACTTAATTCATTCATTTAGTAGATCTAACTGCATGTATTCATTCAATGAAGCAAACTGCACTATCCATTCAGTAAAACACGTTGCACGTGTAATCGAAACAGTATGATTTCTGCCAATCGTGGAATGCCATGAGCTTAAAGCATTTATTCGGTGAAACAAACTACACACATTCATTCAATGAAATAAATGTTTCGTGTGAATTCAAAGTGTAGACATCTCTCATTCATTCAATTTGTCAAGCTTAACTCATTCTTTCAATCAAGCAAACTGTAAGTGTTCACTTAAAGCTTCTATCATTCATTCCTTGCCACGAGTTTAACGCATTCACTCAATGAAATAAACTGCACACATTCACTTCAAGCTTATATCATTCATTCCTTGCCACGAATTTAAAGCATTCACTCAATGAAACAAACTGAACACATTCATTCTTTAAAACAGACTGCACGTATTTATTCAATGACTAGAGCTTTTTTCATTCATTCAATACGTCTAGCTTAACTCATTCATTCGAAGAAACAAACTGCACCTCCTAAATTGAATTAGTAGAGATTCTATCATTTATTCAATGTCACGAGCTTTACGCTTGAATCAAAGAAGAAACCTGCATTCGTTCCGTTATTGAATCAAACTTCAATTCCAGATGCAATGAATCAACCTTTACTCTTTGATACAATGAAAGAAACTATTCTTTTATTTTCTCAATCAAACTGCGTACATTAATTCAATGAATCAAACTGCGTTCATTCATTCATTGAATAATCCTTCAATCATTGATTCAATGAAACAAACTTAATTCATTCATTTAGTAGAGCTAACTGCATTCTTTCATTCAATGAAGGAAACTGCACTTATCCATTCAGTAAAACACGTGTAATCGAAACAGTATGGGTTCTGCCAATCGTGGAATGCCATGAGCTTAAAACATTTTTTCAGTGAAACAAACTACACACATTCATTCAATGAAATAAATGTTACGTCTGAATTCAAAGAGTAGACATTTCTCATTCATTTAATATGTCAAGCTGAAATCACTCTTTCAATCAAGCAAACTGTAAGTGTTCACTTCAACTTTCTATCATTCATTCCTTGCCACGAGTTTTACGCATTCATTCAATTAAACAAACTGCACACATTCATTCTTTGAAACAGACTGCACGTATTAACACAATGAAAAGAGCTTTTTCATTCATTCAATGTGTCTAGCTTAACTCATTCATTCGATGAAACAAACTGCACCTGCTAATTGAATTAGTTGAGCTTCTATCATTAATTCAATGTTTCGATCTTAACGCATTCACCCAATGAAACAAAGTGCACACAGTCATTCTTAGAAACATACTGCAAGTACTAATTCAATGAGTAGAGCTTTTTTTAATTCATGTAATGTGTCTAGCTTAATGCATTCATCCGATGAAACAAACTGCACATGCTAATTGAATTATTAGAGCTTCTACCATTTATTCAATGTCTCGATCTTAACGATTTCATTCAATGAACAAACTGCATTCATTCCTTTACTGAATCAAGTTTCAATCCCTGATGCAATAAATCAAACGTTACTCTTTGATTCAATGAAATAAACCAGTCTTTCATTCATACAATGAAACTGCAGTGACTCATTTACTGAAATACAGTTAATTCAATGAGTAGAGCTTTTGCTCTTCGTTCAATGCCAGGAACGGAACACATTCTTTCAACGAAACAAACTGCGTTCATTCATTTAATGAATAAAACTTCAATCATTGATTCAATGAAACATTCTTAATTCATTCATTTTGTAGATCTAACTGCATTCATTCATTCAATGAAGCAGACTGCACTTATCCATTCAGCAAAACACGCTGCACGTGTAATCGAAACAGTATGGTTTCTGCCAATCGTGGAATGCCATGAGCTTAAAGCATTTATTCAGGGAAACCAACTGCACACATTCATTCTTTGAAACACAGTGCACGTATTTATACAATGACTAGAGCTTTTCTTCACTCATTCAATACGTCTAGCTTAACTCATTCATTCGATCAAACAAACTGTACCTGCTAAATGGAATTAGTAGAGCTTCTATCATTTATTCAATGTCTCGTGCTTTACGCTTTCAATCAATGAAAAACACTGCATTCATTCCGTTATTGAATCAACCGTTTCTGTTTGATACAATGAAAGAAACTATTCTTTTATTTTCTCAATCAAACTGCGTTCATTCATTCATTGAATAATCCTTCAATCATTGATTCAATGAAACAAACTTAATTCATTCATTTAGTGAATCTAACTGCATTCATTCCTTCAATGAAGCAGACTGCACTTATCCATTCAGCAAAACACGGTGTAATCGAAACAGTATGGTTTCTGCCAATCGTGGAATGCCATGAGATTAAAGCATTTATTCAATGAAACAAACTACACACATTCATTCAATTAAATAAATGTTACGCATGATTTCAAAGAATAGACATCACTCATTCATTCAATGTGTCAATTTGAACTCATTCTTTCAATCAAGCAAACTTTCAGTGTTCACTTCAAACTTCTATCATTCATTCCTTGCCACGAGTTGAACGCATTCACTCAATGAAACAAACTGCATTCATTCCGTTGTTGAATCAAACTTCAATTCCAGATGCAATGAATCAACCGTTACTCTTTGACTCAATGAAATAAACTATTCTTTTATTTTGTCAATCACACTGCGTTCATTAATTCAATGAATCAAACTGCGTTCATTCATTCATTGAATAATCCTTCATACAAACAAACTTAATTCATTCATTTAGTGGATCTAACTGCGTTCATTAATTCAATGAAGCAAACTGCACTTATCCATTCAGTAAAACACGTGTAATCGAAACAGTATGGGTTCTGCCAATCGTGGAATGCCATGAGCTTAAAGCATTTATTCAGTGAAAAAAACTGCACAAATTCATTGCACAATCACACTGCACGTATTTATACAATGACAAGAGCTTTTTTTCATTCATTCAATACGTCTAGCTGAACTCATTCATTCAATCAAACAAACTGTACCTGCTAAATGGAATTAGTAGACCTTCTATCATTTATTCAATGTCTCGAGCTTTACGCTTTCAATCAATGAAAAAACTGCATTCATTCCGTTATTGAATCAAACTTCAATTCCAGATGCAATGAATCAACCGTTACTCTTTGATACAATGAAAGAAACTATTATTTTATATTCTCAATCAAACTGCGTTTATTAATTCAATGAATCAAACTGCGTTCATTCATTCATTGAATAATCCTTCAATCATTGATTCAATGAAACAAACTTAATTCATTCATTTAGTAGATCTAACTGCATGCATTCATTCAATGAAGCAAACTGCACTTATCCATTCAGTAAAACACGTTGCACGTGTAATCGAAAATGTATGGTTTCTGCCAATCGTGGAATGCCATGAGCTTAAAGCATTTATTCAGTGAAACAAACTACACACATTCATTCAATGAAATAAATGTTTCGTGTGAATTCAAAGTGTAGACATCTCTCATTCATTCAAATTGTCAAGCTTAACTCATTCTTTCAATCAAGCAAACTTTCAGTGTTCACTTCAAGCTTCAATCATTCATTCCTTGCCACGAGTTTAACGCATTCACTCAATGAAACAAACTGCACACATTCACTTCAAGCTTATATCATCATTCCTTGCCACGGGTTTAAAGCATTCACTCAATGAAACAAACTGCACACATTCATTCTTTGAAACAGACTTCACGTATTTATACAATGACTAGAGCTTTTTTCATTCATTCAATACGTCTAGCTTAACTCATTCATTCGAAGAAACAAACTGCACCTCCTAAATTGAATTAGTAGAGATTCTATCATTTATTCAATGTCACGAGCTTTACGCTTGAATAAAAGAAGAAACCTGCATTCATTCCGTTGTTGAATGAAACTTCAATTCCAGATGCAATGAATCAACCGTTACACTTTGACTCAATGAAATAAACTATTCTTTTATTTTGTCAATCACACTGCGTTCATTAATTCAATGAATCAAACTGCTTCATTCATTCATTGAATAATCCTTCAATCATTGATTCAATGAAACAAACTTAATTCATTTATTGAGTGGATCTAACTGCATTCATTCCTTCAATGAAGCAGACTGCACTTATCCATTCAGCAAAACACGCTGCACCTGTAATCGAAACAGTATGGTTTCTGCCAATCATGGAATTCCATGAGCTTAAAACATTTTTTCAGTGAAACAAACTACACACATTCATTCAATGAAATAAATGTTACGTGTGAATTCAAAGAGTAGGCATTTCTCATTCACTTAATATGTCAAGCTGAAATCACTCTTTCAATCAAGCAAACTGTAAGTGTTCACTTCAACTTTCTATCATTCATTCCTTGCCACGAGTTTAACGCATTCATTCAATGAAACAAACTGCACACATTCATTCTTTGAAACAGACTGCACGTATTAGCACAATGAATAGAGCTTTTTCATTCATTCAATGTGTCTAGCTTAACTCATTCATTCGATGAAACAAACTGCACCTGCTAATTGAATTAGTTGAGCTTCTATCATTAATTCAATGTTTCGATCTTAACGCATTCACCCAATGAAACAAAGTGCACACAGTCATTCTTAGAAACATACTGCAAGTACTAATTCAATGAGTAGAGCTTTTTTTAATTCATGTAATGTGTCTAGCTTAATGCATTCATCCGATGAAACAAACTGCACATGCTAATTGAATTAATAGAGCTTCTACCATGTATTCAATGTCTCGATCTTAACGATTTCATTCAATGAACAAACTGCATTCATTCCTTTACTGAATCAAGTTTCAATCCCTGATGCAATAAATCAAACGTTACTCTTTGATTCAATGAAATAAACCAGTCTTTCATTCATACAATGATACTGCAGTGACTCATTTACTGAAATACAGTTAATTCAATGAGTAGAGCTTTTGCTCTTCGTTCAATGCCAGGAACGTAACACATTCTTTCAACGAAACAAACTGCGTTCATTCATTTAATGAATAAAACTTCAATCATTGATTCAATGAAACATTCTTAATTCATTCATATTGTAGATCTAACTGCATTCATTCATTCAATGAAGCAGACTGCACTTATCCATTCAGCAAAACACGCTGCACGCGTAATCGAAAGAGTATGGTTTCTGCCAATCGTGGAATGCCATGAGCTTAAAGCGTTTATTCAGGGAAACCAACTGCACACATTCATTCTTTGAAACACAGTGCACGTATTTATACAATGACTAGAGCTTTTCTTCACTCATTCAATACGTCTAGCTTAACTCATTCATTCGATCAAACAAACTGTACCTGCTAAATGGAATTAGTAGAGCTTCTATCATTTATTCAATGTCTCGAGCTTTACGCTTTCAATCAATGAAAAACACTGCATTCATTCCGTTATTGAATCAAACTTCAATTCCAGATGCAATGAATCAAACTTTACGCTTTGATACAATGAAAGAAACTATTATTTTATATTCTCAATCAAACTGCGTTCATTAATTCAATGAATCCAACTGCGTTCATTCAATCATTCAATAATCCTTCAATCATTGATTCAATGAAACAAACTTAATTCATTCATTTAGTAGATCTAACTGCATGCATTCATTCAATGAAGCAAACTGCACTTATCCATTCAGTAAAACACGTTGCACGTGTAATCGAAAATGTATGGTTTCTGCCATTCGTGGAATGCCATGAGCTTAAAGCATTTATTCAGTGAAACAAACTACACACATTCATTCAATGAAATAAATGTTCCGTGTGAATTCAAAGTGTAGACATCTCTCATTCATTCAATTTGTCAAGCTTAACTCATTCTTTCAATCAAGCAAACTTTCAGTGTTCACTACAAGCTTCTATCATTCATTCCTTGCCACGAGTTTAACGCATTCACTCAATGAAATAAACTGCACACATTCACTTCAAGCTTATATCATTCATTCCTTGCCACGAATTTAAAGCATTCACTCAATGAAACAAACTGCACACATTCATTCTTTGAAACAGACTGCACGTATTTATTCAATGACTAGAGCTTTTTTCATTCATTCAATACGTCTAGCTTAACTCATTCATTCGAAGAAACAAACTGCACCTCCTAAATTGAATTAGTAGAGATTCTATCATTTATTCAATGTCACGAGCTTTACGCTTGAATCAAAGAAGAAACCTGCATTCATTCCGTTATTGTATCAAACTTCAATTCCAGATACAATGAATCAACCTTTACTCTTTGATACAATGAAAGAAACTATTCTTTTATTTTCTCAAACAAACTGCGTTCATTAATTCAATGAATCAAACTGCGTTCATTCATTCATTGAATAATCCTTCAATCATTGATTCAATGAAACAAACTGCACACATTCATTCTTTGAAACACACTGCACGTATTTATACAATGACTAGAGCTTTTTTTCATTCATTCAATACGTCTAGCTTAACTCATTCATTCGAAGAAACAAACTGAACCTCCTAAATTTAATTAGCAGAGATTCTAACATTTATTCAATGTCACGAGCTTTACGCTTGAATCAAAGAAGCAACCTGCATTCTGTTATTGAATCAAACTTCAATTCCAGATGCAATGAATCAACCTTTACTCTTTGATACAATGAAAGAAACTATTCTTTTATTTTCTGAATCAAAGTGCGTTCATTAATTCAATGAATCAAACTGCGTTCATTCAATCATTGATTCAATGAAACAAACTTAATTCATTCATTTAGTAGAGCTAACTGCATTCTTTCATTCAATGAAGCAAACTGCACTTATCCATTCAGTAAAACACGTGTAATCGAAACAGTATGGTTTCTGCCAATCGTGGAATGCCATGAGCTTGAAGCATTTATTCAGTGAAACAAACTGCACACATTCATTCTTTGAAACACACTGCACGTATTTATACAATGACTAGAGCTTTTTTTCATTCATTCAATACGTCTAGCTTAACTCATTAATTAGATCAAACAAACTGCACCTGCTAAATGGAATTAGTAGAGCTTCTATCATTTATTCAATGTCTCGAGCTTTACGCTTTCAATCAATGAAAAAAGCTGCATTCATTCCGTTATTGAATCAATCTTCAATTCCAGATGCAATGAATCAACCTTTTCTCTTTGATACAATGAAAGAAACTATTCTTTTATTTTCTCAATCAAACTGCGTTCATTCATTCATTGAATAATCCTTCAATCATTGATTCAATGAAACAAACTTAATTCATTCATTTAGTGAATCTAACTGCATTCATTCCTTCAATGAGCAGACTGCACTTATCCATTCAGTAAAACACGTGTAATCGAAACAGTATGGGTTCTGCCAATCGTGGAATGCCATGAGCTTAAAGCATTTATTCAGTGAAAAAAACTGCACACATTCATTGCACAAACAAACTGCACGTATTTATACAATGACAAGAGCTTTTTTTCATTCATTCAATACGTCTAGCTTAACTCATTCATTCAATCAAACAAACTGTACCTGCTAAATGGAATTAGTAGAGCTTCTATCATTTATTCAATGTCTCGAGCTTTACGCTTTCAATCAATGAAAAAAACTGCATGCATTCCGTTATTGAATCAAACTTCAATTCCAGATGCAATGAATCAACCGTTACTCTTTGATACAATGAAAGAAACTATTATTTTATATTCTCAATCTAACTGCGTTCATTAATTCAATGAATCAAACTGCGTTCATCCATTCATTGAATAATCCTTCAATCATTGATTCAATGAAACAAACTTAATTCATTCATTTAGTAGATCTAACTGCATGCATTCATTCAATGAAGCAAACTGCACTTATCCATTCAGTAAAACACGTTGCACGTGTAATCGAAACAGTATGGTTTCTGCCAATCGTGGAATGCCATGAGCTTAAAGCATTTATTCAGTGAAACAAACTACACACATTCATTCAATGAAATAAATGTTCCGTGTGAATTCAAAGTGTAGACATCTCTCATTCATTCAAATTGTCAAGCTTAACTCATTCTTTCAATCAAGCAAACTTTCAGTGTTCACTTCAAGCTTCAATCATTCATTCCTTGCCACGAGTTTAACGCATTCACTCAATGAAACAAACTACACAATTTCACTTCAAGCTTATATCATTCATTCCTTGCCACGAGTTTAAAGCATTCACTCAATGAAACAAACTGCACACATTCATTCTTTGAAACAGACTGCACGTATTTATACAATGGCTAGAGCTTTTTTCATTCATTCAATACGTCTAGCTTAACTCATTCATTCAATCAAACAAACTGTACCTGCTAAATGGAATTAGTAGACCTTCTATCATTTATTCAATGTCTCGAGCTTTACGCTTTCAATCAATGAAAAAAACTGCATTCATTCCGTTATTGAGTCAAACTTCAATTCCAGATGCAATGAATCAACCGTTACTCTTTGATACAATGAAAGAAACTATTATTTTATATTCTCAATCAAACTGCGTTCATTAATTCAATGAATCAAACTGCGATCATCCATTCATTGAATAATCCTTCAATCATTGATTCAATGAAACAAACTTAATTCATTCATTTAGTAGATCTAAGTGCATGCATTCATTCAATGAAGCAAACTGCACTTATCCATTCAGTAAAACACGTTGCACGTGTAATCGAAAATGTATGGTTTCTGCCAATCGTGGAATGCCATGAGCTTAAAGCATTTATTCAGTGAAACAAACTACACACATTCATTCAATGAAATAAATGTTCCGTGTGAATTCAAAGTGTAGACATCTCTCATTCATTCAATTTGTCAAGCTTAACTCATTCTTTCAATCAAGCAAACTGTAAGTGTTCACTTCAAGCTTCGATCATTCATTCCTTGCCACGAGTTTAACGCATTCAGTCAATGAAACAAACTGCACAATTTCACTTCAAGCTTATATCATTCATTCCTTGCCACGAGTTTAAAGCATTCACTCAATGAAACAAACTGCACACATTCATTCTTTGAAACAGACTGCACGTATTTATACAATGACTAGAGCTTTTTTCATTCATTCAATACGTCTAGCTTAACTCATTCATTCGAAGAAACAAACTGCACCTCCTAAATTGAATTAGTAGAGATTCGATCATTTATTCAATGTCACGAGCTTTACGCTTGAATCAAAGAAGAAACCTGCATTCATTCCGTTATTGAATCAAACTTCAATTCCAGATGCAATGAATCAACATTTACTCTTTGATACAATGAAAGAAACGATTCTTTTATTTTCTCAATCAAACTGCGTTCATCAATTCAATGAAACAAACTGCGTTCGTTCATTCATTGAATAATCCTTCAATCATTGATTCAATGAAACAAACTTAATTCATTCATTTAGTAGATCTAACTGCATGCATTCATTCAATGAAGCAAACTGCACTTATCCATTCAGTAAAAAACGTTGCACGTGTAATCGAAAAAGTATGATTTCTGCCAATCGAGGAATGCCATGAGCTTAAAGCATTTATTCAGTGAAACAAACTACACACATTCATTCAATGAAATAAATGTTTCGTGTGAATTCAAAGTGTAGACATCTCTCATTCATTCAATTTGTCAAGCTTAACTCATTCTTTCAATCAAGCAAACTTTCAGTGTTCACTTCAAGCTTCTATCATTCATTCCTTGCCACGAGTTTAACGCATTCACTCAATGAAATAAACTGCACACATTCACTTCAAGCTTATATCATTCATTCTTTGCCACGAGTTTAAAGCATTCACTCAATGAAACAAACTGCACACATTCATTCTTTGAAACAGACTGCACGTATTTATACAATGACTAGAGCTTTTTTCATTCATTCAATACGTCTAGCTTAACTCATTCATTCGAAGAAACAAACTGCACCTCCTAAATTGAATTAGTAGAGATTCTATCATTTATTCAATGTCACCAGCTTTACGCTTGAATCAAAGAAGTAACCTGCATTCATTCCGTTATTGAATGAAGCTTCAATTCCAGATGCAATGAATCAACCTTTACTCTTTGATACAATGAAAGAAACTATTCTTGTATTTTCTCAATCAAACTGCGTTCATTAATTCAATGAATCAAACTGCGTTCATTCATTCATTGAATAATCCTTCAATCATTGATTCAATGAAACAAACTTAATTCATTCATTTAGTAGATCTAACTGCATTCTTTCATTCAATGAAGCAAACTGCACTTATCCATTCAGTAAAACACGTGTAATCGAAACAGTATGGGTTCTGCCAATCGTGGAATGCCATGAGCTTAAAGCATTTATTCAGTGAAAAAAACTGCACACATTCATTCTTTGAAACACACTGCACGTATTTATACAATGACTGGAGCTTTTTTTTCATTCATTCAATACGTCTAGCTTAACTCATTCATTCGATCAAACAAACTGCACCTGCGAAATGGAATTAGTAGAGCTTCTATCATTTATTCAATGTCTCGAGCTTTACGCTTTCAATCAATGAAAAAAACTGCATTCATTCCGTTATTGAATCAAACTTCAATTCCAGATGCAATGAATCAACCGTTTATCTTTGATACAATGAAAGAAACTATTCTTTTATTTTCTCAATCAAACTGCGTTCATTCATTCATTGAATAATCCTTCAATCATTGATTCAATGAAACAAACTTTAATTCATTCATTTAGTGAATCTAACTGCATTCATTCCTTCAATGAAGCAGACTGCACTTATCCATTCAGCAAAACACGCTGCACGTGTAATCGAAACAGTATGGTTTCTGCCAATCGTGGAATGCCATGAGATTAAAGCATTTATTCAATGAAACAAACTACACACATTCATTCAATTAAATAAATGTTACGCATGATTTCAAAGAATAGACATCACTCATTCATTCAATGTGTCAATTTGAACTCATTCTATCAATCAAGCAAACTTTCAGTGTTCACTTCAAGCTTCTATCATTCATTCCTTGCCACGAGTTGAACGCATTCACTCAATGAAACAAACTGCATTCATTCCGTTGTTGAATCAAACTTCAATTCCAGATGCAATGAATCAACCGTTACTCTTTGACTCAATGAAATATACTATTCTTTTATTTTGTCACTCACACTGCGTTCATTAATTCAATGATTCAAACTGCGTTCATTCATTCATTGAATAATCCTTCAATCAAACAAACTTAATTCATTCATTTAGTGGATCTAACTGCGTTCATTAATTCAATGAAGCAAACTGCACTTATCCATTCAGTAAAACACGTGTAATCGAAACAGTATGGGTTCTGCCAATCGTGGAATGCCATGAGCTTAAAGCATTTATTCAGTGAAAAAAACTGAAAAAATTCATTGCATAAACACACTGCACGTATTTATACAATGACAAGAGCTTTTTTTCATTCATTCAATACGTCTAGCTTAACTCATTCATTCAATCAAACAAAGTGTACCTGCTAAATGGAATTAGTAGAGCTTCTATCATTTATTCAATGTCTCGAGCTTTACGCTTTCAATCAATGAAAACAACTGCATTCATTCCGTTATTGAATCAAATTTCAATTCCAGATGCAATGAATCAACCGTTACTCTTTGATACAATGAAAGAAACTATTATTTTATATTCTCAATCAAACTGCGTTTATTAATTCAATGAATCAAACTGCGTTCATTCATTCATTGAATAATCCTTCAATCATTGATTCAATGAAACAAACTTAATTCATTCATTTAGTAGATCTAACTGCATGTATTCATTCAATGAAGCAAACTGCACTATCCATTCAGTAAAACACGTTGCACGTGTAATCGAAACAGTATGATTTCTGCCAATCGTGGAATGCCATGAGCTTTAGGCATTTATTCGGTGAAACAAACTACACACATTCATTCAATGAAATAAATGTTTCGTGTGAATTCAAAGTGTAGACATCTCTCATTCATTCAATTTGTCCAGCTTAACTCATTCTTTCAATCAAGCAAACTGTAAGTGTTCACTTCAAGCTTCTATCATTCATTCCTTGCCACGAGTTTAACGCATTCACTCAATGAAATAAACTGCACACATTCACTTCAAGCTTATATCATTCATTCCTTGCCACGAATTTAAAGCATTCACTCAATGAAACAAACTGAACACATTCATTCTTTAAAACAGACTGCACGTATTTATTCAATGACTAGAGCTTTTTTCATTCATTCAATACGTCTAGCTTAACTCATTCATTCGAAGAAACAAACTGCACCTCCTAAATTGAATTAGTAGAGATTCTATCATTTATTCAATGTCACGAGCTTTACGCTTGAATCAAAGAAGAAACCTGCATTCGTTCCGTTATTGAATCAAACTTCAATTCCAGATGCAATGAATCAACCTTTACTCTTTGATACAATGAAAGAAACTATTCTTTTATTTTCTCAATCAAACTGCGTACATTAATTCAATGAATCAAACTGCGTTCATTCATTCATTGAATAATCCTTCAATCATTGATTCAATGAAACAAACTTAATTCATTCATTTAGTAGAGCTAACTGCATTCTTTCATTCAATGAAGGAAACTGCACTTATCCATTCAGTAAAACACGTGTAATCGAAACAGTATGGGTTCTGCCAATCGTGGAATGCCATGAGCTTAAAACATTTTTTCAGTGAAACAAACTACACACATTCATTCAATGAAATAAATGTTACGTCTGAATTCAAAGAGTAGACATTTCTCATTCATTTAATATGTCAAGCTGAAATCACTCTTTCAATCAAGCAAACTGTAAGTGTTCACTTCAACTTTCTATCATTCATTCCTTGCCACGAGTTTTACGCATTCATTCAATGAAACAAACTGCACACATTCATTCTTTGAAACAGACTGCACGTATTAACACAATGTTTAGAGCTTTTTCATTCATTCAATGTGTCTAGCTTAACTCATTCATTCGATGAAACAAACTGCACCTGCTAATTGAATTAGTTGAGCTTCTATCATTAATTCAATGTTTCGATCTTAACGCATTCACCCAATGAAACAAAGTGCACACAGTCATTCTTAGAAACATACTGCAAGTACTAATTCAATGAGTAGAGCTTTTTTTAATTCATGTAATGTGTCTAGCTTAATGCATTCATCCGATGAAACAAACTGCACATGCTAATTGAATTATTAGAGCTTCTACCATTTATTCAATGTCTCGATCTTAACGATTTCATTCAATGAACAAACTGCATTCATTCCTTTACTGAATCAAGTTTCAATCCCTGATGCAATAAATCAAACGTTACTCTTTGATTCAATGAAATAAACCAGTCTTTCATTCATACAATGAAACTGCAGTGACTCATTTACTGAAATACAGTTAATTCAATGAGTAGAGCTTTTGCTCTTCGTTCAATGCCAGGAACGGAACACATTCTTTCAACGAAACAAACTGCGTTCATTCATTTAATGAATAAAACTTCAATCATTGATTCAATGAAACATTCTTAATTCATTCATTTTGTAGATCTAACTGCATTCATTCATTCAATGAAGCAGACTGCACTTATCCATTCAGCAAAACACGCTGCACGTGTAATCGAAACAGTATGGTTTCTGCCAATCGTGGAATGCCATGAGCTTAAAGCATTTATTCAGGGAAACCAACTGCACACATTCATTCTTTGAAACACAGTGCACGTATTTATACAATGACTAGAGCTTTTCTTCACTCATTCAATACGTCTAGCTTAACTCATTCATTCGATCAAACAAACTGTACCTGCTAAATGGAATTAGTAGAGCTTCTATCATTTATTCAATGTCTCGTGCTTTACGCTTTCAATCAATGAAAAACACTGCATTCATTCCGTTATTGAATCAACCGTTTCTGTTTGATACAATGAAAGAAACTATTCTTTTATTTTCTCAATCAAACTGCGTTCATTCATTCATTGAATAATCCTTCAATCATTGATTCAATGAAACAAACTTAATTCATTCATTTAGTGAATCTAACTGCATTCATTCCTTCAATGAAGCAGACTGCACTTATCCATTCAGCAAAACACGGTGTAATCGAAACAGTATGGTTTCTGCCAATCGTGGAATGCCATGAGATTAAAGCATTTATTCAATGAAACAAACTACACACATTCATTCAATTAAATAAATGTTACGCATGATTTCAAAGAATAGACATCACTCATTCATTCAATGTGTCAATTTGAACTCATTCTTTCAATCAAGCAAACTTTCAGTGTTCACTTCAAACTTCTATCATTCATTCCTTGCCACGAGTTCAACGCATTCACTCAATGAAACAAACTGCATTCATTCCGTTGTTGAATCAAACTTCAATTCCAGATGCAATGAATCAACCGTTACTCTTTGACTCAATGAAATAAACTATTCTTTTATTTTGTCAATCACACTGCGTTCATTAATTCAATGAATCAAACTGCGTTCATTCATTCATTGAATAATCCTTCATACAAACAAACTTAATTCATTCATTTAGTGGATCTAACTGCGTTCATTAATTCAATGAAGCAAACTGCACTTATCCATTCAGTAAAACACGTGTAATCGAAACAGTATGGGTTCTGCCAATCGTGGAATGCCATGAGCTTAAAGCATTTATTCAGTGAAAAAAACTGCACAAATTCATTGCACAATCACACTGCACGTATTTATACAATGACAAGAGCTTTTTTTCGATCATTCAATACGTCTAGCTGAACTCATTCATTCAATCAAACAAACTGTACCTGCTAAATGGAATTAGTAGACCTTCTATCATTTATTCAATGTCTCGAGCTTTACGCTTTCAATCAATGAAAAAACTGCATTCATTCCGTTATTGAATCAAACTTCAATTCCAGATGCAATGAATCAACCGTTACTCTTTGATACAATGAAAGAAACTATTATTTTATATTCTCAATCAAACTGCGTTTATTAATTCAATGAATCAAACTGCGTTCATTCATTCATTGAATAATCCTTCAATCATTGATTCAATGAAACAAACTTAATTCATTCATTTAGTAGATCTAACTGCATGCATTCATTCAATGAAGCAAACTGCACTTATCCATTCAGTAAAACACGTTGCACGTGTAATCGAAAATGTATGGTTTCTGCCAATCGTGGAATGCCATGAGCTTAGAGCATTTATTCAGTGAAACAAACTACACACATTCATTCAATGAAATAAATGTTTCGTGTGAATTCAAAGTGTAGACATCTCTCATTCATTCAATTTGTCAAGCTTAACTCATTCTTTCAATCAAGCAAACTGTAAGTGTTCACTTCAAGCTTCAATCATTCATTCCTTGCCACGAATTTAACGCATTCACTCAATGAAACAAACTGCACTCATTCACTTCAAGCTTATATCATCATTCCTTGCCACGGGTTTAAAGCATTCACTCAATGAAACAAACTGCACACATTCATTCTTTGAAACAGACTTCACGTATTTATACAATGACTAGAGCTTTTTTCATTCATTCAATACGTCTAGCTTAACTCATTCATTCGAAGAAACAAACTGCACCTCCTAAATTGAATTAGTAGAGATTCTATCATTTATTCAATGTCACGAGCTTTACGCTTGAATAAAAGAAGAAACCTGCATTCATTCCGTTGTTGAATGAAACTTCAATTCCAGATGCAATGAATCAACCGTTACACTTTGACTCAATGAAATAAACTATTCTTTTATTTTGTCAATCACACTGCGTTCATTAATTCAATGAATCAAACTGCGTTCATTCATTCATTGAATAATCCTTCAATCATTGATTCAATGAAACAAACTTAATTCATTTATTGAGTGGATCTAACTGCATTCATTCCTTCAATGAAGCAGACTGCACTTATCCATTCACCAAAACACGCTGCACCTGTAATCGAAACAGTATGGTTTCTGCCAATCATGGAATTCCATGAGCTTAAAACATTTTTTCAGTGAAACAAACTACACACATTCATTCAATGAAATAAATGTTACGTGTGAATTCAAAGAGTAGGCATTTCTCATTCACTTAATATGTCAAGCTGAAATCACTCTTTCAATCAAGCAAACTGTAAGTGTTCACTTCAACTTTCTATCATTCATTCCTTGCCACGAGTTTAACGCATTCATTCAATGAAACAAACTGCACACATTCATTCTTTGAAACAGACTGCACGTATTAGCACAATGTTTAGAGCTTTTTCATTCATTCAATGTGTCTAGCTTAACTCATTCATTCGATGAAACAAACTGCACCTGCTAATTGAATTAGTTGAGCTTCTATCATTAATTCAATGTTTGGATCTTAACGCATTCACCCAATGAAACAAAGTGCACACAGTCATTCTTAGAAACATACTGCAAGTACTAATTCAATGAGTAGAGCTTTTTTTAATTCATGTAATGTGTCTAGCTTAATGCATTCATCCGATGAAACAAACTGCACATGCTAATTGAATTATTAGAGCTTCTACCATTTATTCAATGTCTCGATCTTAACGATTTCATTCAATGAACAAACTGCATTCATTCCTTTACTGAATCAAGTTTCAATCCCTGATGCAATAAATCAAACGTTACTCTTTGATTCAATGAAATAAACCAGTCTTTCATTCATACAATGAAACTGCAGTGACTCATTTACTGAAATACAGTTAATTCATTGAGTAGAGCTTTTGCTCTTCGTTCAATGCCAGGAACGGAACACATTCTTTCAACGAAACAAACTGCGTTCATTCATTTAATGAATAAAACTTCAATCATTGATTCAATGAAACATTCTTAATTCATTCATTTTGTAGATCTAACTGCATTCATTCATTCAATGAAGCAGACTGCACTTATCCATTCAGCAAAACACGCTGCACGTGTAATCGAAACAGTATGGTTTCTGCCAATCGTGGAATGCCATGAGCTTAAAGCATTTATTCAGGGAAACCAACTGCACACATTCATTCTTTGAAACACAGTGCACGTATTTATACAATGACTAGAGCTTTTCTTCACTCATTCAATACGTCTAGCTTAACTCATTCATTCGATCAAACAAACTGTACCTGCTAAATGGAATTAGTAGAGCTTCTATCATTTATTCAATGTCTCGTGCTTTACGCTTTCAATCAATGAAAAACACTGCATTCATTCCGTTATTGAATCAACCGTTTCTGTTTGATACAATGAAATAAACTATTCTTTTATTTTCTCAATCAAACTGCGTTCATTCATTCATTGAATAATCCTTCAATCATTGATTCAATGAAACAAACTTAATTCATTCATTTAGTGAATCTAACTGCATTCATTCCTTCAATGAAGCAGACTGCACTTATCCATTCAGCAAAACACGGTGTAATCGAAACAGTATGGTTTCTGCCAATCGTGGAATGCCATGAGATTAAAGCATTTATTCAATGAAACAAACTACACACATTCATTCAATTAAATAAATGTTACGCATGATTTCAAAGAATAGACATCAGTCATTCATTCAATGTGTCAATTTGAACTCATTCTATCAATCAAGCAAACTTTCAGTGTTCACTTCAAGCTTCTATCATTCATTCCTTGCCACGAGTTGAACGCAATCACTCAATGAAACAAACTGCATTCATTCCGTTGTTGAATCAAACTTCAATTCCAGATGCAATGAATCAACCGTTACTCTTTGACTCAATGAAATATACTATTCTTTTATTTTGTCACTCACACTGCGTTTATTAATTCAATGATTCAAACTGCGTTCATTCATTGAATAATCCTTCAATCAAACAAACTTAATTCATTCATTTAGTGGATCTAACTGCGTTCATTAATTCAATGAAGCAAACTGCACTTATCCATTCAGTAAAACACGTGTAATCGAAACAGTATGGGTTCTGCCAATCGTGGAATGCCATGAGCTTAAAGCATTTATTCAGTGAAAAAAACTGAAAAAATTCATTGCATAAACACACTGCACGTATTTATACAATGACAAGAGCTTTTTTTCATTTATTCAATACGTCTAGCTTAACTCATTCATTCAATCAAACAAAGTGTACCTGCTAAATGGAATTAGTAGAGCTTCTATCATTTATTCAATGTCTCGAGCTTTACGCTTTCAATCAATGAAAACAACTGCATTCATTCCGTTATTGAATCAAATTTCAATTCCAGATGCAATGAATCAACCGTTACTCTTTGATACAATGAAAGAAACTATTATTTTATATTCTCAATCAAACTGCGTTTATTAATTCAATGAATCAAACTGCGTTCATTCATTCATTGAATAATCCTTCAATCATTGATTCAATGAAACAAACTTAATTCATTCATTTAGTAGATCTAACTGCATGCATTCATTCAATGAAGCAAACTGCACTTATCCATTCAGTAAAACACGTTGCACGTGTAATCGAAACAGTATGGTTTCTGCCAATCGTGGAATGCCATGAGCTTAAAGCATTTATTCAGTGAAACAAACTACACACATTCATTCAATGAAATAAATGTTTCGTGTGAATTCAAAGTGTAGACATCTCTCATTCATTCAAATTGTCAAGCTTAACTCATTCTTTCAATCAAGCAAACTTTCAGTGTTCACTTCAAGCTTCAATCATTCATTCCTTGCCACGAATTTAACGCATTCACTCAATGAAACAAACTGCACACATTCACTTCAAGCTTATATCATCATTCCTTGCCACGGGTTTAAAGCATTCACTCAATGAAACAAACTGCACACATTCATTCTTTGAAACAGACTTCACGTATTTATACAATGACTAGAGCTTTTTTCATTCATTCAATACGTCTAGCTTAACTCATTCATTCGAAGAAACAAACTGCACCTCCTAAATTGAATTAGTAGAGATTCTATCATTTATTCAATGTCACGAGCTTTACGCTTGAATAAAAGAAGAAACCTGCATTCATTCCGTTGTTGAATGAAACTTCAATTCCAGATGCAATGAATCAACCGTTACACTTTGACTCAATGAAATAAACTATTCTTTTATTTTGTCAATCACACTGCGTTCATTAATTCAATGAATCAAACTGCGTTCATTCATTCATTGAATAATCCTTCAATCATTGATTCAATGAAACAAACTTAATTCATTTATTGAGTGGATCTAACTGCATTCATTCCTTCAATGAAGCAGACTGCACTTATCCATTCACCAAAACACGCTGCACCTGTAATCGAAACAGTATGGTTTCTGCCAATCATGGAATTCCATGAGCTTAAAACATTTTTTCAGTGAAACAAACTACACACATTCATTCAATGAAATAAATGTTACGTGTGAATTCAAAGATTAGGCATTTCTCATTCACTTAATATGTCAAGCTGAAATCACTCTTTCAACCAAGCAAACTGTAAGTGTTCACTTCAACTTTCTATCATTCATTCCTTGCCACGAGTTTAACGCATTCATTCAATGAAACAAACTGCACACATTCATTCTTTGAAACAGACTGCACGTATTAGCACAATGAATAGAGCTTTTTCATTCATTCAATGTGTCTAGCTTAACTCATTCATTCGATGAAACAAACTGCACCTGCTAATTGAATTAGTTGAGCTTCTATCATTAATTCAATGTTTCGATCTTAACGCATTCACCCAATGAAACAAAGTGCACACAGTCATTCTTAGAAACATACTGCAAGTACTAATTCAATGAGTAGAGCTTTTTTTAATTCATGTAATGTGTCTAGCTTAATGCATTCATCCGATGAAACAAACTGCACATGCTAATTGAATTATTAGAGCTTCTACCATTTATTCAATGTCTCGATCTTAACGATTTCATTCAATGAACAAACTACATTCATTCCTTTACTGAATCAAGTTTCAATCCCTGATGCAATAAATCAAACGTTACTCTTTGATTCAATGAAATAAACCAGTCTTTCATTCATACAATGAAACTGCAGTGACTCATTTACTGAAATACAGTTAATTCAATGAGTAGAGCTTTTGCTCTTCGTTCAATGCCAGGAACGGAACACATTCTTTCAACGAAACAAACTGCGTTCATTCATTTAATGAATAAAACTTCAATCATTGATTCAATGAAACATTCTTAATTCATTCATTTTGTAGATCTAACTGCATTCATTCATTCAATGAAGCAGACTGCACTTATCCATTCAGCAAAACACGCTGCACGTGTAATCGAAACAGTATGGTTTCTGCCAATCGTGGAATGCCATGAGCTTAAAGCATTTATTCAGGGAAACCAACTGCACACATTCATTCTTTGAAACACAGTGCACGTATTTATACAATGACTAGAGCTTTTCTTCACTCATTCAATACGTCTAGCTTAACTCATTCATTCGATCAAACAAACTGTACCTGCTAAATGGAATTAGTAGAGCTTCTATCATTTATTCAATGTCTCGTGCTTTACGCTTTCAATCAATGAAAAACACTGCATTCATTCCGTTATTGAATCAACCGTTTCTGTTTGATACAATGAAATAAACTATTCTTTTATTTTCTCAATCAAACTGCGTTCATTCATTCATTGAATAATCCTTCAATCATTGATTCAATGAAACAAACTTAATTCATTCATTTAGTGAATCTAACTGCATTCATTCCTTCAATGAAGCAGACTGCACTTATCCATTCAGCAAAACACGGTGTAATCGAAACAGTATGGTTTCTGCCAATCGTGGAATGCCATGAGATTAAAGCATTTATTCAATGAAACAAACTACACACATTCATTCAATTAAATAAATGTTACGCATGATTTCAAAGAATAGACATCACTCATTCATTCAATGTGTCAATTTGAACTCATTCTATCAATCAAGCAAACTTTCAGTGTTCACTTCAAGCTTCTATCATTCATTCCTTGCCACGAGTTGAACGCATTCACTCAATGAAACAAACTGCATTCATTCCGTTGTTGAATCAAACTTCAATTCCAGATGCAATGAATCAACCGTTACTCTTTGACTCAATGAAATATACTATTCTTTTATTTTGTCACTCACACTGCGTTTATTAATTCAATGATTCAAACTGCGTTCATTCATTCATTGAATAATCCTTCAATCAAACAAACTTAATTCATTCATTTAGTGGATCTAACTGCGTTCATTAATTCAATGAAACAAACTGCACTTATCCATTCAGTAAAACACGTGTAATCGAAACAGTATGGGTTCTGCCAATCGTGGAATGCCATGAGCTTAAAGCATTTATTCAGTGAAAAAAACTGAAAAAATTCATTGCATAAACACACTGCACGTATTTATACAATGACAAGAGCTTTTTTTCATTCATTCAATACGTCTAGCTTAACTCATTCATTCAATCAAACAAAGTGTACCTGCTAAATGGAATTAGTAGAGCTTCTATCATTTATTCAATGTCTCGAGCTTTACGCTTTCAATCAATGAAAACAACTGCATTCATTCCGTTATTGAATCAAATTTCAATTCCAGATGCAATGAATCAACCGTTACTCTTTGATACAATGAAAGAAACTATTATTTTATATTCTCAATCAAACTGCGTTTATTAATTCAATGAATCAAACTGCGTTCATTCATTCATTGAATAATCCTTCAATCATTGATTCAATGAAACAAACTTAATTCATTCATTTAGTAGATCTAACTGCATGTATTCATTCAATGAAGCAAACTGCACTATCCATTCAGTAAAACACGTTGCACGTGTAATCGAAACAGTATGATTTCTGCCAATCGTGGAATGCCATGAGCTTAAAGCATTTATTCGGTGAAACAAACTACACACATTCATTCAATGAAATAAATGTTTCGTGTGAATTCAAAGTGTAGACATCTCTCATTCATTCAATTTGTCAAGCTTAACTCATTCTTTCAATCAAGCAAACTGTAAGTGTTCACTTAAAGCTTCTATCATTCATTCCTTGCCACGAGTTTAACGCATTCACTCAATGAAATAAACTGCACACATTCACTTCAAGCTTATATCATTCATTCCTTGCCACGAATTTAAAGCATTCACTCAATGAAACAAACTGAACACATTCATTCTTTAAAACAGACTGCACGTATTTATTCAATGACTAGAGCTTTTTTCATTCATTCAATACGTCTAGCTTAACTCATTCATTCGAAGAAACAAACTGCACCTCCTAAATTGAATTAGTAGAGATTCTATCATTTATTCAATGTCACGAGCTTTACGCTTGAATCAAAGAAGAAACCTGCATTCGTTCCGTTATTGAATCAAACTTCAATTCCAGATGCAATGAATCAACCTTTACTCTTTGATACAATGAAAGAAACTATTCTTTTATTTTCTCAATCAAACTGCGTACATTAATTCAATGAATCAAACTGCGTTCATTCATTCATTGAATAATCCTTCAATCATTGATTCAATGAAACAAACTTAATTCATTCATTTAGTAGAGCTAACTGCATTCTTTCATTCAATGAAGGAAACTGCACTTATCCATTCAGTAAAACACGTGTAATCGAAACAGTATGGGTTCTGCCAATCGTGGAATGCCATGAGCTTAAAACATTTTTTCAGTGAAACAAACTACACACATTCATTCAATGAAATAAATGTTACGTCTGAATTCAAAGAGTAGACATTTCTCATTCATTTAATATGTCAAGCTGAAATCACTCTTTCAATCAAGCAAACTGTAAGTGTTCACTTCAACTTTCTATCATTCATTCCTTGCCACGAGTTTTACGCATTCATTCAATTAAACAAACTGCACACATTCATTCTTTGAAACAGACTGCACGTATTAACACAATGAAAAGAGCTTTTTCATTCATTCAATGTGTCTAGCTTAACTCATTCATTCGATGAAACAAACTGCACCTGCTAATTGAATTAGTTGAGCTTCTATCATTAATTCAATGTTTCGATCTTAACGCATTCACCCAATGAAACAAAGTGCACACAGTCATTCTTAGAAACATACTGCAAGTACTAATTCAATGAGTAGAGCTTTTTTTAATTCATGTAATGTGTCTAGCTTAATGCATTCATCCGATGAAACAAACTGCACATGCTAATTGAATTATTAGAGCTTCTACCATTTATTCAATGTCTCGATCTTAACGATTTCATTCAATGAACAAACTGCATTCATTCCTTTACTGAATCAAGTTTCAATCCCTGATGCAATAAATCAAACGTTACTCTTTGATTCAATGAAATAAACCAGTCTTTCATTCATACAATGAAACTGCAGTGACTCATTTACTGAAATACAGTTAATTCAATGAGTAGAGCTTTTGCTCTTCGTTCAATGCCAGGAACGGAACACATTCTTTCAACGAAACAAACTGCGTTCATTCATTTAATGAATAAAACTTCAATCATTGATTCAATGAAACATTCTTAATTCATTCATTTTGTAGATCTAACTGCATTCATTCATTCAATGAAGCAGACTGCACTTATCCATTCAGCAAAACACGCTGCACGTGTAATCGAAACAGTATGGTTTCTGCCAATCGTGGAATGCCATGAGCTTAAAGCATTTATTCAGGGAAACCAACTGCACACATTCATTCTTTGAAACACAGTGCACGTATTTATACAATGACTAGAGCTTTTCTTCACTCATTCAATACGTCTAGCTTAACTCATTCATTCGATCAAACAAACTGTACCTGCTAAATGGAATTAGTAGAGCTTCTATCATTTATTCAATGTCTCGTGCTTTACGCTTTCAATCAATGAAAAACACTGCATTCATTCCGTTATTGAATCAACCGTTTCTGTTTGATACAATGAAAGAAACTATTCTTTTATTTTCTCAATCAAACTGCGTTCATTCATTCATTGAATAATCCTTCAATCATTGATTCAATGAAACAAACTTAATTCATTCATTTAGTGAATCTAACTGCATTCATTCCTTCAATGAAGCAGACTGCACTTATCCATTCAGCAAAACACGGTGTAATCGAAACAGTATGGTTTCTGCCAATCGTGGAATGCCATGAGATTAAAGCATTTATTCAATGAAACAAACTACACACATTCATTCAATTAAATAAATGTTACGCATGATTTCAAAGAATAGACATCACTCATTCATTCAATGTGTCAATTTGAACTCATTCTATCAATCAAGCAAACTTTCAGTGTTCACTTCAAGCTTCTATCATTCATTCCTTGCCACGAGTTGAACGCATTCACTCAATGAAACAAACTGCATTCATTCCGTTGTTGAATCAAACTTCAATTCCAGATGCAATGAATCAACCGTTACTCTTTGACTCAATGAAATATACTATTCTTTTATTTTGTCACTCACACTGCGTTTATTAATTCAATGATTCAAACTGCGTTCATTCATTCATTGAATAATCCTTCAATCAAACAAACTTAATTCATTCATTTAGTGGATCTAACTGCGTTCATTAATTCAATGAAACAAACTGCACTTATCCATTCAGTAAAACACGTGTAATCGAAACAGTATGGGTTCTGCCAATCGTGGAATGCCATGAGCTTAAAGCATTTATTCAGTGAAAAAAACTGAAAAAATTCATTGCATAAACACACTGCACGTATTTATACAATGACAAGAGCTTTTTTTCATTCATTCAATACGTCTAGCTTAACTCATTCATTCAATCAAACAAAGTGTACCTGCTAAATGGAATTAGTAGAGCTTCTATCATTTATTCAATGTCTCGAGCTTTACGCTTTCAATCAATGAAAACAACTGCATTCATTCCGTTATTGAATCAAATTTCAATTCCAGATGCAATGAATCAACCGTTACTCTTTGATACAATGAAAGAAACTATTATTTTATATTCTCAATCAAACTGCGTTTATTAATTCAATGAATCAAACTGCGTTCATTCATTCATTGAATAATCCTTCAATCATTGATTCAATGAAACAAACTTAATTCATTCATTTAGTAGATCTAACTGCATGTATTCATTCAATGAAGCAAACTGCACTATCCATTCAGTAAAACACGTTGCACGTGTAATCGAAACAGTATGATTTCTGCCAATCGTGGAATGCCATGAGCTTAAAGCATTTATTCGGTGAAACAAACTACACACATTCATTCAATGAAATAAATGTTTCGTGTGAATTCAAAGTGTAGACATCTCTCATTCATTCAATTTGTCAAGCTTAACTCATTCTTTCAATCAAGCAAACTGTAAGTGTTCACTTAAAGCTTCTATCATTCATTCCTTGCCACGAGTTTAACGCATTCACTCAATGAAATAAACTGCACACATTCACTTCAAGCTTATATCATTCATTCCTTGCCACGAATTTAAAGCATTCACTCAATGAAACAAACTGAACACATTCATTCTTTAAAACAGACTGCACGTATTTATTCAATGACTAGAGCTTTTTTCATTCATTCAATACGTCTAGCTTAACTCATTCATTCGAAGAAACAAACTGCACCTCCTAAATTGAATTAGTAGAGATTCTATCATTTATTCAATGTCACGAGCTTTACGCTTGAATCAAAGAAGAAACCTGCATTCGTTCCGTTATTGAATCAAACTTCAATTCCAGATGCAATGAATCAACCTTTACTCTTTGATACAATGAAAGAAACTATTCTTTTATTTTCTCAATCAAACTGCGTACATTAATTCAATGAATCAAACTGCGTTCATTCATTCATTGAATAATCCTTCAATCATTGATTCAATGAAACAAACTTAATTCATTCATTTAGTAGAGCTAACTGCATTCTTTCATTCAATGAAGGAAACTGCACTTATCCATTCAGTAAAACACGTGTAATCGAAACAGTATGGGTTCTGCCAATCGTGGAATGCCATGAGCTTAAAACATTTTTTCAGTGAAACAAACTACACACATTCATTCAATGAAATAAATGTTACGTCTGAATTCAAAGAGTAGACATTTCTCATTCATTTAATATGTCAAGCTGAAATCACTCTTTCAATCAAGCAAACTGTAAGTGTTCACTTCAACTTTCTATCATTCATTCCTTGCCACGAGTTTTACGCATTCATTCAATTAAACAAACTGCACACATTCATTCTTTGAAACAGACTGCACGTATTAACACAATGAAAAGAGCTTTTTCATTCATTCAATGTGTCTAGCTTAACTCATTCATTCGATGAAACAAACTGCACCTGCTAATTGAATTAGTTGAGCTTCTATCATTAATTCAATGTTTCGATCTTAACGCATTCACCCAATGAAACAAAGTGCACACAGTCATTCTTAGAAACATACTGCAAGTACTAATTCAATGAGTAGAGCTTTTTTTAATTCATGTAATGTGTCTAGCTTAATGCATTCATCCGATGAAACAAACTGCACATGCTAATTGAATTATTAGAGCTTCTACCATTTATTCAATGTCTCGATCTTAACGATTTCATTCAATGAACAAACTGCATTCATTCCTTTACTGAATCAAGTTTCAATCCCTGATGCAATAAATCAAACGTTACTCTTTGATTCAATGAAATAAACCAGTCTTTCATTCATACAATGAAACTGCAGTGACTCATTTACTGAAATACAGTTAATTCAATGAGTAGAGCTTTTGCTCTTCGTTCAATGCCAGGAACGGAACACATTCTTTCAACGAAACAAACTGCGTTCATTCATTTAATGAATAAAACTTCAATCATTGATTCAATGAAACATTCTTAATTCATTCATTTTGTAGATCTAACTGCATTCATTCATTCAATGAAGCAGACTGCACTTATCCATTCAGCAAAACACGCTGCACGTGTAATCGAAACAGTATGGTTTCTGCCAATCGTGGAATGCCATGAGCTTAAAGCATTTATTCAGGGAAACCAACTGCACACATTCATTCTTTGAAACACAGTGCACGTATTTATACAATGACTAGAGCTTTTCTTCACTCATTCAATACGTCTAGCTTAACTCATTCATTCGATCAAACAAACTGTACCTGCTAAATGGAATTAGTAGAGCTTCTATCATTTATTCAATGTCTCGTGCTTTACGCTTTCAATCAATGAAAAACACTGCATTCATTCCGTTATTGAATCAACCGTTTCTGTTTGATACAATGAAAGAAACTATTCTTTTATTTTCTCAATCAAACTGCGTTCATTCATTCATTGAATAATCCTTCAATCATTGATTCAATGAAACAAACTTAATTCATTCATTTAGTGAATCTAACTGCATTCATTCCTTCAATGAAGCAGACTGCACTTATCCATTCAGCAAAACACGGTGTAATCGAAACAGTATGGTTTCTGCCAATCGTGGAATGCCATGAGATTAAAGCATTTATTCAATGAAACAAACTACACACATTCATTCAATTAAATAAATGTTACGCATGATTTCAAAGAATAGACATCACTCATTCATTCAATGTGTCAATTTGAACTCATTCTATCAATCAAGCAAACTTTCAGTGTTCACTTCAAGCTTCTATCATTCATTCCTTGCCACGAGTTGAACGCATTCACTCAATGAAACAAACTGCATTCATTCCGTTGTTGAATCAAACTTCAATTCCAGATGCAATGAATCAACCGTTACTCTTTGACTCAATGAAATATACTATTCTTTTATTTTGTCACTCACACTGCGTTTATTAATTCAATGATTCAAACTGCGTTCATTCATTCATTGAATAATCCTTCAATCAAACAAACTTAATTCATTCATTTAGTGGATCTAACTGCGTTCATTAATTCAATGAAACAAACTGCACTTATCCATTCAGTAAAACACGTGTAATCGAAACAGTATGGGTTCTGCCAATCGTGGAATGCCATGAGCTTAAAGCATTTATTCAGTGAAAAAAACTGAAAAAATTCATTGCATAAACACACTGCACGTATTTATACAATGACAAGAGCTTTTTTTCATTCATTCAATACGTCTAGCTTAACTCATTCATTCAATCAAACAAAGTGTACCTGCTAAATGGAATTAGTAGAGCTTCTATCATTTATTCAATGTCTCGAGCTTTACGCTTTCAATCAATGAAAACAACTGCATTCATTCCGTTATTGAATCAAATTTCAATTCCAGATGCAATGAATCAACCGTTACTCTTTGATACAATGAAAGAAACTATTATTTTATATTCTCAATCAAACTGCGTTTATTAATTCAATGAATCAAACTGCGTTCATTCATTCATTGAATAATCCTTCAATCATTGATTCAATGAAACAAACTTAATTCATTCATTTAGTAGATCTAACTGCATGTATTCATTCAATGAAGCAAACTGCACTATCCATTCAGTAAAACACGTTGCACGTGTAATCGAAACAGTATGATTTCTGCCAATCGTGGAATGCCATGAGCTTAAAGCATTTATTCGGTGAAACAAACTACACACATTCATTCAATGAAATAAATGTTTCGTGTGAATTCAAAGTGTAGACATCTCTCATTCATTCAATTTGTCAAGCTTAACTCATTCTTTCAATCAAGCAAACTGTAAGTGTTCACTTAAAGCTTCTATCATTCATTCCTTGCCACGAGTTTAACGCATTCACTCAATGAAATAAACTGCACACATTCACTTCAAGCTTATATCATTCATTCCTTGCCACGAATTTAAAGCATTCACTCAATGAAACAAACTGAACACATTCATTCTTTAAAACAGACTGCACGTATTTATTCAATGACTAGAGCTTTTTTCATTCATTCAATACGTCTAGCTTAACTCATTCATTCGAAGAAACAAACTGCACCTCCTAAATTGAATTAGTAGAGATTCTATCATTTATTCAATGTCACGAGCTTTACGCTTGAATCAAAGAAGAAACCTGCATTCGTTCCGTTATTGAATCAAACTTCAATTCCAGATGCAATGAATCAACCTTTACTCTTTGATACAATGAAAGAAACTATTCTTTTATTTTCTCAATCAAACTGCGTACATTAATTCAATGAATCAAACTGCGTTCATTCATTCATTGAATAATCCTTCAATCATTGATTCAATGAAACAAACTTAATTCATTCATTTAGTAGAGCTAACTGCATTCTTTCATTCAATGAAGGAAACTGCACTTATCCATTCAGTAAAACACGTGTAATCGAAACAGTATGGGTTCTGCCAATCGTGGAATGCCATGAGCTTAAAACATTTTTTCAGTGAAACAAACTACACACATTCATTCAATGAAATAAATGTTACGTCTGAATTCAAAGAGTAGACATTTCTCATTCATTTAATATGTCAAGCTGAAATCACTCTTTCAATCAAGCAAACTGTAAGTGTTCACTTCAACTTTCTATCATTCATTCCTTGCCACGAGTTTTACGCATTCATTCAATTAAACAAACTGCACACATTCATTCTTTGAAACAGACTGCACGTATTAACACAATGAAAAGAGCTTTTTCATTCATTCAATGTGTCTAGCTTAACTCATTCATTCGATGAAACAAACTGCACCTGCTAATTGAATTAGTTGAGCTTCTATCATTAATTCAATGTTTCGATCTTAACGCATTCACCCAATGAAACAAAGTGCACACAGTCATTCTTAGAAACATACTGCAAGTACTAATTCAATGAGTAGAGCTTTTTTTAATTCATGTAATGTGTCTAGCTTAATGCATTCATCCGATGAAACAAACTGCACATGCTAATTGAATTATTAGAGCTTCTACCATTTATTCAATGTCTCGATCTTAACGATTTCATTCAATGAACAAACTGCATTCATTCCTTTACTGAATCAAGTTTCAATCCCTGATGCAATAAATCAAACGTTACTCTTTGATTCAATGAAATAAACCAGTCTTTCATTCATACAATGAAACTGCAGTGACTCATTTACTGAAATACAGTTAATTCAATGAGTAGAGCTTTTGCTCTTCGTTCAATGCCAGGAACGGAACACATTCTTTCAACGAAACAAACTGCGTTCATTCATTTAATGAATAAAACTTCAATCATTGATTCAATGAAACATTCTTAATTCATTCATTTTGTAGATCTAACTGCATTCATTCATTCAATGAAGCAGACTGCACTTATCCATTCAGCAAAACACGCTGCACGTGTAATCGAAACAGTATGGTTTCTGCCAATCGTGGAATGCCATGAGCTTAAAGCATTTATTCAGGGAAACCAACTGCACACATTCATTCTTTGAAACACAGTGCACGTATTTATACAATGACTAGAGCTTTTCTTCACTCATTCAATACGTCTAGCTTAACTCATTCATTCGATCAAACAAACTGTACCTGCTAAATGGAATTAGTAGAGCTTCTATCATTTATTCAATGTCTCGTGCTTTACGCTTTCAATCAATGAAAAACACTGCATTCATTCCGTTATTGAATCAACCGTTTCTGTTTGATACAATGAAAGAAACTATTCTTTTATTTTCTCAATCAAACTGCGTTCATTCATTCATTGAATAATCCTTCAATCATTGATTCAATGAAACAAACTTAATTCATTCATTTAGTGAATCTAACTGCATTCATTCCTTCAATGAAGCAGACTGCACTTATCCATTCAGCAAAACACGGTGTAATCGAAACAGTATGGTTTCTGCCAATCGTGGAATGCCATGAGATTAAAGCATTTATTCAATGAAACAAACTACACACATTCATTCAATTAAATAAATGTTACGCATGATTTCAAAGAATAGACATCACTCATTCATTCAATGTGTCAATTTGAACTCATTCTTTCAATCAAGCAAACTTTCAGTGTTCACTTCAAACTTCTATCATTCATTCCTTGCCACGAGTTGAACGCATTCACTCAATGAAACAAACTGCATTCATTCCGTTGTTGAATCAAACTTCAATTCCAGATGCAATGAATCAACCGTTACTCTTTGACTCAATGAAATAAACTATTCTTTTATTTTGTCAATCACACTGCGTTCATTAATTCAATGAATCAAACTGCGTTCATTCATTCATTGAATAATCCTTCATACAAACAAACTTAATTCATTCATTTAGTGGATCTAACTGCGTTCATTAATTCAATGAAGCAAACTGCACTTATCCATTCAGTAAAACACGTGTAATCGAAACAGTATGGGTTCTGCCAATCGTGGAATGCCATGAGCTTAAAGCATTTATTCAGTGAAAAAAACTGCACAAATTCATTGCACAATCACACTGCACGTATTTATACAATGACAAGAGCTTTTTTTCATTCATTCAATACGTCTAGCTGAACTCATTCATTCAATCAAACAAACTGTACCTGCTAAATGGAATTAGTAGACCTTCTATCATTTATTCAATGTCTCGAGCTTTACGCTTTCAATCAATGAAAAAACTGCATTCATTCCGTTATTGAATCAAACTTCAATTCCAGATGCAATGAATCAACCGTTACTCTTTGATACAATGAAAGAAACTATTATTTTATATTCTCAATCAAACTGCGTTTATTAATTCAATGAATCAAACTGCGTTCATTCATTCATTGAATAATCCTTCAATCATTGATTCAATGAAACAAACTTAATTCATTCATTTAGTAGATCTAACTGCATGCATTCATTCAATGAAGCAAACTGCACTTATCCATTCAGTAAAACACGTTGCACGTGTAATCGAAAATGTATGGTTTCTGCCAATCGTGGAATGCCATGAGCTTAAAGCATTTATTCAGTGAAACAAACTACACACATTCATTCAATGAAATAAATGTTTCGTGTGAATTCAAAGTGTAGACATCTCTCATTCATTCAAATTGTCAAGCTTAACTCATTCTTTCAATCAAGCAAACTTTCAGTGTTCACTTCAAGCTTCAATCATTCATTCCTTGCCACGAATTTAACGCATTCACTCAATGAAACAAACTGCACACATTCACTTCAAGCTTATATCATCATTCCTTGCCACGGGTTTAAAGCATTCACTCAATGAAACAAACTGCACACATTCATTCTTTGAAACAGACTTCACGTATTTATACAATGACTAGAGCTTTTTTCATTCATTCAATACGTCTAGCTTAACTCATTCATTCGAAGAAACAAACTGCACCTCCTAAATTGAATTAGTAGAGATTCTATCATTTATTCAATGTCACGAGCTTTACGCTTGAATAAAAGAAGAAACCTGCATTCATTCCGTTGTTGAATGAAACTTCAATTCCAGATGCAATGAATCAACCGTTACACTTTGACTCAATGAAATAAACTATTCTTTTATTTTGTCAATCACACTGCGTTCATTAATTCAATGAATCAAACTGCGTTCATTCATTCATTGAATAATCCTTCAATCATTGATTCAATGAAACAAACTTAATTCATTTATTGAGTGGATCTAACTGCATTCATTCCTTCAATGAAGCAGACTGCACTTATCCATTCACCAAAACACGCTGCACCTGTAATCGAAACAGTATGGTTTCTGCCAATCATGGAATTCCATGAGCTTAAAACATTTTTTCAGTGAAACAAACTACACACATTCATTCAATGAAATAAATGTTACGTGTGAATTCAAAGATTAGGCATTTCTCATTCACTTAATATGTCAAGCTGAAATCACTCTTTCAACCAAGCAAACTGTAAGTGTTCACTTCAACTTTCTATCATTCATTCCTTGCCACGAGTTTAACGCATTCATTCAATGAAACAAACTGCACACATTCATTCTTTGAAACAGACTGCACGTATTAGCACAATGAATAGAGCTTTTTCATTCATTCAATGTGTCTAGCTTAACTCATTCATTCGATGAAACAAACTGCACCTGCTAATTGAATTAGTTGAGCTTCTATCATTAATTCAATGTTTCGATCTTAACGCATTCACCCAATGAAACAAAGTGCACACAGTCATTCTTAGAAACATACTGCAAGTACTAATTCAATGAGTAGAGCTTTTTTTAATTCATGTAATGTGTCTAGCTTAATGCATTCATCCGATGAAACAAACTGCACATGCTAATTGAATTATTAGAGCTTCTACCATTTATTCAATGTCTCGATCTTAACGATTTCATTCAATGAACAAACTACATTCATTCCTTTACTGAATCAAGTTTCAATCCCTGATGCAATAAATCAAACGTTACTCTTTGATTCAATGAAATAAACCAGTCTTTCATTCATACAATGAAACTGCAGTGACTCATTTACTGAAATACAGTTAATTCAATGAGTAGAGCTTTTGCTCTTCGTTCAATGCCAGGAACGGAACACATTCTTTCAACGAAACAAACTGCGTTCATTCATTTAATGAATAAAACTTCAATCATTGATTCAATGAAACATTCTTAATTCATTCATTTTGTAGATCTAACTGCATTCATTCATTCAATGAAGCAGACTGCACTTATCCATTCAGCAAAACACGCTGCACGTGTAATCGAAACAGTATGGTTTCTGCCAATCGTGGAATGCCATGAGCTTAAAGCATTTATTCAGGGAAACCAACTGCACACATTCATTCTTTGAAACACAGTGCACGTATTTATACAATGACTAGAGCTTTTCTTCACTCATTCAATACGTCTAGCTTAACTCATTCATTCGATCAAACAAACTGTACCTGCTAAATGGAATTAGTAGAGCTTCTATCATTTATTCAATGTCTCGTGCTTTACGCTTTCAATCAATGAAAAACACTGCATTCATTCCGTTATTGAATCAACCGTTTCTGTTTGATACAATGAAATAAACTATTCTTTTATTTTCTCAATCAAACTGCGTTCATTCATTCATTGAATAATCCTTCAATCATTGATTCAATGAAACAAACTTAATTCATTCATTTAGTGAATCTAACTGCATTCATTCCTTCAATGAAGCAGACTGCACTTATCCATTCAGCAAAACACGGTGTAATCGAAACAGTATGGTTTCTGCCAATCGTGGAATGCCATGAGATTAAAGCATTTATTCAATGAAACAAACTACACACATTCATTCAATTAAATAAATGTTACGCATGATTTCAAAGAATAGACATCACTCATTCATTCAATGTGTCAATTTGAACTCATTCTATCAATCAAGCAAACTTTCAGTGTTCACTTCAAGCTTCTATCATTCATTCCTTGCCACGAGTTGAACGCATTCACTCAATGAAACAAACTGCATTCATTCCGTTGTTGAATCAAACTTCAATTCCAGATGCAATGAATCAACCGTTACTCTTTGACTCAATGAAATATACTATTCTTTTATTTTGTCACTCACACTGCGTTTATTAATTCAATGATTCAAACTGCGTTCATTCATTCATTGAATAATCCTTCAATCAAACAAACTTAATTCATTCATTTAGTGGATCTAACTGCGTTCATTAATTCAATGAAACAAACTGCACTTATCCATTCAGTAAAACACGTGTAATCGAAACAGTATGGGTTCTGCCAATCGTGGAATGCCATGAGCTTAAAGCATTTATTCAGTGAAAAAAACTGAAAAAATTCATTGCATAAACACACTGCACGTATTTATACAATGACAAGAGCTTTTTTTCATTCATTCAATACGTCTAGCTTAACTCATTCATTCAATCAAACAAAGTGTACCTGCTAAATGGAATTAGTAGAGCTTCTATCATTTATTCAATGTCTCGAGCTTTACGCTTTCAATCAATGAAAACAACTGCATTCATTCCGTTATTGAATCAAATTTCAATTCCAGATGCAATGAATCAACCGTTACTCTTTGATACAATGAAAGAAACTATTATTTTATATTCTCAATCAAACTGCGTTTATTAATTCAATGAATCAAACTGCGTTCATTCATTCATTGAATAATCCTTCAATCATTGATTCAATGAAACAAACTTAATTCATTCATTTAGTAGATCTAACTGCATGTATTCATTCAATGAAGCAAACTGCACTATCCATTCAGTAAAACACGTTGCACGTGTAATCGAAACAGTATGATTTCTGCCAATCGTGGAATGCCATGAGCTTAAAGCATTTATTCGGTGAAACAAACTACACACATTCATTCAATGAAATAAATGTTTCGTGTGAATTCAAAGTGTAGACATCTCTCATTCATTCAATTTGTCAAGCTTAACTCATTCTTTCAATCAAGCAAACTGTAAGTGTTCACTTAAAGCTTCTATCATTCATTCCTTGCCACGAGTTTAACGCATTCACTCAATGAAATAAACTGCACACATTCACTTCAAGCTTATATCATTCATTCCTTGCCACGAATTTAAAGCATTCACTCAATGAAACAAACTGAACACATTCATTCTTTAAAACAGACTGCACGTATTTATTCAATGACTAGAGCTTTTTTCATTCATTCAATACGTCTAGCTTAACTCATTCATTCGAAGAAACAAACTGCACCTCCTAAATTGAATTAGTAGAGATTCTATCATTTATTCAATGTCACGAGCTTTACGCTTGAATCAAAGAAGAAACCTGCATTCGTTCCGTTATTGAATCAAACTTCAATTCCAGATGCAATGAATCAACCTTTACTCTTTGATACAATGAAAGAAACTATTCTTTTATTTTCTCAATCAAACTGCGTACATTAATTCAATGAATCAAACTGCGTTCATTCATTCATTGAATAATCCTTCAATCATTGATTCAATGAAACAAACTTAATTCATTCATTTAGTAGAGCTAACTGCATTCTTTCATTCAATGAAGGAAACTGCACTTATCCATTCAGTAAAACACGTGTAATCGAAACAGTATGGGTTCTGCCAATCGTGGAATGCCATGAGCTTAAAACATTTTTTCAGTGAAACAAACTACACACATTCATTCAATGAAATAAATGTTACGTCTGAATTCAAAGAGTAGACATTTCTCATTCATTTAATATGTCAAGCTGAAATCACTCTTTCAATCAAGCAAACTGTAAGTGTTCACTTCAACTTTCTATCATTCATTCCTTGCCACGAGTTTTACGCATTCATTCAATTAAACAAACTGCACACATTCATTCTTTGAAACAGACTGCACGTATTAACACAATGAAAAGAGCTTTTTCATTCATTCAATGTGTCTAGCTTAACTCATTCATTCGATGAAACAAACTGCACCTGCTAATTGAATTAGTTGAGCTTCTATCATTAATTCAATGTTTCGATCTTAACGCATTCACCCAATGAAACAAAGTGCACACAGTCATTCTTAGAAACATACTGCAAGTACTAATTCAATGAGTAGAGCTTTTTTTAATTCATGTAATGTGTCTAGCTTAATGCATTCATCCGATGAAACAAACTGCACATGCTAATTGAATTATTAGAGCTTCTACCATTTATTCAATGTCTCGATCTTAACGATTTCATTCAATGAACAAACTGCATTCATTCCTTTACTGAATCAAGTTTCAATCCCTGATGCAATAAATCAAACGTTACTCTTTGATTCAATGAAATAAACCAGTCTTTCATTCATACAATGAAACTGCAGTGACTCATTTACTGAAATACAGTTAATTCAATGAGTAGAGCTTTTGCTCTTCGTTCAATGCCAGGAACGGAACACATTCTTTCAACGAAACAAACTGCGTTCATTCATTTAATGAATAAAACTTCAATCATTGATTCAATGAAACATTCTTAATTCATTCATTTTGTAGATCTAACTGCATTCATTCATTCAATGAAGCAGACTGCACTTATCCATTCAGCAAAACACGCTGCACGTGTAATCGAAACAGTATGGTTTCTGCCAATCGTGGAATGCCATGAGCTTAAAGCATTTATTCAGGGAAACCAACTGCACACATTCATTCTTTGAAACACAGTGCACGTATTTATACAATGACTAGAGCTTTTCTTCACTCATTCAATACGTCTAGCTTAACTCATTCATTCGATCAAACAAACTGTACCTGCTAAATGGAATTAGTAGAGCTTCTATCATTTATTCAATGTCTCGTGCTTTACGCTTTCAATCAATGAAAAACACTGCATTCATTCCGTTATTGAATCAACCGTTTCTGTTTGATACAATGAAAGAAACTATTCTTTTATTTTCTCAATCAAACTGCGTTCATTCATTCATTGAATAATCCTTCAATCATTGATTCAATGAAACAAACTTAATTCATTCATTTAGTGAATCTAACTGCATTCATTCCTTCAATGAAGCAGACTGCACTTATCCATTCAGCAAAACACGGTGTAATCGAAACAGTATGGTTTCTGCCAATCGTGGAATGCCATGAGATTAAAGCATTTATTCAATGAAACAAACTACACACATTCATTCAATTAAATAAATGTTACGCATGATTTCAAAGAATAGACATCACTCATTCATTCAATGTGTCAATTTGAACTCATTCTATCAATCAAGCAAACTTTCAGTGTTCACTTCAAGCTTCTATCATTCATTCCTTGCCACGAGTTGAACGCATTCACTCAATGAAACAAACTGCATTCATTCCGTTGTTGAATCAAACTTCAATTCCAGATGCAATGAATCAACCGTTACTCTTTGACTCAATGAAATATACTATTCTTTTATTTTGTCACTCACACTGCGTTTATTAATTCAATGATTCAAACTGCGTTCATTCATTCATTGAATAATCCTTCAATCAAACAAACTTAATTCATTCATTTAGTGGATCTAACTGCGTTCATTAATTCAATGAAACAAACTGCACTTATCCATTCAGTAAAACACGTGTAATCGAAACAGTATGGGTTCTGCCAATCGTGGAATGCCATGAGCTTAAAGCATTTATTCAGTGAAAAAAACTGAAAAAATTCATTGCATAAACACACTGCACGTATTTATACAATGACAAGAGCTTTTTTTCATTCATTCAATACGTCTAGCTTAACTCATTCATTCAATCAAACAAAGTGTACCTGCTAAATGGAATTAGTAGAGCTTCTATCATTTATTCAATGTCTCGAGCTTTACGCTTTCAATCAATGAAAACAACTGCATTCATTCCGTTATTGAATCAAATTTCAATTCCAGATGCAATGAATCAACCGTTACTCTTTGATACAATGAAAGAAACTATTATTTTATATTCTCAATCAAACTGCGTTTATTAATTCAATGAATCAAACTGCGTTCATTCATTCATTGAATAATCCTTCAATCATTGATTCAATGAAACAAACTTAATTCATTCATTTAGTAGATCTAACTGCATGTATTCATTCAATGAAGCAAACTGCACTATCCATTCAGTAAAACACGTTGCACGTGTAATCGAAACAGTATGATTTCTGCCAATCGTGGAATGCCATGAGCTTAAAGCATTTATTCGGTGAAACAAACTACACACATTCATTCAATGAAATAAATGTTTCGTGTGAATTCAAAGTGTAGACATCTCTCATTCATTCAATTTGTCAAGCTTAACTCATTCTTTCAATCAAGCAAACTGTAAGTGTTCACTTAAAGCTTCTATCATTCATTCCTTGCCACGAGTTTAACGCATTCACTCAATGAAATAAACTGCACACATTCACTTCAAGCTTATATCATTCATTCCTTGCCACGAATTTAAAGCATTCACTCAATGAAACAAACTGAACACATTCATTCTTTAAAACAGACTGCACGTATTTATTCAATGACTAGAGCTTTTTTCATTCATTCAATACGTCTAGCTTAACTCATTCATTCGAAGAAACAAACTGCACCTCCTAAATTGAATTAGTAGAGATTCTATCATTTATTCAATGTCACGAGCTTTACGCTTGAATCAAAGAAGAAACCTGCATTCGTTCCGTTATTGAATCAAACTTCAATTCCAGATGCAATGAATCAACCTTTACTCTTTGATACAATGAAAGAAACTATTCTTTTATTTTCTCAATCAAACTGCGTACATTAATTCAATGAATCAAACTGCGTTCATTCATTCATTGAATAATCCTTCAATCATTGATTCAATGAAACAAACTTAATTCATTCATTTAGTAGAGCTAACTGCATTCTTTCATTCAATGAAGGAAACTGCACTTATCCATTCAGTAAAACACGTGTAATCGAAACAGTATGGGTTCTGCCAATCGTGGAATGCCATGAGCTTAAAACATTTTTTCAGTGAAACAAACTACACACATTCATTCAATGAAATAAATGTTACGTCTGAATTCAAAGAGTAGACATTTCTCATTCATTTAATATGTCAAGCTGAAATCACTCTTTCAATCAAGCAAACTGTAAGTGTTCACTTCAACTTTCTATCATTCATTCCTTGCCACGAGTTTTACGCATTCATTCAATTAAACAAACTGCACACATTCATTCTTTGAAACAGACTGCACGTATTAACACAATGAAAAGAGCTTTTTCATTCATTCAATGTGTCTAGCTTAACTCATTCATTCGATGAAACAAACTGCACCTGCTAATTGAATTAGTTGAGCTTCTATCATTAATTCAATGTTTCGATCTTAACGCATTCACCCAATGAAACAAAGTGCACACAGTCATTCTTAGAAACATACTGCAAGTACTAATTCAATGAGTAGAGCTTTTTTTAATTCATGTAATGTGTCTAGCTTAATGCATTCATCCGATGAAACAAACTGCACATGCTAATTGAATTATTAGAGCTTCTACCATTTATTCAATGTCTCGATCTTAACGATTTCATTCAATGAACAAACTGCATTCATTCCTTTACTGAATCAAGTTTCAATCCCTGATGCAATAAATCAAACGTTACTCTTTGATTCAATGAAATAAACCAGTCTTTCATTCATACAATGAAACTGCAGTGACTCATTTACTGAAATACAGTTAATTCAATGAGTAGAGCTTTTGCTCTTCGTTCAATGCCAGGAACGGAACACATTCTTTCAACGAAACAAACTGCGTTCATTCATTTAATGAATAAAACTTCAATCATTGATTCAATGAAACATTCTTAATTCATTCATTTTGTAGATCTAACTGCATTCATTCATTCAATGAAGCAGACTGCACTTATCCATTCAGCAAAACACGCTGCACGTGTAATCGAAACAGTATGGTTTCTGCCAATCGTGGAATGCCATGAGCTTAAAGCATTTATTCAGGGAAACCAACTGCACACATTCATTCTTTGAAACACAGTGCACGTATTTATACAATGACTAGAGCTTTTCTTCACTCATTCAATACGTCTAGCTTAACTCATTCATTCGATCAAACAAACTGTACCTGCTAAATGGAATTAGTAGAGCTTCTATCATTTATTCAATGTCTCGTGCTTTACGCTTTCAATCAATGAAAAACACTGCATTCATTCCGTTATTGAATCAACCGTTTCTGTTTGATACAATGAAAGAAACTATTCTTTTATTTTCTCAATCAAACTGCGTTCATTCATTCATTGAATAATCCTTCAATCATTGATTCAATGAAACAAACTTAATTCATTCATTTAGTGAATCTAACTGCATTCATTCCTTCAATGAAGCAGACTGCACTTATCCATTCAGCAAAACACGGTGTAATCGAAACAGTATGGTTTCTGCCAATCGTGGAATGCCATGAGATTAAAGCATTTATTCAATGAAACAAACTACACACATTCATTCAATTAAATAAATGTTACGCATGATTTCAAAGAATAGACATCACTCATTCATTCAATGTGTCAATTTGAACTCATTCTATCAATCAAGCAAACTTTCAGTGTTCACTTCAAGCTTCTATCATTCATTCCTTGCCACGAGTTGAACGCATTCACTCAATGAAACAAACTGCATTCATTCCGTTGTTGAATCAAACTTCAATTCCAGATGCAATGAATCAACCGTTACTCTTTGACTCAATGAAATATACTATTCTTTTATTTTGTCACTCACACTGCGTTTATTAATTCAATGATTCAAACTGCGTTCATTCATTCATTGAATAATCCTTCAATCAAACAAACTTAATTCATTCATTTAGTGGATCTAACTGCGTTCATTAATTCAATGAAACAAACTGCACTTATCCATTCAGTAAAACACGTGTAATCGAAACAGTATGGGTTCTGCCAATCGTGGAATGCCATGAGCTTAAAGCATTTATTCAGTGAAAAAAACTGAAAAAATTCATTGCATAAACACACTGCACGTATTTATACAATGACAAGAGCTTTTTTTCATTCATTCAATACGTCTAGCTTAACTCATTCATTCAATCAAACAAAGTGTACCTGCTAAATGGAATTAGTAGAGCTTCTATCATTTATTCAATGTCTCGAGCTTTACGCTTTCAATCAATGAAAACAACTGCATTCATTCCGTTATTGAATCAAATTTCAATTCCAGATGCAATGAATCAACCGTTACTCTTTGATACAATGAAAGAAACTATTATTTTATATTCTCAATCAAACTGCGTTTATTAATTCAATGAATCAAACTGCGTTCATTCATTCATTGAATAATCCTTCAATCATTGATTCAATGAAACAAACTTAATTCATTCATTTAGTAGATCTAACTGCATGTATTCATTCAATGAAGCAAACTGCACTATCCATTCAGTAAAACACGTTGCACGTGTAATCGAAACAGTATGATTTCTGCCAATCGTGGAATGCCATGAGCTTAAAGCATTTATTCGGTGAAACAAACTACACACATTCATTCAATGAAATAAATGTTTCGTGTGAATTCAAAGTGTAGACATCTCTCATTCATTCAATTTGTCAAGCTTAACTCATTCTTTCAATCAAGCAAACTGTAAGTGTTCACTTAAAGCTTCTATCATTCATTCCTTGCCACGAGTTTAACGCATTCACTCAATGAAATAAACTGCACACATTCACTTCAAGCTTATATCATTCATTCCTTGCCACGAATTTAAAGCATTCACTCAATGAAACAAACTGAACACATTCATTCTTTAAAACAGACTGCACGTATTTATTCAATGACTAGAGCTTTTTTCATTCATTCAATACGTCTAGCTTAACTCATTCATTCGAAGAAACAAACTGCACCTCCTAAATTGAATTAGTAGAGATTCTATCATTTATTCAATGTCACGAGCTTTACGCTTGAATCAAAGAAGAAACCTGCATTCGTTCCGTTATTGAATCAAACTTCAATTCCAGATGCAATGAATCAACCTTTACTCTTTGATACAATGAAAGAAACTATTCTTTTATTTTCTCAATCAAACTGCGTACATTAATTCAATGAATCAAACTGCGTTCATTCATTCATTGAATAATCCTTCAATCATTGATTCAATGAAACAAACTTAATTCATTCATTTAGTAGAGCTAACTGCATTCTTTCATTCAATGAAGGAAACTGCACTTATCCATTCAGTAAAACACGTGTAATCGAAACAGTATGGGTTCTGCCAATCGTGGAATGCCATGAGCTTAAAACATTTTTTCAGTGAAACAAACTACACACATTCATTCAATGAAATAAATGTTACGTCTGAATTCAAAGAGTAGACATTTCTCATTCATTTAATATGTCAAGCTGAAATCACTCTTTCAATCAAGCAAACTGTAAGTGTTCACTTCAACTTTCTATCATTCATTCCTTGCCACGAGTTTTACGCATTCATTCAATTAAACAAACTGCACACATTCATTCTTTGAAACAGACTGCACGTATTAACACAATGAAAAGAGCTTTTTCATTCATTCAATGTGTCTAGCTTAACTCATTCATTCGATGAAACAAACTGCACCTGCTAATTGAATTAGTTGAGCTTCTATCATTAATTCAATGTTTCGATCTTAACGCATTCACCCAATGAAACAAAGTGCACACAGTCATTCTTAGAAACATACTGCAAGTACTAATTCAATGAGTAGAGCTTTTTTTAATTCATGTAATGTGTCTAGCTTAATGCATTCATCCGATGAAACAAACTGCACATGCTAATTGAATTATTAGAGCTTCTACCATTTATTCAATGTCTCGATCTTAACGATTTCATTCAATGAACAAACTGCATTCATTCCTTTACTGAATCAAGTTTCAATCCCTGATGCAATAAATCAAACGTTACTCTTTGATTCAATGAAATAAACCAGTCTTTCATTCATACAATGAAACTGCAGTGACTCATTTACTGAAATACAGTTAATTCAATGAGTAGAGCTTTTGCTCTTCGTTCAATGCCAGGAACGGAACACATTCTTTCAACGAAACAAACTGCGTTCATTCATTTAATGAATAAAACTTCAATCATTGATTCAATGAAACATTCTTAATTCATTCATTTTGTAGATCTAACTGCATTCATTCATTCAATGAAGCAGACTGCACTTATCCATTCAGCAAAACACGCTGCACGTGTAATCGAAACAGTATGGTTTCTGCCAATCGTGGAATGCCATGAGCTTAAAGCATTTATTCAGGGAAACCAACTGCACACATTCATTCTTTGAAACACAGTGCACGTATTTATACAATGACTAGAGCTTTTCTTCACTCATTCAATACGTCTAGCTTAACTCATTCATTCGATCAAACAAACTGTACCTGCTAAATGGAATTAGTAGAGCTTCTATCATTTATTCAATGTCTCGTGCTTTACGCTTTCAATCAATGAAAAACACTGCATTCATTCCGTTATTGAATCAACCGTTTCTGTTTGATACAATGAAAGAAACTATTCTTTTATTTTCTCAATCAAACTGCGTTCATTCATTCATTGAATAATCCTTCAATCATTGATTCAATGAAACAAACTTAATTCATTCATTTAGTGAATCTAACTGCATTCATTCCTTCAATGAAGCAGACTGCACTTATCCATTCAGCAAAACACGGTGTAATCGAAACAGTATGGTTTCTGCCAATCGTGGAATGCCATGAGATTAAAGCATTTATTCAATGAAACAAACTACACACATTCATTCAATTAAATAAATGTTACGCATGATTTCAAAGAATAGACATCACTCATTCATTCAATGTGTCAATTTGAACTCATTCTTTCAATCAAGCAAACTTTCAGTGTTCACTTCAAACTTCTATCATTCATTCCTTGCCACGAGTTGAACGCATTCACTCAATGAAACAAACTGCATTCATTCCGTTGTTGAATCAAACTTCAATTCCAGATGCAATGAATCAACCGTTACTCTTTGACTCAATGAAATAAACTATTCTTTTATTTTGTCAATCACACTGCGTTCATTAATTCAATGAATCAAACTGCGTTCATTCATTCATTGAATAATCCTTCATACAAACAAACTTAATTCATTCATTTAGTGGATCTAACTGCGTTCATTAATTCAATGAAGCAAACTGCACTTATCCATTCAGTAAAACACGTGTAATCGAAACAGTATGGGTTCTGCCAATCGTGGAATGCCATGAGCTTAAAGCATTTATTCAGTGAAAAAAACTGCACAAATTCATTGCACAATCACACTGCACGTATTTATACAATGACAAGAGCTTTTTTTCATTCATTCAATACGTCTAGCTGAACTCATTCATTCAATCAAACAAACTGTACCTGCTAAATGGAATTAGTAGACCTTCTATCATTTATTCAATGTCTCGAGCTTTACGCTTTCAATCAATGAAAAAACTGCATTCATTCCGTTATTGAATCAAACTTCAATTCCAGATGCAATGAATCAACCGTTACTCTTTGATACAATGAAAGAAACTATTATTTTATATTCTCAATCAAACTGCGTTTATTAATTCAATGAATCAAACTGCGTTCATTCATTCATTGAATAATCCTTCAATCATTGATTCAATGAAACAAACTTAATTCATTCATTTAGTAGATCTAACTGCATGCATTCATTCAATGAAGCAAACTGCACTTATCCATTCAGTAAAACACGTTGCACGTGTAATCGAAAATGTATGGTTTCTGCCAATCGTGGAATGCCATGAGCTTAAAGCATTTATTCAGTGAAACAAACTACACACATTCATTCAATGAAATAAATGTTTCGTGTGAATTCAAAGTGTAGACATCTCTCATTCATTCAAATTGTCAAGCTTAACTCATTCTTTCAATCAAGCAAACTTTCAGTGTTCACTTCAAGCTTCAATCATTCATTCCTTGCCACGAGTTTAACGCATTCACTCAATGAAACAAACTGCACACATTCACTTCAAGCTTATATCATCATTCCTTGCCACGGGTTTAAAGCATTCACTCAATGAAACAAACTGCACACATTCATTCTTTGAAACAGACTTCACGTATTTATACAATGACTAGAGCTTTTTTCATTCATTCAATACGTCTAGCTTAACTCATTCATTCGAAGAAACAAACTGCACCTCCTAAATTGAATTAGTAGAGATTCTATCATTTATTCAATGTCACGAGCTTTACGCTTGAATAAAAGAAGAAACCTGCATTCATTCCGTTGTTGAATGAAACTTCAATTCCAGATGCAATGAATCAACCGTTACACTTTGACTCAATGAAATAAACTATTCTTTTATTTTGTCAATCACACTGCGTTCATTAATTCAATGAATCAAACTGCTTCATTCATTCATTGAATAATCCTTCAATCATTGATTCAATGAAACAAACTTAATTCATTTATTGAGTGGATCTAACTGCATTCATTCCTTCAATGAAGCAGACTGCACTTATCCATTCAGCAAAACACGCTGCACCTGTAATCGAAACAGTATGGTTTCTGCCAATCATGGAATTCCATGAGCTTAAAACATTTTTTCAGTGAAACAAACTACACACATTCATTCAATGAAATAAATGTTACGTGTGAATTCAAAGAGTAGGCATTTCTCATTCACTTAATATGTCAAGCTGAAATCACTCTTTCAATCAAGCAAACTGTAAGTGTTCACTTCAACTTTCTATCATTCATTCCTTGCCACGAGTTTAACGCATTCATTCAATGAAACAAACTGCACACATTCATTCTTTGAAACAGACTGCACGTATTAGCACAATGAATAGAGCTTTTTCATTCATTCAATGTGTCTAGCTTAACTCATTCATTCGATGAAACAAACTGCACCTGCTAATTGAATTAGTTGAGCTTCTATCATTAATTCAATGTTTCGATCTTAACGCATTCACCCAATGAAACAAAGTGCACACAGTCATTCTTAGAAACATACTGCAAGTACTAATTCAATGAGTAGAGCTTTTTTTAATTCATGTAATGTGTCTAGCTTAATGCATTCATCCGATGAAACAAACTGCACATGCTAATTGAATTAATAGAGCTTCTACCATGTATTCAATGTCTCGATCTTAACGATTTCATTCAATGAACAAACTGCATTCATTCCTTTACTGAATCAAGTTTCAATCCCTGATGCAATAAATCAAACGTTACTCTTTGATTCAATGAAATAAACCAGTCTTTCATTCATACAATGATACTGCAGTGACTCATTTACTGAAATACAGTTAATTCAATGAGTAGAGCTTTTGCTCTTCGTTCAATGCCAGGAACGTAACACATTCTTTCAACGAAACAAACTGCGTTCATTCATTTAATGAATAAAACTTCAATCATTGATTCAATGAAACATTCTTAATTCATTCATATTGTAGATCTAACTGCATTCATTCATTCAATGAAGCAGACTGCACTTATCCATTCAGCAAAACACGCTGCACGCGTAATCGAAAGAGTATGGTTTCTGCCAATCGTGGAATGCCATGAGCTTAAAGCGTTTATTCAGGGAAACCAACTGCACACATTCATTCTTTGAAACACAGTGCACGTATTTATACAATGACTAGAGCTTTTCTTCACTCATTCAATACGTCTAGCTTAACTCATTCATTCGATCAAACAAACTGTACCTGCTAAATGGAATTAGTAGAGCTTCTATCATTTATTCAATGTCTCGAGCTTTACGCTTTCAATCAATGAAAAACACTGCATTCATTCCGTTATTGAATCAAACTTCAATTCCAGATGCAATGAATCAAACTTTACGCTTTGATACAATGAAAGAAACTATTATTTTATATTCTCAATCAAACTGCGTTCATTAATTCAATGAATCCAACTGCGTTCATTCAATCATTCAATAATCCTTCAATCATTGATTCAATGAAACAAACTTAATTCATTCATTTAGTAGATCTAACTGCATGCATTCATTCAATGAAGCAAACTGCACTTATCCATTCAGTAAAACACGTTGCACGTGTAATCGAAAATGTATGGTTTCTGCCATTCGTGGAATGCCATGAGCTTAAAGCATTTATTCAGTGAAACAAACTACACACATTCATTCAATGAAATAAATGTTCCGTGTGAATTCAAAGTGTAGACATCTCTCATTCATTCAATTTGTCAAGCTTAACTCATTCTTTCAATCAAGCAAACTTTCAGTGTTCACTACAAGCTTCTATCATTCATTCCTTGCCACGAGTTTAACGCATTCACTCAATGAAATAAACTGCACACATTCACTTCAAGCTTATATCATTCATTCCTTGCCACGAATTTAAAGCATTCACTCAATGAAACAAACTGCACACATTCATTCTTTGAAACAGACTGCACGTATTTATTCAATGACTAGAGCTTTTTTCATTCATTCAATACGTCTAGCTTAACTCATTCATTCGAAGAAACAAACTGCACCTCCTAAATTGAATTAGTAGAGATTCTATCATTTATTCAATGTCACGAGCTTTACGCTTGAATCAAAGAAGAAACCTGCATTCATTCCGTTATTGTATCAAACTTCAATTCCAGATACAATGAATCAACCTTTACTCTTTGATACAATGAAAGAAACTATTCTTTTATTTTCTCAAACAAACTGCGTTCATTAATTCAATGAATCAAACTGCGTTCATTCATTCATTGAATAATCCTTCAATCATTGATTCAATGAAACAAACTGCACACATTCATTCTTTGAAACACACTGCACGTATTTATACAATGACTAGAGCTTTTTTTCATTCATTCAATACGTCTAGCTTAACTCATTCATTCGAAGAAACAAACTGAACCTCCTAAATTTAATTAGCAGAGATTCTAACATTTATTCAATGTCACGAGCTTTACGCTTGAATCAAAGAAGCAACCTGCATTCTGTTATTGAATCAAACTTCAATTCCAGATGCAATGAATCAACCTTTACTCTTTGATACAATGAAAGAAACTATTCTTTTATTTTCTGAATCAAAGTGCGTTCATTAATTCAATGAATCAAACTGCGTTCATTCAATCATTGATTCAATGAAACAAACTTAATTCATTCATTTAGTAGAGCTAACTGCATTCTTTCATTCAATGAAGCAAACTGCACTTATCCATTCAGTAAAACACGTGTAATCGAAACAGTATGGTTTCTGCCAATCGTGGAATGCCATGAGCTTGAAGCATTTATTCAGTGAAACAAACTGCACACATTCATTCTTTGAAACACACTGCACGTATTTATACAATGACTAGAGCTTTTTTTCATTCATTCAATACGTCTAGCTTAACTCATTAATTAGATCAAACAAACTGCACCTGCTAAATGGAATTAGTAGAGCTTCTATCATTTATTCAATGTCTCGAGCTTTACGCTTTCAATCAATGAAAAAAGCTGCATTCATTCCGTTATTGAATCAATCTTCAATTCCAGATGCAATGAATCAACCTTTTCTCTTTGATACAATGAAAGAAACTATTCTTTTATTTTCTCAATCAAACTGCGTTCATTCATTCATTGAATAATCCTTCAATCATTGATTCAATGAAACAAACTTAATTCATTCATTTAGTGAATCTAACTGCATTCATTCCTTCAATGAGCAGACTGCACTTATCCATTCAGTAAAACACGTGTAATCGAAACAGTATGGGTTCTGCCAATCGTGGAATGCCATGAGCTTAAAGCATTTATTCAGTGAAAAAAACTGCACACATTCATTGCACAAACAAACTGCACGTATTTATACAATGACAAGAGCTTTTTTTCATTCATTCAATACGTCTAGCTTAACTCATTCATTCAATCAAACAAACTGTACCTGCTAAATGGAATTAGTAGAGCTTCTATCATTTATTCAATGTCTCGAGCTTTACGCTTTCAATCAATGAAAAAAACTGCATGCATTCCGTTATTGAATCAAACTTCAATTCCAGATGCAATGAATCAACCGTTACTCTTTGATACAATGAAAGAAACTATTATTTTATATTCTCAATCTAACTGCGTTCATTAATTCAATGAATCAAACTGCGTTCATCCATTCATTGAATAATCCTTCAATCATTGATTCAATGAAACAAACTTAATTCATTCATTTAGTAGATCTAACTGCATGCATTCATTCAATGAAGCAAACTGCACTTATCCATTCAGTAAAACACGTTGCACGTGTAATCGAAACAGTATGGTTTCTGCCAATCGTGGAATGCCATGAGCTTAAAGCATTTATTCAGTGAAACAAACTACACACATTCATTCAATGAAATAAATGTTCCGTGTGAATTCAAAGTGTAGACATCTCTCATTCATTCAAATTGTCAAGCTTAACTCATTCTTTCAATCAAGCAAACTTTCAGTGTTCACTTCAAGCTTCAATCATTCATTCCTTGCCACGAGTTTAACGCATTCACTCAATGAAACAAACTACACAATTTCACTTCAAGCTTATATCATTCATTCCTTGCCACGAGTTTAAAGCATTCACTCAATGAAACAAACTGCACACATTCATTCTTTGAAACAGACTGCACGTATTTATACAATGGCTAGAGCTTTTTTCATTCATTCAATACGTCTAGCTAAACTCATTCATTCGAAGAAACAAACTGCACCTCCTAAATTGAATTAGTAGAGATTCGATCATTTATTCAATGTCTCGAGCTTTACTCTTGAATCAAAGAAGAAACCTGCATTCATTCCGTTATTGAATCAAACTTCAATTCCAGATGCAATGAATCAACCTTTACTCTTTGATACAATGAAAGAAACGATTCTTTTATTTTCTCAATCAAACTGCGTTCATTAATTCAATGAATCAAACTGCGTTCATTCATTCATTGAATCATCCTTCAATCATTGATTCAATGAAACAAACTTAATTCATTCATTTAGTAGATCTAACTGCATGCATTCATTCAATGAAGCAAACTGCACTTATCCATTCAGTAAAAAACGTTGCACGTGTAATCGAAAAAGTATGATTTCTGCCAACCGAGGAATGCCATGAGCTTAAAGCATTTATTCAGTGAAACAAACTACACACATTCATTCAATGAAATAAATGTTTCGTGTGAATTCAAAGTGTAGACATCTCTCATTCATTCAATTTGTCAAGCTTAACTCATTCTTTCAATCAAGCAAACTGTAAGTGTTCACTTCAAGCTTCTATCATTCATTCCTTGCCACGAGTTTAACGCATTCACTCAATGAAATAATCTGCACACATTCACTTCAAGCTTATATCATTCATTCCTTGCCACGAGTTTAAAGCATTCACTCAATGAAACAAACTGCACACATTCATTCTTTGAAACAGACTGCACGTATTTATACAATGACTAGAGCTTTTTTCATTCATTCAATACGTCTAGCTTAACTCATTCATTCGAAGAAACAAACTGCACCTCCTAAATTGAATTAGTAGAGATTCTATCATTTATTCAATGTCACGAGCTTTACGTTTGAATCAAAGAAGCAACCTGCATTCATTCCGTTATTGGATCAAACTTCAATTCCAGATGCAATGAATCAACCTTTACTCTTTGATACAATGAAAGAAACTATTCTTTTATTTTCTCAATCAAACTGCGTTCATTAATTCAATGAATCAAACTGCGTTCATTCAATCATTAATTCAATGAAACAAACTTAATTCATTCATTTAGTAGAGCTAACTGCATTCTTTCATTCAATGAAGCAAACTGCACTTATCCATTCAGTAAAACACGTGTAATCGAAACAGTATGGGTTCTGCCAATCGTGGAATGCCATGAGCTTAAAGCATTTATTCAGTGAAACAAACTGCACACATTCATTCTTTGAAACACACTGCACGTATTTATACAATGACTAGAGCTTTTTTTCATTCATTCAATGCGTCTAGCTTAACTCATTCATTCGATCAAACAAACTGCACCTGCTAAATGGAATTAGTAGAGCTTCTATTTTTATTCAATGTCTCGAGCTTTACGCTTTCAATCAATGAAAACAACTGCATTCATTCCGTTATTGAATCAAACTTCAATTCCAGATGCAATGAATCAACCGTTACTCTTTGATACAATGAAAGAAACTATTATTTTATATTCTCAATCTAACTGCGTTTATTAATTCAATGAATCAAACTGCGTTCATTCATTCATTGAATAATCCTTCAATCATTGATTCAATGAAACAAACTTAATTCATTCATTTAGTAGATCTAACTGCATGCATTCATTCAATGAAGCAAACTGCACTTATCCATTCAGTAAAACACGTTGCACGTGTAATCGAAACAGTATGGTTTCTGCCAATCGTGGAATGCCATGAGCTTAAAGCATTTATTCAGTGAAACAAACTACACACATTCATTCAATGAAATAAATGTTTCGTGTGAATTCAAAGTGTAGACATCTCTCATTCATTCAATTTGTCAAGCTTAACTCATTCTTTCAATCAAGCAAACTTTCAGTGTTCACTTCAAGCTTCAATCATTCATTCTTGCCACGAGTTTAACGCATTCACTCAATGAAATAAACTGCACACATTCACTTCAAGCTTATATCATTCATTCCTTGCCACGAGTTTAAAGCATTCACTCAATGAAACAAACTGCACACATTCATTCTTTGAAACAGACTGCACGTATTTATTCAATGACTAGAGCTTTTTTCATTCCTTCAATACGTCTAGCTTAACTCATTCATTCGAAGAAACAAACTGCACCTCCTAAATTGAATTAGTAGAGATTCTATCATTTATTCAATGTCACGAGCTTTACGCTTGAATCAAAGAAGAAACCTGCATTCATTCCGTTATTGAATCAAACTTCAATTCCAGATGCAATGAATCAACCTTTACTCTTTGATACAATGAAAGAAACTATTCTTTTATTTTCTCAATCAAACTGCGTTCATTAATTCAATGAATCAAACTGCGTTCATTCATTCATTGAATAATCCTTCAATCATTGATTCAATGAAACAAACTTAATTCATTCATTTAGCAGAGCTAACTGCATTCTTTCATTCAATGAAGCAAACTGCACTTATCCATTCAGTAAAACACGTGTAATCGAAACAGTATGGGTTCTGCCAATCGTGGAATGCCATGAGCTTAAAGCATTTATTCAGTGAAACAAACTACACACATTCATTCAATGAAATAAATGTTCCGTGTGAATTCAAAGTGTAGACATCTCTCATTCATTCAATTTGTCAAGCTTAACTCATTCTTTCAATCAAGCAATCTGTAAGTGTTCACTTCAAGCTTCTATCATTCATTCATTCCTTGCCACGAGTTTAACGCATTCAGTCAATGAAACAAACTGCACAATTTCACTTCAAGCTTATATCATTCATTCCTTGCCACGAGTTTAAAGCATTCACTCAATGAAACAAACTGCACACATTCATTCTATGAATCAGACTGCACGTATTTATACAATGACTAGAGCTTTTTTCATTCATTCAATACGTCTAGCTAAACTCATTCATTCGAAGAAACAAACTGCACCTCCTAAATTGAATTAGTAGAGATTCTATCATTTATTCAATGTCACGAGCTTTACGCTTGAATCAAAGAAGTAACCTGCATTCATTCCGTTATTGAATCAAACTTCAATTCCAGATGCAATGAATCAACCGTTACTCTTTGACACAATGAAAGAAACTATTATTTTATATTCTCAATCTAACTGCGTTTATTAATTCAATGAATCAAACTGCGTTCATTCATTCATTGAATAATCCTTCAATCATTGATTCAATGAAACAAACTAAATTCATTCATTTAGTAGATCTAACTGCATGCATTCATTCAATGAAGCAAACTGCACTTATCCATTCAGTAAAACACGTTGCACGTGTAATCGAAACAGTATGGTTTCTGCCAATCGTGGAATGCCATGAGCTTAAAGCATTTATTCAGTGAAACAAACTACACACATTCATTCAATGAAATAAATGTTTCGTGTGAATTCAAAGTGTAGACATCTCTCATTCATTCAATTTGTCAAGCTTAACTCATTCTTTCAATCAAGCAAACTTTCAGTGTTCACTTCAAGCTTCTATCATTCATTTCTTGCCACGAGTTTAACGCATTCACTCAATGAAATAAACTGCACACATTCACTTCAAGCTTATATCATTCATTCCTTGCCACGAGTTTAAAGCATTCACTCAATGAAACAAACTGCACACATTCATTCTTTGAATAATCCTTCAATCATTGATTCAGTGAAACAAACTTAATTCATTCATTTAGGAGAGCTAACTGCATTCTTTCATTCAATGAAGCAAACTGCACTTATCCATTCAGTAAAACACGTGTAATCGAAACAGTATGGGTTCTGCCAATTTTGGAATGCCATGAGCTTAAAGCATTTATTCAGTGAAACACACTGCACACATTCATTCTTTGAAACACACTGCACGTATTTATACAATGACTAGAGCTTTTTTTCATTCATTCCATACGTCTAGCTTAACTCATTCATTCAATCAAACAAACTGTACCTGCGAAATGGAATTAGTAGAGATTCTATCATTTATTCAATGTCTCGCGCTTTACGCTTTCAATCAATGAAAAAAGCTGCATTCATTCCGTTATTGAATCAATCTTCAATTCCAGATGCAATGAATCAACCGTTTCTGTTTGATACAATGAAAGAAACTATACTTTTATTTTCTCAATCAAACTGCGTTCATTCATTCATTGAATAATCCTTCAATCATTGATTCAATGAAACAAACTTAATTCATTCATTTAGTGAATCTAACTGCATTCATTCCTTCAATGAAGCAGACTGCACTTATCCATTCAGCAAAACACGCTGCACGTGTAATCGAAACAGTATGGTTTCTGCCAGTCGTGGAATGCCATGAGATTAAAGCATTTATTCCATGAAACAAACTACACACATTCATTCAATTAAAAAAATGTTACGCATGATTTCGAAGAATAGACATCACTCATTCATTCAATGTGTCAATTTGAACTCATTCTTTCAATCAAGCAAACTTTCAGTGTTCACTTCAAGCTTCTATCATTCATTCCTTGCCACGAGTTGAACGCATTCACTCAATGAAACAAACTGCATTCATTCCGTTGTTGAATCAAACTTCAATTCCAGATGCAATGAATCAACCGTTACTCTTTGACTCAATGAAATATACTATTCTTTTATTTTGTCAATCACACTGCGTTCATTAATTCAATGAATCAAAGTGCGTTCATTCATTCATTGAATAATCCTTCAATCAAACAAACTTAATTCATTCATTTAGTAGAGCTAACTGCGTTCATTAATTCAATGAAGCAAACTGCACTTATACATTCAGTAAAACACGTGTAATCGAAACAGTATGGGTTCTGCCAATCGTGGAATGCCATGAGCTTAAAGCATTTATTCAGTGAAAAAAACTGAACAAATTCATTGCACAAACACACTGCACGTATTTATACAATGACAAGAGCTTATTTTCATTCATTCAATACGTCCAGCTTAACTCATTCATTCAATCAAACCAACTGTACCTGCTAAATGGAATTAGGAGAGCTTCTATCATTTATTCAATGTCTCGAGCTTTACGCTTTCAATCAATGAAAACAACTGCATTCATTCCGTTATTGAATCAAACTTCAATTCCAGATGCAATGAATCAACCGTTACTCTTTGATACAATGAAAGAAACTATTATTTTATATTCTCAATCAAACAGCGTTCATTAATTCAATGAATCAAACTGCGTTCATCCATTCATTGAATAATCCTTCAATCATTGATTCAATGAAACAAACTTAATTCATTCATTTAGTAGATCAAAGTGCATGCATTCATTCAATGAAGCAGACTGCACTTATCCATTCAGTAAAACACGTTGCACGTGTAATCGAAACAGTATGGTTTCTGCCAATCGTGGAATGCCATGAGCTTAAAGCATTTATTCAGTGAAACAAACTACACACATTCATTCAATGAAATAAATGTTCCGTGTGAATTCAAAGTGTAGACATCTCTCATTCATTCAATTTGTCAAGCTTAACTCATTCTTTCAATCAAGCAAACTGTAAGTGTTCACTTCAAGCTTCTATCATTCATTCATTCCTTGCCACGAGTTTAAGGCATTCAGTCAATGAAACAAACTGCACAATTTCACTTCAAGCTTATATCATTCATTCCTTGCCACGAGTTTAAAGCATTCACTCAATGAAACAAACTGCACACATTCATTCTTTGAATCAGACTGCACGTATTTATACAATGACGAGAGCTTTTTTCATTCATTCAATACGTCTAGCTAAACTCATTCATTCGAAGAAACAAACTGCACCTCCTAAATTGAATTAGTAGAGATTCTATCATTTATTCAATGTCACGAGCTTTACGCTTGAATCAAAGAAGAAACCTGCATTCATTCCGTTATTGAATCAAACTTCAATTCCAGATGCAATGAATCAACCTTTACTCTTTGATACAATGAAAGAAACTATTCTTTTATTTTCTCAATCAAACTGCGTTCATTAATTCAATGAATCAAACTGCGTTCATTCATTCATTGAATAATCCTTCAATCAAACAAACTTAATTCATTCATTTAGTGGATCTAACTGCGTTCATTAATTCAATGAAGCAAACTGCACTTATACATTCAGTAAAACACGTGTAATCGAAACAGTATGGGTTCTGCCAATCGTGGAATGCCATGAGCTTAAAGCATTTATTCAGTGAAAAAAACTGAACAAATTCATTGCACAAACACACTGCACGTATTTATACAATGACAAGAGCTTATTTTCATTCATTCAATACGTCCAGCTTAACTCATTCATTCAATCAAACAAACTGTACCTGCTAAATGGAATTAGTAGAGCTTCTATTTTTATTCAATGTCTCGAGCTTTACGCTTTCAATCAATGAAAACAACTGCATTCATTCCGTTATTGAATCAAACTTCAATTCCAGATGCAATGAATCAACCGTTACTCTTTGATACAATGAAAGAAACTATTATTTTATATTCTCAATCTAACTGCGTTTATTAATTCAATGAATCAAACTGCGTTCATTCATTCATTGAATAATCCTTCAATCATTGATTCAATGAAACAAACTTAATTCATTCATTTAGTAGATCTAACTGCATGCATTCATTCAATGAAGCAAACTGCACTTATCCATTCAGTAAAACACGTTGCACGTGTAATCGAAACAGTATGGTTTCTGCCAATCGTGGAATGCCATGAGCTTAAAGCATTTATTCAGTGAAACAAACTACACACATTCATTCAATGAAATAAATGTTTCGTGTGAATTCAAAGTGTAGACATCTCTCATTCATTCAATTTGTCAAGCTTAACTCATTCTTTCAATCAAGCAAACTTTCAGTGTTCACTTCAAGCTTCAATCATTCATTCTTGCCACGAGTTTAACGCATTCACTCAATGAAATAAACTGCACACATTCACTTCAAGCTTATATCATTCATTCCTTGCCACGAGTTTAAAGCATTCACTCAATGAAACAAACTGCACACATTCATTCTTTGAAACAGACTGCACGTATTTATTCAATGACTAGAGCTTTTTTCATTCCTTCAATACGTCTAGCTTAACTCATTCATTCGAAGAAACAAACTGCACCTCCTAAATTGAATTAGTAGAGATTCTATCATTTATTCAATGTCACGAGCTTTACGCTTGAATCAAAGAAGAAACCTGCATTCATTCCGTTATTGAATCAAACTTCAATTCCAGATGCAATGAATCAACCTTTACTCTTTGATACAATGAAAGAAACTATTCTTTTATTTTCTCAATCAAACTGCGTTCATTAATTCAATGAATCAAACTGCGTTCATTCATTCATTGAATAATCCTTCAATCATTGATTCAATGAAACAAACTTAATTCATTCATTTAGCAGAGCTAACTGCATTCTTTCATTCAATGAAGCAAACTGCACTTATCCATTCAGTAAAACACGTGTAATCGAAACAGTATGGGTTCTGCCAATCGTGGAATGCCATGAGCTTAAAGCATTTATTCAGTGAAACAAACTACACACATTCATTCAATGAAATAAATGTTCCGTGTGAATTCAAAGTGTAGACATCTCTCATTCATTCAATTTGTCAAGCTTAACTCATTCTTTCAATCAAGCAATCTGTAAGTGTTCACTTCAAGCTTCTATCATTCATTCATTCCTTGCCACGAGTTTAACGCATTCAGTCAATGAAACAAACTGCACAATTTCACTTCAAGCTTATATCATTCATTCCTTGCCACGAGTTTAAAGCATTCACTCAATGAAACAAACTGCACACATTCATTCTATGAATCAGACTGCACGTATTTATACAATGACTAGAGCTTTTTTCATTCATTCAATACGTCTAGCTAAACTCATTCATTCGAAGAAACAAACTGCACCTCCTAAATTGAATTAGTAGAGATTCTATCATTTATTCAATGTCACGAGCTTTACGCTTGAATCAAAGAAGTAACCTGCATTCATTCCGTTATTGAATCAAACTTCAATTCCAGATGCAATGAATCAACCGTTACTCTTTGACACAATGAAAGAAACTATTATTTTATATTCTCAATCTAACTGCGTTTATTAATTCAATGAATCAAACTGCGTTCATTCATTCATTGAATAATCCTTCAATCATTGATTCAATGAAACAAACTTAATTCATTCATTTAGTAGATCTAACTGCATGCATTCATTCAATGAAGCAAACTGCACTTATCCATTCAGTAAAACACGTTGCACGTGTAATCGAAACAGTATGGTTTCTGCCAATCGTGGAATGCCATGAGCTTAAAGCATTTATTCAGTGAAACAAACTACACACATTCATTCAATGAAATAAATGTTTCGTGTGAATTCAAAGTGTAGACATCTCTCATTCATTCAATTTGTCAAGCTTAACTCATTCTTTCAATCAAGCAAACTTTCAGTGTTCACTTCAAGCTTCTATCATTCATTTCTTGCCACGAGTTTAACGCATTCACTCAATGAAATAAACTGCACACATTCACTTCAAGCTTATATCATTCATTCCTTGCCACGAGTTTAAAGCATTCACTCAATGAAACAAACTGCACACATTCATTCTTTGAATAATCCTTCAATCATTGATTCAGTGAAACAAACTTAATTCATTCATTTAGGAGAGCTAACTGCATTCTTTCATTCAATGAAGCAAACTGCACTTATCCATTCAGTAAAACACGTGTAATCGAAACAGTATGGGTTCTGCCAATTTTGGAATGCCATGAGCTTAAAGCATTTATTCAGTGAAACACACTGCACACATTCATTCTTTGAAACACACTGCACGTATTTATACAATGACTAGAGCTTTTTTTCATTCATTCCATACGTCTAGCTTAACTCATTCATTCAATCAAACAAACTGTACCTGCGAAATGGAATTAGTAGAGATTCTATCATTTATTCAATGTCTCGCGCTTTACGCTTTCAATCAATGAAAAAAGCTGCATTCATTCCGTTATTGAATCAATCTTCAATTCCAGATGCAATGAATCAACCGTTTCTGTTTGATACAATGAAAGAAACTATACTTTTATTTTCTCAATCAAACTGCGTTCATTCATTCATTGAATAATCCTTCAATCATTGATTCAATGAAACAAACTTAATTCATTCATTTAGTGAATCTAACTGCATTCATTCCTTCAATGAAGCAGACTGCACTTATCCATTCAGCAAAACACGCTGCACGTGTAATCGAAACAGTATGGTTTCTGCCAGTCGTGGAATGCCATGAGATTAAAGCATTTATTCCATGAAACAAACTACACACATTCATTCAATTAAAAAAATGTTACGCATGATTTCGAAGAATAGACATCACTCATTCATTCAATGTGTCAATTTGTACTCATTCTTTCAATCAAGCAAACTTTCAGTGTTCACTTCAAGCTTCTATCATTCATTCCTTGCCACGAGTTGAACGCATTCACTCAATGAAACAAACTGCATTCATTCCGTTGTTGAATCAAACTTCAATTCCAGATGCAATGAATCAACCGTTACTCTTTGACTCAATGAAATATACTATTCTTTTATTTTGTCAATCACACTGCGTTCATTAATTCAATGAATCAAAGTGCGTTCATTCATTCATTGAATAATCCTTCAATCAAACAAACTTAATTCATTCATTTAGTAGAGCTAACTGCGTTCATTAATTCAATGAAGCAAACTGCACTTATACATTCAGTAAAACACGTGTAATCGAAACAGTATGGGTTCTGCCAATCGTGGAATGCCATGAGCTTAAAGCATTTATTCAGTGAAAAAAACTGAACAAATTCATTGCACAAACACACTGCACGTATTTATACAATGACAAGAGCTTATTTTCATTCATTCAATACGTCCAGCTTAACTCATTCATTCAATCAAACAAACTGTACCTGCTAAATGGAATTAGGAGAGCTTCTATCATTTATTCAATGTCTCGAGCTTTACGCTTTCAATCAATGAAAACAACTGCATTCATTCCGTTATTGAATCAAACTTCAATTCCAGATGCAATGAATCAACCGTTACTCTTTGATACAATGAAAGAAACTATTATTTTATATTCTCAATCAAACAGCGTTCATTAATTCAATGAATCAAACTGCGTTCATCCATTCATTGAATAATCCTTCAATCATTGATTCAATGAAACAAACTTAATTCATTCATTTAGTAGATCAAAGTGCATGCATTCATTCAATGAAGCAGACTGCACTTATCCATTCAGTAAAACACGTTGCACGTGTAATCGAAACAGTATGGTTTCTGCCAATCGTGGAATGCCATGAGCTTAAAGCATTTATTCAGTGAAACAAACTACACACATTCATTCAATGAAATAAATGTTCCGTGTGAATTCAAAGTGTAGACATCTCTCATTCATTCAATTTGTCAAGCTTAACTCATTCTTTCAATCAAGCAAACTGTAAGTGTTCACTTCAAGCTTCTATCATTCATTCATTCCTTGCCACGAGTTTAAGGCATTCAGTCAATGAAACAAACTGCACAATTTCACTTCAAGCTTATATCATTCATTCCTTGCCACGAGTTTAAAGCATTCACTCAATGAAACAAACTGCACACATTCATTCTTTGAATCAGACTGCACGTATTTATACAATGACGAGAGCTTTTTTCATTCATTCAATACGTCTAGCTAAACTCATTCATTCGAAGAAACAAACTGCACCTCCTAAATTGAATTAGTAGAGATTCTATCATTTATTCAATGTCACGAGCTTTACGCTTGAATCAAAGAAGTAACCTGCATTCATTCCGTTATTGAATCAAACTTCAATTCCAGATGCAATGAATCAACCGTTACTCTTTGATACAATGAAAGAAACTATTATTTTATATTCTCAATCTAACTGCGTTTATTAATTCAATGAATCAAACTGCGTTCATTCATTCATTGAATAATCCTTCAATCATTGATTCAATGAAACAAACTTAATTCATTCATTTAGTAGATCTAACTGCATGCATTCATTCAATGAAGCAAACTGCACTTATCCATTCAGTAAAACACGTTGCACGTGTAATCGAAACAGTATGGTTTCTGCCAATCGTGGAATGCCATGAGCTTAAAGCATTTATTCAGTGAAACAAACTACACACATTCATTCAATAAAATAAATGTTCCGTGTGAATTCAAAGTGTAGACATCTCTCATTCATTCAATTTGTCAAGCTTAACTCATTCTTTCAATCAAGCAAACTTTCAGTGTTCACTACAAGCTTCTATCATTCATTCATTCCTTGCCACGAGTTTAACGCATTCACTCAATGAAATAAACTGCACACATTCACTTCAAGCTTATATCATTCATTCCTTGACACGAGTTGAAAGCATTCACTCAATGAAACAAACTGCACACATTCATTCTTTGAAACAGACTGCACGTATTCATTCAATGACTAGAGCTTTTTTCATTCATTCAATACGTCTAGCTGAACTCATTCATTCGACGAAACAAACTGCACCTCCTAAATTGAATTAGTAGAGATTCTATCATTTATTCAATGTCACGAGCTTTACGCTAAAATCAAAGAAGTAACCTGCATTCATTCCGTTATTGAATCAAACTTCAATTCCAGATGCAATGAATCAACCTTTACTCTTTGATACAATGAAAGAAATTATTCTTTTATTTTCTCAATCAAACTGCGTTCATTAATTCAATGAATCAAACTGCGTTCATTCATTCATTGAATAATCCTTCAATCATTGATTCAATGAAACAAACTTAATTCATTCATTTAGTAGATCTAACTGCATTCTTTCATTCATTGAAGGAAACTGCACTTATCCATTCAGTAAAACACGTGTAATCGAAACAGTATGGGTTCTGCCTTTCGAGGAATGCCATGAGCTTAAAGCATTTATTCAGTGAAAAAAACTGAACAAATTCATTGCACAAACACACTGCACGTATTTATACAATGACAAGAGCTTTTTTTCATTCATTCAATACGTCTAGCTTAACTCATTCATTCAATCAAACAAACTGTACCTGCTAAATGGAATTAGTAGAGCTTCTATCATTTATTCAATGTCTCGAGCTTTACGCTTTCAATCAATGAAAACAACTGCATTCATTCCGTTATTGAATCAAACTTCAATTCCAGATGCAATGAATCAACCGTTACTCTTTGATACAATGAAAGAAACTATTATTTTATATTCTCAATCTAACTGCGTTTATTAATTCAATGAATCAAACTGCGTTCATTCATTCATTGAATAGTCCTTCAATCATTGATTCAATGAAACAAACTTAATTCATTCATTTAGTATATCTAACTGCATGCATTCATTCAATGAAGCAAACTGCTCTTATCCAATCAGTAAAACACGTTGCACGTGTAATCGAAACAGTATGGTTTCTGCCAATCGTGGAATGCCATGAGCTTAAAGCATTTATTCAGTGAAACAAACTACACACGTTCATTCAATGAAATAAATGTTTCGTGTGAATTCAAATCTCTCATTCATTCATTCAATTTGTCAAGCTTAACTCATTCTTTCAATCAAGCAAACTGTAAGTGTTCACTTCAAGCTTCTATCATTCATTCCTTGCCACGAGTTTAACGCATTCACTCAATGAAATAAACTGCACACATTCACTTCAAGCTTATATCATTCATTCCTTGCCACGAGTTTAAAGCATTCACTCAATGAAACAAACTGCACACATTCATTCTTTGAAACAGACTGCACGTATTTATTCAATGACTAGAGCTTTTTTCATTCATTCAATACGTCTAGCTTAACTCATTCATTCGAAGAAACAAACTGCACCTCCTAATTTGAATTAGTAGAGATTCTATCATTTATTCAATGTCACGAGTTTTACGCTTGAATCAAAGAAGAAACCTGCATTCATTCCGTTGTTGAATCAAACTTCAATTCCAGATGCAATGAATCAACCGTTACTCTTTGACTCAATGAAATATACTATTCTTTTATTTTGTCAATCACACTGCGTTCATTAATTCAATGATTCAAACTGCGTTTATTCATTCATTGAATAATCCTTCAATCAAACAAACTTAAGTCATTCATTTAGTGGATCTAACTGCGTTCATTAATTCAATGAAGCAAACTGCACTTATACATTCAGTAAAACACGTGTAATCGAAACAGTATGGGTTCTGCCAATCGTGGAATGCCATGTGCTTAAAGCATTTATTCAGTGAAAAAAACTGAACGAATTCATTGCACAAACACACTGCACGTATTTATACAATGACAAGAGCTTTTTTTCATTCATTCAATACGTCCAGCTTAACTCATTCATTCAATCAAACAAACTGTACCTGCTAAATGGAATTAGTAGAGCTTCTATCATTTATTCAATGTCTCGAGCTTTACGCTTTCAATCAATGAAAACAACTGCATTCATTCCGTTATTGAATCAAACTTCAATTCCAGATGCAATGAATCAACCGTTACTCTTTGATACAATGAAAGAAACTATTATTTTATATTCTCAATCAAACTGCGTTCATTAATTCAATGAATCAAACTGCGTTCATCCATTCATTGAATAATCCTTCAATCATTGATTCAATGAAACAAACTTAATTCATTCATTTAGTAGATCTAAGTGCATGCATTCATTCAATGAAGCAAACTGCACTTATCCATTCAGTAAAACACGTTGCACGTGTAATCGAAACAGTATGGTTTCTGCCAATCGTGGAATGCCATGAGCTTAAAGCATTTAATCAGTGAAACAAACTACACACATTCATTCAATGAAATAAATGTTCCGTGTGAATTCAAAGTGTAGACATCTCTCATTCATTCAATTTGTCAAGCTTAACTCATTCTTTCAATCAAGCAAACTGTAAGTGTTCACTTCAAGCTTCTATCATTCATTCATTCCTTGCCACGAGTTTAACGCATTCAGTCAATGAAACAAACTGCACAATTTCACTTCAAGCTTATATCATTCATTCCTTGCCACGAGTTTAAAGCATTCACTCAATGAAACAAACTGCACACATTCATTCTTTAAATCAGACTGCACGTATTTATACAATGACTAGAGCTTTTTTCATTCATTCAATACGTCTAGCTAAACTCATTCATTCGAAGAAACAAACTGCACCTCCTAAATTGAATTAGTAGAGATTCTATCATTTATTCAATGTCACGAGCTTTACGCTTGAATCAAAGAAGTAACCTGCATTCATTCCGTTATTGAATCAAACTTCAATTCCAGATGCAATGAATCAACCGTTACTCTTTGACACAATGAAAGAAACTATTATTTTATATTCTCAATCTAACTGCGTTTATTAATTCAATGAATCAAACTGCGTTCATTCATTCATTGAATAATCCTTCAATCATTGATTCAATGAAACAAACTAAATTCATTCATTTAGTAGATCTAACTGCATGCATTCATTCAATGAAGCAAACTGCACTTATCCATTCAGTAAAACACGTTGCACGTGTAATCGAAACAGTATGGTTTCTGCCAATCGTGGAATGCCATGAGCTTAAAGCATTTATTCAGTGAAACAAACTACACACATTCATTCAATGAAATAAATGTTTCGTGTGAATTCAAAGTGTAGACATCTCTCATTCATTCACTTTGTCAAGCTTAACTCATTCTTTCAATCAAGCAAACTTTCAGTGTTCACTTCAAGCTTCTATCATTCATTTCTTGCCACGAGTTTAACGCATTCACTCAATGAAATAAACTGCACACATTCACTTCAAGCTTATATCATTCATTCCTTGCCACGAGTTTAAAGCATTCACTCAATGAAACAAACTGCACACATTCATTCTTTGAATAATCCTTCAATCATTGATTCAGTGAAACAAACTTAATTCATTCATTTAGGAGAGCTAACTGCATTCTTTCATTCAATGAAGCAAACTGCACTTATCCATTCAGTAAAACACGTGTAATCGAAACAGTATGGGTTCTGCCAATTTTGGAATGCCATGAGCTTAAAGCATTTATTCAGTGAAACACACTGCACACATTCATTCTTTGAAACACACTGCACGTATTTATACAATGACTAGAGCTTTTTTTCATTCATTCAATACGTCTAGCTTAACTCATTCATTCAATCAAACAAACTGCACCTGCGAAATGGAATTAGTAGAGATTCTATCATTTATTCAATGTCTGGCGCTTTACGCTTTCAATCAATGAAAAAAGCTGCATTCATTCCGTTATTGAATCAATCTTCAATTCCAGATGCAATGAATCAACCGTTTCTCTTTGATACAATGAAAGAAACTATTCTTTTATTTTCTCAATCAAACTGCGTTCATTCATTCATTGAATAATCCTTCAATCATTGATTCAATGAAACAAACTTAATTCATTCATTTAGTGAATCTAACTGCATTCATTCCTTCAATGAAGCAGACTGCACTTATCCATTCAGCAAAACACGCTGCACGTGTAATCGAAACAGTATGGTTTCTGCCAGTCGTGGAATGCCATGAGATTAAAGCATTTATTCCATGAAACAAACTACACACATTCATTCAATTAAAAAAATGTTACGCATGATTTCGAAGAATAGACATCACTCATTCATTCAATGTGTCAATTTGAACTCATTCTTTCAATCAAGCAAACTTTCAGTGTTCACTTCAAGCTTCTATCATTCATTCCTTGCCACGAGTTGAACGCATATTCACTCAATGAAACAAACTGCATTCATTCCGTTGTTGAATCAAACTTCAATTCCAGATGCAATGAATCAACCGTTACTCTTTGACTCAATGAAATATACTATTCTTTTATTTTGTCAATCACACTACGTTCATTAATTCAATGAATCAAAGTGCGTTCATTCATTCATTGAATAATCCTTCAATCAAACAAACTTAATTCATTCATTTAGTGGATCTAACTGCGTTCATTAATTCAATGAAGCAAACTGCACTTATACATTCAGTAAAACACGTGTAATCGAAACAGTATGGGTTCTGCCAATCGTGGAATGCCATGAGCTTAAAGCATTTATTCAGTGAAAAAAACTGAACAAATTCATTGCACAAACACACTGCACGTATTTATACAATGACAAGAGCTTATTTTCATTCATTCAATACGTCCAGCTTAACTCATTCATTCAATCAAACAAACTGTACCTGCTAAATGGAATTAGGAGAGCTTCTATCATTTATTCAATGTCTCGAGCTTTACGCTTTCAATAAATGAAAACAACTGCATTCATTCCGTTATTGAATCAAACTTCAATTCCAGATGCAATGAATCAACCGTTACTCTTTGATACAATGAAAGAAACTATTATTTTATATTCTCAATCAAACTGCGTTCATTAATTCAATGAATCAAACTGCGTTCATCCATTCATTGAATAATCCTTCAATCATTGATTCAATGAAACAAACTTAATTCATTCATTTAGTACATCTAACTGCATGCATTCATTCAATGAAGCAGACTGCACTTATCCATTCAGTAAAACACGTTGCACGTGTAATCGAAACAGTATGGTTTCTGCCAATCGTGGAATGCCATGAGCTTAAAGCATTTAATCAGTGAAACAAACTACACACATTCATTCAATGAAATAAATGTTCCGTGTGAATTCAAAGTGTAGACATGTCTCATTCATTCAATTTGTCAAGCTTAACTCATTCTTTCAATCAAGCAAACTGTAAGTGTTCACTTCAAGCTTCTATCATTCATTCATTCCTTGCCACGAGTTTAAGGCATTCAGTCAATGAAACAAACTGCACAATTTCACTTCAAGCTTATATCATTCATTCCTTGCCACGAGTTTAAAGCATTCACTCAATGAAACAAACTGCACACATTCATTCTTTGAATCAGACTGCACGTATTTATACAATGACTAGAGCTTTTTTCATTCATTCAATACGTCTAGCTAAACTCATTCATTCGAAGAAACAAACTGCACCTCCTAAATTGAATTAGTAGAGATTCTATCATTTATTCAATGTCACGAGCTTTACGCTTGAATCAAAGAAGTAACCTGCATTCATTCCGTTATTGAATCAAACTTCAATTCCAGATGCAATGAATCAACCGTTACTCTTTGACACAATGAAAGAAACTATTATTTTATATTCTCAATCTAACTGCGTTTATTAATTCAATGAATCAAACTGCGTTCATTCATTCATTGAATAATCCTTCAATCATTGATTCAATGAAACAAACTTAATTCATTCATTTAGTAGATCTAACTGCATGCATTCATTCAATGAAGCAAACTGCACTTATCCATTCAGTAAAACACGTTGCACGTGTAATCGAAACAGTATGGTTTCTGCCAATCGTGGAATGCCATGAGCTTAAAGCATTTATTCAGTGAAACAAACTACACACATTCATTCAATAAAATAAATGTTCCGTGTGAATTCAAAGTGTAGACATCTCTCATTCATTCAATTTGTCAAGCTTAACTCATTCTTTCAATCAAGCAAACTTTCAGTGTTCACTACAAGCTTCTATCATTCATTCCTTGCCACGAGTTTAACGCATTCACTCAATGAAATAAACTGCACACATTCACTTCAAGCTTATATCATTCATTCCTTGCCACGAGTTGAAAGCATTCACTCAATGAAACAAACTGCACACATTCATTCTTTGAAACAGACTGCACGTATTCATTCAATGACTAGAGCTTTTTTCATTCATTCAATACGTCTAGCTGAACTCATTCATTCGACGAAACAAACTGCACCTCCTAAATTGAATTAGTAGAGATTCTATCATTTATTCAATGTCACGAGCTTTACGCTAAAATCAAAGAAGTAACCTGCATTCATTCCGTTATTGAATCAAACTTCAATTCCAGATGCAATGAATCAACCTTTACTCTTTGATACAATGAAAGAAATTATTCTTTTATTTTCTCAATCAAACTGCGTTCATTAATTCAATGAATCAAACTGCGTTCATTCATTCATTGAATAATCCTTCAATCATTGATTCAATGAAACAAACTTAATTCATTCATTTAGTAGAGCTAACTGCATTCTTTCATTCATTGAAGGAAACTGCACTTATCCATTCAGTAAAACACGTGTAATCGAAACAGTATGGGTTCTGCCAATCGTGGAATGCCATGAGCTTAAAGCATTTATTCAGTGAAAAAAACTGAACAAATTCATTGCACAAACACACTGCACGTATTTATACAATGACAAGAGCTTTTTTTCATTCATTCAATACGTCTAGCTTAACTCATTCATTCAATCAAACAAACTGTACCTGCTAAATGGAATTAGTAGAGCTTCTATCATTTATTCAATGTCTCGAGCTTTACGCTTTCAATCAATGAAAACAACTGCATTCATTCCGTTATTGAATCAAACTTCAATTCCAGATGCAATGAATCAACCGTTACTCTTTGATACAATGAAAGAAACTATTATTTTATATTCTCAATCTAACTGCGTTTATTAATTCAATGAATCAAACTGCGTTCATTCATTCATTGAATAGTCCTTCAATCATTGATTCAATGAAACAAACTTAATTCATTCATTTAGTATATCTAACTGCTCTTATCCAATCAGTAAAACACGTTGCACGTGTAATCGAAACAGTATGGTTTCTGCCAATCGTGGAATGCCATGAGCTTAAAGCATTTATTCAGTGAAACAAACTACACACGTTCATTCAATGAAATAAATGTTTCGTGTGAATTCAAATCTCTCATTCATTCATTCAATTTGTCAAGCTTAACTCATTCTTTCAATCAAGCAAACTGTAAGTGTTCACTTCAAGCTTCTATCATTCATTCCTTGCCACGAGTTTAACGCATTCACTCAATGAAATAAACTGCACACATTCACTTCAAGCTTATATCATTCATTCCTTGCCACGAGTTTAAAGCATTCACTCAATGAAACAAACTGCACACATTCATTCTTTGAAACAGACTGCACGTATTTATTCAATGACTAGAGCTTTTTTCATTCATTCAATACGTCTAGCTTAACTCATTCATTCGAAGAAACAAACTGCACCTCCTAAATTGAATTAGTAGAGATTCTATCATTTATTCAATGTCACGAGCTTTACGCTTGAATCAAAGAAGAAACCTGCATTCATTCCGTTGTTGAATCAAACTTCAATTCCAGATGCAATGAATCAACCGTTACTCTTTGACTCAATGAAATATACTATTCTTTTATTTTGTCAATCACACTGCGTTCATTAATTCAATGATTCAAACTGCGTTTATTCATTCATTGAATAATCCTTCAATCAAACAAACTTAATTCATTCATTTAGTGGATCTAACTGCGTTCATTAATTCAATGAAGCAAACTGCACTTATACATTCAGTAAAACACGTGTAATCGAAACAGTATGGGTTCTGCCAATCGTGGAATGCCATGTGCTTAAAGCATTTATTCAGTGAAAAAAACTGAACGAATTCATTGCACAAACACACTGCACGTATTTATACAATGACAAGAGCTTTTTTTCATTCATTCAATACGTCCAGCTTAACTCATTCATTCAATCAAACAAACTGTACCTGCTAAATGGAATTAGTAGAGCTTCTATCATTTATTCAATGTCTCGAGCTTTACGCTTTCAATCAATGAAAACAACTGCATTCATTCCGTTATTGAATCAAACTTCAATTCCAGATGCAATGAATCAACCGTTACTCTTTGATACAATGAAAGAAACTATTATTTTATATTCTCAATCAAACTGCGTTCATTAATTCAATGAATCAAACTGCGTTCATCCATTCATTGAATAATCCTTCAATCATTGATTCAATGAAACAAACTTAATTCATTCATTTAGTAGATGTAAGTGCATGCATTCATTCAATGAAGCAGACTGCACTTATCCATTCAGTAAAACACGTTGCACGTGTAATCGAAACAGTATGGTTTCTGCCAATCGTGGAATGCCATGAGCTTAAAGCATTTAATCAGTGAAACAAACTACACACATTCATTCAATGAAATAAATGTTCCGTGTGAATTCAAAGTGTAGACATCTCTCATTCATTCAATTTGTCAAGCTTAACTCATTCTTTCAATCAAGCAAACTGTAAGTGTTCACTTCAAGCTTCTATCATTCATTCATTCCTTGCCACGAGTTTAACGCATTCAGTCAATGAAACAAACTGCACAATTTCACTTCAAGATTATATCATTCATTCCTTGCCACGAGTTTAAAGCATTCACTCAATGAAACAAACTGCACACATTCATTCTTTAAATCAGACTGCACGTATTTATACAATGACTAGAGCTTTTTTCATTCATTCAATACGTCTAGCTAAACTCATTCATTCGAAGAAACAAACTGCACCTCCTAAATTGAATTAGTAGAGATTCTATCATTTATTCAATGTCACGAGCTTTACGCTTGAATCAAAGAAGTAACCTGCATTCATTCCGTTATTGAATCAAACTTCAATTCCAGATGCAATGAATCAACCGTTACTCTTTGACACAATGAAAGAAACTATTATTTTATATTCTCAATCTAACTGCGTTTATTAATTCAATGAATCAAACTGCGTTCATTCATTCATTGAATAATCCTTCAATCATTGATTCAATGAAACAAACTAAATTCATTCATTTAGTAGATCTAACTGCATGCATTCATTCAATGAAGCAAACTGCACTTATCCATTCAGTAAAACACGTTGCACGTGTAATCGAAACAGTATGGTTTCTGCCAATCGTGGAATGCCATGAGCTTAAAGCATTTATTCAGTGAAACAAACTACACACATTCATTCAATGAAATAAATGTTTCGTGTGAATTCAAAGTGTAGACATCTCTCATTCATTCAATTTGTCAAGCTTAACTCATTCTTTCAATCAAGCAAACTTTCAGTGTTCACTTCAAGCTTCTATCATTCATTTCTTGCCACGAGTTTAACGCATTCACTCAATGAAATAAACTGCACACATTCACTTCAAGCTTATATCATTCATTCCTTGCCACGAGTTTAAAGCATTCACTCAATGAAACAAACTGCACACATTCATTCTTTGAATAATCCTTCAATCATTGATTCAGTGAAACAAACTTAATTCATTCATTTAGGAGAGCTAACTGCATTCTTTCATTCAATGAAGCAAACTGCACTTATCCATTCAGTAATACACGTGTAATCGAAACAGTATGGGTTCTGCCAATTTTGGAATGCCATGAGCTTAAAGCATTTATTCAGTGAAACACACTGCACACATTCATTCTTTGAAACACACTGCACGTATTTATACAATGACTAGAGCTTTTTTTCATTCATTCAATACGTCTAGCTTAACTCATTCATTCAATCAAACAAACTGCACCTGCTAAATGGAATTAGTAGAGCTTCTATCATTTATTCAATGTCTCGCGCTTTACGCTTTCAATCAATGAAAAAAGCTGCATTCATTCCGTTATTGAATCAATCTTCAATTCCAGATGCAATGAATCAACCGTTTCTGTGTGATACAATGAAAGAAACTATTCTTTTATTTTCTCAATCAAACTGCGTTCATTCATTCATTGAATTATCCTTCAATCTTTGATTCAATGAAACAAACTTAATTCATTCATTTAGTGAATCTAACTGCATTCATTCCTTCAATGAAGCAGACTGCACTTATCCATTCAGCAAAACACGCTGCACGTGTAATCGAAACAGTATGGTTTCTGCCAATCGTGGAATGCCATGAGATTAAAGCATTATTTCAATGATACAAACTACACACATTCATTCAATTAAATATATGTTACGCATGATTTCAAAGAATAGACATCACTCATTCATTCAATGTGTCAATTTGAACTCATTCTTTCAATCAAGCAAACTGTAAGTGTTCACTTCAAGCTTCTATCATTCATTCCTTGCCACGAGTTGAACGCATTCACTCAATGAAACAAACTGCATTCATTCCGTTGTTGACTCAAACTTCAATTCCAGATGCAATGAATCAACCGTTACTCTTTGACACAATGAAATATACTATTCTTTTATTTTGTCAATCACACTGCGTTCATTAATTCAATGAACCAAACTGCACTTATCCATTCAGTAAAACACGTGTAATCGAAACAGTATGGGTTCTGCCAATCGTGGAATGCCATGAACTTAAAGCATTTATTCAGGGAAACCAACTGCACACATTCATTCTTTGAAACACAGTGCACGTATTTATACAATGACTAGAGCTTTTCTTCACTCATTCAATACGTCTAGCTTAACTCATTCATTCGATCAAACAAACTGTACCTGCTAAATGGAATTAGTAGAGCTTCTATCATTTATTCAATGTCTCGAGCTTTACGCTTTCAATCAATGAAAAACACTGCATTCATTCCGTTATTGAATCAAACTTCAATTCCAGATGCAATGAATCAACCGTTTCTGTTTGATACAATGAAAGAAACTATTCTTTTATTTTCTTAATCAAACTGCGTTCATTCATTCATTGAATAATCCTTCAATCATTGATTCAATGAAACAAACTTAGTTCATTCATTTAGTGAATCTAACTGCATTCATTCCTTCAATGAAGCAGACTGCACTTATCCATTCAGCAAAACACGGTGTAATCGAAACAGTATGGTTTCTGCCAATCGTGGAATGCCATGAGATTAAAGCATTTATTCAATGAAACAAACTACACACATTCATTCAATTAAATAAATGTTACGCATGATTTCAAAGAATAGACATCACTCATTCATTCAATGTGTCAATTTGAACTCATTCTTTCAATTAAGCAAACTTTCAGTGTTCACTTCAAGCTTCTATCATTCATTCCTTGCCACGAGTTGAACGCATTCACTCAATGAAACAAACTGCATTCATTGCGTTGTTGAATCAAACTTCAATTCCAGATGCAATGAAACAACCGTTACTCTTTGACTCAATGAAATAAACTATTATTTTATATTGTCAATCACACTGCGTTCATTAATTCAATGAATCAAACTGCGTTCATTCATTCATTGCATAATCCTTCAATCAAACAAACTTAATTCATTCATTTAGTGGATCTAACTGCGTTCATTAATTCAATGAAGCAAACTGCACTTATCCATTCAGTAAAACACGTGTAATCGAAACAGTATGGGTTCTGCCAATCATGGAATGCCATGAGCTTAAACCATTTATTCAGTGAAAAAAACTGCACAAATTCATTGCACAATCACACTGCACGTATTTATACAATGACAAGAGCTTTTTTTCGTTCATTCAATACGTCTAGCTTAACTCATTCATTCAATCAAACAAACTGTAACTGCTAAATGGACTTAGTAGACCTTCTATCATTTATTCAATGTCTCGAGCTTTACGCTTTCAATCAATGAAAAACACTGCATTCATTCCGTTATTGAATCAAACTTCAATTCCAGATGCAATAAATCAACCGTTACTCTTTGATACAATGAAAGAAACTATTATTTTATATTCTCAATCAAACTGCGTTTATTAATTCAATGAATCAAACTGCGTTCATTAATTCATTCAATAATCCTTCAATCATTGATTCAATGAAACAAACTTAATTCATTCATTTAGTAGATCTAACTGCATGCATTCATTCAATGAAGCAAACTGCACTTATCCATTCAGTAAAACACGTTGCACGTGTAATCGAAACAGTATGGTTTCTGCCAATCGTGGAATGCCATGAGCTTAAAGCATTTATTCAGTGAAACAAACTACACACATTCATTCAATGAAATAAATGTTTCGTGTGAATTCAAAGTGTAGACATCTCTCATTCATTCAATTTGTCAAGCTTAACTCATTCTTTCAAACAAGCAAACTTTCAGTGTTCACTTCAAGCTTCAATCATTCATTCCTTCCCACGAGTTTAACGCATTCACTCAATGAAACAAACTGCACACATTCACTTCAAGCTTATATCATCATTCCTTGCCACGAGTATAAAGCATTCACTCAATGAAACAAACTGCACACATTCATTCTTTGAAACAGACTGCACGTATTTATACAATGACTAGAGCTTTTTTCATTCATTCAATACGTCTAGCTTAACTCATTCATTCGATCAAACAAACTGCACCTCCTAAATTGAATTAGTAGAGATTCTATCATTTATTCAATGTCACGAGCATTACGCTTGAATAAAAGAAGAAACCTGCATTGATTCCGTTGTTGAATCAAACTTCAATTCCAGATGCAATGAATCAACCGTTACTCTTTGACTCAATGAAATAAACTATTCTTTTATTTTCTGAATCACACTGCGTTCATTAATTCAATGAATCAAACTGCATTCATTCATTCATTGAATAATCCTTCAATCATTGATTCAATGAAACAAACTTAATTCATTTATTGAGTGGATCTAACTGCATTCAGTCCTTCAATGAAGCAGACTGCACTTATCCATTCAGCAAAACACGCTGCACCTGTAATCGAAACAGTATGGTTTCTGCCAATCATGGAATTCCATGAGCTTAAAACATTTTTTCAGTGAAACAAACTACACACATTCATTCAATGAAATAAATGTTATGTGTGAATACAAAGAGTAGACATTTCTCATTCATTTAATATGTCAAGCTGAAATCACTCTTTCAATCAAGCAAACTGTAAGTGTTCACTTCAACTTTCTATCATTCATTCCTTGCCACGAGTTTAACGCATTCATTCAATGAAACAAACTGCACACATTCATTCTTTGAAACAGACTGCACGTATTAGCACAATGAATAGAGCTTTTTCATTCATTCAATGTGTCTAGCTTAACTCATTCATTAGATGAAACAAACTGCACCTGCTAATTGAATTCGTTGAGCTTCTATCATTCATACAATGTTTCGATCTTAACGCATTCACCCAATGAAACAAAGTGCACACAGTCATTCTTAGAAACATACTGCAAGTACTAATTCAATGAGTAGAGCTTTTTTTAATTCATGTAATGTGTCTAGCTTAATGCATTCATCCGATGAAACAAACTGCACATGCTAATTGAATTATTAGAGCTTCTACCATTTATTCAATGTCTCGATCTTAACGATTTCATTCAATGAACAAACTGCATTCATTCCTTTACTGAATCAAGTTTCAATCCCTGATGCAATAAATCAAACGTTACTCTTTGATTCAATGAAATAAACCAGTCTTTCATTCATACAATGAAACTGCAGTGACTCATTTACTGAAATACAGTTAATTCAATGAGTTGACCTTTTGCTCTTCGTTCAATGCCAGGAATGTAACACATTCTTTCAACGAAACAAACTGCGTTCATTCATTTAATGAATAAAACTTCAATCATTGATTCAATGAAACATTCTTAATTCATTCATTTTGTAGATCTAACTGCATTCATTCATTCAATGAAGCAGACTGCACTTATCCATTCAGCAAAACACGCTGCACGTGTAATCGAAACAGTATGACTTCTGCCAATCGTGGAATGCCATGAGCTTAAAGCATTTATTCAGTGAAACCAACTGCACACATTCATTCTTTGAAACACAGTGCACGTATTTATACAATGACTAGAGCTTTTCTTCACTCATTCAATACGTCTAGCTTAACTCATTCATTCGATCAAACAAACTGTACCTGCTAAATGGAATTAGTAGAGCTTCTATCATTTATTCAATGTCTCGAGCTTTACGCTTTCAATCAATGAAAAACACTGCATTCATTCCGATATTGAATCAAACTTCAATTCCAGATGCAATGAATCAACCGTTTCTGTTTGATACAATGAAAGAAACTATTCTTTTATTTTCTCAATCAAACTGCGTTCATTCATACATTGAATAATCCTTCAATCATTGATTCAATGAAACAAACTTAATTCATTCATTTAGTGAATCTAACTGCATTCATTCCTTCAATGAAGCAGACTGCACTTATCCATTCAGCAAAACACGGTGTAATCGAAACAGTATGGTTTCTGCCAATCGTGGAATGCTATGAGATTAAAGCATTTATTCAATGAAACAAACTACACACATTCATTCAATTAAATAAATGTTACGCATGATTTCAAAGAATAGACATCACTCATTCATTCAATGTGTCAATTTGAACTCATTCTTTCAATCAAGCAAACTTTCAGTGTTCACTTCAAGCTCCTATCATTCATTCCTTGCCACGAGTTGAACGCATTCACTCAATGAAACAAACTGCATTCATTCCGTTGTTGAATCAAACTTCAATTCCAGATGCAATGAATCAACCGTTACTCTTTGACTCAATGAAATATACTATTCTTTTATTTTGTCAATCACACTGCGTTCATTAATTCAATGATTCAAACTGCGTTCATTCATTCATTGAATAATCCTTCAATCAAACAAACTTAATTCATTCATTTAGTGGATCTAACTGCGTTCATTAATTCAATGAAGCAAACTGCACTTATCCATTCAGTAAAACACGTGTAATCGAAACAGTATGGGTTCTGCCAATCGTGGAATGCCATGAGCTTAAAGCATTTATTCAGTGAAAAAAACTGAACAAATTCATTGCACAAACACTCTGCACGTATTTATACAATGACAAGAGCTTTTTTTCATTCATTCAATACGTCTAGCTTAACTCATTCATTCAATCAAACAAACTGTACCTGCTAAATGGAATTAGTAGAGCTTCTATCATTTATTCAATGTCTCGAGCTTTACGCTTTCAATCAATGAAAACAACTGCATTCATTCCGTTATTGAATCAAACTTCAATTCCAGATGCAATGAATCAACCGTTACTCTTTGATACAATGAAATCAACTATTATTTAATATTCTTAATCTAACTGCGTTCATTAATTCAATGAATCAAACTGCGTTCATTCATTCATTGAATAATCCTTCAATCATTGATTCAATGAAACAAACTTAATTCATTCATTTAGTAGAGCTAACTGCATTCTTTCATTCAATGAAGCATACTGCACTTATCCATTCAGTAAATCACATGTAATCAAAACAGTATGGTTCCTGCCAATCGTGGAATGCCATGAGCTTAAAGCATTTATTCAGGGAAACCAACTGCACACATTCATTCTTTGAAACACAGTGCACGTATTTATACAATGACTAGAGCTTTTCTTCACTCATTCAATACGTCTAGCTTAACTCATTCATTCGATCAAACAAACTGTACCTGCTAAATGGAATTAGTAGAGCTTCTATCATTTATTCAATGTCTCGAGCTTTACGCTTTCAATCAATGAAAAACACTGCATTCATTCCGATATTGAATCAAACTTCAATTCCAGATGCAATGAATCAACCGTTTCTGTTTGATACAATGAAAGAAACTATTCTTTTATTTTCTCAATCAAACTGCGTTCATTCATTCATTGAATAATCCTTCAATCAAACAAACTTAATTCATTCATTTAGTGGATCTAACTGCGTTCATTAATTCAATGAAGCAAACTGCACTTCTCCATTCAGTAAAACACGTGTAATCGAAACAGTATGGGTTCTGCCAATCGTGGAATGCCATGAGCTTAAAGCATTTATTCAGTGAAACAAACCGCACACATTCATTGCACAAACACACTGCACGTATTTATACAATGACAAGAGCTTTTTTTCATTCATTCAATACGTCTAGCTTAACTCATTCATTCAATCAAAAAAACTGTACCTGCTAAATGGAATTAGTAGACCTTCTATCATTTATTCAATGTCACGAGCTTTACGCTTGAATCAAAGAAGAAACCTGCATTCATTCCGTTATTGAATCAAACTTCAATTCCAGATGCAATGAATCAACATTTACTCTTTGATACAATGAAAGAAACGATACTTTTATTTTCTCAATCAAACTGCGTTCATTAATTCAATGAATCAAACTGCGTTCATTCATTCATTGAATAATCCCTCAATCATTGATTCAATGAAACAAACTTAATTCATTCATTTAGTAGATCTAACTGCATGCATTCATTCAATGAAGCAAACTGCACTTATCCATTCAGTAAAAAAGGTTGCACGTGTAATCGAAAAAGTATTGTTTCTGCCAATCGTGGAATGCCATGAGCTTAAAGCATTTATTCAGTGAAACAAACTACACACATTCTTTCAATGAAATAAATGTTCCGTGTGAATTCAAAGTGTAGACATCTCTCTTTCATTCAATTTGTCAAGCTTAACTCATTCTTTCAATCAAGCAAACTTTCAGTGTTCACTTCAAGCTTCTATCATTCATTCCTTGCCACGAGTTTAACGCATTCACTCAATGAAATAAACTGCACACATTCACTTCAAGCTTATATCAATCATTCCTTGCCACGAGTTTAAAGCATTTACTCAATGAAACAAACTGCACACATTCTTTCTTTGAAACAGACTGCACGTATTTATACAATGACTAGAGCTTTTTTCATTCATTCAATACGTCTAGCTTAACTCATTCATTCGAAGAAACAAACTGCACCTCCTAAATTGAATTAGTAGAGATTCTATCATTTATTCAATGTCACGAGCTTTACGCTTGAATCAAAGAAGTAACCTGCATTCATTCCGTTGTTGAATCAAACTTCAATTCCAGATGCAATCAATCAACCTTTACTCTTGATACAATGAAAGAAACTATTCTTTTATTTTCTCAATCAAACTGCGTTCATTAATTCAATGAATCAAACTGCGTTCATTCATTCATTGAATAATCCTTCAATCATTGATTCAGTGAAACAAACTTAATTCATTCATTTAGTAGAGCTAACTGCATTCTTTCATTCAATGAAGCAAACTGCACTAATCCATTCAGTAAAACACGTGTAATCGAAACAGTATGGGTTCTGCCAATCGTGGAATGCCATGAGCTTAAAGCATTTATTCAGTGAAACCAACTGCACACATTCATTCTTTGAAACACAGTGCACGTATTTATACACTGACTAGAGCTTTTCTTCACACATTCAATACGTCTAGCTTAACTCATTCATTCGATCAAACAAACTGTACCTTATAAATGGAATTAGTAGAGCTTCTATCATTTATTCAATGTCTCGAGCTTTACGCTTTCAATCAATGAAAAACACTGCATTCATTCCGTTATTGAATCAAACTTCAATTCCAGATGCAATGAATCAACCGTTTCTGTTTGATACAATGAAATAAACTATTCTTTTATTTTCTCAATCAAACTGCGTTCATTCATACATTGAATAATCCTTCAATCATTGATTCAATGAAACAAACATAATTCATTCATGTAGTGAATCTAACTGCATTCATTCCTTCAATGAAGCAGACTGCACTTATCCATTCAGCAAAACACGCTGCACGTGTAATCGAAACAGTATGGTTTCTGCCAATCGTGGAATGCCATGAGCTTAAAGCATTTATTCAATGAAACAAACTACACACATTCATTCAATTAAATAAATGTTACGCATGATTTCAAAGAATAGACATCACTCATTCATTCAATGTGTCAATTTGAACTCATTCTTTCAATCAAGCAAACTTTCAGTGTTCACTTCAAGCTCCTATCATTCATTCCTTGCCACGAGTTGAACGCATTCACTCAATGAAACAAACTGCATTCATTCCGTTGTTGAATCAAACTTCAATTCCAGATGCAATGAATCAACCGTTACTCTTTGACTCAATGAAATATACTATTCTTTTATTTTGTCAATCACACTGCGTTCATTAATTCAATGAATCAAACTGCGTTCATTCATTCATTGAATAATCCTTCAATCAAACAAACTTAATTCATTCATTTAGTGGATCTAACTGCGTTCATTAATTCAATGAAGCAAACTGCACTTATCCATTCAGTAAAACACGTGTAATCGAAACAGTATGGGTTCTGCCAATCGTGGAATGCCATGAGCTTAAAGCATTTATTCAGTGAAACAAACTGCACACATTCATTCTTTGAAACACACTGCACGTATTTATACAATGACTAGAGCTTTTTTTCATTCATTCAATACGTCTAGCTTAACTCATTCATTCGATCAAACAAACTGCACCTGCTAAATGGAATTAGAGGAGCTTCTATCATTTATTCAATGTCTCGAGCTTTACGCTTTCAATCAATGAAAAAAGCTGCATTCATTCCGTTATTGAATCAATCTTCAATTCCAGATGCAATGAATCAACCGTTTCTGTTTGATACAATGAAAGAAACTATTCTTTTATTTTCTCAATCAAACTGCGTTCATTCATTCATTGAATTATCCTTCAATCTTTGATTCAATGAAACAAACTTAATTCATTCATTTAGTGAATCTAACTGCATTCATTCCTTCAATGAAGCAGACTGCACTTATCCATTCAGCAAAACACGCTGCACGTGTAATCGAAACAGTATGGTTTCTGCCAATCGTGGAATGCCATGAGATTAAAGCATTTATTCAATGATACAAACTACACACATTCATTCAATTAAATAAATGTTACGCATGATTTCAAAGAATAGACATCACTCATTCATTCAATGTGTCAATTTGAACTCATTCTTTCAATCAAGCAAACTGTAAGTGTTCACTTCAAGCTTCTATCATTCATTCCTTGCCACGAGTTGAACGCATTCACTCAATGAAACAAACTGCATTCATTCCGTTGTTGACTCAAAATTCAATTCCAGATGCAATGAATCAACCGTTACTCTTTGACACAATGAAATATACTATTCTTTTATTTTGTCAATCACACTGCGTTCATTAATTCAATGAACCAAACTGCACTTATCCATTCAGTAAAACACGTGTAATCGAAACAGTATGGGTTCTGCCAATCGTGGAATGCCATGAGCTTAAAGCATTTATTCAGGGAAACCAACTGCACACATTCATTCTTTGAAACACAGTGCACGTATTTATACAATGACTAGAGCTTTTCTTCACTCATTCAATACGTCTAGCTTAACTCATTCATTCGATCAAACAAACTGTACCTGCTAAATGGAATTAGTAGAGCTTCTATCATTTATTCAATGTCTCGAGCTTTACGCTTTCAATCAATGAAAAACACTGCATTCATTCCGTTATTGAATCAAACTTCAATTCCAGATGCAATGAATCAACCGTTTCTGTTTGATACAATGAAAGAAACTATTCTTTTATTTTCTTAATCAAACTGCGTTCATTCATTCATTGAATAATCCTTCAATCATTGATTCAATGAAACAAACTTAGTTCATTCATTTAGTGAATCTAACTGCATTCATTCCTTCAATGAAGCAGACTGCACTTATCCATTCAGCAAAACACGGTGTAATCGAAACAGTATGGTTTCTGCCAATCGTGGAATGCCATGAGATTAAAGCATTTATTCAATGAAACAAACTACACACATTCATTCAATTAAATAAATGTTACGCATGATTTCAAAGAATAGACATCACTCATTCATTAAATGTGTCAATTTGAACTCATTCTTTCAATTAAGCAAACTTTCAGTGTTCACTTCAAGCTTCTATCATTCATTCCTTGCCACGAGTTGAACGCATTCACTCAATGAAACAAACTGCATTCATTGCGTTGTTGAATCAAACTTCAATTCCAGATGCAATGAAACAACCGTTACTCTTTGACTCAATGAAATAAACTATTATTTTATATTGTCAATCACACTGCGTTCATTAATTCAATGAATCAAACTGCGTTCATTCATTCATTGCATAATCCTTCAATCAAACAAACTTAATTCATTCATTTAGTGGATCTAACTGCGTTCATTAATTCAATGAAGCAAACTGCACTTATCCATTCAGTAAAACACGTGTAATCGAAACAGTATGGGTTCTGCCAATCATGGAATGCCATGAGCTTAAACCATTTATTCAGTGAAAAAAACTGCACAAATTCATTGCACAATCACACTGCACGTATTTATACAATGACAAGAGCTTTTTTTCGTTCATTCAATACGTCTAGCTTAACTCATTCATTCAATCAAACAAACTGTAACTGCTAAATGGACTTAGTAGACCTTCTATCATTTATTCAATGTCTCGAGCTTTACGCTTTCAATCAATGAAAAACACTGCATTCATTCCGTTATTGAATCAAACTTCAATTCCAGATGCAATAAATCAACCGTTACTCTTTGATACAATGAAAGAAACTATTATTTTATATTCTCAATCAAACTGCGTTTATTAATTCAATGAATCAAACTGCGTTCATTAATTCATTCAATAATCCTTCAATCATTGATTCAATGAAACAAACTTAATTCATTCATTTAGTAGATCTAACTGCATGCATTCATTCAATGAAGCAAACTGCACTTATCCATTCAGTAAAACACGTTGCACGTGTAATCGAAACAGTATGGTTTCTGCCAATCGTGGAATGCCATGAGCTTAAAGCATTTATTCAGTGAAACAAACTACACACATTCATTCAATGAAATAAATGTTTCGTGTGAATTCAAAGTGTAGACATCTCTCATTCATTCAATTTGTCAAGCTTAACTCATTCTTTCAAACAAGCAAACTTTCAGTGTTCACTTCAAGCTTCAATCATTCATTCCTTCCCACGAGTTTAACGCATTCACTCAATGAAACAAACTGCACACATTCACTTCAAGCTTATATCATCATTCCTTGCCACGAGTATAAAGCATTCACTCAATGAAACAAACTGCACACATTCATTCTTTGAAACAGACTGCACGTATTTATACAATGACTAGAGCTTTTTTCATTCATTCAATACGTCTAGCTTAACTCATTCATTCGATCAAACAAACTGCACCTCCTAAATTGAATTAGTAGAGATTCTATCATTTATTCAATGTCACGAGCATTACGCTTGAATAAAAGAAGAAACCTGCATTGATTCCGTTGTTGAATCAAACTTCAATTCCAGATGCAATGAATCAACCGTTACTCTTTGACTCAATGAAATAAACTATTCTTTTATTTTCTGAATCACACTGCGTTCATTAATTCAATGAATCAAACTGCATTCATTCATTCATTGAATAATCCTTCAATCATTGATTCAATGAAACAAACTTAATTCATTTATTGAGTGGATCTAACTGCATTCAGTCCTTCAATGAAGCAGACTGCACTTATCCATTCAGCAAAACACGCTGCACCTGTAATCGAAACAGTATGGTTTCTGCCAATCATGGAATTCCATGAGCTTAAAACATTTTTTCAGTGAAACAAACTACACACATTCATTCAATGAAATAAATGTTTCGTGTGAATACAAAGAGTAGACATTTCTCATTCATTTAATATGTCAAGCTGAAATCACTCTTTCAATCAAGCAAACTGTAAGTGTTCACTTCAACTTTCTATCATTCATTCCTTGCCACGAGTTTAACGCATTCATTCAATGAAACAAACTGCACACATTCATTCTTTGAAACAGACTGCACGTATTAGCACAATGAATAGAGCTTTTTCATTCATTCAATGTGTCTAGCTTAACTCATTCATTAGATGAAACAAACTGCACCTGCTAATTGAATTCGTTGAGCTTCTATCATTCATACAATGTTTCGATCTTAACGCATTCACCCAATGAAACAAAGTGCACACAGTCATTCTTAGAAACATACTGCAAGTACTAATTCAATGAGTAGAGCTTTTTTTAATTCATGTAATGTGTCTAGCTTAATGCATTCATCCGATGAAACAAACTGCACATGCTAATTGAATTATTAGAGCTTCTACCATTTATTCAATGTCTCGATCTTAACGATTTCATTCAATGAACAAACTGCATTCATTCCTTTACTGAATCAAGTTTCAATCCCTGATGCAATAAATCAAACGTTACTCTTTGATTCAATGAAATAAACCAGTCTTTCATTCATACAATGAAACTGCAGTGACTCATTTACTGAAATACAGTTAATTCAATGAGTTGAGCTTTTGCTCTTCGTTCAATGCCAGGAATGTAACACATTCTTTCAACGAAACAAACTGCGTTTAATGAATAAAACTTCAATCATTGATTCAATGAAACATTCTTAATTCATTCATTTTGTAGATCTAACTGCATTCATTCATTCAATGAAGCAGACTGCACTTATCCATTCAGCAAAACACGCTGCACGTATAATCGAAACAGTATGGTTCCTGCCAATCGTGGAATGCCATGAGCTTAAAGCATTTATTCAGGGAAACCAACTGCACACATTCATTCTTTGAAACACAGTGCACGTATTTATACAATGACTAGAGCTTTTCTTCACTCATTCAATACGTCTAGCTTAACTCATTCATTCGATCAAACAAACTGTACCTGCTAAATGGAATTAGTAGAGCTTCTATCATTTATTCAATGTCTCGAGCTTTACGCTTTCAATCAATGAAAAACACTGCATTCATTCCGATATTGAATCAAACTTCAATTCCAGATGCAATGAATCAACCGTTTCTGTTTGATACAATGAAAGAAACTATTCTTTTATTTTCTCAATCAAACTGCGTTCATTCATTCATTGAATAATCCTTCAATCAAACAAACTTAATTCATTCATTTAGTGGATCTAACTGCGTTCATTAATTCAATGAAGCAAACTGCACTTCTCCATTCAGTAAAACACGTGTAATCGAAACAGTATGGGTTCTGCCAATCGTGGAATGCCATGAGCTTAAAGCATTTATTCAGTGAAACAAACTGCACACATTCATTGCACAAACACACTGCACGTATTTATACAATGACAAGAGCTTTTTTTCATTCATTCAATACGTCTAGCTTAACTCATTCATTCAATCAAAAAAACTGTACCTGCTAAATGGAATTAGTAGACCTTCTATCATTTATTCAATGTCACGAGCTTTACGCTTGAATCAAAGAAGAAACCTGCATTCATTCCGTTATTGAATCAAACTTCAATTCCAGATGCAATGAATCAACCTTTACTCTTTGATACAATGAAAGAAACGATACTTTTATTTTCTCAATCAAACTGCGTTCATTAATTCAATGAATCAAACTGCGTTCATTCATTCATTGAATAATCCCTCAATCATTGATTCAATGAAACAAACTTAATTCATTCATTTAGTAGATCTAACTGCATGCATTCATTCAATGAAGCAAACTGCACTTATCCATTCAGTAAAAAAGGTTGCACGTGTAATCGAAAAAGTATGGTTTCTGCCAATCGTGGAATGCCATGAGCTTAAAGCATTTATTCAGTGAAACAAACTACACACATTCATTCAATGAAATAAATGTTCCGTGTGAATTCAAAGTGTAGACATCTCTCTTTCATTCAATTTGTCAAGCTTAACTCATTCTTTCAATCAAGCAAACTTTCAGTGTTCACTTCAAGCTTCTATCATTCATTCCTTGCCACGAGTTGAACGCATTCACTCAATGAAACAAACTGCATTCATTCCGTTGTTGAATCAAACTTCAATTCCAGATGCAATGAATCAACCGTTACTCTTTGACTCAATGAAATAAACTATTCTTTTATTTTCTGAATCACACTGCGTTCATTAATTCAATGAATCAAACTGCATTCATTCATTCATTGAATAATCCTTCAATCATTGATTCAATGAAACAAACTTAATTCATTTATTGAGTGGATCTAACTGCATTCAGTCCTTCAATGAAGCAGACTGCACTTATCCATTCAGCAAAACACGCTGCACCTGTAATCGAAACAGTATGGTTTCTGCCAATCATGGAATTCCATGAGCTTAAAACATTTTTTCAGTGAAACAAACTACACACATTCATTCAATGAAATAAATGTTTCGTGTGAATACAAAGAGTAGACATTTCTCATTCATTTAATATGTCAAGCTGAAATCACTCTTTCAATCAAGCAAACTGTAAGTGTTCACTTCAACTTTCTATCATTCATTCCTTGCCACGAGTTTAACGCATTCATTCAATGAAACAAACTGCACACATTCATTCTTTGAAACAGACTGCACGTATTAGCACAATGAATAGAGCTTTTTCATTCATTCAATGTGTCTAGCTTAACTCATTCATTAGATGAAACAAACTGCACCTGCTAATTGAATTCGTTGAGCTTCTATCATTCATACAATGTTTCGATCTTAACGCATTCACCCAATGAAACAAAGTGCACACAGTCATTCTTAGAAACATACTGCAAGTACTAATTCAATGAGTAGAGCTTTTTTTAATTCATGTAATGTGTCTAGCTTAATGCATTCATCCGATGAAACAAACTGCACATGCTAATTGAATTATTAGAGCTTCTACCATTTATTCAATGTCTCGATCTTAACGATTTCATTCAATGAACAAACTGCATTCATTCCTTTACTGAATCAAGTTTCAATCCCTGATGCAATAAATCAAACGTTACTCTTTGATTCAATGAAATAAACCAGTCTTTCATTCATACAATGAAACTGCAGTGACTCATTTACTGAAATACAGTTAATTCAATGAGTTGAGCTTTTGCTCTTCGTTCAATGCCAGGAATGTAACACATTCTTTCAACGAAACAAACTGCGTTTAATGAATAAAACTTCAATCATTGATTCAATGAAACATTCTTAATTCATTCATTTTGTAGATCTAACTGCATTCATTCATTCAATGAAGCAGACTGCACTTATCCATTCAGCAAAACACGCTGCACGTATAATCGAAACAGTATGGTTCCTGCCAATCGTGGAATGCCATGAGCTTAAAGCATTTATTCAGGGAAACCAACTGCACACATTCATTCTTTGAAACACAGTGCACGTATTTATACAATGACTAGAGCTTTTCTTCACTCATTCAATACGTCTAGCTTAACTCATTCATTCGATCAAACAAACTGTACCTGCTAAATGGAATTAGTAGAGCTTCTATCATTTATTCAATGTCTCGAGCTTTACGCTTTCAATCAATGAAAAACACTGCATTCATTCCGATATTGAATCAAACTTCAATTCCAGATGCAATGAATCAACCGTTTCTGTTTGATACAATGAAAGAAACTATTCTTTTATTTTCTCAATCAAACTGCGTTCATTCATTCATTGAATAATCCTTCAATCAAACAAACTTAATTCATTCATTTAGTGGATCTAACTGCGTTCATTAATTCAATGAAGCAAACTGCACTTCTCCATTCAGTAAAACACGTGTAATCGAAACAGTATGGGTTCTGCCAATCGTGGAATGCCATGAGCTTAAAGCATTTATTCAGTGAAACAAACTGCACACATTCATTGCACAAACACACTGCACGTATTTATACAATGACAAGAGCTTTTTTTCATTCATTCAATACGTCTAGCTTAACTCATTCATTCAATCAAAAAAACTGTACCTGCTAAATGGAATTAGTAGACCTTCTATCATTTATTCAATGTCACGAGCTTTACGCTTGAATCAAAGAAGAAACCTGCATTCATTCCGTTATTGAATCAAACTTCAATTCCAGATGCAATGAATCAACCTTTACTCTTTGATACAATGAAAGAAACGATACTTTTATTTTCTCAATCAAACTGCGTTCATTAATTCAATGAATCAAACTGCGTTCATTCATTCATTGAATAATCCCTCAATCATTGATTCAATGAAACAAACTTAATTCATTCATTTAGTAGATCTAACTGCATGCATTCATTCAATGAAGCAAACTGCACTTATCCATTCAGTAAAAAAGGTTGCACGTGTAATCGAAAAAGTATGGTTTCTGCCAATCGTGGAATGCCATGAGCTTAAAGCATTTATTCAGTGAAACAAACTACACACATTCATTCAATGAAATAAATGTTCCGTGTGAATTCAAAGTGTAGACATCTCTCTTTCATTCAATTTGTCAAGCTTAACTCATTCTTTCAATCAAGCAAACTGTAAGTGTTCACTTCAAGCTTCGATCATTCATTCCTTGCCACGAGTTGAACGCATTCACTCAATGAAACAAACTGCATTCATTCCGTTGTTGAATCAAACTTCAATTCCAGATGCAATGAATCAACCGTTACTCTTTGACTCAATGAAATATACTATTCTTTTATTTTGTCAATCACACTGCGTTCATTAATTCAATGAATCAAACTGCGTTCATTCATTCATTGAATAATCCTTCAATCAAACAAACTTAATTCATTCATTTAGTGGATCTAACTGCGTTCATTAATTCAATGAAGCAAACTGCACTTCTCCATTCAGTAAAACACGTGTAATCGAAACAGTATGGGTTCTGCCAATCGTGGAATGCCATGAGCTTAAAGCATTTATTCAGTGAAAAAAACTGCACAAATTCATTGCACAATCACACTGCACGTATTTATACAATGACAAGAGCTTTTTTTCGTTCATTCAATACGTCTAGCTTAACTCATTCATTCAATCAAACAAACTGTACCTTCTAAAAGGAATTAGTAGAGCTTCTATCATTTATTCAATGTCACGAGCTTTACGCTTTCAATCAATGAAAAAAACTGCATTCATTCCGTTATTGAATCAAACTTCAATTCCAGATGCAATGAATCAACCGTTACTCTTTGATACAATGAAAGAAACTATTATTTTATATTCTCAATCAAACTGCGTTCATTCATTCATTGAATAATCCTTCAATCATTGATTCAATGAAACAAACTTAATTCATTCATTTAGTAGATCTAACTGCATGCATTCATTCAATGAAGCAAACTGCACTTATCCATTCAGTAAAACACGTTGCACGTGTAATCGAAACAGTATGGTTTCTGCCAATCGTGGAATGCCATGAGCTTAAAGCATTTATTCAGTGAAACAAACTACACACATTCATTCAATGAAATAAATGTTTCGTGTGAATTCAAAGTGTAGACATCTCTCATTCATTCAATTTGTCAAGCTTAACTCATTCTTTCAAACAAGCAAACTTTCAGTGTTCACTTCAAGCTTCAATCATTCATTCCTTCCCACGAGTTTAACGCATTCACTCAATGAAACAAACTGCACACATTCACTTCAAACTTATATTATCATTCCTTGCCACGAGTATAAAGCATTCACTCAATGAAACAAACTGCACACATTCATTCTTTGAAACAGACTGCACGTATTTATACAATGACTAGAGCTATTTTCATTCATTCAATACGTCTAGCTAAACTCATTCATTCGAAGAAACAAACTGCACCTCCGAAATTGAATTAGTAGAGATTCTATCATTTATTCAATGTCACGAGCTTTACGCTTGAATAAAAGAAGAAACCTGCATTGATTCCGTTGTTGAATCAAACTTCAATTCCAGATGCAATGAATCAACCGTTACTCTTTGATACAATGAAATAAACTATTCTTTTATTTTGTCAATCACACTGCGTTCATTAATTCAATGAATCAAACTGCGTTCATTCATTCATTGAATAATCCTTCAATCATTGATTCAATGAAACAAACTTAATTCATTTATTGAGTGGATCTAACTGCATTCATTCCTTCAATGAAGCAGACTGCACTTATCCATTCAGCAAAACACGCTGCACCTGTAATCGAAACAGTATGGTTTCTGCCAATCATGGAATTCCATGAGCTTAAAACATTTTTTCAGTGAAACAAACTACACACATTCATTCAATGAAATAAATGTTACGTGTGAATACAAAGAGTAGACATTTCTCATTCATTTAATATGTCAAGCTGAAATCACTCTTTCAATCAAGCAAACTGTAAGTGTTCACTTCAACTTTCTATCATTCATTCCTTGCCACGAGTTTAACGCATTCATTCAATGAAACAAACTGCACACATTCATTCTTTGAAACAGACTGCACGTATTAGCACAATGAATAGAGCTTTTTCATTCATTCAATGTGTCTAGCTTAACTCATTCATTAGATGAAACAAACTGCACCTGCTAATTGTATTAGTTGAGCTTCTATCATTAATTCAATGTTTCGATCTTAACGCATTCACCCAATGAAACAAAGTGCACACAGTCATTCTTAGAAACATACTGCAAGTACTAATTCAATGAGTAGAGCTTTTTTTAATTCATGTAATGTGTCTAGCTTAATGCATTCATCCGATGAAACAAACTGCACATGCTAATTGAATTATTAGAGCTTCTACCATGTATTCAATGTCTCGATCTTAACGATTTCATTCAATGAACAAACTGCATTCATTCCTTTACTGAATCAAGTTTCAATCCCTGATGCAATAAATCAAACGTTACTCTTTGATTCAATGAAATAAACCAGTCTTTCATTCATACAATGAAACTGCAGTGACTCATTTACTGAAATACAGTTAATTCAATGAGTAGAGCTTTTGCTCTTCGTTCAATGCCAGGAACGGAACACATTCTTTCAACGAAACAAACTGCGTTCATTCATTTAATGAATAAAACTCCAATCATTGATTCAATGAAACATTCTTAATTCATTCATTTTGTAGATCTAACTGCATTCATTCATTCAATGAAGCAGACTGCACTTATCCATTCAGCAAAACACGCTGCACGTGTAATCGAAACAGTATGGTTTCTGCCAATCGTGGAATGCCATGAGCTTAAAGCATTTATTCAGTGAAACCAACTGCACACATTCATTCTTTGAAACACAGTGCACGTATTTATACAATGACTAGAGCTTTTCTTCACACATTCAATACGTCTAGCTTAACTCATTCATTCGATCAAACAAACTGTACCTGCTAAATGGAATTAGTAGAGCTTCTATCATTTATTCAATGTCTCGAGCTTTACGCTTTCAATCAATGAAAAAAACTGCATTCATTCCGTTATTGAATCAAACATCAATTCCAGATGCAATGAATCAACCGTTTCTGTTTGATACAATGAAATAAACTATTCTTTTAATTTCTCAATCAAACTGCGTTCATTCATTCATTGAATAATCCTTCAATCATTGATTCAATGAAACAAACTTAATTCATTCATTTAGTGAATCTAACTGCATTCATTCCTTCAATGAAGCAGACTGCACTTATCCATTCAGCAAAACACGCTGCACGTGTAATCGAAACAGTATGGTTTCTGCCAATCGTGGAATGCCATGAGATTAAAGTATTTATTCAATGAAATAAACTATCACTCATTCATTCAATGTGTCAATTTGAACTCATTCATTAAATCAAGCAAACTTTCAATGTTCACTTCAAGCTCCTATCATTCATTCCTTGCCACGAGTTGAACGCATTCACTCAATGAAACAAACTGCATTCATTCCGTTGTTGAATCAAACTTCAATTCCAGATGCAATGAATCAACCGTTACTCTTTGACTCAATGAAATATACTATTCTTTTATTTTGTCAATCACACTGCGTTCATTAATTCAATGAATCAAACTGCGTTCATTCATTCATTGAATAATCCTTCAATCAAACAAACTTAATTCATTCATTTAGTGGATCTAACTGCGTTCATTAATTCAATGAAGCAAACTGCACTTATCCATTCAGTAAAACACGTGTAATCGAAACAGTATGGGTTCTGCCAATCGTGGAATGCCATGAGCTTAAAGCATTTATTCAGTGAAAAAAACTGCACAAATTCATTGCACAATCACACTGCACGTATTTATACAATGACAAGAGCTTTTTTTCGTTCATTCAATACGTCTAGCTTAACTCATTCATTCAATCAAACAAACTGTACCTGCTAAATGGAATTAGTAGAGCTTCTATCATTTATTCAATGTCTCGAGCTTTACGCTTTCAATCAATGAAAAAAACTGCATTCATTCCGTTATTGAATCAAACTTCAATTCCAGATGCAATGAATCAACCGTTACTCTTTGATACAATGAAAGAAACTATTATTTTATATTCTCAATCAAACTGCGTTCATTAATTCAATGAATCAAACTGCGTTCATTAATTCCTTCAATAATCCTTCAATCATTGATTCAATGAAACAAACTTAATTCATTCATTTAGTAGATCTAACTGCATGCATTCATTCAATGAAGCAAACTGCACTTATCCATTCAGTAAAACACGTTGCACGTGTAATCGAAACAGTATGGTTTCTGCCAATCGTGGAATGCCATGAGCTTAAAGCATTTATTCAGTGAAACAAACTACACACATTCATTCAATGACATAAATGTTTCGTGTGAATTCAAAGTGTAGACATCTCTCATTCATTCAATTTGTCAAGCTTAACTCATTCTTTCAAACAAGCAAACTTTCAGTGTTCACTTCAAGCTTCAATCATTCATTCCTTCCCACGAGTTTAACGCATTCACTCAATGAAACAAACTGCACACATTCACTTCAAGCTTATATCATCATTCCTTGCCACGAGTATAAAGCATTCACTCAATGAAACAAAATGCACACATTCATTCTTTGAAACAGACTGCACGTATTTATACAATGACTAGAGCTTTTTTCATTCATTCAATACGTGTAGCTTAACTCATTCATTCGAAGAAACAAACTGCACCTCCGAAATTGAATTAGTAGAGATTCTATCATTTATTCAATGTCACGAGCTTTACGCTTGAATAAAAGAAGAAACCTGCATTGATTCCGTTGTTGAATCAAACTTCAATTCCAGATGCAATGAATCAACCGTTACTCTTTGACTCAATGAAATAAACTATTCTTTTATTTTGTCAATCACACTGCGTTCATTAATTCAATGAATCAAACTGCGTTCATTCATTCATTGAATAATCCTTCATACAAACAAACTTAATTCATTCATTTAGTGGATCTAACTGCGTTCATTAATTCAATGAAGCAAACTGCACTTATCCATTCAGTAAAACACGTGTAATCGAAACAGTATGGGTTCTGCCAATCGTGGAATGCCATGAGCTTAAAGCATTTATTCAGTGAAAAAAACTGCACAAATTCATTGCACAATCACACTGCACGTATTTATACAATGACAAGAGCTTTTTTTCATTCATTCAATACGTCTAGCTTAACTCATTCATTCAATCAAACAAACTGTACCTGCTAAATGGAATTAGTAGAGCTTCTATCATTTATTCAATGTCTCGAGCTTTACGCTTTCAATCAATGAAAACAACTGCATTCATTCCGTTATTGAATCAAATTTCAATTCCAGATGCAATTAATCAACCGTTACTCTTTGATACAATGAAAGAAACTATTATTTTATATTCTCAATCAAACTGCGTTTATTAATTCAATGAATCAAACTGCGTTCATTCATTCATTGAATAATCCTTCAATCATTGATTCAATGAAACAAACTTAATTCATTCATTTAGTAGATCTAACTGCATGTATTCATTCAATGAAGCAAACTGCACTATCCATTCAGTAAAACACGTTGCACGTGTAATCGAAACAGTATGATTTCTGCCAATCGTGGAATGCCATGAGCTTAAAGCATTTATTCGGTGAAACAAACTACACACATTCATTCAATGAAATAAATGTTTCGTGTGAATTCAAAGTGTAGACATCTCTCATTCATTCAATTTGTCAAGCTTAACTCATTCTTTCAATCAAGCAAACTGTAAGTGTTCACTTCAAGCTTCTATCATTCATTCCTTGCCACGAGTTTAACGCATTCACTCAATGAAATAAACTGCACACATTCACTTCAAGCTTATATCATTCATTCCTTGCCACGAATTTAAAGCATTCACTCAATGAAACAAACTGAACACATTCATTCTTTAAAACAGACTGCACGTATTTATTCAATGACTAGAGCTTTTTTCATTCATTCAATACGTCTAGCTTAACTCATTCATTCGAAGAAACAAACTGCACCTCCTAAATTGAATTAGTAGAGATTCTATCATTTATTCAATGTCACGAGCTTTACGCTTGAATCAAAGAAGAAACCTGCATTCGTTCCGTTATTGAATCAAACTTCAATTCCAGATGCAATGAATCAACCTTTACTCTTTGATACAATGAAAGAAACTATTCTTTTATTTTCTCAATCAAACTGCGTACATTAATTCAATGAATCAAACTGCGTTCATTCATTCATTGAATAATCCTTCAATCATTGATTCAATGAAACAAACTTAATTCATTCATTTAGTAGAGCTAACTGCATTCTTTCATTCAATGAAGGAAACTGCACTTATCCATTCAGTAAAACACGTGTAATCGAAACAGTATGGGTTCTGCCAATCGTGGAATGCCATGAGCTTAAAACATTTTTTCAGTGAAACAAACTACACACATTCATTCAATGAAATAAATGTTACGTCTGAATTCAAAGAGTAGACATTTCTCATTCATTTAATATGTCAAGCTGAAATCACTCTTTCAATCAAGCAAACTGTAAGTGTTCACTTCAACTTTCTATCATTCATTCCTTGCCACGAGTTTTACGCATTCATTCAATGAAACAAACTGCACACATTCATTCTTTGAAACAGACTGCACGTATTAACACAATGAATAGAGCTTTTTCATTCATTCAATGTGTCTAGCTTAACTCATTCATTCGATGAAACAAACTGCACCTGCTAATTGAATTAGTTGAGCTTCTATCATTAATTCAATGTTTGGATCTTAACGCATTCACCCAATGAAACAAAGTGCACACAGTCATTCTTAGAAACATACTGCAAGTACTAATTCAATGAGTAGAGCTTTTTTTAATTCATGTAATGTGTCTAGCTTAATGCATTCATCCGATGAAACAAACTGCACATGCTAATTGAATTATTAGAGCTTCTACCATTTATTCAATGTCTCGATCTTAACGATTTCATTCAATGAACAAACTGCATTCATTCCTTTACTGAATCAAGTTTCAATCCCTGATGCAATAAATCAAACGTTACTCTTTGGTTCAATGAAATAAACCAGTCTTTCATTCATACAATGAAACTGCAGTGACTCATTTACTGAAATACAGTTAATTCAATGAGTAGAGCTTTTTCTCTTCGTTCAATGCCAGGAACGGAACACATTCTTTCAACGAAACAAACTGCGTTCATTCATTTAATGAATAAAACTTCAATCATTGATTCAATGAAACATTCTTAATTCATTCATTTTGTAGATCTAACTGCATTCATTCATTCAATGAAGCAGACTGCACTTATCCATTCAGCAAAACACGCTGCACGTGTAATCGAAACAGTATGGTTTCTGCCAATCGTGGAATGCCATGAGCTTAAAGCATTTATTCAGGGAAACCAACTGCACACATTCATTCTTTGAAACACAGTGCACGTATTTATACAATGACTAGAGCTTTTCTTCACTCATTCAATACGTCTAGCTTAACTCATTCATTCGATCAAACAAACTGTACCTGCTAAATGGAATTAGTAGAGCTTCTATCATTTATTCAATGTCTCGAGCTTTACGCTTTCAATCAATGAAAAACACTGCATTCATTCCGTTATTGAATCAACCGTTTCTGTTTGATACAATGAAAGAAACTATTCTTTTATTTTCTCAATCAAACTGCGTTCATTCATTCATTGAATAATCCTTCAATCATTGATTCAATGAAGCAAACTTAATTCATTCATTTAGTGAATCTAACTGCATTCATTCCTTCAATGAAGCAGACTGCACTTATCCATTCAGCAAAACACGGTGTAATCGAAACAGTATGGTTTCTGCCAATCGTGGAATGCCATGAGATTAAAGCATTTATTCAATGAAACAAACTACACACATTCATTCAATTAAATAAATGTTACGCATGATTTCAAAGAATAGACATCACTCATTCATTCAATGTGTCAATTTGAACTCATTCTTTCAATCAAGCAAACTTTCAGTGTTCACTTCAAACTTCTATCATTCATTCCTTGCCACGAGTTCAACGCATTCACTCAATGAAACAAACTGCATTCATTCCGTTGTTGAATCAAACTTCAATTCCAGATGCAATGAATCAACCGTTACTCTTTGACTCAATGAAATAAACTATTCTTTTATTTTGTCAATCACACTGCGTTCATTAATTCAATGAATCAAACTGCGTTCATTCATTCATTGAATAATCCTTCATACAAACAAACTTAATTCATTCATTTAGTGGATCTAACTGCGTTCATTAATTCAATGAAGCAAACTGCACTTATCCATTCAGTAAAACACGTGTAATCGAAACAGTATGGGTTCTGCCAATCGTGGAATGCCATGAGCTTAAAGCATTTATTCAGTGAAAAAAACTGCACAAATTCATTGCACAATCACACTGCACGTATTTATACAATGACAAGAGCTTTTTTTCATTCATTCAATACGTCTAGCTTAACTCATTCATTCAATCAAACAAACTGTACCTGCTAAATGGAATTAGTAGAGCTTCTATCATTTATTCAATGTCTCGAGCTTTACGCTTTCAATCAATGAAAACAACTGCATTCATTCCGTTATTGAATCAAATTTCAATTCCAGATGCAATTAATCAACCGTTACTCTTTGATACAGTGAAAGAAACTATTATTTTATATTCTCAATCAAACTGCGTTTATTAATTCAATGAATCAAACTGCGTTCATTCATTCATTGAATAATCCTTCAATCATTGATTCAATGAAACAAACTTAATTCATTCATTTAGTAGATCTAACTGCATGTATTCATTCAATGAAGCAAACTGCACTATCCATTCAGTAAAACACGTTGCACGTGTAATCGAAACAGTATGATTTCTGCCAATCGTGGAATGCCATGAGCTTTAGGCATTTATTCGGTGAAACAAACTACACACATTCATTCAATGAAATAAATGTTTCGTGTGAATTCAAAGTGTAGACATCTCTCATTCATTCAATTTGTCAAGCTTAACTCATTCTTTCAATCAAGCAAACTGTAAGTGTTCACTTCAAGCTTCTATCATTCATTCCTTGCCACGAGTTTAACGCATTCACTCAATGAAATAAACTGCACACATTCACTTCAAGCTTATATCATTCATTCCTTGCCACGAATTTAAAGCATTCACTCAATGAAACAAACTGAACACATTCATTCTTTGAAACAGACTGCACGTATTTATTCAATGACTAGAGATTTTTTCATTCATTCAATACGTCCAACTTAACTCATTCATTCGAAGAAACAAACTGCAACTCCTAAATTGAATTAGTAGAGATTCTATCATTTATTCAATGTCACGAGCTTTACGCTTGAATCAAAGAAGAAACCTGCATTCATTCCGTTATTGAATCAAACTTCAATTCCAGAAACAATGAATCAACCTTTACTCTTTGATACAATGAAAGAAACTATTCTTTTATTTTCTCAATCAAACTGCGTTCATTAATTCAATGAATCAAACTGCGTTCATTCAATCATTGAATAATCCTTCAATCATTGATTCAATGAAACAAACTTAATTCATTCATTTAGTAGAGCTAACTGCATTCTTTCATTCAATGAAGGAAACTGCACTTATCCATTCAGTAAAACACGTGTAATCGAAACAGTATGGGTTCTGCCAATCGTGGAATGCCATGAGCTTAAAGCATTTATTCAGTGAAACAAACTGCACACATTCATTCTTTGAAACACACTGCACGTATTTATACAATGACTAGAGCTTTTTTTCATTCATTCAATGCGTCTAGCTTAACTCATTCATTCGATCAAACAAACTGCACCTGCTAAATGGAATTAGTAGAGCTTCTATCATTTATTCAATGTCTCGAGCTTTAGGGTTTCAATCAATGAAAAATACTGCATTCATTCCGTTATTGAATCAAACTTCAATTCCAGATGCAATGAATCAACCGTTTCTCTTTGATACAATGAAAGAAACTATTCTTTTATTTTCTCAATCAAACTGCGTTCATTCATTCATTGAATAATCCTTCAATCATTGATTCAATGAAACAAACTTAATTCATTCATTTAGTGAATCTAACTGCATTCATTCCTTCAACGAAGCAGACTGCACTTATCCATTCGGCAAAACACGCTGCACGTGTAATCGAAACAGTATGGTTTCTGCCAATCGTGGAATGCCATGAGATTAAAGCATTTATTCAATGAAACAAACTACACACATTCATTCAATTAAATAAATGTTACGCATGATTTCAAAGAATAGACATCACTCATTCATTCAATGTGTCAATTTGAACTCATTCTATCAATCAAGCAAACTTTCAGTGTTCACTTCAAGCTTCTATCATTCATTCCTTGCCACGAGTTGAACGCATTCACTCAATGAAACAAACTGCATTCATTCCGTTGTTGAATCAAACTTCAATTCCAGATGCAATGAATCAACCGTTACTCTTTGACTCAAGGAAATAAACTATTCTTTTATTTTGTCAATCACACTGCGTTCATTAATTCAATCATTCAAACTGCGTTCATTCATTCATTGAATAATCCTTCAATCAAACAAACTTAATTCATTCATTTAGTGGATCTAACTGCGTTCATTAATTCAATGAAGCAAACTGCACTTATCCATTCAGTAAAACACGTGTAATCGAAACAGTATGGGTTCTGCCAATCGTGGAATGCCATGAGCTTAAAGTTTTTATTCAGTGAAAAAAACTGCACAAATTCATTGCACAATCACACTGCACGTATTTATACCATGACAAGAGCTTTTTTTCGTTCATTCAATACGTCTAGCTTAACTCATTCATTCAATCAAACAAACTGTACCTGCTAAATGGAATTAGTAGAGCTTCTATCATTTATTCAATGTCTCGAGCTTTACGCTTTCAATCAATGAAAAAAACTGCATTCATTCCGTTATTGAATCAAACTTCAATTCCAGATGCAATGAATCAACCGTTACTCTTTGATACAATGAAAGAAACTATTATTTTATATTCTCAATCAAACTGCGTTCATTAATTCAATGAATCAAACTGCGTTCATTAATTCCTTCAATAATCCTTCAATCATTGATTCAATGAAACAAACTTAATTCATTCATTTAGTAGATCTAACTGCATGCATTCATTCAATGAAGCAAACTGCACTTATCCATTCAGTAAAACACGTTGCACGTGTAATCGAAACAGTATGGTTTCTGCCAATCGTGGAATGCCATGAGCTTAAAGCATTTATTCAGTGAAACAAACTACACACATTCATTCAATGACATAAATGTTTCGTGTGAATTCAAAGTGTAGACATCTCTCATTCATTCAATTTGTCAAGCTTAACTCATTCTTTCAAACAAGCAAACTTTCAGTGTTCACTTCAAGCTTCAATCATTCATTCCTTCCCACGAGTTTAACGCATTCACTCAATGAAACAAACTGCACACATTCACTTCAAGCTTATATCATCATTCCTTGCCACGAGTATAAAGCATTCACTCAATGAAACAAAATGCACACATTCATTCTTTGAAACAGACTGCACGTATTTATACAATGACTAGAGCTTTTTTCATTCATTCAATACGTGTAGCTTAACTCATTCATTCGAAGAAACAAACTGCACCTCCGAAATTGAATTAGTAGAGATTCTATCATTTATTCAATGTCACGAGCTTTACGCTTGAATAAAAGAAGAAACCTGCATTGATTCCGTTGTTGAATCAAACTTCAATTCCAGATGCAATGAATCAACCGTTACTCTTTGACTCAATGAAATAAACTATTCTTTTATTTTGTCAATCACACTGCGTTCATTAATTCAATGAATCAAACTGCGTTCATTCATTCATTGAATAATCCTTCATACAAACAAACTTAATTCATTCATTTAGTGGATCTAACTGCGTTCATTAATTCAATGAAGCAAACTGCACTTATCCATTCAGTAAAACACGTGTAATCGAAACAGTATGGGTTCTGCCAATCGTGGAATGCCATGAGCTTAAAGCATTTATTCAGTGAAAAAAACTGCACAAATTCATTGCACAATCACACTGCACGTATTTATACAATGACAAGAGCTTTTTTTCATTCATTCAATACGTCTAGCTTAACTCATTCATTCAATCAAACAAACTGTACCTGCTAAATGGAATTAGTAGAGCTTCTATCATTTATTCAATGTCTCGAGCTTTACGCTTTCAATCAATGAAAACAACTGCATTCATTCCGTTATTGAATCAAATTTCAATTCCAGATGCAATTAATCAACCGTTACTCTTTGATACAATGAAAGAAACTATTATTTTATATTCTCAATCAAACTGCGTTTATTAATTCAATGAATCAAACTGCGTTCATTCATTCATTGAATAATCCTTCAATCATTGATTCAATGAAACAAACTTAATTCATTCATTTAGTAGATCTAACTGCATGTATTCATTCAATGAAGCAAACTGCACTATCCATTCAGTAAAACACGTTGCACGTGTAATCGAAACAGTATGATTTCTGCCAATCGTGGAATGCCATGAGCTTAAAGCATTTATTCGGTGAAACAAACTACACACATTCATTCAATGAAATAAATGTTTCGTGTGAATTCAAAGTGTAGACATCTCTCATTCATTCAATTTGTCAAGCTTAACTCATTCTTTCAATCAAGCAAACTGTAAGTGTTCACTTCAAGCTTCTATCATTCATTCCTTGCCACGAGTTTAACGCATTCACTCAATGAAATAAACTGCACACATTCACTTCAAGCTTATATCATTCATTCCTTGCCACGAATTTAAAGCATTCACTCAATGAAACAAACTGAACACATTCATTCTTTAAAACAGACTGCACGTATTTATTCAATGACTAGAGCTTTTTTCATTCATTCAATACGTCTAGCTTAACTCATTCATTCGAAGAAACAAACTGCACCTCCTAAATTGAATTAGTAGAGATTCTATCATTTATTCAATGTCACGAGCTTTACGCTTGAATCAAAGAAGAAACCTGCATTCGTTCCGTTATTGAATCAAACTTCAATTCCAGATGCAATGAATCAACCTTTACTCTTTGATACAATGAAAGAAACTATTCTTTTATTTTCTCAATCAAACTGCGTACATTAATTCAATGAATCAAACTGCGTTCATTCATTCATTGAATAATCCTTCAATCATTGATTCAATGAAACAAACTTAATTCATTCATTTAGTAGAGCTAACTGCATTCTTTCATTCAATGAAGGAAACTGCACTTATCCATTCAGTAAAACACGTGTAATCGAAACAGTATGGGTTCTGCCAATCGTGGAATGCCATGAGCTTAAAACATTTTTTCAGTGAAACAAACTACACACATTCATTCAATGAAATAAATGTTACGTCTGAATTCAAAGAGTAGACATTTCTCATTCATTTAATATGTCAAGCTGAAATCACTCTTTCAATCAAGCAAACTGTAAGTGTTCACTTCAACTTTCTATCATTCATTCCTTGCCACGAGTTTTACGCATTCATTCAATGAAACAAACTGCACACATTCATTCTTTGAAACAGACTGCACGTATTAACACAATGAATAGAGCTTTTTCATTCATTCAATGTGTCTAGCTTAACTCATTCATTCGATGAAACAAACTGCACCTGCTAATTGAATTAGTTGAGCTTCTATCATTAATTCAATGTTTGGATCTTAACGCATTCACCCAATGAAACAAAGTGCACACAGTCATTCTTAGAAACATACTGCAAGTACTAATTCAATGAGTAGAGCTTTTTTTAATTCATGTAATGTGTCTAGCTTAATGCATTCATCCGATGAAACAAACTGCACATGCTAATTGAATTATTAGAGCTTCTACCATTTATTCAATGTCTCGATCTTAACGATTTCATTCAATGAACAAACTGCATTCATTCCTTTACTGAATCAAGTTTCAATCCCTGATGCAATAAATCAAACGTTACTCTTTGGTTCAATGAAATAAACCAGTCTTTCATTCATACAATGAAACTGCAGTGACTCATTTACTGAAATACAGTTAATTCAATGAGTAGAGCTTTTTCTCTTCGTTCAATGCCAGGAACGGAACACATTCTTTCAACGAAACAAACTGCGTTCATTCATTTAATGAATAAAACTTCAATCATTGATTCAATGAAACATTCTTAATTCATTCATTTTGTAGATCTAACTGCATTCATTCATTCAATGAAGCAGACTGCACTTATCCATTCAGCAAAACACGCTGCACGTGTAATCGAAACAGTATGGTTTCTGCCAATCGTGGAATGCCATGAGCTTAAAGCATTTATTCAGGGAAACCAACTGCACACATTCATTCTTTGAAACACAGTGCACGTATTTATACAATGACTAGAGCTTTTCTTCACTCATTCAATACGTCTAGCTTAACTCATTCATTCGATCAAACAAACTGTACCTGCTAAATGGAATTAGTAGAGCTTCTATCATTTATTCAATGTCTCGAGCTTTACGCTTTCAATCAATGAAAAACACTGCATTCATTCCGTTATTGAATCAACCGTTTCTGTTTATACAATGAAAGAAACTATTCTTTTATTTTCTCAATCAAACTGCGTTCATTCATTCATTGAATAATCCTTCAATCATTGATTCAATGAAGCAAACTTAATTCATTCATTTAGTGAATCTAACTGCATTCATTCCTTCAATGAAGCAGACTGCACTTATCCATTCAGCAAAACACGGTGTAATCGAAACAGTATGGTTTCTGCCAATCGTGGAATGCCATGAGATTAAAGCATTTATTCAATGAAACAAACTACACACATTCATTCAATTAAATAAATGTTACGCATGATTTCAAAGAATAGACATCACTCATTCATTCAATGTGTCAATTTGAACTCATTCTTTCAATCAAGCAAACTTTCAGTGTTCACTTCAAACTTCTATCATTCATTCCTTGCCACGAGTTCAACGCATTCACTCAATGAAACAAACTGCATTCATTCCGTTGTTGAATCAAACTTCAATTCCAGATGCAATGAATCAACCGTTACTCTTTGACTCAATGAAATAAACTATTCTTTTATTTTGTCAATCACACTGCGTTCATTAATTCAATGAATCAAACTGCGTTCATTCATTCATTGAATAATCCTTCATACAAACAAACTTAATTCATTCATTTAGTGGATCTAACTGCGTTCATTAATTCAATGAAGCAAACTGCACTTATCCATTCAGTAAAACACGTGTAATCGAAACAGTATGGGTTCTGCCAATCGTGGAATGCCATGAGCTTAAAGCATTTATTCAGTGAAAAAAACTGCACAAATTCATTGCACAATCACACTGCACGTATTTATACAATGACAAGAGCTTTTTTTCATTCATTCAATACGTCTAGCTTAACTCATTCATTCAATCAAACAAACTGTACCTGCTAAATGGAATTAGTAGAGCTTCTATCATTTATTCAATGTCTCGAGCTTTACGCTTTCAATCAATGAAAACAACTGCATTCATTCCGTTATTGAATCAAATTTCAATTCCAGATGCAATTAATCAACCGTTACTCTTTGATACAGTGAAAGAAACTATTATTTTATATTCTCAATCAAACTGCGTTTATTAATTCAATGAATCAAACTGCGTTCATTCATTCATTGAATAATCCTTCAATCATTGATTCAATGAAACAAACTTAATTCATTCATTTAGTAGATCTAACTGCATGTATTCATTCAATGAAGCAAACTGCACTATCCATTCAGTAAAACACGTTGCACGTGTAATCGAAACAGTATGATTTCTGCCAATCGTGGAATGCCATGACCTTAAAGCATTTATTCGGTGAAACAAACTACACACATTCATTCAATGAAATAAATGTTTCGTGTGAATTCAAAGTGTAGACATCTCTCATTCATTCAATTTGTCAAGCTTAACTCATTCTTTCAATCAAGCAAACTGTAAGTGTTCACTTCAAGCTTCTATCATTCATTCCTTGCCACGAGTTTAACGCATTCACTCAATGAAATAAACTGCACACATTCACTTCAAGCTTATATCATTCATTCCTTGCCACGAATTTAAAGCATTCACTCAATGAAACAAACTGAACACATTCATTCTTTGAAACAGACTGCACGTATTTATTCAATGACTAGAGATTTTTTCATTCATTCAATACGTCCAACTTAACTCATTCATTCGAAGACACAAACTGCAACTCCTAAATTGAATTAGTAGAGATTCTATCATTTATTCAATGTCACGAGCTTTACGCTTGAATCAAAGAAGAAACCTGCATTCATTCCGTTATTGAATCAAACTTCAATTCCAGAAACAATGAATCAACCTTTACTCTTTGATACAATGAAAGAAACTATTCTTTTATTTTCTCAATCAAACTGCGTTCATTAATTCAATGAATCAAACTGCGTTCATTCAATCATTGAATAATCCTTCAATCATTGATTCAATGAAACAAACTTAATTCATTCATTTAGTAGAGCTAACTGCATTCTTTCATTCAATGAAGGAAACTGCACTTATCCATTCAGTAAAACACGTGTAATCGAAACAGTATGGGTTCTGCCAATCGTGGAATGCCATGAGCTTAAAGCATTTATTCAGTGAAACAAACTGCACACATTCATTCTTTGAAACACACTGCACGTATTTATACAATGACTAGAGCTTTTTTTCATTCATTCAATGCGTCTAGCTTAACTCATTCATTCGATCAAACAAACTGCACCTGCTAAATGGAATTAGTAGAGCTTCTATCATTTATTCAATGTCTCGAGCTTTAGGGTTTCAATCAATGAAAAATACTGCATTCATTCCGTTATTGAATCAAACTTCAATTCCAGATGCAATGAATCAACCGTTTCTCTTTGATACAATGAAAGAAACTATTCTTTTATTTTCTCAATCAAACTGCGTTCATTCATTCATTGAATAATCCTTCAATCATTGATTCAATGAAACAAACTTAATTCATTCATTTAGTGAATCTAACTGCATTCATTCCTTCAACGAAGCAGACTGCACTTATCCATTCGGCAAAACACGCTGCACGTGTAATCGAAACAGTATGGTTTCTGCCAATCGTGGAATGCCATGAGATTAAAGCATTTATTCAATGAAACAAACTACACACATTCATTCAATTAAATAAATGTTACGCATGATTTCAAAGAATAGACATCACTCATTCATTCAATGTGTCAATTTGAACTCATTCTATCAATCAAGCAAACTTTCAGTGTTCACTTCAAGCTTCTATCATTCATTCCTTGCCACGAGTTGAACGCATTCACTCAATGAAACAAACTGCATTCATTCCGTTGTTGAATCAAACTTCAATTCCAGATGCAATGAATCAACCGTTACTCTTTGACTCAAGGAAATAAACTATTCTTTTATTTTGTCAATCACACTGCGTTCATTAATTCAATCATTCAAACTGCGTTCATTCATTCATTGAATAATCCTTCAATCAAACAAACTTAATTCATTCATTTAGTGGATCTAACTGCGTTCATTAATTCAATGAAGCAAACTGCACTTATCCATTCAGTAAAACACGTGTAATCGAAACAGTATGGGTTCTGCCAATCGTGGAATGCCATGAGCTTAAAGCATTTATTCAGTGAAAAAAACTGAACAAATTCATTGCATAAACACACTGCACGTATTTATACAATGACAAGAGCTTTTTTTCATTCATTCAATACGTCTAGCTTAACTCATTCATTCAATCAAACAAAGTGTACCTGCTAAATGGAATTAGTAGAGCTTCTATCATTTATTCAATGTCTCGAGCTTTACGCTTTCAATCAATGAAAACAACTGCATTCATTCCGTTATTGAATCAAACTTCAATTCCAGATGCAATGAATCAACCGTTACTCTTTGATACAATGAAAGAAACTATTATTTTATATTCTCAATCTAACTGCGTTTATTAATTCAATGAATCAAACTGCGTTCATTCAATCATTGAATAATCCTTCAATCATTGATTCAATGAAACAAACTTAATTCATTCATTTAGTAGATCTAAGTGCTTGCATTCATTCAATGAAGCAAACTGCACTTATCCATTCAGTAAAACACGTTGCACGTGTAATCGAAACAGTATGGTTTCTGCCAATCGTGGAATGCCATGAGCTTAAAGCATTTATTCAGTGAAACAAACTACACACATTCATTCAATGAAATAAATGTTTCGTGTGAATTCAAAGTGTAGACATCTCTCATTCATTCAATTTGTCAAGCTTAACTCATTCTTTCAATCAAGCAAACTGTAAGTGTTCACTTCAAGCTTCTATCATTCATTCCTTGCCACGAGTTTAACGCATTCACTCAATGAAATAAACTGCACACATTCACTTCAAGCTTATATCATTCATTCCTTGCCACGAATTTAAAGCATTCACTCAATGAAACAAACTGAACACATTCATTCTTTGAAACAGACTGCACGTATTTATTCAATGACTAGAGCTTTTTTCATTCATTCAATACGTCTAGCTTAACTCATTCATTCGAAGAAACAAACTGCACATCCTAAATTGAATTAGTAGAGATTCTATCATTTATTCAATGTCACGAGCTTTACGCTTGAATCAAAGAAGTAACCTGCATTCATTCCGTTATTGAATCAAACTTCAATTCCTGATGTAATGAATCAACCTTTACTCTTTGATACAATGAAAGAAACTATTCTTTTATTTTCTCAATCAAACTGCGTTCATTAATTCAATGAATCAAACTGCGTTCATTCATTCATTGAATAATCCTTCAATCATTGATTCAATGAAACAAACTTAATTCATTCATTTAGTAGAGCTAACTGCATTCTTTCATTCAATGAAGGAAACTGCACTTATCCATTCAGTAAAATACGTGTAATCGAAACAGTATGGGTTCTGCCAATCGTGGAAGGCCATGAGCTTAAAGCATTTATTCAGTGAAACAAACTGCACACATTCATTCTTTGAAACACACTGCACGTATTTATACAATGACTAGAGCTTTTTTTCATTCATTCAATGCGTCTAGCTTAACTCATTCATTCGATCAAACAAACTGCACCTGCTAAATGGAATTAGTAGAGCTTCTATCATTTATTCAATGTCTCGAGCTTTACGCTTTCAATCAATGAAAAAAGCTGCATTCATTCCGTTATTGAATCAATCTTCAATTCCAGATGCAATGAATCAACCGTTTCTGTTTGATGCAATGAAAGAAACTATTCTTTTATTTTCTCAATCAAACTGCGTTCATTCATTCATTGAATAATCCTTCAATCATTGATTCAATGAAACAAACTTAATTCATTCATTTAGTGAATCTAACTGCATTCATTCCTTCAATGAGCAGACTGCACTTATCCATTCACCAAAACACGCTGCACGTGTAATCGAAACAGTATGGTTTCTGCCAATCGTGGAATGCCATGAGATTAAAGCATTTATTCAATGAAACAAACTACACACATTCATTCAATTAAATAAATGTTACGCATGATTTCAAAGAATAGACATCACTCATTCATTCAATGTGTCAATTTGAACTCATTCTTTCAATCAAGCAAACTTTCAGTGTTCACTTCAAGCTTCTATCATTCATTCCTTGCCACGAGTTGAACGCATTCACTCAATGAAACAAACTGCATTCATTCCGTTGTTGAATCAAACTTCAATTCCAGATGCAATGAATCAACCGTTACTCTTTGATACAATGAAAGAAACTATTATTTAATATTCTCAATCAGACTGATTTCATTAATTCAATGATTCAAACTGGGTTCATTCATTCATTGATTCTTTCATTCAATGAAGCAACCTGCACTTATCCATTCAGTAAAACACGTGTAATCGAAACAGTATGGGTTCTGCCAATCGTGGAATGCCATGAGCTTAAAGCATTTATTCAGTGAAACAAACTGCACACATTCATTCTTTGAAACATACTGCACGTATTTATACAATGACTAGACCTTTTTTCATTCATTCAATACGTCTAGCTTAACTCATTCATTCGATCAAACAAACTGCACCTGCTAAATGGAATTAGTAGAGCTTCTATCATTTATTCAATGTCTCGAGCTTTACGGTTTCAATCAATGAAAAACACTGCATTCATTCCGTTATTGAATCAAACCTCAATTCCAGATGCAATGAATCAACCGTTTCTCTTTGATACAATGAAAGAAACTATTCTTTTATTTTCTCAATCAAACTGCGTTCATTCATTCATTGAATAATCCTTCAATCATTGATTCAATAATCCAACTTAATTCATTCATTTAGTCAATCTAACTGCATTCATTCCTTCAATGAAGCAGACTGCACTTATCCATTCAGCAAAACACGCTGCACGTGTAATCGAAACAGTATGGTTTCTGCCAATCGTGGAATGCCATGAGATTAAAGCATTTATTCAATGAAACAAACTACACACATTCATTCAATTAAATAAATGTTACGCATGATTTCAAAGAATAGACATCACTCATTCATTCAATGTGTCAATTTGAACTCATTCTTTCAATCAAGCAAACTTTCAGTGTTCACTTCAAGCTTCTATCATTCATTCCTTGCCACGAGTTGAACGCATTCACTCAATGAAACAAACTGCATTCAGTCCGTTGTTGAATCAAACTTCAATTCCAGATGCAATGAATCAACCGTTACTCTTTGACTCAATGAAATATACTATTCTTTTATTTTGTAAATCACACTGCGTTCATTAATTCAATGATTCAAACTGCGTTCATTCATTCATTGAATAATCCTTAAATCAAACAAACTTAATTCATTCATTTAGTGGATCTAACTGCGTTCATTAATTCAATGAAGCAAACTGCACTTATCCATTCAGTAAAACACGTGTAATCGAAACAGTATGGGTTCTGCCAATCGTGGAATGCCATGAGCTTAAAGCATTTATTCAGTGAAAAAAACTGAACAAATTCATTGCACAAACACACTGCACGTATTTATACAATGACAAGAGCTTTTTTTCATTCATTCAATACGTCTAGCTTAACTCATTCATTCAATCAAACAAACTGTACCTGCTAAATGGAATTAGTAGAGCTTCTATCATTTATTCAATGTCTCGAGCTTTACGCTTTCAATCAATGAAAACAACTGCATTCATTCCGTTATTGAATCAAACTTCAATTCCAGATGCAATGAATCAACCGTTACTCTTTGATACAATGAAAGAAACTATTATTTTATATTCTCAATCAAACTGCGTTTATTAATTCAATGAATCAAACTGCGTTCATTCATTCATTGAATAATCCTTCAATCATTGATTCAATGAAACAGACTTAATTCATTCATTTAGTAGATCTAACTGCATGCATTCATTCAATGAAGCAAACTGCACTTATCCATTCAGCAAAACACGCTGCACGTGTAATCGAAACAGTATGGTTTCTGCCAATCGTGGAATGCCATGAGCTTAAAGCATTTATTCAGTGAAACAAACTACACACATTCATTCAATGAAATAAATGTTTCGTGTGAATTCAAAGTGTAGACATCACTAATTCATTCAATGTGTCAATTTGAACTCATTCTTTCAATCAAGCAAACTTTCAGTGTTCACTTCAAGCTTCTATCATTCATTCCTTGCCACGAGTTGAACGCATTCACTCAATGAAACAAACTGCATTCATTCCGTTGTTGAATCAAACTTCAATTCCAGATGCAATGAATCAACCGTTACTCTTTGACTCAATGAAATATACTATTCTTTTATTTTGTCAATCACACTGCGTTCATTAATTCAATGAATCAAACTGCGTTCATTCATTCATTGAATAATCCTTCAATCAAACAAACTTAATTCATTCATTTAGTGGATCTAACTGCGTTCATTAATTCAATGAAGCAAACTGCACTTATCCATTCAGTAAAACACGTGTAATCGAAACAGTATGGGTTCTGCCAATCGTGGAATGCCATGAGCTTAAAGCATTTATTCAGTGAAAAAAACTGAACAAATTCATTGCACAAACACACTGCACGTATTTATACAATGACAAGAGCTTTTTTTCATTCATTCAATACGTCTAGCTTAACTCATTCATTCAATCAAACAAACTGTACCTGCTAAATGGAATTAGTAGAGCTTCTATCATTTATTCAATGTCTCGAGCTTTACGCTTTCAATCAATGAAAACAACTGCATTCATTCCGTTATTGAATCAAACTTCAATTCCAGATGCAATGAATCAACCGTTACTCTTTGATACAATGAAAGAAACTATTATTTTATATTCTCAATCTAACTGCGTTTATTAATTCAATGAATCAAACTGCGTTCATTCATTCATTGAATAATCCTTCAATCATTGATTCAATGAAACAAACTTAATTCATTCATTTAGTAGATCTAACTGCATGCATTCATTCAATGAAGCAAACTGCACTTATCCATTCAGTAAAACACGTTGCACGTGTAATCGAAACAGTATGGTTTCTGCCAATCGTGGAATGCCATGAGCTTAAAGCATTTATTCAGTGAAACAAACTACACACATTCATTCAATGAAATAAATGTTTCGTGTGAATTCAAAGTGTAGACATCTCTCATTCATTCAATTTGTCAAGCTTAACTCATTCTTTCAATCAAGCAAACTGTAAGTGTTCACTTCAAGCTTCTATCATTCATTCCTTGCCACGAGTTTAACGCATTCACTCAATGAAATAAACTGCACACATTCACTTCAAGCTTATATCATTCATTCCTTGCCACGAATTTAAAGCATTCACTCAATGAAACAAACTGAACACATTCATTCTTTGAAACAGACTGCACGTATTTATTCAATTACTAGAGCTTTTTTCATTCATTCAATACGTCTAGCTTAACTCATTCATTCGAAGAAACAAACTGCACCTCCTAAATTGAATTAGTAGAGATTCTATCATTTATTCAATGTCACGAGCTTTACGCTTGAATCAAAGAAGAAACCTGCATTCATTCCGTTATTGAATCAAACTTCAATTCCAGATGTAATGAATCAACCTTTACTCTTTGATACAATGAAAGAAACTATTCTTTTATTTTCTCAATCAAACTGCGTTCATTAATTCAATGAATCAAACTGCGTTCATTCATTCATTGAATAATCCTTCAATCATTGATTCAATGAAACAAACTTAATTCATTCATTTAGTAGAGCTAACTGCATTCTTTCATTCAATGAAGGAAACTGCACTTATCCATTCAGTAAAATACGTGTAATCGAAACAGTATGGGTTCTGCCAATCGTGGAAGGCCATGAGCTTAAAGCATTTATTCAGTGAAACAAACTGCACACATTCATTCTTTGAAACATACTGCACGTATTTATACAATGACTAGACCTTTTTTCATTCATTCAATACGTCTAGCTTAACTCATTCATTCGATCAAACAAACTGCACATGCTAAATGGAATTAGTAGAGCTTCTATCATTGAATCCGTTATTGAATCAAACTTCAATTCCAGATGCAATGAATCAACCGTTTCTCTTTGATACAATGAAAGAAACTATTCTTTTATTTTCTCAATCAAACTGCGTTCATTCATTCATTGAATAATCCTTCAATCATTGATTCAATAATCCAACTTAATTCATTCATTTAGTCAATCTAACTGCATTCATTCCTTCAATGAAGCAGACTGCACTTATCCATTCAGCAAAACACGTTGCACGTGTAATCGAAACAGTATGGTTTCTGCCAATCGTGGAATGCCATGAGCTTAAAGCATTTATTCAGTGAAACAAACTACACACATTCATTCAATGAAATAAATGTTTCGTGTGAATTCAAAGTGTAGACATCTCTCATTCATTCAAATTGTCAAGCTTAACTCATTCTTTCAATGAAGCAAACTGTAAGTGTTCACTTCAAGCTTCTATCATTCATTCCTTGCCACGAGTTTAACGCATTCACTCAATGAAATAAACTGCACACATTCACTTCAAGCTTATATCATTCATTCCTTGCCACGAGTTGAAAGCATTCACTCAATGAAACAAACTGCACACATTCATTCTTTGAAACAGACTGCACGTATTTATTCAATGACTAGAGCTTTTTTCATTCATTCAATACGTCTAGCTTAACTCATTCATTCGAAGAAACAAACTGCACCTCCTAAATTGAATTAGTAGAGATTCTATCATTTATTCAATGTCACGAGCTTTACGCTTGAATCAAAGAAGAAACCTGCATTCATTCCGTTATTGAATCAAACTTCAATTCCAGATGCAATGAATCAACCTTTACTCTTTGATACAATGAAAGAAACTATTCTTTTATTTTCTCAATCAAACTGCGTTCATTAATTCAATGAATCAAACTGCGTTCATTCATTCATCGAACAATCCTTCAATCATTGATTCAATGAAACAAACTTAATTCATTCATTTAGTAGAGCTAACTGCATTCTTTCATTCAATGAAGCAACCTGCACTTATCCATTCAGTAAAACACATGTAATCGAAACAGTATGGGTTCTGCCAATCGTGGAATGCCATGAGCTTAAAGCATTTATTCAGTGAAACAAACTGCACACATTCATTCTTTGAAACACACTGCACGTATTTATACAATGACTAGACCTTTTTTTCATTCATTCAATACGTCTAGCTTAACTCATTCATTCGATCAAACAAACTGCACCTGCTAAATGGAATTAGTAGAGCTTCTATCATTTATTCAATGTCTCGAGCTTTACGCTTTCAATCAATGAAAAAAGCTGCATTCATTCCGTTATTGAATCAAACTTCAATTCCAGATGCAATGAATCAACCGTTTCTCTTTGATACAATGAAAGAAACTATTCTATTTTCTCAATCAAACTGCGTTCATTCATTCATTGAATAATCCTTCAATCATTGATTCAATGAAACAAACTTAATTCATTCATTTAGTGAATCTAACTGCATTCATTCCTTCAATGAAGCAGACTGCACTTATCCATTCAGCAAAACACGCTGCACGTGTAATCGAAACAGTATGGTTTCTGCCAATCGTGGAATGCCATGAGATTAAAGCATTTATTCAATGAAACAAACTACACACATTCATTCAATTAAATAAATGTTACGCATGATTTCAAAGAATAGACATCACTCATTCATTCAATGTGTCAATTTGAACTCATTCTTTCAATCAAGCAAACTTTCAGTGTTCACTTCAAGCTTCTATCATTCATTCCTTGCCACGAGTTGAACGCATTCACTCAATGAAACAAACTGCATTCATTCCGTTGTTGAATCAAACTTCAATTCCAGATGCAATGAATCAACCGTTACTCTTTGACTCAATGAAATATACTATTCTTTTATTTTGTCAATCACACTGCGTTCATTAATTCAATGAATCAAACTGCGTTCATTCATTCATTGAATAATCCTTCAATCAAACAAACTTAATTCATTCATTTAGTGGATCTAACTGCGTTCATTAATTCAATGAAGCAAACTGCACTTATCCATTCAGTAAAACACGTGTAATCGAAACAGTATGGGTTCTGCCAATCGTGGAATGCCATGAGCTTAAAGCATTTATTCAGTGAAAAAAACTGAACAAATTCATTGCACAAACACACTGCACGTATTTATACAATGACAAGAGCTTTTTTTCATTCATTCAATACGTCTAGCTTAACTCATTCATTCAATCAAACAAACTGTACCTGCTAAATGGAATTAGTAGAGCTTCTATCATTTATTCAATGTCTCGAGCTTTACGCTTTCAATCAATGAAAACAACTGCATTCATTCCGTTATTGAATCAAACTTCAATTCCAGATGCAATGAATCAACCGTTACTCTTTGATACAATGAAAGAAACTATTATTTTATATTCTCAATCTAACTGCGTTTATTAATTCAATGAATCAAACTGCGTTCATTCATTCATTGAATAATCCTTCAATCATTGATTCAATGAAACAAACTTAATTCATTCATTTAGTAGATCTAACTGCATGCATTCATTCAATGAAGCAAGCTGCACTTATCCATTCAGTAAAACACGTTGCACGTGTAATCGAAAATGTATGGTTTCTGCCAATCGTGGAATTCCATGAGCTTAAAGCATTTATTCAGTGAAACAAACTACACACATTCATTCAATGAAATAAATGTTTCGTGTGAATTCAAAGTGTAGACATCTCTCATTCATTCAATTTGTCAAGCTTAACTCATTCTTTCAATGAAGCAAACTGTAAGTGTTCACTTCAAGCTTCTATCATTCATTCCTTGCCACGAGTTTAACGCATTCACTCAATGAAATAAACTGCACACATTCACTTCAAGCTTATATCATTCATTCCTTGCCACGAGTTTAAAGCATTCACTCAAAGAAACAAACTGCATTCATTCCGTTGTTGAATCAAACTTCAATTTCAGATGCAATGAATCAACCGTTACTCTTTGACTCAATGAAATAAACTATTCTTTTATTTTGTCAATCACACTGCGTTCATTAATTCAATGAATCAAACTGCGTTCATTCATTCATTGAATAATCCTTCAATCATTGATTCAATGAAACAAACTTAATTCATTTATTGAGTGGATCTAACTGCATTCATTCCTTCAATGAAGCAGACTGCACTTATCCATTCAGCAAAACACGCTGCACCTGTAATCGAAACAGTATGGTTTCTGCCAATCATGGAATTCCATGAGCTTAAAACATTTTTTCAGTGAAACAAACTACACACATTCATTCAAAGAAATAAATGTTACGTGTGAATTCAAAGAGTAGACATTTCTCATGCATTTAATATGTCAAGCTGAAATCACTCTTTCAATCAAGCAAACTGTAAGTGTTCACTTCAACTTTCTATCATTCATTCCTTGCCACGAGTTTAACGCATTCATTCAATGAAACAAACTGCACACATTCATTCTTTGAAACAGACTGCACGTATTAACACAATGAATAGAGCTTTTTCATTCATTCAATGTGTCTAGCTTAACTCATTCATTCGATGAAACAAACTGCACCTGCTAATTGAATTAGTTGAGCTTCTATCATTAATTCAATGTTTGGATCTTAACGCATTCACCCAATGAAACAAAGTGCACACAGTCATTCTTAGAAACATACTGCAAGTACTAATTCAATGAGTAGAGCTTTTTTTAATTCATGTAATGTGTCTAGCTTAATGCATTCATCCGATGAAACAAACTGCACATGCTAATTGAATTATTAGCGCTTCTACCATTTATTCAATGTCTCGATCTTAACGATTTCATTCAATGAACAAACTGCATTCATTCCTTTACTGAATCAAGTTTCAATCCCTGATGCAATAAATCAAACGTTACTCTTTGATTCATTGAAATAAACCAGTCTTTCATTCATACAATGAAACTGCAGTGACTCATTTACTGAAATACAGTTAATTCAATGAGTAGAGCTTTTGCTCTTCGTTCAATGCCAGGAACGTAACACATTCTTTCAACGAAACAAACTGCGTTCATTCATTTAATGAATAAAACTTCAATCATTGATTCAATGAACATTCTTAATTCATTCATTTTGTAGATCTAACTGCATTCATTCATTCAATGAAGCAGACTGCACTTATCCATTCAGCAAAACACGCTGCACGTGTAATCGAAACAGTATGGTTTCTGCCAATCGTGGAATGCCATGAGCTTAAAGCATTTATTCAGTGAAACCAACTGCACACATTCATTCTTTGAAACACACTGCACGTATTTATACAATGACTAGAGCTTTTCTTCACTCATTCAATACGTCTAGCTTAACTCATTCATTCGATCAAACAAACTGTACCTGATAAATGGAATAAGTAGAGCTTCTATCAATTATTCAATGTCTCGAGCTTTACGCTTTAGTCAATGAAAAACACTGCATTCATTCCGTTATTGAATCAAACTTAAATTCCAGATGCAATGAATCAACCGTTTCTGTTTGATACAATGAAAGAAACTATTCTTTTATTTTCTCAATCAAACTGCGTTCATTCATTCATTGAATAATCCTTCAATCATTGATTCAATGAAACAAACTTAATTCATTCATTTAGTCAATCTAACTGCATTCATTCCTTCAATGAAGCAGACTGCACTTATCCATTCAGCAAAACACGCTGCACGTGTAATCGAAACAGTATGGTTTCTGCCAATCGTGGAATGCCATGAGATTAAAGCATTTATTCAATGAAACAAACTACACACATTCATTCAATTAAATAAATGTTACGCATGATTTCAAAGAATAGACATCACTCATTCATTCAATGTGTCAATTTGAACTCATTCTTTCAATCAAGCAAACTTTCAGTGTTCACTTCAAGCTTCTATCATTATTTCCTTGCCACGAGTTGAACGCATTCACTCAATGAAACAAACTGCATTCATTCCGTTGTTGAATCAAACTTCAATTCCAGATGCAATGAATCAACCGTTACTCTTTGACTCAATGAAATATACTATTCTTTTATTTTGTCAATCACACTGCGTTCATTAATTCAATGATTCAAAGTGCGTTCATTCATTCATTGAATAATCCTTAAATCAAACAAACTTAATTCATTCATTTAGTGGATCTAACTGCGTTCATTAATTCAATGAAGCAAAAACTGCACTTATCCATTCAGTAAAACACTTGTAATCGAAACAGTATGGGTTCTGCCAATCGTGGAATGCCATGAGCTTAAAGCATTTATTCAGTGAAAAAAACTGAACAAATTCATTGCACAAACACTCTGCACGTATTTATACAATGACAAGAGCTTTTTTTCATTCATTCAATACGTCTAGCTTAACTCATTCATTCAATCAAACAAACTGTACCTGCTAAATGGAATTAGTAGAGCTTCTATCATTTATTCAATGTCTCGAGCTTTACGCTTTCAATCAATGAAAACAACTGCATTCATTCCGTTATTGAATCAAACTTCAATTCCAGATGCAATGAATCAACCGTTACTCTTTGATACAATGAAAGAAACTATTATTTTATATTCTCAATCTAACTGCGTTTATTAATTCAATGAATCAAACTGCGTTCATTCATTCATTGAATAATCCTTCAATCATTGATTCAATGAAACAAACTTAATTCATTCATTTAGTAGATCTAACTGCATGCATTCATTCAATGAAGCAAACTGCACTTATCCATTCAGCAAAACACGCTGCACGTGTAATCGAAACAGTATGGTTTCTGCCAATCGTGGAATGCCATGAACTTAAAGCATTTATTCAGTGAAACAAACTACACACATTCATTCAATGAAATAAATGTTTCGTGTGAATTCAAAGTGTAGACATCTCTCATTCATTCAAATTGTCAAGCTTAACTCATTCTTTCAATGAAGCAAACTGTAAGTGTTCACTTCAAGCTTCTATCATTCATTCCTTGCCACGAGTTTAACGCATTCACTCAATGAAATAAACTGCACACATTCACTTCAAGCTTATATCATTCATTCCTTGCCACGAGTTGAAAGCATTCACTCAATGAAACAAACTGCACACATTCATTCTTTGAAACAGACTGCACGTATTTATTCAATGACTAGTGCTTTTTTCATTCATTCAATACGTCTAGCTTAACTCATTCATTCGAAGAAACAAACTGCACCTCCTAAATTGAATTAGTAGAGATTCTATCATTTATTCAATGTCACGAGCTTTACGCTTGAATCAAAGAAGAAACCTGCATTCATTCCGTTATTGAATCAAACTTCAATTCCAGAAACAATGAATCAACCTTTACTCTTTGATACAATGAAAGAAACTATTCTTTTATTTTCTCAATCAAACTGCGTTCATTAATTCAATGAATCAAACTGCGTTCATTCATTCATCGAATAATCCTTCAATCATTGATTCAATGAAACAAACTTAATTCATTCATTTAGTAGAGCTAACTGCATTCTTTCATTCAATGAAGCAACCTGCACTTATCCATTCAGTAAAACACATGTAATCGAAACAGTATGGGTTCTGCCAATCGTGGAATGCCATGAGCTTAAAGCATTTATTCAGTGAAACAAACTGCACACATTCATTCTTTGAAACACACTGCACGTATTTATACAATGACTAGACCTTTTTTTCATTCATTCAATACGTCTAGCTTAACTCATTCATTCGATCAAACAAACTGCACCTGCTAAATGGAATTAGTAGAGCTTCTATCATTTATTCAATGTCTCGAGCTTTACGCTTTCAATCAATGAAAACAACTGCATTCATTCCGTTATTGAATCAAACTTCAATTCCAGATGCAATGAATCAACCGTTACTCTTTGATACAATGAAAGAAACTATTATTTTATATTCTCAATCTAACTGCGTTTATTAATTCAATGAATCAAACTGCGTTCATTCATTCATTGAATAATCCTTCAATCATTGATTCAATGAAACAAACTTAATTCATTCATTTAGTAGATCTAACTGCATGTATTCATTCAATGAAGCAAGCTGCACTTATCCATTCAGTAAAACACGTTGCACGTGTAATCGAAAATGTATGGTTTCTGCCAATCGTGGAATGCCATGAGCTTAAAGCATTTATTCAGTGAAACAAACTACACACATTCATTCAATGAAATAAATGTTTCGTGTGAATTCAAAGTGTAGACATCTCTCATTCATTCAATTTGTCAAGCTTAACTCATTCTTTCAATCAAGCAAACTGTAAGTGTTCACTTCAAGCTTCTATCATTCATTCCTTGCCACGAGTTTAACGCATTCACTCAATGAAATAAACTGCACACATTCACTTCAAGCTTATATCATTCATTCCTTGCCACGAGTTTAAAGCATTCACTCAATGAAACAAACTGCATTCATTCCGTTGTTGAATCAAACTTCAATTCCAGATGCAATGAATCAACCGTTACTCTTTGACTCAATGAAATAAACTATTCTTTTATTTTGTCAATCACACTGCGTTCATTAATTCAATGAATCAAACTGCGTTCATTCATTCATTGAATAATCCTTCAATCATTGATTCAATGAAACAAACTTAATTCATTTATTGAGTGGATCTAACTGCATTCATTCCTTCAATGAAGCAGACTGCACTTATCCATTACACGCTGCACCTGTAATCGAAACAGTATGGTTTCTGCCAATCATGGAATTCCATGAGCTTAAAACATTTTTTAAGTGAAACAAACTACACACATTCATTCAAAGAAATAAATGTTACGTGTGAATTCAAAGAGTAGACATTTCTCATTCATTTAATATGTCAAGCTGAAATCACTCTTTCAATCAAGCAAACTGTAAGTGTTCACTTCAACTTTCTATCATTCATTCCTTGCCACGAGTTTAACGCATTCATTCAATGAAACAAACTGCACACATTCATTCTTTGAAACAGACTGCACGTATTAGCACAATGAATAGAGCTTTTTCATTCATTCAATGTGTCTAGCTTAACTCATTCATTCGATGAAACAAACTGCACCTGCTAATTGAATTAGTTGAGCTTCTATCATTAATTCAATGTTTGGATCTTAACGCATTCACCCAATGAAACAAAGTGCACACAGTCATTCTTAGAAACATACTGCAAGTACTAATTCAATGAGTAGAGCTTTTTTTAATTCATGTAATGTGTCTAGCTTAATGCATTCATCCGATGAAACAAACTGCACATGCTAATTGAATTATTAGCGCTTCTACCATTTATTCAATGTCTCGATCTTAACGATTTCATTCAATGAACAAACTGCATTCATTCCTTTACTGAATCAAGTTTCAATCCCTGATGCAATAAATCAAAGGTTACTCTTTGATTCATTGAAATAAACCAGTCTTTCATTCATACAATGAAACTGCAGTGACTCATTTACTGAAATACAGTTAATTCAATGAGTAGAGCTTTTGCTCTTCGTTCAATGCCAGGAATGTAACACATTCTTTCAACGAAACAAACTGCGTTCATTCATTTAATGAATAAAACTTCAATCATTGATTCAATGAACATTCTTAATTCATTCATTTTGTAGATCTAACTGCATTCATTCATTCAATGAAGCAGACTGCACTTATCCATTCAGCAAAACACGCTGCACGTGTAATCGAAACAGTATGGTTTCTGCCAATCGTGGAATGCCATGAGCTTAAAGCATTTATTCAGTGAAACCAACTGCACACATTCATTCTTTGAAACACACTGCACGTATTTATACAATGACTAGAGCTTTTCTTCACTCATTCAATACGTCTAGCTTAACTCATTCATTCGATCAAACAAACTGTACCTGATAAATGGAATAAGTAGAGCTTCTATCATTTATTCAATGTCTCGAGCATTACGTTTTAGTCAATGAAAAACACTGCATTCATTCCGTTATTGAATCAAACTTAAATTCCAGATGCAATGAATCAACCGTTTCTGTTTGATACAATGAAAGAAACTATTCTTTTATTTTCTCAATCAACCTGCGTTCATTCATTCATTGAATAATCCTTCAATCATTGATTCAATGAAACAAACTTAATTCATTCATTTAGTCAATCTAACTGCAATCATTCCTTCAATGAAGCAGACTGCACTTATCCATTCAGCAAAACACGCTGCACGTGTAATCGAAACAGTATGGTTTCTGCCAATCGTGGAATGCCATGAGATTAAAGCATTTATTCAATGAAACAAACTACACACATTCATTCAATTAAATAAATGTTACGCATGATTTCAAAGAATAGACATCACTCATTCATTCAATGTGTCAATTTGAACTCATTCTTTCAATCAAGCAAACTTTCAGTGTTCACTTCAAGCTTCTATCATTATTTCCTTGCCACGAGTTGAACGCATTCACTCAATGAAACAAACTGCATTCATTCCGTTGTTGAATCAAACTTCAATTCCAGATGCAATGAATCAACCGTTACTCTTTGACTCAATGACATATACTGTTTTTTTATTTTGTCAATCACACTGCGTTCATTAATTCAATGATTCAAAGTGCGTTCATTCATTCATTGAATAATCCTTAAATCAAACAAACTTAATTCATTCATTTAGTGGATCTAACTGCGTTCATTAATTCAATGAAGCAAACTGCATTTATCCATTCAGTAAAACACGTGTAATCGAAACAGTATGGGTTCTGCCAATCGTGGAATGCCATGAGCTTAAAGCATTTATTCAGTGAAAAAAACTGAACAAATTCATTGCACAAACACACTGCACGTATTTATACAATGACAAGAGCTTTTTTTCATTCATTCAATACGTCTAGCTTAACTCAGTCATTCAATCAAACAAACTGTACCTGCTAAATGGAATTAGTAGAGCTTCTATCATTTATTCAATGTCTCGAGCTTTACGCTTTCAATCAATGAAAACAACTGCATTCATTCCGTTATTGAATCAAACTTCAATTCCAGATGCAATGAATCAACCGTTACTCTTTGATACAATGAAAGAAACTATTATTTTATATTCTCAATCAAACTGCGTTTATTAATTCAATGAATCAAACTGCGTTCATTCATTCATTGAATAATCCTTCAATCATTGATTCAATGAAACAGACTTAATTCATTCATTTAGTAGATCTAACTGCATGCATTCATTCAATGAAGCAAACTGCACTTATCCATTCAGCAAAACACGCTGCACGTGTAATCGAAACAGTATGGTTTCTGCCAATCGTGGAATGCCATGAGCTTAAAGCATTTATTCAGTGAAACAAACTACACACATTCATTCAATGAAATAAATGTTTCGTGTGAATTCAAAGTGTAGACATCTCTCATTCATTCAAATTGTCAAGCTTAACTCATTCTTTCAATGAAGCAAACTGTAAGTGTTCACTTCAAGCTTCTATCATTCATTCCTTGCCACGAGTTTAACGCATTCACTCAATGAAATAAACTGCACACAGTCACTTCAAGCTTATATCATTCATTCCTTGCCACGAATTTAAAGCATTCACTCAATGAAACAAACTGAACACATTCATTCTTTGAAACAGACTGCACGTATTTATTCAATGACTAGAGCTTTTTTCATTCATTCAATACGTCTAGCTTAACTCATTCATTCGAAGAAACAAACTGCACCTCCTAAATTGAATTAGTAGAGATTCTATCATTTATTCAATGTCACGAGCTTTACGCTTGAATCAAAGAAGAAACCTGCATTCATTCCGTTATTGAATCAAACTTCAATTCCAGATGCAATGAATCAACCTTTACTCTTTGATACAATGAAAGAAACTATTCTTTTATTTTCTCAATCAAACTGCGTTCATTAATTCAATGAATCAAACTGCGTTCATTCATTCATGGAATAATCCTTCAAGCATTGATTCAATGAACCGAACTTAATTCATTCATTTAGTAGAGCTAACTGCATTCTTTCATTCAATGAAGCAATCTGCACTTATCCATTCAGTAAAACACATGTAATCGAAACAGTATGGATTCTGCCAATCGTGGAATGCCATGAGCTTAAAGCATTTATTCAGTGAAAAAAACTGCACACATTCATTCTTTGAAACACACTGCACGTATTTATACAATGACTAGACCTTTTTTTCATTCATTCAATACGTCTAGCTTAACTCATTCATTCGATCAAACAAACTGCACCTGCTAAATGGAATTAGTAGAGCTTCTATCATTTATTCAATGTCTCGAGCTTTACGCTTTCAATCAATGAAAAAAGCTGCATTCATTCCGTTATTGAATCAAACTTCAATTCCAGATGCAATGAATCAACCGTTTCTCTTTGATACTATGAAAGAAACTATTCTTTTATTTTCTCAATCAAACTGCGTTCATTCATTCATTGAATAATCCTTCAATCATTGATTCAATGAAACAAACTTAATTCATTCATTTAGTGAATCTAACTGCATTCATTCCTTCAATGAAGCAGACTGCACTTATCCATTCAGCAAAACACGCTGCACGTGTAATCGAAACAGTATGGTTTCTGCCAATCGTGGAATGCCATGAGATTAAAGCATTTATTCAATGAAACAAACTACACACATTCATTCAATTAAATAAATGTTACGCATGATTTCAAAGAATAGACATCACTAATACATTCAATGTGTCAATTTGAACTCATTCTTTCAATCAAGCAAACTTTCAGTGTTCACTTCAAGCTTCCATCATTCATTCCTTGCCACGAGTTGAACGCATTCACTCAATGAAACAAACTGCATTCATTCCGTTGTTGAATCAAACTTCAATTCCAGATGCAATGAATCAACCGTTACTCTTTGACTCAATGAAATATACTATTCTTTTATTTTGTCAATCACACTGCGTTCATTAATTCAATGAATCAAACTGCGTTCATTCATTCATTGAATAATCCTTCAATCATTGATTCAATGAAACAAACTTAATTCATTCATTTAGTAGATCTAACTGCATGCATTCATTCAATGAAGCAAGCTGCACTTATCCATTCAGTAAAACACGTTGCACGTGTAATCGAAAATGTATGGTTTCCGCCAATCGTGGAATGCCATGAGCTTAAATCATTTATTCAGTGAAACAAACTACACACATTCATTCAATGAAATAAATGTTTCGTGTGAATTCAAAGTGTAGACATCTCTCATTCATTCAATTTGTCAAGCTTAACTCATTCTTTCAATCAAGCAAACTTTCAGTGTTCACTTCAAGCTTCTATCATTCATTCCTTGCCACGAGTTTAAAGCATTCACTCAATGAAACAAACTGCATTCCTTCCGTTGTTGAATCAAACTTCAATTCCAGATGCAATGAATCAACCGTTACTCTTTGACTCAATGAAATAAACTATTCTTTTATTTTGTCAATCACACTGCGTTCATTAATTCAATGAATCAAACTGCGTTCATTCATTCATTGAATAATCCTTCAATCATTGATTCAATGAAACAAACTTAATTCATTTATTGAGTGGATCTAACTGCATTCATTCCTTCAATGAAGCAGACTGCACTTATCCATTACACGCTGCACCTGTAATCGAAACAGTATGGTTTCTGCCAATCATGGAATTCCATGAGCTTAAAACATTTTTTAAGTGAAACAAACTACACACATTCATTCAAAGAAATAAATGTTACGTGTGAATTCAAAGAGTAGACATTTCTCATTCATTTAATATGTCAAGCTGAAATCACTCTTTCAATCAAGCAAACTGTAAGTGTTCACTTCAACTTTCTATCATTCATTCCTTGCCACGAGTTTAACGCATTCATTCAATGAAACAAACTGCACACATTCATTCTTTGAAACAGACTGCACGTATTAGCACAATGAATAGAGCTTTTTCATTCATTCAATGTGTCTAGCTTAACTCATTCATTCGATGAAACAAACTGCACCTGCTAATTGAATTAGTTGAGCTTCTATCATTAATTCAATGTTTGGATCTTAACGCATTCACCCAATGAAACAAAGTGCACACAGTCATTCTTAGAAACATACTGCAAGTACTAATTCAATGAGTAGAGCTTTTTTTAATTCATGTAATGTGTCTAGCTTAATGCATTCATCCGATGAAACAAACTGCACATGCTAATTGAATTATTAGCGCTTCTACCATTTATTCAATGTCTCGATCTTAACGATTTCATTCAATGAACAAACTGCATTCATTCCTTTACTGAATCAAGTTTCAATCCCTGATGCAATAAATCATAGGTTACTCTTTGATTCATTGAAATAAACCAGTCTTTCATTCATACAATGAAACTGCAGTGACTCATTTACTGAAATACAGTTAATTCAATGAGTAGAGCTTTTGCTCTTCGTTCAATGCCAGGAATGTAACACATTCTTTCAACGAAACAAACTGCGTTCATTCATTTAATGAATAAAACTTCAATCATTGATTCAATGAACATTCTTAATTCATTCATTTTGTAGATCTAACTGCATTCATTCATTCAATGAAGCAGACTGCACTTATCCATTCAGCAAAACACGCTGCACGTGTAATCGAAACAGTATGGTTTCTGCCAATCGTGGAATGCCATGAGCTTAAAGCATTTATTCAGTGAAACCAACTGCACACATTCATTCTTTGAAACACACTGCACGTATTTATACAATGACTAGAGCTTTTCTTCACTCATTCAATACGTCTAGCTTAACTCATTCATTCGATCAAACAAACTGTACCTGATAAATGGAATAAGTAGAGCTTCTATCATTTATTCAATGTCTCGAGCATTACGTTTTAGTCAATGAAAAACACTGCATTCATTCCGTTATTGAATCAAACTTAAATTCCAGATGCAATGAATCAACCGTTTCTGTTTGATACAATGAAAGAAACTATTCTTTTATTTTCTCAATCAAACTGCGTTCATTCATTCATTGAATAATCCTTCAATCATTGATTCAATGAAACAAACTTAATTCATTCATTTAGTCAATCTAACTGCAATCATTCCTTCAATGAAGCAGACTGCACTTATCCATTCAGCAAAACACGCTGCACGTGTAATCGAAACAGTATGGTTTCTGCCAATCGTGGAATGCCATGAGATTAAAGCATTTATTCAATGAAACAAACTACACACATTCATTCAATTAAATAAATGTTACGCATGATTTCAAAGAATAGACATCACTCATTCATTCAATGTGTCGATTTGAACTCATTCTTTCAATCAAGCAAACTTTCAGTGTTCACTTCAAGCTTCTATCATTATTTCCTTGCCACGAGTTGAACGCATTCACTCAATGAAACAAACTGCATTCATTCCGTTGTTGAATCAAACTTCAATTCCAGATGCAATGAATCAACCGTTACTCTTTGACTCAATGAAATATACTGTTTTTTTATTTTGTCAATCACACTGCGTTCATTAATTCAATGATTCAAAGTGCGTTCATTCATTCATTGAATAATCCTTAAATCAAACAAACTTAATTCATTCATTTAGTGGATCTAACTGCGTTCATTAATTCAATGAAGCAAACTGCATTTATCCATTCAGTAAAACACGTGTAATCGAAACAGTATGGGTTCTGCCAATCGTGGAATGCCATGAGCTTAAAGCATTTATTCAGTGAAAAAAACTGAACAAATTCATTGCACAAACACACTGCACGTATTTATACAATGACAAGAGCTTTTTTTCATTCATTCAATACGTCTAGCTTAACTCAGTCATTCAATCAAACAAACTGTACCTGCTAAATGGAATTAGTAGAGCTTCTATCATTTATTCAATGTCTCGAGCTTTACGCTTTCAATCAATGAAAACAACTGCATTCATTCCGTTATTGAATCAAACTTCAATTCCAGATGCAATGAATCAACCGTTACTCTTTGATACAATGAAAGAAACTATTATTTTATATTCTCAATCAAACTGCGTTTATTAATTCAATGAATCAAACTGCGTTCATTCATTCATTGAATAATCCTTCAATCATTGATTCAATGAAACAGACTTAATTCATTCATTTAGTAGATCTAACTGCATGCATTCATTCAATGAAGCAAACTGCACTTATCCATTCAGCAAAACACGCTGCACGTGTAATCGAAACAGTATGGTTTCTGCCAATCGTGGAATGCCATGAGCTTAAAGCATTTATTCAGTGAAACAAACTACACACATTCATTCAATGAAATAAATGTTTCGTGTGAATTCAAAGTGTAGACATCTCTCATTCATTCAAATTGTCAAGCTTAACTCATTCTTTCAATCAAGCAAACTGTAAGTGTTCACTTCAAGCTTCTATCATTCATTCCTTGCCACGAGTTTAACGCATTCACTCAATGAAATAAACTGCACACATTCACTTCAAGCTTATATCATTCATTCCTTGCCACGAATTTAAAGCATTCACTCAATGAAACAAACTGAACACATTCATTCTTTGAAACAGACTGCACGTATTTATTCAATGACTAGAGCTTTTTTCATTCATTCAATACGTCTAGCTTAACTCATTCATTCGAAGAAACAAACTGCACCTCCTAAATTGAATTAGTAGAGATTCTATCATTTATTCAATGTCACGAGCTTTACGCTTGAATCAAAGAAGAAACCTGCATTCATTCCGTTATTGAATCAAACTTCAATTCCAGATGCAATGAATCAACCTTTACTCTTTGATACAATGAAAGAAACTATTCTTTTATTTTCTCAATCAAACTGCGTTCATTAATTCAATGAATCAAACTGCGTTCATTCATTCATGGAATAATCCTTCAAGCATTGATTCAATGAACCGAACTTAATTCATTCATTTATGAGAGCTAACTGCATTCTTTCATTCAATGAAGCAATCTGCACTTATCCATTCAGTAAAACACATGTAATCGAAACAGTATGGATTCTGCCAATCGTGGAATGCCATGAGCTTAAAGCATTTATTCAGTGAAAAAAACTGCACACATTCATTCTTTGAAACACACTGCACGTATTTATACAATGACTAGACCTTTTTTTCATTCATTCAATACGTCTAGCTTAACTCATTCATTCGATCAAACAAACTGCACCTGCTAAATGGAATTAGTAGAGCTTCTATCATTTATTCAATGTCTCGAGCTTTACGCTTTCAATCAATGAAAAAAGCTGCATTCATTCCGTTATTGAATCAAACTTCAATTCCAGATGCAATGAATCAACCGTTTCTCTTTGATACTATGAAAGAAACTATTCTTTTATTTTCTCAATCAAACTGCGTTCATTCATTCATTGAATAATCCTTCAATCATTGATTCAATGAAACAAACTTAATTCATTCATTTAGTGAATCTAACTGCATTCATTCCTTCAATGAAGCAGACTGCACTTATCCATTCAGCAAAACACGCTGCACGTGTAATCGAAACAGTATGGTTTCTGCCAATCGTGGAATGCCATGAGATTAAAGCATTTATTCAATGAAACAAACTACACACATTCATTCAATTAAATAAATGTTACGCATGATTTCAAAGAATAGACATCACTAATACATTCAATGTGTCAATTTGAACTCATTCTTTCAATCAAGCAAACTTTCAGTGTTCACTTCAAGCTTCCATCATTCATTCCTTGCCACGAGTTGAACGCATTCACTCAATGAAACAAACTGCATTCATTCCGTTGTTGAATCAAACTTCAATTCCAGATGCAATGAATCAACCGTTACTCTTTGACTCAATGAAATATACTATTCTTTTATTTTGTCAATCACACTGCGTTCATTAATTCAATGAATCAAACTGCGTTCATTCATTCATTGAATAATCCTTCAATCATTGATTCAATGAAACAAACTTAATTCATTCATTTAGTAGATCTAACTGCATGCATTCATTCAATGAAGCAAGCTGCACTTATCCATTCAGTAAAACACGTTGCACGTGTAATCGAAAATGTATGGTTTCCGCCAATCGTGGAATGCCATGAGCTTAAATCATTTATTCAGTGAAACAAACTACACACATTCATTCAATGAAATAAATGTTTCGTGTGAATTCAAAGTGTAGACATCTCTCATTCATTCAATTTGTCAAGCTTAACTCATTCTTTCAATCAAGCAAACTTTCAGTGTTCACTTCAAGCTTCTATCATTCATTCCTTGCCACGAGTTTAACGCATTCACTCAATGAAATAAACTGCACACATTCACTCCAAGCTTATATCATTCATTCCTTGCCACGAGTTTAAAGCATTCACTCAATGAAACAAACTGCATTCCTTCCGTTGTTGAATCAAACTTCAATTCCAGATGCAATGAATCAACCGTTACTCTTTGACTCAATGAAATAAACTATTCTTTTATTTTGTCAATCACACTGCGTTCATTAATTCAATGAATCAAACTGCGTTCATTCATTCATTGAATAATCCTTCAATCATTGATTCAATGAAACAAACTTAATTCATTTATTGAGTGGATCTAACTGCATTCATTCCTTCAATGAAGCGGACTGCACTTATCCATTCAGTAAAACACGTGTAATCGAAACAGTATGGGTTCTGCCAATCGTGGAATGCCATGAGCTTAAAGCATTTATTCAGTGAAAAAAACTGAACAAATTCATTGCACAAACACACTGCACGTATTTATACAATGACAAGAGCTTTTTTTCATTCATTCAATACGTCTAGCTTAACTCAGTCATTCAATCAAACAAACTGTACCTGCTAAATGGAATTAGTAGAGCTTCTATCATTTATTCAATGTCTCGAGCTTTACGCTTTCAATCAATGAAAACAACTGCATTCATTCCGTTATTGAATCAAACTTCAATTCCAGATGCAATGAATCAACCGTTACTCTTTGATACAATGAAAGAAACTATTATTTTATATTCTCAATCAAACTGCGTTTATTAATTCAATGAATCAAACTGCGTTCATTCATTCATTGAATAATCCTTCAATCATTGATTCAATGAAACAGACTTAATTCATTCATTTAGTAGATCTAACTGCATGCATTCATTCAATGAAGCAAACTGCACTTATCCATTCAGCAAAACACGCTGCACGTGTAATCGAAACAGTATGGTTTCTGCCAATCGTGGAATGCCATGAGCTTAAAGCATTTATTCAGTGAAACAAACTACACACATTCATTCAATGAAATAAATGTTTCGTGTGAATTCAAAGTGTAGACATCTCTCATTCATTCAAATTGTCAAGCTTAACTCATTCTTTCAATCAAGCAAACTGTAAGTGTTCACTTCAAGCTTCTATCATTCATTCCTTGCCACGAGTTTAACGCATTCACTCAATGAAATAAACTGCACACATTCACTTCAAGCTTATATCATTCATTCCTTGCCACGAATTTAAAGCATTCACTCAATGAAACAAACTGAACACATTCATTCTTTGAAACAGACTGCACGTATTTATTCAATGACTAGAGCTTTTTTCATTCATTCAATACGTCTAGCTTAACTCATTCATTCGAAGAAACAAACTGCACCTCCTAAATTGAATTAGTAGAGATTCTATCATTTATTCAATGTCACGAGCTTTACGCTTGAATCAAAGAAGAAACCTGCATTCATTCCGTTATTGAATCAAACTTCAATTCCAGATGCAATGAATCAACCTTTACTCTTTGATACAATGAAAGAAACTATTCTTTTATTTTCTCAATCAAACTGCGTTCATTAATTCAATGAATCAAACTGCGTTCATTCATTCATGGAATAATCCTTCAAGCATTGATTCAATGAACCGAACTTAATTCATTCATTTAGTAGAGCTAACTGCATTCTTTCATTCAATGAAGCAATCTGCACTTATCCATTCAGTAAAACACATGTAATCGAAACAGTATGGATTCTGCCAATCGTGGAATGCCATGAGCTTAAAGCATTTATTCAGTGAAAAAAACTGCACACATTCATTCTTTGAAACACACTGCACGTATTTATACAATGACTAGACCTTTTTCTCATTCATTCAATACGTCTAGCTTAACTCATTCATTCGATCAAACAAACTGCACCTGCTAAATGGAATTAGTAGAGCTTCTATCATTTATTCAATGTCTCGAGCTTTACGCTTTCAATCAATGAAAAAAGCTGCATTCATTCCGTTATTGAATCAAACTTCAATTCCAGATGCAATGAATCAACCGTTTCTCTTTGATACTATGAAAGAAACTATTCTTTTATTTTCTCAATCAAACTGCGTTCATTCATTCATTGAATAATCCTTCAATCATTGATTCAATGAAAGAAACTTAATTCATTCATTTAGTGAATCTAACTGCATTCATTCCTTCAATGAAGCAGACTGCACTTATCCATTCAGCAAAACACGCTGCACGTGTAATCGAAACAGTATGGTTTCTGCCAATCGTGGAATGCCATGAGATTAAAGCATTTATTCAATGAAACAAACTACACACATTCATTCAATTAAATAAATGTTACGCATGATTTCAAAGAATAGACATCACTAATACATTCAATGTGTCAATTTGAACTCATTCTTTCAATCAAGCAAACTTTCAGTGTTCACTTCAAGCTTCCATCATTCATTCCTTGCCACGAGTTGAACGCATTCACTCAATGAAACAAACAGCATTCATTCCGTTGTTGAATCAAACTTCAATTCCAGATGCAATGAATCAACCGTTACTCTTTGACTCAATGAAATATACTATTCTTTTATTTTGTCAATCACACTGCGTTCATTAATTCAATGAATCAAACTGCGTTGATTCATTCATTGAATAATCCTTCAATCATTGATTCAATGAAACAAACTTAATTCATTCATTTAGTAGATCTAACTGCATGCATTCATTCAATGAAGCAAGCTGCACTTATCCATTCAGTAAAACACGTTGCACGTGTAATCGAAAATGTATGGTTTCCGCCAATCGTGGAATGCCATGAGCTTAAATCATTTATTCAGTGAAACAAACTACACACATTCATTCAATGAAATAAATGTTTCGTGTGAATTCAAAGTGTAGACATCTCTCATTCATTCAATTTGTCAAGCTTAACTCATTCTTTCAATCAAGCAAACTTTCAGTGTTCACTTCAAGCTTCTATCATTCATTCCTTGCCACGAGTTTAACGCATTCACTCAATGAAATAAACTGCACACATTCACTCCAAGCTTATATCATTCATTCCTTGCCACGAGTTTAAAGCATTCACTCAATGAAACAAACTGCATTCATTCCGTTGTTGAATCAAACTTCAATTCCAGATGCAATGAATCAACCGTTACTCTTTGACTCAATGAAATAAACTATTCTTTTATTTTGTCAATCACACTGCGTTCATTAATTCAATGAATCAAACTGCGTCATTCATTCATTGAATAATCCTTCAATAATTGATTCAATGAAACAAACTTAAATCATTTATTGAGTGGATCTAACTTCATTCATTCCTTCAATGAAGCAGACTGCACTTATTCATTCAGCAAAACACGCTGCACCTGTAATCGAAACAGTATGGTTTCTGCCAATCATGGAATTCAATGAGCTTAAAACATTTATTCAGTGAAACAAACTACACACATTCATTCAATGAAATAAATGTTACGTGTGAATTCAAAGAGTAGACATTTCTCATTCATTTAATATGTCAAGCTGAAATCACTCTTTCAATCAAGCAAACTGTAAGTGTTCACTTCAACTTTCTATCATTCATTCCTTGCCACGAGTTTAACGCATTCATTCAATGAAACAAACTGCACACATTCATTCTTTGAAACAGACTGCACGTATTAACACAATGAATAGAGCTTTTTCATTCATTCAATGTGTCTAGCTTAACTCATTCATTCGATGAAACAAACTGCACCTGCTAATTGAATTAGTTGAGCTTCTATCATTAATTCAATGTTTGGATCTTAACGCATTCACCCAATGAAACAAAGTGCACACAGTCATTCTTAGAAACATACTGCAAGTACTAATTCAATGAGTAGAGCTTTTTTAAATTCATGTAATGTGTCTAGCTTAATGCATTCATCCGATGAAACAAACTGCACATGCTAATTGAATTATTAGAGCTTCTACCATTTATTCAATGTCTCGATCTTAACGATTTCATTCAATGAACAAACTGCATTCATTCCTTTACTGAATCAAGTTTCAATCCCTGATGCAATAAATCAAACGTTACTCTTTGATTCAATGAAATAAACCAGTCTTTCATTCATACAATGAAACTGCAGTGACTCATTTACTGAAATACAGTTAATTCAATGAGTAGAGCTTTTCCTCTTCGTTCAACGTAACACATTCTTTCAACGAAACAAACTGCGTTCATTCATTTAATGAATAGAACTTCAATCATTGATTCAATGAAACATTCTTAATTCATTCATTTAGTAGATCTAACTGCATTCATTCCTTCAATGAAGCAGACTGCACTTATCCATTCAGCAAAACACGGTGTAATCGAAACAGTATGGTTTCTGCCAATCGTGGAATGCCATGAGAGCAAAGCATTTATTCAATGAAACAAACTACACACATTCATTCAATTAAATAAATGTTACGCATGATTTCAAAGAATAGACATCACTCATTCATTCATTGTGTCAATTTGAACTCATTCTTTCAATCAAGCAAACTTTCAGTGTTTACTTCAAGCTTCTATCATTCATTCCTTGCCACGAGTTGAACGCATTCACTCAATGAAACAAACTGCATTCATTCCGTTGTTGACTCAAACTTCAATTCCAGATGCAATGAATCAACCGTTACTCTTTGACTCAATGAAATATACTATTCTTTTATTTTGTCAATCACACTGCGTTCATTAATTCAATGAATCAAACTGCGTTCATTCATTCATTGAATAATCCTTCAATCAAACAAACTTAATTCATTCATTTAGTGGATCTAACTGCGTTCATTAATTCAATGAAGCAAACTGCACTTATCCATTCAGTAAAACACGTGTAATCGAAACAGTATGGGTTCTGCCAATCGTGGAATGCCATGAGCTTAAAGCATTTATTCAGTGAAAAAAACTGCACAAATTCATTGCACAATCACACTGCACGTATTTATACAATGACAAGAGCTTTTTTTCGTTCATTCAATACGTCTAGCTTAACTCAATCAAACAAACTGTACCTGCTAAAAGGAATTAGTAGACCTTCTATCATTTATTCAATGTCTCGAGCTTTACGCTTGAATAAAAGAAGAAACCTGCATTGATTCCGTTGTTGAATCAAACTTCAATTCCAGATGCAATGAATCAACCGTTACTCTTTGACTCAATGAAATAAACTATTCTTTTATTTTGTCAATCACACTGCGTTCATTAATTCAATGAATCAAACTGCGTTCATTCATTCATTGAATAATCCTTCAATCATTGATTCAATGAAACAAACTTAATTCATTTATTGAGTGGATCTAACTGCGTTCATTAATTCAATGAAGCAAACTGCTCTTATCCATTCAGTAAAACACGTGTTATCGAAACAGTATGGGTTCTGCCAATCGTGGAATGCCATGAGCTTAAAGCATTTATTCAGTGAAAAAAACTGCACAAATCCATTGCACAAACACACTGCACGTATTTATACAATGACAAGAGCTTTTTTTCATTCATTCAATACGTCTAGCTTAACTCATTCATTCAATCAAACAAACTGTACCTGCTAAATGGAATTAGCAGACCTTCTATCATTTATTCAATGTCTCGAGCTTTCAATCAATGAAAAAAACTGCATTCATTCCGTTATTGAATCAAACTTCAATTCCAAATGCAATGAATCAACCGTTACTCTTTGATACAATGAAAGAAACTATTATTTTATATTCTCAATCAAACTGCGTTCATTTATTCAATGAATCAAACTGCGTTCATCCATTCATTGAATAATCCTTCAATCATTGATTAAATGAAACAAACTTAATTCATTCATTTAGTAGATCTAACTGCATGCATTCATTCAATGAAGCAAACTGTACTTATGCAGTCAGTAAAACACGTTGCACGCGTAATCGAAAATGTATGGTTTCTGCCAATCGTGGAATGCCATGAGCTTAAAGCATTTATTCAGTGAAACAAACTACACACATTCATTCAATGAAATAAATGTTTTGTGTGAATTCAAAGTGTAGACATCTCTCATTCATTCAATTTGTCAAGCTTAACTCATTCTTTCAATCAAGCAAACTTTCAGTGTTCACTTCAAGCTTCTATCATTCATTCCTTGCCACGAGTTTAACGCATTCACTCAATGAAATAAACTGCACACATTCACTTCAAGCTTATATCATTCATTCCTTGCCACGAGTTTAAAGCATTCACTCAATGAAACAAACTGCACACATTCATTCTTTGAAAAAGACTGCACGTATTTATACAATGACTCGAGCTTTTTTCATTCATTCAATACGTCTAGCTTAACTCATTCATTCGAAGAAACAAACTGCACCTCCTACATTGAATTTGTAGAGATTCTATCATTTATTCAATGTCACGAGCTTTACGCTTGAATCAAAGAAGAAACCTGCATTCATTCCGTTATTGAATCAAACTTCAATTCCAGATGCAATGAATCAACCTTTACTCTTTGATACAATGTAAGAAACTATTCTTTTATTTTCTCCATCAAACTGCGTTCATTAATTCAATGAATCAAACTGCGTTCATTCATTCATTGAATAATCCTTCAATCATTGATTCAATGAAACGAACGTAATTCATTCATTTAGTAGATCTAACTGCATTCTTTCATTCAATGAAGCAAACTGCACTTATCCATTCAGTAAAACACGTGTAATCGAAACAGTATGGGTTCTGCCAATCGAGGAATGCCATGAGCTTAAAGCATTTATTCAGTGAAACAAACTGCACACATTCATTCTTTGAAACACGCTGCACGTATTTATACAATGACTAGAGCTTTTTTTTCATTCATTCAATATGTCTAGCTTAACTCATTCATTCGATCAAACAAACTGCACCTGCTAAATGGAATTAGTAGAGCTTCTATCATTTATTCAATGTCTCGAACTTTACGCTTTCAGTCAATGAAAAAAACTGCATTCATTCCGTTATTGAATCAAACTTCAATTCCAGATGCAATGAATCAACCGTTTCTCTTTGATACAATGAAAGAAACTATTCTTTTATTTTCTCAATCAAACTGCGTTCATTAATTCAATGTATAAAACTGCGTTCATTCTTTCATTGAATAATCCTTCAATCATTGATTCAATGAAACAAACTTACTTCATTTATTTAGTAGATCTAACTGCATTCATCCATTCAATGAAGCAAACTGCACTTATCCATTCAGTAAAACACGCTGCACGTGTAATCGAAACAGTATGGTTTCTGCCAATCGTGGAATGCCATGAGCTTAAAGCATTTATTCAGTGAAACAAACTACACACATTCATTCAATGACATAAATGTTACGTGTGAATTCAAAGAGTAGACATTTCTCATTCATTTAATGTGTCAAGCTGAAATCACTCTTTCAATCAAGCAAACTGTAAGTGTTCACTTCAAGCTTCTATCATTCATTCCTTGCCACGAGTTTAACGCATTCATTCAATGAAACAAACTGCACACAGTCATTCTTAGAAAAATACTGCACGTATTTATTCAATGAGTACAGCTTTTTTAAATTCATGCAATGTGTCTCGCTTAACGTATTCATCCGATGAAACAAACTGCACATGATAATTGAATTATTAGAGCTTCTATCATTTATTCAATGTCTCGATGAAAACGATTTCATTCAATGAACAAACTGCATTCATTCCTTTACTGAACAAAATTTCAATCCTTAATGCAATAAATCAAACGTTACTCTTTGTTTCAATGAAATAAACCAGTCTTTCATTGAGACAATCAAACTGCAGTGACTCATTTACTGAAACACCGTTAATTCAATGAGTAGAGCTTTTGCTCTTCGTTCAATACCAGGAATTTAACACAGTTTTTCAATGAATCAAACTGCGTTCATTTATGTAATGAATAAAACTTCAATAATTGATTCAATGAAACAATCTTAATTCATTCATTTTGTAGATCTAACTGCATTCATTCATTCAATGAAACATACTGCATTCACACCGTTATTGAATCAGACTTCAATTCCAGATGCAATGAATCAACCGTTACTCTTTTACTCAATGAAATAAACTGTTCTTTCATTTTGTCAATCAAACTGCGTTCATTCATTCATTGAATAATTCTTTAATCATTGATTCAATGAAACAAACTTAATTCATTAATTTAGTGAAACTAACTGCATTCATTCATTCAATGAAGCAGATTGCACTTATCCATTCAGTAAAACACGCTGCACGTGTAATCGAAACAGTGGGGTTTATGCCAATCATGGAATGCCATGAGGTTAAAACATTTATTCAGAGAAACAAACTACACACATTCATTCAATGAAATAAATGTTACGTGTGAATTCAAAGAGTAGACATTTCTCGTTCTTTTTATGTGTCAAGCTGAAATCACTCTTTCAATCAAGCAAACTGTAAGTGTTCACTTCAAGCTTCTATCATTCATTCCTTGCCACGAGTTTAACGCATTCACTCAATGAAACAAACTGCACGCATTCATTCTTTGAAACAGACTGCACGTATTTATACAATGACTAGAGCTTTTTTCATTCATTCAATACGTCTAGCTTAACTCATTCATTCGATCAAACAAACTGCACCTGCTAAATGGAATTAGGAGAGCTTCAGTCATTTATTCAATGTCTCGAGGTTTACGCTTTCAATCAATGAAAAAAACTGCATTCATTCCGTTATTGAATCAAACTTCAATTCCAGATGCAATGAATCAACCGTTACTCTTTGATACAATGAAAGAAACTGCACTTTCATTTTCTCAATCAAACAGCGTTCATTAATTAAATGAATCAAACTGCGTTCATTCATTCATTGAATAATCCTTCAATCATTGATTCAATGAAACAAACTTAATTCATTTATTGAGTGGATCTAACTGCATGTAATCGAAACAGTATGGTTTCTGCCAATCGTGGAATGCCATGAGATTAAAGCATTTATTCAATGAAACAAACTACACACATTCATTCAATTAAATAAATGTTACGCATGATTTCAAAGAATAGACATCACTCATTCATTCAATGTGTCAATTTGAACTGCATTCATTCCGTTGTTGAATCAAACTTCAATTCCAGTTGCAATGAATCAACCGTTACTCTTTGACTCAATGAAATAAACTATTCTTTTATTTTGTCAATCACACTGCGTTCATTAATTCAATGAATCAAACTGCGTCATTCATTCATTGAATAATCCTTCAATCATTGATTCAATGAAACAAACTTAAATCATTTATTGAGTGGATCTAACTTCATTCATTCCTTCAATGAAGCAGACTGCACTTATTCATTCAGCAAAACACGCTGCACCTGTAATCGAAACAGTATGGTTTCTGCCAATCATGGAATTCAATGAGCTTAAAACATTTATTCAGTGAAACAAACTACACACATTCATTCAATGAAATAAATGTTACGTGTGAATTCAAAGAGTAGACATTTCTCATTCATTTAATATGTCAAGCTGAAATCACTCTTTCAATCAAGCAAACTGTAAGTCTTCACTTCAACTTTCTATCATTCATTCCTTGCCACGAGTTTAACGCATTCATTCAATGAAACAAACTGCACACATTCATTCTTTGAAACAGACTGCACGTATTAACACAATGAATAGAGCTTTTTCATTCATTCAATGTGTCTAGCTTAACTCATTCATTCGATGAAACAAACTGCACCTGCTAATTGAATTAGTTGAGCTTCTATCATTAATTCAATGTTTGGATCTTAACGCATTCACCCAATGAAACAAAGTGCACACAGTCATTCTTAGAAACATACTGCAAGTACTAATTCAATGAGTAGAGCTTTTTTAAATTCATGTAATGTGTCTAGCTTAATGCATTCATCCGAAGAAACAAACAGCACATGCTAATTGAATTATTAGAGCTTCTACCATTTATTCAATGTCTCGATCTTAACGATTTCATTCAATGAACAAACTGCATTCATTCCTTTACTGAATCAAGTTTCAATCCCTGATGCAATAAATCAAACGTTACTCTTTGATTCAATGAAATAAACCAGTCTTTTATTCATACAATGAAACTGCAGTGACTCATTTACTGAAATACAGTTAATTCAATGAGTAGAGCTTTTCCTCTTCGTTCAACGTAACACATTCTTTCAACGAAACAAACTGCGTTCATTCATTTAATGAATAGAACTTCAATCATTGATTCAATGAAACATTCTTAATTCATTCATTTAGTAGATCTAACTGCATTCATTCCTTCAATGAAGCAGACTGCACTTATCCATTCAGCAAAACACGGTGTAATCGAAACAGTATGGTTTCTGCCAATCGTGGAATGCCATGAGAGTAAAGCATTTATTCAATGAAACAAACTACACACATTCATTCAATTAAATAAATGTTACGCATGATTTCAAAGAATAGACATCACTCATTCATTCATTGTGTCAATTTGAACTCATTCTTTCAATCAAGCAAACTTTCAGTGTTTACTTCAAGCTTCTATCATTCATTCCTTGCCACGAGTTGAACGCATTCACTCAATGAAACAAACTGCATTCATTCCGTTGTTGACTCAAACTTCAATTCCAGATGCAATGAATCAACCGTTACTCTTTGACTCAATGAAATATACTATTCTTTTATTTTGTCAATCACACTGCGTTCATTAATTCAATGAATCAAACTGCGTTCATTCATTCATTGAATAATCCTTCAATCAAACAAACTTAATTCATTCATTTAGTGGATCTAACTGCGTTCATTAATTCAATGAAGCAAACTGCACTTATCCATTCAGTAAAACACGTGTAATCGAAACAGTATGGGTTCTGCCAATCGTGGAATGCCATGAGCTTAAAGCATTTATTCAGTGAAAAAAACTGCACAAATTCATTGCACAATCACACTGCACGTATTTATACAATGACAAGAGCTTTTTTTCGTTCATTCAATACGTCTAGCTTAACTCAATCAAACAAACTGTACCTGCTAAAAGGAATTAGTAGACCTTCTATCATTTATTCAATGTCTCGAGCTTTACGCTTGAATAAAAGAAGAAACCTGCATTGATTCCGTTGTTGAATCAAACTTCAATTCCAGATGCAATGAATCAACCGTTACTCTTTGACTCAATGAAATAAACTATTCTTTTATTTTGTCAATCACACTGCGTTCATTAATTCAATGAATCAAACTGCGTTCATTCATTCATTGAATAATCCTTCAATCATTGATTCAATGAAACAAACTTAATTCATTTATTGAGTGGATCTAACTGCGTTCATTAATTCAATGAAGCAAACTGCTCTTATCCATTCAGTAAAACACGTGTTATCGAAACAGTATGGGTTCTGCCAATCGTGGAATGCCATGAGCTTAAAGCATTTATTCAGTGAAAAAAACTGCACAAATTCATTGCACAAACACACTGCACGTATTTATACAATGACAAGAGCTTTTTTTCATTCATTCAATACGTCTAGCTTAACTCATTCATTCAATCAAACAAACTGTACCTGCTAAATGGAATTAGCAGACCTTCTATCATTTATTCAATGTCTCGAGCTTTCAATCAATGAAAAAAACTGCATTCATTCCGTTATTGAATCAAACTTCAATTCCAGATGCAATGAATCAACCGTTACTCTTTGATACAATGAAAGCAACTATTATTTTATATTCTCAATCAAACTGCGTTCATTTATTCAATGAATCAAACTGCGTTCATCCATTAATTGAATAATCCTTCAATCATTGATTAAATGAAACAAACTTAATTCATTCATTTAGTAGATCTAACTGCATGCATTCATTCAATGAAGCAAACTGTACTTATGCAGTCAGTAAAACACGTTGCACGCGTAATCGAAAATGTATGGTTTCTGCCAATCGTGGAATGCCATGAGCTTAAAGCATTTATTCAGTGAAACAAACTACACACATTCATTCAATGAAATAAATGTTTTGTGTGAATTCAAAGTGTAGACATCTCTCATTCATTCAATTTGTCAAGCTTAACTCATTCTTTCAATCAAGCAAACTTTCAGTGTTCACTTCAAGCTTCTATCATTCATTCCTTGCCACGAGTTTAACGCATTCACTCAATGAAATAAACTGCACACATTCACTTCAAGCTTATATCATTCATTCCTTGCCACGAGTTTAAAGCATTCACTCAATGAAACAAACTGCACACATTCATTCTTTGAAAAAGACTGCACGTATTTATACAATGACTCGAGCTTTTTTCATTCATTCAATACGTCTAGCTTAACTCATTCATTCGAAGAAACAAACTGCACCTCCTACATTGAATTTGTAGAGATTCTATCATTTATTCAATGTCACGAGCTTTACGCTTGAATCAAAGAAGAAACCTGCATTCATTCCGTTATTGAATCAAACTTCAATTCCAGATGCAATGAATCAACCTTTACTCTTTGATACAATATAAGAAACTATTCTTTTATTTTCTCCATCAAACTGCGTTCATTAATTCAATGAATCAAACTGCGTTCATTCATTCATTGAATAATCCTTCAATCATTGATTCAATGAAACGAACGTAATTCATTCATTTAGTAGATCTAACTGCATTCTTTCATTCAATGAAGCAAACTGCACTTATCCATTCAGTAAAACACGTGTAATCGAAACAGTATGGGTTCTGCCAATCGAGGAATGCCATGAGTTTAAAGCATTTATTCAGTGAAACAAACTGCACACATTCATTCTTTGAAACACGCTGCACGTATTTATACAATGAGTAGAGCTTTTTTTTCATTCATTCAATATGTCTAGCTTAACTCATTCATTCGATCAAACAAACTGCACCTGCTAAATGGAATTAGTAGAGCTTCTATCATTTATTCAATGTCTCGAACTTTACGCTTTCAGTCAATGAAAAAAACTGCATTCATTCCGTTATTGAATCAAACTTCAATTCCAGATGCAATGAATCAACCGTTACTCTTTGATACAATGAAAGAAACTATTCTTTTATTTTCTCAATCAAACTGCGTTCATTAATTCAATGTATAAAACTGAGTTCATTCTTTCATTGAATAATCCTTCAATCATTGATTCAAGGAAACAAACTTACTTCATTTATTTAGTAGATCTAACTGCATTCATCCATTCAATGAAGCAAACTGCACTTATCCATTCAGTAAAACACGCTGCACGTGTAATCGAAACAGTATGGTTTCTGCCAATCGTGGAATGCCATGAGCTTAAAGCATTTATTCAGTGAAACAAACTACACACATTCATTCAATGACATAAATGTTACGTGTGAATTCAAAGAGTAGACATTTCTCATTCATTTAACGTGTCAAGCTGAAATCACTCTTTCAATCAAGCAAACTGTAAGTGTTCACTTCAAGCTTCTATCATTCATTCCTTGCCACGAGTTTAACGCATTCATTCAATGAAACAAACTGCACACAGTCATTCTTAGAAAAATACTGCACGTATTTATTCAATGAGTACAGCTTTTTTAAATTCATGCAATGTGTCTCGCTTAACGCATTCATCCGATGAAACAAACTGCACATGATAATTGAATTATTAGAGCTTCTATCATTTATCAATGTCTCGATGAAAACGATTTCATTCAATGAACAAACTGCATTCATTCCTTTACTGAACAAAATTTCAATCCCTGATGCAATAAATCAAACGTTACTCTTTGTTTCAATGAAATAAACCAGTCTTTCATTGAGACAATCAAACTGCAGTGACTCATTTACTGAAACACCGTTAATTCAATGAGTAGAGCTTTTGCTCTTCGTTCAATACCAGGAATTTAACACAGTTTTTCAATGAATCAAACTGCGTTCATTCATGTAATGAATAAAACTTCAATAATTGATTCAATGAAACAATCTTAATTCATTCATTTTGTAGATCTAACTGCATTCATTCATTTAATGAAACATACTGCATTCACACCGTTATTGAATCAGACTTCAATTCCAGATGCAATGAATCAACCGTTACTCTTTTACTCAATGAAATAAACTGTTCTTTCATTTTGTCAATCAAACTGCGTTCATTCATTCATTGAATAATTCTTTAATCATTGATTCAATGAAACAAACTTAATTCATTAATTTAGTGAAACTAACTGCATTCATTCATTCAATGAAGCAGACTGCACTTATCCATTCAGTAAAACACGCTGCACGTGTAATCGAAACAGTGGGGTTTATGCCAATCATGGAATGCCATGAGGTTAAAACATTTATTCAGTGAAACAAACTACACACATTCATTCAATGAAATAAATGTTACGTGTGAATTCAAAGAGTAGACATTTCTCGTTCTTTTTATGTGTCAAGCTGAAATCACTCTTTCAATCAAGCAAACTGTAAGTGTTCACTTCAAGCTTCTATCATTCATTCCTTGCCACGAGTTTAACGCATTCACTCAATGAAACAAACTGCACACATTCATTCTTTGAAACAGACTGCACGTATTTATACAATGACTAGAGCTTTTTTCATTCATTCAATACGTCTAGCTTAACTCATTCATTCGATCAAACAAACTGCACCTGCTAAATGGAATTAGGAGAGCTTCAGTCATTTATTCAATGTCTCGAGGTTAACGCTTTCAATCAATGAAAAAAACTGCATTCATTCCGTTATTGAATCAAACTTCAATTCCAGATGCAATGAATCAACCGTTACTCTTTGATACAATGAAAGAAACTGCACTTTCATTTTCTCAATCAAACAGCGTTCATTAATTAAATGAATCAAACTGCGTTCATTCATTCATTGAATAATCCTTCAATCATTGATTCAATGAAACAAACTTAATTCATTTATTGAGTGGATCTAACTGCATGTAATCGAAACAGTATGGTTTCTGCCAATCGTGGAATGCCATGAGATTAAAGCATTTATTCAATGAAACAAACTACACACATTCATTCAATTAAATAAATGTTACGCATGATTTCAAAGAATAGACATCACTCATTCATTCAATATGTCAATTTGAACTGCATTCATTCCGTTGTTGAATCAAACTTCAATTCCAGATGCAATGAATCAACCGTTACTCTTTGACTCAATGAAATAATCTATTCTTTTATTTTGTCAATCACACTGCGTTCATTAATTCAATGAATCAAACTGCGTCATTCATTCATTGAATAATCCTTCAATCATTGATTCAATGAAACAAACTTAAATCATTTATTGAGTGGATCTAACTTCATTCATTCCTTCAATAAAGCAGACTGCACTTATTCATTCAGCAAAACACGCTGCACCTGTAATCGAAACAGTATGGTTTCTGCCAATCATGGAATTCAATGAGCTTAAAACATTTATTCAGTGAAACAAACTACACACATTCATTCAATGAAATAAATGTTACGTGTGAATTCAAAGAGTAGACATTTCTCATTCATTTAATATGTCAAGCTGAAATCACTCTTTCAATCAAGCAAACTGTAAGTGTTCACTTCAACTTTCTATCATTCATTCCTTGCCACGAGTTTAACGCATTCATTCAATGAAACAAACTGCACACATTCATTCTTTGAAACAGACTGCACGTATTAACACAATGAATAGAGCTTTTTCATTCATTCAATGTGTCTAGCTTAACTCATTCATTCGATGAAACAAACTGCACCTGCTAATTGAATTAGTTGAGCTTCTATCATTAATTCAATGTTTGGATCTTAACGCATTCACCCAATGAAACAAAATGCACACAGTCATTCTTAGAAACATACTGCAAGTACTAATTCAATGAGTAGAGCTTTTTTAAATTCATGTAATGTGTCTAGCTTAATGCATTCATCCGATGAAACAAACTGCACATGCTAATTGAATTATTAGAGCTTCTACCATTTATTCAATGTCTCGATCTTAACGATTTCATTCAATGAACAAACTGCATTCATTCCTTTACTGAATCAAGTTTCAATCCCTGATGCAATAAATCAAACGTTACTCTTAGATTCAATGAAATAAACCAGTCTTTCATTCATACAATGAAACTGCAGTGACTCATTTACTGAAATACAGTTAATTCAATGAGTAGAGCTTTTCCTCTTCGTTCAATGCCAGGAACGTAACACATTCTTTCAACGAAACAAACTGCGTTCATTCATTTAATGAATAGAACTTCAATCATTGATTCAATGAAACATTCTTAATTCATTCATTTAGTAGACCTAACTGCATTCATTCCTTCAATGAAGCAGACTGCACTTATCCATTCAGCAAAACACGGTGTAATCGAAACAGTATGGTTTCTGCCAATCGTGGAATGCCATGAGAGTAAAGCATTTATTCAATGAAACAAACTGCACACATTCATTCTTTGAAACACAGTGCACGTATTTATACAATGACGAGAGCTTCTCTTCACTCATTCAATACGTCTAGCTTAACTCATTCATTCGATCAATAAAACTGTACCTGCTAAATGGAATTAGTAGAGCTTCTATCATTTATTCAATGTCTCGAGCTTTACGCTTTCAATCAATGAAAAACACTGCATTCATTCCGTTATTGAATTAAACTTCAATTCCAGATGCAATGAATCAACCGTTTCTCTTTGATACAATGAAAGAAACTATTCTTTTATTTTCTCAATCAAACTGCGTTCATTCATTCATTGAATAATCCTTCAATCATTGATACAATGATACAAACTTAATTCATTCATTTAGTGAATCTAACTGCATTCATTCTTCAATGAAGCAGACTGCACTTATGCATTCAGCAAAACACGGTGTAATCGAAACAGTATGGTTTCTGCCAATCGTGGAATGCCATGAGATTAAAGCATTTATTCAATGAAACAAGCTACACACATTCATTCAATTAAATAAATGTTACGCATGATTTCAAAGAACAGACATCACTCATTCATTCGATGTGTCAATTTGAACTCATTCTTTCAATCAAGCAAACTTTCAGTGTTCACTTCAAGCTTCTATAATTCATTCCTTGCCACGAGTTGAACGCATTCACTCAATGAAACAAACTGCATTCATTCCGTTGTTGAATCAAACTTCAATTCCAGATGCAATGAATCAACCGTTACTCTTTGACTCAATGAAATAAACTATTCTTTTATTTTGTCAATCACACTGCGTTCATTAATTCAATGAATCAAACTGCGTTCATTCTTTCATTGAATAATCCTTCAATCATTGATTCAATGAAACAAACATAATTCATTCATTTAGTAGATCTAAGTGCATGCATTCATTCAATGAAGCAAACTGCACTTGGCCATTCAGTAAAACACGTTGCACGTGTAATCCAAACAGTATGGTTTCTGCCAATCGTGGAATGCCATGAGCTTAAAGCATTTATTCAGTGAAACAAACTACACACATTCATTCAATGAAATAAATGTTCCGTGTGAATTCAAAGTGTAGACATCTCTCATTCATTCAATTTGTCAAGCTTAACTCATTCTTTCAATCAAGCAAACTGTAAGTGTTCACTTCAAGCTTCTATCATTCATTCCTTGCCACGAGTTTAACGCATTCACTCAATGAAATAAACTGCACACATTCACTTCAAGCTTATATCATTCATTCCTTGCCACGAGTTTAAAGCATTCACTCAATGAAACAAACTGCACACATTCATTCTTTGAAACAGACTGCACGTATTTATACAATGACTGGAGCTTTTTTCATTCATTCAATACGTCTAGCTAAACTCATTCATTCGAAGAAACAAACTGCACCTCCTAAATTGAATTAGTAGAGATTCTATCATTTATTCAGTGTCACGAGCTTTACGCTTGAATCAAAGAAGAAACCTGCATTCATTCCGTTATTGAATCAAACTTCAATTCCAGATGCAATGAATCAACCTTTACTCTTTGATACAATGAATGAAACGATTCTTTTATTTTCTCAATCAAACTGCGTTCATTAATTCAATGAATCAAACTGCGTTCATTCATTCATTGAATAATCCTTCAATCATTGATTCAATGAAACAAACTTAATTCATTCATTTAGTAGATCTAAGTGCATGCATTCATTCAATGAAGTAAACTGCACTTATCCATTCAGCAAAACACGCTGCACGCGTAATCGAAACAGTATGGTTTCTGCCAATCGAGGAATGCCATGAGCTTAAAGCATTTATTCAGTGAAACAAACTACACACATTCATTCAATGAAATAAATGTTTCGTGTGAATTCAAAGTGTAGACATCTCTCATTCATTCAATTTGTCAAGCTTAACTCATTCTTTCAATCAAGCAAACTGTAAGTGTTCACTTCAAGCTTCTATCATTCATTCCTTGCCACGAGTTTAACGCATTCACTCAATGAAATAAACTGCACACATTCACTTCAAGCTTATATCATTCATTCCTTGCCACGAGTTTAAAGCATTCACTCAATGAAACAAACTGCACACATTCATTCTTTGAAACAGACTGCACGTATTAATACAATGACTAGAGCTTTTTTCATTCATTCAATACGTCTAGCTTAACTCATTCATTCGAAGAAACAAACTGCACCTCCTAAATTGAATTAGTAGAGATTCTAACATTTATTCAATGTCACGAGCTTTACGCTTGAATCAAAGAAGCAACCTGCATTCATTCCGTTATTGAATCAAACTTCAATTCCAGATGCAATGAATCAACCTTTACTCTTTGATACAATGAAAGAAACTATTCTTTTATTTTCTCAATCAAACTGCGTTCATTAATTCAATGAATCAAACTGCGTTCATTCAATCATTGATTCAACGAAACAAACTTAATTCATTCATTTAGTAGAGCTAACTGCATTCTTTCATTCAATGAAGCAAACTGCAATTATCCATTCAGTAAAACACGTGTAATCGAAACAGTATGGGTTCTGCCAATCGTGGAATGCCATGAGCTTAAAGCATTTATTCAGTGAAACAAACTGCACACATTCATTCTTTGAAACACACTGCACGTATTTATACAATGACTATAGCTTTTTTTCATTCATTCAATGCGTCTAGCTTAACTCATTCATTCGATCAAACAAACTGCAACTGCTAAATGGAATTAGTAGAGCTTCTATCATTTGTTCAATGTCTCCAGCTTTACGGTTTCAATCAATGAAAAAAGCTGCATTCATTCCGTTATTGAATCAATCATCAATTCCAGATGCAATGAATCAACCGTTTCTGTTTGATACAATGAAAGAAACTATTCTTTTATTTTCTCAATCAAACTGCGTTCATTCATTCATTGAATAATCCTTCAATCATTGATTCAATGAAACAAACTTAATTCATTCATTTAGTGAATCTAACTGCATTCATTCCTTCAATGAGCAGACTGCACTTATCCATTCAGCAATACACGCTGCACGTGTAATCGAAACAGTATGGTTTCTGCCAATCGTGGAATGCCATGAGATTAAAGCATTTATTCAATGAAACAAACTACACACATTCATTCAATTAAAGAAATGTTACGCATGATTTCAAAGAATAGACATCACTCATTCATTCAATGTGTCAATTTGAACTCATTCCTTCAATCAAGCAAACTTTCAGTGTTCACTTCAAGCTTCTATCATTCATTCCTTGCCACGAGTTGAATGCATTCACTCAATGAAACAAACTGCATTCATTCCGTTGTTGAATCAAACTTCAATTCCAGAGGCAATGAATCAACCGTTACTCTTTGACTCAATGAAATATACTATTCTTTTATTTTGTCAATCACACTGCGTTCATTAATTCAATGATTCAAACTGCGTTCATTCATTCATTGAATAATCCTTCAATCAAACAAACTTAATTCATTCATTTAGTGGATCTAACTGCGTTCATTAATTCAATGAAACAAACTGCACTTATCCATTCAGTAAAACACGTGTAATCGAAACAGTATGGGTTCTGCCAATCGTGGAATGCCATGAGCTTAAAGCATTTATTCAGTGAAAAAATCTGAACAAATTCATTGCACAAACACACTGCACGTATTTATACAATGACAAGAGCTTTTTTTCATTCATTCAATACGTCTAGCTTAACTCATTCATTCAATCAAACAAACTGTACCTGCTAAATGGAATTAGTAGAGCTTCTATCATTTATTCAATGTCTCGAGCTTTACGCTTTCAATCAATGAAAACAACTGCATTCATTCCGTTATTGAATCAAACTTCAATTCCAGATGGAATGAATCAACCTTTACTCTTTGATACAATGAAAGAAACTATTCTTTTATTTTCTCAATCAAACTGCGTTCATTAATTCAATGAATCAAACTGCGTTCATTCAATCATTGATTCAATGAAACAAACTTAATTCATTCATTTAGTAGAGCTAACTGCATTCTTTCATTCAATGAATCAAACTGCACTTATCCATTCAGTAAAACACGTGTAATCGAAACAGTATGGGTTCTGCCAATCGTGGAATGCCATGAGCTTAAAGCATTTATTCAGTGAAACAAACTGCACACATTCATTTAATATGTCAAGCTAAAATCACTCTTTCAATCAAGCAAACTGTAAGTGTTCACTTCAACTTTCTATCATTCATTCCTTGCCACGAGTTTAACGCATTCATTCAATGAAACAAACTGCACACATTCATTCTTTGAAACAGACTGCACGTATTAACACAATGAATAGAGCTTTTTCATTCATTCAATGTGTCTAGCTTAACTCATTCATTCGATGAAACAAACTGCACCTGCTAATTGAATTAGTTGAGCTTCTATCATTAATTCAATGTTTGGATCTTAACGCATTCACCCAATGAAACAAAGTGCACACAGTCATTCTTAGAAATATACTGCAAGTACTAATTCAATGAGTAGAGCTTTTTTTAATTCATGTAATGTGTCTAGCTTAATGCATTCATCCGATGAAACAAACTGCACATGCTAATTGAATTATTAGAGCTTCTACCATTTATTCAATGTCTCGATCTTAACGATTTCATTCAATGAACAAACTGCATTCATTCCTTTACTGAATCAAGTTTCAATCCCTGATGCAATAAATCAAACGTTACTCTTTGATTCATTGAAATAAACCAGTCTTTCATTCATACAATGAAACTGCAGTGACTCATTTACTGAAATACAGTTAATTCAATGAGTAGAGCTTTTGCTCTTCGTTCAATGCCAGGAACGTAACACATTCTTTCAACGAAACGAACTGCGTTCATTCATTTAATGAATAAAACTTCAATCATTGATTCAATGAACATTCTTAATTCATTCATTTTGTAGATCTAACTGCATTCATTCATTCAATGAAGCAGACTGCACTTATCCATTCAGCAAAACACGCTGCACGTGTAATCGAAACAGTATGGTTTCTGCCAATCCTGGAATGCCATGAGCTTAAAGCATTTATTCAGTGAAACAAACTGCACACATTCATTCTTTGAAACACAGTGCACGTATTTATACAATGACTAGAGCTTTTCTTCACTCATTCAATACGTCTAGCTTAACTCATTCATTCGATCAAACAAACTGTACCTGATAAATGGAATTAGTAGAGCTTCTATCATTTATTCAATGTCTCGAGCTTTACGCTTTCAATCAATGAAAAACACTGCATTCATTCCGTTATTGAATCAAACTTCAATTCCAGATGCAATGAATCAACCGTTTCTCTTTGATACAATGAAATAAACTATTCTTTTATTTTCTCAATCAAACTGCGTTCATTCATTCATTGAATAATCCTTCAATCATTGATTCAATGAAACAAACTTAATTCATTCATTTAGTGAATCTAACTGCATTCATTCCTTCAATGAAGCAGACTGCACTTATCCATTCAGCAAAACACGGTGTAATCGAAACAGTATGGTTTCTGCCAATCGTGGAATGCCATGAGATTAAAGCATTTATTCAATGAAACAAACTACACACATTCATTCAATTAAATAAATGTTACGCATGATTTCAAAGAATAGACATCACTCATTCATTCAATGTGTCAATTTGCACTCATTCTTTCAATCAAGCAAACTTTCAGTGTTCACTTCAAGCTTCTATCATTCATTCCTTGCCACGAGTTGAACGCATTCACTCAATGAAACAAACTGCATTCATTCCGTTGTTGAATCAAACTTCAATTCCAGATGCAATGAATCAACCGTTACTCTTTGACTCAATGAAATAGACTATTCTTTTATTTTGTCAATCACACTGCGTTCATTAATTCAATGAATCAAACTGCGTTCATTCATTCATTGAATAATCCTTCAATCATTGATTCAATGAAACAAACTTAATTCATTTATTGAGTGGATCTAACTGCATTCATTCCTTCAATGACGCAGACTGCACTTATCCATTCAGCAAAACACGCTGCACCTGTAATCGAAACAGTATGGTTTCTGCCAATCATGGAATCCCATGAGCTTAAAGCATTTATTCAGGGAAACCAACTGCACACATTCATTCTTTGAAACACAGTGCACGTATTTATACAATGACTAGAGCTTTTCTTCACTCATTCAATACGTCTAGCTTAACTCATTCATTCGATCAAACAAACTGCACCTGCTAAATGGAATTAGTAGAGCTTCTATCATTTATTCAATGTCTCGAGCTTTACGCTTTCAATCAATGAAAAACACTGCATTCATTCCGTTATTGAATCAAACTTCAATTCCAGATGCAATGAATCAACCGTTTCTCTTTGATACAATGAAAGAAACGATTCTTTTATTTTCTCAATCAAACTGCGTTCATTCATTCATTGAATAATCCTACAATCATTGATTCAATGAAACAAACTTAATTCATTCATTTAGTGAATCTAACTGCATTCATTCCTTCAATGAAGCAGACTGCACTTATCCATTCAGCAAAACACGCTGCACGTGTAATCGAAACAGTATGGTTTCTGCCAATCGTGGAATGCCATGAGCTTAAAGCATTTATTCAGTGAAACAAACTACACACATTCATTCAATGAAATAAATGTTTCGTGTGAATTCAAAGTGTAGACATCTCTCATTCATTCAAATTGTCAAGCTTAACTCATTCTTTCAATCAAGCAAACTTTCAGTGTTCACTTCAAGCTTCAATCATTCATTCCTTGCCACGAGTTTAACGCATTCACTCAATGAAACAAACTGCACACATTCATTCTTTGAAACAGACTGCACGTATTTATACAATAACTAGAGCTTTTTTCATTCATTCAATACGTCTAGCTTAACTCATTCATTCGAAGAAACAAACTGCACCTCCTAAAGTGAATTAGTAGAGATTCTATCATTTATTCAATGTCACGAGCTTTACGCTTGAATAAAAGAAGAAACCTGCATTCATTCCGTTGTTGAATGAAACTTCAATTCCAGATGCAATGAATCAACCGTTACACTTTGACTCAATGAAATAAATTATTCTTTTATTTTGTCAATCACACTGCGTTCATTAATTCAATGAATCAAACTGCGTTCATTCATTCATTGAATAATCCTTCAATCATTGATTCAATGAAACAAACTTAATTCATTTATTGAGTGGATCTAACTGCATTCATTCCTTCAATGAAGCAGACTGCACTTATCCATTCAGCAAAACACGCTGCACCTGTAATCGAAACAGTATGGTTTCTGCCAATCATGGAATTCCATGAGCTTAAAACATTTTTTCAGTGAAACAAACTACACACATTCATTCAATGAAATAAATGTTACGTCTGAATTCAAAGAGTAGACATTTCTCATTCATTTAATATGTCAAGCTGAAATCACTCTTTCAATCAAGCAAACTGTAAGTGTTCACTTCAACTTTCTATCATTCATTCCTTGCCACGAGTTTAACGCATTCATTCAATGAAACAAACTGCACACATTCATTCTTTGAAACAGACTGCACGTATTAGCACAATGAATAGAGCTTTTTTATTCATTCAATGTGTCTAGCTTAACTCATTCATTCGATGAAACAAACTGCACCTGCTAATTGAATTAGTTGAGCTTCTATCATTAATTCAATGTTTCGATCTTAATGCATTCACCCAATGAAACAAAGTGCACACAGTCATTCTTAGAAACATACTGCAAGTACTAATTCAATGAGTAGAGCTTTTTTTAATTCATGTAATGTGCCTAGCTTAATGCATTCATCCGATGAAACAAACTGCACATGCTAATTGAATTATTAGAGCTTCTACCATTTATTCAATGTCTCGATCTTAACGATTTCATTCAATGAACAAACTGCATTCATTCCTTTACTGAATCAAGTTTCAATCCCTGATGCAATAAATCAAACGTTACTCTTTGATTCAATGAAATAAACCAGTCTTTCATTCATACAATGATACTGCAGTGACTCATTTACTGAAATACAGTTAATTCAATGAGTAGAGCTTTTGCTCTTCGTTCAATGCCAGGAACGGAACACATTCTTTCAACGAAACAAACTGCGTTCATTCATTTAATGAATACAACTTCAATCATTGATTCAATGAAACAAACTTAATTCATTCATTTAGTAGATCTAACTGCATTCATTCATTCAATGAAGCAGACTGCACTTATCCATTCAGCAAAACACGCTGCACCTGTTATCGAAACAGTATGGTTTCTGCCAATCGTGGAATGCCATGAGATTAAAGCATTTATTCAGGGAAACCAACTACACACATTCATTCAATTAAATAAATGTTACGCATGATTTCAAAGAATACACATCACTCATTCATTCAATGTGTCAATTTGAACTCATTCTTTCAATCAAGCAAACTTTCAGTGTTCACTTCAAGCTTCTATCATTCATTCCTTGCCACGAGTTGAACGCATTCACTCAATGAAACAAACTGCATTCATTCCGTTGTTGAATCAAACTTCAATTCCAGATGCAATGAATCAACCGTTACTCTTTGACTCAATGAAATATACTATTCTTTTATTTTGTCAATCACACTGCGTTCATTAATTCAATGATTCAAACTGCGTTCATTCATTCATTGAATAATCCTTCAATCAAACAAACTTAATTCATTCATTTAGTGGATCTAACTGCGTTCATTAATTCAATGAAGCAAACTGCACTTATCCATTCAGTAAAACACGTGTAATCGAAACAGTATGGGTTCTGCCAATCGTGGAATGCCATGAGCTTAAAGCATTTATTCAGTGAAAAAAACTGAACAAATTCATTGCACAAACACTCTGCACGTATTTATACAATGACAAGAGCTTTTTTTCATTCATTCAATACGTCTAGCTTAACTCATTCATTCAATCAAACAAACTGTACCTGCTAAATGGAATTAGTAGAGCTTCTATCATTTATTCAATGTCTCGAGCTTTACGCTTTCAATCAATGAAAACAACTGCATTCATTCCGTTATTGAATCAAACTTCAATTCCAGATGCAATGAATCAACCGTTACTCTTTGATACAATGAAAGAAACTATTATTTTATATTCTCAATCTAACTGCGTTCATTAATTCAATGAATCAAACTGCGTTCATTCATTCATTGAATAATCCTTCAATCATTGATTCAAAGAAACAAACTTAATTCATTCATTTAGTAGAGCTAACTGCATTCTTTCATTCAATGAAGCAAACTGCACTTATCCATTCAGTAAAACACATGTAATCGAAACAGTATGGTTTCTGCCAATCGTGGAATGCCATGAGCTTAAAGCATTTATTCAGGGAAACCAACTGCACACATTCATTCTTTGAAATACAGTGCACGTATTTATACAATGACTAGAGCTTTTCTTCACTCATTCAATACGTCTAGCTTAACTCATTCATTCGATCAAACAAACTGTACCTGCTAAATGGAATTAGTAGAGCTTCTATCATTTATTCAATGTCTCGAGCTTTACGCTTTCAATCAATGAAAAACACTGCATTCATTCCGTTATTGAATCAAACGTCAATTCCAGATGCAATGAATCAACCGTTTCTGTTTGATACAATGACAGAAACTATTCTTTTATTTTCTCAATCAAACTGCGTTCATTCATTCATTGAATAATCCTTCAATCATTGATTCAATGAAACAAACTTAATTCATTCATTTAGTGAATCTAACTGCATTCATTCCTTCAATGAAGCAGACTGCACTTATCCATTCAGCAAAACACACTGCACGTGTAATCGAAACAGTATGGTTTCTGCCAATCGTGGAATGCCATGAGATTAAAGCATTTATTCAATGAAACAAACTACACACATTCATTCAATTAAATAAATGTTACGCATGATTTCAAAGAATAGACATCACTCATTCATTCAATGAGTCAATTTGAACTCATTCTTTCAATCAAGCAAACTTTCAGTGTTCACTTCAAGCTTCTATCATTCATTCCTTGCCACGAGTTGAACGCATTCACTCAATGAAACAAACTGCATTCATTCCGTTGTTGACTCAAAACTTCAATTCCAGATGCAATGAATCAACCGTTACACTTTGACTCAATGAAATATACTATTCTTTTATTTTGTCAATCACACTGCGTTCATTAATTCAATGATTAAAACTGCGTTCATTCATTCATTGAATAATCCTTCAATCAAACAAACTTAATTCATTCATTTAGCAGAGCTAACTGCATTCTTTCATTCAATGAAGGAAACTGCACTTATCCATTCAGTAAAACACGTGTAATCGAAACAGTATGGGTTCTGCCAATCGTGGAATGCCATGAGCTTAAAGCATTTATTCAGTGAAAAAAACTGCACACATTCATTGCACAAACAAACTGCACGTATTTATACAATGACAAGAGCTTTTTTTCATTCATTCAATACGTCTAGCTTAACTCATTCATTCAATCAAACAAACTGTACCTGCTAAATGGAATTAGTAGAGCTTCTATCATTTATTCAATGTCTCGAGCTTTACGCTTTCAATCAATGAAAAAAACTGCATGCATTCCGTTATTGAATCAAACTTCAATTCCAGATGCAATGAATCAACCGTTACTCTTTGATACAATGAAAGAAACTATTATTTTATATTCTCAATCAAACTGCGTTCATTAATTCAATGAATCAAACTGCGTTCATCCATTCATTGAATAATCCTTCAATCATTGATTCAATGAAACAAACTTAATTCATTCATTTAGTAGATCTAACTGCATGCATTCATTCAATGAAGCAAACTGCACTTATCCATTCAGTAAAACACGTTGCACGTGTAATCGAAACAGTATGGTTTCTGCCAATCGTGGAATGCCATGAGCTTAAAGCATTTATTCAGTGAAACAAACTACACACATTCATTCAATGAAATAAATGTTCCGTGTGAATTCAAAGTGTAGACATCTCTCATTCATTCAAATTGTCAAGCTTAACTCATTCTTTCAATCAAGCAAACTTTCAGTGTTCACTTCAAGCTTCAATCATTCATTCCTTGCCACCAGTTTAACGCATTCACTCAATGAAACAAACTACACAATTTCACTTCAAGCTTATATCATTCATTCCTTGCCACGAGTTTAAAGCATTCACTCAATGAAACAAACTGCACACATTCATTCTTTGAAACAGACTGCACGTATTTATACAATGGCTAGAGCTTTTTTCATTCATTCAATACGTCTAGCTAAACTCATTCATTCGAAGAAACAAACTGCACCTCCTAAATTGAATTAGTAGAGATTCTATCATTTATTCAATGTCTCGAGCTTTACTCTTGAATCAAAGAAGAAACCTGCATTCATTCCGTTATTGAATCAAACTTCAATTCCAGATGCAATGAATCAACCTTTACTCTTTGATACAATGAAAGAAACGATTCTTTTATTTTCTCAATCAAACTGCGTTCATTAATTCAATGAATCAAACTGCGTTCATTCATTCATTGAATCATCCTTCAATCATTGATTCAATGAAACAAACTTAATTCATTCATTTAGTAGATCTAACTGCATGCATTCATTCAATGAAGCAAACTGCACTTATCCATTCAGTAAAAAACGTTGCACGTGTAATCGAAAAAGTATGATTTCTGCCAACCGAGGAATGCCATGAGCTTAAAGCATTTATTCAGTGAAACAAACTACACACATTCATTCAATGAAATAAATGTTCCGTGTGAATTCAAAGTGTAGACATCTCTCATTCATTCAATTTGTCAAGCTTAACTCATTCTTTCAATCAAGCAATCTGTAAGTGTTCACTTCAAGCTTCTATCATTCATTCATTCCTTGCCACGAGTTTAACGCATTCAGTCAATGAAACAAACTGCACAATTTCACTTCAAGCTTATATCATTCATTCCTTGCCACGAGTTTAAAGCATTCACTCAATGAAACAAACTGCACACATTCATTCTATGAATCAGACTGCACGTATTTATACAATGACTAGAGCTTTTTTCATTCATTCAATACGTCTAGCTAAACTCATTCATTCGAAGAAACAAACTGCACCTCCTAAATTGAATTAGTAGAGATTCTATCATTTATTCAATGTCACGAGCTTTACGCTTGAATCAAAGAAGTAACCTGCATTCATTCCGTTATTGAATCAAACTTCAATTCCAGATGCAATGAATCAACCGTTACTCTTTGACACAATGAAAGAAACTATTATTTTATATTCTCAATCTAACTGCGTTTATTAATTCAATGAATCAAACTGCGTTCATTCATTCATTGAATAATCCTTCAATCATTGATTCAATGAAACAAACTAAATTCATTCATTTAGTAGATCTAACTGCATGCATTCATTCAATGAAGCAAACTGCACTTATCCATTCAGTAAAACACGTTGCACGTGTAATCGAAACAGTATGGTTTCTGCCAATCGTGGAATGCCATGAGCTTAAAGCATTTATTCAGTGAAACAAACTACACACATTCATTCAATGAAATAAATGTTTCGTGTGAATTCAAAGTGTAGACATCTCTCATTCATTCAATTTGTCAAGCTTAACTCATTCTTTCAATCAAGCAAACTTTCAGTGTTCACTTCAAGCTTCTATCATTCATTTCTTGCCACGAGTTTAACGCATTCACTCAATGAAATAAACTGCACACATTCACTTCAAGCTTATATCATTCATTCCTTGCCACGAGTTTAAAGCATTCACTCAATGAAACAAACTGCACACATTCATTCTTTGAATAATCCTTCAATCATTGATTCAGTGAAACAAACTTAATTCATTCATTTAGGAGAGCTAACTGCATTCTTTCATTCAATGAAGCAAACTGCACTTATCCATTCAGTAAAACACGTGTAATCGAAACAGTATGGGTTCTGCCAATTTTGGAATGCCATGAGCTTAAAGCATTTATTCAGTGAAACACACTGCACACATTCATTCTTTGAAACACACTGCACGTATTTATACAATGACTAGAGCTTTTTTTCATTCATTCCATACGTCTAGCTTAACTCATTCATTCAATCAAACAAACTGCACCTGCGAAATGGAATTAGTAGAGATTCTATCATTTATTCAATGTCTCGCGCTTTACGCTTTCAATCAATGAAAAAAGCTGCATTCATTCCGTTATTGAATCAATCTTCAATTCCAGATGCAATGAATCAACCGTTTCTGTTTGATACAATGAAAGAAACTATTCTTTTATTTTCTCAATCAAACTGCGTTCATTCATTCATTGAATAATCCTTAAATCATTGATTCAATGAAACAAACTTAATTCATTCATTTAGTGAATCTAACTGCATTCATTCCTTCAATGAAGCAGACTGCACTTATCCATTCAGCAAAACACGCTGCACGTGTAATCGAAACAGTATGGTTTCTGCCAGTCGTGGAATGCAATGAGATTAAAGCATTTATTCAATGAAACAAACTACACACATTCATTCAATTAAAAAAATGTTACGCATGATTTCGAAGAATAGACATCACTCATTCATTCAATGTGTCAATTTGAACTCATTCTTTCAATCAAGCAAACTTTCAGTGTTCACTTCAAGCTTCTATCATTCATTCCTTGCCACGAGTTGAACGCATTCACTCAATGAAACAAACTGCATTCATTCCGTTGTTGAATCAAACTTCAATTCCAGATGCAATGAATCAACCGTTACTCTTTGACTCAATGAAATATACTATTCTTTTATTTTGTCAATCACACTGCGTTCATTAATTCAATGAATCAAAGTGCGTTCATTCATTCATTGAATAATCCTTCAATCAAACAAACTTAATTCATTCATTTAGTGGATCTAACTGCGTTCATTAATTCAATGAAGCAAACTGCACTTATACATTCAGTAAAACACGTGTAATCGAAACAGTATGGGTTCTGCCAATCGTGGAATGCCATGAGCTTAAAGCATTTATTCAGTGAAAAAAACTGAACAAATTCATTGCACAAACACACTGCACGTATTTATACAATGACAAGAGCTTATTTTCATTCATTCAATACGTCCAGCTTAACTCATTCATTCAATCAAACAAACTGTACCTGCTAAATGGAATTAGGAGAGCTTCTATCATTTATTCAATGTCTCGAGCTTTACGCTTTCAATCAATGAAAACAACTGCATTCATTCCGTTATTGAATCAAACTTCAATTCCAGATGCAATGAATCAACCGTTACTCTTTGATACAATGAAAGAAACTATTATTTTATATTCTCAATCAAACTGCGTTCATTAATTCAATGAATCAAACTGCGTTCATCCATTCATTGAATAATCCTTCAATCATTGATTCAATGAAACAAACTTAATTCATTCATTTAGTAGATCTAACTGCATGCATTCATTCAATGAAGCAGACTGCACTTATCCATTCAGTAAAACACGTTGCACGTGTAATCGAAACAGTATGGTTTCTGCCAATCGTGGAATGCCATGAGCTTAAAGCATTTATTCAGTGAAACAAACTACACACATTCATTCAATGAAATAAATGTTCCGTGTGAATTCAAAGTGTAGACATCTCTCATTCATTCAATTTGTCAAGCTTAACTCATTCTTTCAATCAAGCAAACTGTAAGTGTTCACTTCAAGCTTCTATCATTCATTCATTCCTTGCCACGAGTTTAAGGCATTCAGTCAATGAAACAAACTGCACAATTTCACTTCAAGCTTATATCATTCATTCCTTGCCACGAGTTTAAAGCATTCACTCAATGAAACAAACTGCACACATTCATTCTTTGAAACAGACTGCACGTATTTATACAATGACTAGAGCTTTTTTCATTCATTCAATACGTCTAGCTAAACTCATTCATTCGAAGAAACAAACTGCACCTCCTAAATTGAATTAGTAGAGATTCTATCATTTATTCAATGTCTCGAGCTTTACGCTTTCAATCAATGAAAACAACTGCATTCATTCCGTTATTGAATCAAACTTCAATTCCAGATGCAATGAATCAACCGTTACTCTTTGACACAATGAAAGAAACTATTATTTTATATTCTCAATCTAACTGCGTTTATTAATTCAATGAATCAAACTGCGTTCATTCATTCATTGAATAATCCTTCAATCATTGATTCAATGAAACAAACTTAATTCATTCATTTAGTAGATCTAACTGCATGCATTCATTCAATGAAGCAAACTGCACTTATCCATTCAGTAAAACACGTTGCACGTGTAATCGAAACAGTATGGTTTCTGCCAATCGTGGAATGCCATGAGCTTAAAGCATTTATTCAGTGAAACAAACTACACACATTCATTCAATAAAATAAATGTTCCGTGTGAATTCAAAGTGTAGACATCTCTCATTCATTCAATTTGTCAAGCTTAACTCATTCTTTCAATCAAGCAAACTTTCAGTGTTCACTACAAGCTTCTATCATTCATTCATTCCTTGCCACGAGTTTAACGCATTCACTCAATGAAATAAACTGCACACATTCACTTCAAGCTTATATCATTCATTCCTTGACACGAGTTGAAAGCATTCACTCAATGAAACAAACTGCACACATTCATTCTTTGAAACAGACTGCACGTATTCATTCAATGACTAGAGCTTTTTTCATTCATTCAATACGTCTAGCTGAACTCATTCATTCGACGAAACAAACTGCACCTCCTAAATTGAATTAGTAGAGATTCTATCATTTATTCAATGTCACGAGCTTTACGCTAAAATCAAAGAAGTAACCTGCATTCATTCCGTTATTGAATCAAACTTCAATTCCAGATGCAATGAATCAACCTTTACTCTTTGATACAATGAAAGAAATTATTCTTTTATTTTCTCAATCAAACTGCGTTCATTAATTCAATGAATCAAACTGCGTTCATTCATTCATTGAATAATCCTTCAATCATTGATTCAATGAAACAAACTTAATTCATTCATTTAGTAGAGCTAACTGCATTCTTTCATTCATTGAAGGAAACTGCACTTATCCATTCAGTAAAACACGTGTAATCGAAACAGTATGGGTTCTGCCAATCGTGGAATGCCATGAGCTTAAAGCATTTATTCAGTGAAAAAAACTGAACAAATTCATTGCACAAACACACTGCACGTATTTATACAATGACAAGAGCTTTTTTTCATTCATTCAATACGTCTAGCTTAACTCATTCATTCAATCAAACAAACTGTACCTGCTAAATGGAATTATTAGAGCTTCTATCATTTATTCAATGTCTCGAGCTTTACGCTTTCAATCAATGAAAACAACTGCATTCATTCCGTTATTGAATCAAACTTCAATTCCAGATGCAATGAATCAACCGTTACTCTTTGATACAATGAAAGAAACTATTATTTTATATTCTCAATCTAACTGCGTTTATTAATTCAATGAATCAAACTGCGTTCATTCATTCATTGAATAGTCCTTCAATCATTGATTCAATGAAACAAACTTAATTCATTCATTTAGTATATCTAACTGCATGCATTCATTCAATGAAGCAAACTGCTCTTATCCAATCAGTAAAACACGTTGCACGTGTAATCGAAACAGTATGGTTTCTGCCAATCGTGGAATGCCATGAGCTTAAAGCATTTATTCAGTGAAACAAACTACACACGTTCATTCAATGAAATAAATGTTTCGTGTGAATTCAAATCTCTCATTCATTCATTCAATTTGTCAAGCTTAACTCATTCTTTCAATCAAGCAAACTGTAAGTGTTCACTTCAAGCTTCTATCATTCATTCCTTGCCACGAGTTTAACGCATTCACTCAATGAAATAAACTGCACACATTCACTTCAAGCTTATATCATTCATTCCTTGCCACGAGTTTAAAGCATTCACTCAATGAAACAAACTGCACACATTCATTCTTTGAAACAGACTGCACGTATTTATTCAATGACTAGAGCTTTTTTCATTCATTCAATACGTCTAGCTTAACTCATTCATTCGAAGAAACAAACTGCACCTCCTAAATTGAATTAGTAGAGATTCTATCATTTATTCAATGTCACGAGCTTTACGCTTGAATCAAAGAAGAAACCTGCATTCATTCCGTTGTTGAATCAAACTTCAATTCCAGATGCAATGAATCAACCGTTACTCTTTGACTCAATGAAATATACTATTCTTTTATTTTGTCAATCACACTGCGTTCATTAATTCAATGAATCAAAGTGCGTTCATTCATTCATTGAATAATCCTTCAATCAAACAAACTTAAGTCATTCATTTAGTGGATCTAACTGCGTTCATTAATTCAATGAAGCAAACTGCACTTATACATTCAGTAAAACACGTGTAATCGAAACAGTATGGGTTCTGCCAATCGTGGAATGCCATGAGCTTAAAGCATTTATTCAGTGAAAAAAACTGAACAAATTCATTGCACAAACACACTGCACGTATTTATACAATGACAAGAGCTTATTTTCATTCGTTCAATACGTCCAGCTTAACTCATTCATTCAATCAAACAAACTGTACCTGTTAAATGGAATTAGGAGAGCTTCTATCATTTATTCAATGTCTCGAGCTTTACGCTTTCAATCAATGAAAACAACTGCATTCATTCCGTTATTGAATCAAACTTCAATTCCAATTGCAATGAATCAACCGTTACTCTTTGATACAATGAAAGAAACTATTATTTTATATTCTCAATCAAACTGCGTTCATTAATTCAATGAATCAAACTGCGTTCATCCATTCATTGAATAATCCTTCAATCATTGATTCAATGAAACAAACTTAATTCATTCATTTAGTAGATCTAAGTGCATGCATTCATTCAATGAAGCAGACTGCACTTATCCATTCAGTAAAACACGTTGCACGTGTAATCGAAACAGTATGGTTTCTGCCAATCGTGGAATGCCATGAGCTTAAAGCATTTATTCAGTGAAACAAACTACACACATTCATTCAATGAAATAAATGTTCCGTGTGAATTCAAAGTGTAGACATCTCTCATTCATTCAATTTGTCAAGCTTAACTCATTCTTTCAATCAAGCAAACTGTAAGTGTTCACTTCAAGCTTCTATCATTCATTCATTCCTTGCCACGAGTTTAAGGCATTCAGTCAATGAAACAAACTGCACAATTTCACTTCAAGCTTATATCATTCATTCCTTGCCACGAGTTTAAAGCATTCACTCAATGAAACAAACTGCACACATTCATTCTTTGAATCAGACTGCACGTATTTATACAATGACTAGAGCTTTTTTCATTCATTCAATACGTCTAGCTAAACTCATTCATTCGAAGAAACAAACTGCACCTCCTAAATTGAATTAGTAGAGATTCTATCATTTATTCAATGTCACGAGCTTTACGCTTGAATCAAAGAAGTAACCTGCATTCATTCCGTTATTGAATCAAACTTCAATTCCAGATGCAATGAATCAACCGTTACTCTTTGACACAATGAAAGAAACTATTATTTTATATTCTCAATCTAACTGCGTTTATTAATTCAATGAATCAAACTGCGTTCATTCATTCATTGAATAATCCTTCAATCATTGATTCAATGAAACAAACTTAATTCATTCATTTAGTAGATCTAACTGCATGCATTCATTCAATGAAGCAAACTGCACTTATCCATTCAGTAAAACACGTTGCACGTGTAATCGAAACAGTATGGTTTCTGCCAATCGTGGAATGCCATGAGCTTAAAGCATTTATTCAGTGAAACAAACTACACACATTCATTCAATAAAATAAATGTTCCGTGTGAATTCAATTTGTAGACATCTCTCATTCATTCAATTTGTCAAGCTTAACTCATTCTTTCAATCAAGCAAACTTTCAGTGTTCACTACAAGCTTCTATCATTCATTCATTCCTTGCCACGAGTTTAACGCATTCACTCAATGAAATAAACTGCACACATTCACTTCAAGCTTATATCATTCATTCCTTGACACGAGTTGAAAGCATTCACTCAATGAAACAAACTGCACACATTCATTCTTTGAAACAGACTGCACGTATTCATTCAATGACTAGAGCTTTTTTCATTCATTCAATACGTCTAGCTGAACTCATTCATTCGACGAAACAAACTGCACCTCCTAAATTGAATTAGTAGAGATTCTATCATTTATTCAATGTCACGAGCTTTACGCTAAAATCAAAGAAGTAACCTGCATTCATTCCGTTATTGAATCAAACTTCAATTCCAGATGCAATGAATCAACCTTTACTCTTTGATACAATGAAAGAAATTATTCTTTTATTTTCTCAATCAAACTGCGTTCATTAATTCAATGAATCAAACTGCGTTCATTCATTCATTGAATAATCCTTCAATCATTGATTCAATGAAACAAACTTAATTCATTCATTTAGTAGAGCTAACTGCATTCTTTCATTCATTGAAGGAAACTGCACTTATCCATTCAGTAAAACACGTGTAATCGAAACAGTATGGGTTCTGCCAATCGTGGAATGCCATGAGCTTAAAGCATTTATTCAGTGAAAAAAACTGAACAAATTCATTGCACAAACACACTGCACGTATTTATACAATGACAAGAGCTTTTTTTCATTCATTCAATACGTCTAGCTTAACTCATTCATTCAATCAAACAAACTGTACCTGCTAAATGGAATTAGTAGAGCTTCTATCATTTATTCAATGTCTCGAGCTTTACGCTTTCAATCAATGAAAACAACTGCATTCATTCCGTTATTGAATCAAACTTCAATTCCAGATGCAATGAATCAACCGTTACTCTTTGATACAATGAAAGAAACTATTATTTTATATTCTCAATCTAACTGCGTTTATTAATTCAATGAATCAAACTGCGTTCAATCATTCATTGAATAGTCCTTCAATCATTGATACAATGAAACAAACTTAATTCATTCATTTAGTATATCTAACTGCATGCATTCATTCAATGAAGCAAACTGCTCTTATCCAATCAGTAAAACACGTTGCACGTGTAATCGAAACAGTATGGTTTCTGCCAATCGTGGAATGCCATGAGCTTAAAGCATTTATTCAGTGAAACAAACTACACACGTTCATTCAATGAAATAAATGTTTCGTGTGAATTCAAATCTCTCATTCATTCATTCAATTTGTCAAGCTTAACTCATTCTTTCAATCAAGCAAACTGTAAGTGTTCACTTCAAGCTTCTATCATTCATTCCTTGCCACGAGTTTAACGCATTCACTCAATGAAATAAACTGCACACATTCACTTCAAGCTTATATCATTCATTCCTTGCCACGAGTTTAAAGCATTCACTCAATGAAACAAACTGCACACATTCATTCTTTGAAACAGACTGCACGTATTTATTCAATGACTAGAGCTTTTTTCATTCATTCAATACGTCTAGCTTAACTCATTCATTCGAAGAAACAAACTGCACCTCCTAAATTGAATTAGTAGAGATTCTATCATTTATTCAATGTCACGAGCTTTACGCTTGAATCAAAGAAGAAACCTGCATTCATTCCGTTGTTGAATCAAACTTCAATTCCAGATGCAATGAATCAACCGTTACTCTTTGACTCAATGAAATATACTATTCTTTTATTTTGTCAATCACACTGCGTTGATTAATTCAATGATTCAAACTGCGTTTATTCATTCATTGAATAATCCTTCAATCAAACAAACTTAATTCATTCATTTAGTGGATCTAACTGCGTTCATTAATTCAATGAAGCAAACTGCACTTATACATTCAGTAAAACACGTGTAATCGAAACAGTATGGGTTCTGCCAATCGTGGAATGCCATGTGCTTAAAGCATTTATTCAGTGAAAAAAACTGAACGAATTCATTGCACAAACACACTGCACGTATTTATACAATGACAAGAGCTTTTTTTCATTCATTCAATACGTCCAGCTTAACTCATTCATTCAATCAAACAAACTGTACCTGCTAAATGGAATTAGTAGAGCTTCTATCATTTATTCAATGTCTCGAGCTTTACGCTTTCAATCAATGAAAACAACTGCATTCATTCCGTTATTGAATCAAACTTCAATTCCAGATGCAATGAATCAACCGTTACTCTTTGATACAATGAAAGAAACTATTATTTTATATTCTCAATCAAACTGCGTTCATTAATTCAATGAATCAAACTGCGTTCATCCATTCATTGAATAATCCTTCAATCATTGATTCAATGAAACAAACTTAATTCATTCATTTAGTAGATCTAAGTGCATGCATTCATTCAATGAAGCAGACTGCACTTATCCATTCAGTAAAACACGTTGCACGTGTAATCGAAACAGTATGGTTTCTGCCAATCGTGGAATGGCATGAGCTTAAAGCATTTAATCAGTGAAACAAACTACACACATTCATTCAATGAAATAAATGTTCCGTGTGAATTCAAAGTGTAGACATCTCTCATTCATTCAATTTGTCAAGCTTAACTCATTCTTTCAATCAAGCAAACTGTAAGTGTTCACTTCAAGCTTCTATCATTCATTCATTCCTTGCCACGAGTTTAACGCATTCAGTCAATGAAACAAACTGCACAATTTCACTTCAAGCTTATATCATTCATTCCTTGCCACGAGTTTAAAGCATTCACTCAATGAAACAAACTGCACACATTCATTCTTTAAATCAGACTGCACGTATTTATACAATGACTAGAGCTTTTTTCATTCATTCAATACGTCTAGCTAAACTCATTCATTCGAAGAAACAAACTGCACCTCCTAAATTGAATTAGTAGAGATTCTATCATTTATTCAATGTCACGAGCTTTACGCTTGAATCAAAGAAGTAACCTGCATTCATTCCGTTATTGAATCAAACTTCAATTCCAGATGCAATGAATCAACCGTTACTCTTTGACACAATGAAAGAAACTATTATTTTATATTCTCAATCTAACTGCGTTTATTAATTCAATGAATCAAACTGCGTTCATTCATTCATTGAATAATCCTTCAATCATTGATTCAATGAAACAAACTAAATTCATTCATTTAGTAGATCTAACTGCATGCATTCATTCAATGAAGCAAACTGCACTTATCCATTCAGTAAAACACGTTGCACGTGTAATCGAAACAGTATGGTTTCTGCCAATCGTGGAATGCCATGAGCTTAAAGCATTTATTCAGTGAAACAAACTACACACATTCATTCAATGAAATAAATGTTTCGTGTGAATTCAAAGTGTAGACATCTCTCATTCATTCAATTTGTCAAGCTTAACTCATTCTTTCAATCAAGCAAACTTTCAGTGTTCACTTCAAGCTTCTATCATTCATTTCTTGCCACGAGTTTAAAGCATTCACTCAATGAAACAAACTGCACACATTCACTTCAAGCTTATATCATTCATTCCTTGCCACGAGTTTAAAGCATTCACTCAATGAAACAAACTGCACACATTCATTCTTTGAATAATCCTTCAATCATTGATTCAGTGAAACAAACTTAATTCATTCATTTTGGAGAGCTAACTGCATTCTTTCATTCAATGAAGCAAACTGCACTTATCCATTCAGTAAAACACGTGTAATCGAAACAGTATGGGTTCTGCCAATTTTGGAATGCCATGAGCTTAAAGCATTTATTCAGTGAAACACACTGCACACATTCATTCTTTGAAACACACTGCACGTATTTATACAATGACTAGAGCTTTTTTTCATTCATTCAATACGTCTAGCTTAACTCATTCATTCAATCAAACAAACTGCACCTGCTAAATGGAATTAGTAGAGATTCTATCATTTATTCAATGTCTCGCGCTTTACGCTTTCAATCAATGAAAAAAGCTGCATTCATTCCGTTATTGAATCAATCTTCAATTCCAGATGCAATGAAACAAACGTTTCTGTTTGATACAATGAAAGAAACTATTCTTTTATTTTCTCAATCAAACTGCGTTCATTCATTCATTGAATAATCCTTCAATCATTGATTCAATGAAACAAACTTAATTCATTCATTTAGTGAATCTAACTGCATTCATTCCTTCAATGAAGCAGACTGCACTTATCCATTCAGCAAAACACGCTGCACGTGTAATCGAAACAGTATGGTTTCTGCCAATCGTGGAATGCCATGAGATTAAAGCATTTATTCAATGAAACAAACTACACACATTCATTCAATGAAATAAATGTTTCGTGTGAATTCAAAGTGTAGACATCTCTCATTCATTCAATTTGTCAAGCTTAACTCATTCCTTCAATCAAGCAAACTGTAAGTGTTCACTTCAAGCTTCTATCATTCATTCCTTGCCACGAGTTGAACGCATTCACTCAATGAAATAAACTGCACACATTCACTTCAAGCTTATATCATTCATCCTTGCCACGAGTTTAAACCATTCACTCAATGAAACAAACAGCACACATTCATTCTTTGAAACAGACTGCACGTATTTATACAATGACTAGAGCTTTTTTCATTCATTCAATACGTCTAGCTAAACTCATTCATTCGAAGAAACAAACTGCACCTCCTAAATTGAATTAGTAGAGATTCTATCATTTATTCAATGTCAGGAGCTTTACGCTTGAATCAAAGAAGAATCCTGCATTCATTCCGTTATTGAATCAAACTTCAATTCCAGATGCAATGAATCAACCTTTACTCTTTGATACAATGAAAGAAACTATTCTTTTATTTTCTCAATCAAACTACGTTCATTAATTCAATGAATCAAACTGCGTTCATTCATTCATTGAATAATCCTTCAATCATTGATTCAATGAAACAAACTTAATTCATTCATTTAGAAGAGCTAACTGCATTCTTTCATTCAATGAAGCAAACTGCACTTATCCATTCAGTAAAACACGTGTAATCGAAACAGTATGGGTTCTGCCAATCGTGGAATGCCATGAGCTTAAAGCATTTATTCAGTGAAACAAATTGCACACATTCATTCTTTGAAACACACTGCACGTATTTATACAATGACTAGAGCTTTTTTTCATTCATTCAATACGTCTAGCTTAACTCATTCATTCGATCAAACAAACTGCACCTGCTAGATGGAATTAGTCGAGCTTCTATCATTTATTCAATGTCTCGAGCTTTACGCTTTCAATCAATGAAAAACACTGCATTCATTCCGTTATTGAATCAAACTTCAATTCCAGATGCAATGAATCAACCTTTTCTGTTTGATACAATGAAAGAAACTATTCTTTTATTTTCTCAATCAAACTGCGTTCATTCATTCATTGAATAATCCTTCAATCATTGATTCAATGAAACAAACTTAATTCATTCATTTAGTGAATCTAACTGCATTCATTCCTTCAATGAAGCAGACTGCACTTATCCATTCAGCAAAACACGCTGCACGTGTAATCGAAACAGTATGGTTTCTGCCAATCGTGGAATGCCATGAGATTAAAGCATTTAATCAATGAAACAAACTACACACATTCATTCAATTAAATAAATGTTACGCATGATTTCAAAGAATAGACATCACTCATTCATTCAATGTGTCAATTTGAACTCATTCTTTCAATCAAGCAAACTTTCAGTGTTCACTTCAAGATTCTATCATTCATTCCTTGCCACGAGTTGAACGCATTCACTCAATGAAACAAACTGCATTCATTCCGTTGTTGAATCAAACTTCAATTCCAGATGCAATGAATCAACCGTTACTCTTTGACTCAATGAAATATACTATTCTTTTATTTTGTCAATCACACTGCGTTCATTAATTCAATGATTCAAACTGCGTTCATTCATTCATTGAATAATCCTTCAATCAAACAAACTTAATTCATTCATTTAGTGGATCTAACTGCGTTCATTAATTCAATGAAGCAAACTGCACTTATCCATTCAGTAAAACACGTGTAATCGAAACAGTATGGGTTCTGCCAATCGTGAAATGCCATGAGCTTAAAGCAATTATTCAGTGAAAAAAACTGCACAAATTCATTGCACAAACACACTGCACGTATTTATACAATGACAAGAGCTTTTTTTCATTCATTCAATACGTCTAGCTTAACTCATTCATTCAATCAAACAAACTGTACCTGCTAAATGGAATTAGTAGACCTTCTATCATTTATTCAATGTCTCGAGCTTTACGCTTTCAATCAATGAAAAACACTGCATTCATTCCGTGATTGAATCAAACTTCAATTCCAGATGCAATGAATCAACCGTTTCTCTTTGATACAATGAAAGAAACTATTCTTTTATTTTCTCAATCAAACTGCGTTCATTCATTCATTGAATAATCCTTCAATCATTGATTCAATTAAACAAACTTAATTCATTCATTTAGTGAATCTAACTGCATTCATTCCTTCAATGAAGCAGACTGCACTTATCCATTCAGCAAAACACGCTGCACGTGTAATCGAAACAGTATGGTTTCTGCCAATCGTGGAATGCCATGAGATTAAAGCATTTATTCAATGAAACAAACTACACACATTCATTCAATGAAATAAATGTTTCGTGTGAATTCAAAGTGTAGACATCTCTCATTCATTCAATTTGTCAAGCTTAACTCATTCCTTCAATCAAGCAAACTGTAAGTGTTCACTTCAAGCTTCTATCATTCATTCCTTGCCACGAGTTGAACGCATTCACTCAATGAAATAAACTGCACACATTCACTTCAAGCTTATATCATTCATTCCTTGCCACGAGTTTAAAGCATTCACTCAATGAAACAAACAGCACACATTCATTCTTTGAAACAGACTGCACGTATTTATACAATGACTAGAGCTATTTTCATTCATTCAATACGTCTAGCTAAACTCATTCATTCGAAGAAACAAACTGCACCTCCTAAATTGAATTAGTAGAGATTCTATCATTTATTCAATGTCAGGAGCTTTACGCTTGAATCAAAGAAGAATCCTGCATTCATTCCGTTATTGAATCAAACTTCAATTCCAGATGCAATGAATCAACCTTTACTCTTTGATACAATGAAAGAAACTATTCTTTTATTTTCTCAATCAAACTACGTTCATTAATTCAATGAATCAAACTGCGTTCATTCATTCATTGAATAATCCTTCAATCATTGATTCAATGAAACAAACTTAATTCATTCATTTAGAAGAGCTAACTGCATTCTTTCATTCAATGAAGCAAACTGAACTTATCCATTCAGTAAAACACGTGTAATCGAAACAGTATGGGTTCTGCCAATCGTGGAATGCCATGAGCTTAAAGCATTTATTCAGTGAAACAAACTGCACACATTCATTATTTGAAACACACTGCACGTATTTATACAATGACTAGACCTTTTTTCATTCATTCAATACGTCTAGCTTAACTCATTCATTCGATCAAACAAACTGCACCTGCTAAATGGAATTAGTAGAGCTTCTATCATTTATTCAATGTCACGAGCTTTACGCTTTCAATCAATGAAAAAAGCTGCATTCATTCCGTTATTGAATCAATCTTCAATTCCAGATGCAATGAATCAACCGTTTCTGTTTGATACAATGAAAGAAACTATTCTTTTATTTTCTCAATCAAACTGCGTTCATTCATTCATTGAATAATCCTTAAATCATTGATTCAATGAAACAAACTTAATTCATTCATTTAGTGAATCTAACTACATTCATTCCTTCAATAAAGCAGACTGCACATATCCATTCAGCAAAACACACTGCACGTGTAATCGAAACAGTATGGTTTCTGCCAATCGTGGAATGCCATGAGATTAAAGCATTTATTCAATGAAACAAACTACACACATTCATTCAATTAAATAAATGTTACGCATGATTTCAAAGAATAGACATCACTCATTCATTCAATGTGTCAATTTGAACTCATTCTTTCAATCAAGCAAACTTTCAGTGTTCACTTCAAGCTTCTATCATTCATTCCTTGCCACGAGTTGAACGCATTCACTCAATGAAACAAACTGCACACATTCACTTCAAGCTTCTATCATTCATTCCTTGCCACGAGTTTAAAGCATTCACTCAATGAAACAAACTGCACACATTCATTCTTTGAAACAGACTGCACGTATTTATACAATGACTAGAGCTTTTTTCATTCATTCAATACGTCTAGCTTAACTCATTCATTCGAAGAAACAAACTGCACCTCCTAAATTGAATTAGTAGAGATTCTATCATTTATTCAATGTCACGAGCTTTACACTTGAATCAAAGAAGTAACCTGCATTCATTCCGTTATTGAATCAAACTTCAATTTCAGATGCAATGAATCAACCTTTACTCTTTGATACAATGAAAGAAACTATTCTTTTATTTTCTCAATCAAACTGCGTTCATTAATTCAATGAATCAAACTGCGTTCATTCATTCATTGAATAATCCTTCAATCATTGATTCAGTGAAACAAACTTAATTCATTCATTTAGTAGAGCTAACTGCATTCTTTCATTCAATGAAGCAAACTGCACTTATCCATTCAGTAAAACACGTGTAATCGAAACAGTATGGGCTCTGCCAATCGTGGAATGCCATGAGCTTAAAGCATTTATTCAGTGAAACAAACTGCACACATTCATTCTTTGAAACACACTGCAGTAATTTATACAATGACTAGAGCTTTTTTTCATTCATTCAATACGTCTAGCTTAACTCATTCATTCGATCAAACAAACTGCACCTGCTAAATGGAATTAGTAGAGCTTCTATCATTTATTCAATGTCTCGAGCTTTACGCTTTCAATCAATGAAAAAAGCTGCATTCATTCCGTTATTGAATCAATCTTCAATTCCAGATGCAATGAATCAACCGTTTCTGTTTGATACAATGAAAGAAACTATTCTTTTATTTTCTCAATCAAACTGCGTTCATTCATTCATTGAATAATCCTTCAATCAAACAAACTTAATTCATTCATTTAGTGGATCTAACTGCGTTCATTAATTCAATGAAGCAAACTGCACTTCTCCATTCAGTAAAACACGTGTAATCGAAACAGTATGGGTTCTGCCAATCGTGGAATGCCATGAGCTTAAAGCATTTATTCAGTGAAACAAACTGCACACATTCATTGCACAAACACACTGCACGTATTTATACAATGACAAGAGCTTTTTTTCATTCATTCAATACGTCTAGCTTAACTCATTCATTCAATCAAAAAAACTGTACCTGCTAAATGGAATTAGTAGACCTTCTATCATTTATTCAATGTCACGAGCTTTACGCTTGAATCAAAGAAGAAACCTGCATTCATTCCGTTATTGAATCAAACTTCAATTCCAGATGCAATGAATCAACCTTTACTCTTTGATACAATGAAAGAAACGATACTTTTATTTTCTCAATCAAACTGCGTTCATTCATTCATTGAATAATCCCTCAATCATTGATTCAATGAAACAAACTTAATTCATTCATTTAGTAGATCTAACTGCATGCATTCATTCAATGAAGCAAACTGCACTTATCCATTCAGTAAAAAAGGTTGCACGTGTAATCGAAAAAGTATGGTTTCTGCCAATCGTGGAATGCCATGAGCTTAAAGCATTTATTCAGTGAAACAAACTACACACATTCATTCAATGAAATAAATGTTCCGTGTGAATTCAAAGTGTAGACATCTCTCTTTCATTCAATTTGTCAAGCTTAACTCATTCTTTCAATCAAGCAAACTTTCAGTGTTCACTTCAAGCTTCTATCATTCATTCCTTGCCACGAGTTTAACGCATTCACTCAATGAAATAAACTGCACACATTCACTTCAAGCTTATATCATTCATTCCTTGCCACGAGTTTAAAGCATTTACTCAATGAAACAAACTGCACACATTCATTCTTTGAAACAGACTGCACGTATTTATACAATGACTAGAGCTTTTTTCATTCATTCAATACGTCTAGCTTAACTCATTCATTCGAAGAAACAAACTGCACCTCCTAAATTGAATTAGTAGAGATTCTATCATTTATTCAATGTCACGAGCTTTACGCTTGAATCAAAGAAGTAACCTGCATTCATTCCGTTATTGAATCAAACTTCAATTCCAGATGCAATGAATCAACCTTTACTCTTGATACAATGAAAGAAACGATTCTTTTATTTTCTCAATCAAACTGCGTTCATTAATTCAATGAATCAAACTGCGTTCATTCATTCATTGAATAATCCTTCAATCATTGATTCAGTGAAACAAACTTAATTCATTCATTTAGTAGAGCTAACTGCATTCTTTCATTCAATGAAGCAAACTGCACTTATCCATTCAGTAAAACACGTGTAATCGAAACAGTATGGGTTCTGCCAATCGTGGAATGCCATGAGCTTAAAGCATTTATTCAGTGAAACCAACTGCACACATTCATTCTTTGAAACACAGTGCACGTATTTATACAATGACTAGAGCTTTTCTTCACACATTCAATACGTCTAGCTTAACTCATTCATTCGATCAAACAAACTGTACCTTATAAATGGAATTAGTAGAGCTTCTATCATTTATTCAATGTCTCGAGCTTTACGCTTTCAATCAATGAAAAACACTGCATTCATTCCGTTATTGAATCAAACTTCAATTCCAGATGCAATGAATCAACCGTTTCTGTTTGATACAATGAAATAAACTATTCTTTTATTTTCTCAATCAAACTGCGTTCATTCATACATTGAATAATCCTTCAATCATTGATTCAATGAAACAAACATAATTCATTCATGTAGTGAATCTAACTGCATTCATTCCTTCAATGAAGCAGACTGCACTTATCCATTCAGCAAACCACGCTGCACGTGTAATCGAAACAGTATGGTTTCTGCCAATCGTGGAATGCCATGAGCTTAAAGCATTTATTCAATGAAACAAACTACACACATTCATTCAATTAAATAAATGTTACGCATGATTTCAACGAATACACATCACTCATTCATTCAATGTGTCAATTTGAACTCATTCTTTCAATCAAGCAAACTTTCAGTGTTCACTTCAAGCTCCTATCATTCATTCCTTGCCACGAGTTGAACGCATTCACTCAATGAAACAAACTGCATTCATTCCGTTGTTGAATCAAACTTCAATTCCAGATGCAATGAATCAACCGTTACTCTTTGACTCAATGAAATATACTATTCTTTTATTTTGTCAATCACACTGCGTTCATTAATTCAATGAATCAAACTGCGTTCATTCATTCATTGAATAATCCTTCAATCAAACAAACTTAATTCATTCATTTAGTGGATCTAACTGCGTTCATTAATTCAATGAAGCAAACTGCACTTATCCATTCAGTAAAACACGTGTAATCGAAACAGTATGGGTTCTGCCAATCGTGGAATGCCATGAGCTTAAAGCATTTATTCAGTGAAAAAAACTGCACAAATTCATTGCACAATCACACTGCACGTATTTATACAATGACAAGAGCTTTTTTTCGTTCATTCAATACGTCTAGCTTAACTCATTCATTCAATCAAACAAACTGTACCTGCTAAAAGGAATTAGTAGAGCTTCTATCATTTATTCAATGTCACGAGCTTTACGCTTTCAATCAATGAAAAAAACTGCATTCATTCCGTTATTGAATCAAACTTCAATTCCAGATGCAATGAATCAACCGTTACTCTTTGATACAATGAAAGAAACTATTATTTTATATTCTCAATCAAACTGCGTTCATTCATTCATTGAATAATCCTTCAATCATTGATTCAATGAAACAAACTTAATTCATTCATTTAGTAGATCTAACTGCATGCATTCATTCAATGAAGCAAACTGCACTTATCCATTCAGTAAAACACGTTGCACGTGTAATCGAAACAGTATGGTTTCTGCCAATCGTGGAATGCCATGAGCTTAAAGCATTTATTCAGTGAAACAAACTACACACATTCATTCAATGAAATAAATGTTTCGTGTGAATTCAAAGTGTAGACATCTCTCATTCATTCAATTTGTCAAGCTTAACTCATTCATTCAAACAAGCAAACTTTCAGTGTTCACTTCAAGCTTCAATCATTCATTCCTTCCCACGAGTTTAACGCATTCACTCAATGAAACAAACTGCACACATTCATTCTTTGAAACAGACTGCACGTATTTATACAATGACTAGAGCTATTTTCATTCATTCAATACGTCTAGCTAAACTCATTCATTCGAAGAAACAAACTGCACCTCCGAAATTGAATTAGTAGAGATTCTATCATTTATTCAATGTCACGAGCTTTACGCTTGAATAAAAGAAGAAACCTGCATTGATTCCGTTGTTGAATCAAACTTCAATTCCAGATGCAATGAATCAACCGTTACTCTTTGACTCAATGAAATAAACTATTCTTTTATTTTGTCAATCACACTGCGTTCATTAATTCAATGAATCAAACTGCGTTCATTCATTCATTGAATAATCCTTCAATCATTGATTCAATGAAACAAACTTAATTCATTTATTGAGTGGATCTAACTGCATTCATTCCTTCAATGAAGCAGACTGCACTTATCCATTCAGCAAAACACGCTGCACCTGTAATCGAAACAGTATGGTTTCTGCCAATCATGGAATTCCATGAGCTTAAAACATTTTTTCAGTGAAACAAACTACACACATTCATTCAATGAAATAAATGTTACGTGTGAATACAAAGAGTAGACATTTCTCATTCATTTAATATGTCAAGCTGAAATCACTCTTTCAATCAAGCAAACTGTAAGTGTTCACTTCAACTTTCTATCATTCATTCCTTGCCACGAGTTTAACGCATTCATTCAATGAAACAAACTGCACACATTCATTCTTTGAAACAGACTGCACGTATTAGCACAATGAATAGAGCTTTTTCATTCATTCAATGTGTCTAGCTTAACTCATTCATTAGATGAAACAAACTGCACCTGCTAATTGTATTAGTTGAGCTTCTATCATTAATTCAATGTTTCGATCTTAACGCATTCACCCAATGAAACAAAGTGCACACAGTCATTCTTAGAAACATACTGCAAGTACTAATTCAATGAGTAGAGCTTTTTTTAATTCATGTAATGTGTCTAGCTTAATGCATTCATCCGATGAAACAAACTGCACATGCTAATTGAATTATTAGAGCTTCTACCATGTATTCAATGTCTCGATCTTAACGATTTCATTCAATGAACAAACTGCATTCATTCCTTTACTGAATCAAGTTTCAATCTCTGATGCAATAAATCAAACGTTACTCTTTGATTCAATGAAATAAACCAGTCTTTCATTCATACAATGAAACTGCAGTGACTCATTTACTGAAATACAGTTAATTCAATGAGTAGAGCTTTTGCTCTTCGTTCAATGCCAGGAACGGAACACATTCTTTCAACGAAACAAACTGCGTTCATTCATTTAATGAATAAAACTCCAATCATTGATTCAATGAAACATTCTTAATTCATTCATTTTGTAGATCTAACTGCATTCATTCATTCAATGAAGCAGACTGCACTTATCCATTCAGCAAAACACGCTGCACGTGTAATCGAAACAGTATGGTTTCTGCCAATCGTGGAATGCCATGAGCTTAAAGCATTTATTCAGTGAAACCAACTGCACACATTCATTCTTTGAAACACAGTGCACGTATTTATACAATGACTAGAGCTTTTCTTCACACATTCAATACGTCTAGCTTAACTCATTCATTCGATTAAACAAACTGTACCTGCTAAATGGAATTAGTAGAGCTTCTATCATTTATTCAATGTCTCGAGCTTTACGCTTTCAATCAATGAAAAAAACTGCATTCATTCCGTTATTGAATCAAACATCAATTCCAGATGCAATGAATCAACCGTTTCTGTTTGATACAATGAAATAAACTATTCTTTTAATTTCTCAATCAAACTGCGTTCATTCATTCATTGAATAATCCTTCAATCATTGATTCAATGAAACAAACTTAATTCATTCATTTAGTGAATCTAACTGCATTCATTCCTTCAATGAAGCAGACTGCACTTATCCATTCAGCAAAACACGCTGCACGTGTAATCGAAACAGTATGGTTTCTGCCAATCGTGGAATGCCATGAGATTAAAGTATTTATTCAATGAAATAAACTATCACTCATTCATTCAATGTGTCAATTTGAACTCATTCATTCAATCAAGCAAACTTTCAGTGTTCACTTCAAGCTCCTATCATTCATTCCTTGCCACGAGTTGAACGCATTCACTCAATGAAACAAACTGCATTCATCCCGTTGTTGAATCAAACTTCAATTCCAGATGCAATGAATCAACCGTTACTCTTTGACTCAATGAAATATACTATTCTTTTATTTTGTCAATCACACTGCGTTCATTAATTCAATGAATCAAACTGCGTTCATTCATTCATTGAATAATCCTTCAATCAAACAAACTTAATTCATTCATTTAGTGGATCTAACTGCGTTCATTAATTCAATGAAGCAAACTGCACTTATCCATTCAGTAAAACACGTGTAATCGAAACAGTATGGGTTCTGCCAATCGTGGAATGCCATGAGCTTAAAGCATTTATTCAGTGAAAAAAACTGAACAAATTCATTGCACAATCACACTGCACGTATTTATACAATGACAAGAGCTTTTTTTCGTTCATTCAATACGTCTAGCTTAACTCATTCATTCAATCAAACAAACTGTACCTGCTAAATGGAATTAGTAGAGCTTCTATCATTTATTCAATGTCTCGAGCTTTACGCTTTCAATCAATGAAAAAAACTGCATTCATTCCGTTATTGAATCAAACTTCAATTCCAGATGCAATGAATCAACCGTTACTCTTTGATACAATGAAAGAAACTATTATTTTATATTCTCAATCAAACTGCGTTCATTAATTCAATGAATCAAACTGCGTTCATTAATTCCTTCAATAATCCTTCAATCATTGATTCAATGAAACAAACTTAATTCATTCATTTAGTAGATCTAACTGCATGCATTCATTCAATGAAGCAAACTGCACTTATCCATTCAGTAAAACACGTTGCACGTGTAATCGAAACAGTATGGTTTCTGCCAATCGTGGAATGCCATGAGCTTAAAGCATTTATTCAGTGAAACAAACTACACACATTCATTCAATGACATAAATGTTTCGTGTGAATTCAAAGTGTAGACATCTCTCATTCATTCAATTTGTCAAGCTTAACTCATTCTTTCAAACAAGCAAACTTTCAGTGTTCACTTCAAGCTTCAATCATTCATTCCTTCCCACGAGTTTAACGCATTCACTCAATGAAACAAACTGCACACATTCACTTCAAGCTTATATCATCATTCCTTGCCACGAGTATAAAGCATTCACTCAATGAAACAAAATGCACACATTCATTCTTTGAAACAGACTGCACGTATTTATACAATGACTAGAGCTTTTTTCATTCATTCAATACGTGTAGCTTAACTCATTCATTCGAAGAAACAAACTGCACCTCCGAAATTGAATTAGTAGAGATTCTATCATTTATTCAATGTCACGAGCTTTACGCTTGAATAAAAGAAGAAACCTGCATTGATTCCGTTGTTGAATCAAACTTCAATTCCAGATGCAATGAATCAACCGTTACTCTTTGACTCAATGAAATAAACTATTCTTTTATTTTGTCAATCACACTGCGTTCATTAATTCAATGAATCAAACTGCGTTCATTCATTCATTGAATAATCCTTCAATCATTGATTCAATGAAACAAACTTAATTCATTTATTGAGTGGATCTAACTGCATTCATTCCTTCAATGAAGCAGACTGCACTTATCCATTCAGCAAAACACGCTGCACCTGTAATCGAAACAGTATGGTTTCTGCCAATCATGGAATTCCATGAGCTTAAAACATTTTTTCAGTGAAACAAACTACACACATTCATTCAATGAAATAAATGTTACGTGTGAATACAAAGAGTAGACATTTCTCATTCATTTAATTTGTCAAGCTGAAATCACTCTTTCAATCAAGCAAACTGTAAGTGTTCACTTCAACTTTCTATCATTCATTCCTTGCCACGAGTTTAACGCATTCATTCAATGAAACAAACAGCACACATTCATTCTTTGAAACAGACTGCACGTATTAGCACAATGAATGGAGCTTATTCATTCATTCAATGTGTCTAGCTTAACTCATTCATTAGATGAAACAAACTGCACCTGCTCATTGAATTAGTTGAGCTTCTATCATTAATTCAATGTTTCGATCTTAACGCATTCACCCAATGAAACAAAGTGCACACAGTCATTCTTAGAAACATACTGCAAGTACTAATTCAATGAGTAGAGCTTTTTTTAATTCATGTAATGTGTCTAGCTTAATGCATTCATCCGATGAAACAAACTGCACATGCTAATTGAATTATTAGAGCTTCTACCATTTATTCAATGTCTCGATCTTAACGATTTCATTCAATGAACAAACTGCATTCATTCCTTTACTGAATCAAGTTTCAATCCCTGATGCAATAAATCAAACGTTACTCTTTGATTCAATGAAATAAACCAGTCTTTCATTCATACAATGAAACTGCAGTGACTCATTTACTGAAATACAGTTAATTCAATGAGTTGAGCTTTTGCTCTTCGTTCAATGCCAGGAACGTAACACATTCTTTCAACGAAACAAACTGCGTTCATTCATTTAATGAATAAAACTTCAATCATGATTCAATGAACATTCTTAATTCATTCATTTTGTAGATCTAACTGCATTCATTCCTTCAATGAAGCAGACTGCACTTATCCATTCAGCAAAACACGCTGCACGTGTAATCGAAACAGTATGGTTTCTGCCAATCGTGGAATGCCATGAGCTTAAAGCATTTATTCAGGGAAACCAACTGCACACATTCATTCTTTGAAACACAGTGCACGTATTTATACAATGACTAGAGCTTTTCTTCACTCATTCAATACGTCTAGCTTAACTCATTCATTCAATCAAACAAACTGTACCTGCTAAATGGAATTAGTAGAGCTTCTATCATTTATTCAATGTCTCGAGTTTTACGCTTTCAATCAATGAAAAAAACTGCATTCATTCCGTTATTGAATCAAACTTCAATTCCAGATGCAATGAATCAACCGTTACTCTTTGATACAATGAAAGAAACTATTATTTTATATTCTCAATCAAACTGCGTTCATTAATTCAATGAATCAAACTGCGTTCATCCATTCATTGAATAATCCTTCAATCATTGATTCAATGAAACAAACTTAATTCATTCATTTAGTAGATCTAACTGCATGCATTCATTCAATGAAGCAAACTGCACTTATCCATTCAGTAAAACACGTTGCACGTGTAATCGAAACAGTATGGTTTCTGCCAATCGTGGAATGCCATGAGCTTAAAGCATTTATTCAGTGAAACAAACTACACACATTCATTCAATGAAATAAATGTTCCGTGTGAATTCAAAGTGTAGACATCTCTCATTCATTCAATTTGTCAAGCTTAACTCATTCTTTCAATCAAGCAAACTTTCAGTGTTCACTTCAAGCTTCTATCATTCATTCCTTGCCACGAGTTTAACGCATTCACTCAATGAAACAAACTGCACAATTTCACTTCAAGCTTATATCATTCATTCCTTGCCACGAGTTTAAAGCATTCACTCAATGAAACAAACTGCACACATTCATTCTTTGAAACAGACCGCACGTATTTATACAATGACTAGAGCTTTTTTCATTCATTCAATACGTCTAGCTAAACTCATTCATTCGAAGATACAAACTGCACCTCCTAAATTGAATTAGTAGAGACTCTATCATTTATTCAATGTCAGGAGCTTTACGCTTGAATCAAAGAAGCAACCTGCATTCATTCCGTTATTGAATCAAACTTCAATTCCAGATGCAATGAATCAACCTTTACTCTTTGATACAATGAAAGAAACGATTCTTTTATTTTCTCAATCAAACTGCGTTCATTAATTCAATGAATCAAACTGCGTTCATTCATTCATTGAATAATCCTTCAATCATTGATTCAATGAAACAAACTTAATTCATTCATTTAGTAGATCTAACTGCATTCATTCATTCAATGAAGCAAACTGCACTTATCCATTCAGTAAAAAACGTTGCACGTCTAATCGAAAAAGTACGATATCTGCCAATCGAGGAATGCCATGAGCTTAAAGCATTTATTCAGTGAAACAAACTACACACATTCATTCAATGAAATAAATGTTTCGTGTGAATTCAAAGTGTAGACATCTCTCATTCATTCAATTTGTCAAGCTTAACTCATTCTTTCAATCAAGCAAACTTTCAGTGTTCACTTCAAGCTTCTATCATTCATTCCTTGCCACGAGTTTAACGCATTCACTCAATGAAATAAACTGCACACATTCACTTCAAGCTTATATCATTCATTCCTTGCCACGAGTTTAAAGCATTCACTCAATGAAACAAACTGCACATTTATTCTTTGAGACAGACTGCACGTATTTATACAATGACTAGAGCTTTTTTCATTCATTCAATACGTCTAGCTTAACTCATTCATTCGAAGAAACAAACTGCCCCTCCTAAATTGAATTAGTAGAGATTCTAACATTTATTCAATGTCAGGAGCTTTACGCTTGAATCAAAGAAGCAACCTGCATTCATTCCGTTATTGAATCAAACTACAATTCCAGATGCAATGAATCAACCTTTACTCTTTGATACAATGAAAGAAACTATTCTTTTATTTTCTCAATCAAACTGCGTTCATTAATTCAATGAATCAAACTGCGTTCATTCAATCATTGATTCAATTAAACAAACTTAATTCATTCATTTAGTAGAGCTAACTGCATTCTTTCATTCAATGAAGCAAACTGCACTTATCCATTCAGTAAAACACGTTTAATCGAAACAGTATGGGTTCTGCCAATCGTGGAATGCAATGAGCTTAAAGCATTTATTCAGTGAAACAAACTGCACACATTCATTCTTTGAAACACACTGCACGTATTTATACAATGACTACAGCTGTTTTTCATTCATTCGATGCGTCTGGCTTAACTCATTCATTCGATCAAACAAACTGCACCTGCTAAATGGAATTAGTAGAGCTTCTATCATTTATTCAATGTATCGAGCTTTACGCTTTCAATCAATGAAAAAAGCTGCATTCTTTCCGTTATTGAATCAATCTTCAATTCCAGGTGCAATGAATCAACCGTTACTCTTTGATACAATGAAAGGAACTATTATTTAATATTCTCAATCTAACTGCTTTCATTAATTCAATGAATCACACTGCGTTCATTCATTCATTGAATAATCCTTCAATCATTGATTCAATAAAACAAACTTAATTCATTCATTTAGTAGAGCTAACTGCATTCTTTCATTCAATGAAGCAAACTGCACTTATCCATTCAGCAAAACACGCTGCACGTGTAATCGAAACAGTATGGTTTCTGCCAATCGTGGAATGCCATGAGATTTAAGCATTTATTCAATGAAACAACCTACACACATTCATTCAATTAAATAAATGTTACGCATGATTTCAAAGAATAGACATCACTCATTCATTCAATGTGTCAATTTGAACTCATTCTTTCAATCAAGCAAACTTTCAGTGTTCACTTCAAGCTTCTATCATTCATTCCTTGCCACGAGTTGAACGCATTCACTCAATGAAACAAACTGCATTCATTCCGTTGTTGAATCAAACTTCAATTCCAGATGCAATGAATCAACCGTTACTCTTTGACTCAATGAAATATACTATTCTTTTATTTTGTGAATCACACTGCGTTCATTAATTCAATGATTCAAACTGCGTTCATTCATTCATTGAATAATCCTTCAATCATTGATTCAATGAAACAAACTTAATTCATTCATTTAGTAGATCTAACTGCATGCATTCATTCAATGAAGCAAACTGCACTTATCCATTCAGTAAAAAACGTTGCACGTGTAATCGAAAAAGTATGATTTCTGCCAATTGAGGAATGCCATGAGCTTCAAGCATTTATTCAGTGAAACAAACTACACACATTCATTCAATTAAATAAATGTTACGCATGATTTCAAAGAATAGACATCACTCATTCATTCAATGTGTCAATTTGAACTCATTCTTTCAATCAAGCAAACTGTAAGTGTTCACTTCAAGCTTCTATCATTCATTCCTTGCCACGAGTTTAACGCATTCACTCAATGAAATAAACTGCACACATTCACTTCAAGCTTATATCATTCATTCCTTGCCACGAGTTTAAAGCATTTACTCAATGAAACAAACAGCACACATTCATTCTTTGAAACAGACTGCACGTATTTATACAATGACTAGAGCTATTTTCATTCATTCAATACGTCTAGCTAAACTCATTCATTCGAAGAAACAAACTGCACCTCCTAAATTGAATTAGTAGAGATTCTAACATTTATTCAATGTCACGAGATTTACGCTTGAATCAAAGAAGCAACCTGCATTCTGTTATTGAATCAAACTTCAATTCCAGATGCAATGAATCAACCTTTACTCTTTGATACAATGAAAGAAACTATTCTTTTATTTTCTCAATCAAACTGCGTTCATTAATTCAATGAATCAAACTGCGTTCATTCAATCATTGATTCAATGAAACAAACTTAATTCATTCATTTAGTAGAGCTAACTGCATTCTTTCATTCAATGAAGCAAACTGCACTTATCCATTCAGTAAAACACGTGTAATCGAAACAGTATGGGTTCCGCCAATCGTGGAATGCCATGAGCTTAAAGCATTTATTCAGTGAAACAAACTGCACACATTTATTGCACAAACACACTGCACGTATTTATACAATGACTAGAGCTTTTTTTCATTCATTCAATGCGTCTAGCTTAACTCATTCATTCGATCAAACAAACTGCACCTGCTAAATGGAATTAGTAGAGCTTCTATCATTTATTCAATGTCTCGAGCTTTACGCTTTCAATCAATGAAAAACACTGCATTCATTCCGTTATTGAATCAAACTTCAATTCCAGATGCAATGAATCAACCGTTTCTCTTTGATACGATGAAAGAAACTATTCTTTTATTTTCTCAATCAAACTGCGTTCATTCATTCATTGAATAATCCTTCAATCATTGCTTCAATGAAACAAACTTATTTCATTCATTTAGTGAATCTAACTGCATTCATTCCTTCAATGAAGCAGACTGCACTTATCCATTCAGCAAAACACGCTGCACGTGTAATCGAAACAGTATGGTTTCTGCCAATCGTGGAATGCCATGAGATTAAAGCATTTATTCAATGAAACAAACTACACACATTCATTCAATTAAATAAATGTTACGCATGATTTCAAAGAATAGACATCACTCATTCATTCAATGTGTCAATTTGAACTCATTCTTTCAATCAAGCAAACTTTCAGTGTTCACTTCAAGCTTCTATCATTCATTCCTTGCCACGAGTTGAACGCATTCACTCAATGAAACAAACTGCATTCATTCCGTTGTTGAATCAAACTTCAATTCCAGATGCAATGAATCAACCGTTACTCTTTGACTCAAATACTATTCTTTTATTTTGTCACTCACACTGCGTTCATTAATTCAATGATTCAAACTGCGTTCATTCATTCATTGAATAATCCTTCAATCAAACAAACTTAATTCATTCATTTAGTGGATCTAACTGCGTTCATTAATTCAATGAAGCAAACTGCACTTATCCATTCAGTAAAACACGTGTAATCGAAACAGTATGGGTTCTGCCAATCGTGGAATGCCATGAGCTTAAAGCATTTATTCAGTGAAAAAAACTGAAAAAATTCATTGCATAAACTATTATTTTATATTCTCAATCAAACTGCGTTTATTCATTCATTGAATAATCCTTCAATCATTGATTCAATGAAACAAACTTAATTCATTCATGTAGTGAATCTAACTGCATGTATTCATTCAATGAAGCAAACTGCACTATCCATTCAGTAAAACACGTTGCACGTGTAATCGAAACAGTATGATTTCTGCCAATCGTGGAATGCCATGAGCTTAAAGCATTTATTCGGTGAAACAAACTACACACATTCATTCAATGAAATAAATGTTTCGTGTGAATTCAAATTGTAGACATCTCTCATTCATTCAATTTGTCAAGCTTAACTCATTCTTTCAATCAAGCAAACTGTAAGTGTTCACTTCAAGCTTCTATCATTCATTCCTTGCCACGAGTTTAACGCATTCACTCAATGAAATAAACTGCACACATTCACTTCAAGCTTATATCATTCATTCCTTGCCATGAATTTAAAGCATTCACTCAATGAAACAAACTGAACACATTCATTCTTTAAAACAGACTGCACGTATTTATTCAATGACTAGAGCTTTTTTCATTCATTCAATACGTCTAGCTTAACTCATTCATTCGAAGAAACAAACTGCACCTCCTAAATTGAATTAGTAGAGATTCTATCATTTATTCAATGTCACGAGCTTTACGCTTGAATCAATGAAGAAACCTGCATTCGTTCCGTTATTGAATCAAACTTCAATTCCAGATGCAATGAATCAACCTTTACTCTTTGATACAATGAAAGAAACTATTCTTTTATTTTCTCAATCAAACTGCGTACATTAATTCAATGAATCAAACTGCGTTCATTCATTCATTGAATAATCCTTCAATCATTGATTCAATGAAACAAACTTAATTCATTCATTTAGTAGAGCTAACTGCATTCTTTCATTCAATGAAGGAAACTGCACTTATCCATTCAGTAAAACACGTGTAATCGAAACAGTATGGGTTCTGCCAATCGTGGAATGCCATGAGCTTAAAACATTTTTTCAGTGAAACAAACTACACACATTCATTCAATGAAATAAATGTTACGTCTGAATTCAAAGAGTAGACATTTCTCATTCATTTAATATGTCAAGCTGAAATCACTCTTTCAATCAAGCAAACTGTAAGTGTTCACTTCAACTTTCTATCATTCATTCCTTGCCACGAGTTTTACGCATTCATTCAATGAAACAAACTGCACACATTCATTCTTTGAAACAGACTGCACGTATTAACACAATGAATAGAGCTTTTTCATTCATTCAATGTGTCTAGCTTAACTCATTCATTCGATGAAACAAACTGCACCTGCTAATTGAATTAGTTGAGCTTCTATCATTAATTCAATGTTTGGATCTTAACGCATTCACCCAATGAAACAAAGTGCACACAGTCATTCTTAGAAACATACTGCAAGTACTAATTCAATGAGTAGAGCTTTTTTTAATTCATGTAATGTGTCTAGCTTAATGCATTCATCCGATGAAACAAACTGCACATGCTAATTGAATTATTAGAGCTTCTACCATGTATTCAATGTCTCGATCTTAACGATTTCATTCAATGAACAAACTGCATTCATTCCTTTACTGAATCAAGTTTCAATCCCTGATGCAATAAATCAAACGTTACTCTTTGGTTCAATGAAATAAACCAGTCTTTCATTCATACAATGAAACTGCAGTGACTCATTTACTGAAATACAGTTAATTCAATGAGTAGAGCTTTTGCTCTTCGTTCAATGCCAGGAACGGAACACATTCTTTCAACGAAACAAACTGCGTTCATTCATTTAATGAATAAAACTTCAATCATTGATTCAATGAAACATTCTTAATTCATTCATTTTGTAGATCTAACTGCATTCATTCATTCAATGAAGCAGACTGCACTTATCCATTCAGCAAAACACGCTGCACGTGTAATCGAAACAGTATGGTTTCTGCCAATCGTGGAATGCCATGAGCTTAAAGCATTTATTCAGTGAAAAAAACTGAAAAAATTCATTGCATAAACTATTATTTTATATTCTCAATCAAACTGCGTTTATTCATTCATTGAATAATCCTTCAATCATTGATTCAATGAAACAAACTTAATTCATTCATGTAGTGAATCTAACTGCATGTATTCATTCAATGAAGCAAACTGCACTATCCATTCAGTAAAACACGTTGCACGTGTAATCGAAACAGTATGATTTCTGCCAATCGTGGAATGCCATGAGCTTAAAGCATTTATTCGGTGAAACAAACTACACACATTCATTCAATGAAATAAATGTTTCGTGTGAATTCAAATTGTAGACATCTCTCATTCATTCAATTTGTCAAGCTTAACTCATTCTTTCAATCAAGCAAACTGTAAGTGTTCACTTCAAGCTTCTATCATTCATTCCTTGCCACGAGTTTAACGCATTCACTCAATGAAATAAACTGCACACATTCACTTCAAGCTTATATCATTCATTCCTTGCCATGAATTTAAAGCATTCACTCAATGAAACAAACTGAACACATTCATTCTTTAAAACAGACTGCACGTATTTATTCAATGACTAGAGCTTTTTTCATTCATTCAATACGTCTAGCTTAACTCATTCATTCGAAGAAACAAACTGCACCTCCTAAATTGAATTAGTAGAGATTCTATCATTTATTCAATGTCACGAGCTTTACGCTTGAATCAATGAAGAAACCTGCATTCGTTCCGTTATTGAATCAAACTTCAATTCCAGATGCAATGAATCAACCTTTACTCTTTGATACAATGAAAGAAACTATTCTTTTATTTTCTCAATCAAACTGCGTACATTAATTCAATGAATCAAACTGCGTTCATTCATTCATTGAATAATCCTTCAATCATTGATTCAATGAAACAAACTTAATTCATTCATTTAGTAGAGCTAACTGCATTCTTTCATTCAATGAAGGAAACTGCACTTATCCATTCAGTAAAACACGTGTAATCGAAACAGTATGGGTTCTGCCAATCGTGGAATGCCATGAGCTTAAAACATTTTTTCAGTGAAACAAACTACACACATTCATTCAATGAAATAAATGTTACGTCTGAATTCAAAGAGTAGACATTTCTCATTCATTTAATATGTCAAGCTGAAATCACTCTTTCAATCAAGCAAACTGTAAGTGTTCACTTCAACTTTCTATCATTCATTCCTTGCCACGAGTTTTACGCATTCATTCAATGAAACAAACTGCACACATTCATTCTTTGAAACAGACTGCACGTATTAACACAATGAATAGAGCTTTTTCATTCATTCAATGTGTCTAGCTTAACTCATTCATTCGATGAAACAAACTGCACCTGCTAATTGAATTAGTTGAGCTTCTATCATTAATTCAATGTTTGGATCTTAACGCATTCACCCAATGAAACAAAGTGCACACAGTCATTCTTAGAAACATACTGCAAGTACTAATTCAATGAGTAGAGCTTTTTTTAATTCATGTAATGTGTCTAGCTTAATGCATTCATCCGATGAAACAAACTGCACATGCTAATTGAATTATTAGAGCTTCTACCATTTATCCAATGTCTCGATCTTAACGATTTCATTCAATGAACAAACTGCATTCATTCCTTTACTGAATCAAGTTTCAATCCCTGATGCAATAAATCAAACGTTACTCTTTGGTTCAATGAAATAAACCAGTCTTTCATTCATACAATGAAACTGCAGTGACTCATTTACTGAAATACAGTTAATTCAATGAGTAGAGCTTTTTCTCTTCGTTCAATGCCAGGAACGGAACACATTCTTTCAACGAAACAAACTGCGTTCATTCATTTAATGAATAAAACTTCAATCATTGATTCAATGAAACATTCTTAATTCATTCATTTTGTAGATCTAACTGCATTCATTCATTCAATGAAGCAGACTGCACTTATCCATTCAGCAAAACACGCTGCACGTGTAATCGAAACAGTATGATTTCTGCCAATCCTGGAATGCCATGAGCTTAAAGCATTTATTCAGTGAAACAAACTGCACACATTCATTCTTTGAAACACAATGCACGTATTTATACAATGACTAGACCTTTTCTTCACTCATTCAATACGTCTAGCTTAACTCATTCATTCGATCAAACAAACTGTACCTGCTAAATGGAATTAGTAGAGCTTCTATCATTTATTCAATGTCTCGAGCTTTACGCTTTCAATCAATGAAAAACACTGCATTCATTCCGTTATTGAATCAACCGTTTCTGTTTGATACAATGAAAGAAACTATTCTTTTATTTTCTCAATCAAACTGCGTTCATTCATTCATTGAATAATCCTTCAATCATTGATTCAATGAAGCAAACTTAATTCATTCATTTAGTGAATCTAACTGCATTCATTCCTTCAATGAAGCAGACTGCACTTATCCATTCAGCAAAACACGGTGTAATCGAAACAGTATGGTTTCTGCCAATCGTGGAATGCCATGAGATTAAAGCATTTATTCAATGAAACAAACTACACACATTCATTCAATTAAATAAATGTTACGCATGATTTCAAAGAATAGACATCACTCATTCATTCAATGTGTCAATTTGAACTCATTCTTTCAATCAAGCAAACTTTCAGTGTTTACTTCAAACTTCTATCATTCATTCCTTGCCACGAGTTCAACGCATTCACTCAATGAAACAAACTGCATTCATTCCGTTGTTGAATCAAACTTCAATTCCAGATGCAATGAATCAACCGTTACTCTTTGACTCAATGAAATAAACTATTCTTTTATTTTGTCAATCACACTGCGTTCATTAATTCAATGAATCAAACTGCGTTCATTCATTCATTGAATAATCCTTCATACAAACAAACTTAATTCATTCATTTAGTGGATCTAACTGCGTTCATTAATTCAATGAAGCAAACTGCACTTATCCATTCAGTAAAACACGTGTAATCGAAACAGTATGGGTTCTGCCAATCGTGGAATGCCATGAGCTTAAAGCATTTATTCAGTGAAAAAAACTGCACAAATTCATTGCACAATCACACTGCACGTATTTATACAATGACAAGAGCTTTTTTTCATTCATTCAATACGTCTAGCTTAACTCATTCATTCAATCAAACAAACTGTACCTGCTAAATGGAATTAGTAGAGCTTCTATCATTTATTCAATGTCTCGAGCTTTACGCTTTCAATCAATGAAAACAACTGCATTCATTCCGTTATTGAATCAAATTTCAATTCCAGATGCAATTAATCAACCGTTACTCTTTGATACAATGAAAGAAACTATTATTTTATATTCTCAATCAAACTGCGTTTATTAATTCAATGAATCAAACTGCGTTCATTCATTCATTGAATAATCCTTCAATCATTGATTCAATGAAACAAACTTAATTCATTCATTTAGTAGATCTAACTGCATGTATTCATTCAATGAAGCAAACTGCACTATCCATTCAGTAAAACACGTTGCACGTGTAATCGAAACAGTATGATTTCTGCCAATCGTGGAATGCCATGAGCTTAAAGCATTTATTCGGTGAAACAAACTACACACATTCATTCAATGAAATAAATGTTTCGTGTGAATTCAAAGTGTAGACATCTCTCATTCATTCAATTTGTCAAGCTTAACTCATTCTTTCAATCAAGCAAACTGTAAGTGTTCACTTCAAGCTTCTATCATTCATTCCTTGCCACGAGTTTAACGCATTCACTCAATGAAATAAACTGCACACATTCACTTCAAGCTTATATCATTCATTCCTTGCCACGAATTTAAAGCATTCACTCAATGAAACAAACTGAACACATTCATTCTTTAAAACAGACTGCACGTATTTATTCAATGACTAGAGCTTTTTTCATTCATTCAATACGTCTAGCTTAACTCATTCATTCGAAGAAACAAACTGCACCTCCTAAATTGAATTAGTAGAGATTCTATCATTTATTCAATGTCACGAGCTTTACGCTTGAATCAAAGAAGAAACCTGCATTCGTTCCGTTATTGAATCAAACTTCAATTCCAGATGCAATGAATCAACCTTTACTCTTTGATACAATGAAAGAAACTATTCTTTTATTTTCTCAATCAAACTGCGTACATTAATTCAATGAATCAAACTGCGTTCATTCATTCATTGAATAATCCTTCAATCATTGATTCAATGAAACAAACTTAATTCATTCATTTAGTAGAGCTAACTGCATTCTTTCATTCAATGAAGGAAACTGCACTTATCCATTCAGTAAAACACGTGTAATCGAAACAGTATGGGTTCTGCCAATCGTGGAATGCCATGAGCTTAAAACATTTTTTCAGTGAAACAAACTACACACATTCATTCAATGAAATAAATGTTACGTCTGAATTCAAAGAGTAGACATTTCTCATTCATTTAATATGTCAAGCTGAAATCACTCTTTCAATCAAGCAAACTGTAAGTGTTCACTTCAACTTTCTATCATTCATTCCTTGCCACGAGTTTTACGCATTCATTCAATGAAACAAACTGCACACATTCATTCTTTGAAACAGACTGCACGTATTAACACAATGAATAGAGCTTTTTCATTCATTCAATGTGTCTAGCTTAACTCATTCATTCGATGAAACAAACTGCACCTGCTAATTGAATTAGTTGAGCTTCTATCATTAATTCAATGTTTGGATCTTAACGCATTCACCCAATGAAACAAAGTGCACACAGTCATTCTTAGAAACATACTGCAAGTACTAATTCAATGAGGAGAGCTTTTTTTAATTCATGTAATGTGTCTAGCTTAATGCATTCATCCGATGAAACAAACTGCACATGCTAATTGAATTATTAGAGCTTCTACCATTTATTCAATGTCTCGATCTTAACGATTTCATTCAATGAACAAACTGCATTCATTCCTTTACTGAATCAAGTTTCAATCCCTGATGCAATAAATCAAACGTTACTCTTTGGTTCAATGAAATAAACCAGTCTTTCATTCATACAATGAAACTGCAGTGACTCATTTACTGAAATACAGTTAATTCAATGAGTAGAGCTTTTGCTCTTCGTTCAATGCCAGGAACGGAACACATTCTTTCAACGAAACAAACTGCGTTCATTCATTTAATGAATAAAACTTCAATCATTGATTCAATGAAACATTCTTAATTCATTCATTTTGTAGATCTAACTGCATTCATTCATTCAATGAAGCAGACTGCACTTATCCATTCAGCAAAACACGCTGCACGTGTAATCGAAACAGTATGGTTTCTGCCAATCGTGGAATGCCATGAGCTTAAAGCATTTATTCAGGGAAACCAACTGCACACATTCATTCTTTGAAACACAGTGCACGTATTTATACAATGACTAGAGCTTTTCTTCACTCATTCAATACGTCTAGCTTAACTCATTCATTCGATCAAACAAACTGTACCTGCTAAATGGAATTAGTAGAGCTTCTATCATTTATTCAATGTCTCGAGCTTTACGCTTTCAATCAATGAAAAACACTGCATTCATACCGTTATTGAATCAACCGTTTCTGTTTGATACAATGAAAGAAACTATTCTTTTATTTTCTCAATCAAACTGCGTTCATTCATTCATTGAATAATCCTTCAATCATTGATTCAATGAAGCAATCTTAATTCATTCATTTAGTGAATCTAACTGCATTCATTCCTTCAATGAAGCAGACTGCACTTATCCATTCAGCAAAACACGGTGTAATCGAAACAGTATGGTTTCTGCCAATCGTGGAATGCCATGAGATTAAAGCATTTATTCAATGAAACAAACTACACACATTCATTCAATTAAATAAATGTTACGCATGATTTCAAAGAATAGACATCACTCATTCATTCAATGTGTCAATTTGAACTCATTCTTTCAATCAAGCAAACTTTCAGTGTTCACTTCAAACTTCTATCATTCATTCCTTGCCACGAGTTCAACGCATTCACTCAATGAAACAAACTGCATTCATTCCGTTGTTGAATCAAACTTCAATTCCAGATGCAATGAATCAACCGTTACTCTTTGACTCAATGAAATAAACTATTCTTTTATTTTGTCAATCACACTGCGTTCATTAATTCAATGAATCAAACTGCGTTCATTCATTCATTGAATAATCCTTCATACAAACAAACTTAATTCATTCATTTAGTGGATCTAACTGCGTTCATTAATTCAATGAAGCAAACTGCACTTATCCATTCAGTAAAACACGTGTAATCGAAACAGTATGGGTTCTGCCAATCGTGGAATGCCATGAGCTTAAAGCATTTATTCAGTGAAAAAAACTGCACAAATTCATTGCACAATCACACTGCACGTATTTATACAATGACAAGAGCTTTTTTTCATTCATTCAATACGTCTAGCTTAACTCATTCATTCAATCAAACAAACTGTACCTGCTAAATGGAATTAGTAGAGCTTCTATCATTTATTCAATGTCTCGAGCTTTACGCTTTCAATCAATGAAAACAACTGCATTCATTCCGTTATTGAATCAAATTTCAATTCCAGATGCAATTAATCAACCGTTACTCTTTGATACAGTGAAAGAAAGTATTATTTTATATTCTCAATCAAACTGCGTTTATTAATTCAATGAATCAAACTGCGTTCATTCATTCATTGAATAATCCTTCAATCATTGATTCAATGAAACAAACTTAATTCATTCATTTAGTAGATCTAACTGCATGTATTCATTCAATGAAGCAAACTGCACTATCCATTCAGTAAAACACGTTGCACGTGTAATCGAAACAGTATGATTTCTGCCAATCGTGGAATGCCATGACCTTAAAGCATTTATTCGGTGAAACAAACTACACACATTCATTCAATGAAATAAATGTTTCGTGTGAATTCAAAGTGTAGACATCTCTCATTCATTCAATTTGTCAAGCTTAACTCATTCTTTCAATCAAGCAAACTGTAAGTGTTCACTTCAAGCTTCTATCATTCATTCCTTGCCACGAGTTTAACGCATTCACTCAATGAAATAAACTGCACACATTCACTTCAAGCTTATATCATTCATTCCTTGCCACGAATTTAAAGCATTCACTCAATGAAACAAACTGAACACATTCATTCTTTGAAACAGACTGCACGTATTTATTCAATGACTAGAGATTTTTTCATTCATTCAATACGTCCAACTTAACTCATTCATTCGAAGAAACAAACTGCAACTCCTAAATTGAATTAGTAGAGATTCTATCATTTATTCAATGTCACGAGCTTTACGCTTGAATCAAAGAAGAAACCTGCATTCATTCCGTTATTGAATCAAACTTCAATTCCAGAAACAATGAATCAACCTTTACTCTTTGATACAATGAAAGAAACTATTCTTTTATTTTCTCAATCAAACTGCGTTCATTAATTCAATGAATCAAACTGCGTTCATTCAATCATTGAATAATCCTTCAATCATTGATTCAATGAAACAAACTTAATTCATTCATTTAGTAGAGCTAACTGCATTCTTTCATTCAATGAAGGAAACTGCACTTATCCATTCAGTAAAACACGTGTAATCGAAACAGTATGGGTTCTGCCAATCGTGGAATGCCATGAGCTTAAAGCATTTATTCAGTGAAACAAACTGCACACATTCATTCTTTGAAACACACTGCACGTATTTATACAATGACTAGAGCTTTTTTTCATTCATTCAATGCGTCTAGCTTAACTCATTCATTCGATCAAACAAACTGCACCTGCTAAATGGAATTAGTAGAGCTTCTATCATTTATTCAATGTCTCGAGCTTTAGGGTTTCAATCAATGAAAAACACTGCATTCATTCCGTTATTGAATCAAACTTCAATTCCAGATGCAATGAATCAACCGTTTCTCTTTGATACAATGAAAGAAACTATTCTTTTATTTTCTCAATCAAACTGCGTTCATTCATTCATTGAATAATCCTTCAATCATTGATTCAATGAAACAAACTTAATTCATTCATTTAGTGAATCTAACTGCATTCATTCCTTCAACGAAGCAGACTGCACTTATCCATTCGGCAAAACACGCTGCACGTGTAATCGAAACAGTATGGTTTCTGCCAATCGTGGAATGCCATGAGATTAAAGCATTTATTCAATGAAACAAACTACACACATTCATTCAATTAAATAAATGTTACGCATGATTTCAAAGAATAGACATCACTCATTCATTCAATGTGTCAATTTGAACTCATTCTATCAATCAAGCAAACTTTCAGTGTTCACTTCAAGCTTCTATCATTCATTCCTTGCCACGAGTTGAACGCATTCACTCAATGAAACAAACTGCATTCATTCCGTTGTTGAATCAAACTTCAATTCCAGATGCAATGAATCAACCGTTACTCTTTGACTCAAGGAAATAAACTATTCTTTTATTTTGTCAATCACACTGCGTTCATTAATTCAATCATTCAAACTGCGTTCATTCATTCATTGAATAATCCTTCAATCAAACAAACTTAATTCATTCATTTAGTGGATCTAACTGCGTTCATTAATTCAATGAAGCAAACTGCACTTATCCATTCAGTAAAACACGTGTAATCGAAACAGTATGGGTTCTGCCAATCGTGGAATGCCATGAGCTTAAAGCATTTATTCAGTGAAAAAAACTGAACAAATTCATTGCATAAACACACTGCACGTATTTGTACAATGACAAGAGCTTTTTTTCATTCATTCAATACGTCTAGCTTAACTCATTCATTCAATCAAACAAACTGTACCTGCTAAATGGAATTAGTAGAGCTTCTATCATTTATTCAATGTCTCGAGCTTTACGCTTTCAATCAATGAAAACAACTGCATTCATTCCGTTATTGAATCAAACTTCAATTCCAGATGCAATGAATCAACCGTTACTCTTTGATACAATGAAAGAAACTATTATTTTATATTCTCAATCTAACTGCGTTTATTAATTCAATGAATCAAACTGCGTTCATTCAATCATTGAATAATCCTTCAATCATTGATTCAATGAAACAAACTTAATTCATTCATTTAGTACATCTAACTGCATGCATTCATTCAATGAAGCAAACTGCACTTATCCATTCAGTAAAACACGTTGCACGTGTAATCGAAACAGTATGGTTTCTGCCAATCGTGGAATGCCATGAGCTTAAAGCATTTATTCAGTGAAACAAACTACACACATTCATTCAATGAAATAAATGTTTCGTGTGAATTCAAAGTGTAGACATCTCTCATTCATTCAATTTGTCAAGCTTAACTCATTCTTTCAATCAAGCAAACTGTAAGTGTTCACTTCAAGCTTCTATCATTCATTCCTTGCCACGAGTTTAACGCATTCACTCAATGAAATAAACTGCACACATTCACTTCAAGCTTATATCATTCATTCCTTGCCACGAATTTAAAGCATTCACTCAATGAAACAAACTGAACACATTCATTCTTTGAAACAGACTGCACGTATTTATTCAATGACTAGAGCTTTTTTCATTCATTCAATACGTCTAGCTTAACTCATTCATTCGAAGAAACAAACTGCACCTCCTAAATTGAATTAGTAGAGATTCTATCATTTATTCAATGTCACGAGCTTTACGCTTGAATCAAAGAAGAAACCTGCATTCATTCCGTTATTGAATCAAACTTCAATTCCAGATGTAATGAATCAACCTTTACTCTTTGATACAATGAAAGAAACTATTCTTTTATTTTCTCAATCAAACTGCGTTCATTAATTCAATGAATCAAACTGCGTTCATTCATTCATTGAATAATCCTTCAATCATTGATTCAATGAAACAAACTTAATTCATTCATTTAGTAGAGCTAACTGCATTCTTTCATTCAATGAAGGAAACTGCACTTATCCATTCAGTAAAATACGTGTAATCGAAACAGTATGGGTTCTGCCAATCGTGGAAGGCCATGAGCTTAAAGCATTTATTCAGTGAAACAAACTGCACACATTCATTCTTTGAAACACACTGCACGTATTTATACAATGACTAGAGCTTTTTTTCATTCATTCAATGCGTCTAGCTTAACTCATTCATTCGATCAAACAAACTGCACCTGCTAAATGGAATTAGTAGAGCTTCTATCATTTATTCAATGTCTCGAGCTTTACGCTTTCAATCAATGAAAAAAGCTGCATTCATTCCGTTATTGAATCAATCTTCAATTCCAGATGCAATGAATCAACCGTTTCTGTTTGATGCAATGAAAGAAACTATTCTTTTATTTTCTCAATCAAACTGCGTTCATTCATTCATTGAATAATCCTTCAATCATTGATTCAATGAAACAAACTTAATTCATTCATTTAGTGAATCTAACTGCATTCATTCCTTCAATGAGCAGACTGCACTTATCCATTCGGCAAAACACGCTGCACGTGTAATCGAAACAGTATGGTTTCTGCCAATCGTGGAATGCCATGAGATTAAAGCATTTATTCAATGAAACAAACTACACACATTCATTCAATTAAATAAATGTTACGCATGATTTCAAAGAATAGACATCACTCATTCATTCAATGTGTCAATTTGAACTCATTCTTTCAATCAAGCAAACTTTCAGTGTTCACTTCAAGCTTCTATCATTCATTCCTTGCCACGAGTTGAACGCATTCACTCAATGAAACAAACTGCATTCATTCCGTTGTTGAATCAAACTTCAATTCCAGATGCAATGAATCAACCGTTACTCTTTGATACAATGAAAGAAACTATTATTTAATATTCTCAATCAGACTGCGTTCATTAATTCAATGATTCAAACTGCGTTCATTCATTCATTGATTCTTTCATTCAATGAAGCAACCTGCACTTATCCATTCAGTAAAACACGTGTAATCGAAACAGTATGGGTTCTGCCAATCGTGGAATGCCATGAGCTTAAAGCATTTATTCAGTGAAACAAACTGCACACATTCATTCTTTGAAACATACTGCACGTATTTATACAATGACTAGACCTTTTTTCATTCATTCAATACGTCTAGCTTAACTCATTCGTTCGATCAAACAAACTGCACCTGCTAAATGGAATTAGTAGAGCTTCTATCATTTATTCAATGTCTCGAGCTTTACGGTTTCAATCAATGAAAAACACTGCATTCATTCCGTTATTGAATCAAACTTCAATTCCAGATGCAATGAATCAACCGTTTCTCTTTGATACAATGAAAGAAACTATTCTTTTATTTTCTCAATCAAACTGCGTTCATTCATTCATTGAATAATCCTTCAATCATTGATTCAATAATCCAACTTAATTCATTCATTTAGTCAATCTAACTGCATTCATTCCTTCAATGAAGCAGACTGCACTTATCCATTCAGCAAAACACGCTGCACGTGTAATCGAAACAGTATGGTTTCTGCCAATCGTGGAATGCCATGAGATTAAAGCATTTATTCAATGAAACAAACTACACACATTCATTCAATTAAATAAATGTTACGCATGATTTCAAAGAATAGACATCACTCATTCATTCAATGTGTCAATTTGAACTCATTCTTTCAATCAAGCAAACTTTCAGTGTTCACTTCAAGCTTCTATCATTCATTCCTTGCCACGAGTTGAACGCATTCACTCAATGAAACAAACTGCATTCAGTCCGTTGTTGAATCAAACTTCAATTCCAGATGCAATGAATCAACCGTTACTCTTTGACTCAATGAAATATACTATTCTTTTATTTTGTCAATCACACTGCGTTCATTAATTCAATGATTCAAACTGCGTTCATTCATTCATTGAATAATCCTTAAATCAAACAAACTTAATTCATTCATTTAGTGGATCTAACTGCGTTCATTAATTCAATGAAGCAAACTGCACTTATCCATTCAGTAAAACACGTGTAATCGAAACAGTATGGGTTCTGCCAATCGTGGAATGCCATGAGCTTAAAGCATTTATTCAGTGAAATAAAAACTGAACAAATTCATTGCACAAACACACTGCACGTATTTATACAATGACAAGAGCTTTTTTTCATTCATTCAATACGTCTAGCTTAACTCATTCATTCAATCAAACAAACTGTACCTGCTAAATGGAATTAGTAGAGCTTCTATCATTTATTCAATGTCTCGAGCTTTACGCTTTCAATCAATGAAAACAACTGCATTCATTCCGTTATTGAATCAAACTTCAATTCCAGATGCAATGAATCAACCGTTACTCATTGATACAATGAAAGAAACTATTATTTTATATTCTCAATCAAACTGCGTTTATTAATTCAATGAATCAAACTGCGTTCATTCATTCATTGAATAATCCTTCAATCATTGATTCAATGAAACAGACTTAATTCATTCATTTAGTAGATCTAACTGCATGCATTCATTCAATGAAGCAAACTGCACTTATCCATTCAGCAAAACACGCTGCACGTGTAATCGAAACAGTATGGTTTCTGCCAATCGTGGAATGCCATGAGCTTAAAGCATTTATTCAGTGAAACAAACTACACACATTCATTCAATGAAATAAATGTTTCGTGTGAATTCAAAGTGTAGACATCACTAATTCATTCAATGTGTCAATTTGAACTCATTCTTTCAATCAAGCAAACTTTCAGTGTTCACTTCAAGCTTCTATCATTCATTCCTTGCCACGAGTTGAACGCATTCACTCAATGAAACAAACTGCATTCATTCCGTTGTTGAATCAAACTTCAATTCCAGATGCAATGAATCAACCGTTACTCTTTGACTCAATGAAATATACTATTCTTTTATTTTGTCAATCACACTGCGTTCATTAATTCAATGAATCAAACTGCGTTCATTCATTCATTGAATAATCCTTCAATCAAACAAACTTAATTCATTCATTTAGTGGATCTAACTGCGTTCATTAATTCAATGAAGCAAACTGCACTTATCCATTCAGTAAAACACGTGTAATCGAAACAGTATGGGTTCTGCCAATCGTGGAATGCCATGAGCTTAAAGCATTTATTCAGTGAAAAAAACTGAACAAATTCATTGCACAAACACACTGCACGTATTTATACAATGACAAGAGCTTTTTTTCATTCATTCAATACGTCTAGCTTAACTCATTCATTCAATCAAACAAACTGTACCTGCTAAATGGAATTAGTAGAGCTTCTATCATTTATTCAATGTCTCGAGCTTTACGCTTTCAATCAATGAAAACAACTGCATTCATTCCGTTATTGAATCAAACTTCAATTCCAGATGCAATGAATCAACCGTTACTCTTTGATACAATGAAAGAAACTATTATTTTATATTCTCAATCTAACTGCGTTTATTAATTCAATGAATCAAACTGCGTTCATTCATTCATTGAATAATCCTTCAATCATTGATTCAATGAAACAAACTTAATTCATTCATTTAGTAGATCTAACTGCATGCATTCATTCAATGAAGCAAACTGCACTTATCCATTCAGTAAAACACGTTGCACGTGTAATCGAAACAGTATGGTTTCTGCCAATCGTGGAATGCCATGAGCTTAAAGCATTTATTCAGTGAAACAAACTACACACATTCATTCAATGAAATAAATGTTTCGTGTGAATTCAAAGTGTAGACATCTCTCATTCATTCAATTTGTCAAGCTTAACTCATTCTTTCAATCAAGCAAACTGTAAGTGTTCACTTCAAGCTTCTATCATTCATTCCTTGCCACGAGTTTAACGCATTCACTCAATGAAATAAACTGCACACATTCACTTCAAGCTTATATCATTCATTCCTTGCCACGAATTTAAAGCATTCACTCAATGAAACAAACTGAACACATTCATTCTTTGAAACAGACTGCACGTATTTATTCAATTACTAGAGCTTTTTTCATTCATTCAATACGTCTAGCTTAACTCATTCATTCGAAGAAACAAACTGCACCTCCTAAATTGAATTAGTAGAGATTCTATCATTTATTCAATGTCACGAGCTTTACGCTTGAATCAAAGAAGAAACCTGCATTCATTCCGTTATTGAATCAAACTTCAATTCCAGATGTAATGAATCAACCTTTACTCTTTGATACAATGAAAGAAACTATTCTTTTATTTTCTCAATCAAACTGCGTTCATTAATTCAATGAATCAAACTGCGTTCATTCATTCATTGAATAATCCTTCAATCATTGATTCAATGAAACAAACTTAATTCATTCATTTAGTAGAGCTAACTGCATTCTTTCATTCAATGAAGGAAACTGCACTTATCCATTCAGTAAAATACGTGTAATCGAAACAGTATGGGTTCTGCCAATCGTGGAAGGCCATGAGCTTAAAGCATTTATTCAGTGAAACAAACTGCACACATTCATTCTTTGAAACACACTGCACGTATTTATACAATGACTAGAGCTTTTTTTCATTCATTCAATGCGTCTAGCTTAACTCATTCATTCGATCAAACAAACTGCACCTGCTAAATGGAATTAGTAGAGCTTCTATCATTTATTCAATGTCTCGAGCTTTACGCTTTCAATCAATGAAAAAAGCTGCATTCATTCCGTTATTGAATCAATCTTCAATTCCAGATGCAATGAATCAACCGTTTCTGTTTGATGCAATGAAAGAAACTATTCTTTTATTTTCTCAATCAAACTGCGTTCATTCATTCATGAAATAATCCTTCAATCATTGATTCAATGAAACAAACTTAATTCATTCATTTAGTGAATCTAACTGCATTCATTCCTTCAATGAGCAGACTGCACTTATCCATTCACCAAAACACGCTGCACGTGTAATCGAAACAGTATGGTTTCTGCCAATCGTGGAATGCCATGAGATTAAAGCATTTATTCAATGAAACAAACTACACACATTCATTCAATTAAATAAATGTTACGCATGATTTCAAAGAATAGACATCACTCATTCATTCAATGTGTCAATTTGAACTCATTCTTTCAATCAAGCAAACTTTCAGTGTTCACTTCAAGCTTCTATCATTCATTCCTTGCCACGAGTTGAACGCATTCACTCAATGAAACAAACTGCATTCATTCCGTTGTTGAATCAAACTTCAATTCCAGATGCAATGAATCAACCGTTACTCTTTGATACAATGAAAGAAACTATTCTTTTATTTTGTCAATCAGACTGCGTTCATTAATTCAATGATTCAAACTGCGTTCATTCATTCATTGAATAATCCTTCAATCAAACAAACTTAATTCATTCATTTAGTGGATCTAACTGCGTTCATTAATTCAATGAAGCAAACTGCACTTATCCATTCAGTAAAACACGTGTAATCGAAACAGTATGGGTTCTGCCAATCGTGGAATGCCATGAGCTTAAAGCATTTATTCAGTGAAAAAAACTGAACAAATTCATTGCACAAACACTCTGCACGTATTTATACAATGACAAGAGCTTTTTTTCATTCATTCAATACGTCTAGCTTAACTCATTCATTCAATCAAACAAACTGTACCTGCTAAATGGAATTAGTAGAGCTTCTATCATTGAATCCGTTATTGAATCAAACTTCAATTCCAGATGCAATGAATCAACCGTTACTCTTTGATACAATGAAAGAAACTATTATTTAATATTCTCAATCTAACTGCTTTCATTAATTCGATGAATCAAACTGCGTTCATTCATTCATTGATTCTTTCATTCAATGAAGCAACCTGCGCTTATCCATTCAGTAAAACACGTGTAATCGAAACAGTATGGGTTCTGCCAATCGTGGAATGCCATGAGCTTAAAGCATTTATTCAGTGAAACAAACTGCACACATTCATTCTTTGAAACATACTGCACGTATTTATACAATGACTAGACCTTTTTCCATTCATTCAATACGTCTAGCTTAACTCATTCATTCGATCAAACAAACTGCACATGCTAAATGGAATTAGTAGAGCTTCTATCATTTATTCAATGTCTCGAGCTTTACGGTTTCAATCAATGAAAAACACTGCATTCATTCCGTTATTGAATCAAACTTCAATTCCAGATGCAATGAATCAACCGTTTCTCTTTGATACAATGAAAGAAACTATTCTTTTATTTTCTCAATCAAACTGCGTTCATTCATTCATTGAATAATCCTTCAATCATTGATTCAATAATCCAACTTAATTCATTCATTTAGTCAATCTAACTGCATTCATTCCTTCAATGAAGCAGACTGCACTTATCCATTCACGCTGCACGTGTAATCGAAACAGTATGGTTTCTGCCAATCGTGGAATGCCATGAGATTAAAGCATTTATTCAATGAAACAAACTACACACATTCATTCAATTAAATAAATGTTACGCATGATTTCAAAGAATAGACATCACTCATTCATTCAATGTGTCAATTTGAACTCATTCTTTCAATCAAGCAAACTTTCAGTGTTCACTTCAAGCTTCTATCATTCATTCCTTGCCACGAGTTGAACGCATTCACTCAATGAAACAAACTGCATTCAGTCCGTTGTTGAATCAAACTTCAATTCCAGATGCAATGAATCAACCGTTACTCTTTGACTAAATGAAATATACTATTCTTTTATTTTGTCAATCACACTGCGTTCATTAATTCAATGATTCAAACTGCGTTCATTCATTCATTGAATAATCCTTAAATCAAACAAACTTAATTCATTCATTTAGTGGATCTAACTGCGTTCATTAATTCAATGAAGCAAACTGCACTTATCCATTCAGTAAAACACGTGTAATCGAAACAGTATGGGTTCTGCCAATCGTGGAATGCCATGAGCTTAAAGCATTTATTCAGGGAAAAAAACTGAACAAATTCATTGCACAAACACACTGCACGTATTTATACAATGACAAGAGCTTTTTTTCATTCATTCAATACGTCTAGCTTAACTCATTCATTCAATCAAACAAACTGTACCTGCTAAATGGAATTAGTAGAGCTTCTATCATTTATTCAATGTCTCGAGCTTTACGCTTTCAATCAATGAAAACAACTGCATTCATTCCATTATTGAATCAAACTTCAATTCCAGATGCAATGAATCAACCGTTACTCATTGATACAATGAAAGAAACTATTATTTTATATTCTCAATCAAACTGCGTTTATTAATTCAATGAATCAAACTGCGTTCATTCATTCATTGAATAATCCTTCAATCATTGATTCAATGAAACAGACTTAATTCATTCATTTAGTAGATCTAACTGCATGCATTCATTCAATGAAGCAAACTGCACTTATCCATTCAGCAAAACACGCTGCACGTGTAATCGAAACAGTATGGTTTCTGCCAATCGTGGAATGCCATGAGCTTAAAGCATTTATTCAGTGAAACAAACTACACACATTCATTCAATGAAATAAATGTTTCGTGTGAATTCAAAGTGTAGACATCACTAATTCATTCAATGTGTCAATTTGAATTCATTCTTTCAATCAAGCAAACTTTCAGTGTTCACTTCAAGCTTCTATCATTCATTCCTTGCCACGAGTTGAACGCATTCACTCAATGAAACAAACTGCATTCATTCCGTTGTTGAATCAAACTTCAATTCCAGATGCAATGAATCAACCGTTACTCTTTGACTCAATGAAATATACTATTCTTTTATTTTGTCAATCACACTGCGTTCATTAATTCAATGAATCAAACTGCGTTCATTCATTCATTGAATAATCCTTCAATCAAACAAACTTAATTCATTCATTTAGTGGATCTAACTGCGTTCATTAATTCAATGAAGCAAACTGCACTTATCCATTCAGTAAAACACGTGTAATCGAAACAGTATGGGTTCTGCCAATCGTGGAATGCCATGAGCTTAAACCATTTATTCAGTGAAAAAAACTGAACAAATTCATTGCACAAACACACTGCACGTATTTATACAATGACAAGAGCTTTTTTTCATTCATTCAATACGTCTAGCTGAACTCATTCATTCAATCAAACAAACTGTACCTGCTAAATGGAATTAGTAGAGCTTCTATCATTTATTCAATGTCTCGAGCTTTACGCTTTCAATCAATGAAAACAACTGCATTCATTCCGTTATTGAATCAAACTTCAATTCCAGATGCAATGAATCAACCGTTACTCTTTGATACAATGAAAGAAACTATTATTTTATATTCTCAATCTAACTGCGTTTATTAATTCAATGAATCAAACTGCGTTCATTCATTCATTGAATAATCCTTCAATCATTGATTCAATGAAACAAACTTAATTCATTCATTTAGTAGATCTAACTGCATGCATTCATTCAATGAAGCAAACTGCACTTATCCATTCAGTAAAACACGTTGCACGTGTAATCGAAACAGTATGGTTTCTGCCAATCGTGGAATGCCATGAGCTTAAAGCATTTATTCAGTGAAACAAACTACACACATTCATTCAATGAAATAAATGTTTCGTGTGAATTCAAAGTGTAGACATCTCTCATTCATTCAAATTGTCAAGCTTAACTCATTCTTTCAATGAAGCAAACTGTAAGTGTTCACTTCAAGCTTCTATCATTCATTCCTTGCCACGAGTTAACGCATTCACTCAATGAAATAAACTGCACACATTCACTTCAAGCTTATATCATTCATTCCTTGCCACGAGTTGAAAGCATTCACTCAATGAAACAAACTGCACACATTCATTCTTTGAAACAGACTGCACGTATTTATTCAATGACTAGAGCTTTTTTCATTCATTCAATACGTCTAGCTTAACTCATTCATTCGAAGAAACAAACTGCACCTCCTAAATTGAATTAGTAGAGATTCGATCATTTATTCAATGTCACGAGCTTTACGCTTGAATCAAAGAAGAAACCTGCATTCATTCCGTTATTGAATCATACTATGAAAGAAACTATTCTTTTATTTTCTCAATCAAACTGCGTTCATTCATTCATTGAATAATCCTTCAATCATTGATTCAATGAAACAAACTTAATTCATTCATTTAGTGAATCTAACTGCATTCATTCCTTCAATGAAGCAGACTGCACTTATCCATTCAGCAAAACACGCTGCACGTGTAATCGAAACAGTATGGTTTCTGCCAATCGTGGAATGCCATGAGATTAAAGCATTTATTCAATGAAACAAACTACACACATTCATTCAATTAAATAAATGTTACGCATGATTTCAAAGAATAGACATCAATAATACATTCAATGTGTCAATTTGAACTCATTCTTTCAATCAAGCAAACTTTCAGTGTTCACTTCAAGCTTCCATCATTCATTCCTTGCCACGAGTTGAACGCATTCACTCAATGAAACAAACTGCATTCATTCCGTTGTTGAATCAAACTTCAATTCCAGATGCAATGAATCAACCGTTACTCTTTGACTCAATGAAATATACTATTCTTTTATTTTGTCAATCACACTGCGTTCATTAATTCAATGAATCAAACTGCGTTCATTCATTCATTGAATAATCCTTCAATCATTGATTCAATGAAACAAACTTAATTCATTCATTTAGTAGATCTAACTGCATGCATTCATTCAATGAAGCAAGCTGCACTTATCCATTCAGTAAAACACGTTGCACGTGTAATCGAAAATGTATGGTTTCCGCCAATCGTGGAATGCCATGAGCTTAAATCATTTATTCAGTGAAACAAACTACACACATTCATTCAATGAAATAAATGTTCCGTGTGAATTCAAAGTGTAGACATCTCTCATTCATTCAATTTGTCAAGCTTAACTCATTCTTTCAATCAAGCAAACTTTCAGTGTTCACTTCAAGCTTCTATCATTCATTCCTTGCCACGAGTTTAACGCATTCACTCAATGAAATAAACTGCACACATTCACTCCAAGCTTATATCATTCATTCCTTGCCACGAGTTTAAAGCATTCACTCAATGAAACAAACTGCATTCATTCCGTTGTTGAATCAAACTTCAATTCCAGATGCAATGAATCAACCGTTACTCTTTGACTCAATGAAATAAACTATTCTTTTATTTTGTCAATCACACTGCGTTCATTAATTCAATGAATCAAACTGCGTTCATTCATTCATTGAATAATCCTTCAATCATTGATTCAATGAAACAAACTTAATTCATTTATTGAGTGGATCTAACTGCATTCATTCCTTCAATGAAGCAGACTGCACTTATCCATTCAGCAAAACACGCTGCACCTGTAATCGAAACAGTATGGTTTCTGCCAATCATGGAATTCCATGAGCTTAAAACATTTTTTCAGTGAAACAAACTACACACATTCATTCAATGAAATAAATGTTACGTCTGAATTCAAAGAGTAGACATTTCTCATTCATTTAATATGTCAAGCTGAAATCACTCTTTCAATCAAGCAAACTGTAAGTGTTCACTTCAACTTTCTATCATTCATTCCTTGCCACGAGTTTTACGCATTCATTCAATGAAACAAACTGCACACATTCATTCTTTGAAACAGACTGCACGTATTAACACAATGAATAGAGCTTTTTCATTCATTCAATGTGTCTAGCTTAACTCATTCATTCGATGAAACAAACTGCACCTGCTAATTGAATTAGTTGAGCTTCTATCATTAATTCAATGTTTGGATCTTAACGCATTCACCCAATGAAACAAAGTGCACACAGTCATTCTTAGAAACATACTGCAAGTACTAATTCAATGAGTAGAGCTTTTTTTAATTCATGTAATGTGTCTAGCTTAATGCATTCATCCGATGAAACAAACTGCACATGCTAATTGAATTATTAGCGCTTCTACCATTTATTCAATGTCTCGATCTTAACGATTTCATTCAATGAACAAACTGCATTCATTCCTTTACTGAATCAAGTTTCAATCCCTGATCCAATAAATCAAAGGTTACTCTTTGATTCATTGAAATAAACCAGTCTTTCATTCATACAATGAAACTGCAGTGACTCATTTACTGAAATACAGTTAATTCAATGAGTAGAGCTTTTGCTCTTCGTTCAATGCCAGGAACGTAACACATTCTTTCAACGAAACAAACTGCGTTCATTCATTTAATGAATAAAACTTCAATCATTGATTCAATGAACATTCTTAATTCATTCATTTTGTAGATCTAACTGCATTCATTCATTCAATGAAGCAGACTGCACTTATCCATTCAGCAAAACACGCTGCACGTGTAATCGAAACAGTATGGTTTCTGCCAATCGTGGAATGCCATGAGCTTAAAGCATTTATTCAGTGAAACCAACGGCACACATTCATTCTTTGAAACACACTGCACGTATTTATACAATGACTAGAGCTTTTCTTCACTCATTCAATACGTCTAGCTTAACTCATTCATTCGATCAAACAAACTGTACCTGATAAATGGAATAAGTAGAGCTTCTATCATTTTTTCAATGTCTCGAGCTTTACGCTTTAGTCAATGAAAAACAGTGCATTCATTCCGTTATTGAATCAAACTTCAATTCCAGATGCAATGAATCAACCGTTTCTCTTTGATACAATGAAAGAAACTATTCTTTTATTTTCTCAATCAAACTGCGTTCATTCATTCATTGAATAATCCTTCAATCATTGATTCAATGAAACAAACTTAATTCATTCATTTAGTCAATCTAACTGCATTCATTCCTTCAATGAAGCAGACTGCACTTATCCATTCAGCAAAACACGCTGCACGTGTAATCGAAACAGTATGGTTTCTGCCAATCGTGGAATGCCATGAGATTAAAGCATTTATTCAATGAAACAAACTACACACATTCATTCAATTAAATAAATGTTACGCATGATTTCAAAGAATAGACATCACTCATTCATTCAATGTGTCAATTTGAACTCATTCTTTCAATCAAGCAAACTTTCAGTGTTCACTTCAAGCTTCTATCATTATTTCCTTGCCACGAGTTGAACGCATTCACTCAATGAAACAAACTGCATTCATTCCGTTGTTGAATCAAACTTCAATTCCAGATGCAATGAATCAACCGTTACTCTTTGACTCAATGAAATATACTATTTTTTTATTTTGTCAATCACACTGCGTTCATTAATTCAATGATTCAAAGTGCGTTCATTCATTCATTGAATAATCCTTCAATCAAACAAACTTAATTCATTCATTTAGTGGATCTAACTGCGTTCATTAATTCAATGAAGCAAACTGCACTTATCCATTCAGTAAAACACGTGTAATCGAAACAGTATGGGTTCTGCCAATCGTGGAATGCCATGAGCTTAAAGCATTTATTCAGTGAAAAAAACTGAACAAATACATTGCACAAACACACTGCACGTATTTATACAATGACAAGAGCTTTTTTTCATTCATTCAATACGTCTAGCTTAACTCATTCATTCAATCAAACAAACTGTACCTGCTAAATGGAATTAGTAGAGCTTCTATCATTTATTCAATGTCTCGAGCTTTACGCTTTCAATCAATGAAAACAACTGCATTCATTCCGTTATTGAATCAAACTTCAATTCCAGATGCAATGAATCAACCGTTACTCTTTGATACAATGAAAGAAACTATTATTTAATATTCTCAATCTAACTGCGTTTATTAATTCAATGAATCAAACTGCGTTCATTCATTCATTGAATAATCCTTCAATCATTGATTCAATGAAACAAACTTAATTCATTCATTTAGTAGATCTAACTGCATGCATTCATTCAATGAAGCAAGCTGCACTTATCCATTCAGTAAAACACGTTGCACGTGTAATCGAAAATGTATGGTTTCTGCCAATCGTGGAATGCCATGAGCTTAAATCATTTATTCAGTGAAACAAACTACACACATTCATTCAATGAAATAAATGTTTCGTGTGAATTCAAAGTGTAGACATCTCTCATTCATTCAATTTGTCAAGCTTAACTCATTCTTTCAATCAAGCAAACTTTCAGTGTTCACTTCAAGCTTCTATCATTCATTCCTTGCCACGAGTTTAACGCATTCACTCAATGAAATAAACTGCACACATTCACTTCAAGCTTATATCATTCATTCCTTGCCACGAGTTTAAAGCATTCACTCAATGAAACAAACTGCATTCATTCCGTTGTTGAATCAAACTTCAATTCCAGATGCAATGAATCAACCGTTACTCTTTGACTCAATGAAATAAACTATTCTTTTATTTTGTCAATCACACTGCGTTCATTAATTCAATGAATCAAACTGCGTTCATTCATTCATTGAATAATCCTTCAATCATTGATTCAATGAAACAAACTTAATTCATTTATTGAGTGGATCTAACTGCATTCATTCATTCAATGAAGCAGACTGCACTTATCCATTCAGCAAAACACGCTGCACCTGTAATCGAAACAGTATGGTTTCTGCCAATCATGGAATTCCATGAGCTTAAAACATTTTTTCAGTGAAACAAACTACACACATTCATTCAATGAAATAAATGTTACGTCTGAATTCAAAGAGTAGACATTTCTCATTCATTTAATATGTCAAGCTGAAATCACTCTTTCAATCAAGCAAACTGTAAGTGTTCACTTCAACTTTCTATCATTCATTCCTTGCCACGAGTTTAACGCATTCATTCAATGAAACAAACTGCACACATTCATTCTTTGAAACAGACTGCACGTATTAACACAATGAATAGAGCTTTTTCATTCATTCAATGTGTCTAGCTTAACTCATTCATTCGATGAAACAAACTGCACCTGCTAATTGAATTAGTTGAGCTTCTATCATTAATTCAATGTTTGGATCTTAACGCATTCACCCAATGAAACAAAGTGCACACAGTCATTCTTAGAAACATACTGCAAGTACTAATTCAATGAGTAGAGCTTTTTTTAATTCATGTAATGTGTCTAGCTTAATGCATTCATCCGATGAAACAAACTGCACATGCTAATTGAATTATTAGCGCTTCTACCATTTATTCAATGTCTCGATCTTAACGATTTCATTCAATGAACAAACTGCATTCATTCCTTTACTGAATCAAGTTTCAATCCCTGATCCAATAAATCAAAGGTTACTCTTTGATTCATTGAAATAAACCAGTCTTTCATTCATACAATGAAACTGCAGTGACTCATTTACTGAAATACAGTTAATTCAATGAGTAGAGCTTTTGCTCTTCGTTCAATGCCAGGAACGTAACACATTCTTTCAACGAAACAAACTGCGTTCATTCATTTAATGAATAAAACTTCAATCATTGATTCAATGAACATTCTTAATTCATTCATTTTGTAGATCTAACTGCATTCATTCATTCAATGAAGCAGACTGCACTTATCCATTCAGCAAAACACGCTGCACGTGTAATCGAAACAGTATGGTTTCTGCCAATCGTGGAATGCCATGAGCTTAAAGCATTTATTCAGTGAAACCAACGGCACACATTCATTCTTTGAAACACACTGCACGTATTTATACAATGACTAGAGCTTTTCTTCACTCATTCAATACGTCTAGCTTAACTCATTCATTCGATCAAACAAACTGTACCTGATAAATGGAATAAGTAGAGCTTCTATCATTTTTTCAATGTCTCGAGCTTTACGCTTTAGTCAATGAAAAACAGTGCATTCATTCCGTTATTGAATCAAACTTCAATTCCAGATGCAATGAATCAACCGTTTCTCTTTGATACAATGAAAGAAACTATTCTTTTATTTTCTCAATCAAACTGCGTTCATTCATTCATTGAATAATCCTTCAATCATTGATTCAATGAAACAAACTTAATTCATTCATTTAGTCAATCTAACTGCATTCATTCCTTCAATGAAGCAGACTGCACTTATCCATTCAGCAAAACACGCTGCACGTGTAATCGAAACAGTATGGTTTCTGCCAATCGTGGAATGCCATGAGATTAAAGCATTTATTCAATGAAACAAACTACACACATTCATTCAATTAAATAAATGTTACGCATGATTTCAAAGAATAGACATCACTCATTCATTCAATGTGTCAATTTGAACTCATTCTTTCAATCAAGCAAACTTTCAGTGTTCACTTCAAGCTTCTATCATTATTTCCTTGCCACGAGTTGAACGCATTCACTCAATGAAACAAACTGCATTCATTCCGTTGTTGAATCAAACTTCAATTCCAGATGCATTGAATCAACCGTTACTCTTTGACTCAATGAAATATACTATTTTTTTATTTTGTCAATCACACTGCGTTCATTAATTCAATGATTCAAAGTGCGTTCATTCATTCATTGAATAATCCTTCAATCAAACAAACTTAATTCATTCATTTAGTGGATCTAACTGCGTTCATTAATTCAATGAAGCAAACTGCACTTATCCATTCAGTAAAACACGTGTAATCGAAACAGTATGGGTTCTGCCAATCGTGGAATGCCATGAGCTTAAAGCATTTATTCAGTGAAAAAAACTGAACAAATACATTGCACAAACACACTGCACGTATTTATACAATGACAAGAGCTTTTTTTCATTCATTCAATACGTCTAGCTTAACTCATTCATTCAATCAAACAAACTGTACCTGCTAAATGGAATTAGTAGAGCTTCTATCATTTATTCAATGTCTCGAGCTTTACGCTTTCAATCAATGAAAACAACTGCATTCATTCCGTTATTGAATCAAACTTCAATTCCAGATGCAATGAATCAACCGTTACTCTTTGATACAATGAAAGAAACTATTATTTAATATTCTCAATCTAACTGCGTTTATTAATTCAATGAATCAAACTGCGTTCATTCATTCATTGAATAATCCTTCAATCATTGATTCAATGAAACAAACTTAATTCATTCATTTAGTAGATCTAACTGCATGCATTCATTCAATGAAGCAAGCTGCACTTATCCATTCAGTAAAACACGTTGCACGTGTAATCGAAAATGTATGGTTTCTGCCAATCGTGGAATGCCATGAGCTTAAATCATTTATTCAGTGAAACAAACTACACACATTCATTCAATGAAATAAATGTTTCGTGTGAATTCAAAGTGTAGACATCTCTCATTCATTCAATTTGTCAAGCTTAACTCATTCTTTCAATCAAGCAAACTTTCAGTGTTCACTTCAAGCTTCTATCATTCATTCCTTGCCACGAGTTTAACGCATTCACTCAATGAAATAAACTGCACACATTCACTTCAAGCTTATATCATTCATTCCTTGCCACGAGTTTAAAGCATTCACTCAATGAAACAAACTGCATTCATTCCGTTGTTGAATCAAACTTCAATTCCAGATGCAATGAATCAACCGTTACTCTTTGACTCAATGAAATAAACTATTCTTTTATTTTGTCAATCACACTGCGTTCATTAATTCAATGAATCAAACTGCGTTCATTCATTCATTGAATAATCCTTCAATCATTGATTCAATGAAACAAACTTAATTCATTTATTGAGTGGATCTAACTGCATTCATTCATTCAATGAAGCAGACTGCACTTATCCATTCAGCAAAACACGCTGCACCTGTAATCGAAACAGTATGGTTTCTGCCAATCATGGAATTCCATGAGCTTAAAACATTTTTTCAGTGAAACAAACTACACACATTCATTCAATGAAATAAATGTTACGTCTGAATTCAAAGAGTAGACATTTCTCATTCATTTAATATGTCAAGCTGAAATCACTCTTTCAATCAAGCAAACTGTAAGTGTTCACTTCAACTTTCTATCATTCATTCCTTGCCACGAGTTTAACGCATTCATTCAATGAAACAAACTGCACACATTCATTCTTTGAAACAGACTGCACGTATTAACACAATGAATAGAGCTTTTTCATTCATTCAATGTGTCTAGCTTAACTCATTCATTCGATGAAACAAACTGCACCTGCTAATTGAATTAGTTGAGCTTCTATCATTAATTCAATGTTTGGATCTTAACGCATTCACCCAATGAAACAAAGTGCACACAGTCATTCTTAGAAACATACTGCAAGTACTAATTCAATGAGTAGAGCTTTTTTTAATTCATGTAATGTGTCTAGCTTAATGCATTCATCCGATGAAACAAACTGCACATGCTAATTGAATTATTAGCGCTTCTACCATTTATTCAATGTCTCGATCTTAACGATTTCATTCAATGAACAAACTGCATTCATTCCTTTACTGAATCAAGTTTCAATCCCTGATGCAATAAATCAAACGTTACTCTTTGATTCAATGAAATAAACCAGTCTTTCATTCATACAATGAAACTGCAGTGACTCATTTACTGAAATACAGTTAATTCAATGAGTAGAGCTTTTCCTCTTCGTTCAATGCCAGGAACGTAACACATTCTTTCAACGAAACAAACTGCGTTCATTCATTTAATGAATAAAACTTCAATCATTGATTCAATGAAACATTCTTAATTCATTCATTTTGTAGATCTAACTGCATTCATTCATTCAATGAAGCAGACTGCACTTATCCATTCAGCAGAACACGCTGCACGTGTAATCGAAACAGTATGGTTTCTGCCAATCGTGGAATGCCATGAGCTTAAAGCATTTATTCAGGGAAACCAACTTTACACATTCATTCTTTGAAACACAGTGCACGTATTTATACAATGACGAGAGCTTTTCTTCACTCATTCAATACGTCTAGCTTAACTCATTCATTCGATCAATAAAACTGTACCTGCTAAATGGAATTAGTAGAGCTTCTATCATTTATTCAATGTCTCGAGCTTTACGCTTTCAATCAATGAAAAACACTGCATTCATTCCGTTATTGAATCAAACTTCAATTCCAGATGCAATGAATCAACCGTTTCTGTTTGATACAATGAAAGAAACTATTCTTTTATTTTCTCAATCAAACTGCGTTCATTCATTCATTGAATAATCCTTCAATCATTGATTCAATGAAACAAACTTAATTCATTCATCTAGTGAATCTAACTGCATTCATTCCTTCAATGAAGCAGACTGCACTTATCCATTCAGCAAAACACGGTGTAATCGAAACAGTATGGTTTCTGCCAATCGTGGAATTCCATGAGATTAAAGCATTTATTCAATGAAACAAGCTACACACATTCATTCAATTAAATAAATGTTACGCATGATTTCAAAGAATAGACATCACTCATTCATTCAATGTGTCAATTTGAACTCATTCTTTCAATCAAGCAAACTTTCAGTGTTCACTTCAAGCTTCTATCATTCATTCCTTGCCACGAGTTGAACGCATTCACTCAATGAAACAAACTGCATTCATTCCGTTGTTGAATCAAACTTCAATTCCAGATGCAATGAATCAACCGTTACTCTTTGACTCAATGAAATAAACTATTCTTTTATTTTGTCACTCACACTGCGTTCATTAATTCAATGAATCAAACTGCGTTCATTCATTCACTGAATAATCATTCAATCATTGATTCAATGAAACAAACTTAATTCATTTATTGAGTGAATATAACTGCACTCATTCCTTCAATGAAGCAGACTGCACTTATCCATTCAGCAAAACACGCTGCACCTGTGATCGAAACAGTATGGTTTCTGCTAATCATGGGATTCCATGAGCTTTAAACATTTTTTCAGTGAAACAAACTACACACATTCATTCAATGAAATAAATGTTACGTGTGAATTCAAAGAGTAGACATTTCTCATTCATTTAATATGTCAAGCTGAAATCACTATTTCAATCAAGCAAACTGTAAGTGTTCACTTCAACTTTCTAACATTCATTCCTTGCCACGTGTTTAACGCATTCATTCAATGAAACAAACTGCACACATTCATTCTTTGAAACAGACTGCACGTATTAACACAATGAATAGAGCTTTTTCATTCATTCAATGTGTCTAGCTTAACTCATTCATTCGATGAAAAAAACTGCACCTGCTAATTGAATTAGTTGAGCTTCTATCATTAATTCAATGTTTGGATCTTAACGCATTCACCCAATGAAACAAAGTGCACACAGTCATTCTTAGAAACATACTGCAAGTACTAATTCAATGAGTAGAGCTTTTTTTAATTCATGTAATGTGTCTAGCTTAATGCATTCATCCGATGAAACAAACTGCACATGCTAATTGAATTATTAGAGCTTCTACCATTTATTCAATGTCTCGATCTTAACGATTTCATTCAATGAACAAACTGCATTCATTCCTTTACTGAATCAAGTTTCAATCCCTGATGCAATAAATCAAACGTTACTCTTTGATTCAATGAAATAAACCAGTCTTTCATTCATACAATGATACTGCAGTGACTCATTTACTGAAATAAAGTTAATTCAATGAGTAGAGCTTTTGCTCTTCGTTCAATGCCAGGAACGTAACACATTCTTTCAACGAACCAAACTGCGTTCATTCATTTAATGAATAAAACTTCAATCATTGATTCAATGAAACATTCTTAATTCATTCATTTTGTAGATCTAATGCATTCATTCATTCAATGAAGCAGACTGCACTTATCCATTCAGCAAAACACGCTGCACGTGTAATCGAAACAGTATGGTTTCTGCCAATCGTGGAATGCCATGAGCTTAAAGCATTTATTCAGGGAAACCAACTGCACACATTCATTCTTTGAAACACAGTGCACGTATTTATACAATGACTAGAGCTTTCCTTCACTCATTCAATACGTCTAGCTTAACTCATTCATTTGATCAAACAAACTGTACCTGCTAAATGGAATTAGTAGAGCTTCTATCATTTATTCAATGTCTCGAGCTTTACGCTTTCAATCAATGAAAAACAGTGCATTCATTCCGTTATTGAATCAAACTTCAATTCCAGATGCAATGAATCAACCGTTTCTCTTTGATACAATGAAAGAAACTATTCTTTTATTTTCTCAATCAAACTGCGTTCATTCATTCATTGAATAATCCTTCAATCATTGATTCAATGAAACAAACTTAATTCATTCATTTAGTAGATCTAAGTGCTTGCATTCATTCAATGAAGCAAACTGCACTTATCCATTCAGTAAAACACGTTGCACGTGTAATCGAAACAGTATGGTTTCTGCCAATCGTGGAATGCCATGAGCTTAAAGCATTTATTCAGTGAAACAAACTACACACATTCATTCAATGAAATAAATGTTTCGTGTGATTTCAAAGTGTTGACATCTCTCATTCATTCAATTTGTCAAGCTTAACTCATTCTTTCAATCAAGCAAACTTTCAGTGTTCACTTCAAGCTTCTATCATTCATTCCTTGCCACGAGTTACCGCATTCACTCAATGAAACAAACTGCACAATTTCACTTCAAGCTTATATCATTCATTCCTTGCCACGAATTTAAAGCATTCACTCAATGAAACAAACTGCACACATTCATTCTTTGAAACAGACTGCATGTATTTATACAATGACTAGAGCTTCTTTCATTCATTCAATACGTCTAGCTAAACTCATTCATTCGAAGAAACAAACTGCACCTCCTAAATTGAATTAGTAGAGATTCTATCATTTATTCAATGTCACGAGCTTTACGCTTGAATAAAAGAAGAAACCTGCATTCATTCCGTTATTGAATCAAACTTCAATTCCAGATGCAATGAATCAACCTTTACTCTTTGATACAATGAAAGAAACTATTCTTTTATTTTCTCAATCAAACGGCGTTCATTAATTCAATGAATCAAACTGCGTTCTTTCATTCATTGAATAATCCTTCAATCGTTGATTCAATGAAACGAACGTAATTCATTCATTTAGTAGATCTAACTGCATTCTTTCATTCAATGAAGCAAACTGCACTTATCCATTCAGTAAAACACGTGTAATCGAAACAGTATGGGTTCTGCCAATCGTGGAATGCCATGAGCTTAAAGCATTTATTCAGTGAAACAAACTGCACACATTCATTCTTTGAAACACACTGCACGTATGTATACAATGACTAGAGCTTTTTTTCATTCATTCAATACGTCTAGCTTAACTCATTCATTCGATCAAACAAACTGCACCTGCTAAATGGAATTAGTAGAGCTTCTATCATTTATTCAATGTCTCGAGCTTTACGCTTTCAATCAATGAAAAACACTGCATTCATTCCGTTATTGAATCAAAATTCAATTCCAGATGCAATGAATCAACCGTTTCTCTTTGTTACAATGAAAGAAACTATTCTTTTATTTTCTCAATCAAACTGCGTTCTTTCATTTATTCAATAATCCTTCAATCATTGATTCAATGAAACAAACTTAATTCATTCATTTAGTGAATCTAACTGCATTCATTCCTTCAATGAAGCAGACTGCACTTATCCATTCAGCAAAACACGCTGCACGTGTAATCGAAACAGTATGGTTTCTGCCAATCGTGGAATGCCATGAGATTAAAGCATTTATTCAATGAAACAAACTACACACATTCATTCAATTAAATAAATGTTACGCATGATTTCAAAGAATAGATATCACTCATTCATTCAATGTGTCAATTTGAACTCATTCTTTCAATCAAGCAAACTTTCAGTGTTCACTTCAAGCTCCTATCATTCATTCCTTGCCACGAGTTGAACGCATTCACTCAATGAAACAAACTGCATTCATTCCGTTGTTGAATCAAACTTCAATTCCAGATGCAATGAATCAACCGTTACTCTTTGACTCAATGAAATATACTATTCTTTTATTTTGTCAATCACACTGCGTTCATTCATTCAATGAATCAAACTGCGTTCATTCATTAATTCATTGAATAATCCTTCAATCAAACAAACTTAATTCATTCATTTAGTGGATCTAACTGCGTTCATTAATTCAATGAAGCAAACTGCTCTTAAACATTCAGTAAACACGTGTTATCGAAACAGTATGGGTTCTGCCAATCGTGGAATGCCATGAGCTTAAAGCATTTATTCAGTGAAAAAAACTGCACAAATTCATTGCACAAACACACTGCACGTATTTATACAATGACAAGAGCTTTTTTTCATTCATTCAATACGTCTAGCTTAACTCATTCATTCAATCAAACAAACTGTACCTGCTAAATGGAATTAGCAGACCTTCTATCATTTATTCAATGTCTCGAGCTTTCAATCAATGAAAAAAACTGCATTCATTCCGTTATTGAATCAAACTTCAATTCCAGATGCAATGAATCAACCGTTACTCTTTGATACAATGAAAGAAACTATTATTTTATATTCTCAATCAAACTGCGTTCATTTATTCAATGAATCAAACTGCGTTCATCCATTCATTGAATAATCCTTCAATCATTGATTAAATGAAACAAACTTAATTCATTCATTTAGTAGATCTAACTGCATGCATTCATTCAATGAAGCAAACTGCACTTATACATTCAGTAAAACACGTTGCACGCGTAAAAGAAAATGTATGGTTTCTGCCAATCGTGGAATGCCATGAGCTTAAAGCATTTATTCAGTGAAACAAACTACACACATTCATTCAATAAAATAAATGTTTTGTGTGAATTCAAAGTGTAGACATCTCTCATTCATTCAATTTGTCAAGCTTAACTCATTCTTTCAATCAAGCAAACTTTCAGTGTTCACTTCAAGCTTCTATCATTCATTCCTTGCCACGAGTTTAACGCATTCACTCAATGAAATAAACTGCACACATTCACTTCAAGCTTATATCATTCATTCCTTGCCACGAATTTAAAGCATTCACTCAATGAAACAAACTGCACACATTCATTCTTTGAAACACGCTGCACGTATTTATACAATGACTAGAGCTTTTTTTTCATTCATTCAATATGTCTAGCTTAACTCATTCATTCGATCAAACAAACTGCACCTGCTAAATGGAATTAGTAGAGATTCTATCATTTATTCAATGTCACGAGCTTTACGCTTGAATCAAAGAAGAAACCTGCATTCATTCCGTTATTGAATCAAACTTCAATTCCAGATGCAATGAATCAACCTTTACTCTTTGATACAATGTAAGAAACTATTCTTTTATTTTCTCAATCAAACTGCGTTCATTAATTCAATGAATCAAACTGCGTTCATTCATTCATTGAATAATCCTTCAATCGTTGATTCAATGAAACGAACGTAATTCATTCATTTAGTAGATCTAACTGCATTCTTTCATTCAATGAAGCAAACTGCACTTATCCATTCAGTAAAACACGTGTAATCGAAACAGTATGGGATCTGCCAATCGAGGAATGCCATGAGCTTAAAGCATTTATTCAGTGAAACAAACTGCACACATTCATTCTTTGAAACACGCTGCACGTATTTATACAATGACTAGAGCTTTTTTTTCATTCATTCAATATGTCTAGCTTAACTCATTCATTCGATCAAACAAACTGCACCTGCTAAATGGAATTAGTAGAGCTTCTATCATTTATTCAATGTCTCGAACTTTACGCTTTCAGTCAATGAAAAAAACTGCATTCATTCCGTTATTGAATCAAACTTCAATTCCAGATGCAATGAATCAACCGTTTCTCTTTGATACAATGAAAGAAACTATTCTTTTATTTTCTCAATCAAACTGCGTTCATTAATTCAATGTATAAAACTGCGTTCATTCTTTCATTGAATAATCCTTCAATCATTGATTCAATGAAACAAACTTACTTCATTTATTTAGTAGATCTAACTGCATTCATCCATTCAATGAAGCAAACTGCACTTATCCATTCAGTAAAACACGCTGCACGTGTAATCGAAACAGTATGGCTTCTGCCAATCGTGGAATGCCATGAGCTTAAAGCATTTATTCAGTGAAACAAACTACACACATTCATTCAATGACATAAATGTTACGTGTGAATTCAAAGAGTAGACATTTCTCATTCAATTAATGTGTCAAGCTGAAATCACTCTTTCAATCAAGCAAACTGTAAGTGTTCACTTCAAGCTTCTATCATTCATTCCTTGCCACGAGTTTAACGCATTCATTCAATGAAACAAACTGCACACAGTCATTCTTAGAAAAATACTGCACGTATTTATTCAATGAGTACAGCTTTTTTAAATTCATGCAATGTGTCTCGCTTAACGCATTCATCCGATGAAACAAACTGCACATGATAATTGAATTATTAGAGCTTCTATCATTTATTCAATGTCTCGATGAAAACGATTTCATTCAATGAACAAACTGCATTCATTTTTTTACTGAACAAAATTTCAATCCCTGATGCAATAAATCAAACGTTACTCTTTGTTTCAATGAAATAAACCAGTCTTTCATTGAGACAATCAAACTGCAGTGACTCATTTACTGAAACACCGTTAATTCAATGAGTAGAGCTTTTGCTCTTCGTTCAATACCAGGAATTTAACACAGTTTTTCAATGAATCAAACTGCGTTCATTCATGTAATGAATAAAACTTCAATAATTGATTCAATGAAACAATCTTAATTCATTCATTTTGTAGATCTAACTGCATTCATTCATTCAATGAAACATACTGCATTCACACCGTTATTGAATCAGACTTCAATTCCAGATGCAATGAATCAACCGTTAATCTTTTACTCAATGAAATAAACTGTTCTTTCATTTTGTCAATCAAACTGCGTTCATTCATTCACTGAATAATCCTTCAATCATTGATTCAATGAAACAAACTTAATTCATTTATTGAGTGAATATAACTGCACTCATTCCTTCAATGAAGCAGACTGCACTTATCCATTCAGCAAAACACGCTGCACCTGTGATCGAAACAGTATGGTTTCTGCTAATCATGGGATTCCATGAGCTTAAAACATTTTTTCAGTGAAACAAACTACACACATTCATTCAATGAAATAAATGTTACGTGTGAATTCAAAGAGTAGACATTTCTCATTCATTTAATATGTCAAGCTGAAATCACTCTTTCAATCAAGCAAACTGTAAGTGTTCACTTCAACTTTCTAACATTCATTCCTTGCCACGTGTTTAACGCATTCATTCAATGAAACAAACTGCACACATTCATTCTTTGAAACAGACTGCACGTATTAACACAATGAATAGAGCTTTTTCATTCATTCAATGTGTCTAGCTTAACTCATTCATTCGATGAAAAAAACTGCACCTGCTAATTGAATTAGTTGAGCTTCTATCATTAATTCAATGTTTCGATCTTAACGCATTCACCCAATGAAACAAAGTGCACACAGTCATTCTTAGAAACATACTGCAAGTACTAATTCAATGAGTAGAGCTTTTTTTAATTCATGTAATGTGTCTAGCTTAATGCATTCATCCGATGAAACAAACTGCACATGCTAATTGAATTATTAGAGCTTCTACCATTTATTCAATGTCTCGATCTTAACGATTTCATTCAATGAACAAACTGCATTCATTCCTTTACTGAATCAAGTTTCAATCCCTGATGCAATAAATCAAACGTTACTCTTTGATTCAATGAAATAAACCAGTCTTTCATTCATACAATGATACTGCAGTGACTCATTTACTGAAATAAAGTTAATTCAATGAGTAGAGCTTTTGCTCTTCGTTCAATGCCAGGAACGTAACACATTCTTTCAACGAACCAAACTGCGTTCATTCATTTAATGAATAAAACTTCAATCATTGATTCAATGAAACATTCTTAATTCATTCATTTTGTAGATCTAATACATTCATTCATTCAATGAAGCAGACTGCACTTATCCATTCAGCAAAACACGCTGCACGTGTAATCGAAACAGTATGGTTTCTGCCAATCGTGGAATGCCATGAGCTTAAAGCATTTATTCAGGGAAACCAACTGCACACATTCATTCTTTGAAACACAGTGCACGTATTTATACAATGACTAGAGCTTTTCTTCACTCATTCAATACGTCTAGCTTAACTCATTCATTTGATCAAACAAACTGTACCTGCTAAATGGAATTAGTAGAGCTTCTATCATTTATTCAATGTCTCGAGCTTTACGCTTTCAATCAATGAAAAACAGTGCATTCATTCCGTTATTGAATCAAACTTCAAATCCAGATGCAATGAATCAACCGTTTCTCTTTGATACAATGAAAGAAACTATTCTTTTATTTTCTCAATCAAACTGCGTTCATTCATTCATTGAATAATCCTTCAATCATTGATTCAATGAAACAAACTTATTTCATTCATTTAGTGAATCTAACTGCATTCATTCCTTCAATGAAGGAGACTGCACTTATCCATTCAGCAAAACACGCTGCACGTGTAATCGAAACAGTATGGTTTCTGCCAATCGTGGAATGCCATGAGCTTAAAGCATTTATTCAGTGAAACAAACTACACACATTCATTCAATGAAATAAATGTTTCGTGTGAATTCAAAGTGTAGACATCTCTCATTCATTCAATTTGTCAAGCTTAACTCATTCTTTCAATCAAGCAAACTTTCAGTGTTCACTTCAAGCTTCTATCATTCATTCCTTGCCACGAGTTACCGCATTCACTCAATGAAACAAACTGCACAATTTCACTTCAAGCTTATATCATTCATTCCTTGCCACGAATTTAAAGCATTCACTCAATGAAACAAACTGCACACATTCATTCTTTGAAACAGACTGCATGTATTTATACAATGACTAGAGCTTCTTTCATTCATTCAATACGTCTAGCTAAACTCATTCATTCGAAGAAACAAACTGCACCTCCTAAATTGAATTATTAGAGATTCTATCATTTATTCAATGTCACGAGCTTTACGCTTGAATAAAAGAAGAAACCTGCATTCATTCCGTTATTGAATCAAACTTCAATTCCAGATGCAATGAATCAACCTTTACTCTTTGATACAATGAAAGAAACTATTCTTTTATTTTCTCAATCAAACGGCGTTCATTAATTCAATGAATCAAACTGCGTTCATTCATTCATTGAATAATCCTTCAATCATTGATTCAATAAAACGAACGTAATTCATTCATTTAGTAGATCTAACTGCATTCTTTCATTCAATGAAGCAAACTGCACTTATCCATTCAGTAAAACACGTGTAATCGAAACAGTATGGGTTCTGCCAATCGAGGAATGCCATGAGCTTAAAGCATTTATTCAGTGAAACAAACTGCACACATTCATTCTTTGAAACACGCTGCACGTATTTATACAATGACTAGAGCTTTTTTTTCATTCATTCAATATGTCTAGCTTAACTCATTCATTCGATCAAACAAACTGCACCTGCTAAATGGAATTAGTAGAGCTTCTATCATTTATTCAATGTCTCGAACTTTACGCTTTCAGTCAATGAAAAAAACTGCATTCATTCCGTTATTGAATCAAACTTCAATTCCAGATGCAATGAATCAACCGTTTCTCTTTGATACAATGAAAGAAACTATTCTTTTATTTTCTCAATCAAACTGCGTTCATTAATTCAATGTATAAAACTGCGTTCATTCTTTCATTGAATAATCCTTCAATCATTGATTCAATGAAGCAAACTTACTTCATTTATTTAGTAGATCTAACTGCATTCATCCATTCAATGAAGCAAACTGCACTTATCCATTCAGTAAAACACGCTGCACGTGTAATCGAAACAGTATGGTTTCTGCCAATCGTGGAATGCCATCAGCTTAAAGCATTTATTCAGTGAAACAAACTACACACATTCATTCAATGACATAAATGTTACGTGTGAATTCAAAGAGTAGACATTTCTCATTCATTTAATGTGTCAAGCTGAAATCACTCTTTCAATCAAGCAAACTGTAAGTGTTCACTTCAAGCTTCTATCATTCATTCCTTGCCACGAGTTTAACGCATTCATTCAATGAAACAAACTGCACACAGTCATTCTTAGAAAAATACTGCACGTATTTATTCAATGAGTACAGCTTTTTTAAATTCATGCAATGTGTCTCGCTTAACGCATTCATCCGATGAAACAAACTGCACATGATAATTGAATTATTAGAGCTTCTATCATTTATTCAATGTCTCGATGAAAACGATTTCATTCAATGAACAAACTGCATTCATTCCTTTACTGAACAAAATTTCAATCCTTAATGCAATAAATCAAACGTTACTCTTTGTTTCAATGAAATAAACCAGTCTTTCATTGAGACAATCAAACTGCAGTGACTCATTTACTGAAACACCGTTAATTCAATGAGTAGAGCTTTTGCTCTTCGTTCAATACCAGGAATTTAACACAGTTTTTCAATGAATCAAACTGCGTTCATTCATGTAATGAATAAAACTTCAATAATTGATTCAATGAAACAATCTTAATTCATTCATTTTGTAGATCTAACTGCATTCATTCATTCAATGAAACATACTGCATTCACACCGTTATTGAATCAGACTTCAATTCCAGATGCAATGAATCAACCGTTACTCTTTTACTCAATGAAATAAACTGTTCTTTCATTTTGTCAATCAAACTGCGTTCATTCATTCATTGAATAATTCTTTAATCATTGATTCAATGAAACAAACTTAATTCATTAATTTAGTGAAACTAACTGCATTCATTCATTCAATGAAGCAGATTGCACTTATCCATTCAGTAAAACACGCTGCACGTGTAATCGAAACAGTGGGGTTTATGCCAATCATGGAATGCCATGAGGTTAAAACATTTATTCAGTGAAACAAACTACACACATTCATTCAATGAAATAAATGTTACGCGTGAATTCAAAGAGTAGACATTTCTCGTTCTTTTTATGTGTCAAGCTGAAATCACTCTTTCAATCAAGCAAACTGTAAGTGTTCACTTCAAGCTTCTATCATTCATTCCTTGCCACGAGTTTAACGCATTCACTCAATGAAACAAACTGCACGCATTCATTCTTTGAAACAGACTGCACGTATTTATACAATGACTAGAGCTTTTTTCATTCATTCAATACGTCTAGCTTAACTCATTCATTCGATCAAACAAACTGCACCTGCTAAATGGAATTAGGAGAGCTTCAGTCATTTATTCAATGTCTCGAGGTTTACGCTTTCAATCAATGAAAAAAACTGCATTCATTCCGTTATTGAATCAAACTTCAATTCCAGATGCAATGAATCAACCGTTACTCTTTGATACAATGAAAGAAACTGCACTTTCATTTTCTCAATCAAACAGCGTTCATTAATTAAATGAATCAAACTGCGTTCATTCATTCATTGAATAATCCTTCAATCATTGATTCAATGAAACAAACTTAATTCATTTATTGAGTGGATCTAACTGCATGTAATCGAAACAGTATGGTTTCTGCCAATCGTGGAATGCCATGAGATTAAAGCATTTATTCAATGAAACAAACTACACACATTCATTCAATTAAATAAATGTTACGCATGATTTCAAAGAATAGACATCACTCATTCATTCAATGTGTCAATTTGAACTGCATTCATTCCGTTGTTGAATCAAACTTCAATTCCAGTTGCAATGAATCAACCGTTACTCTTTGACTCAATGAAATAAACTATTCTTTTATTTTGTCAATCACACTGCGTTCATTAATTCAATGAATCAAACTGCGTCATTCATTCATTGAATAATCCTTCAATCATTGATTCAATGAAACAAACTTAAATCATTTATTGAGTGGATCTAACTTCATTTATTCCTTCAATGAAGCAGACTGCACTTATTCATTCAGCAAAACACGCTGCACCTGTAATCGAAACAGTATGGTTTCTGCCAATCATGGAATTCAATGAGCTTAAAACATTTATTCAGTGAAACAAACTACACACATTCATTCAATGAAATAAATGTTTCGTGTGAATTCAAAGAGTAGACATTTCTCATTCATTTAATATGTCAAGCTGAAATCACTCTTTCAATCAAGCAAACTGTAAGTGTTCACTTCAACTTTCTATCATTCATTCCTTGCCACGAGTTTAACGCATTCATTCAATGAAACAAACTGCACACATTCATTCTTTGAAACAGACTGCACGTATTAACACAATGAATAGAGCTTTTTCATTCATTCAATGTGTCTAGCTTAACTCATTCATTCGATGAAACAAACTGCACCTGCTAATTGAATTAGTTGAGCTTCTATCATTAATTCAATGTTTCGATCTTAACGCATTCACCCAATGAAACAAAGTGCACACAGTCATTCTTAGAAACATACTGCAAGTACTAATTCAATGAGTAGAGATTTTTTAAATTCATGTAATGTGTCTAGCTTAATGCATTCATCCGATGAAACAAACTGCACATGCTAATTGAATTATTAGAGCTTCTACCATTTATTCAATGTCTCGATCTTAACGATTTCATTCAATGAACAAACTGCATTCATTCCTTTACTGAATCAAGTTTCAATCCCTGATGCAATAAATCAAACGTTACTCTTTGATTCAATGAAATAAACCAGTCTTTCATTCATACAATGAAACTGCAGTGACTCATTTACTGAAATACAGTTAATTCAATGAGTAGAGCTTTTCCTCTTCGTTCAACGTAACACATTCTTTCAACGAAACAAACTGCGTTCATTCATTTAATGAATAGAACTTCAATCATTGATTCAATGAAACATTCTTAATTCATTCATTTAGTAGATCTAACTGCATTCATTCCTTCAATGAAGCAGACTGCACTTATCCATTCAGCAAAACACGGTGTAATCGAAACAGTATGGTTTCTGCCAATCGTGGAATGCCATGAGAGTAAAGCATTTATTCAATGAAACAAACTACACACATTCATTCAATTAAATAAATGTTACGCATGATTTCAAAGAATAGACATCACTCATTCATTCATTGTGTCAATTTGAACTCATTCTTTCAATCAAGCAAACTTTCAGTGTTTACTTCAAGCTTCTATCATTCATTCCTTGCCACGAGTTGAACGCATTCACTCAATGAAACAAACTGCATTCATTCCGTTGTTGACTCAAACTTCAATTCCAGATGCAATGAATCAACCGTTACTCTTTGACTCAATGAAATATACTATTCTTTTATTTTGTCAATCACACTGCGTTCATTAATTCAATGAATCAAACTGCGTTCATTCATTCATTGAATAATCCTTCAATCAAACAAACTTAATTCATTCATTTAGTGGATCTAACTGCGTTCATTAATTCAATGAAGCAAACTGCACTTATCCATTCAGTAAAACACGTGTAATCGAAACAGTATGGGTTCTGCCAATCGTGGAATGCCATGAGCTTAAAGCATTTATTCAGTGAAAAAAACTGCACAAATTCATTGCACAATCACACTGCACGTATTTATACAATGACAAGAGCTTTTTTTCGTTCATTCAATACGTCTAGCTTAACTCAATCAAACAAACTGTACCTGCTAAAAGGAATTAGTAGACCTTCTATCATTTATTCAATGTCTCGAGCTTTACGCTTGAATCAACGAAGAAACCTGCATTCATTCCGTTATTGAATCAAACTTCAATTCCAGATGCAATGAATCAACCTTTACTCTTTGATACAATGTAAGAAACTATTCATTTATTTTCTCAATCAAACTGCGTTCATTAATTCAATGAATCAAACTGCGTTCATTCATTCATTGAATAATCCTTCAATCATTGATTCAATGAAACAAACTTAATTCATTTATTGAGTGGATCTAACTGCGTTCATTAATTCAATGAAGCAAACTGCTCTTATCCATTCAGTAAAACACGTGTTATCGAAACAGTATGGGTTCTGCCAATCGTGGAATGCCATGAGCTTAAAGCATTTATTCAGTGAAAAAAACTGCACAAATCCATTGCACAAACACACTGCACGTATTTATACAATGACAAGAGCTTTTTTTCATTCATTCAATACGTCTAGCTTAACTCATTCATTCAATCAAACAAACTGTACCTGCTAAATGGAATTAGCAGACCTTCTATCATTTATTCAATGTCTCGAGCTTTCAATCAATGAAAAAAACTGCATTCATTCCGTTATTGAATCAAACTTCAATTCCAGATGCAATGAATCAACCGTTACTCTTTGATACAATGAAATAAACTATTATTTTATATTCTCAATCAAACTGCGTTCATTTATTCAATGAATCAAACTGCGTTCATCCATTCATTGAATAATCCTTCAATCATTGATTAAATGAAACAAACTTAATTCATTCATTTAGTAGATCTAACTGCATGCATTCATTCAATGAAGCAAACTGTACTTATGCAGTCAGTAAAACACGTTGCACGCGTAATCGAAAATGTATGGTTTCTGCCAATCGTGGAATGCCATGAGCTTAAAGCATTTATTCAGTGAAACAAACTACACACATTCATTCAATGAAATAAATGTTTTGTGTGAATTCAAAGTGTAGACATCTCTCATTCATTCAATTTGTCAAGCTTAACTCATTCTTTCAATCAAGCAAACTTTCAGTGTTCACTTCAAGCTTCTATCATTCATTCCTTGCCACGAGTTTAACGCATTCACTCAATGAAATAAACTGCACACATTCACTTCAAGCTTATATCATTCATTCCTTGCCACGAGTTTAAAGCATTCACTCAATGAAACAAACTGCACACATTCATTCTTTGAAAAAGACTGCACGTATTTATACAATGACTCGAGCTTTTTTCATTCATTCAATACGTCTAGCTTAACTCATTCATTCGAAGAAACAAACTGCACCTCCTACATTGAATTTGTAGAGATTCTATCATTTATTCAATGTCACGAGCTTTACGCTTGAATCAAAGAAGAAACCTGCATTCATTCCGTTATTGAATCAAACTTCAATTCCAGATGCAATGAATCAACCTTTACTCTTTGATACAATGTAAGAAACTATTCTTTTATTTTCTCCATCAAACTGCGTTCATTAATTCAATGAATCAAACTGCGTTCATTCATTCATTGAATAATCCTTCAATCATTGATTCAATGAAACGAACGTAATTCATTCATTTAGTAGATCTAACTGCATTCTTTCATTCAATGAAGCAAACTGCACTTATCCATTCAGTAAAACACGTGTAATCGAAACAGTATGGGTTCTGCCAATCGAGGAATGCCATGAGCTTAAAGCATTTATTCAGTGAAACAAACTGCACACATTCATTCTTTGAAACACGCTGCACGTATTTATACAATGACTAGAGCTTTTTTTTCATTCATTCAATATGTCTAGCTTAACTCATTCATTCGATCAAACAAACTGTACCTGCTAAATGGAATTAGTAGAGCTTCTATCATTTATTCAATGTCTCGAACTTTACGCTTTCAGTCAATGAAAAAAACTGCATTCATTCCGTTATTGAATCAAACTTCAATTCCAGATGCAATGAATCAACCGTTTCTCTTTGATACAATGAAAGAAACTATTCTTTTATTTTCTCAATCAAACTGCGTTCATTAATTCAATGTATAAAACTGCGTTCATTCTTTCATTGAATAATCCTTCAATCATTGATTCAATGAAACAAACTTACTTCATTTATTTAGTAGATCTAACTGCATTCATCCATTCAATGAAGCAAACTGCACTTATCCATTCAGTAAAACACGCTGCACGTGTAATCGAAACAGTATGGTTTCTGCCAATCGTGGAATGCCATGAGCTTAAAGCATTTATTCAGTGAAACAAACTACACACATTCATTCAATGACATAAATGTTACGTGTGAATTCAAAGAGTAGACATTTCTCATTCATTTAATGTGTCAAGCTGAAATCACTCTTTCAATCAAGCAAACTGTAAGTGTTCACTTCAAGCTTCTATCATTCATTCCTTGCCACGAGTTTAACGCATTCATTCAATGAAACAAACTGCACACAGTCATTCTTAGAAAAATACTGCACGTATTTATTCAATGAGTACAGCTTTTTTAAATTCATGCAATGTGTCTCGCTTAACGTATTCATCCGATGAAACAAACTGCACATGATAATTGAATTATTAGAGCTTCTATCATTTATTCAATGTCTCGATGAAAACGATTTCATTCAATGAACAAACTGCATTCATTCCTTTACTGAACAAAATTTCAATCCTTAATGCAATAAATCAAACGTTACTCTTTGTTTCAATGAAATAAACCAGTCTTTCATTGAGACAATCAAACTGCAGTGACTCATTTACTGAAACACCGTTAATTCAATGAGTAGAGCTTTTGCTCTTCGTTCAATACCAGGAATTTAACACAGTTTTTCAATGAATCAAACTGCGTTCATTCATGTAATGAATAAAACTTCAATAATTGATTCAATGAAACAATCTTAATTCATTCATTTTGTAGATCTAACTGCATTCATTCATTCAATGAAACATACTGCATTCACACCGTTATTGAATCAGACTTCAATTCCAGATGCAATGAATCAACCGTTACTCTTTTACTCAATGAAATAAACTGTTCTTTCATTTTGTCAATCAAACTGCGTTCATTCATTCATTGAATAATTCTTTAATCATTGATTCAATGAAACAAACTTAATTCATTAATTTAGTGAAACTAACTGCATTCATTCATTCAATGAAGCAGATTGCACTTATCCATTCAGTAAAACACGCTGCACGTGTAATCGAAACAGTGGGGTTTATGCCAATCATGGAATGCCATGAGGTTAAAACATTTATTCAGTGAAACAAACTACACACATTCATTCAATGAAATAAATGTTACGTGTGAATTCAAAGAGTAGACATTTCTCGTTCTTTTTATGTGTCAAGCTGAAATCACTCTTTCAATCAAGCAAACTGTAAGTGTTCACTTCAAGCTTCTATCATTCATTCCTTGCCACGAGTTTAACGCATTCACTCAATGAAACAAACTGCACGCATTCATTCTTTGAAACAGATTTATACAATGACTAGAGCTTTTTTCATTCATTCAATACGTCTAGCTTAACTCATTCATTCGATCAAACAAACTGCACCTGCTAAATGGAATTAGGAGAGCTTCAGTCATTTATTCAATGTCTCGAGGTTTACGCTTTCAATCAATGAAAAAAACTGCATTCATTCCGTTATTGAATCAAACTTCAATTCCAGATGCAATGAATCAACCGTTACTCTTTGATACAATGAAAGAAACTGCACTTTCATTTTCTCAATCAAACAGCGTTCATTAATTAAATGAATCAAACTGCGTTCATTCATTCATTGAATAATCCTTCAATCATTGATTCAATGAAACAAACTTAATTCATTTATTGAGTGGATCTAACTGCATGTAATCGAAACAGTATGGTTTCTGCCAATCGTGGAATGCCATGAGATTAAAGCATTTATTCAATGAAACAAACTACACACATTCATTCAATTAAATAAATGTTACGCATGATTTCAAAGAATAGACATCACTCATTCATTCATTGTGTCAATTTGAACTCATTCTTTCAATCAAGCAAACTTTCAGTGTTTACTTCAAGCTTCTATCATTCATTCCTTGCCACGAGTTGAACGCATTCACTCAATGAAACAAACTGCATTCATTCCGTTGTTGACTCAAACTTCAATTCCAGATGCAATGAATCAACCGTTACTCTTTGACTCAATGAAATATACTATTCTTTTATTTTGTCAATCACACTGCGTTCATTAATTCAATGAATTAAACTGCGTTCATTCATTAATTGAATAATCCTTCAATCAAACAAACTTAATTCATTCATTTAGTGGATCTAACTGCGTTCATTAATTCAATGAAGCAAACTGCACTTATCCATTCAGTAAAACACGTGTAATCGAAACAGTATGGGTTCTGCCAATCGTGGAATGCCATGAGCTTAAAGCATTTATTCAGTGAAAAAAACTGCACAAATTCATTGCACAATCACACTGCACGTATTTATACAATGACAAGAGCTTTTTTTCGTTCATTCAATACGTCTAGCTTAACTCATTCATTCAATCAAACAAACTGTACCTGCTAAAAGGAATTAGTAGACCTTCTATCATTTATTCAATGTCTCGAGCTTTACGCTTGAATCAACGAAGAAACCTGCATTCATTCCGTTATTGAATCAAACTTCAATTCCAGATGCAATGAATCAACCTTTACTCTTTGATACAATGTAAGAAACTATTCATTTATTTTCTCAATCAAACTGCGTTCATTAATTCAATGAATCAAACTGCGTTCATTCATTCATTGAATAATCCTTCAATCATTGATTCAATGAAACAAACTTAATTCATTTATTGAGTGGATCTAACTGCATGTAATCGAAACAGTATGGTTTCTGCCAATCGTGGAATGCCATGAGATTAAAGCATTTATTCAATGAAACAAACTACACACATTCATTCAATTAAATAAATGTTACGCATGATTTCAAAGAATAGACATCACTCATTCATTCAATGTGTCAATTTGAACTGCATTCATTCCGTTGTTGAATCAAACTTCAATTCCAGATGCAATGAATCAACCGTTACTCTTTGACTCAATGAAATAATCTATTCTTTTATTTTGTCAATCACACTGCGTTCATTAATTCAATGAATCAAACTGCGTCATTCATTCATTGAATAATCCTTCAATCATTGATTCAATGAAACAAACTTAAATCATTTATTGAGTGGATCTAACTTCATTCATTCCTTCAATAAAGCAGACTGCACTTATTCATTCAGCAAAACACGCTGCACCTGTAATCGAAACAGTATGGTTTCTGCCAATCATGGAATTCAATGAGCTTAAAACATTTATTCAGTGAAACAAACTACACACATTCATTCAATGAAATAAATGTTACGTGTGAATTCAAAGAGTAGACATTTCTCATTCATTTAATATGTCAAGCTGAAATCACTCTTTCAATCAAGCAAACTGTAAGTGTTCACTTCAACTTTCTATCATTCATTCCTTGCCACGAGTTTAACGCATTCATTCAATGAAACAAACTGCACACATTCATTCTTTGAAACAGACTGCACGTATTAACACAATGAATAGAGCTTTTTCATTCATTCAATGTGTCTAGCTTAACTCATTCATTCGATGAAACAAACTGCACCTGCTAATTGAATTAGTTGAGCTTCTATCATTAATTCAATGTTTGGATCTTAACGCATTCACCCAATGAAACAAAATGCACACAGTCATTCTTAGAAACATACTGCAAGTACTAATTCAATGAGTAGAGCTTTTTTAAATTCATGTAATGTGTCTAGCTTAATGCATTCATCCGATGAAACAAACTGCACATGCTAATTGAATTATTAGAGCTTCTACCATTTATTCAATGTCTCGATCTTAACGATTTCATTCAATGAACAAACTGCATTCATTCCTTTACTGAATCAAGTTTCAATCCCTGATGCAATAAATCAAACGTTACTCTTTGATTCAATGAAATAAACCAGTCTTTCATTCATACAATAAAACTGCAGTGACTCATTTACTGAAATACAGTTAATTCAATGAGTAGAGCTTTTCCTCTTCGTTCAATGCCAGGAACGTAACACATTCTTTCAACGAAACAAACTGCGTTCATTCATTTAATGAATAGAACTTCAATCATTGATTCAATGAAACATTCTTAATTCATTCATTTAGTAGACCTAACTGCATTCATTCCTTCAATGAAGCAGACTGCACTTATCCATTCAGCAAAACACGGTGTAATCGAAACAGTATGGTTTCTGCCAATCGTGGAATGCCATGAGAGTAAAGCATTTATTCAATGAAACAAACTGCACACATTCATTCTTTGAAACACAGTGCACGTATTTATACAATGACGAGAGCTTTTCTTCACTCATTCAATACGTCTAGCTTAACTCATTCATTCGATCAATAAAACTGTACCTGCTAAATGGAATTAGTAGAGCTTCTATCATTTATTCAATGTCTCGAGCTTTACGCTTTCAATCAATGAAAAACACTGCATTCATTCCGTTATTGAATTAAACTTCAATTCCAGATGCAATGAATCAACCGTTTCTCTTTGATACAATGAAAGAAACTATTCTTTTATTTTCTCAATCAAACTGCGTTCATTCATTCATTGAATAATCCTTCAATCATTGATACAATGATACAAACTTAATTCATTCATTTAGTGAATCTAACTGCATTCATTCTTCAATGAAGCAGACTGCACTTATGCATTCAGCAAAACACGGTGTAATCGAAACAGTATGGTTTCTGCCAATCGTGGAATGCCATGAGATTAAAGCATTTATTCAATGAAACAAGCTACACACATTCATTCAATTAAATAAATGTTACGCATGATTTCAAAGAACAGACATCACTCATTCATTCGATGTGTCAATTTGAACTCATTCTTTCAATCAAGCAAACTTTCAGTGTTCACTTCAAGCTTCTATCATTCATTCCTTGCCACGAGTTTAACTCATTCACTCAATGAAACAAACTGCATTCATTCCGTTGTTGAATCAAACTTCAATTCCAGATGCAATGAATCAACCGTTACTCTTTGACTCAATGAAATAAACTATTCTTTTATTTTGTCAATCACACTGCGTTCATTAATTCAATGAATCAAACTGCGTTCATTCTTTCATTGAATAATCCTTCAATCATTGATTCAATGAAACAAACTTAATTCATTCATTTAGTAGATCTAAGTGCATGCATTCATTCAATGAAGCATACTGCACTTGTCCATTCAGTAAAACACGTTGCACGTGTAATCCAAACAGTATGGTTTCTGCCAATCGTGGAATGCCATGAGCTTAAAGCATTTATTCAGTGAAACAAACTACACACATTCATTCAATGAAATAAATGTTCCGTGTGAATTCAAAGTGTAGACATCTCTCATTCATTCAATTTGTCAAGCTTAACTCATTCTTTCAATCAAGCAAACTGTAAGTGTTCACTTCAAGCTTCTATCATTCATTCCTTGCCACGAGTTTAACGCATTCACTCAATGAAACAAACTGCACAATTTCACTTCAAGCTTATATCATTCATTCCTTGCCACGAGTTGAAAGCATTCACTCAATGAAACAAACTGCACACATTCATTCTTTGAAACAGACTGCACGTATTTATACAATGACTGGAGCTTTTTTCATTCATTCAATACGTCTAGCTAAACTCATTCATTCGAAGAAACAAACTGCACCTCCTAAATTGAATTAGTAGAGATTCTATCATTTATTCAGTGTCACGAGCTTTACGCTTGAATCAAAGAAGAAACCTGCATTCATTCCGTTATTGAATCAAACTTCAATTCCAGATGCAATGAATCAACCTTTACTCTTTGATACAATGAATGAAACGATTCTTTTATTTTCTCAATCAAACTGCGTTCATTAATTCAATGAATCAAACTGCGTTCATTCATTCATTGAATAATCCTTCAATCATTGATTCAATGAAACAAACTTAATTCATTCATTTAGTAGATCTAAGTGCATGCATTCATTCAATGAAGTAAACTGCACTTATCCATTCAGCAAAACACGCTGCACGCGTAATCGAAACAGTATGGTTTCTGCCAATCGAGGTATGCCATGAGCTTAAAGCATTTATTCAGTGAAACAAACTACACACATTCATTCAATGAAATAAATGTTTCGTGTGAATTCAAAGTGTAGACATCTCTCATTCATTCAATTTGTCAAGCTTAACTCATTCTTTCAATCAAGCAAACTGTAAGTGTTCACTTCAAGCTTCTATCATTCATTCCTTGCCACGAGTTTAACGCATTCACTCAATGAAATAAACTGCACACATTCACTTCAAGGTTATATCATTCATTCCTTGCCACGAGTTTAAAGCATTCACTCAATGAAACAAACTGCACACATTCATTCTTTGAAACAGACTGCACGTATTAATACAATGACTAGAGCTTTTTTCATTCATTCAATACGTCTAGCTTAACTCATTCATTCGAAGAAACAAACTGCACCTCCTAAATTGAATTAGTAGAGCTTCTATCATTTATTCAATGTCTCGAGCTTTACGCTTTCAATCAATGAAAACAACTGCATTCATTCCGTTATTGAATCAAACTTCAATTCCAGATGGAATGAATCAACCTTTACTCTTTGATACAATGAAAGAAACTATTCTTTTATTTTCTCAATCAAACTGCGTTCATTAATTCAATGAATCAAACTGCGTTCATTCAATCATTGATTCAATGAAACAAACTTAATTCATTCATTTAGTAGAGCTAACTGCATTCTTTCATTCAATGAATCAAACTGCACTTATCCATTCAGTAAAACACGTGTAATCGAAACAGTATGGGTTCTGCCAATCGTGGAATGCCATGAGCTTAAAGCATTTATTCAGTGAAACAAACTGCACACATTCATTCTTTGAAACACACTGCACGTATTTATACAATGACTAGAGCTTTTTTTTATTCATTCAATGCGTCTAGCTTAACACATTCATTCGATCAAACAAACTGCACCTGCTAAATGGAATTAGTAGAGCTTCTATCATTTATTCAATGTCTCGAGCTTTACGCTTTCAATCAATGAAAAAAGCTGCATTCATTCCGTTATTGAATCAATCTTCAATTCCAGATGCAATGAATCAACCGTTTCTGTTTGATACAATGAAAGAAACTATTCTTTTATTTTCTCAATCAAACTGCGTTCATTCATTCATTGAATAATCCTTCAATCATTGATTCAATGAAACAAACTTAATTCATTCATTTAGTGAATCTAACTGCATTCATTCCTTCAATGAGCAGACTGCACTTATCCATTCAGCAAAACACGCTGCACGTATAATCGAAACAGTATGGTTTCTGCCAATCGTGGAATGCCATGAGATTAAAGCATTTATTCAATGAAACAAACTACACACATTCATTCAATTAAATAAATGTTACGCATGATTTCAAAGAATAGACATCACTCATTCATTCAATGTGTCAATTTGAACTCATTCTTTCAATCAAGCAAACTTTCAGTGTTCACTTCAAGCTTCTATCATTCATTCCTTGCCACGAGTTGAACGCATTCACTCAATGAAACAAACTGCATTCATTCCGTTGTTGAATCAAACTTCAATTCCAGATGCAATGAATCAACCGTTACTCTTTGACTCAATGAAATATACTATTCTTTTATTTTGTCAATCACACTGCGTTCATTCATTCATTGAATAATCCTTAAATCAAACAAACTTAATTCATTCATTTAGTGGATCTAACTGCGTTCATTAATTCAATGAAGCAAACTGCACTTATCCATTCAGTAAAACACGTGTAATCGAAACAGTATGGGTTCTGCCAATCGTGGAATGCCATGAGCTTAAAGCATTTATTCAGTGAAAAAAACTGAACAAATTCATTTCACAAACACTCTGCACGTATTTATACAATGACAAGAGCTTTTTTTTATTCATTCAATACGTCTAGCTTAACTCATTCATTCAATCAAACAAACTGTACCTGCTAAATGGAATTAGTAGAGCTTCTATCATTTATTCAATGTCTCGAGCTTTACGCTTTCAAACAATGAAAACAACTGCATTCATTCCGTTATTGAATCAAACACACTGCGTTCATTAATTCAATGATTCAAACTGCGTTCATTCATTCATTGAATAATCCTTCAATCATTGATTCAATGAAACAAACTTAATTCATTCATTTAGTAGATCTAACTGCATGCATTCATTCAATGAAGCAAACTGCACTTATCCATTCAGTAAAAAACTTTGCACTTGTAATCGAAAAAGTATGATTTCTACCAATTGAGGAATGCCATGAGCTTAAAGCATTTATTTAGTGAAACAAACTGCACACATTAATTCTTTGAAATAAATGTTTCGTGTGAATTCAAAGTGTAGACATCTCTCATTCATTCAATTTGTCAAGCTTAACTCATTCTTTCCATCAAGCAAAGTTTCAGTGTTCACTTCTAGCTTCTATCATTCATTCCTTGCCACGAGTTTAACGCATTTACTCAATGAAATAAACTGCACATATTCACTTCAAGCTTATATAATTCATTCCTTGCCACAAGTTTAAAGCATTCACTCAATGAAACAAACTGCACACATTCATTCTTTGAAACAGACTGCACGTATTTATACAATGACTAGAGCTTTTTTCATTCATTCAATACGTCTAGCTTAACTCATTCATTCGAAGAAACAAACTGCACCTCCTAAATTGAATTAGTAGAGATTCTAACATTTATTCAATGTCACGAGCTTTACGCTTGAATCAAAGAAGCAACCTGCATTCATTCCGTTATTGAATCAAACTTCAATTCCAGATGCAATGAATCAACCTTTACTCTTTGATACAATGAAAGAAACTATTCTTTTATTTTCTCAATCAAACTGCGTTCATTAATTCAATGAATCAAACTGCGTTCATTCAATCATTGATTCAACGAAACAAACTTAATTCATTCATTTAGTAGAGCTAACTGCATTCTTTCATTCAATGAAGCAAACTGCACTTATCCATTCAGTAAAACACGTGTAATCGAAACAGTATGGGTTCTGCCAATCGTGGAATGCCATGAGCTTAAAGCATTTATTCAGTGAAACAAACTGCACACATTCATTCTTTGAAACACACTGCACGTATTTATACAATGACTTGGGCTTTTTTTCATTCATTCAATGCGTCTAGCTTAACTCATTCATTCGATCAAACAAACTGCACCTGCTAAATGGAATTAGTAGAGCTTCTATCATTTGTTCAATGTCTCGAGCTTTACGGTTTCAATCAATGAAAAAAGCTGCATTCATTCCGTTATTGAATCAATCTTCAATTCCAGATGCAATGAATCAACCGTTTCTGTTTGATACAATGAAAGAAACTATTCTTTTATTTTCTCAATCAAACTGCGTTCATTCATTCATTGAATAATCCTTCAATCATTGATTCAATGAAACAAACTTAATTCATTCATTTAGTGAATCTAACTGCATTCATTCCTTCAATGAGCAGACTGCACTTATCCATTCAGCAAAACACGCTGCACGTGTAATCGAAACAGTATGGTTTCTGCCAATCGTGGAATGCCATGAGATTAAAGCATTTATTCAATGAAACAAACTACACACATTCATTCAATTAAAGAAATGTTACGCATGATTTCAAAGAATAGACATCACTCATTCATTCAATGTGTCAATTTGAACTCATTCCTTCAATCAAGCAAACTTCCAGTGTTCACTTCAAGCTTCTATCATTCATTCCTTGCCACGAGTTGAATGCATTCACTCAATGAAACAAACTGCATTCATTCCGTTGTTGAATCAAACTTCAATTCCAGATGCAATGAATCAACCGTTACTCTTTGACTCAATGAAATATACTATTCTTTTATTTTGTCAATCACACTGCGTTCATTAATTCAATGATTCAAACTGCGTTCATTCATTCATTGAATAATCCTTCAATCAAACAAACTTAATTCATTCATTTAGTGGATCTAACTGCGTTCATTAATTCAATGAAACAAACTGCACTTATCCATTCAGTAAAACACGTGTAATCGAAACAGTATGGGTTCTGCCAATCGTGGAATGCCATGAGCTTAAAGCATTTATTCAGTGAAAAAATCTGAACAAATTCATTGCACAAACACACTGCACGTATTTATACAATGACAAGAGCTTTTTTTCATTCATTCAATACGTCTAGCTTAACTCATTCATTCAATCAAACAAACTGTACCTGCTAAATGGAATTAGTAGAGCTTCTATCATTTATTCAATGTCTCGAGCTTTACGCTTTCAATCAATGAAAACAACTGCATTCATTCCGTTATTGAATCAAACACACTGCGTTCATTAATTCAATGATTCAAACTGCGTTCATTCATTCATTGAATAATCCTTCAATCATTGATTCAATGAAACAAACTTAATTCATTCATTTAGTAGATCTAACTGCATGCATTCATTCAATGAAGCAAACTGCACTTATCCATTCAGTAAAAAACTTTGCACTTGTAATCGAAAAAGTATGATTTCTACCAATTGAGGAATGCCATGAGCTTAAAGCATTTATTTAGTGAAACAAACTGCACACATTAATTCTTTGAAATAAATGTTTCGTGTGAATTCAAAGTGTAGACATCTCTCATTCATTCAATTTGTCAAGCTTAACTCATTCTTTCCATCAAGCAAAGTTTCAGTGTTCACTTCTAGCTTCTATCATTCATTCCTTGCCACGAGTTTAACGCATTTACTCAATGAAATAAACTGCACATATTCACTTCAAGCTTATATAATTCATTCCTTGCCACAAGTTTAAAGCATTCACTCAATGAAACAAACTGCACACATTCATTCTTTGAAACAGACTGCACGTATTTATACAATGACTAGAGCTTTTTTCATTCATTCAATACGTCTAGCTTAACTCATTCATTCGAAGAAACAAACTGCACCTCCTAAATTGAATTAGTAGAGATTCTAACATTTATTCAATGTCACGAGCTTTACGCTTGAATCAAAGAAGCAACCTGCATTCATTCCGTTATTGAATCAAACTTCAATTCCAGATGCAATGAATCAACCTTTACTCTTTGATACAATGAAAGAAACTATTCTTTTATTTTCTCAATCAAACTGCGTTCATTAATTCAATGAATCAAACTGCGTTCATTCAATCATTGATTCAACGAAACAAACTTAATTCATTCATTTAGTAGAGCTAACTGCATTCTTTCATTCAATGAAGCAAACTGCACTTATCCATTCAGTAAAACACGTGTAATCGAAACAGTATGGGTTCTGCCAATCGTGGAATGCCATGAGCTTAAAGCATTTATTCAGTGAAACAAACTGCACACATTCATTCTTTGAAACACACTGCACGTATTTATACAATGACTTGGGCTTTTTTTCATTCATTCAATGCGTCTAGCTTAACTCATTCATTCGATCAAACAAACTGCACCTGCTAAATGGAATTAGTAGAGCTTCTATCATTTGTTCAATGTCTCGAGCTTTACGGTTTCAATCAATGAAAAAAGCTGCATTCATTCCGTTATTGAATCAATCTTCAATTCCAGATGCAATGAATCAACCGTTTCTGTTTGATACAATGAAAGAAACTATTCTTTTATTTTCTCAATCAAACTGCGTTCATTCATTCATTGAATAATCCTTCAATCATTGATTCAATGAAACAAACTTAATTCATTCATTTAGTGAATCTAACTGCATTCATTCCTTCAATGAGCAGACTGCACTTATCCATTCAGCAAAACACGCTGCACGTGTAATCGAAACAGTATGGTTTCTGCCAATCGTGGAATGCCATGAGATTAAAGCATTTATTCAATGAAACAAACTACACACATTCATTCAATTAAAGAAATGTTACGCATGATTTCAAAGAATAGACATCACTCATTCATTCAATGTGTCAATTTGAACTCATTCCTTCAATCAAGCAAACTTCCAGTGTTCACTTCAAGCTTCTATCATTCATTCCTTGCCACGAGTTGAATGCATTCACTCAATGAAACAAACTGCATTCATTCCGTTGTTGAATCAAACTTCAATTCCAGATGCAATGAATCAACCGTTACTCTTTGACTCAATGAAATATACTATTCTTTTATTTTGTCAATCACACTGCGTTCATTAATTCAATGATTCAAACTGCGTTCATTCATTCATTGAATAATCCTTCAATCAAACAAACTTAATTCATTCATTTAGTGGATCTAACTGCGTTCATTAATTCAATGAAACAAACTGCACTTATCCATTCAGTAAAACACGTGTAATCGAAACAGTATGGGTTCTGCCAATCGTGGAATGCCATGAGCTTAAAGCATTTATTCAGTGAAAAAATCTGAACAAATTCATTGCACAAACACACTGCACGTATTTATACAATGACAAGAGCTTTTTTTCATTCATTCAATACGTCTAGCTTAACTCATTCATTCAATCAAACAAACTGTACCTGCTAAATGGAATTAGTAGAGCTTCTATCATTTATTCAATGTCTCGAGCTTTACGCTTTCAATCAATGAAAACAACTGCATTCATTCCGTTATTGAATCAAACTTCAATTCCAGATGGAATGAGTCAACCTTTACTCTTTGATACAATGAAAGAAACTATTCTTTTATTTTCTCAATCAAACTGCGTTCATTAATTCAATGAATCAAACTGCGTTCATTCAATCATTGATTCAATGAAACAAACTTAATTCATTCATTTAGTAGAGCTAACTGCATTCTTTCATTCAATGAATCAAACTGCACTTATCCATTCAGTAAAACACGTGTAATCGAAACAGTATGGGTTCTGCCAATCGTGGAATGCCATGAGCTTAAAGCATTTATTCAGTGAAACAAACTGCACACATTCATTCTTTGAAACACACTGCACGTATTTATACAATGACTAGAGCTTTTTTTCATTCATTCAATGCGTCTAGCTTAACACATTCATTCGATCAAACAAACTGCACCTGCTAAATGGAATTAGTAGAGCTTCTATCATTTATTCAATGTCTCGAGCTTTACGCTTTCAATCAATGAAAAAAGCTGCATTCATTCCGTTATTGAATCAATCTTCAATTCCAGATGCAATGAATCAACCGTTTCTGTTTGATACAATGAAAGAAACTATTCTTTTATTTTCTCAATCAAACTGCGTTCATTCATTCATTGAATAATCCTTCAATCATTGATTCAATGAAACAAACTTAATTCATTCATTTAGTGAATCTAACTGCATTCATTCCTTCAATGAGCAGACTGCACTTATCCATTCAGCAAAACACGCTGCACGTGTAATCGAAACAGTATGGTTTCTGCCAATCGTGGAATGCCATGAGATTAAAGCATTTATTCAATGAAACAAACTACACACATTCATTCAATTAAATAAATGTTACGCATGATTTCAAAGAATAGACATCACTCATTCATTCAATGTGTCAATTTGAACTCATTCTTTCAATCAAGCAAACTTTCAGTGTTCACTTCAAGCTTCTATCATTCATTCCTTGCCACGAGTTGAACGCATTCACTCAATGAAACAAACTGCATTCATTCCGTTGTTGAATCAAACTTCAATTCCAGATGCAATGAATCAACCGTTACTCTTTGACTCAATGAAATATACTATTCTTTTATTTTGTCAATCACACTGCGTTCATTCATTCATTGAATAATCCTTAAATCAAACAAACTTAATTCATTCATTTAGTGGATCTAACTGCGTTCATTAATTCAATGAAGCAAACTGCACTTATCCATTCAGTAAAACACGTGTAATCGAAACAGTATGGGTTCTGCCAATCGTGGAATGCCATGAGCTTAAAGCATTTATTCAGTGAAAAAAACTGAACAAATTCATTTCGCAAACACTCTGCACGTATTTATACAATGACAAGAGCTTTTTTTTATTCATTCAATACGTCTAGCTTAACTCATTCATTCAATCAAACAAACTGTACCTGCTAAATGGAATTAGTAGAGCTTCTATCATTTATTCAATGTCTCGAGCTTTACGCTTTCAATCAATGAAAACAACTGCATTCATTCCGTTATTGAATCAAACACACTGCGTTCATTAATTCAATGATTCAAACTGCGTTCATTCATTCATTGAATAATCCTTCAATCATTGATTCAATGAAACAAACTTAATTCATTCATTTAGTAGATCTAACTGCATGCATTCATTCAATGAAGCAAACTGCACTTATCCATTCAGTAAAAAACTTTGCACTTGTAATCGAAAAAGTATGATTTCTACCAATTGAGGAATGCCATGAGCTTAAAGCATTTATTTAGTGAAACAAACTGCACACATTAATTCTTTGAAATAAATGTTTCGTGTGAATTCAAAGTGTAGACATCTCTCATTCATTCAATTTGTCAAGCTTAACTCATTCTTTCAATCAAGCAAACTGTAAGTGTTCACTTCAAGCTTATATAATTCATTCCTTGCCACGAGTTTAAAGCATTCACTCAATGAAACAAACTGCACACATTCATTCTTTGAAACAGACTGCACGTATTTATACAATGACTAGAGCTTTTTTCATTCATTCAATACGTCTAGCTTAACTCATTCATTCGAAGAAACAAACTGCACCTCCTAAATTGAATTAGTAGAGATTCTAACATTTATTCAATGTCACGAGCTTTACGCTTGAATCAAAGAAGCAACCTGCATTCATTCCGTTATTGAATCAAACTTCAATTCCAGATGCAATGAATCAACCTTTACTCTTTGATACAATGAAAGAAACTATTCTTTTTTTTCTCTATCAAACTGCGTTCATTAATTCAATGAATCAAACTGCGTTCATTCATTCATTGAATAATCCTTCAATCATTGATTCAATGAAACAAACTTAATTCATTCATTTAGCAGAGCTAACTGCATTCTTTCATTCAATGAAGCAAACTGCACTTATCCATTCAGTAAAACACGTGTAATCGAAACAGTATGGGTTCTGCCAATCGTGGAATGCCATGAGCTTAAAGCATTTATTCAGTGAAACAAACTGCACACATTCATTCTTTGAAACACACTGCACGTATTTATACAATGACTAGAGCTTTTTTTCATTCATTCAATACGTCTAGCTTAACTCATTAATTAGATCAAACAAACTGCACCTGCTAAATGGAATTAGTAGAGCTTCTATCATTTATTCAATGTCTCGAGCTTTACGCTTTCAATCAATGAAAAAAGCTGCATTCATTCCGTTATTGAATCAATCTTCAATTCCAGATGCAATGAATCAACCGTTTCTGTTTGATACAATGAAAGAAACTATTCTTTTATTTTCTCAATCAAACTGCGTTCATTCATTCATTGAATAATCCTTCAATCATTGATTCAATGAAACAAACTTAATTCATTCATTTAGTGAATCTAACTGCATTCATTCCTTCAATGAGCAGACTGCACTTATCCAATGAGCAAAACACGCTGCACGTGTAATCGAAACAGTATGGTTTCTGCCAATCGTGGAATGCCATGAGATTAAAGCATTTATTCAATGAAACAAACTACACACATTCATTCAATTAAATAAATGTTACGCATGTTTTCAAAGAATAGACATCACTCATTCATTCAATGTGTCAATTTGAACTCATTCTTTCAATCAAGCAAACTTTCAGTGTTCACTTCAAGCTTCTATCATTCATTCCTTGCCACGAGTTGAACGCATTCACTCAATGAAATAAACTGCACACATTCACTTCAAGCTTATATCATTCATTCCTTGCCACGAGTTGAAAGCATTCACTCAATGAAACAAACTGCACACATTCATTCTTTGAAACAGACTGCACGTATTTATACAATGACTAGAGCTTTTTTCATTCATTCAATACGTCTAGCTTAACTCATTCATTCGAAGAAACAAACTGCACCTCCTAAATTGAATTAGTAGAGATTCTAACATTTATTCAATGTCACGAGCTTTACGCTTGAATCAAAGAAGCAACCTGCATTCTGTTATTGAATCAAACTTCAATTCCAGATGCAATGAATCAACCTTTACTCTTTGATACAATGAAAGCAACTATTCTTTTATTTTCTCAATCAAACTGCGTTCATTAATTCAATGAATCAAACTGCGTTCATTCAATCATTGATTCAATGAAACAAACTTAATTCATTCATTTAGTAGAGCTAACTGCATTCTTTCATTCAATGAAGCAAACTGCACTTATCCATTCAGTAAAACACGTGTAATCGAAACAGTATGGGTTCTGCCAATCGTGGAATGCCATGAGCTTAAAGCATTTATTCAGTGAAACAAACTGCACACATTCATTCTTTGAAACACACTGCACGTATTTATACAATGACTAGAGCTTTTTTTCATTCATTCAATGCGTCTAGCTTAACTCATTCATTCGATCAAACAAACTGCACCTGCTAAATGGAATTAGTAGAGCTTCTATCATTTATTCAATGTCTCGAGCTTTACGCTTTCAATCAATGAAAAACACTGCATTCATTCCGTTATTGAATCAAACTTCAATTCCAGATGCAATGAATCAACCGTTTCTGTTTGATACAATGAAAGAAATTACTCTTTTATTTTCTCAATCAAACTGCGTTCATTCATTCATTGAATAATCCTTCAATCATTGATTCAATGAAACAAACTTAATTCATTCATTTAGTGAATCTAACTGCATTCATTCCTTCAATGAAGCAGACTGCACTTATCCATTCAGCAAAACACACTGCACGTGTAATCGAAACAGTATGGTTTCTGCCAATCGTGGAATGCCATGAGATTAAAGCATTTATTCAATGAAACAAACTGCACACATTCATTCAATTAAATAAATGTTACGCATGTTTTCAAAGAATAGACATCACTCATTCATTCAATGTGTCAATTTGAACTCATTCTTTCAATCAAGCAAACTTTCAGTGTTCACTTCAAGCTTCTATCATTCATTCCTTGCCACGAGTTGAACGCATTCACTCAATGAAACAAACTGCATTCATTCCGTTGTTGACTCAAACTTCAATTCCAGATGCAATGAATCAACCGTTACTCTTTGACTCGATGAAATATACTATTCTTTTATTTTGTCAATCACACTGCGTTCATTAATTCAATGATTCAAACTGCGTTCATTCATTCATTGAATAATCCTTCAATCAAACAAACCTAATTCATTCATTTAGCAGAGCTAACTGCATTCTTTCATTCAATGAAGGAAACTGCACTTATCCATTCAGTAAAACACGTGTAATCGAAACAGTATGGGTTCTGCCAATCGTGGAATGCCATGAGCTTAAAGCATTTATTCAGTGAAATAAACTGCACACATTCATTGCACAAACACACTGCACGTATTTATACAATGACAAGAGCTTTTTTTCATTCATTCAATACGTCTAGTTTAACTCATTCATTCAATCAAACAAACTGTACCTGCTAAATGGAATTAGTAGACCTTCTATCATTTATTCAATGTCTCGAGCTTTACGCTTTCAATCAATGAAAAAAACTGCATTCATTCCGTTATTGAATCAAACTTCAATTCCAGATGCAATGAATCAACCGTTACTCTTTGATACAATGAAAGAAACTATTATTTTATATTCTCAATCAAACTGCGTTCATTAATTCAATGATTCAAACTGCGTTCATCCATTCATTGAATAATCCTTCAATCATTAATTCAATGAAACAAACTTAATTCATTCATTTAGTAGATCTAAGTGCATGCAATCATTCAATGAAGCAAACTGCACTTATCCATTCCGTAAAACACGTTGCACGTGTAATCGAAACAGTATGGTTTCTGCCAATCGTGGAATGCCATGAGCTTAAAGCATTTATTCAGTGAAACAAACTACACACATTCATTCAATGAAATAAATGTTCCGTGTGAATTCAAAGTGTAGACATCTCTCATTCATTCAATTTGTCAAGCTTAACTCATTCTTTCAATCAAGCAAACTGTAAGTGTTCACTTCAAGCTTCTATCATTCATTCCTTGCCACGAGTTTAACGCATTCACTCAATGAAACAAACTGCACACATTCACTTCAAGCTTATATCATTCATTCCTTGCCACGAGTTTAAAGCATTCACTCAATGAAACAAACTGCACACATTCATTCTTTGAAACAGACTGCACGTATTTATACAATGCCTAGAGCTTTTCTCATTCATTCAATACGTCTAGCTTAACTCATTCATTCGAAGAAACAAACTGCACCTCCTAAATTGAATTAGTAGAGATTCTATCATTTATTCAATGTCACGAGCTTTACGCTTGAATAAAAGAAGAAACCTGCATTCATTCCGTTATTGAATCAAACTTCAATTCCAGATGCAATGAATCAACCTTTACTCTTTGATACAATGAAAGAAACGATTCTTTTATTTTCTCAATCAAACTGCGTTCATTAATTCAATGAATCAAACTGCGTTCATTCATTCATTGAATAATCCTTCAATCATTGATTCAATGAAACAAACTTAATTCATTCATTTAGTAGATCTAACTGCATGCATTCATTCAATGAAGCAAACTGCACTTATCCATTCATTAAAAAACGTTGCACGTGTAATCGAAAAAGTATGATTTCTGCCAATCGAGGAATGCCATGAGCTTAAAGCATTTATTCAGTGAAACAAACTACACACATTCATTCAATGAAATAAATGTTTCGTGTGAATTCAAAGTGTAGACATCTCTCATTCATTCAATTTGTCAAGCTTAACTCATTCTTTCAATCAAGCAAACTGTAAGTGTTCACTTCAAGCTTCTATCATTCATTCCTTGCCACGAGTTTAACGCATTCACTCAATGAAATAAACTGCACACAATCACTTCAAGCTTATATCATTCATTCCTTGCCACGAGTTTAAAGCATTCACTCAATGAAACAAACTGCACACATTCATTCTTTGAAACAGACTGCACGTATTTATACAATGCCTAGAGCTTTTTTCATTCATTCAATACGTCTAGCTTAACTCATTCATTCGAAGAAACAAACTGCACCTCCTAAATTGAATTAGTAGAGATTCTAACATTTATTCAATGTCACGAGCTTTACGCTTGAATCAAAGAAGCAACCTGCATTCATTCCGTTATTGAATCAAACTTCAATTCCAGATGCAATGAATCAACCTTTACTCTTTGATACAATGAAAGAAACTAATCTTTTATTTTCTCAATCAAACTGCGTTCATTAATTCAATGAATCAAACTGCGTTCATTCAATCATTGATTCAATGAAACAAACTTAATTCATTCATTTAGTAGAGCTAACTGCATTCTTTCATTCAATGAATCAAACTGCACTTATCCATTCAGTAAAACACGTGTAATCGAAACAGTATGGGTTCTGCCAATCGTGGAATGCCATGAGCTTAAAGCATTTATTCAGTGAAACAAACTGCACACATTCATTCTTTGAAACACACTGCACGTATTTATACAATGACTAGTGCTTTTTTTCAGTCATTCAATGCGTCTAGCTTAACTCATTAATTAGATCAAACAAACTGCACCTGCTAAATGGAATTAGTAGAGCTTCTATCATTTATTCAATGTCTCGAGCTTTACGCTTTCAATCAATGAAAAAAGCTGCATTCATTCCGTTATTGAATCAATCTTCAATTCCAGATGCAATGAATCAACCGTTTCTCTTTGATACAATGAAAGAAACTATTCTTTTATTTTCTCAATCAAACTGCGTTCATTCATTCATTGAATAATCCTTCAATCATTGATTCAATGAAACAAACTTAATTCATTCATTTAGTGAATCTAACTGCATTCATTCCTTCAATGAGCAGACTGCACTTATCCATTCAGCAAAACACGCTGCACGTGTAATCGAAACAGTATGGTTTCTGCCAATCGTGGAATGCCATGAGATTAAAGCATTTATTCAATGAAACAAACTGCACACATTCATTCAATTAAATAAATGTTACGCATGTTTTCAAAGAATAGACATCACTCATTCATTCAATGTGTCAATTTGAACTCATTCTTTCAATCAAGCAAACTTTCAGTGTTCACTTCAAGCTTCTATCATTCATTCCTTGCCACGAGTTGAACGCATTCACTCAATGAAACAAACTGCATTCATTCCGTTGTTGAATCAAACTTCAATTCCAGATGCAATGAATCAACCGTTACTCTTTGACTCAATGAAATATACTATTCTTTTATTTTGTCAATCACACTGCGTTCATTAATTCAATGATTCAAACTGCGTTCATTCATTCATTGAATAATCCTTCAATCATTGATTCAATGAAACAAACTTAATTCATTCATTTAGTAGATCTAACTGCATGCATTCATTCAATGAAGCAAACTGCACTTATCCATTCAGTAAAAAACGTTGCACGTGTAATCGAAAAAGTATGATTTCTGCCAATTGAGGAATGCCATGAGCTTAAAGCATTTATTCAGTGAAACAAACTACACACATTCATTCAATGAAATAAATGTTTCGTGTGAATTCAAAGTGTAGACATCTCTCATTCATTCAATTTGTCAAGCTTAACTCATTCTTTCAATCAAGCAAACTGTAAGTGTTCACTTCAAGCTTCTATCATTCATTCCTTGCCACGAGTTTAACGCATTCACTCAATGAAATAAACTGCACACATTCACCTCAAGCTTATATCATTCATTCCTTGTCACGAGTTTAAAGCATTCACTCAATGAAACAAAGTGCACACATTCATTCTTTGAAACAGACTGCACGTATTTATACAATGCCTAGAGCTTTTTTCATTCATTCAATACGTCTAGCTTAACTCATTCATTCGAAGAAACAAACTGCACCTCCTAAATTGAATTAGTAGAGATTCTAACATTTATTCAATGTCACGAGCTTTACGCTTGAATCAAAGAAGCAACCTGCATTCTGTTATTGAATCAAACTTCAATTCCAGATGCAATGAATCAACCTTCAGTCTTTGATACAAGGAAAGAAACTATTCTTTTATTTTCTAAATCAAACTGCGTTCATTAATTCAATGAATCAAACTGCGTTCATTCATTCATTGAATAATCCTTCAATCATTGATTCAATGAAACAAACTTAATTCATTCATTTAGCAGAGCTAACTGCATTCTTTCATTCAATGAAGCAAACTGCACTTATCCATTCAGTAAAACACATGTAATCGAAACAGTATGGTTTCTGCCAATCGTGGAATGGCATGAGCTTAAAGCATTTATTCAGGGAAACCAACTGCACACATTCATTCTTTGAAACACACTGCACGTATTTATACAATGACTAGAGCTTTTCTTCACTCATTCAATACGTCTAGCTTAACTCATTCATTCGATCAAACAAACTGTACCTGCTAAATGGAATTAGTAGACCTTCTATCATTTATTCAATGTCTCGAGCTTTACGCTTTCAATCAATGAAAAACACTGCATTCATTCCGTTATTGAATAAAACTTCAATTCCAGATGCAATGAATCAACCGTTTCTGTTTGATACAATGAAAGAAACTATTCTTTTATTTTCTCAATCAAACTGCGTTCATTCATTCATTGAATAATCCTTCAATCATTGATTCAATGAAACAAACTTAATTCATTCATTTAGTGAATCTAACTGCATTCATTCCTTCAATGAAGCAGACTGCACTTATCCATTCAGCAAAACACACTGCACGTGTAATCGAAACAGTATGGTTTCTGCCAATCGTGGAATGCCATGAGATTAAAGCATTTATTCAATGAAACAAACTACACACATTCATTCAATTAAATAAATGTTACGCATGATTTCAAAGAATAGACATCACTCATTCATTCAATGTGTCAATTTGAACTCATTCTTTCAATCAAGCAAACTATCAGTGTTCACTTCAAGCTTCTATCATTCATTCCTTGCCACGAGTTGAACGCATTCACTCAATGAAACAAACAGCATTCATTCCGTTGTTGACTCAAACTTCAATTCCAGATGCAATGAATCAACCGTTACTCTTTGACTCAATGAAATATACTATTCTTTTATTTTGTCAATCACACTGCGTTCATTAATTCAATGATTCAAACTGCGTTCATTCATTCATTGAATAATCCTTCAATCAAACAAACCTAATTCATTCATTTAGCAGAGCTAACTGCATTCTTTCATTCAATGAAGGAAACTGCACTTATCCATTCAGTAAAACACGTGTAATCGAAACAGTATGGGTTCTGCCAATCGTGGAATGCCATGAGCTTAAAGCATTTATTCAGTGAAAAAAACTGCACACATTCATTGCACAAACACACTGCACGTATTTATACAATGACAAGAGCTTTTTTTCATTCATTCAATGCGTCTAGTTTAACTCATTCATTCAATCAAACAAACTGTACCTGCTAAATGGAATTAGTAGACCTTCTATCATTTATTCAATGTCTCGAGCTTTACGCTTTCAATCAATGAAAAAAACTGCATTCATTCCGTTATTGAATCAAACTTCAATTCCAGATGCAATGAATCAACCGTTACTCTTTGATACAATGAAAGAAACTATTATTTTATATTCTCAATCAAACTGCGTTCATTAATTCAATGATTCAAACTGCGTTCATCCATTCATTGAATAATCCTTCAATCATTGATTCAATGGAACAAACTTAATTCATTCATTTAGTAGATCTAAGTGCATGCATTCATTCAATGAAGCAAACTGCACTTATCCATTCCGTAAAACACGTTGCACGTGTAATCGAAACAGTATGGTTTCTGCCAATCCTGGAATGCCATGAGCTTAAAGCATTTATTCAGTGAAACAAACTACACACATTCATTCAATGAAATAAATGTTCCGTGTGAATTCAAAGTGTAGACATCTCTCATTCATTCAATTTGTCAAGCTTAACTCATTCTTTCAATCAAGCAAACTGTAAGTGTTCACTTCAAGCTTCTATCATTCATTCCTTGCCACGAGTTTAAAGCATTCAATCAATGAAACAAACTGCACACATTCATTCTTTGAAACAGACTGCACGTATTTATACAATGCCTAGAGCTTTTTTCATTCATTCAATACGTCTAGCTTAACTCATTCATTCGAAGAAACAAACTGCACCTCCTAAATTGAATTAGTAGAGATTCTATCATTTATTCAATGTCACGAGCTTTACGCTTGAATAAAAGAAGAAACCTGCATTCATTCCGTTATTGAATCAAACTTCAATTCCAGATGCAATGAATCAACCTTTACTCTTTGATACAATGAAAGAAACGATTCTTTTATTTTCTCAATCAAACTGCGTTCATTAATTCAATGAATCAAACTGCGTTCATTCATTCATTGAATAATCCTTCAATCATTGATTCAATGAAACAAACTTAATTCATTCATTTAGTAGATCTAACTGCATGCATTCATTCAATGAAGCAAACTGCACTTATCCATTCAGTAAAAAACGTTGCACGTGTAATCGAAAAAGTATGATTTCTGCCAATCGAGGAATGCCATGAGCTTAAAGCATTTATTCAGTGAAACAAACTACACACATTCATTCAATGAAATAAATGTTTCGTGTGAATTCAAAGTGTAGACATCTCTCATTCATTCAATTTGTCAAGCTTAACTCATTCTTTCAATCAAGCAAACTGTAAGTGTTCACTTCAAGCTTCTATCATTCATTCCTTGCCACGAGTTTAACGCATTCACTCAATGAAATAAACTGCACACATTCACTTCAAGCTTATATCATTCATTCCTTGCCACGAGTTTAAAGCATTCACTCAATGAAACAAACTGCACACATTCATTATTTGAAACAGACTGCACGTATTTATACAATGACTAGAGCTTTTTTCATTCATTCAATACGTCTAGCTTAACTCATTCATTCGAAGAAACAAACTGCACCTCCTAAATTGAATTAGTAGAGATTCTAACATTTATTCAATGTCACGAGCTTTACGCTTGAATCAAAGAAGCAACCTGCATTCATTCCGTTATTGAATCTAACTTCAATTCCAGATGCAATGAATCAACCTTTACTCTTTGATACAATGAAAGAAACTAATCTTTTATTTTCTCAATCAAACTGCGTTCATTAATTCAATGAATCAAACTGCGTTCATTCAATCATTGATTCAATGAAACAAACTTAATTCATTCATTTAGTAGAGCTAACTGCATTCTTTCATTCAATGAATCAAACTGCACTTATCCATTCAGTAAAACACGTGTAATCGAAACAGTATGGGTTCTGCCAATCGTGGAATGCCATGAGCTTAAAGCATTTATTCAGTGAAACAAACTGCACACATTCATTCTTTGAAACACACTGCACGTATTTATACAATGACTAGAGCTTTTTTTCAGTCATTCAATGCGTCTAGCCTAACTCATTAATTAGATCAAACAAACTGCACCTGCTAAATGGAATTAGTAGAGCTTCTATCATTTATTCAATGTCTCGAGCTTTACGCTTTCAATCAATGAAAAAAGCTGCATTCATTCCGTTATTGAATCAATCTTCAATTCCAGATGCAATGAATCAACCGTTTCTCTTTGATACAATGAAAGAAACTATTCTTTTATTTTCTCAATCAAACTGCGTTCATTCATTCATTGAATAATCCTTCAATCATTGATTCAATGAAACAAACTTAATTCATTCATTTAGTGAATCTAACTGCATTCATTCCTTCAATGAGCAGACTGCACTTATCCATTCAGCAAAACACGCTGCACGTGTAATCGAAACAGTATGGTTTCTGCCAATGGTGGAATGCCATGAGATTAAAGCATTTATTCAATGAAACAAACTACACACATTCATTCAATTAAATAAATGTTACGCATGTTTTCAAAGAATAGACATCACTCATTCATTCAATGTGTCAATTTGAACTCATTCTTTCAATCAAGCAAACTTTCAGTGTTCACTTCAAGCTTCTATCATTCATTCCTTGCCACGAGTTGAACGCATTCACTCAATGAAAAAAACTGCATTCATTCCGTTGTTGAATCAAACTTCAATTCCAGATGCAATGAATCAACCGTTACTCTTTGACTCAATGAAATATACTATTCGTTTATTTTGTCAATCACACTGCGTTCATTAATTCAATGATTCAAACTGCGTTCATTCATTCATTGAATAATCCTTCAATCATTGATTCAATGAAACAAACTTAATTCATTCATTTAGTAGATCTAACTGCATGCATTCATTCAATGAAGCAAACTGCACTTATCCATTCAGTAAAAAACGTTGCACGTGTAATCGAAAAAGTATGATTTCTGCCAATTGAGGAATGCCATGAGCTTAAAGCATTTATTCAGTGAAACAAACTACACACATTCATTCAATGAAATAAATGTTTCGTGTGAATTCAAAGTGTAGACATCTCTCATTCATTCAATTTGTCAAGCTTAACTCATTCTTTCAATCAAGCAAACTTTCAGTGTTCACTTCAAGCTTCTATCATTCATTCCTTGCCACGAGTTTAACGCATTCACTCAATGAAATAAACTGCACACATTCACTTCAAGCTTATATCATTCATTCCTTGCCACGAGTTTAAAGCATTCACTCAATGAAACAAACTGCACACATTCATTATTTGAAACAGACTGCACGTATTTATACAATGACTAGAGCTTTTTTCATTCATTCAATACGTCTAGCTTAACTCATTCATTCGAAGAAACAAACTGCACCTCCTAAATTGAATTAGTAGAGATTCTAACATTTATTCAATGTCACGAGCTTTACGCTTGAATCAAAGAAGCAACCTGCATTCATTCCGTTATTGAATCAAACTTCAATTCCAGATGCAATGAATCAACCTTTACTCTTTGATACAATGAAAGAAACTAATCTTTTATTTTCTCAATCAAACTGCGTTCATTAATTCAATGAATCAAACTGCGTTCATTCAATCATTGATTCAATGAAACAAACTTAATTCATTCATTTAGTAGAGCTAACTGCATTCTTTCATTCAATGAATCAAACTGCACTTATCCATTCAGTAAAACACGTGTAATCGAAACAGTATGGGTTCTGCCAATCGTGGAATGCCATGAGCTTAAAGCATTTATTCAGTGAAACAAACTGCACACATTCATTCTTTGAAACACACTGCACGTATTTATACAATGACTAGAGCTTTTTTTCAGTCATTCAATGCGTCTAGCCTAACTCATTAATTAGATCAAACAAACTGCACCTGCTAAATGGAATTAGTAGAGCTTCTATCATTTATTCAATGTCTCGAGCTTTACGCTTTCAATCAATGAAAAAAGCTGCAATCATTCCGTTATTGAATCAATCTTCAATTCCAGATGCAATGAATCAACCGTTTCTCTTTGATACAATGAAAGAAACTATTCTTTTATTTTCTCAATCAAACTGCGTTCATTCATTCATTGAATAATCCTTCAATCATTGATTCAATGAAACAAACTTAATTCATTCATTTAGTGAATCTAACTGCATTCATTCCTTCAATGAGCAGACTGCACTTATCCATTCAGCAAAACACGCTGCACGTGTAATCGAAACAGTATGGTTTCTGCCAATGGTGGAATGCCATGAGATTAAAGCATTTATTCAATGAAACAAACTACACACATTCATTCAATTAAATAAATGTTACGCATGTTTTCAAAGAATAGACATCACTCATTCATTCAATGTGTCAATTTGAACTCATTCTTTCAATCAAGCAAACTTTCAGTGTTCACTTCAAGCTTCTATCATTCATTCCTTGCCACGAGTTGAACGCATTCACTCAATGAAAAAAACTGCATTCATTCCGTTGTTGAATCAAACTTCAATTCCAGATGCAATGAATCAACCGTTACTCTTTGACTCAATGAAATATACTATTCTTTTATTTTGTCAATCACACTGCGTTCATTAATTCAATGATTCAAACTGCGTTCATTCATTCATTGAATAATCCTTCAATCATTGATTCAATGAAACAAACTTAATTCATTCATTTAGTAGATCTAACTGCATGCATTCATTCAATGAAGCAAACTGCACTTATCCATTCAGTAAAAAACGTTGCACGTGTAATCGAAAAAGTATGATTTCTGCCAATTGAGGAATGCCATGAGCTTAAAGCATTTATTCAGTGAAACAAACTACACACATTCATTCAATGAAATAAATGTTTCGTGTGAATTCAAAGTGTAGACATCTCTCATTCATTCAATTTGTCAAGTTAACTCATTCTTTCAATCAAGCAAACTTTCAGTGTTCACTTCAAGCTTCTATCATTCATTCCTTGCCACGAGTTTAACGCATTCACTCAATGAAATAAACTGCACACATTCACTTCAAGCTTATATCATTCATTCCTTGCCACGAGTTTAAAGCATTCACTCAATGAAACAAACTGCACACATTCATTCTTGGAAACAGACTGCACGTATTTATACAATGACTAGAGCTTTTTTCATTCATTCAATACGTCTAGCTTAACTCATTCATTCGAAGAAACAAACTGCACCTCCTAAATTGAATTAGTAGAGATTCTAACATTTATTCAATGTCACGAGCTTTACGCTTGAATCAAAGAAGCAACCTGCATTCTGTTATTGAATCAAACTTCAATTCCAGATGCAATGAATCAACCTTCACTCTTTGATACCATGAAAGAAACTATTCTTTTATTTTCTCAATCAAACTGCGTTCATTAATTCAATGAATCAAACTGCGTTCATTCAATCATTGATTCAATGAAACAAACTTAATTCATTCATTTAGTAGAGCTAACTGCATTCTTTCATTCAATGAAGCAAACTGCACTTATCCATTCAGTAAAACACGTGTAATCGAAACAGTATGGGTTCTGCCAATCGTGGAATGCCATGAGCTTAAAGCATTTATTCAGTGAAACAAACTGCACACATTCATTCTTTGAAACACTCTGCACGTATTTATACAATGACTAGAGCTTTTTTTCATTCATTCAATGCGTCTAGCTTAACTCATTCATTCGATCAAACAAACTGCACCTGCTAAATGGAATTAGTAGAGCTTCTATCATTTATTCAATGTCTCGAGCTCTACGCTTTCAATCAATGAAAAAAGCTGCATTCATTCCATAATTGAATCAATCTTCAATTCCAGATGCAATGAATCAACCGTTTCTGTTTGATACAATGAAAGAAACTATTCTTTTATTTTCTCAATCAAACTGCGTTCATTCAGACATTGAATAATCCTTCAATCATTGATTCAATGAAACAAACTTAATTCATTCAATTAGTGAATCTAACTGCATTCATTCCTTCAATGAGCAGACTGCACTTATCCATTCAGCAAAACACGCTGCACGTGTAATCGAAACAGTATGGTTTCTGCCAATCGTGGAATGCCATGAGATTAAAGCATTTATTCAAGGAAACAAACTACACACATTCATTCAATTAAATAAATGTTACGCATGATTTCAAAGAATAGACATCACTCATTCATTCAATGTGTCAATTTGAACTCATTCTTTCAATCAAGCAAACTTTCAGTGTTCACTTCAAGCTTCTATCATTCATTCCTTGCCACGAGTTGAACGCATTCACTCAATGAAACAAACTGCATTCATTCCGTTGTTGAATCAAACTTCAATTCCAGATGCAATGAATCAACCGTTACTCTTTGACTCAATGAAATATACTATTCTTTTATTTTGTCAATCACAATGCGTTCATTAATTCAATGATTCAAACTGCGTTCATTCATTCATTGAATAATCCTTCAATCAAACAAACTTAATTCATTCATTTAGTGGATCTAACTGCGTTCATTAATTCAATGAAGCACTCTGCACTTATCCATTCAGTAAAACACGTGTAATCGAAACAGTATGGGTTCTGCCAATCGTGGAATGCCATGAGCTTAAAGCATTTATTCAGTGAAAAAAACTGAACAAATTCATTGCACAAACACTCTGCACGTATTTATACAATGACAAGAGCTTTTTTTCATTCATTCAATACGTCTAGCTTAACTCATTCATTCAATCAAACAAACTGTACCTGCTAAATGGAATTAGTAGAGCTTCTATCATTTATTCAATGTCTCGAGCTTTACGCATTCAATCAATGAAAACAACTGCATTCATTCCGTTATTGAATCAAACTTCAATTCCAGATGCAATAAATCAACCGTTACTCTTTGATACAATGAAAGAAACTATTATTTTATATTCTCAATCTAACTGCGTTTATTAATTCAATGAATCAAACTGCGTTCATTCATTCATTGAATAATCCTTCAATCATTGATTCAATGAAACAAACTTAATTCATTCATTTAGTAGATCTAACTGCATGCATTCATTCAATGAAGCAAACTGCACTTATCCATTCAGTAAAACACGTTGCACGTGTAATCGAAACAGTATGGTTTCTGCCAATCGTGGAATGCCATGAGCTTAAAGCATTTATTCAGTGAAACAAACTACACACATTCATTCAATGAAATAAATGTTTCGTGTGAATTGAATCAAACTTCAATTCCAGATGCAATGAATCAACCGTTACTCTTTGACTCAATGAAATAAACTATTCTTTTATTTTGTCAATCACACTGCGTTCATTAATTCAATGAATCAAACTGCGTTCATTCATTCATTGAATAATCCTTCAATCATTGATTCAATGAAACAAACTTAATTCATTTATTGAGTGGATCTAACTGCATTCGTTCCTTCAATGAAGCAAACTGCACTTATCCATTCAGCAAAACACGCTGCACCTGTAATCGAAACAGTATGGTTTCTGCCAATCATGGAATTCCATGAGCTTAAAACATTTTTTCAGTGAAACAAACTACACACATTCATTCAATGAAATAAATGTTACGTCTGAATTCAAAGAGTAGACATTTCTCATTCATTTAATATGTCAAGCTGAAATCACTCTTTCAATCAAGCAAACTGTAAGTGTTCACTTCAACTTTCTATCATTCATTCCTTGCCACGAGTTTAACGCATTCATTCAATGAAACAAACTGCTCACATTCATTCTTTGAAACAGACTGCACGTATTAACACAATGAATAGAGCTTTTTCATTCATTCAATGTGTCTAGCTTAACTCATTCATTCGATGAAACAAACTGCACCTGCTAATTGAATTAGTTGAGCTTCTATCATTAATTCAATGTTTGGATCTTAACGCATTCACCCAATGAAACAAAGTGCACACAGTCATTCTTAGAAACATACTGCAAGTACTAATTCAATGAGTAGAGCTTTTTTTAATTCATGTAATGTGTCTAGCTTAATGCATTCATCCGATGAAACAAACTGCACATGCTAATTGAATTATTAGAGCTTCTACCATTTATTAAATGTCTCGATCTTAACGATTTCATTCAATGAACAAACTGCATTCATTCCTTTACTGAATCAAGTTTCAATCCCTGATGCAATAAATCAAACGTTACTCTTTGATTCATTGAAATAAACCAGTCTTTCATTCATACAATGAAACTGCAGTGACTCATTTACTGAAATACAGTTAATTCAATGAGTAGAGCTTTTGCTCTTCGTTCAATGCCAGGAACGTAACACATTCTTTCAACGAAACGAACTGCGTACATTCATTTAATGAATAAAACTTCAATCATTGATTCAATGAACATTCTTAATTCATTCATTTTGTAGATCTAACTGCATTCATTCATTCAATGAAGCAGACTGCACTTATCCATTCAGCAAAACACGCTGCACCTGTAATCGAAACAGTATGGTTTCTGCCAATCCTGGAATGCCATGAGCTTAAAGCATTTATTCAGTGAAACAAACTGCACACATTCATTCTTTGAAACACACTGCACGTATTTATACAATGACTAGAGCTTTTCTTCACTCATTCAATACGTCTAGCTTAACTCATTCATTCGATCAAACAAACTGTACCTGATAAATGGAATTAGTAGAGCTTCTATCATTTATTCAATGTCTCGAGCTTTACGCTTTCAATCAATGAAAAACACTGCATTCATTCCGTTATTGAATCAAACTTCAATTCCAGATGCAATGAATCAACCGTTTCTCTTTGATACAATGAAAGAAACTATTCTTTTATTTTCTCAATCAAACTGCGTTCATTCATTCATCGAATAATCCTTCAATCATTGATTCAATGAAACAAACTTAATTCATTCATTTAGTGAATCTAACTGCATTCATTCCTTCAATGAAGCAGACTGCACTTATCCTTTCAGCAAAACACGGTGTAATCGAAACAGTATGGTTTCTGCCAATCGTGGAATGCCATGAGATTAACGCATTTATTCAATGAAACAAACTACACACATTCATTCAATTAAATAAATGTTACGCATGATTTCAAAGAATAGACATCACTCATTCATTCAATGTGTCAATTTGCACTAATTCTTTCAATCAAGCAAACTTTCAGTGTTCACTTCAATCTTCTGTCATTCATTCCTAGCCACGAGGTGAACGCATACACTCAATGAAACAAACTGCATTCATTCCGTTGTTGAATCAAACTTCAATTCCAAATACAATGAATCAACCGTTACTCTTTGACTCAATGAAATAAACTATTCTTTTATTTTGTCAATCACACTGCGTTCATTAATTCAATGAATCAAACTGCGTTCATTCATTCATTGAATAATCCTTCAATCATTGATTCAATGAAACAAACTTAATTCATTTATTGAGTGGATCTAACTGCATTCATTCCTTCAATGACGCAGACTGCACTTATCCATTCAGCAAAACACGCTGCACCTGTAATCGAAACAGTATGGTTTCTGCCAATCATGGAATCCCATGAGCTTAAAGCATTTATTCAGGGAAACCAACTGCACACATTCATTCTTTGAAACACAGTGCACGTATTTATACAATGACTAGAGCTTTTCTTCACTCATTCAATACGTCTAGCTTAACTCATTCATTCGATCAAACAAACTGCACCTGCTAAATGGAATTAGTAGAGCTTCTACCATTTATTCAATGTCTCGATCTTAACGATTTCATTCAATGAACAAACTGCATTCATTCCTTTACTGAATCAAGTTTCATTCCCTGATGCAATAAATCAAACGTTCCTCTTTGATTCAATGAAATAAACCAGTCTTTCATTCATACAATGAAACTGCAGTGACTCATTTACTGAAATACTGTTAATTCAATGAGTAGAGCTTTTGCTCTTCGTTCAATGCCAGGAACGTAACACATTCTTTCAACGAAACAAACTGCGTTCATTCATTTAATGAATAAAACTTCAATCATTGATTCAATGAAACATTCTTAATTCATTCATTTTGTAGATCTAACTGCACTCATTCATTCAATGAAGCAGACTGCACTTATCCATTCAGCAAAACACGCTGCACCTGTAATCGAAACAGTATGGTTTCTGCCAATCATGGAATGCCATGAGCTTAAAGCATTTATTCAGTGAAACAAACTGCACACATTCATTCTTTGAAACACACTGCACGTATTTATACAATGACTAGAGCTTTTCTTCACTCATTCAATACGTCTAGCTTAACTCATTCATTCGATCAAACAAACAGTACCTGATAAATGGAATTAGTAGAGCTTCTATCATTTATTCAATGTCTAGAGCTTTACGCTTTCAATCAATGAAAAACACTGCATTCATTCCGTTATTGAATCAAACTTCAATTCCAGATGCAATGAATCAACCGTTTCTCTTTGATACAATGAAAGAAACTATTCTTTTATTTTCTCAATCAAACTGCGTTCATTCATTCATTGAATAATCCTTCAATCATTGATTCAATGAAACAAACTTAATTCATTCATTTAGTGAATCTAACTGCATTCATTCCTTCAATGAAGCAGACTGCACTTATCCTTTCAGCAAAACACGGTGTAATCGAAACAGTATGGTTTCTGCCAATCGTGGAATGCCATGAGATTAAAGCATTTATTCAATGAAACAAACTACACACATTCATTCAATTAAATAAATGTTACGCATGATTTCAAAGAATAGACATCACTCATTCATTCAATGTGTCAATTTGCACTCATTCTTTCAATCAAGCAAACTTTCAGTGTTCACTTCAAGCTTCTATCATTCATTCCTTGCCACGAGGTGAACGCATTCACTCAATGAAACAAACTGCATTCATTCCGTTGTTGAATCAAACTTCAATTCCAGATGCAATGAATCAACCGTTACTCTTTGACTCAATGAAATAAACTATTCTTTTATTTTGTCAATCACACTGCGTTCATTAATTCAATGAATCAAACTGCGTTCATTCATTTAATGAATAAAACTTCAATCATTGATTCAATGAAACATTCTTAATTCATTCATTTTGTAGATCTAACTGCACTCATTCATTCAATGAAGCAGACTGCACTTATCCATTCAGCAAAACACGCTGCACCTGTAATCGAAACAGTATGGTTTCTGCCAATCATGGAATGCCATGAGCTTTCAGCATTTATTCAGTGAAACAAACTGCACACATTCATTCTTTGAAACACACTGCACGTATTTATACAATGACTAGAGCTTTTCTTCACTCATTCAATACGTCTAGCTTAACTCATTCATTCGATCAAACAAACTGTACCTGATAAATGGAATTAGTAGAGCTTCTATCATTTATTCAATGTCTCGTGCTTTACGCTTTCAATCAATGAAAAACACTGCATTCTTTCCGTTATTGAATCAAACTTCAATTCCAGATGCAATGAATCAACCGTTTCTCTTTGATACAATGAAAGAAACTATTCTTTTATTTTCTCAATCAAACTGCGTTCATTCATTCATTGAATAATCCTTCAATCATTGATTCAATGAAACAAACTTAATTCATTCATTTAGTGAATCTAACTGCATTCATTCCTTCAATGAAGCAGACTGCACTTATCCATTAAGCAAAACACGGTGTAATCGAAACAGTATGGTTTCTGCCAATCGTGGAATGCCATGAGATTAAAGCATTTATTCAATGAAACAAACTACACACATCCATTCAATTAAATAAATGTTACGCATGATTTCAAAGAATAGACATCACTTATTCATTCAATGTGTCAATTTGAACTCATTCTTTCAATCAAGCAAACTTTCAGTGTTCACTTCAAGCTTCTATCATTCATTCCTTGCCACGAGTTGAACGCATTCACTCAATGAAACAAACTGCATTCATTTCGTTGTTGAATCAAACTTCAATTCCAGATGCAATGAATCAACCGTTACTCTTTGACTCAATGAAATATACTATTCTTTTATTTTGTCAATCACACTGCGTTCATTAATTCAATGAATCAAACTGCGTTCATTCATTCATTGAATAATCCTTCAATCATTGATTCAATGAAACAAACTTAATTCATTTATTGAGTGGATCTAACTGCATTCATTCCTTCAATGAAGCAGACTGCACTTATCCATTCAGCAAAACACGCTGCACCTGTAATCGAAACAGTATGGTTTCTGCCAATCGTGGAATGCCATGAGCTTAAAGCATTTATTCAGGGAAACCAACTGCACACATTCATTCTTTGAAACACAGTGCACGTATTTATACAATGACTAGAGCTTTTCTTCACTCATTCAATACGTCTAGCTTAACTCATTCATTCGATCAAACAAACTGTACCTGCTAAATGGAATTAGTAGAGCTTCTATCATTTATTCAATGTCTCGAGCTTTACGCTTTCAATCAATGAAAAACACTGCATTCATTCCGTTATTGAATCAACCGTTTCTGTTTGATACAATGAAAGAAACTATTATTTTATTTTCTCAATCAAACTGCGTTCATTCATTCATTGAATAATCCTTCAATCATTGATTCAATGAAACAAACTTAATTCATTCATTTAGTGAATCTAACTGCATTCATTCCTTCAATGAAGCAGACTGCACTTATCCATTCAGCAAAACACGGTGTAATCGAAACAGTATGGTTTCTGCCAATCGTGGAATGCCATGAGATTAAAGCATTTATTCAATGAAACAAACTACACACATTCATTCAATTAAATAAATGATACGCATGATTTCAAAGAATAGACATCACTCATTCATTCAATGTGTCAATTTGAACTCATTCTTTCAATCAAGCAAACTTTCAGTGTTCACTTCAAACTTCTATCATTCATTCCTTGCCACGAGTTGAACGCATTCACTCAATGAAACAAACTGCATTCATTCCGTTGTTGAATCAAACTTCAATTCCAGATGCAATGAATCAACCGTTACTCTTTGACTCAATGAAATAAACTATTCTTTTATTTTGTCAATCACACTGCGTTCATTAATTCAATGAATCAAACTGCGTTCATTCATTCACTGAATACTCCTTCATACAAACAAACTTAATTCATTCATTTAGTGGATCTAACTGCGTTCATTAATTCAATGAAGCAAACTGCACTTATCCATTCAGTAAAACACGTGTAATCGAAACAGTATGGGTTCTGCCAATCGTGGAATGCCATGAGCTTAAAGCATTTATTCAGTGAAACAAACTGCACACATTCATTCTTTGAAACACACTGCACGTATTTATACAATGACTAGAGCTTTTCTTCACTCATTCAATACGTCTAGCTTAACTCATTCATTCGATCAAACAAACTGTACCTGATAAATGGAATTAGTAGAGCTTCTATCATTTATTCAATGTCTCGTGCTTTACGCTTTCAATCAATGAAAAACACTGCATTCTTTCCGTTATTGAATCAAACTTCAATTCCAGATGCAATGAATCAACCGTTTCTCTTTGATACAATGAAAGAAACTATTCTTTTATTTTCTCAATCAAACTGCGTTCATTCATTCATTGAATAATCCTTCAATCATTGATTCAATGAAACAAACTTAATTCATTCATTTAGTGAATCTAACTGCATTCATTCCTTCAATGAAGCAGACTGCACTTATCCATTAAGCAAAACACGGTGTAATCGAAACAGTATGGTTTCTGCCAATCGTGGAATGCCATGAGATTAAAGCATTTATTCAATGAAACAAACTACACACATCCATTCAATTAAATAAATGTTACGCATGATTTCAAAGAATAGACATCACTTATTCATTCAATGTGTCAATTTGAACTCATTCTTTCAATCAAGCAAACTTTCAGTGTTCACTTCAAGCTTCTATCATTCATTCCTTGCCACGAGTTGAACGCATTCACTCAATGAAACAAACTGCATTCATTTCGTTGTTGAATCAAACTTCAATTCCAGATGCAATGAATCAACCGTTACTCTTTGACTCAATGAAATATACTATTCTTTTATTTTGTCAATCACACTGCGTTCATTAATTCAATGAATCAAACTGCGTTCATTCATTCATTGAATAATCCTTCAATCATTGATTCAATGAAACAAACTTAATTCATTTATTGAGTGGATCTAACTGCATTCATTCCTTCAATGAAGCAGACTGCACTTATCCATTCAGCAAAACACGCTGCACCTGTAATCGAAACAGTATGGTTTCTGCCAATCGTGGAATGCCATGAGCTTAAAGCATTTATTCAGGGAAACCAACTGCACACATTCATTCTTTGAAACACAGTGCACGTATTTATACAATGACTAGAGCTTTTCTTCACTCATTCAATACGTCTAGCTTAACTCATTCATTCGATCAAACAAACTGTACCTGCTAAATGGAATTAGTAGAGCTTCTATCATTTATTCAATGTCTCGAGCTTTACGCTTTCAATCAATGAAAAACACTGCATTCATTCCGTTATTGAATCAACCGTTTCTGTTTGATACAATGAAAGAAACTATTATTTTATTTTCTCAATCAAACTGCGTTCATTCATTCATTGAATAATCCTTCAATCATTGATTCAATGAAACAAACTTAATTCATTCATTTAGTGAATCTAACTGCATTCATTCCTTCAATGAAGCAGACTGCACTTATCCATTCAGCAAAACACGGTGTAATCGAAACAGTATGGTTTCTGCCAATCGTGGAATGCCATGAGATTAAAGCATTTATTCAATGAAACAAACTACACACATTCATTCAATTAAATAAATGATACGCATGATTTCAAAGAATAGACATCACTCATTCATTCAATGTGTCAATTTGAACTCATTCTTTCAATCAAGCAAACTTTCAGTGTTCACTTCAAACTTCTATCATTCATTCCTTGCCACGAGTTGAACGCATTCACTCAATGAAACAAACTGCATTCATTCCGTTGTTGAATCAAACTTCAATTCCAGATGCAATGAATCAACCGTTACTCTTTGACTCAATGAAATAAACTATTCTTTTATTTTGTCAATCACACTGCGTTCATTAATTCAATGAATCAAACTGCGTTCATTCATTCACTGAATACTCCTTCATACAAACAAACTTAATTCATTCATTTAGTGGATCTAACTGCGTTCATTAATTCAATGAAGCAAACTGCACTTATCCATTCAGTAAAACACGTGTAATCGAAACAGTATGGGTTCTGCCAATCGTGGAATGCCATGAGCTTAAAGCATTTATTCAGTGAAAACAACTGCACAGATTCATTGCACAATCACACTGCACGTATTTATACAATGACAAGAGCTTTTTTTCGGTCATTCAATACATCTAGCTGAACTCATTCATTCAATCAAACAAACTGTACCTGCTAAATGGAATTAGTAGACCTTCTATCATTTATTCAATGTCTCGAGCTTTACGCTTTCAATCAATGAAAAAACTGCATTCATTCCGTTATTGAATCAAACTTTAATTCCAGATGCAATGAATCAACCGTTACTCTTTGATACAATGAAAGAAACTATTCTTTTATATTCTCAATCAAACTGCGTTCATTAATTCAATGAATCAAACTGCGTTCATTCATTCATTGAGTAATCCTTCAATCATTGATTCAATGAAACAAACTTAATTCATTCATTTAGTAGATCTAACTGCATGCATTCATTCAATGAAGCAAACTGCACTTATCCATTCAGTAAAACACGTTGCACGTGTAATCGAAAATGTATGGTTTCTGCCAATCGTGGAATGCCATGAGCTTAAAGCATTTATTCAGTGAAACAAACTACACACATTCATTCAATGAAATAAATGTTTCGTGTGAATTCAAAGTGTAGACATCTCTCATTCATTCAAATTGTCAAGCTTAACTCATTCTTTCAATCAAGCAAACTTTCAGTGTTCACTTCAAGCTTCAATCATTCATTGCTTGCCACGAGTTTAAAGCATTCACTCAATGAAACAAACTGCACACATTCATTCTTTGAAACAGACTGCACGTATTTATACAATGACTAGAGCTTTTTCATTCATTCAATGTGTCTAGCTTAACTCATTCATTCGATGAAACAAACTGCACCTGCTAATTGAATTAGTTGAGCTTCTATCATTAATTCAATGTTTCGATCTTAACGCATTCACCCAATGAAACAAAGTGCACACAGTCATTCTTAGAAACATACTGCAAGTACTAATTCAATGAGTAGAGCTTTTTTTAATTCATGTAATGTGTCTAGCTTAATGCATTCATCCGATGAAACAAACTGCACATGCTAATTGAATTATTAGAGCTTCTACCATTTATTCAATGTCTCGATCTTAACGATTTCATTCAATGAACAAACTGCATTCATTCCTTTACTGAATCAAGTTTCAATCCCTGATGCAATAAATCAAACGTTACTCTTTGATTCATTGAAATAATCCAGTCTTTCATTCATACAATGAAACTGCAGTGACTCATTTACTGAAATACAGTTAATTCAATGAGTAGAGCTTTTGCTCTTCGTTCAATGCCAGGAACGTAACACATTCTCTCAACGAAACGAACTGCGTTCATTCATTTAATGAATAAAACTTCAATCATTGATTCAATGAACATTCTTAATTCATTCATTTTGTAGATCTAACTTCATTCATTCATTCAATGAAGCAGACTGCACTTATCCATTCAGCAAAACACGCTGCACCTGTAATCGAAACAGTATGGTTTCTGCCAATCATGGAATTCCATGAGCTTAAAACATTTTTTCAGTGAAACAAACTACACACATTCATTCAATGAAATAAATGTTACGTGTGAATTCAAAGAGTAGACATTGCTCATTCATTTAATATGTCAAGCTGAAATCACTCTTTCAATCAAGCAAACTGTAAGTGTTCACTTCAACTTTCTATCATTCATACCTTGCCACGAGTTTAACGCATTCATTCAATGAAACAAACTGCACACATTCATTCTTTGAAACAGACTGCACGTATTAGCACAATGAATAGAGCTTTTTCATTCATTCAATGTGTCTAGCTTAACTCATTCATTCGATGAAACAAACTGCACCTGCTAATTGAATTAGTTGAGCTTCTATCATTAATTCAATGTTTCGATCTTAACGCATTCACCCAATGAAACAAAGTGCACACAGTCATTCTTAGAAACATACTGCAAGTACTAATTCAATGAGTAGAGCTTTTTTTAATTCATGTAATGTGTCTAGCTTAATGCATTCATCCGATGAAACAAACTGCACATGCTAATTGAATTATTAGAGCTTCTACCATTTATTCAATGTCTCGATCTTAACTATTTCATTCAATGAACAAACTGCATTCATTCCTTTACTGAATCAAGTTTCAATCCCTGATGCAATAAATCAAACGTTACTCTTTGATTCATTGAAATAATCCAGTCTTTCATTCATACAATGAAACTGCAGTGACTCATTTACTGAAATACAGTTAATTCAATGAGTAGAGCTTTTGCTCTTCGTTCAATGCCAGGAACGTAACACATTCTCTCAACGAAACGAACTGCGTTCATTCATTTAATGAATAAAACTTCAATCATTGATTCAATGAACATTCTTAATTCATTCATTTTGTAGATCTAACTTCATTCATTCATTCAATGAAGCAAACTGCACTTATCCATTCAGTAAAACACATGTAATCGAAACAGTATGGTTTCTGCCAATCGTGGAATGCCATGAGCTTAAAGCATTTATTCAGGGAAACCAACTGCACACATTCATTCTTTGAAACACAGTGCACGTATTTATACAATGACTAGAGCTTTTCTTCACTCATTCAATACGTCTAGCTTAACTCATTCATTCGATCAAACAAACTGTACCTGCTAAATGGAATTAGTAGAGCTTCTATCATTTATTCAATGTCTCGAGCTTTACGTTTTCAATCAATGAAAAAAGCTGCATTCATTCCGTTATTGAATCAATCTTGAATTCCAGATGCAAAGAATCAACCGTTTCTCTTTGATACAATGAAAGAAACTATTCTTTTATTTTCTCAATCAAACTGCGTTCATTCATTCATTGAATAATCCTTCAATCATTGATTCAATGAAACAAACTTAATTCATTCAGTTAGTGAATCTAACTGCATTCATTCCTTCAATGAAGCAGACTGCACTTATCCATTCAGCAAAACACGCTGCACGTGTAATCGAAACAGTATGGTTTCTGCCAATCGTGGAATGCCATGAGATTAAAGCATTTATTCAATGAAACAAACTACACACATTCATTCAATTAAATAAATGTTACGCATGATTTCAAAGAATAGACATCACTCATTCATTCAATGTGTCAATTTGAACTCATTCTTTCAATCAAGCAAACTTTCAGTGTTCAAATCAAGCTTCTATCATTCATTCCTTGCCACGAGTTGAACGCATTCACTCAATGAAACAAATTGCATTCATTCCGTTGTTGAATCAAACTTCAATTCCAGATGCAATGAATCAACCGTTACTCTTTGACTCAATGAAATAAACTATTCTTTTATTTTGTCAATCACACTGCGTTCATTAATTCAATGAATCAAACTGCGTTCATTCATTCATTGAATAATCCTTCAATCATTGATTCAAGAAACAAACTTAATTCATTTATTGAGTGGATCTAACTGCATTCATTCCTTCAATGAAGCAGACTGCACTTATCCATTCAGCAAAACACGCTGCACCTGTAATCGAAACAGTATGGTTTCTGCCAATCATGGAATTCCATGAGCTTAAAACATTTTTTCAGTGAAACAAACTACACACATTCATTCAAAGAAATAAATGTTACGTGTGAATTCAAAGAGTAGACATTTCTCATTCATTTAATATGTCAAGCTGAAATCACTCTTTCAATCAAGCAAACTGTAAGTGTTCACTTCAACTTTCTATCATTCATTCCTTGCCACGAGTTTAACGCATTCATTCAATGAAACAAACTGCACACATTCATTCTTTGAAACAGACTGCACGTATTAACACAATGAATAGAGCTTTTTCATTCATTCAATGTGTCTAGCTTAACTCATTCATTCGATGAAACAAACTGCACCTGCTAATTGAATTAGTTGAGCTTCTATCATTAATTCAATGTTTCGATCTTAACGCATTCACCCAATGAAACAAAGTGCACACAGTCATTCTTAGAAACATACTGCAAGTACTAATTCAATGAGTAGAGCTTTTTTTAATTCATGTAATGTGTCTAGCTTAATGCATTCATCCGATGAAACAAACTGCACATGCTAATTGAATTATTAGAGCTTCTACCATTTATTCAATGTCTCGATCTTAACGATTTCATTCAATGAACAAACTGCATTCATTCCTTTACTGAATCAAGTTTCAATCCCTGATGCAATAAATCAAACGTTACTCTTTGATTCATTGAAATAAACCAGTCTTTCATTCATACAATGAAACTGCAGTGACTCATTTACTGAAATACAGTTAATTCAATGAGTAGAGCTTTTGCTCTTCGTTCAATGCCAGGAACGTAACACATCCTTTCAACGAAACGAACTGCGTTCATTCATTTAATGAATAAAACTTCAATCATTGATTCAATGAACATTCTTAATTCATTCATTTTGTAGATCTAACTGCATTCAATCAAGCAGACTGCACTTATCCATTCAGCAAAACACGCTGCACGTGTAATCGAAACAGTATGGTTTCTGCCAATCCTGGAATGCCATGAGCTTAAAGCATTTATTCAGTGAAACAAACTGCACACATTCATTTTTTGAAACACACTGCACGTATTTATACAATGACTAGAGCTTTTCTTCACTCATTCAATACGTCTAGCTTAACACATTTATTCGATCAAACAAACTGTACCTGATAAATGGAATTAGTAGAGCTTCTATCATTTATTCAATGTCTCGAGCTTTACGCTTTCAATCAATGAAAAACACTGCATTCATTCCGTTATTGAGTCAAACTTCAATTCCAGATGCAATGAATCAACCGTTTCTCTTTGATACAATGAAAGAAACTATTCTTTTATTTTCTCAATCAAACTGCGTTCATTCATTCATTGAATAATCCTTCAAGCATTGATTCAATGAAACAAACTTAATTCATTCATTTAGTGAATCTAACTGCATTCATTCCTTCAATGAAGCAGACTGCACTTATCCATTCAGCAAAACACGGTGTAATCGAAACAGTATGGTTTCTGCCAATCGTGGAATGCCATGAGATTAAAGCATTTATTCAATGAAACAAACTACAAACATTCATTCAATTAAATAAATGTTACGCATGATTTCAAAGAATAGACATCACTCATTCATTCAATGTGTCAATTTGAACTCATTCTTTCAATCAAGCAAACTTTCAGTGTTCACTTCAAGCTTCTATCATTCATTCCTTGCCACGAGTTGAACGCATTCACTCAATGAAACAAACTGCATTCATTCCGTTGTTGAAACAAACTTCAATTCCAGATGCAATGAATCAACCGTTACTCTTTGACTCAATGAAATATACTATTCTTTTATTTTGTCAATCACACTGCGTTCATTAATTCAATGATTCAAACTGCGTTCATTCATTCATTGAATAATCCTTCAATCAAACAAACTTAATTCATTCATTTAGTGGATCTAACTGCGTTCATTAATTCAATGAAGCAAACTGCACTTATCCATTCAGTAAAACACGTGTAATCGAAACAGTATGGGTTCTGCCAATCGTGGAATGCCATGAGCTTAAAGCATTTATTCAGTGAAAAAAACTGAACAAATTCATTGCACAAACACACTGCACGTATTTATACAATGACAAGAGCTTTTTTTCATTCATTCAATACGTCTAGCTTAACTCATTCATTCAATCAAACAAACTGTACCTGCTAAATGGAATTAGTAGAGCTTCTATCATTTATTCAATGTCTCGAGCTTTACGCTTTCAATCAATGAAAACAACTGCATTCATTCCGTTATTGAATCAAACTTCAATTCCAGATGCAATGAATCAACCGTTACTCTTTGATACAATGAAAGAAACTATTATTTAATATTCTCAATCTAACTGCGTTCATTAATTCAATGAATCAAACTGCGTTCATTCATTCATTGAATAATCCTTCAATCATTGATTCAATGAAACAAACTTAATTCATTCATTTAGTAGAGCTAACTGCATTCTTTCATTCAATGAAGCAACCAGCACTTATCCATTCAGTAAAACACGTGTAATCGAAACAGTATGGTTTCTGCCAATCGTGGAATGCCATGAGCTTAAAGCATTTATTCAGTGAAACAAACTGCACACATTCATTCTTTGAAACACACTGCACGTATTTATACAATGACTAGACCTTTTTTTCATTCATTCAATACGTCTAGCTTAACTCATTCATTCGATCAAACAAACTGCACCTGCTAAATGGAATTAGTAGAGCTTCTATCATTTATTCAATGTCTCGAGCTTTACGGTTTCAATCAATGAAAAACACTGCATTCATTCCGTTATTGAATCAAACTTCAATTCCAGATGCAATGAATCAACCGTTTCTCTTTGATACAATGAAAGAAACTATTCTTTTATTTTCTCAATCAAACTGCGTTCATTCATTCATTGAATAATCCTTCAATCATTGATTCAATGAAACAAACTTAATTCATTCATTTAGTGAATCTAACTGCATTCATTCCTTCAATGTAGCAGACTGCACTTATCCATTCAGCAAAACACGCTCACGTGCAATCGAAACAGTATGGTTTCTGCCAATCGTGGAATGCCATGAGATTAAAGCATTTATTCAATGAAACAAACTACACACATTCATTCAATTAAATAAATGTTACGCATGATTTCAAAGAATAGACATCACTCATTCATTCAATGTGTCAATTTGAACTCATTCTTTCAATCAAGCAAACTTTCAGTGTTCACTTCAAGCTTCTATCATTCATTCCTTGCCACGAGTTGAACGCATTCACTCAATGAAACAAACTGCATTCATTCCGTTGATGAATCAAACTTCAATTCCAGATGCAATGAATCAACCGTTACTCTTTGACTCAATGAAATATACTATTCTTTTATTTTGTCAATCACACTGCGTTCATTAATTCAATGAATCAAACTGCGTTCATTCATTCATTGAATAATCCTTCAATCAAACAAACTTAATTCATTCATTTAGTGGATCTAACTGCGTTCATTAATTCAATGAAGCAAACTGCACTTATCCATTCAGTAAAACACGTGTAATCGAAACAGTATGGGTTCTGCCAATCGTGGAATGCCATGAGCTTAAAGCATTTATTCAGTGAAAAAAACTGAACAAATTCATTGCACAAACACACTGCACGTATTTATACAATGACAAGAGCTTTTTTTCATTCATTCAATACGTCTAGCTTAACTCATTCATTCAATCAAACAAACTGTACCTGCTAAATGGAATTAGTAGAGCTTCTATCATTTATTCAATGTCTCGAGCTTTACGCTTTCAATCAATGAAAACAACTGCATTCATTCCGTTATTGAATCAAACTTCAATTCCAGATGCAATGAATCAACCGTTACTCTTTGATACAATGAAAGAAACTATTATTTTATATTCTCAATCTAACTGCGTTTATTAATTCAATGAATCAAACTGCGTTCATTCATTCATTGAATAATCCTTCAATCATTGATTCAATGAAACAAACTTAATTCATTCATTTAGTAGATCTAACTGCATGCATTCATTCAATGAAGCAAGCTGCACTTATCCATTCAGTAAAACACGTTGCACGTGTAATCGAAACAGTATGGTTTCTGCCAATCGTGGAATGCCATGAGCTTAAAGCATTTATTCAGTGAAACAAACTACACACATTCATTCAATGAAATAAATGTTTCGTGTGAATTCAAAGTGTAGACATCTCTCATTCATTCAATTTGTCAAGCTTAACTCATTCTTTCAATCAAGCAAACTGTAAGTGTTCACTTCAAGCTTCTATCATTCATTCCTTGCCACGAGTTTAACGCATTCACTCAATGAAATAAACTGCACACATTCACTTCAAGCTTATATCATTCATTCCTTGCCACGAGTTTAAAGCATTCACTCAATGAAACAAACTGCACACATTCATTCTTTGAAACAGACTGCACGTATTTATTCAATGACTAGAGCTTTTTTCATTCATTCAATACGTCTAGCTTAACTCATTCATTCGAAGAAACAAACTGCACCTCCTAAATTGAATTAGTAGAGATTCTATCATTTATTCAATGTCACGAGCTTTACGCTTGAATCAAAGAAGAAACCTGCATTCATTCCGTTATTGAATCAAACTTCAATTCCAGATGCAATGAATCAACCTTTACTCTTTGATACAATGAAAGAAACTATTCTTTTATTTTCTCAATCAAACTGCGTTCATTAATTCAATGAATCAAACTGCGTTCATTCATTCATTGAATAATCCTTCAATCATTGATTCAATGAAACAAACTTAATTCATTCATTTAGTAGAGCTAACTGCATTCTTTCATTCAATGAAGGAAACTGCACTTATCCATTCAGTAAAACACGTGTAATCGAAACAGTATGGGTTCTGCCAATCCTGGAATGCCATGAGCTTAAAGCATTTATTCAGTGAAACAAACTGCACACATTCATTCTTTGAAACACTCTGCACGTATTTATACAATGACTAGAGCTTTTCTTCACTCATTCAATACGTCTAGCTTAACTCATTCATTCGATCAAACAAACTGTACCTGCTAAATGGAATTAGTAGAGCTTCTATCATTTATTCAATGTCTCGAGCTTTACGCTTTCAATCAATGAAAAAAGCTGCATTCATTCCGTTATTGAATCAATCTTGAATTCCAGATGCAAAGAATCAACCGTTTCTCTTTGATACAATGAAAGAAACTATTCTTTTATTTTCTCAATCAAACTGCGTTCATTCATTCATTGAATAATCCTTCAATCATTGATTCAATGAAACAAACTTAATTCATTCAGTTAGTGAATCTAACTGCATTCATTCCTTCAATGAAGCAGACTGCACTTATCCATTCAGCAAAACACGCTGCACGTGTAATCGAAACAGTATGGTTTCTGCCAATCGTGGAATGCCATGAGATTAAAGCATTTATTCAATGAAACAAACTACACACATTCATTCAATTAAATAAATGTTACGCATGATTTCAAAGAATAGACATCACTCATTCATTCAATGTGTCAATTTGAACTCATTCTTTCAATCAAGCAAACTTTCAGTGTTCACTTCAAGCTTCTATCATTCATTCCTTGCCACGAGTTGAACGCATTCACTCAATGAAACAAACTGCATTCATCCCGTTGTTGAATCAAACTTCAATTCCAGATGCAATGAATCAACTGTTACTCTTTGACTCAATGAAATATACTATTCTTTTATTTTGTCAATCACACTGCGTTCATTAATTCAATGATTCAAACTGCGTTCATTCATTCATTGAATAATCCTTCAATCAAACAAACTTAATTCATTCATTTAGTGGATCTAACTGCGTTCATTAATTCAATGAAGCAAACTGCACTTATCCATTCAGTAAAACACGTGTAATCGAAACAGTATGGGTTCTGCCAATCGTGGAATGCCATGAGCTTAAAGCATTTATTCAGTGAAAAAAACTGAACAAATTCATTGCACAAACACTCTGCACGTATTTATACAATGACAACAGCTTTTCTTCATTCATTCAATACGTCTAGCTTAACTCATTCATTCAATCAAACAAACTGTACCTGCTAAATGGAATTAGTAGAGATTCTATCATTTATTCAATGTCTCGAGCTTTACGCTTTCAATCAATGAAAACAACTGCATTCATTCCGTTATTGAATCAAACTTCAATTCCAGATGCAATGAATCAACCGTTACTCTTTTATACAATGGAAGAAACTATTATTTAATATTCTCAATCTAACTGCGTTCATTAATTCAATGAATCAAACTGCGTTCATTCATTCATTGAATAATCCTTCAATCATTGATTCAATGAAACAAACTTAATTCATTCATTTAGTAGATCTAACTGCATGCATTCATTCAATGAAGCAAACTGCACTTATCCATTCAGTAAAACACGTTGCACGTGTAATCGAAAATGGATGGTTTCTGCCAATCGTGGAATGCCATGAGCTTAAAGCATTTTTTCAGTGCAACAAACTACACACATTCATTCAATGAAATAAATGTTTCGTGTGAATACAAAGTGTAGACATGCTCATTCATTCAATTTGTCAAGCTAAACTCATTCTTTCAATCAAGCAAACTTTCAGTGTTCACTTCAAGCTTCTATCATTCATTCCTTGCCACGAGTTTAACGCATTCACTCAATGAAATAAACTGCACACATTCACTTCAAGCTTATATCATTCATTCCTTGCCACGAGTTGAACGCATTCACTCAATGAAACAAACTGCATTCATTCCGTTGTTGAATCAAACTTCAATTCCAGATGCAATGAATCAACCGTTACTCTTTGACTCAATGAAATATACTCTTCTTTTATTTTGTCAATCACACTGCGTTCATTAATTCAATGAATCAAACTGCGTTCATTCATTCATTGAATAATCCTTCAATCATTGATTCAATGAAACAAACTTAATTCATTTATTGAGTCGATCTAACTGCATTCATTCCTTCAATGAAGCAGACTGCACTTATCCATTCAGCAAAACACGCTGCACCTGTAATCGAAACAGTATGGTTTCTGCAAATCATGGAATTCCATGAGCTTAAAACATTTTTTCAGTGAAACAAACTACACACATTCATTCAATGAAATAAATGTTACGTCTGAATTCAAAGAGTAGACATTTCTCATTCATTGATTCAATGAAACAAACTTAAATCATTTATTGAGTGGATCTAACTGCATTCATTCCTTCAATGAAGCAGACTGCACTTATCCATTCAGCAAAACACGCTGCACCTGTAATCGAAACAGTATGGTTTCTGCCAATCATGGAATTCCATGAGCTTAAAACATTTTTTCAGTGAAACAAACTACACACATTCATTCAAAGAAATAAATGTTACGTGTGAATTCAAAGAGTAGACATTTCTCATTCATTTAATATGTCAAGCTGAAATCACTCTTTCAATCAAGCAAACTGTAAGTGTTCACTTCAACTTTCTATCATTCATTCCTTGCCACGAGTTTTACGCATTCATTCAATGAAACAAACTGCACACATTCATTCTTTGAAACAGACTGCACGTATTAACACAATGAATAGAGCTTTTTCATTCATTCAATGTGTCTAGCTTAACTCATTCATTCGATGAAACAAACTGCACCTGCTAATTGAATTAGTTGAGCTTCTATCATTAATTCAATGTTTCGATCTTAACGCATTCACCCAATGAAACAAAGTGCACACAGTCATTCTTAGAAACATACTGCAAGTACTAATTCAATGAGTAGAGCTTTTTTTAATTCATGTAATGTGTCTAGCTTAATGCATTCATCCGATGAAACAAACTGCACATGCTAATTGAATTATTAGAGCTTCTACCATTTATTCAATGTCTCGATCTTAACGATTTCATTCAATGAACAAAATGCATTCATTCCTTTACTGAATCAAGTTTCAATCCCTGATGCAATAAATCAAACGTTACTCTTTGATTCATTGAAATAAACCAGTCTTTCATTCATACAATGAAACTGCAGTGACTCATTTACTGAAATACAGTTAATTCAATGAGTAGAGCTTTTGCTCTTCGTTCAATGCCAGGAACGTAACACATTCTTTCAACGAAACGAACTGCGTTCATTCATTTAATGAATAAAACTTCAATCATTGATTCAATGAACATTCTTAATTCATTCATTTTGTAGATCTAACTGCATTCAATCAAGCAGACTGCACTAATCCATTCAGCAAAACACGCTGCACGTGTAATCGAAACAGTATGGTTTCTGCCAATCCTGGAATGCCATGAGCTTAAAGCATTTATTCAGTGAAACAAACTGCACACATTCATTTTTTGAAACACACTGCACGTATTTATACAATGACTAGAGCTTTTCTTCACTCATTCAATACGTCTAGCTTAACTCATTCATTCGATCAAACAAACTGTACCTGATAAATGGAATTAGTAGAGCTTCTATCATTTATTCAATGTCTCGAGCTTTACGCTTTCAATCAATGAAAAACACTGCATTCATTCCGTTATTGAATCAAACTTCAATTCCAGATGCAATGAATCAAACGTTTCTCTTTGATACAATGAAAGAAACTATTCTTTTATTTTCTCAATCAAACTGCGTTCATTCATTCATTGAATAATCCTTCAATCATTGATTCAATGAAACAAACTTAATTCATTCATTTAGTGAATCTAACTGCATTCATTCCTTCAATGAAGCAGACTGCACTTATCCATTCAGCAAAACACGGTGTAATCGAAACAGTATGGTTTCTGCCAATCGTGGAATGCCATGAGATTAAAGCATTTATTCAATGAAACAAACTACACACATTCATTCAATTAAATAAATGTTACGCATGATTTCAAAGAATAGACATCACTCATTCATTCAATGTGTCAATTTGAACTCATTCTTTCAATCAAGCAAACTTTCAGTGTTCACTTCAAGCTTCTATCATTCATTCCTTGCCACGAGTTGAACGCATTCACTCAATGAAACAAACTGCATTCATTCCGTTGTTGAATCAAACTTCAATTCCAGATGCAATGAATCAACCGTTACTCTTTGACACAATGAAATATACTATTCTTTTATTTTGTCAATCACACTGCGTTCATTAATTCAATGAATCAAACTGCGTTCATTCATTCATTGAATAATCCTTCAATCATTGTTTCAATGAAACAAACTTAATTCATTTATTGAGTGGATCTAACTGCATTCATTCCTTCAATGAAGCAGACTGCACTTATCCATTCAGCAAAACACGCTGCACCTGTAATCGAAACAGTATGGTTTCTGCAAATCATGGAATTCCATGAGCTTAAAACATTTTTTCAGTGAAACAAACTACACACATTCATTCAATGAAATAAATGTTACGTCTGAATTCAAAGAGTAGACATTTCTCATTCATTTAATATGTCAAGCTGAAATCACTCTTTCAATCAAGCAAACTGTAAGTGTTCACTTCAACTTTCTATCATTCATTCCTTGCCACGAGTTTTACGCATTCATTCAATGAAACAAACTGCACACATTCATTCTTTGAAACAGACTGCACGTATTAACACAATGAATAGAGCTTTTTCATTCATTCAATGTGTCTAGCTTAACTCATTCATTCGATGAAACAAACTGCACCTGCTAATTGAATTAGTTGAGCTTCTATCATTAATTCAATGTTTCGATCTTAACGCATTCACCCAATGAAACAAAGTGCACACAGTCATTCTTAGAAACATACTGCAAGTACTAATTCAATGAGTAGAGCTTTTTTTAATTCATGTAATGTGTCTAGCGAAATGCATTCATCCGATGAAAAAAACTGCACATGCTAATTGAATTATTAGAGCTTCTACCATTTATTCAATGTCTCGATCTTAACGATTTCATTCAATGAACAAACTGCATTCATTCCTTTACTGAATCAAGTTTCAATCCCTGATGCAATAAATCAAACGTTACTCTTTGATTCAATGAAATAAACCAGTCTTTCATTCATACAATGATACTGCAGTGACTCATTTACTGAAATACAGTTAATTCAATGAGTAGAGCTTTTGCTCTTCGTTCAATGCCAGGAACGGAACACATTCTTTCAACGAAACAAACTGCGTTCATTCATTTAATGAATAAAACTTCAATCATTGCTTCAATGAAACATTCTTAATTCATTCATTTTGTAGATCTAACTGCATTCATTCATTCAATGAAGCAAACTGCACTTATCCATTCAGTAAAACACATGTAATCGAAACAGTATGGTTTCTGCCAATCGTGGAATGCCATGAGCTTAAAGCATTTATTCAGGGAAACCAACTGCACACATTCATTCTTTGAAACACAGTGCACGTATTTATACAATGACTAGAGCTTTTCTTCACTCATTCAATACGTCTAGCTTAACTCATTCATTTGATCAAACAAACTGTACCTGCTAAATGGAATTAGTAGAGCTTCTATCATTTATTCAATGTCTCGAGCTTTACGCTTTCAATCAATGAAAAAAGCTGCATTCATTCCGTTATTGAATCAATCTTGAATTCCAGATGCAAAGAATCAACCGTTTCTCTTTGATACAATGAAAGAAACTATTCTTTTATTTTCTCAATCAAACTGCGTTCATTCATTCATTGAATAATCCTTCAATCATTAATTCAATGAAACAAACTTAATTCATTCATTTAGTGAATCTAACTGCATTCATTCCTTCAATGAAGCAGACTGCACTTATCCATTCAGCAAAACACGCTGCACGTGTAATCGAAACAGTATGGTTTCTGCCAATCGTGGAATGCCATGAGATTAAAGCATTTATTCAATGAAACAAACTACACACATTCATTCAATTAAATAAATGTTACGCATGATTTCAAAGAATAGACATCACTCATTCATTCAATGTGTCAATTTGAACTCATTCTTTCAATCAAGCAAACTTTCAGTGTTCACTTCAAGCTTCTATCATTCATTCCTTGCCACGAGTTGAACGCATTCACTCAATGAAACAAACTGCATTCATTCCGTGTTGAATCAAACTTCAATTCCAGATGCAATGAATCAACCGTTACTCTTTGACCCAATGAAATATACTATTCTTTTATTTTGTCAATCACACTGCGTTCATTAATTCAATGAATCAAACTGCGTTCATTCATTCATTGAATAATCCTTCAATCATTGTTTCAATGAAACAAACTTAATTCATTTATTGAGTGGATCTAACTGCATTCATTCCTTCAATGAAGCAGACTGCACTTATCCATTCAGCAAAACACGCTGCACCTGTAATCGAAACAGTATGGTTTCTGCCAATCATGGAATTCCATGAGCTTAAAACATTTTTTCAGTGAAACAAACTACACACATTCATTCAAAGAAATAAATGTTACGTGTGAATTCAAAGAGTAGACATTTCTCATTCATTTAATATGTCAAGCTGAAATCACTCTTTCAATCAAGCAAACTGTAAGTGTTCACTTCAACTTTCTATCATTCATTCCTTGCCACGAGTTTAACGCATTCATTCAATGAAACAAACTGCACACATTCATTCTTTGAAACAGACTGCACGTATTAACACAATGAATAGAGCTTTTTCATTCATTCAATGTGTCTAGCTTAACTCATTCATTCGATGAAACAAACTGCACCTGCTAATTGAATTAGTTGAGCTTCTATCATTAATTCAATGTTTCGATCTTAACGCATTCACCCAATGAAACAAAGTGCACACAGTCATTCTTAGAAACATACTGCAAGTACTAATTCAATGAGTAGAGCTTTTTTTAATTCATGTAATGTGTCTAGCTTAATGCATTCATCCGATGAAACAAACTGCACATGCTAATTGAATTATTAGAGCTTCTACCATTTATTCAATGTCTCGATCTTAACGATTTCATTCAATGAACAAACTGCATTCATTCCTTTACTGAATCAAGTTTCAATCCCTGATGCAATAAATCAAACGTTACTCTTTGATTCAATGAAATAAACCAGTCTTTCATTCATACAATGATACTGCAGTGACTCATTTACTGAAATACAGTTAATTCAATGAGGAGAGCTTTTGCTCTTCGTTCAATGCCAGGAACGGAACACATTCTTTCAACGAAACAAACTGCGTTCATTCATTTAATGAATAAAACTTCAATCATTGCTTCAATGAAACATTCTTAATTCATTCATTTTGTAGATCTAACTGCATTCATTCATTCAATGAAGCAAACTGCACTTATCCATTCAGTAAAACACATGTAATCGAAACAGTATGGTTTCTGCCAATCGTGGAATGCCATGAGCTTAAAGCATTTATTCAGGGAAACCAACTGCACACATTCATTCTTTGAAACACAGTGCACGTATTTATACAATGACTAGAGCTTTTCTTCACTCATTCAATACGTCTAGCTTAACTCATTCATTCGATCAAACAAACTGTACCTGCTAAATGGAATTAGTAGAGCTTCTATCATTTATTCAATGTCTCGAGCTTTACGCTTTCAATCAATGAAAAAAGCTGCATTCATTCCGTTATTGAATCAATCTTGAATTCCAGATGCAAAGAATCAACCGTTTCTCTTTGATACAATGAAAGAAACTATTCTTTTATTTTCTCAATCAAACTGCGTTCATTCATTCATTGAATAATCCTTCAATCATTAATTCAATGAAACAAACTTAATTCATTCATTTAGTGAATCTAACTGCATTCATTCCTTCAATGAAGCAGACTGCACTTATCCATTCAGCAAAACACGCTGCACGTGTAATCGAAACAGTATGGTTTCTGCCAATCGTGGAATGCCATGAGATTAAAGCATTTATTCAATGAAACAAACTACACACATTCATTCAATTAAATAAATGTTACGCATGATTTCAAAGAATAGACATCACTCATTCATTCAATGTGTCAATTTGAACTCATTCATTCAATCAAGCAAACTTTCAGTGTTCACTTCAAGCTTCTATCATTCATTCCTTGCCACGAGTTGAACGCATTCACTCAATGAAACAAACTGCATTCATTCCGTTGTTGAATCAAACTTCAATTCCAGATGCAATGAATCAACCGTTACTCTTTGACTCAATGAAATAAACTATTCTTTTATTTTGTCAATCACACTGCGTTCATTAATTCAATGAATCAAACTGCGTTCATTCATTCATTGAATAATCCTTCAATCATTGATTCAAGAAACAAACTTAATTCATTTATTGAGTGGATCTAACTGCATTCATTCCTTCAATGAAGCAGACTGCACTTATCCATTCAGCAAAACACGCTGCACCTGTAATCGAAACAGTATGGTTTCTGCCAATCATGGAATTCCATGAGCTTAAAACATTTTTTCAGTGAAACAAACTACACACATTCATTCAAAGAAATAAATGTTACGTGTGAATTCAAAGAGTAGACATTTCTCATTCATTTAATATGTCAAGCTGAAATCACTCTTTCAATCAAGCAAACTGTAAGTGTTCCCTTCAACTTTCTATCATTCATTCCTTGCCACGAGTTTAACTTTTTCATTCAATGAAACAAACTGCACACATTCATTCTTTGAAACAGACTGCACGTATTAACACAATGAATAGAGCTTTTTCATTCATTCAATGTGTCTAGCTTAACTCATTCATTCGATGAAACAAACTGCACCTGCTAATTGAATTAGTTGAGCTTCTATCATTAATTCAATGTTTGGATCTTAACGCATTCACCCAATGAAACAAAGTGCACACAGTCATTCTTAGAAACATACTGCAAGTACTAATTCAATGAGTAGAGCTTTTTTTAATTCATGTAATGTGTCTAGCTTAATGCATTCATCCGATGAAACAAACTGCACATGCTAATTGAATTATTAGAGCTTCTACCATTTATTCAATGTCTCGATCTTAACGATTTCATTCAATGAACAAAATGCATTCATTCCTTTACTGAATCAAGTTTCAATCCCTGATGCAATAAATCAAACGTTACTCTTTGATTCATTGAAATAAACCAGTCTTTCATTCATACAATGAAACTGCAGTGACTCATTTACTGAAATACAGTTAATTCAATGAGTAGAGCTTTTGCTCTTCGTTCAATGCCAGGAACGTAACACATTCTTTCAACGAAACGAACTGCGTTCATTCATTTAATGAATAAAACTTCAATCATTGATTCAATGAAACATTCTTAATTCATTCATTTTGTAGATCTAACTGCATTCATTCATTCAATGAAGCAGACTGCACTTATCCATTCAGCAAAACACGCTGCACGTGTAATCGAAACAGTATGGTTTCTGCCAATCCTGGAATGCCATGAGCTTAAAGCATTTATTCAGTGAAACAAACTGCACACATTCATTCTTTGAAACACAGTGCACGTATTTATACAATGACTAGAGCTTTTCTTCACTCATTCTATACGTCTAGCTTAACACATTCATTCGATCAAACAAACTGTACCTGATAAATGGAATTAGTAGAGCTTCTATCATTTATTCAATGTCTCGAGCTTTACGCTTTCAATCAATGAAAAACACTGCATTCATTCCGTTATTGAGTCAAACTTCAATTCCAGATGCAATGAATCAACCGTTTCTCTTTGATACAATGAAAGAAACTATTCTTTTATTTTCTCAATCAAACTGCGTTCATTCATTCATTGAATAATCCTTCATGCATTGATTCAATGAAACAAACTTAATTCATTCATTTAGTGAATCTAACTGCATTCATTCCTTCAATGAAGCAGACTGCACTTATCCATTCAGCAAAACACGGTGTAATCGAAACAGTATGGTTTCTGCCAATCGTGGAATGCCATGAGATTAAAGCATTTATTCAATGAAACAAACTACACACATTCATTCAATTAAATAAATGTTACGCATGATTTCAAAGAATAGACATCACTCATTCATTCAATGTGTCAATTTGAACTCATTCTTTCAATCAAGCAAACTTTCAGTGTTCACTTCAAGCTTCTATCATTCATTCCTTGCCACGAGTTGAACGCATTCACTCAATGAAACAAACTGCATTCATTCCGTTGTTGAAACAAACTTCAATTCCAGATGCAATGAATCAACCGTTACTCTTTGACTCAATGAAATATACTATTCTTTTATTTTGTCAATCACACTGCGTTCATTAATTCAATGAATCAAACTGCGTTCATTCATTCATTGAATAATCCTTCAATCAAACAAACTTAATTCATTCATTTAGTGGATCTAACTGCGTTCATTAATTCAATGAAGCAAACTGCACTTATCCATTCAGTAAAACACGTGTAATCGAAACAGTATGGGTTCTGCCAATCGTGGAATGCCATGAGCTTAAAGCATTTATTCAGTGAAAAAAACTGAACAAATTCATTGCACAAACACACTGCACGTATTTATACAATGACAAGAGCTGTTTTTCATTCATTCAATACGTCTAGCTTAACTCATTCATTCAATCAAACAAACTGTACCTGCTAAATGGAATTAGTAGAGCTTCTATCATTTATTCAATGTCTCGAGCTTTACGCTTTCAATCAATGAAAACAACTGCATTCATTCCGTTATTGAATCAAACTTCAATTCCAGATGCAATGAATCAACCGTTAATCTTTGATACAATGAAAGAAACTATTATTTAATATTCTCAATCTAACTGCGTTCATTAATTCAGTGAATCAAACTGCGTTCATTCATTCATTGAATAATCCTTCAATCATTGATTCAATGAAACAAACTTAATTCATTCATTTAGTAGAGCTAACTGCATTCTTTCATTCAATGAAGCAACCAGCACTTATCCATTCAGTAAAACACGTGTAATCGAAACAGTATGGGTTCTGCCAATCGTGGAATGCCATGAGCTTAAAGCATTTATTCAGTGAAACAAACTGCACACATTCATTCTTTGAAACACACTGCACGTATTTATACAATGACTAGACCTTTTTTTCATTCATTCAATACGTCTAGCTTAACTCATTCATTCGATCAAACAAACTGCACCTGCTAAATGGAATTAGTAGAGCTTCTATCATTTATTCAATGTCTCGAGCTTTACGGTTTCAATCAATGAAAAACACAGCATTCATTCCGTTATTGAATCAAACTTCAATTCCAGATGCAATGAATCAACCGTTTCTCTTTGATACAATGAAAGAAACTATTCTTTTATTTTCTCAATCAAACTGCGTTCATTCATTCATTGAATAATCCTTCAATCATTGATTCAATGAAACAAACTTAATTCATTCATTTAGTGAATCTAACTGCATTCATTCCTTCAATGAAGCAGACTGCACTTATCCATTCAGCAAAACACGCTGCACGTGTAATCGAAACAGTATGGTTTCTGCCAATCGTGGAATGCCATGAGATTAAAGCATTTATTCAATGAAACAAACTACACACATTATTCAATTAAATAAATGTTACGCATGATTTCAAAGAATAGACATCACTCATTCATTCAATGTGTCAATTTGAACTCATTCTTTCAATCAAGCAAACTTTCAGTGTTCACTTCAAGCTTCTATCATTCATTCCTTGCCACGAGTTGAACGCATTCACTCAATGAAACAAACTGCATTCATTCCGTTGTTGAATCAAACTTCAATTCCAGATGCAATGAATCAACCGTTACTCTTTGACTCAATGAAATATACTATTCTTTTATTTTGTCAATCACACTGCGTTCATTAATTCAATGAATCAAACTGCGTTCATTCATTCATTGAATAATCCTTCAATCAAACAAACTTAATTCATTCATTTAGTGGATCTAACTGCGTTCATTAATTCAATGAAGCAAACTGCACTTATCCATTCAGTAAAACACGTGTAATCGAAACAGTATGGGTTCTGCCAATCGTGGAATGCCATGAGCTTAAAGCATTTATTCAGTGAAACAAACTACACACATTCATTCAATGAAATAAATGTTTCGTGTGAATTCAAAGTGTAGACATCTCTCATTCATTCAATTTGTCAAGCTTAACTCATTCTTTCAATCAAGCAAACTGTAAGTGTTCACTTCAAGCTTCTATCATTCATTCCTTGCCACGAGTTTAACGCATTCACTCAATGAAATAAACTGCACACATTCACTTCAAGCTTATATCATTCATTCCTTGCCACGAGTTTAAAGCATTCACACAATGAAACAAACTGCACACATTCATTCTTTGAAACAGACTGCACGTATTTATTCAATGACTAGAGCTTTTTTCATTCATTCAATACGTCTAGCTTAACTCATTCATTCGAAGAAACAAACTGCACCTCCTAAATTGAATTAGTAGAGATTCTATCATTTATTCAATGTCACGAGCTTTACGCTTGAATCAAAGAAGAAACCTGCATTCATTCCGTTATTGAATCAAACTTCAATTCCAGATGCAATGAATCAACCTTTACTCTTTGATACAATGAAAGAAACTATTCTTTTATTTTCTCAATCAAACTGCGTTCATTAATTCAATGAATCAAACTGCGTTCATTCATTCATTGAATAATCCTTCAATCATTGATTCAATGAAACAAACTTAATTCATTCATTTAGTAGAGCTAACTGCATTCTTTCATTCAATGAAGGAAACTGCACTTATCCATTCAGTAAAACACGTGTAATCGAAACAGTATGGGTTCTGCCAATCCTGGAATGCCATGAGCTTAAAGCATTTATTCAGTGAAACAAACTGCACACATTCATTCTTTGAAACACTCTGCACGTATTTATACAATGACTAGAGCTTTTCTTCACTCATTCAATACGTCTAGCTTAACTCATTCATTCGATCAAACAAACTGTACCTGCTAAATGGAATTAGTAGAGCTTCTATCATTTATTCAATGTCTCGAGCTTTACGCTTTCAATCAATGAAAAAAGCTGCATTCATTCCGTTATTGAATCAATCTTGAATTCCAGATGCAAAGAATCAACCGTTTCTCTTTGATACAATGAAAGAAACTATTCTTTTATTTTCTCAATCAAACTGCGTTCATTCATTCATTGAATAATCCTTCAATCATTGATTCAATGAAACAAACTTAATTCATTCAGTTAGTGAATCTAACTGCATTCATTCCTTCAATGAAGCAGACTGCACTTATCCATTCAGCAAAACACGCTGCACGTGTAATCGAAACAGTATGGTTTCTGCCAATCGTGGAATGCCATGAGATTAAAGCATTTATTCAATGAAACAAACTACACACATTCATTCAATTAAATAAATGTTACGCATGATTTCAAAGAATAGACATCACTCATTCATTCAATGTGTCAATTTGAACTCATTCTTTCAATCAAGCAAACTTTCAGTGTTCACTTCAAGCTTCTATCATTCATTCCTTGCCACGAGTTGAACGCATTCACTCAATGAAACAAACTGCATTCATCCCGTTGTTGAATCAAACTTCAATTCCAGATGCAATGAATCAACTGTTACTCTTTGACTCAATGAAATATACTATTCTTTTATTTTGTCAATCACACTGCGTTCATTAATTCAATGATTCAAACTGCGTTCATTCATTCATTGGATAATCCTTCAATCAAACAAACTTAATTCATTCATTTAGTGGATCTAACTGCGTTCATTAATTCAATGAAGCAAACTGCACTTATCCATTCAGTAAAACACGTGTAATCGAAACAGTATGGGTTCTGCCAATCGTGGAATGCCATGAGCTTAAAGCATTTATTCAGTGAAAAAAACTGAACAAATTCATTGCACAAACACTCTGCACGTATTTATACAATGACAACAGCTTTTCTTCATTCATTCAATACGTCTAGCTTAACTCATTCATTCAATCAAACAAACTGTACCTGCTAAATGGAATTAGTAGAGATTCTATCATTTATTCAATGTCTCGAGCTTTACGCTTTCAATCAATGAAAACAACTGCATTCATTCCGTTATTGAATCAAACTTCAATTCCAGATGCAATGAATCAACCGTTACTCTTTTATACAATGGAAGAAACTATTATTTAATATTCTCAATCTAACTGCGTTCATTAATTCAATGAATCAAACTGCGTTCATTCATTCATTGAATAATCCTTCAATCATTGATTCAATGAAACAAACTTAATTCATTCATTTAGTAGATCTAACTGCATGCATTCATTCAATGAAGCAAACTGCACTTATCCATTCAGTAAAACACGTTGCACGTGTAATCGAAAATGGATGGTTTCTGCCAATCGTGGAATGCCATGAGCTTAAAGCATTTTTTCAGTGCAACAAACTACACACATTCATTCAATGAAATAAATGTTTCGTGTGAATACAAAGTGTAGACATGCTCATTCATTCAATTTGTCAAGCTAAACTCATTCTTTCAATCAAGCAAACTTTCAGTGTTCACTTCAAGCTTCTATCATTCATTCCTTGCCACGAGTTTAACGCATTCACTCAATGAAATAAACTGCACACATTCACTTCAAGCTTATATCATTCATTCCTTGCCACGAGTTGAACGCATTCACTCAATGAAACAAACTGCATTCATTCCGTTGTTGAATCAAACTTCAATTCCAGATGCAATGAATCAACCGTTACTCTTTGACTCAATGAAATATACTCTTCTTTTATTTTGTCAATCACACTGCGTTCATTAATTCAATGAATCAAACTGCGTTCATTCATTCATTGAATAATCCTTCAATCATTGATTCAATGAAACAAACTTAATTCATTTATTGAGTCGATCTAACTGCATTCATTCCTTCAATGAAGCAGACTGCACTTATCCATTCAGCAAAACACGCTGCACCTGTAATCGAAACAGTATGGTTTCTGCAAATCATGGAATTCCATGAGCTTAAAACATTTTTTCAGTGAAACAAACTACACACATTCATTCAATGAAATAAATGTTACGTCTGAATTCAAAGAGTAGACATTTCTCATTCATTGATTCAATGAAACAAACTTAAATCATTTATTGAGTGGATCTAACTGCATTCATTCCTTCAATGAAGCAGACTGCACTTATCCATTCAGCAAAACACGCTGCACCTGTAATCGAAACAGTATGGTTTCTGCCAATCATGGAATTCCATGAGCTTAAAACATTTTTTCAGTGAAACAAACTACACACATTCATTCAAAGAAATAAATGTTACGTGTGAATTCAAAGAGTAGACATTTCTCATTCATTTAATATGTCAAGCTGAAATCACTCTTTCAATCAAGCAAACTGTAAGTGTTCACTTCAACTTTCTATCATTCATTCCTTGCCACGAGTTTTACGCATTCATTCAATGAAACAAACTGCACACATTCATTCTTTGAAACAGACTGCACGTATTAACACAATGAATAGAGCTTTTTCATTCATTCAATGTGTCTAGCTTAACTCATTCATTCGATGAAACAAACTGCACCTGCTAATTGAATTAGTTGAGCTTCTATCATTAATTCAATGTTTGGATCTTAACGCATTCACCCAATGAAACAAAGTGCACACAGTCATTCTTAGAAACATACTGCAAGTACTAATTCAATGAGTAGAGCTTTTTTTAATTCATGTAATGTGTCTAGCTTAATGCATTCATCCGATGAAACAAACTGCACATGCTAATTGAATTATTAGAGCTTCTACCATTTATTCAATGTCTCGATCTTAACGATTTCATTCAATGAACAAAATGCATTCATTCCTTTACTGAATCAAGTTTCAATCCCTGATGCAATAAATCAAACGTTACTCTTTGATTCATTGAAATAAACCAGTCTTTCATTCATACAATGAAACTGCAGTGACTCATTTACTGAAATACAGTTAATTCAATGAGTAGAGCTTTTGCTCTTCGTTCAATGCCAGGAACGTAACACATTCTTTCAACGAAACGAACTGCGTTCATTCATTTAATGAATAAAACTTCAATCATTGATTCAATGAACATTCTTAATTCATTCATTTTGTAGATCTAACTGCATTCAATCAAGCAGACTGCACTAATCCATTCAGCAAAACACGCTGCACGTGTAATCGAAACAGTATGGTTTCTGCCAATCCTGGAATGCCATGAGCTTAAAGCATTTATTCAGTGAAACAAACTGCACACATTCATTTTTTGAAACACACTGCACGTATTTATACAATGACTAGAGCTTTTCTTCACTCATTCAATACGTCTAGCTTAACTCATTCATTCGATCAAACAAACTGTACCTGATAAATGGAATTAGTAGAGCTTCTATCATTTATTCAATGTCTCGAGCTTTACGCTTTCAATCAATGAAAAACACTGCATTCATTCCGTTATTGAATCAAACTTCAATTCCAGATGCAATGAATCAAACGTTTCTCTTTGATACAATGAAAGAAACTATTCTTTTATTTTCTCAATCAAACTGCGTTCATTCATTCATTGAATAATCCTTCATGCATTGATTCAATGAAACAAACTTAATTCATTCATTTAGTGAATCTAACTGCATTCATTCCTTCAATGAAGCAGACTGCACTTATCCATTCAGCAAAACACGGTGTAATCGAAACAGTATGGTTTCTGCCAATCGTGGAATGCCATGAGATTAAAGCATTTATTCAATGAAACAAACTACACACATTCATTCAATTAAATAAATGTTACGCATGATTTCAAAGAATAGACATCACTCATTCATTCAATGTGTCAATTTGAACTCATTCTTTCAATCAAGCAAACTTTCAGTGTTCACTTCAAGCTTCTATCATTCATTCCTTGCCACGAGTTGAACGCATTCACTCAATGAAACAAACTGCATTCATTCCGTTGTTGAATCAAACTTCAATTCCAGATGCAATGAATCAACCGTTACTCTTTGACACAATGAAATATACTATTCTTTTATTTTGTCAATCACACTGCGTTCATTAATTCAATGAATCAAACTGCGTTCATTCATTCATTGAATAATCCTTCAATCATTGTTTCAATGAAACAAACTTAATTCATTTATTGAGTGGATCTAACTGCATTCATTCCTTCAATGAAGCAGACTGCACTTATCCATTCAGCAAAACACGCTGCACCTGTAATCGAAACAGTATGGTTTCTGCAAATCATGGAATTCCATGAGCTTAAAACATTTTTTCAGTGAAACAAACTACACACATTCATTCAATGAAATAAATGTTACGTCTGAATTCAAAGAGTAGACATTTCTCATTCATTTAATATGTCAAGCTGAAATCACTCTTTCAATCAAGCAAACTGTAAGTGTTCACTTCAACTTTCTATCATTCATTCCTTGCCACGAGTTTTACGCATTCATTCAATGAAACAAACTGCACACATTCATTCTTTGAAACAGACTGCACGTATTAACACAATGAATAGAGCTTTTTCATTCATTCAATGTGTCTAGCTTTACTCATTCATTCGATGAAACAAACTGCACCTGCTAATTGAATTAGTTGAGCTTCTATCATTAATTCAATGTTTCGATCTTAACGCATTCACCCAATGAAACAAAGTGCACACAGTCATTCTTAGAAACATACTGCAAGTACTAATTCAATGAGTAGAGCTTTTTTTAATTCATGTAATGTGTCGAGCTTAATGCATTCATCCGATGAAACAAACTGCACATGCTAATTGAATTATTAGAGCTTCTACCATTTATTCAATGTCTCGATCTTAACGATTTCATTCAATGAACAAAATGCATTCATTCCTTTACTGAATCAAGTTTCAATCCCTGATGCAATAAATCAAACGTTACTCTTTGATTCATTGAAATAAACCAGTCTTTCATTCATACAATGAAACTGCAGTGACTCATTTACTGAAATACAGTTAATTCAATGAGTAGAGCTTTTGCTCTTCGTTCAATGCCAGGAACGTAACACATTCTTTCAACGAAACGAACTGCGTTCATTCATTTAATGAATAAAACTTCAATCATTGATTCAATGAAACATTCTTAATTCATTCATTTTGTAGATCTAACTGCATTCATTCATTCAATGAAGCAGACTGCACTTATCCATTCAGCAAAACACGCTGCACGTGTAATCGAAACAGTATGGTTTCTGCCAATCCTGGAATGCCATGAGCTTAAAGCATTTATTCAGTGAAACAAACTGCACACATTCATTCTTTGAAACACAGTGCACGTATTTATACAATGACTAGAGCTTTTCTTCACTCATTCAATACGTCTAGCTTAACACATTCATTCGATCAAACAAACTGTACCTGATAAATGGAATTAGTAGAGCTTCTATCATTTATTCAATGTCTCGAGCTTTACGCTTTCAATCAATGAAAAACACTGCATTCATTCCGTTATTGAGTCAAACTTCAATTCCAGATGCAATGAATCAACCGTTTCTCTTTGATACAATGAAAGAAACTATTCTTTTATTTTCTCAATCAAACTGCGTTCATTCATTCATTGAATAATCCTTCATGCATTGATTCAATGAAACAAACTTAATTCATTCATTTAGTGAATCTAACTGCATTCATTCCTTCAATGAAGCAGACTGCACTTATCCATTCAGCAAAACACGGTGTAATCGAAACAGTATGGTTTCTGCCAATCGTGGAATGCCATGAGATTAAAGCATTTATTCAATGAAACAAACTACACACATTCATTCAATTAAATAAATGTTACGCATGATTTCAAAGAATAGACATCACTCATTCATTCAATGTGTCAATTTGAACTCATTCTTTCAATCAAGCAAACTTTCAGTGTTCACTTCAAGCTTCTATCATTCATTCCTTGCCACGAGTTGAACGCATTCACTCAATGAAACAAACTGCATTCATTCCGTTGTTGAAACAAACTTCAATTCCAGATGCAATGAATCAACCGTTACTCTTTGACTCAATGAAATATACTATTCTTTTATTTTGTCAATCACACTGCGTTCATTAATTCAATGAATCAAACTGCGTTCATTCATTCATTGAATAATCCTTCAATCAAACAAACTTAATTCATTCATTTAGTGGATCTAACTGCGTTCATTAATTCAATGAAGCAAACTGCACTTATCCATTCAGTAAAACACGTGTAATCGAAACAGTATGGGTTCTGCCAATCGTGGAATGCCATGAGCTTAAAGCATTTATTCAGTGAAAAAAACTGAACAAATTCATTGCACAAACACACTGCACGTATTTATACAATGACAAGAGCTTTTTTTCATTCATTCAATACGTCTAGCTTAACTCATTCATTCAATCAAACAAACTGTACCTGCTAAATGGAATTAGTAGAGCTTCTATCATTTATTCAATGTCTCGAGCTTTACGCTTTCAATCAATGAAAACAACTGCATTCATTCCGTTATTGAATCAAACTTCAATTCCAGATGCAATGAATCAACCGTTAATCTTTGATACAATGAAAGAAACTATTATTTAATATTCTCAATCTAACTGCGTTCATTAATTCAGTGAATCAAACTGCGTTCATTCATTCATTGAATAATCCTTCAATCATTGATTCAATGAAACAAACTTAATTCATTCATTTAGTAGAGCTAACTGCATTCTTTCATTCAATGAAGCAACCAGCACTTATCCATTCAGTAAAACACGTGTAATCGAAACAGTATGGGTTCTGCCAATCGTGGAATGCCATGAGCTTAAAGCATTTATTCAGTGAAACAAACTGCACACATTCATTCTTTGAAACACACTGCACGTATTTATACAATGACTAGACCTTTTTTTCATTCATTCAATACGTCTAGCTTAACTCATTCATTCGATCAAACAAACTGCACCTGCTAAATGGAATTAGTAGAGCTTCTATCATTTATTCAATGTCTCGAGCTTTACGGTTTCAATCAATGAAAAACACAGCATTCATTCCGTTATTGAATCAAACTTCAATTCCAGATGCAATGAATCAACCGTTTCTCTTTGATACAATGAAAGAAACTATTCTTTTATTTTCTCAATCAAACTGCGTTCATTCATTCATTGAATAATCCTTCAATCATTGATTCAATGAAACAAACTTAATTCATTCATTTAGTGAATCTAACTGCATTCATTCCTTCAATGAAGCAGACTGCACTTATCCATTCAGCAAAACACGCTGCACGTGTAATCGAAACAGTATGGTTTCTGCCAATCGTGGAATGCCATGAGATTAAAGCATTTATTCAATGAAACAAACTACACACATTATTCAATTAAATAAATGTTACGCATGATTTCAAAGAATAGACATCACTCATTCATTCAATGTGTCAATTTGAACTCATTCTTTCAATCAAGCAAACTTTCAGTGTTCACTTCAAGCTTCTATCATTCATTCCTTGCCACGAGTTGAACGCATTCACTCAATGAAACAAACTGCATTCATTCCGTTGTTGAATCAAACTTCAATTCCAGATGCAATGAATCAACCGTTACTCTTTGACTCAATGAAATATACTATTCTTTTATTTTGTCAATCACACTGCGTTCATTAATTCAATGAATCAAACTGCGTTCATTCATTCATTGAATAATCCTTCAATCAAACAAACTTAATTCATTCATTTAGTGGATCTAACTGCGTTCATTAATTCAATGAAGCAAACTGCACTTATCCATTCAGTAAAACACGTGTAATCGAAACAGTATGGGTTCTGCCAATCGTGGAATGCCATGAGCTTAAAGCATTTATTCAGTGAAAAAAACTGAACAAATTCATTGCACAAACACACTGCACGTATTTATACAATGACAAGAGCTTTTTTTCATTCATTCAATACGTCTAGCTTAACTCATTCATTCAATCAAACAAACTGTACCTGCTAAATGGAATTAGTAGAGCTTCTATCATTTATTCAATGTCTCGAGCTTTACGCTTTCAATCAATGAAAACAACTGCATTCATTCCGTTATTGAATCAAACTTCAATTCCAGATGCAATGAATCAACCGTTACTCTTTGATACAATGAAAGAAACTATTATTTTATATTCTCAATCTAACTGCGTTTATTAATTCAATGAATCAAACTGCGTTCATTCATTCATTGAATAATCCTTCAATCATTGATTCAATGAAACAAACTTAATTCATTCATTTAGTAGATCTAACTGCATGCATTCTTTCAATGAAGCAAGCTGCACTTATCCATTCAGTAAAACACGTTGCACGTGTAATCGAAACAGTATGGTTTCTGCCAATCGTGGAATGCCATGAGCTTAAAGCATTTATTCAGTGAAACAAACTACACACATTCATTCAATGAAATAAATGTTTCGTGTGAATTCAAAGTGTAGACATCTCTCATTCATTCAATTTGTCAAGCTTAACTCATTCTTTCAATCAAGCAAACTGTAAGTGTTCACTTCAAGCTTCTATCATTCATTCCTTGCCACGAGTTTAACGCATTCACTCAATGAAATAAACTGCACACATTCACTTCAAGCTTATATCATTCATTCCTTGCCACGAGTTTAAAGCATTCACTCAATGAAACAAACTGCACACATTCATTCTTTGAAACAGACTGCACGTATTTATTCAATGACTAGAGCTTTTTTCATTCATTCAATACGTCTAGCTTAACTCATTCATTCGAAGAAACAAACTGCACCTCCTAAATTGAATTAGTAGAGATTCTATCATTTATTCAATGTCACGAGCTTTACGCTTGAATCAAAGAAGAAACCTGCATTCATTCCGTTATTGAATCAAACTTCAATTCCAGATGCAATGAATCAACCTTTACTCTTTGATACAATGAAAGAAACTATTCTTTTATTTTCTCAATCAAACTGCGTTCATTAATTCAATGAATCAAACTGCGTTCATTCATTCATTGAATAATCCTTCAATCATTGATTCAATGAAACAAACTTAATTCATTCATTTAGTCGAGCTAACTGCATTCTTTCATTCAATGAAGGAAACTGCACTTATCCATTCAGTAAAACACGTGTAATCGAAACAGTATGGGTTCTGCCAATCGTGGAATGCCATGAGCTTAAAGCATTTATTCAGTGAAACAAACTGCACACATTCATTCTTTGAAACACTCTGCACGTATTTATACAATGACTAGAGCTTTTCTTCACTCATTCAATACGTCTAGCTTAACTCATTCATTCGATCAAACAAACTGTACCTGCTAAATGGAATTAGTAGAGCTTCTATCATTTATTCAATGTCTCGAGCTTTACGCTTTCAATCAATGAAAAAAGCTGCATTCATTCCGTTATTGAATCAATCTTGAATTCCAGATGCAAAGAATCAACCGTTTCTCTTTGATACAATGAAAGAAACTATTCTTTTATTTTCTCAATCAAACTGCGTTCATTCATTCATTGAATAATCCTTCAATCATTGATTCAATGAAACAAACTTAATTCATTCAGTTAGTGAATCTAACTGCATTCATTCCTTCAATGAAGCAGACTGCACTTATCCATTCAGCAAAACACGCTGCACGTGTAATCGAAACAGTATGGTTTCTGCCAATCGTGGAATGCCATGAGATTAAAGCATTTATTCAATGAAACAAACTACACACATTCATTCAATTAAATAAATGTTACGCATGATTTCAAAGAATAGACATCACTCATTCATTCAATGTGTCAATTTGAACTCATTCTTTCAATCAAGCAAACTTTCAGTGTTCACTTCAAGCTTCTATCATTCATTCCTTGCCACGAGTTGAACGCATTCACTCAATGAAACAAACTGCATTCATCCCGTTGTTGAATCAAACTTCAATTCCAGATGCAATGAATCAACTGTTACTCTTTGACTCAATGAAATATACTATTCTTTTATTTTGTCAATCACACTGCGTTCATTAATTCAATGATTCAAACTGCGTTCATTCATTCATTGAATAATCCTTCAATCAAACAAACTTAATTCATTCATTTAGTGGATCTAACTGCGTTCATTAATTCAATGAAGCAAACTGCACTTATCCATTCAGTAAAACACGTGTAATCGAAACAGTATGGGTTCTGCCAATCGTGGAATGCCATGAGCTTAAAGCATTTATTCAGTGAAAAAAACTGAACAAATTCATTGCACAAACACTCTGCACGTATTTATACAATGACAACAGCTTTTCTTCATTCATTCAATACGTCTAGCTTAACTCATTCATTCAATCAAACAAACTGTACCTGCTAAATGGAATTAGTAGAGATTCTATCATTTATTCAATGTCTCGAGCTTTACGCTTTCAATCAATGAAAACAACTGCATTCATTCCGTTATTGAATCAAACTTCAATTCCAGATGCAATGAATCAACCGTTACTCTTTGATACAATGGAAGAAACTATTATTTAATATTCTCAATCTAACTGCGTTCATTAATTCAATGAATCAAACTGCGTTCATTCATTCATTGAATAATCCTTCAATCATTGATTCAATGAAACAAACTTAATTCATTCATTTAGTAGATCTAACTGCATGCATTCATTCAATGAAGCAAACTGCACTTATCCATTCAGTAAAACACGTTGCACGTGTAATCGAAAATGGATGGTTTCTGCCAATCGTGGAATGCCATGAGCTTAAAGCATTTTTTCAGTGAAACAAACTACACACATTCATTCAATGAAATAAATGTTTCGTGTGAATGCAAAGTGTAGACATGCTCATTCATTCAATTTGTCAAGCTAAACTCATTCTTTCAATCAAGCAAACTTTCAGTGTTCACTTCAAGCTTCTATCATTCATTCCTTGCCACGAGTTTAACGCATTCACTCAATGAAATAAACTGCACACATTCACTTCAAGCTTATATCATTCATTCCTTGCCACGAGTTGAACGCATTCACTCAATGAAACAAACTGCATTCATTCCGTTGTTGAATCAAACTTCAATTTCAGATGCAATGAATCAACCGTTACTCTTTGACTCAATGAAATATACTCTTCTTTTATTTTGTCAATCACACTGCGTTCATTAATTCAATGAATCAAACTGCGTTCATTCATTCATTGAATAATCCTTCAATCATTGATTCAATGAAACAAACTTAATTCATTTATTGAGTGGATCTAACTGCATTCATTCCTTCAATGAAGCAGACTGCACTTATCCATTCAGCAAAACACGCTGCACCTGTAATCGAAACAGTATGGTTTCTGCAAATCATGGAATTCCATGAGCTTAAAACATTTTTTCAGTGAAACAAACTACACACATTCATTCAATGAAATAAATGTTACGTCTGAATTCAAAGAGTAGACATTTCTCATTCATTGATTCAATGAAACAAACTTAATTCATTTATTGAGTGGATCTAACTGCATTCATTCCTTCAATGAAGCAGACTGCACTTATCCATTCAGCAAAACACGCTGCACCTGTAATCGAAACAGTATGGTTTCTGCCAATCATGGAATTCCATGAGCTTAAAACATTTTTTCAGTGAAACAAACTACACACATTCATTCAAAGAAATAAATGTTACGTGTGAATTCAAAGAGTAGACATTTCTCATTCATTTAATATGTCAAGCTGAAATCACTCTTTCAATCAAGCAAACTGTAAGTGTTCACTTCAACTTTCTATCATTCATTCCTTGCCACGAGTTTTACGCATTCATTCAATGAAACAAACTGCACACATTCATTCTTTGAAACAGACTGCACGTATTAACACAATGAATAGAGCTTTTTCATTCATTCAATGTGTCTAGCTTAACTCATTCATTCGATGAAACAAACTGCACCTGCTAATTGAATTAGTTGAGCTTCTATCATTAATTCAATGTTTCGATCTTAACGCATTCACCCAATGAAACAAAGTGCACACAGTCATTCTTAGAAACATACTGCAAGTACTAATTCAATGAGTAGAGCTTTTTTTAATTCATGTAATGTGTCTAGCTTAATGCATTCATCCGATGAAACAAACTGCACATGCTAATTGAATTATTAGAGCTTCTACCATTTATTCAATGTCTCGATCTTAACGATTTCATTCAATGAACAAACTGCATTCATTCCTTTACTGAATCAAGTTTCAATCCCTGATGCAATAAATCAAACGTTACTCTTTGATTCATTGAAATAAACCAGTCTTTCATTCATACAATGAAACTGCAGTGACTCATTTACTGAAATACAGTTAATTCAATGAGTAGAGCTTTTGCTCTTCGTTCAATGCCAGGAACGGAACACATTCTTTCAACGAAACGAACTGCGTTCATTCATTTAATGAATAAAACTTCAATCATTGATTCAATGAACATTCTTAATTCATTCATTTTGTAGATCCAACTGCATTCAATCAAGCAGACTGCACTTATCCATTCAGCAAAACACGCTGCACGTGTAATCGAAACAGTATGGTTTCTGCCAATCCTGGAATGCCATGAGCTTAAAGCATTTATTCAGTGAAACAAACTGCACACATTCATTTTTTGAAACACACTGCACGTATTTATACAATGACTAGAGCTTTTCTTCACTCATTCAATACGTCTAGCTTAACTCATTCATTCGATCAAACAAACTGTACCTGATAAATGGAATTAGTAGTGCTTCTATCATTTATTCAATGTCTCGAGCTTTACGCTTTCAATCAATGAAAAACACTGCATTCATTCCGTTATTGAATCAAACTTCAATTCCAGATGCAATGAATCAAACGTTTCTCTTTGATACAATGAAAGAAACTATTCTTTTATTTTCTCAATCAAACTGCGTTCATTCATTCATTGAATAATCCTTCAATCATTGATTCAATGAAACAAACTTAATTCATTCGTTAGTGAATCTAACTGCTTTCATTCCTTCAATGAAGCAGACTGCACTTATCCATTCAGCAAAACACGGTGTAATCGAAACAGTATGGTTTCTGCCAATCGTGGAATGCCATGAGATTAAAGCATTTATTCAATGAAACAAACTACACACATTCATTCAATTAAATAAATGTTACGCATGATTTCAAAGAATAGACATCACTCATTCATTCAATGTGTCAATTTGAACTCATTCTTTCAATCAAGCAAACTTTCAGTGTTCACTTCAAGCTTCTATCATTCATTCCTTGCCACGAGTTGAACGCATTCACTCAATGAAACAAACTGCATTCATTCCGTTGTTGAATCAAACTTCAATTCCAGATGCAATGAATCAACCGTTACTCTTTGACACAATGAAATATACTATTCTTTTATTTTGTCAATCACACTGCGTTCATTAATTCAATGAATCAAACTGCGTTCATTCATTCATTGAATAATCCTTCAATCATTGATTCAATGAAACAAACTTAATTCATTTATTGAGTGGATCTAACTGCATTCATTCCTTCAATGAAGCAGACTGCACTTATCCATTCAGCAAAACACGCTGCACCTGTAATCGAAACAGTATGGTTTCTGCAAATCATGGAATTCCATGAGCTTAAAACATTTTTTCAGTGAAACAAACTACACACATTCATTCAATGAAATAAATGTTACGTCTGAATTCAAAGAGTAGACATTTCTCATTCATTTAATATGTCAAGCTGAAATCACTCTTTCAATAAAGCAAACTGTAAGTGTTCACTTCAACTTTCTATCATTCATTCCTTGCCACGAGTTTTACGCATTCATTCAATGAAACAAACTGCACACATTCATTCTTTGAAACAGACTGCACGTATTAACACAATGAATAGAGCTTTTTCATTCATTCAATGTGTCTAGCTTAACTCATTCATTCGATGAAACAAACTGCACCTGCTAATTGAATTAGTTGAGCTTCTATCATTAATTCAATGTTTCGATCTTAACGCATTCACCCAATGAAACAAAGTGCACACAGTCATTCTTAGAAACATACTGCAAGTACTAATTCAATGAGTAGAGCTTTTTTTAATTCATGTAATGTGTCTAGCGAAATGCATTCATCCGATGAAACAAACTGCACATGCTAATTGAATTATTAGAGCTTCTACCATTTATTCAATGTCTCGATCTTAACGATTTCATTCAATGAACAAACTGCATTCATTCCTTTACTGAATCAAGTTTCAATCCCTGATGCAATAAATCAAACGTTACTCTTTGATTCAATGAAATAAACCAGTCTTTCATTCATACAATGATACTGCAGTGACTCATTTACTGAAATACAGTTAATTCAATGAGTAGAGCTTTTGCTCTTCGTTCAATGCCAGGAACGGAACACATTCTTTCAACGAAACGAACTGCGTTCATTCATTTAATGAATAAAACTTCAATCATTGATTCAATGAAACATTCTTAATTCATTCATTTTGTAGATCTAACTGCATTCATTCATTCAATGAAGCAGACTGCACTTATTCATTCAGCAAAACACGCTGCACGTGTAATCGAAACAGTATGGTTTCTGCCAATCGTGGAATGCCATGAGATTAAAGCATTTATTCAGTGAAACCAACTGCACACATTCATTATTTGAAACACAGTGCACGTATTTATACAATGACTAGAGCTTTTCTTCACTCATTCAATACGTCTAGCTTAACTCATTCATTCGATCAAACAAACTGTACCTGCTAAATGGAATTAGTAGAGCTTCTATCATTTATTCAATGTCTCGAGCTTTACGCTTTCAATCAATGAAAAAAGCTGCATTCATTCCGTTATTGAATCAATCTTGAATTCCAGATGCAAAGAATCAACCGTTTCTCTTTGATACAATGAAAGAAACTATTCTTTTATTTTCTCAATCAAACTGCGTTCATTCATTCATTGAATAATCCTTCAATCATTGATTCAATGAAACAAACTTAATTCATTCAGTTAGTGAATCTAACTGCATTCATTCCTTCAATGAAGCAGATTGCACTTATCCATTCAGCAAAACACGCTGCACGTGTAATCGAAACAGTATGGTTTCTGCCAATCGTGGAATGCCATGAGATTAAAGCATTTATTCAATGAAACAAACTACACACATTCATTCAATTAAATAAATGTTACGCATGATTTCAAAGAATAGACATCACTCATTCATTCAATGTGTCAATTTGAACTCATTCTTTCAATCAAGCAAACTTTCAGTGTTCACTTCAAGCTTCTATCATTCATTCCTTGCCACGAGTTGAACGCATTCACTCAATGAAACAAACTGCATTCATCCCGTTGTTGAATCAAACTTCAATTCCAGATGCAATGAATCAACTGTTACTCTTTGACTCAATGAAATATACTATTCTTTTATTTTGTCAATCACACTGCGTTCATTAATTCAATGATTCAAACTGCGTTCATTCATTCATTGAATAATCCTTCAATCAAACAAACTTAATTCATTCATTTAGTGGATCTAACTGCGTTCATTAATTCAATGAAGCAAAATGCACTTATCCATTCAGTAAAACACGTGTAATCGAAACAGTATGGGTTCTGCCAATCGTGGAATGCCATGAGCTTAAAGCATTTATTCAGTGAAAAAAACTGAACAAATTCATTGCACAAACACTCTGCACGTATTTATACAATGACAACAGCTTTTCTTCATTCATTCAATACGTCTAGCTTAACTCATTCATTCAATCAAACAAACTGTACCTGCTAAATGGAATTAGTAGAGATTCTATCATTTATTCAATGTCTCGAGCTTTACGCTTTCAATCAATGAAAACAACTGCATTCATTCCGTTATTGAATCAAACTTCAATTCCAGATGCAATGAATCAACCGTTACTCTTTGATACAATGGAAGAAACTATTATTTAATATTCTCAATCTAACTGCGTTCATTAATTCAATGAATCAAACTGCGTTCATTCATTCATTGAATAATCCTTCAATCATTGATTCAATGAAACAAACTTAATTCATTCATTTAGTAGATCTAACTGCATGCATTCATTCAATGAAGCAAACTGCACTTATCCATTCAGTAAAACACGTTGCACGTGTAATCGAAAATGGATGGTTTCTGCCAATCGTGGAATGCCATGAGCTTAAAGCATTTTTTCAGTGAAACAAACTACACACATTCATTCAATGAAATAAATGTTTCGTGTGAATGCAAAGTGTAGACATGCTCATTCATTCAATTTGTCAAGCTAAACTCATTCTTTCAATCAAGCAAACTTTCAGTGTTCACTTCAAGCTTCTATCATTCATTCCTTGCCACGAGTTTAACGCATTCACTCAATGAAATAAACTGCACACATTCACTTCAAGCTTATATCATTCATTCCTTGCCACGAGTTGAACGCATTCACTCAATGAAACAAACTGCATTCATTCCGTTGTTGAATCAAACTTCAATTCCAGATGCAATGAATCAACCGTTACTCTTTGACACAATGAAATATACTATTCTTTTATTTTGTCAATCACACTGCGTTCATTAATTCAATGAATCAAACTGCGTTCATTCATTCATTGAATAATCCTTCAATCATTGATTCAATGAAACAAACTTAATTCATTTATTGAGTGGATCTAACTGCATTCATTCCTTCAATGAAGCAGACTGCACTTATCCATTCAGCAAAACACGCTGCACCTGTAATCGAAACAGTATGGTTTCTGCCAATCATGGAATTCCATGAGCTTAAAACATTTTTTCAGTGAAACAAACTACACACATTCATTCAAAGAAATAAATGTTACGTGTGAATTCAAAGAGTAGACATTTCTCATTCATTTAATATGTCAAGCTGAAATCACTCTTTCAATCAAGCAAACTGTAAGTGTTCACTTCAACTTTCTATCATTCATTCCTTGCCACGAGTTTTACGCATTCATTCAATGAAACAAACTGCACACATTCATTCTTTGAAACAGACTGCACGTATTAACACAATGAATAGAGCTTTTTCATTCATTCAATGTGTCTAGCTTAACTCATTCATTCGATGAAACAAACTGCACCTGCTAATTGAATTAGTTGAGCTTCTATCATTAATTCAATGTTTCGATCTTAACGCATTCACCCAATGAAACAAAGTGCACACAGTCATTCTTAGAAACATACTGCAAGTACTAATTCAATGAGTAGAGCTTTTTTTAATTCATGTAATGTGTCTAGCTTAATGCATTCATCCGATGAAACAAACTGCACATGCTAATTGAATTAATAGAGCTTCTACCATTTATTCAATGTCTCGATCTTAACGATTTCATTCAATGAACAAACTGCATTCATTCCTTTACTGAATCAAGTTTCAATCCCTGATGCAATAAATCAAACGTTACTCTTTGATTCATTGAAATAAACCAGTCTTTCATTCATACAATGAAACTGCAGTGACTCATTTACTGAAATACAGTTAATTCAATGAGTAGAGCTTTTGCTCTTCGTTCAATGCCAGGAACGTAACACATTCTTTCAACGAAACGAACTGCGTTCATTCATTTAATGAATAAAACTTCAATCATTGATTCAATGAACATTCTTAATTCATTCATTTTGTAGATCTAACTGCATTCAATCAAGCAGACTGCACTTATCCATTCAGCAAAACACGCTGCACCTGTAATCGAAACAGTATGGTTTCTGCAAATCATGGAATTCCATGAGCTTAAAACATTTTTTCAGTGAAACAAACTACACACATTCATTCAATGAAATAAATGTTACGTCTGAATTCAAAGAGTAGACATTTCTCATTCATTTAATATGTCAAGCTGAAATCACTCTTTCAATCAAGCAAACTGTAAGTGTTCACTTCAACTTTCTATCATTCATTCCTTGCCACGAGTTTTACACATTCATTCAATGAAACAAACTGCACACATTCATTCTTTGAAACAGACTGCACGTATTAACACAATGAATAGAGCTTTTTCATTCATTCAATGTGTCTAGCTTAACTCATTCATTCGATGAAACAAACTGCACCTGCTAATTGAATTAGTTGAGCTTCTATCATTAATTCAATGTTTCGATCTTAACGCATTCACCCAATGAAACAAAGTGCACACAGTCATTCTTAGAAACATACTGCAAGTACTAATTCAATGAGTAGAGCTTTTTTTAATTCATGTAATGTGTCTAGCTTAATGCATTCATCCGATGAAACAAACTGCACATGCTAATTGAATTATTAGAGCTTCTACCATTTATTCAATGTCTCGATCTTAACGATTTCATTCAATGAACAAACTGCATTCATTCCTTTACTGAATCAAGTTTCAATCCCTGATGCAATAAATCAAACGTTACTCTTTGATTCAATGAAATAAACCAGTCTTTCATTCATACAATGATACTGCAGTGACTCATTTACTGAAATACAGTTAATTCAATGAGGAGAGCTTTTGCTCTTCGTTCAATGCCAGGAACGGAACACATTCTTTCAACGAAACAAACTGCGTTCATTCATTTAATGAATAAAACTTCAATCATTGATTCAATGAAACATTCTTAATTCATTCATTTTGTAGATCTAACTGCATTCATTCATTCAATGAAGCAGACTGCACTTATTCATTCAGCAAAACACGCTGCACGTGTAATCGAAACAGTATGGTTTCTGCCAATCGTGGAATGCCATGAGATTAAAGCATTTATTCAGTGAAACCAACTGCACACATTCATTATTTGAAACACAGTGCACGTATTTATACAATGACTAGAGCTTTTCTTCACTCATTCAATACGTCTAGCTTAACTCATTCATTCGATCAAACAAACTGTACCTGCTAAATGGAATTAGTAGAGCTTCTATCATTTATTCAATGTCTCGAGCTTTACGCTTTCAATCAATGAAAAAAGCTGCATTCATTCCGTTATTGAATCAATCTTGAATTCCAGATGCAAAGAATCAACCGTTTCTCTTTGATACAATGAAAGAAACTATTCTTTTATTTTCTCAATCAAACTGCGTTCATTCATTCATTGAATAATCCTTCAATCATTGATTCAATGAAACAAACTTAATTCATTCAGTTAGTGAATCTAACTGCATTCATTCCTTCAATGAAGCAGACTGCACTTATCCATTCAGCAAAACACGCTGCACGTGTAATCGAAACAGTATGGTTTCTGCCAATCGTGGAATGCCATGAGATTAAAGCATTTATTCAATGAAACAAACTACACACATTCATTCAATTAAATAAATGTTACGCATGATTTCAAAGAATAGACATCACTCATTCATTCAATGTGTCAATTTGAACTCATTCTTTCAATCAAGCAAACTTTCAGTGTTCACTTCAAGCTTCTATCATTCATTCCTTGCCACGAGTTGAACGCATTCACTCAATGAAACAAACTGCATTCATCCCGTTGTTGAATCAAACTTCAATTCCAGATGCAATGAATCAACTGTTACTCTTTGACTCAATGAAATATACTATTCTTTTATTTTGTCAATCACACTGCGTTCATTAATTCAATGATTCAAACTGCGTTCATTCATTCATTGAATAATCCTTCAATCAAACAAACTTAATTCATTCATTTAGTGGATCTAACTGCGTTCATTAATTCAATGAAGCAAACTGCACTTATCCATTCAGTAAAACACGTGTAATCGAAACAGTATGGGTTCTGCCAATCGTGGAATGCCATGAGCTTAAAGCATTTATTCAGTGAAAAAAACTGAACAAATTCATTGCACAAACACTCTGCACGTATTTATACAATGACAACAGCTTTTCTTCATTCATTCAATACGTCTAGCTTAACTCATTCATTCAATCAAACAAACTGTACCTGCTAAATGGAATTAGTAGAGATTCTATCATTTATTCAATGTCTCGAGCTTTACGCTTTCAATCAATGAAAACAACTGCATTCATTCCGTTATTGAATCAAACTTCAATTCCAGATGCAATGAATCAACCGTTACTCTTTGATACAATGGAAGAAACTATTATTTAATATTCTCAATCTAACTGCGTTCATTAATTCAATGAATCAAACTGCGTTCATTCATTCATTGAATAATCCTTCAATCATTGATTCAATGAAACAAACTTAATTCATTCATTTAGTAGATCTAACTGCATGCATTCATTCAATGAAGCAAACTGCACTTATCCATTCAGTAAAACACGTTGCACGTGTAATCGAAAATGGATGGTTTCTGCCAATCGTGGAATGCCATGAGCTTAAAGCATTTTTTCAGTGAAACAAACTACACACATTCATTCAATGAAATAAATGTTTCGTGTGAATGCAAAGTGTAGACATGCTCATTCATTCAATTTGTCAAGCTAAACTCATTCTTTCAATCAAGCAAACTTTCAGTGTTCACTTCAAGCTTCTATCATTCATTCCTTGCCACGAGTTTAACGCATTCACTCAATGAAATAAACTGCACACATTCACTTCAAGCTTATATCATTCATTCCTTGCCACGAGTTGAACGCATTCACTCAATGAAACAAACTGCATTCATTCCGTTGTTGAATCAAACTTCAATTCCAGATGCAATGAATCAACCGTTACTCTTTGACACAATGAAATATACTATTCTTTTATTTTGTCAATCACACTGCGTTCATTAATTCAATGAATCAAACTGCGTTCATTCATTCATTGAATAATCCTTCAATCATTGATTCAATGAAACAAACTTAATTCATTTATTGAGTGGATCTAACTGCATTCATTCCTTCAATGAAGCAGACTGCACTTATCCATTCAGCAAAACACGCTGCACCTGTAATCGAAACAGTATGGTTTCTGCCAATCATGGAATTCCATGAGCTTAAAACATTTTTTCAGTGAAACAAACTACACACATTCATTCAAAGAAATAAATGTTACGTGTGAATTCAAAGAGTAGACATTTCTCATTCATTTAATATGTCAAGCTGAAATCACTCTTTCAATCAAGCAAACTGTAAGTGTTCACTTCAACTTTCTATCATTCATTCCTTGCCACGAGTTTTACGCATTCATTCAATGAAACAAACTGCACACATTCATTCTTTGAAACAGACTGCACGTATTAACACAATGAATAGAGCTTTTTCATTCATTCAATGTGTCTAGCTTAACTCATTCATTCGATGAAACAAACTGCACCTGCTAATTGAATTAGTTGAGCTTCTATCATTAATTCAATGTTTCGATCTTAACGCATTCACCCAATGAAACAAAGTGCACACAGTCATTCTTAGAAACATACTGCAAGTACTAATTCAATGAGTAGAGCTTTTTTTAATTCATGTAATGTGTCTAGCTTAATGCATTCATCCGATGAAACAAACTGCACATGCTAATTGAATTAATAGAGCTTCTACCATTTATTCAATGTCTCGATCTTAACGATTTCATTCAATGAACAAACTGCATTCATTCCTTTACTGAATCAAGTTTCAATCCCTGATGCAATAAATCAAACGTTACTCTTTGATTCATTGAAATAAACCAGTCTTTCATTCATACAATGAAACTGCAGTGACTCATTTACTGAAATACAGTTAATTCAATGAGTAGAGCTTTTGCTCTTCGTTCAATGCCAGGAACGTAACACATTCTTTCAACGAAACGAACTGCGTTCATTCATTTAATGAATAAAACTTCAATCATTGATTCAATGAACATTCTTAATTCATTCATTTTGTAGATCTAACTGCATTCAATCAAGCAGACTGCACTTATCCATTCAGCAAAACACGCTGCACCTGTAATCGAAACAGTATGGTTTCTGCAAATCATGGAATTCCATGAGCTTAAAACATTTTTTCAGTGAAACAAACTACACACATTCATTCAATGAAATAAATGTTACGTCTGAATTCAAAGAGTAGACATTTCTCATTCATTTAATATGTCAAGCTGAAATCACTCTTTCAATCAAGCAAACTGTAAGTGTTCACTTCAACTTTCTATCATTCATTCCTTGCCACGAGTTTTACACATTCATTCAATGAAACAAACTGCACACATTCATTCTTTGAAACAGACTGCACGTATTAACACAATGAATAGAGCTTTTTCATTCATTCAATGTGTCTAGCTTAACTCATTCATTCGATGAAACAAACTGCACCTGCTAATTGAATTAGTTGAGCTTCTATCATTAATTCAATGTTTCGATCTTAACGCATTCACCCAATGAAACAAAGTGCACACAGTCATTCTTAGAAACATACTGCAAGTACTAATTCAATGAGTAGAGCTTTTTTTAATTCATGTAATGTGTCTAGCTTAATGCATTCATCCGATGAAACAAACTGCACATGCTAATTGAATTATTAGAGCTTCTACCATTTATTCAATGTCTCGATCTTAACGATTTCATTCAATGAACAAACTGCATTCATTCCTTTACTGAATCAAGTTTCAATCCCTGATGCAATAAATCAAACGTTACTCTTTGATTCAATGAAATAAACCAGTCTTTCATTCATACAATGATACTGCAGTGACTCATTTACTGAAATACAGTTAATTCAATGAGGAGAGCTTTTGCTCTTCGTTCAATGCCAGGAACGGAACACATTCTTTCAACGAAACAAACTGCGTTCATTCATTTAATGAATAAAACTTCAATCATTGATTCAATGAAACATTCTTAATTCATTCATTTTGTAGATCTAACTGCATTCATTCATTCAATGAAGCAGACTGCACTTATTCATTCAGCAAAACACGCTGCACGTGTAATCGAAACAGTATGGTTTCTGCCAATCGTGGAATGCCATGAGATTAAAGCATTTATTCAGTGAAACCAACTGCACACATTCATTATTTGAAACACAGTGCACGTATTTATACAATGACTAGAGCTTTTCTTCACTCATTCAATACGTCTAGCTTAACTCATTCATTCGATCAAACAAACTGTACCTGCTAAATGGAATTAGTAGAGCTTCTATCATTTATTCAATGTCTCGAGCTTTACGCTTTCAATCAATGAAAAAAGCTGCATTCATTCCGTTATTGAATCAATCTTGAATTCCAGATGCAAAGAATCAACCGTTTCTCTTTGATACAATGAAAGAAACTATTCTTTTATTTTCTCAATCAAACTGCGTTCATTCATTCATTGAATAATCCTTCAATCATTGATTCAATGAAACAAACTTAATTCATTCAGTTAGTGAATCTAACTGCATTCATTCCTTCAATGAAGCAGACTGCACTTATCCATTCAGCAAAACACGCTGCACGTGTAATCGAAACAGTATGGTTTCTGCCAATCGTGGAATGCCATGAGATTAAAGCATTTATTCAATGAAACAAACTACACACATTCATTCAATTAAATAAATGTTACGCATGATTTCAAAGAATAGACATCACTCATTCATTCAATGTGTCAATTTGAACTCATTCTTTCAATCAAGCAAACTTTCAGTGTTCACTTCAAGCTTCTATCATTCATTCCTTGCCACGAGTTGAACGCATTCACTCAATGAAACAAACTGCATTCATCCCGTTGTTGAATCAAACTTCAATTCCAGATGCAATGAATCAACTGTTACTCTTTGACTCAATGAAATATACTATTCTTTTATTTTGTCAATCACACTGCGTTCATTAATTCAATGATTCAAACTGCGTTCATTCATTCATTGAATAATCCTTCAATCAAACAAACTTAATTCATTCATTTAGTGGATCTAACTGCGTTCATTAATTCAATGAAGCAAACTGCACTTATCCATTCAGTAAAACACGTGTAATCGAAACAGTATGGGTTCTGCCAATCGTGGAATGCCATGAGCTTAAAGCATTTATTCAGTGAAAAAAACTGAACAAATTCATTGCACAAACACTCTGCACGTATTTATACAATGACAACAGCTTTTCTTCATTCATTCAATACGTCTAGCTTAACTCATTCATTCAATCAAACAAACTGTACCTGCTAAATGGAATTAGTAGAGATTCTATCATTTATTCAATGTCTCGAGCTTTACGCTTTCAATCAATGAAAACAACTGCATTCATTCCGTTATTGAATCAAACTTCAATTCCAGATGCAATGAATCAACCGTTACTCTTTGATACAATGGAAGAAACTATTATTTAATATTCTCAATCTAACTGCGTTCATTAATTCAATGAATCAAACTGCGTTCATTCATTCATTGAATAATCCTTCAATCATTGATTCAATGAAACAAACTTAATTCATTCATTTAGTAGATCTAACTGCATGCATTCATTCAATGAAGCAAACTGCACTTATCCATTCAGTAAAACACGTTGCACGTGTAATCGAAAATGGATGGTTTCTGCCAATCGTGGAATGCCATGAGCTTAAAGCATTTTTTCAGTGAAACAAACTACACACATTCATTCAATGAAATACATGTTTCGTGTGAATGCAAAGTGTAGACATGCTCATTCATTCAATTTGTCAAGCTAAACTCATTCTTTCAATCAAGCAAACTTTCAGTGTTCACTTCAAGCTTCTATCATTCATTCCTTGCCACGAGTTTAACGCATTCACTCAATGAAATAAACTGCACACATTCACTTCAAGCTTATATCATTCATTCCTTGCCACGAGTTGAACGCATTCACTCAATGAAACAAACTGCATTCATTCCGTTGTTGAATCAAACTTCAATTCCAGATGCAATGAATCAACCGTTACTCTTTGACTCAATGAAATATACTCTTCTTTTATTTTGTCAATCACACTGCGTTCATTAATTCAATGAATCAAACTGCGTTCATTCATTCATTGAATAATCCTTCAATCATTGATTCAATGAAACAAACTTAATTCATTTATTGAGTGGATCTAACTGCATTCATTCCTTCAATGAAGCAGACTGCACTTATCCATTCAGCAAAACACGCTGCACCTGTTATCGAAACAGTATGGTTTCTGCAAATCATGGAATTCCATGAGCTTAAAACATTTTTTCAGTGAAACAAACTACACACATTCATTCAATGAAATAAATGTTACGTCTGAATTCAAAGAGTAGACATTTCTCATTCATTGATTCAATGAAACAAACTTAATTCATTTATTGAGTGGATCTAACTGCATTCATTCCTTCAATGAAGCAGACTGCACTTATCCATTCAGCAAAACACGCTGCACCTGTAATCGAAACAGTATGGTTTCTGCCAATCATGGAATTCCATGAGCTTAAAACATTTTTTCAGTGAAACAAACTACACACATTCATTCAAAGAAATAAATGTTACGTGTGAATTCAAAGAGTAGACATTTCTCATTCATTTAATATGTCAAGCTGAAATCACTCTTTCAATCAAGCAAACTGTAAGTGTTCACTTCAACTTTCTATCATTCATTCCTTGCCACGAGTTTTACGCATTCATTCAATGAAACAAACTGCACACATTCATTCTTTGAAACAGACTGCACGTATTAACACAATGAATAGAGCTTTTTCATTCATTCAATGTGTCTAGCTTAACTCATTCATTCGATGAAACAAACTGCACCTGCTAATTGAATTAGTTGAGCTTCTATCATTAATTCAATGTTTCGATCTTAACGCATTCACCCAATGAAACAAAGTGCACACAGTCATTCTTAGAAACATACTGCAAGTACTAATACAATGAGTAGAGCTTTTTTTAATTCATGTAATGTGTCTAGCTTAATGCATTCATCCGATGAAACAAACTGCACATGCTAATTGAATTATTAGAGCTTCTACCATTTATTCAATGTCTCGATCTTAACGATTTCATTCAATGAACAAACTGCATTCATTCCTTTACTGAATCAAGTTTCAATCCCTGATGCAATAAATCAAACGTTACTCTTTGATTCATTGAAATAAACCAGTCTTTCATTCATACAATGAAACTGCAGTGACTCATTTACTGAAATACAGTTAATTCAATGAGTAGAGCTTTTGCTCTTCGTTCAATGCCAGGAACGTAACACATTCTTTCAACGAAACGAACTGCGTTCATTCATTTAATGAATAAAACTTCAATCATTGCTTCAATGAACATTCTTAATTCATTCATTTTGTAGATCTAACTGCATTCAATGAAGCAGACTGCACTTATCCATTCAGCAAAACACGCTGCACGTGTAATCGAAACAGTATGGTTTCTGCCAATCCTGGAATGCCATGAGCTTAAAGCATTTATTCAGTGAAACCAACTGCACACATTCATTATTTGAAACACAGTGCACGTATTTATACAATGACTAGAGCTTTTCTTCACTCATTCAATACGTCTAGCTTAACTCATTCATTCGATCAAACAAACTGTACCTGCTAAATGGAATTAGTAGAGCTTCTATCATTTATTCAATGTCTCGAGCTTTACGCTTTCAATCAATGAAAAAAGCTGGATTCATTCCGTTATTGAATCAATCTTGAATTCCAGATGCAAAGAATCAACCGTTTCTCTTTGATACAATGAAAGAAACTATTCTTTTATTTTCTCAATCAAACTGCGTTCATTCATTCATTGAATAATCCTTCAAGCATTGATTCAATGAAACAAACTTAATTCATTCATTTAGTGAATCTAACTGCATTCATTCCTTCAATGAAGCAGACTGCACTTATCCATTCAGCAAAACACGGTGTAATCGAAACAGTATGGTTTCTGCCAATCGTGGAATGCCATGAGATTAAAGCATTTATTCAATGAAACAAACTACACACATTCATTCAATTAAATAAATGTTACGCATGATTTCAAAGAATAGACATCACTCATTCATTCAATGTGTCAATTTGAACTCATTCTTTCAATCAAGCAAACTTTCAGTGTTCACTTCAAGCTTCTATCATTCATTCCTTGCCACGAGTTGAACGCATTCACTCAATGAAACAAACTGCATTCATTCCGTTGTTGAATCAAACTTCAATTCCAGATGCAATGAATCAACCGTTACTCTTTGACACAATGAAATATACTATTCTTTTATTTTGTCAATCACACTGCGTTCATTAATTCAATGAATCAAACTGCGTTCATTCATTCATTGAATAATCCTTCAATCATTGATTCAATGAAACAAACTTAATTCATTTATTGAGTGGATCTAACTGCATTCATTCCTTCAATGAAGCAGACTGCACTTATCCATTCAGCAAAACACGCTGCACGTGTAATCGAAACAGTATGGTTTCTGCCAATCGTGGAATGCCATGAGATTAAAGCATTTATTCAATGAAACAAACTACACACATTCATTCAATTAAATAAATGTTACGCATGATTTCAAAGAATAGACATCACTCATTCATTCAATGTGTCAATTTGAACTCATTCTTTCAATCAAGCAAACTTTCAGTGTTCACTTCAAGCTTCTATCATTCATTCCTTGCCACGAGTTGAACGCATTCACTCAATGAAACAAACTGCATTCATCCCGTTGTTGAATCAAACTTCAATTCCAGATGCAATGAATCAACTGTTACTCTTTGACTCAATGAAATATACTATTCTTTTATTTTGTCAATCACACTGCGTTCATTAATTCAATGATTCAAACTGCGTTCATTCATTCATTGAATAATCCTTCAATCAAACAAACTTAATTCATTCATTTAGTGGATCTAACTGCGTTCATTAATTCAATGAAGCAAACTGCACTTATCCATTCAGTAAAACACGTGTAATCGAAACAGTATGGGTTCTGCCAATCGTGGAATGCCATGAGCTTAAAGCATTTATTCAGTGAAAAAAACTGAACAAATTCATTGCACAAACACTCTGCACGTATTTATACAATGACAACAGCTTTTCTTCATTCATTCAATACGTCTAGCTTAACTCATTCATTCAATCAAACAAACTGTACCTGCTAAATGGAATTAGTAGAGATTCTATCATTTATTCAATGTCTCGAGCTTTACGCTTTCAATCAATGAAAACAACTGCATTCATTCCGTTATTGAATCAAACTTCAATTCCAGATGCAATGAATCAACCGTTACTCTTTGATACAATGGAAGAAACTATTATTTAATATTCTCAATCTAACTGCGTTCATTAATTCAATGATTCAAACTGCGTTCATTCATTCATTGAATAATCCTTCAATCATTGATTCAATGAAACAAACTTAATTCATTCATTTAGTAGATCTAACTGCATGCATTCATTCAATGAAGCAAACTGCACTTATCCATTCAGTAAAACACGTTGCACGTGTAATCGAAAATGGATGGTTTCTGCCAATCGTGGAATGCCATGAGCTTAAAGCATTTTTTCAGTGAAACAAACTACACACATTCATTCAATGAAATAAATGTTTCGTGTGAATACAAAGTGTAGACATGCTCATTCATTCAATTTGTCAAGCTAAACTCATTCTTTCAATCAAGCAAACTTTCAGTGTTCACTTCAAGCTTCTATCATTCATTCCTTGCCACGAGTTTAACGCATTCACTCAATGAAATAAACTGCACACATTCACTTCAAGCTTATATCATTCATTCCTTGCCACGAGTTGAACGCATTCACTCAATGAAACAAACTGCATTCATTCCGTTGTTGAATCAAACTTCAATTCCAGATGCAATGAATCAACCGTTACTCTTTGACTCAATGAAATATACTCTTCTTTTATTTTGTCAATCACACTGCGTTCATTAATTCAATGAATCAAACTGCGTTCATTCATTCATTGAATAATCCTTCAATCATTGATTCAATGAAACAAACTTAATTCATTGAGTGGATCTAACTGCATTCATTCCTTCAATGAGCAGACTGCACTTATCCATTCAGCAAAACACTCTGCACCTGTAATCGAAACAGTATGGTTTCTGCAAATCATGGAATTCCATGAGCTTAAAACATTTTTTCAGTGAAACAAACTACACACATTCATTCAATGAAATAAATGTTACGTCTGAATTCAAAGAGTAGACATTTCTCATTCATTGATTCAATGAAACAAACTTAATTCATTTATTGAGTGGATCTAACTGCATTCATTCCTTCAATGAAGCAGACTGCACTTATCCATTCAGCAAAACACGCTGCACCTGTAATCGAAACAGTATGGTTTCTGCCAATCATGGAATTCCATGAGCTTAAAACATTTTTTCAGTGAAACAAACTACACACATTCATTCAAAGAAATAAATGTTACGTGTGAATTCAAAGAGTAGACATTTCTCATTCATTTAATATGTCAAGCTGAAATCACTCTTTCAATCAAGCAAACTGTAAGTGTTCACTTCAACTTTCTATCATTCATTCCTTGCCACGAGTTTTACGCATTCATTCAATGAAACAAACTGCACACATTCATTCTTTGAAACAGACTGCACGTATTAACACAATGAATAGAGCTTTTTCATTCATTCAATGTGTCTAGCTTAACTCATTCATTCGATGAAACAAACTGCACCTGCTAATTGAATTAGTTGAGCTTCTATCATTAATTCAATGTTTCGATCTTAACGCATTCACCCAATGAAACAAAGTGCACACAGTCATTCTTAGAAACATACTGCAAGTACTAATTCAATGAGTAGAGCTTTTTTTAATTCATGTAATGTGTCTAGCTTAATGCATTCATCCGATGAAACAAACTGCACATGCTAATTGAATTATTAGAGCTTCTACCATTTATTCAATGTCTCGATCTTAACGATTTCATTCAATGAACAAACTGCATTCATTCCTTTACTGAATCAAGTTTCAATCCCTGATGCAATAAATCAAACGTTACTCTTTGATTCATTGAAATAAACCAGTCTTTCATTCATACAATGAAACTGCAGTGACTCATTTACTGAAATACAGTTAATTCAATGAGTAGAGCTTTTGCTCTTCGTTCAATGCCAGGAACGTAACACATTCTTTCAACGAAACGAACTGCGTTCATTCATTTAATGAATAAAACTTCAATCATTGATTCAATGAAACATTCTTAATTCATTCATTTTGTAGATCTAACTGCATTCAATGAAGCAGACTGCACTTATCCATTCAGCAAAACACGCTGCACGTGTAATCGAAACAGTATGGTTTCTGCCAATCCTGGAATGCCATGAGCTTAAAGCATTTATTCAGTGAAACAAACTGCACACATTCATTCTTTGAAACACACTGCACGTATTTATACAATGACTAGAGCTTTTCTTCACTCATTCAATACGTCTAGCTTAACTCATTCATTCGATCAAACAAACTGTACCTGATAAATGGAATTAGTAGAGCTTCTATCATTTATTCAATGTCTCGAGCTTTACGCTTTCAATCAATGAAAAACACTGCATTCATTCCGTTATTGAATCAAACTTCAATTCCAGATGCAATGAATCAAACGTTTCTCTTTGATACAATGAAAGAAACTATTCTTTTATTTTCTCAATCAAACTGCGTTCATTCATTCATTGAATAATCCTTCAATCATTGATTCAATGAAACAAACTTAATTCATTCATTTAGTGAATCTAACTGCATTCATTCCTTCAATGAAGCAGACTGCACTTATCCATTCAGCAAAACACGGTGTAATCGAAACAGTATGGTTTCTGCCAATCGTGGAATGCCATGAGATTAAAGCATTTATTCAATGAAACAAACTACACACATTCATTCAATTAAATAAATGTTACGCATGATTTCAAAGAATAGACATCACTCATTCATTCAATGTGTCAATTTGAACTCATTCTTTCAATCAAGCAAACTTTCAGTGTTCACTTCAAGCTTCTATCATTCATTCCTTGCCACGAGTTGAACGCATTCACTCAATGAAACAAACTGCATTCATTCCGTTGTTGAATCAAACTTCAATTCCAGATGCAATGAATCAACCGTTACTCTTTGACACAATGAAATATACTATTCTTTTATTTTGTCAATCACACTGCGTTCATTAATTCAATGAATCAAACTGCGTTCATTCATTCATTGAATAATCCTTCAATCATTGATTCAATGAAACAAACTTAATTCATTTATTGAGTGGATCTAACTGCATTCATTCCTTCAATGAAGCAGACTGCACTTATCCATTCAGCAAAACACGCTGCACCTGTAATCGAAACAGTATGGTTTCTGCAAATCATGGAATTCCATGAGCTTAAAACATTTTTTCAGTGAAACAAACTACACACATTCATTCAATGAAATAAATGTTACGTCTGAATTCAAAGAGTAGACATTTCTCATTCATTTAATATGTCAAGCTGAAATCACTCTTTCAATCAAGCAAACTGTAAGTGTTCACCTCAACTTTCTATCATTCATTCCTTGCCACGAGTTTTACGCATTCATTCAATGAAACAAACTGCACACATTCATTCTTTGAAACAGACTGCACGTATTAACACAATGAATAGAGCTTTTTCATTCATTCAATGTGTCTAGCTTAACTCATTCATTCGATGAAACAAACTGCACCTGCTAATTGAATTAGTTGAGCTTCTATCATTAATTCAATGTTTGGATCTTAACGCATTCACCCAATGAAACAAAGTGCACACAGTCATTCTTAGAAACATACTGCAAGTACTAATTCAATGAGTAGAGCTTTTTTTAATTCATGTAATGTGTCTAGCTTAATGCATTCATCCGATGAAACAAACTGCACATGCTAATTGAATTATTAGAGCTTCTACCTTTTATTCAATGTCTCGATCTTAACGATTTCATTCAATGAACAAACTGCATTCATTCCTTTACTGAATCAAGTTTCAATCCCTGATGCAATAAATCAAACGCTCCTCTTTGATTCAATGAAATAAACCAGTCTTTCATTCATACAATGAAACTGCAGTGACTCATTTACTGAAATACAGTTAATTCAATGAGTAGAGCTTTTGCTCTTCGTTCAATGCCAGGAACGTAACACATTCTTTCAACGAAACAAACTGCGTTCATTCATTTAATGAATAAAACTTCAATCATTGATTCAATGAAACATTCTTAATTCATTCATTTAGTAGATCTAACTGCATTCATTCATTCAATGAAGCAGACTGCACTTATTCATTCAGCAAAACACGCTGCACGTGTAATCGAAACAGTATGGTTTCTGCCAATCGTGGAATGCCATGAGCTTAAAGCATTTATTCAGTGAAACCAACTGCACACATTCATTATTTGAAACACAGTGCACGTATTTATACAATGACTAGAGCTTTTCTTCACTCATTCAATACGTCTAGCTTAACTCATTCATTCGATCAAACAAACTGTACCTGCTAAATGGAATTAGTAGAGCTTCTATCATTTATTCAATGTCTCGAGCTTTACGCTTTCAATCAATGAAAAACACTGCATTCATTCCGTTATTGAATCAACCCTTTCTGTTTGATACAATGAAAGAAACTATTCTTTTATTTTCTCAATCAAACTGCGTTCATTCATTCATTGAATAATCCTTCAATCATTGATTCAATGAAACAAACTTATTTCATTCATTTAGTGAGTCTAACTGCATTCATTCCTTCAATGAAGCAGACTGCACTTATCCATTCAGCAAAACACGGTGTAATCGAAACAGTATGGTTTCTGCCAATCGTGGAATGCCATGAGATTAAAGCATTTATTCAATGAAACAAACTACACACATTCATTCAATTAAATAAATGTTACGCATGATTTCAAAGAATAGACATCACTCATTCATTCAATGTGTCAATTTGAACTCATTCTTTCAATCAAGCAAACTTTCAGTGTTCACTTCAAACTTCTATCATTCATTCCTTGCCACGAGTTGAACGCATTCACTCAATGAAACAAACTGCATTCATTCCGTTGTTGAATCAAACTTCAATTCCAGATGCAATGAATCAACCGTTACTCTTTGACTCAATGAAATAAACTATTCTTTTATTTTGTCAATCACACTGCGTTCATTAATTCAATGATTCAAACTGCGTTCATTCATTCATTGAATAATCCTTCATACAAACAAACTTAATTCATTCATTTAGTGGATCTAACTGCGTTCATTAATTCAATGAAGCAAACTGCACTTATCCATTCAGTAAAACACGTGTAATCGAAACAGTATGGGTTCTGCCAATCGTGGAATGCCATGAGCTTAAAGCATTTATTCAGTGAAAACAACTGCACAAATTCATTGCACAATCACACTGCACGTATTTATACAATGACAAGAGCTTTTTTTCGATCATTCAATACGTCTAGCTGAACTCATTCATTCAATCAAACAAACTGTACCTGCTAAATGGAATTAGTAGACCTTCTATCATTTATTCAATGTCTCGAGCTTTACGCTTTCAATCAATGAAAAAACTGCATTCATTCCGTTATTGAATCAAACTTTAATTCCAGATGCAATGAATCAACCGTTACTCTTTGATACAATGAAAGAAACTATTATTTTATATTCTCAATCAAACTGCGTTCATTAATTCAATGAATCAAACTGCGTTCATTCATTCATTGAATAATCCTTCAATCATTGATTCAGTGAAACAAACTTAATTCATTCATTTAGTAGATCTAACTGCATGCATTCATTCAATGAAGCAAACTGCACTTATCCATTCAGTAAAACACGTTGCATGTGTAATCGAAACAGTATGGTTTCTGCCAATCATGGAATCCCATGAGATTAAAGCATTTATTCAGGGAAACCAACTGCACACATTCATTCTTTGAAACACAGTGCACGTATTTATACAATGACTAGAGCTTTTCTTCACTCATTCAATACGTCTAGCTTAACTCATTCATTCGATGAAACAAACTGTACCTGCTTAATGGAATTAGTAGAGCTTCTATCATTTATTCAATGTCTCGAGCTTTACGCTTTCAATCAATGAAAAACACTGCATTCATTCCGTTATTGAATCAAACTTCAATTCCAGATGCAATGAATCAACCGTTTCTCTTTGATACAATGAAAGAAACTATTCTTTTATTTTCTCAATCAAACTGCGTTCATTCATTCATTGAATAATCCTTCAATCATTGATTCAATGAAACAAACTTAATTCATTCATTTAGTGAATCTAACTGCATTCATTCCTTCAATGAAGCAGACTGCACTTATCCATTCAGCTAAACACGGTGTAATCGAAACAGTATGGTTTCTGCCAATCGTGGAATGCCATGAGATTAAAGCATTTATTCAATGAAACAAACTACACACATTCATTCAATTAAATAAATGTTACGCATGATTTCAAAGAATAGACATCACTCATTCATTCAATGTGTCAATTTGCACTCATTCTTTCAATCAAGCAAACTTTCAGTGTTCACTTCAAGCTTCTATCATTCATTCCTTGCCACGAGTTGAACGCATTCACTCAATGAAACAAACTGCATTCATTCCGTTGTTGAATCAAACTTCAATTCCAGATGCAATGAATCAACCGTTACTCTTTGACTCAATGAAATAAACTATTCTTTTATTTTGTCAATCACACTGCGTTCATTAATTCAATGAATCAAACTGCGTTCATTCATTCATTGAATAATCCTTCAATCATTGATTCAATGAAACAAACTGAATTCATTTATTGAGTGGATCTTACTGCATTCATTCCTTCAATGACGCAGACTGCACTTATCCATTCAACAAAACACGCTGCACCTGTAATCGAAACAGTATGGTTTCTGCCAATCATGGAATCCCATGAGATTAAAGCATTTATTCAGGGAAACCAACTGCACACATTCATTCTTTGAAACACAGTGCACGTATTTATACAATGACTAGAGCTTTTCTTCACTCATTCAATACGTCTAGCTTAACTCATTCATTCGATCAAACAAACTGTACCTGCTAAATGGAATTAGTAGAGCTTCTATCATTTATTCAATGTCTCGAGCTTTACGCTTTCAATCAATGAAAAACACTGCATTCATTCCGTTATTGAATCAAACTTCAATTCCAGATGCAATGAATCAACCGTTTCTCTTTGATACAATGAAAGAAACTATTCTTTTATTTTCTCAATCAAACTGCGTTCATTCATTCATTGAATAATCCTTCAATCATTGATTCAATGAAACAAACTTAATTCATTCATTTAGTGAATCTAACTGCATTCATTCCTTCAATGAAGCAGACTGCACTTATCCATTCAGCAAAACACGGTGTAATCGAAACAGTATGGTTTCTGCCAATCGTGGAATGCCATGAGATTAAAGCATTTATTCAATGAAACAAACTACACACATTCATTCAATTAAATAAATGTTACGCATGATTTCAAAGAATAGACATCACTCATTCATTCAATGTGTCAATTTGAACTCATTCTTTCAATGAAGCAAACTTTCAGTGTTCACTTCAAACTTCTATCATTCATTCCTTGCCACGAGTTGAACGCATTCACTCAATGAAACAAACTGCATTCATTCCGTTGTTGAATCAAACTTCAATTCCAGATGCAATGAATCAACCGTTACTCTTTGACTCAATGAAATAAACTATTCTTTTATTTTGTCAATCACACTGCGTTCATTCACCAAATGAAACAAAGTGCACACAGTCTTTCTTAGAAACATACTGCAAGTACTAATTCAATATGTAGAGCTTTTTTTAATTCATGTAATGTGTCTAGCTTAATGCATTCATCCGATGAAACAAACTGCACATGCTAATTGAATTATTAGAGCTTCTACCATTTATTCAATGTCTCGATCTTAACGATTTCATTCAATGAACAAACTGCATTCATTCCTTTACTGAATCAAGTTTCAATCCCTGATGCAATAAATCAAACGTTACTCTCTGATTCAATGAAATAAACCTTTCTTTCATTCATACAATGAAACTGCAGTGACTCATTTACTGAAATACAGTTAATTCAATGAGTAGAGCTTTTGCTCTTCGTTCAATGCCAGGAACGTAACACATTCTTTCAACGAAACAAACTGCGTTCATTCATTTAATGAATAAAACTTCAATCATTGATTCAATGAAACATTCTTAATTCATTCATTTAGTAGATCTAACTGCATTCATTCCTTCAATGAAGCAGACTGCACTTATCCATTCAGCAAAACACGGTGTAATCGAAACAGTATGGTTTCTGCCAATCGTGGAATGCCATGAGATTAAAGCATTTATTCAATGAAACAAACTACACACATTCATTCAATTAAATAAATGTTACGCATGATTTCAAAGAATAGACATCACTCATTCATTCAATGTGTCAATTTGAACTCATTCTTTCAATCAAGCAAACTTTCAGTGTTCACTTCAAGCTTCTATCATTCATTCCTTGCCACGAGTTGAACGCATTCACTCAATGAAACAAACTGCATTCATTCCGTTGTTGAATCAAACTTCAATTCCAGATGCAATGAATCAACCGTTACTCTTTGACTCAATGAAATATACTATTCTTTTATTTTGTCAATCACACTGCGTTCATTAATTCAATGATTCAAACTGCGTTCATTCATTCATTGAATAATCCTTCAATCAAACAAACTTAATTCATTCATTTAGTGGATCTAACTGCGTTCATTAATTCAATGAAGCAAACTGCACTTATCCATTCAGTAAAACACGTGTAATCGAAACAGTATGGGTTCTGCCAATCGTGGAATGCCATGAGCTTAAAGCATTTATTCAGTGAAAAAAACTGAACAAATTCATTGCACAAACACACTGCACGTATTTATACAATGACAAGAGCTTTTTTTCATTCATTCAATACTTCGAGCTTAAGTCATTCATTCAATCAAACAAACTGTACCTGCTAAATGGAATTAGTAGAGCTTCTATCATTTATTCAATGTCTCGAGCTTTACGCTTTCAATCAATGAAAACAACTGCATTCATTCCGTTATCGAATCAAACTTCAATTCCAGATGCAATGAATTAACCGTTTCTGTTTGATACAATGAAAGAAACTATTCTTGTATTTTCTCAATCAAACTGCGTTCATTCATTCATTGAATAATCCTTCAATCATTGATTCAATGAAACAAACTTAATTCATCATTTAGTGAATCTAACTGCATTCATTCCTTCAATGAAGCAGACTGCACTTATCCATTCAGCAAAACACGGTGTAATCGAAACAGTATGGTTTCTGCCAATCGTGGAATGCCATGAGATTAAAGCATTTATTCAATGAAACAAACTACACACATTCATTCAATTAAATAAATGTTACGCATGATTTCAAAGAATAGACATCACTCATTCATTCAATGTGTCAATTTGAACTCATTCTTTCAATCAAGCAAACTTTCAGTGTTCACTTCAAGCTTCTATCATTCATTCCTTGCCACGAGTTGAACGCATTCACTCAATGAAACAAACTGCATTCATTCCGTTGTTGAATCAAACTTCAATTCCAGATGCAATGAATCAACCGTTACTCTTTGACTCAATGAAATATACTATTCTTTTATTTTGTCAATCACACTGCGTTCATTAATTCAATGAATCAAACTGCGTTCATTCATTCATTGAATAATCCTTCAATCAAACAAACTTAATTCATTCATTTAGTGGATCTAACTGCGTTCATTAATTCAATGAAGCAAACTGCACTTATCCATTCAGTAAAACACGTGTAATCGAAACAGTTTGGGTTCTGCCAATCGTGGAATGCCATGAGCTTAAAGCATTTATTCAGTGAAAAAAACTGAACAAATTCATTGCACAAACACACTGCACGTATTTATACAATGACAAGAGCTTTTTTTCATTCATTCAATACGTCGAGCTTAACTCATTCATTCAATCAAACAAACTGTACCTGCTAAATGGAATTAGTAGAGCTTCTATCATTTATTCAATGTCTCGAGCTTTACGCTTTCAATCAATGAAAAACACTGCATTCATTCCGTTATTGAATCAAACTTCAATTCCAGATGCAATGAATTAACCGTTTCTGTTTGATACAATGAAAGAAACTATTCTTTTATTTTCTCAATCAAACTGCGTTCATTCATTCATTGAATAATCCTTCAATCATTGATTCAATGAAACAAACTTAATTCATTCATTTAGTGAATCTAACTGCATTCATTCCTTCAATGAAGCAGACTGCACTTATCCATTCAGCAAAACACGGTGTAATCGAAACAGTATGGTTTCTGCCAATCGTGGAATGCCATGAGATTAAAGCATTTATTCAATGAAACAAACTACACACATTCATTCAATTAAATAAATGTTACGCATGATTTCAAAGAATAGACATCACTCATTCATTCAATGTGTCAATTTGAACTCATTCTTTCAATGAAGCAAACTTTCAGTGTTCACTTCAAGCTTCTATCATTCATTCCTTGCCACGAGTTGAACGCATTCACTCAATGAAACAAACTGCATTCATTCCGTTGTTGACTCAAGCTTCAATTCCAGATGCAATGAATCAACCGTTACTCTTTGATACAATGAAAGAAACTATTATTTTATATTCTCAATCAAACTGCGTTCATTAATTCAATGAATCAAACTGCGTTCATCCATTCATTGAATAATCCTTCAATCATTGATTCAATGAAACAAACTAAATTCATTCATTTAGTAGATCTAAGTGCATGCATTCATTCAATGAAGCAAACTGCACTTATCCATTCAGTAAAACACGTTGCACGTGTTATCGAAACAGTATGGTTTCTGCCAATCGTGGAATGCCATGAGCTTAAAGCATTTATTCAGTGAAACAAACTACACACATTCATTCAATGAAATAAATGTTCAGTGTGAATTCAAAGTGTAGACATCTCTCATTCATTCAATTTGTCAAGCTTAACTCATTCTTTCAATCAAGCAAACTGTAAGTGTTCACTTCAAGCTTCTATCATTCATTCCTTGCCACGAGTTTAACGCATTCACTCAATGAAACAAACTGCACAATTTCACTTCACGTTTATATCATTCATTCCTTGCCACGAGTTTAAAGCATTCACTCAATGAAACAAACTGCACACATTCATTCTTTGAAACAGACTGCACGTATTTATACAATGACTAGAGCTTTTTTCATTCATTCAATACGTCTAGCTTAACTTATTCATTCGAAGAAACAAACTGCACCTCCGAAATTGAATTAGTAGAGATTCTATCATTTATTCAATGTCACGAGCTTTACGCTTGAATAAAAGAAGAAACCTGCATTGATTCCGTTGTTGAATCAAACTTCAATTCCAGTTGCAATGAATCAACTGTTACTCTTTGACTCAATGAAATAAACTATTCTTTTATTTTGTCAATCACACTGCGTTCATTAATTCAATGAATCAAACTGCGTTCATTCATTCATTGAATAATCCTTCAATCATTGATGAAACAAACTTAAATCATTTATTGAGTGGATCTAACTGCATTCATTCCTTCAATGAAGCAGACTGCACTTATCCATTCAGCAAAACACGCTGCACCTGTAATCGAAACAGTATGGTTTCTGCCAATCATGGAATTCCATGAGCTTAAAACATTTTTTCAGTGAAACAAACTACACACATTCATTCAATGAAATAAATGTTACGTGTGAATACAAAGAGTAGACATTTCTCATTCATTTAATTTGTCAAGCTGAAATCACTCTTTCAATCAAGCAAACTGTAAGTGTTCACTTCAACTTTCTATCATTCATTCCTTGCCACGAGTTTTACGCATTCATTCAATGAAACAAACTGCACACATTCATTCTTTGAAACAGACTGCACGTATTAACACAATGAATAGAGCTTTTTCATTCGTTCAATGTGTCTAGCTTAACTCATTCATTAGATGAAACAAACTGCACCTGCTAATTGAATTAGTTGAGCTTCTATCATTAATTCAATGTTTCGATCTTAACGCATTCACCCAATGAAACAAAGTGCACACAGTCATTCTTAGAAACATACTGCAAGTACTAATTCAATGAGTAGAGCTTTTTTTAATTCATGTAATGTGTCTAGCTTAATGCATTCATCCGATGAAAAAAACTGCACATGCTAATTGAATTATTAGAGCTTCTACCATTTATTCAATGTCTCGATCTTAACGATTTCATTCAATGAACAAACTGCATTCATTCCTTTACTGAATCAATTTTCAATCCCTGATGCAATAAATCAAACGTTACTCTTTGATTCAATGAAATAAACCAGTCTTTCATTCATACAATGAAACTGCAGTGACTCATTTACTGAAATACAGTTAATTCAATGAGTAGAGCTTTTGCTCTTCGTTCAATGCCAGGAACGTAACACATTCTTTCAACGAAACAAACTGCGTTCATTCATTTAATGAATAAAACTTCAATCATTGATTCAATGAACATTCTTAATTCATTCATTTTGTAGATCTAACTGCATTCATTCATTCAATGAAGCAGACTGCACTTATCCATTCAGCAAAACACGCTGCACGTGTAATCGAAACAGTATGGTTTCTGCCAATCGTGGAATGCCATGAGCTTAAAGCATTTATTCAGGGAAACCAACTGCACACATTCATTCTTTGAAACACACTGCACGTATTTATACAATGACTAGAGCTTTTCTTCACTCATTCAATACGTCTAGCTTAACTCATTCATTCGATCAAACAAACTGTACCTGCTAAATGGAATTAGTAGAGCTTCTATCATTTATTCAATGTCTCGTGCTTTACGCTTTCAATCAATGAAAAACACTGCATTCATTCGGCTATTGCATCAAACTTCAATTCCAGATGCAATGAATCAACCGTTTCTGTTTGATACAATGAAAGAAACTATTCTTTTATTTTCTCAATCAAACTGCGTTCATTCATTCATTGAATAATCCTTCAATCATTGATTCAATGAAACAAACTTAATTCATTCATTTAGTGAATCTAACTGCATTCATTCCTTCAATGAAGCAGACTGCACTTATCCATTCAGCAAAACACGGTGTAATCGAATCAGTATGGTTTCTGCCAATCGTGGAATGCCATGAGATTAAAGCATTTATTCAATGAAACAAACTACACACATTCATTCAATTAAATAAATGTTACGCATGATTTCAAAGAATAGACATCACTCATTCATTCAATGTGTCAATTTGAACTCATTCTTACAATCTAGCAAACTTTCAGTGTTCACTTCAAGCTTCTATCATTCATTCCTTGCCACGAGTTGAACGCATTCACTCAATGAAACAAACTGCATTCATTCCGTTGTTGAATCAAACTTCAATTCCAGATGCAATGAATCAACAGTTACTCTTTGACTCAATGAAATAAACTATTCTTTTATTTTGTCAATCACACTGCGTTCATTAATTCAATGAATCAAACTGCGTTCATTCATTCATTGAATAATCCTTCAATCATTGATTCAATGAAACAAACTTAAATCATTTATTGAGTGGATCTAACTGCATTCATTCCTTCAATGAAGCAGACTGCACTTATCCATTCAGCAAAACACGCTGCACCTGTAATCGAAACAGTATGGTTTCTGCCAATCATGGAATTCCATGAGCTTAAAACATTTTTTCAGTGAAACAAACTACACACATTCATTCAATGAAATAAATGTTACGTGTGAATTCAAAGAGTAGACATTTCTCATTCATTTAATATGTCAAGCTGAAATCACTCTTTCAATCAAGCAAACTGTAAGTGTTCACTTCAACTTTCTATCATTCATTCCTTGCCACGAGTTTAACGCATTCATTCAATGAAACAAACTGCACACATTCATTCTTTGAAACAGACTGCACTTATTAACACAATGAATAGAGCTTTTTCATTCATTCAATGTGTCTAGCTTAACTCATTCATTCGATGAAACAAACTGCACCTGCTCATTGAATTAGTTGAGCTTCTATCATTAATTCAATGTTTCGATCTTAACGCATTCACCCAATGAAACGAAGTGCACACAGTCATTCTTAGAAACATACTGCAAGTACTAATTCAATGAGTAGAGCTTTTTTTTAATTCATGTAATGTGTCTAGCTTAATGCATTCATCCGATGAAACAAACTGCACATGCTAATTGAATTATTAGAGCTTCTACCATTTATTCAATGTCTCGATCTTAACGATTTCATTCAATGAACAAACTGCATTCATTCCTTTACTGAATCAAGTTTCAATCCCTGATGCAATAAATCAAACGTTACTCTTTGATTCAATGAAATAAACCAGTCTTTCATTCATACAATGAAACTGCAGTGACTCATTTACTGAAATACAGTTAATTCAATGAGTAGAGCTTTTGCTCTTCGTTCAATGCCAGGAACGTAACACATTCTTTCAACGAAACAAACTGCGTTCATTCATTTAATGAATAAAACATCAATCATTGATTCAATGAAACATTCTTAACTCATTCATTTAGTAGATCTAACTGCATTCATTCCTTCAATGAAGCAGACTGCACTTATCCGCTCAGCAAAACACGGTGTAATCGAAACAGTATGGTTTCTGCCAATCGTGGAATGCCATGAGATTAAAGCATTTATTCAATGAAACAAACTACACACATTCATTCAATTAAATAAATGTTACGCATGATTTCAAAGAATAGACATCACTCATTCATTCAATGTGTCAATTTGAACTCATTCTTTCAATCAAGCAAACTTTCAGTGTTCACTTCAAGCTTCTATCATTCATTCCTTGCCACGAGTTGAACGCATTCACTCAATGAAACAAACTGCATTCATTCCGTTGTTGACTCAAACTTCAATTCCAGATGCAATGAATCAACCGTTACTCTTTGACTCAATGAAATATACTATTCTTTTATTTTGTCAATCACACTGCGTTCATTAATTCAATGATTCAAACTGCGTTCATTCATTCATTGAATAATCCTTCAATCAAACAAACTTAATTCATTCATTTAGTGGATCTAACTGCGTTCATTAATTCAATGAAGCAAACTGCACTTATCCATTCAGTAAAACACGTGTAATCGAAACAGTATGGGTTCTGCCAATCGTGGAATGCCATGAGCTTAAAGCATTTATTCAGTGAAAAAAACTGAACAAATTCATTGCACAAACACTCTGCACGTATTTATACAATGACAAGAGCTTTTTTTCATTCATTCAATACGTCTAGCTTAACTCATTCATTCAATCAAACAAACTGTACCTGCTAAATGGAATTAGTAGAGCTTCTATCATTTATTCAATGTCTCGAGCTTTACGCTTTCAATCAATGAAAACAGCTGCATTCATTCCGTTATTGAATCAAACTTCAATTCCAGATGCAATGAATCAACCGTTACTCTTTGATACAATGAAAGCAACTATTATTTAATATTCTCAATCTAACTGCGTTCATTAATTCAATGAATCAAACTGCGTTCATTCATTCATTGAATAATCCTTCAATCATTGATTCAATGAAACAAACTTAATTCATTCATTTAGTAGAGCTAACTGCATTCTTTCATTCAATGAAGCAAACTGCACTTATCCATTCAGTAAAACACATGTAATCGAAACAGTATGGTTTCTGCCAATCGTGGAATGCCATGAGCTTAAAGCATTTATTCAGGGAAACCAACTGCACACATTCATTCTTTGAAACACAGTGCACGTATTTATACAATGACTAGAGCTTTTCTTCACTCATTCAATACGTCTAGCTTAACTCATTCATTCGATCAAACAAACTGTACCTGCTAAATGGAATTAGTAGAGCTTCTATCATTTATTCAATGTCTCGAGCTTTACGCTTTCAATCAATGAAAAACACTGCATTCATTCCGTTATTGAATCAAACTTCAATTCCAGATGCAATGAATCAACCGTTTCTGTTTGATACAATGAAAGAAACTATTCTTTTATTTTCTCAATCAAACTGCGTTCATTCATTCATTGAATAATCCTTCAATCATTGATTCAATGAAACAAACTTAATTCATTCATTTAGTGAATCTAACTGCATTCATTCCTTCAATGAAGCAGACTGCACTTATCCATTCAGCAAAACACACTGCACGTGTAATCGAAACAGTATGGTTTCTGCCAATCGTGGAATGCCATGAGATTAAAGCATTTATTCAATGAAACAAACTACACACATTCATTCAATTAAATAAATGTTACGCATGATTTCAAAGAATAGACATCACTCATTCATTCAATGTGTCAATTTGAACTCATTCTTTCAATCAAGCAAACTTTCAGTGTTCACTTCAAGCTTCTATCATTCATTCCTTGCCACGAGTTGATTGCATTCACTCAATGAAACAAACTGCATTCATTCCGTTGTTGACTCAAACTTCAATTCCAGATGCAATGAATCAACGGTTACTCTTTGACTCAATGAAATATACTATTCTTTTATTTTGTCAATCACACTGCGTTCATTAATTCAATGATTCAAACTGCGTTCATTCATTCATTGAATAATCCTTCAATCAAACAAACTTAATTCATTCATTTAGCAGTGATAACTGCATTCTTTCATTCAATGAAGGAAACTGCACTTATCCATTCAGTAAAACACGTGTAATCGAAACAGTATGGGTTCTGCCAATCGTGGAATGCCATGAGCTTAAAGCATTTATTCAGTGAAAAAAACTGCACACATTCATTGCACAAACACACTGCACGTATTTATACAATGACAAGAGCTTTTTTTCATTCATTCAATACGTCTAGCTTAACTCATTCATTCAATCAAACAAACTGTACCTGCTAAATGGAATTAGTAGACCTTCTATCATTTATTCAATGTCTCGAGCTTTACGCTTTCAATCAATGAAAAAAACTGCATTCATTCCGTTATTGAATCAAACTTCAATTCCAGATGCGATGAATCAACCGTTACTCTTTGATACAATGAAAGAAACTATTATTTTATATTCTCAATCAAACTGCGTTAATTAATTCAATGAATCAAACTGCGTTCATCCATTCATTGAATAATCCTTCAATCATTGATTCAATGAAACAAACTTAATTTCATTCATTTAGTAGATCTAACTGCATGCATTCATTCAATGAAGCAAACTGCACTTATCCATTCAGTAAAACACGTTGCACGTGTTATTGAAACAGTATGGTTTCTGCCAATCGTGGAATGCCATGAGCTTAAAGCATTTATTCAGTGAAACAAACTACACACATTCATTCAATGAAATAAATGTTCCGTGTGAATTCAAAGTGTAGACATCTCTCATTCATTCAATTTGTCAAGCTTAACTCATTCTTTCAATCAAGCAAACTGTAAGTGTTCACTTCAAGCTTCTATCATTCATTCCTTGCCACGAGTTTAACGCATTCACTCAATGAAACAAACTGCACAATTTCACTTCAAGCTTATATCATTCATTCCTTGCCACGAGTTTAAAGCATTCACTCAATGAAACAAACTGCACACATTCATTCTTTGAAACAGACTGCACGTATTTATACAATGACTAGAGCTTTTTTCATTCATTCAATACGTCTAGCTTAACTCATTCATTCGAAGAAACAAACTGCACCTCCGAAATTGAATTAGTCGAGATTCTATCATTTATTCAATGTCACGAGCTTTACGCTTGAATAAAAGAAGAAACCTGCATTGATTCCGTTGTTGAATCAAACTTCAATTCCAGTTGCAATGAATCAACCGTTACTCTTTGACTCAATGAAATAAACTATTCTTTTATTTTGTCAATCACACTGCGTTCATTAATTCAATGAATCAAACTGCGTTCATTCATTCATTGAATAATCCTTCAATCATTGATTCAATGAAACAAACTTAAATCATTTATTGAGTGGATCTAACTGCATTCATTCCTTCAATGAAGCAGACTGCACTTATCCATTCAGCAAAACACGCTGCACCTGTAATCGAAACAGTATGGTTTCTGCCAATCATGGAATTCCATGAGCTTAAAACATTTTTTCAGTGAAACAAACTACACACATTCATTCAATGAAATAAATGTTACGTGTGAATACAAAGAGTAGACATTTCTCATTCATTTAATTTGTCAAGCTGAAATCACTCTTTCAATCAAGCAAACTGTAAGTGTTCACTTCAACTTTCTATCATTCATTCCTTGCCACGAGTTTTACGCATTCATTCAATGAAACAAACTGCACACATTCATTCTTTGAAACAGACTGCACGTATTAGCACAATGAATAGAGCTTTTTCATTCGTTCAATGTGTCTAGCTTAACTCATTCATTAGATGAAACAAACTGCACCTGCTAATTGAATTAGTTGAGCTTCTATCATTAATTCAATGTTTCGATCTTAACGCATTCACCCAATGAAACAAAGTGCACACAGTCATTCTTAGAAACATACTGCAAGTACTAATTCAATGAGTAGAGCTTTTTTTAATTCATGTAATGTGTCTAGCTTAATGCATTCATCCGATGAAACAAACTGCACATGCTAATTGAATTATTAGAGCTTCTACCATTTATTCAATGTCTCGATCTTAACGATTTCATTCAATGAACAAACTGCATTCATTCCTTTACTGAATCAAGTTTCAATCCCTGATGCAATAAATCAAACGTTACTCTTTGATTCAATGAAATAAACCAGTCTTTCATTCATACAATGAAACTGCAGTGACTCATTTACTGAAATACAGTTAATTCAATGAGTAGAGCTTTTGCTCTTCGTTCAATGCCAGGAACGTAACACATTCTTTCAACGAAACAAACTGCGTTCATTCATTTAATGAATAAAACTTCAATCATTGATTCAATGAACATTCTTAATTCATTCATTTTGTAGATCTAACTGCATTCATTCATTCAATGAAGCAGACTGCACTTATCCATTCAGCAAAACACGCTGCACGTGTAATCGAAACAGTATGGTTTCTGCCAATCGTGGAATGCCATGAGCTTAAAGCATTTATTCAGGGAAACCAACTGCACACATTCATTCTTTGAAACACACTGCACGTATTTATACAATGACTAGAGCTTTTCTTCACTCATTCAATACGTCTAGCTTAACTCATTCATTCGATCAAACAAACTGTACCTGCTAAATGGAATTAGTAGAGCTTCTATCATTTATTCAATGTCTCGAGCTTTACGCTTTCAATCAATGAAAAACACTGCATTCATTCCGTTATTGAATCAAACTTCAATTCCAGATGCAATGAATCAACCGTTTCTGTTTGATACAATGAAAGAAACTATTCTTTTATTTTCTCAATCAAACTGCGTTCATTCATTCATTGAATAATCCTTCAATCATTGATTCAATGAAACAAACTTAATTCATTCATTTAGTGAATCTAACTGCATTCATTCCTTCAATGAAGCAGACTGCACTTATCCATTCAGCAAAACACGGTGTATTCGAAACAGTATGGTTTCTGCCAATCGTGGAATGCCATGAGATTAAAGCATTTATTCAATGAAACAAACTACACACATTCATTCAATTAAATAAATGTTACGCATGATTTCAAAGAATAGACATCACTCATTCATTCAATGTGTCAATTTGAACTCATTCTTACAATCCAGCAAACTTTCAGTGTTCACTTCAAGCTTCTATCATTCATTCCTTGCCACGAGTTGAACGCATTCACTCAATGAAACAAACTGCATTCATTCCGTTGTTGAATCAAACTTCAATTCCAGATGCAATGAATCAACCGTTACTCTTTGACTCAATGAAATAAACTATTCTCTTATTTTGTCAATCACACTGCGTTCATTAATTCAATGAATCAAACTGCGTTCATTCATTCATTGAATAATCCTTCAATCATTGATTCAATGAAACAAACTTAATTCATTCATTTAGTAGAGCTAACTGCATTCTTTCATTCAATGAAGCAAACTGCACTTATCCATTCAGTAAAACACATGTAATCGAAACAGTATGGTTTCTGCCAATCGTGTAATGCCATGAGCTTAAAGCATTTATTCAGGGAAACCAACTGCACACATTCATTCTTTGAAACACAGTGCACGTATTTATACAATGACAAGAGCTTTTCTTCACTCATTCAATACGTCTAGCTTAACTCATTCATTCGATCAAACAAACTGTACCTGCTAAATGGAATTAGTAGAGCTTCTATCATTTATTCAATGTCTCGAGCTTTACGCTTTCAATCAATGAAAAACACTGCATTCATTCCGTTATTGAATCAAACTTCAATTCCAGATGCAATGAATCAACCGTTTCTGTTTGATACAATGAAAGAAACTATTCTTTTTATTTTCTCAATCAAACTGCGTTCATTCATTCATTGAATAATCCTTCAATCATTGATTCAATGAAACAAACTTAATTCATTCATTTAGTAGAGCTAACTGCATTCTTTCATTCAATGAAGCAAACTGCACTTATCCATTCAGTAAAACACATGTAATCGAAACAGTATGGTTTCTGCCAATCGTGGAATGCCATGAGCTTAAAGCATTTATTCAGGGAAACCAACTGCACACATTCATTCTTTGAAACACAGTGCACGTATTTATACAATGACTAGAGCTTTTCTTCACTCATTCAATACGTCTAGCTTAACTCATTCATTCGATCAAACAAACTGTACCTGCTAAATGGAATTAGTAGAGCTTCTATCATTTATTCAATGTCTCGAGCTTTACGCTTTCAATCAATGAAAAACACTGCATTCATTCCGTTATTGAATCAAACTTCAATTCCAGATGCAATGAATCAACCGTTTCTGTTTGATACAATGAAAGAACCTATTCTTTTATTTTCTCAATCGAACTGCGTTCATTCATTCATTGAATAATCCTTCAATCATTGATTCAATGAAACAAACTTAATTCATTCATTTAGTGAATCTAACTGCATTCATTCCTTCAATGAAGCAGACTGCACTTATCCATTCAGCAAAACACACTGCACATTCTTCAAGCTTATATCATTCATTCATTGCCACGAGTTTAAATCATTCACTCAATGAAACAAACTGCACACATTCATTCTTTGAAACAGACTGCACGTATTTATTGAATGACTAGAGCTTTTTTCATTCATTCAATACGTCTAGCTTAACTCATTAATTAGGTCAAACAAACTGCACCTGCTAAATGGAATTAGTAGACCTTCTATCATTTATTCAATGTCTCGAGCTTTACGCTTTCAATCAATGAAAAAAGCTGCATTCATTCCGTTATTGAATCAATCTTCAATTCCAGATGCAATGAATCAACCGTTTCTGTTTGATACAATGAAAGAAACTATTCTTTTATTTTCTCAATCAAACTGCGTTCATTCATTCATTGAATAATCCTTCAATCATTGATTCAATGAAACAAACTTAATTCATTCATTTAGTGAATCTAACTGCATTCATTCCTTCAATGAGCAGACTGCACTTATCCATTCAGCAAAACACGCTGCACGTGTAATCGAAACAGTATGGTTTCTGCCAATCGTGGAATGCCATGAGATTAAAGCATTTATTCAATGAAACAAACTACACACATTCATTCAATTAAATAAATGTTACGCATGATTTCAAAGAATAGACATCACTCATTCATTCAATGTGTCAATTTGAACTCATTCTTTCAATCAAGCAAACTTTCAGTGTTCACTTCAAGCTTCTATCATTCATTCCTTGCCACGAGTTGAACGCATTCACTCAATGAAACAAACTGCATTCATTCCGTTGTTGAATCAAACTTCAATTCCAGATGCAATGAATCAACCGTTACTCTTTGACTCAATGAAATATACTATTCTTTTATTTTGTCAATCACACTGCGTTCATTAATTCAATGATTCAAACTGCGTTCATTCATTCATTGAATAATCCTTCAATCAAACAAACTTAATTCATTCATTTAGTGGATCTAACTGCGTTAATTAATTCGATGAAGCAAACTGCACTTATCCATTCAGTAAAACACGTGTAATCGAAACAGTATGGGTTCTGCCAATCGTGGAATGCCATGAGCTGAAAGCATTTATTCAGTGAAAAAAACTGAACAAATTCATTGCACAAACACTCTGCACGTATTTATACAATGACAAGAGCTTTTTTTCATTCATTCAATACGTCTAGCTTAACTCATTCATTCAATCAAACAAACTGTACCTGCTAAATGGAATTAGTAGAGCTTCTATCATTTATTCAATGTCTCGAGCTTTACGCTTTCAATCAATGAAAACAACTGCATTCATTCCGTTATTGAATCAAACTTCAATTCCAGAAGCAATGAATCACCGTTACTCTTTGATACAATGAAAGAAACTATTATTTTATATTCTCAATCAAACTGCGTTTATTAATTCAATGAATCAAACTGCGTTCATTCATTCATTGAATAATCCTTCAATCATTGATTCAATGAAACTAACTTAATTCATTCATTTAGTAGATCTAACTGCATGCATTCATTCAATGAAGCAAACTGCACTTATCCATTCAGTAAAACACGTTGCACGTGTAATCGAAACAGTATGGTTTCTGCCAATCGTGGAATGCCATGAGCTTAAAGCATTTATTCAGTGAAACAAACTACACACATTCATTCAATGAAATAAATGTTTCGTGTGAATTCAAAGTGTAGACATCTCTCATTCATTCAATTTGTCAAGCTTAACTCATTCTTTCAATCAAGCAAACTTTCAGTGTTCACTTCAAGCTTCTATCATTCATTCCTTGCCACGAGGTTAACGCATTCACTCAATGAAATAAACTGCACACATTCACTTCAAGCTTATATCATTCATTCCTTGCCACGAATTTAAAGCATTCACTCAATGAAACAAACTGAACACATTCATTCTTTGAAACAGACTGCACGTATTTATTCAATGACTAGAGCTTTTTTCATTCATTCAATACGTCTAGCTTAACTCATTCATTCGAAGAAACAAACTGCACCTCCTAAATTGAATTAGTAGAGATTCTATCATTTATTCAATGTCACGAGCTTTACGCTTGAATCAAAGAAGAAACCTGCATTCATTCCGTTATTGAATCAAACTTCAATTCCAGATGCAATGAATCAACCTTTACTCTTTGATACAATGAAAGAAACTATTCTTTTATTTTCTCAATCAAACTGCGTTCATTAATTCAATGAATCAAACTGCGTTCATTCATTCATTGAATAATCCTTCAATCATTGATTCAATGAAACAAACTTAATTCATTCATTTAGTAGAGCTAACTGCATTCTTTCATTCAATGAAGGAAACTGCACTTATCCATTCAGTAAAACACGTGTAATCGAAACAGTATGGGTTCTGCCAATCGTGGAATGCCATGAGCTTAAAGCATTTATTCAGTGAAACAAACTGCACACATTCATTCTTTGAAACACACTGCACGTATTTATACAATGACTAGAGGTTTTTTTCATTCATTCCATACGTCTAGCTTAACTCATTCATTCGAAGAAACAAACTGCACCTCCTAAATTGAATTAGTAGAGATTCTATCATTTATTCAATGTCACGAGCTTTACGCTTGAATCAAAGAAGAAACCTGCATTCATTCCGTTATTGAATCAAACTTCAATTCCAGATACAATGAATCAACCTTTACTCTTTGATACAATGAAAGAAACTATTCTTTTATTTTCTCAATCAAACTGCGTTCATTAATTCAATGAATCAAACTGCGTTCATTCAATCATTGATTCAATGAAACAAACTTAATTCATTCATTTAGTAGAGCTAACTGCATTCTTTCATTCAATGAAGGAAACTGCACTTATCCATTCAGTAAAACACGTGTAATCGAAACAGTATGGGTTCTGCCAATCGTGGAATGCCATGAGCTTAAAGCATTTATTCAGTGAAACAAACTGCACACATTCATTCTTTGAAACACACTGCACGTATTTATACAATGACTAGAGCTTTTTTTCATTCATTCAATGCGTCTTGCTTAACTCATTCATTCGATCAAACAAACTGCACCTGCTAAATGGAATTAGTAGAGCTTCTATCATTTATTCAATGTCTCGAGCTTTACGCTTTCAATCAATGAAAACAACTGCATTCATTCCGTTATTGAATCAATCTTCAATTCCAGATGCAATGAATCAACCGTTTCTGTTTGATACAATGAAAGAAACTATTCTTGTATTTTCTCAATCAAACTGCGTTCATTCATTCATTGAATAATCCTTCAATCATTGATTCAATGAAACAAACTTAATTCATTCATTTAGTGAATCTAACTGCATTCATTCCTTCAATTGAGCAGACTGCACTTATCCATTCAGCAAAACACGCTGCACGTGTATTCGAAACAGTATGGTTTCTGCCAATCGTGGAATGCCATGAGATTAAAGCATTTATTCAATGAAACAAACTACACACATTCATTCAATTAAATAAATGTTACGCATGATTTCAAAGAATAGACATCACTCATTCATTCAATGTGTCAATTTGAACTCATTCTTTCAATCAAGCAAACTTTCAGTGTTCACTTCAAGCTTCTATCATTCATTCCTTGCCACGAGTTGAACGCATTCACTCAATGAAACAAACTGCATTCATTCCGTTGTTGAATCAAACTTCCATTCCAGATGCAATGAATCAACCGTTACTCTTTGACTCAATGAAATATACTATTCTTTTATTTTGTCAATCACACTGCGTTCATTAATTCAATGATTCAAACTGCGTTCATTCATTCATTGAATAATCCTTCAATCAAACAAACTTAATTCATTCATTTAGTGGATCTAACTGCGTTCATTAATTCAATGAACCAAACTGCACTTATCCATTCAGTAAAACACGTGTAATCGAAACAGTATGGGTTCTGCCAATCGTGGAATGCCATGAGCTTAAAGCATTTATTCAGTGAAAAAAACTGAACAAATTCATTGCACAAACACACTGCACGTATTTATACAATGACAAGAGCTTTTTTTCATTCATTCAATACGTCTAGCTTAACTCATTCATTCAATCAAACAAACTGTACCTGCTAAATGGAATTAGTAGAGCTTCTATCATTTATTCAATGTCTCGAGCTTTACGCTTTCAATCAATGAAAACAACTGCATTCATTCCGTTATTGAATCAAACTTCAATTCCAGATGCAATGAATCAACCGTTACTCTTTGATACAATGAAAGAAACTATTATTTTATATTCTCAATCAAACTGCGTTTATTAATTCAATGAATCAAACTGCGTTCATTCATACATTGAATAATCCTTCAATCATTGATTCAATGAAACAAACTTAATTCATTCATTTAGTAGATCTAACTGCATGCATTCATTCAATGAAGCAAACTGCACTTATCCATTCAGTAAAACACGTTGCACGTGTAATCGAAACAGTATGGTTTCTGCCAATCGTGGAATGCCATGAGCTTAAAGCATTTATTCAGTGAAACAAACTGCACACATTCATTCAATGAAATAAATGTTTCGTGTGAATTCAAAGTGTAGACATCTCTCATTCATTCAATTTGTCAAGCTTAACTCATTCTTTCAATCAAGCAAACTTTCAGTGTTCACTTCAAGCTTCTATCATTCATTCCTTGCCACGAGTTTAACGCATTCACTCAATGAAATAAACTGCACACATTCACTTCAAGCTTCTATCATTCATTCCTTGCCACGAGTTTAACGCATTCACTCAATGAAATAAACTGCACACATTCACTTCAAGCTTATATCATTCATTCCTTGCCACGAGTTTAAAGCATTCACTCAATGAAACAAACTGAACACATTCATTCTTTGAAACAGACTGCACGTATTTATTCAATGACTAGAGCTTTTTTCATTCATTCAATACGTCTAGCTTAACTCATTCATTCGAAGAAACAAACTGCACCTCCTAAATTGAATTAGTAGAGATTCTATCATTTATTCAATGTCACGAGCTTTACGCTTGAATCAAAGAAGAATCCTGCATTCATTCCGTTATTGAATCAAACTTCAATTCCAGATGCAATGAATCAACCTTTACTCTTTGATACAATGAAAGAAACTATTCTTTTATTTTCTCAATCAAACTGCGTTCATTAATTCAATGAATCAAACTGCGTTCATTCATTCATTGAATAATCCTTCAATCATTGATTCAATGAAACAAACTTAATTCATTCATTTAGTAGAGCGAACTGCATTCTTTCATTCAATGAAGGAAATTGCACTTATCCATTCAGTAAAACACGTGTAATCGAAACAGTATGGGTTCTGCCAATCGTGGAATGCCATGTGCTTAAAGCATTTATTCAGTGAAACAAACTACACACATTCATTCTTTGAAACACACTGCACGTATTTATACAATGACTAGAGCTTTTTTTCATTCATTCAATGCGTCTAGCTTCACTCATTCATTCGATCAAACAAACTGCACCTGCTAAATGGAATTAGTAGAGCTTCTATCATTTATTCAATGTCTCGAGCTTTACGCTTTCAATCAATGAAAAAAGCTGCATTCATTCCGTTATTGAATCAATCTTCAATTCCAGATGCAATGAATCAACCGTTTCTGTTTGATACAATGAAAGAAACTATTCTTGTATTTTCTCAATCAAACTGCGTTCATTCATTCATTGAATAATCCTTCAATCATTGATTCAATGAAACAAACTTAATTCATTCATTTAGTGAATCTAACTGCATTCATTCCTTCAATTGAGCAGACTGCACTTATCCATTCAGCAAAACACGCTGCACGTGTATTCGAAACAGTATGGTTTCTGCCAATCGTGGAATGCCATGAGATTAAAGCATTTATTCAATGAAACAAACTACACACATTCATTCAATTAAATAAATGTTACGCATGATTTCAAAGAATAGACATCACTCATTCATTCAATGTGTCAATTTGAACTCATTCTTTCAATCAAGCAAACTTTCAGTGTTCACTTCAAGCTTCTATCATTCATTCCTTGCCACGAGTTGAACGCATTCACTCAATGAAACAAACTGCATTCATTCCGTTGTTGAATCAAACTTCCATTCCAGATGCAATGAATCAACCGTTACTCTTTGACTCAATGAAATATACTATTCTTTTATTTTGTCAATCACACTGCGTTCATTAATTCAATGATTCAAACTGCGTTCATTCATTCATTGAATAATCCTTCAATCAAACAAACTTAATTCATTCATTTAGTGGATCTAACTGCGTTCATTAATTCAATGAACCAAACTGCACTTATCCATTCAGTAAAACACGTGTAATCGAAACAGTATGGGTTCTGCCAATCGTGGAATGCCATGAGCTTAAAGCATTTATTCAGTGAAAAAAACTGAACAAATTCATTGCACAAACACACTGCACGTATTTATACAATGACAAGAGCTTTTTTTCATTCATTCAATACGTCTAGCTTAACTCATTCATTCAATCAAACAAACTGTACCTGCTAAATGGAATTAGTAGAGCTTCTATCATTTATTCAATGTCTCGAGCTTTACGCTTTCAATCAATGAAAACAACTGCATTCATTCCGTTATTGAATCAAACTTCAATTCCAGATGCAATGAATCAACCGTTACTCTTTGATACAATGAAAGAAACTATTATTTTATATTCTCAATCAAACTGCGTTTATTAATTCAATGAATCAAACTGCGTTCATTCATACATTGAATAATCCTTCAATCATTGATTCAATGAAACAAACTTAATTCATTCATTTAGTAGATCTAACTGCATGCATTCATTCAATGAAGCAAACTGCACTTATCCATTCAGTAAAACACGTTGCACGTGTAATCGAAACAGTATGGTTTCTGCCAATCGTGGAATGCCATGAGCTTAAAGCATTTATTCAGTGAAACAAACTGCACACATTCATTCAATGAAATAAATGTTTCGTGTGAATTCAAAGTGTAGACATCTCTCATTCATTCAATTTGTCAAGCTTAACTCATTCTTTCAATCAAGCAAACTTTCAGTGTTCACTTCAAGCTTCTATCATTCATTCCTTGCCACGAGTTTAACGCATTCACTCAATGAAATAAACTGCACACATTCACTTCAAGCTTCTATCATTCATTCCTTGCCACGAGTTTAACGCATTCACTCAATGAAATAAACTGCACACATTCACTTCAAGCTTATATCATTCATTCCTTGCCACGAGTTTAAAGCATTCACTCAATGAAACAAACTGAACACATTCATTCTTTGAAACAGACTGCACGTATTTATTCAATGACTAGAGCTTTTTTCATTCATTCAATACGTCTAGCTTAACTCATTCATTCGAAGAAACAAACTGCACCTCCTAAATTGAATTAGTAGAGATTCTATCATTTATTCAATGTCACGAGCTTTACGCTTGAATCAAAGAAGAATCCTGCATTCATTCCGTTATTGAATCAAACTTCAATTCCAGATGCAATGAATCAACCTTTACTCTTTGATACAATGAAAGAAACTATTCTTTTATTTTCTCAATCAAACTGCGTTCATTAATTCAATGAATCAAACTGCGTTCATTCATTCATTGAATAATCCTTCAATCATTGATTCAATGAAACAAACTTAATTCATTCATTTAGTAGAGCGAACTGCATTCTTTCATTCAATGAAGGAAATTGCACTTATCCATTCAGTAAAACACGTGTAATCGAAACAGTATGGGTTCTGCCAATCGTGGAATGCCATGTGCTTAAAGCATTTATTCAGTGAAACAAACTACACACATTCATTCTTTGAAACACACTGCACGTATTTATACAATGACTAGAGCTTTTTTTCATTCATTCAATGCGTCTAGCTTCACTCATTCATTCGATCAAACAAACTGCACCTGCTAAATGGAATTAGTAGAGCTTCTATCATTTATTCAATGTCTCGAGCTTTACGCTTTCAATCAATGAAAAAAGCTGCATTCATTCCGTTATTGAATCAATCTTCAATTCCAGATGCAATGAATCAACCGTTTCTGTTTGATACAATGAAAGAAACTATTCTTGTATTTTCTCAATCAAACTGCGTTCATTCATTCATTGAATAATCCTTCAATCATTGATTCAATGAAACAAACTTAATTCATTCATTTAGTGAATCTAACTGCATTCATTCCTTCAATTGAGCAGACTGCACTTATCCATTCAGCAAAACACGCTGCACGTGTATTCGAAACAGTATGGTTTCTGCCAATCGTGGAATGCCATGAGATTAAAGCATTTATTCAATGAAACAAACTACACACATTCATTCAATTAAATAAATGTTACGCATGATTTCAAAGAATAGACATCACTCATTCATTCAATGTGTCAATTTGAACTCATTCTTTCAATCAAGCAAACTTTCAGTGTTCACTTCAAGCTTCTATCATTCATTCCTTGCCACGAGTTGAACGCATTCACTCAATGAAACAAACTGCATTCATTCCGTTGTTGAATCAAACTTCCATTCCAGATGCAATGAATCAACCGTTACTCTTTGACTCAATGAAATATACTATTCTTTTATTTTGTCAATCACACTGCGTTCATTAATTCAATGATTCAAACTGCGTTCATTCATTCATTGAATAATCCTTCAATCAAACAAACTTAATTCATTCATTTAGTGGATCTAACTGCGTTCATTAATTCAATGAACCAAACTGCACTTATCCATTCAGTAAAACACGTGTAATCGAAACAGTATGGGTTCTGCCAATCGTGGAATGCCATGAGCTTAAAGCATTTATTCAGTGAAAAAAACTGAACAAATTCATTGCACAAACACACTGCACGTATTTATACAATGACAAGAGCTTTTTTTCATTCATTCAATACGTCTAGCTTAACTCATTCATTCAATCAAACAAACTGTACCTGCTAAATGGAATTAGTAGAGCTTCTATCATTTATTCAATGTCTCGAGCTTTACGCTTTCAATCAATGAAAACAACTGCATTCATTCCGTTATTGAATCAAACTTCAATTCCAGATGCAATGAATCAACCGTTACTCTTTGATACAATGAAAGAAACTATTATTTTATATTCTCAATCAAACTGCGTTTATTAATTCAATGAATCAAACTGCGTTCATTCATACATTGAATAATCCTTCAATCATTGATTCAATGAAACAAACTTAATTCATTCATTTAGTAGATCTAACTGCATGCATTCATTCAATGAAGCAAACTGCACTTATCCATTCAGTAAAACACGTTGCACGTGTAATCGAAACAGTATGGTTTCTGCCAATCGTGGAATGCCATGAGCTTAAAGCATTTATTCAGTGAAACAAACTGCACACATTCATTCAATGAAATAAATGTTTCGTGTGAATTCAAAGTGTAGACATCTCTCATTCATTCAATTTGTCAAGCTTAACTCATTCTTTCAATCAAGCAAACTTTCAGTGTTCACTTCAAGCTTCTATCATTCATTCCTTGCCACGAGTTTAACGCATTCACTCAATGAAATAAACTGCACACATTCACTTCAAGCTTCTATCATTCATTCCTTGCCACGAGTTTAACGCATTCACTCAATGAAATAAACTGCACACATTCACTTCAAGCTTATATCATTCATTCCTTGCCACGAGTTTAAAGCATTCACTCAATGAAACAAACTGAACACATTCATTCTTTGAAACAGACTGCACGTATTTATTCAATGACTAGAGCTTTTTTCATTCATTCAATACGTCTAGCTTAACTCATTCATTCGAAGAAACAAACTGCACCTCCTAAATTGAATTAGTAGAGATTCTATCATTTATTCAATGTCACGAGCTTTACGCTTGAATCAAAGAAGAATCCTGCATTCATTCCGTTATTGAATCAAACTTCAATTCCAGATGCAATGAATCAACCTTTACTCTTTGATACAATGAAAGAAACTATTCTTTTATTTTCTCAATCAAACTGCGTTCATTAATTCAATGAATCAAACTGCGTTCATTCATTCATTGAATAATCCTTCAATCATTGATTCAATGAAACAAACTTAATTCATTCATTTAGTAGAGCGAACTGCATTCTTTCATTCAATGAAGGAAATTGCACTTATCCATTCAGTAAAACACGTGTAATCGAAACAGTATGGGTTCTGCCAATCGTGGAATGCCATGTGCTTAAAGCATTTATTCAGTGAAACAAACTACACACATTCATTCTTTGAAACACACTGCACGTATTTATACAATGACTAGAGCTTTTTTTCATTCATTCAATGCGTCTAGCTTCACTCATTCATTCGATCAAACAAACTGCACCTGCTAAATGGAATTAGTAGAGCTTCTATCATTTATTCAATGTCTCGAGCTTTACGCTTTCAATCAATGAAAAAAGCTGCATTCATTCCGTTATTGAATCAATCTTCAATTCCAGATGCAATGAATCAACCGTTTCTGTTTGATACAATGAAAGAAACTATTCTTGTATTTTCTCAATCAAACTGCGTTCATTCATTCATTGAATAATCCTTCAATCATTGATTCAATGAAACAAACTTAATTCATTCATTTAGTGAATCTAACTGCATTCATTCCTTCAATTGAGCAGACTGCACTTATCCATTCAGCAAAACACGCTGCACGTGTATTCGAAACAGTATGGTTTCTGCCAATCGTGGAATGCCATGAGATTAAAGCATTTATTCAATGAAACAAACTACACACATTCATTCAATTAAATAAATGTTACGCATGATTTCAAAGAATAGACATCACTCATTCATTCAATGTGTCAATTTGAACTCATTCTTTCAATCAAGCAAACTTTCAGTGTTCACTTCAAGCTTCTATCATTCATTCCTTGCTACGAGTTGAACGCATTCACTCAATGAAACAAACTGCATTCATTCCGTTGTTGAATCAAACTTCAATTCCAGATGCAATGAATCAACCGTTACTCTTTGACTCAATGAAATATACTATTCTTTTATTTTGTCAATCACACTGCGTTCGTTAAATCAATTATTCAAACTGCGTTCATTCATTCATTGAATAATCCTTCAATCAAACAAACTTAATTCATTCATTTAGTGGATCTAACTGCGTTCATTATTTCAATGAAGCAAACTGCACTTATCCATTCAGTAAAACACGTGTAATCGAAACAGTATGGGTTCTGCCAATCGTGGAATGCCATGAGCTTAAAGCATTTATTCAGTGAAAAAAACTGAACAAATTCATTGCACAAACACTCTGCACGTATTTATACAATGACAAGAGCTTTTTTTCATTCATTCAATACGTCTAGCTTAACTCATTCATTCAATCAAACAAACTGTACCTGCTAAATGGAATTAGTAGAGCTTCTATCATTTATTCAATGTCTCGAGCTTTACGCTTTCAATCAATGAAAACAACTGCATTCATTCCGTTATTGAATCAAACTTCAATTCCAGATGCAATGAATCAACCTTTACTCTTTGATACAACTAAAGAAACTATTATTTAATATTCTCAATCTAACTGCTTTCATTAATTCAATTAATCAAACTGCGTTCATTCATTCATTGAATAATCCTTCAATCATTGATTCAATAAAACAAACTTAATTCATTCATTTAGTAGAGCTAACTGCATTCTTTCATTCAATGAAGCAAACTGCACTTATCCATTCAGTAAAACACGTGTAATCGAAACAGTATGGGTTCTGCCAATCGTGGAATGCCATGAGCTTAAAGCATTTATTCAGTGAAACAAACTGCACACATTCATTCTTTGAAACACACTGCACGTATTTATACAATGACTAGACCTTTTTTTCATTCATTCAATACGTCTAGCTTAACTCATTCATTCGATCAAACAAACTGCACCTGCTAAATGGAATTAGTAGAGCTTCTATCATTTATTCAATGTCTCGAGCTTTACGCTTTCAATCAATGAAAAACACTGCATTCATTCCGTTATTGAATCAATCTTCAATTCCAGATGCAATGAATCAACCGTTTCTCTTTGATACAATGAAAGAAACTATTCTTTTATTTTCTCAATCAAACTGCGTTCATTCATTCATTGAATAATCCTTCAATCATTGATTCAATGAAACAAACTTAATTCATTCATTTAGTGAATCTAACTGCATTCATTCCTTCAATGAAGCAGACTGCACTTATCCATTCAGCAAAACACGCTGCACGTGTAATCGAAACAGTATGGTTTCTGCCAATCGTGGAATGCCATGAGATTAAAGCATTTATTCAATGAAACAAACTACACACATTCATTCAATTAAATAAATGTTACGCATGATTTCAAAGAATAGACATCACTCATTCATTCAATGTGTCAATTTGAACTCATTCTTTCAATCAAGCAAACTTTCAGTGTTCACTTCAAGCTTCTATCATTCATTCCTTGCCACGAGTTGAACGCATTCACTCAATGAAACAAACTGCATTCATTCCGTTGTTGAATCAAACTTCAATTCCAGATGCAATGAATCAACCGTTACTCTTTGACTCAATGAAATATACTATTCTTTTATTTTGTCAATCACACTGCGTTCATTAATTCAATGATTCAAACTGCGTTCATTCATTCATTGAATAATCCTTCAATCAAACAAACTTAATTCATTCATTTAGTGGATCTAACTGCGTTCATTATTTCAATGAAGCAAACTGCACTTATCCATTCAGTAAAACACGTGTAATCGAAACAGTATGGGTTCTGCCAATCGTGGAATGCCATGAGCTGAAAGCATTTATTCAGTGAAAAAAACTGAACAAATTCATTGCACAAACACTCTGCACGTATTTATACAATGACAAGAGCTTTTTTTCATTCATTCAATACGTCTAGCTTAACTCATTCATTCAATCAAACAAACTGTCCCTGCTAAATGGAATTAGTAGAGCTTCTATCATTTATTCAATGTCTCGAGCTTTACGCTTTCAATCAATGAAAACAACTGCATTCATTCCGTTATTGAATCAAACTTCAATTCCAGATGCAATGAATCAACCGTTACTCTTTGATACAATGAAAGAAACTATTATTTAATATTCTCAATCTAACTGCTTTCATTAATTCAATTAATCAAACTGCGTTCATTCATTCATTGAATAATCCTTCAATCATTGATTCAATAAAACAAACTTAATTCATTCATTTAGTAGAGCTAACTGCATTCTTTCATTCAATGAAGCAAACTGCACTTATCCATTCAGTAAAACACGTGTAATCGAAACAGTATGGGTTCTGCCAATCGTGGAATGCCATGAGCTTAAAGCATTTATTCAGTGAAACAAACTGCACACATTCATTCTTTGAAACACACTGCACGTATTTATACAATGACTAGAGCTTTTTTTCATTCATTCAATGCGTCTAGCTTAACTCATTCATTCGATCAAACAAACTGCACCTGCTAAATGGAATTAGTAGAGCTTCTATCATTTATTCAATGTCTCGAGCTTTACGCTTTCAATCAATGAAAACAACTGCATTCATTCCGTTATTGAATCAAACTTCAATTCCAGATGCAATGAATCAACCGTTACTCTTTGATACAATGAAAGAAACTATTATTTTATATTCTCAATCAAACTGCGTTTATTAATTCAATGAATCAAACTGCGTTCATTCATTCATTGAATAATCCTTCAATCATTGATTCAATGAAACAAACTTAATTCATTCATTTAGTAGATCTAACTGCATGCATTCATTCAATGAAGCAAACTGCACTTATCCATTCAGTAAAACACGTTGCACGTGTAATCGAAACAGTATGGTTTCTGCCAATCGTGGAATGCCATGAGCTTAAAGCATTTATTCAGTGAAACAAACTACACACATTCATTCAATGAAATAAATGTTTCGTGTGAATTCAAAGTGTAGACATCTCTCATTCATTCAATTTGTCAAGCTTAACTCATTCTTTCAATCAAGCAATCTTTCAGTGTTCACTTCAAGCTTCTATCATTCATTCCTTGCCACGAGTTTAACGCATTCACTCAATGAAATAAACTGCACACATTCACTTCAAGCTTATATCATCCACGAATTTAAAGCATTCACTCAATGAAACAAACTGAACACATTCATTCTTTGAAACAGACTGCACGTATTTATTCAATGACTAGAGCTTTTTTAATTCATTCAATACGTCTAGCTTAACTCATTCATTCGAAGAAACAAACTGCACCTCCTAAATTGAATTAGTAGAGATTCTATCATTTATTCAATGTCACGAGCTTTACGCTTGAATCAAAGAAGAATCCTGCATTCATTCCGTTATTGAATCAAACTTCAATTCCAGATGCAATGAATCAACCTTTACTCTTTGATACAATGAAAGAAACTATTCTTTTATTTTCTCAATCAAACTGCGTTCATTAATTCAATGAATCAAACTGCGTTCATTCATTCATTGAATAATCCTTCAATCATTGATTCAATGAAACAAACTTAATTCATTCATTTAGTAGAGCGAACTGCATTCTTTCATTCAATGAAGGAAATTGCACTTATCCATTCAGTAAAACACGTGTAATCGAAACAGTATGGGTTCTGCCAATCGTGGAATGCCATGTGCTTAAAGCATTTATTCAGTGAAACAAACTACACACATTCATTCTTTGAAACACACTGCACGTATTTATACAATGACTAGAGCTTTTTTTCATTCATTCAATGCGTCTAGCTTCACTCATTCATTCGATCAAACAAACTGCACCTGCTAAATGGAATTAGTAGAGCTTCTATCATTTATTCAATGTCTCGAGCTTTACGCTTTCAATCAATGAAAAAAGCTGCATTCATTCCGTTATTGAATCAATCTTCAATTCCAGATGCAATGAATCAACCGTTTCTGTTTGATACAATGAAAGAAACTATTCTTGTATTTTCTCAATCAAACTGCGTTCATTCATTCATTGAATAATCCTTCAATCATTGATTCAATGAAACAAACTTAATTCATTCATTTAGTGAATCTAACTGCATTCATTCCTTCAATTGAGCAGACTGCACTTATCCATTCAGCAAAACACGCTGCACGTGTATTCGAAACAGTATGGTTTCTGCCAATCGTGGAATGCCATGAGATTAAAGCATTTATTCAATGAAACAAACTACACACATTCATTCAATTAAATAAATGTTACGCATGATTTCAAAGAATAGACATCACTCATTCATTCAATGTGTCAATTTGAACTCATTCTTTCAATCAAGCAAACTTTCAGTGTTCACTTCAAGCTTCTATCATTCATTCCTTGCCACGAGTTGAACGCATTCACTCAATGAAACAAACTGCATTCATTCCGTTGTTGAATCAAACTTCCATTCCAGATGCAATGAATCAACCGTTACTCTTTGACTCAATGAAATATACTATTCTTTTATTTTGTCAATCACACTGCGTTCATTAATTCAATGATTCAAACTGCGTTCATTCATTCATTGAATAATCCTTCAATCAAACAAACTTAATTCATTCATTTAGTGGATCTAACTGCGTTCATTAATTCAATGAACCAAACTGCACTTATCCATTCAGTAAAACACGTGTAATCGAAACAGTATGGGTTCTGCCAATCGTGGAATGCCATGAGCTTAAAGCATTTATTCAGTGAAAAAAACTGAACAAATTCATTGCACAAACACACTGCACGTATTTATACAATGACAAGAGCTTTTTTTCATTCATTCAATACGTCTAGCTTAACTCATTCATTCAATCAAACAAACTGTACCTGCTAAATGGAATTAGTAGAGCTTCTATCATTTATTCAATGTCTCGAGCTTTACGCTTTCAATCAATGAAAACAACTGCATTCATTCCGTTATTGAATCAAACTTCAATTCCAGATGCAATGAATCAACCGTTACTCTTTGATACAATGAAAGAAACTATTATTTTATATTCTCAATCAAACTGCGTTTATTAATTCAATGAATCAAACTGCGTTCATTCATACATTGAATAATCCTTCAATCATTGATTCAATGAAACAAACTTAATTCATTCATTTAGTAGATCTAACTGCATGCATTCATTCAATGAAGCAAACTGCACTTATCCATTCAGTAAAACACGTTGCACGTGTAATCGAAACAGTATGGTTTCTGCCAATCGTGGAATGCCATGAGCTTAAAGCATTTATTCAGTGAAACAAACTGCACACATTCATTCAATGAAATAAATGTTTCGTGTGAATTCAAAGTGTAGACATCTCTCATTCATTCAATTTGTCAAGCTTAACTCATTCTTTCAATCAAGCAAACTTTCAGTGTTCACTTCAAGCTTCTATCATTCATTCCTTGCCACGAGTTTAACGCATTCACTCAATGAAACAAACTGCACACATTCATTCAATGAAATAAATGTTTCGTGTGAATTCAAAGTGTAGACATCTCTCATTCATTCAATTTGTCAAGCTTAACTCATTCTTTCAATCAAGCAAACTTTCAGTGTTCACTTCAAGCTTCTATCATTCATTCCTTGCCACGAGTTTAACGCATTCACTCAATGAAATAAACTGCACACATTCACTTCAAGCTTCTATCATTCATTCCTTGCCACGAGTTTAACGCATTCACTCAATGAAACAAACTGAACACATTCATTCTTTGAAACAGACTGCACGTATTTATTCAATGACTAGAGCTTTTTTCATTCATTCAATACGTCTAGCTTAACTCATTCATTCGAAGAAACAAACTGCACCTCCTAAATTGAATTAGTAGAGATTCTATCATTTATTCAATGTCACGAGCTTTACGCTTGAATCAAAGAAGAATCCTGCATTCATTCCGTTATTGAATCAAACTTCAATTCCAGATGCAATGAATCAACCTTTACTCTTTGATACAATGAAAGAAACTATTCTTTTATTTTCTCAATCAAACTGCGTTCATTAATTCAATGAATCAAACTGCGTTCATTCATTCATTGAATAATCCTTCAATCATTGATTCAATGAAACAAACTTAATTCATTCATTTAGTAGAGCGAACTGCATTCTTTCATTCAATGAAGGAAATTGCACTTATCCATTCAGTAAAACACGTGTAATCGAAACAGTATGGGTTCTGCCAATCGTGGAATGCCATGTGCTTAAAGCATTTATTCAGTGAAACAAACTACACACATTCATTCTTTGAAACACACTGCACGTATTTATACAATGACTAGAGCTTTTTTTCATTCATTCAATGCGTCTAGCTTCACTCATTCATTCGATCAAACAAACTGCACCTGCTAAATGGAATTAGTAGAGCTTCTATCATTTATTCAATGTCTCGAGCTTTACGCTTTCAATCAATGAAAAAAGCTGCATTCATTCCGTTATTGAATCAATCTTCAATTCCAGATGCAATGAATCAACCGTTTCTGTTTGATACAATGAAAGAAACTATTCTTGTATTTTCTCAATCAAACTGCGTTCATTCATTCATTGAATAATCCTTCAATCATTGATTCAATGAAACAAACTTAATTCATTCATTTAGTGAATCTAACTGCATTCATTCCTTCAATTGAGCAGACTGCACTTATCCATTCAGCAAAACACGCTGCACGTGTATTCGAAACAGTATGGTTTCTGCCAATCGTGGAATGCCATGAGATTAAAGCATTTATTCAATGAAACAAACTACACACATTCATTCAATTAAATAAATGTTACGCATGATTTCAAAGAATAGACATCACTCATTCATTCAATGTGTCAATTTGAACTCATTCTTTCAATCAAGCAAACTTTCAGTGTTCACTTCAAGCTTCTATCATTCATTCCTTGCCACGAGTTGAACGCATTCACTCAATGAAACAAACTGCATTCATTCCGTTGTTGAATCAAACTTCCATTCCAGATGCAATGAATCAACCGTTACTCTTTGACTCAATGAAATATACTATTCTTTTATTTTGTCAATCACACTGCGTTCATTAATTCAATGATTCAAACTGCGTTCATTCATTCATTGAATAATCCTTCAATCAAACAAACTTAATTCATTCATTTAGTGGATCTAACTGCGTTCATTAATTCAATGAACCAAACTGCACTTATCCATTCAGTAAAACACGTGTAATCGAAACAGTATGGGTTCTGCCAATCGTGGAATGCCATGAGCTTAAAGCATTTATTCAGTGAAAAAAACTGAACAAATTCATTGCACAAACACACTGCACGTATTTATACAATGACAAGAGCTTTTTTTCATTCATTCAATACGTCTAGCTTAACTCATTCATTCAATCAAACAAACTGTACCTGCTAAATGGAATTAGTAGAGCTTCTATCATTTATTCAATGTCTCGAGCTTTACGCTTTCAATCAATGAAAACAACTGCATTCATTCCGTTATTGAATCAAACTTCAATTCCAGATGCAATGAATCAACCGTTACTCTTTGATACAATGAAAGAAACTATTATTTTATATTCTCAATCAAACTGCGTTTATTAATTCAATGAATCAAACTGCGTTCATTCATACATTGAATAATCCTTCAATCATTGATTCAATGAAACAAACTTAATTCATTCATTTAGTAGATCTAACTGCATGCATTCATTCAATGAAGCAAACTGCACTTATCCATTCAGTAAAACACGTTGCACGTGTAATCGAAACAGTATGGTTTCTGCCAATCGTGGAATGCCATGAGCTTAAAGCATTTATTCAGTGAAACAAACTGCACACATTCATTCAATGAAATAAATGTTTCGTGTGAATTCAAAGTGTAGACATCTCTCATTCATTCAATTTGTCAAGCTTAACTCATTCTTTCAATCAAGCAAACTTTCAGTGTTCACTTCAAGCTTCTATCATTCATTCCTTGCCACGAGTTTAACGCATTCACTCAATGAAATAAACTGCACACATTCACTTCAAGCTTCTATCATTCATTCCTTGCCACGAGTTTAACGCATTCACTCAATGAAATAAACTGCACACATTCACTTCAAGCTTATATCATTCATTCCTTGCCACGAGTTTAAAGCATTCACTCAATGAAACAAACTGAACACATTCATTCTTTGAAACAGACTGCACGTATTTATTCAATGACTAGAGCTTTTTTCATTCATTCAATACGTCTAGCTTAACTCATTCATTCGAAGAAACAAACTGCACCTCCTAAATTGAATTAGTAGAGATTCTATCATTTATTCAATGTCTCGAGCTTTACGCTTTCAATCAATGAAAACAACTGCATTCATTCCGTTATTGAATCAAACTTCAATTCCAGATGCAATGAATCAACCGTTACTCTTTGACTCAATGAAATATACTATTCTTTTATTTTGTCAATCACACTGCGTTCATTAATTCAATGATTCAAACTGCGTTCATTCATTCATTGAATAATCCTTCAATCAAACAAACTTAATTCATTCATTTAGTGGATCTAACTGCGTTCATTATTTCAATGAAGCAAACTGCACTTATCCATTCAGTAAAACACGTGTAATCGAAACAGTATGGGTTCTGCCAATCGTGGAATGCCATGAGCTGAAAGCATTTATTCAGTGAAAAAAACTGAACAAATTCATTGCACAAACACTCTGCACGTATTTATACAATGACAAGAGCTTTTTTTCATTCATTCAATACGTCTAGCTTAACTCATTCATTCAATCAAACAAACTGTCCCTGCTAAATGGAATTAGTAGAGCTTCTATCATTTATTCAATGTCTCGAGCTTTACGCTTTCAATCAATGAAAACAACTGCATTCATTCCGTTATTGAATCAAACTTCAATTCCAGATGCAATGAATCAACCGTTACTCTTTGATACAATGAAAGAAACTATTATTTAATATTCTCAATCTAACTGCTTTCATTAATTCAATTAATCAAACTGCGTTCATTCATTCATTGAATAATCCTTCAATCATTGATTCAATAAAACAAACTTAATTCATTCATTTAGTAGAGCTAACTGCATTCTTTCATTCAATGAAGCAAACTGCACTTATCCATTCAGTAAAACACGTGTAATCGAAACAGTATGGGTTCTGCCAATCGTGGAATGCCATGAGCTTAAAGCATTTATTCAGTGAAACAAACTGCACACATTCATTCTTTGAAACACACTGCACGTATTTATACAATGACTAGAGCTTTTTTTCATTCATTCAATGCGTCTAGCTTAACTCATTCATTCGATCAAACAAACTGCACCTGCTAAATGGAATTAGTAGAGCTTCTATCATTTATTCAATGTCTCGAGCTTTACGCTTTCAATCAATGAAAACAACTGCATTCATTCCGTTATTGAATCAAACTTCAATTCCAGATGCAATGAATCAACCGTTACTCTTTGATACAATGAAAGAAACTATTATTTTATATTCTCAATCAAACTGCGTTTATTAATTCAATGAATCAAACTGCGTTCATTCATTCATTGAATAATCCTTCAATCATTGATTCAATGAAACAAACTTAATTCATTCATTTAGTAGATCTAACTGCATGCATTCATTCAATGAAGCAAACTGCACTTATCCATTCAGTAAAACACGATGCACGTGTAATCGAAACAGTATGGTTTCTGCCAATCGTGGAATGCCATGAGCTTAAAGCATTTATTCAGTGAAACAAACTACACACATTCATTCAATGAAATAAATGTTTCGTGTGAATTCAAAGTGTAGACATCTCTCATTCATTCAATTTGTCAAGCTTAACTCATTCTTTCAATCAAGCAATCTTTCAGTGTTCACTTCAAGCTTCTATCATTCATTCCTTGCCACGAGTTTAACGCATTCACTCAATGAAATAAACTGCACACATTCACTTCAAGCTTATATCATCCACGAATTTAAAGCATTCACTCAATGAAACAAACTGAACACATTCATTCTTTGAAACAGACTGCACGTATTTATTCAATGACTAGAGCTTTTTTAATTCATTCAATACGTCTAGCTTAACTCATTCATTCGAAGAAACAAACTGCACCTCCTAAATTGAATTAGTAGAGATTCTATCATTTATTCAATGTCACGAGCTTTACGCTTGAATCAAAGAAGAATCCTGCATTCATTCCGTTATTGAATCAAACTTCAATTCCAGATGCAATGAATCAACCTTTACTCTTTGATACAATGAAAGAAACTATTCTTTTATTTTCTCAATCAAACTGCGTTCATTAATTCAATGAATCAAACTGCGTTCATTCATTCATTGAATAATCCTTCAATCATTGATTCAATGAAACAAACTTAATTCATTCATTTAGTAGAGCGAACTGCATTCTTTCATTCAATGAAGGAAATTGCACTTATCCATTCAGTAAAACACGTGTAATCGAAACAGTATGGGTTCTGCCAATCGTGGAATGCCATGTGCTTAAAGCATTTATTCAGTGAAACAAACTACACACATTCATTCTTTGAAACACACTGCACGTATTTATACAATGACTAGAGCTTTTTTTCATTCATTCAATGCGTCTAGCTTCACTCATTCATTCGATCAAACAAACTGCACCTGCTAAATGGAATTAGTAGAGCTTCTATCATTTATTCAATGTCTCGAGCTTTACGCTTTCAATCAATGAAAAAAGCTGCATTCATTCCGTTATTGAATCAATCTTCAATTCCAGATGCAATGAATCAACCGTTTCTGTTTGATACAATGAAAGAAACTATTCTTGTATTTTCTCAATCAAACTGCGTTCATTCATTCATTGAATAATCCTTCAATCATTGATTCAATGAAACAAACTTAATTCATTCATTTAGTGAATCTAACTGCATTCATTCCTTCAATTGAGCAGACTGCACTTATCCATTCAGCAAAACACGCTGCACGTGTATTCGAAACAGTATGGTTTCTGCCAATCGTGGAATGCCATGAGATTAAAGCATTTATTCAATGAAACAAACTACACACATTCATTCAATTAAATAAATGTTACGCATGATTTCAAAGAATAGACATCACTCATTCATTCAATGTGTCAATTTGAACTCATTCTTTCAATCAAGCAAACTTTCAGTGTTCACTTCAAGCTTCTATCATTCATTCCTTGCCACGAGTTGAACGCATTCACTCAATGAAACAAACTGCATTCATTCCGTTGTTGAATCAAACTTCCATTCCAGATGCAATGAATCAACCGTTACTCTTTGACTCAATGAAATATACTATTCTTTTATTTTGTCAATCACACTGCGTTCATTAATTCAATGATTCAAACTGCGTTCATTCATTCATTGAATAATCCTTCAATCAAACAAACTTAATTCATTCATTTAGTGGATCTAACTGCGTTCATTAATTCAATGAACCAAACTGCACTTATCCATTCAGTAAAACACGTGTAATCGAAACAGTATGGGTTCTGCCAATCGTGGAATGCCATGAGCTTAAAGCATTTATTCAGTGAAAAAAACTGAACAAATTCATTGCACAAACACACTGCACGTATTTATACAATGACAAGAGCTTTTTTTCATTCATTCAATACGTCTAGCTTAACTCATTCATTCAATCAAACAAACTGTACCTGCTAAATGGAATTAGTAGAGCTTCTATCATTTATTCAATGTCTCGAGCTTTACGCTTTCAATCAATGAAAACAACTGCATTCATTCCGTTATTGAATCAAACTTCAATTCCAGATGCAATGAATCAACCGTTACTCTTTGATACAATGAAAGAAACTATTATTTTATATTCTCAATCAAACTGCGTTTATTAATTCAATGAATCAAACTGCGTTCATTCATACATTGAATAATCCTTCAATCATTGATTCAATGAAACAAACTTAATTCATTCATTTAGTAGATCTAACTGCATGCATTCATTCAATGAAGCAAACTGCACTTATCCATTCAGTAAAACACGTTGCACGTGTAATCGAAACAGTATGGTTTCTGCCAATCGTGGAATGCCATGAGCTTAAAGCATTTATTCAGTGAAACAAACTGCACACATTCATTCAATGAAATAAATGTTTCGTGTGAATTCAAAGTGTAGACATCTCTCATTCATTCAATTTGTCAAGCTTAACTCATTCTTTCAATCAAGCAAACTTTCAGTGTTCACTTCAAGCTTCTATCATTCATTCCTTGCCACGAGTTTAACGCATTCACTCAATGAAACAAACTGCACACATTCATTCAATGAAATAAATGTTTCGTGTGAATTCAAAGTGTAGACATCTCTCATTCATTCAATTTGTCAAGCTTAACTCATTCTTTCAATCAAGCAAACTTTCAGTGTTCACTTCAAGCTTCTATCATTCATTCCTTGCCACGAGTTTAACGCATTCACTCAATGAAATAAACTGCACACATTCACTTCAAGCTTCTATCATTCATTCCTTGCCACGAGTTTAACGCATTCACTCAATGAAACAAACTGAACACATTCATTCTTTGAAACAGACTGCACGTATTTATTCAATGACTAGAGCTTTTTTCATTCATTCAATACGTCTAGCTTAACTCATTCATTCGAAGAAACAAACTGCACCTCCTAAATTGAATTAGTAGAGATTCTATCATTTATTCAATGTCACGAGCTTTACGCTTGAATCAAAGAAGAATCCTGCATTCATTCCGTTATTGAATCAAACTTCAATTCCAGATGCAATGAATCAACCTTTACTCTTTGATACAATGAAAGAAACTATTCTTTTATTTTCTCAATCAAACTGCGTTCATTAATTCAATGAATCAAACTGCGTTCATTCATTCATTGAATAATCCTTCAATCATTGATTCAATGAAACAAACTTAATTCATTCATTTAGTAGAGCGAACTGCATTCTTTCATTCAATGAAGGAAATTGCACTTATCCATTCAGTAAAACACGTGTAATCGAAACAGTATGGGTTCTGCCAATCGTGGAATGCCATGTGCTTAAAGCATTTATTCAGTGAAACAAACTACACACATTCATTCTTTGAAACACACTGCACGTATTTATACAATGACTAGAGCTTTTTTTCATTCATTCAATGCGTCTAGCTTCACTCATTCATTCGATCAAACAAACTGCACCTGCTAAATGGAATTAGTAGAGCTTCTATCATTTATTCAATGTCTCGAGCTTTACGCTTTCAATCAATGAAAAAAGCTGCATTCATTCCGTTATTGAATCAATCTTCAATTCCAGATGCAATGAATCAACCGTTTCTGTTTGATACAATGAAAGAAACTATTCTTGTATTTTCTCAATCAAACTGCGTTCATTCATTCATTGAATAATCCTTCAATCATTGATTCAATGAAACAAACTTAATTCATTCATTTAGTGAATCTAACTGCATTCATTCCTTCAATTGAGCAGACTGCACTTATCCATTCAGCAAAACACGCTGCACGTGTATTCGAAACAGTATGGTTTCTGCCAATCGTGGAATGCCATGAGATTAAAGCATTTATTCAATGAAACAAACTACACACATTCATTCAATTAAATAAATGTTACGCATGATTTCAAAGAATAGACATCACTCATTCATTCAATGTGTCAATTTGAACTCATTCTTTCAATCAAGCAAACTTTCAGTGTTCACTTCAAGCTTCTATCATTCATTCCTTGCCACGAGTTGAACGCATTCACTCAATGAAACAAACTGCATTCATTCCGTTGTTGAATCAAACTTCCATTCCAGATGCAATGAATCAACCGTTACTCTTTGACTCAATGAAATATACTATTCTTTTATTTTGTCAATCACACTGCGTTCATTAATTCAATGATTCAAACTGCGTTCATTCATTCATTGAATAATCCTTCAATCAAACAAACTTAATTCATTCATTTAGTGGATCTAACTGCGTTCATTAATTCAATGAACCAAACTGCACTTATCCATTCAGTAAAACACGTGTAATCGAAACAGTATGGGTTCTGCCAATCGTGGAATGCCATGAGCTTAAAGCATTTATTCAGTGAAAAAAACTGAACAAATTCATTGCACAAACACACTGCACGTATTTATACAATGACAAGAGCTTTTTTTCATTCATTCAATACGTCTAGCTTAACTCATTCATTCAATCAAACAAACTGTACCTGCTAAATGGAATTAGTAGAGCTTCTATCATTTATTCAATGTCTCGAGCTTTACGCTTTCAATCAATGAAAACAACTGCATTCATTCCGTTATTGAATCAAACTTCAATTCCAGATGCAATGAATCAACCGTTACTCTTTGATACAATGAAAGAAACTATTATTTTATATTCTCAATCAAACTGCGTTTATTAATTCAATGAATCAAACTGCGTTCATTCATACATTGAATAATCCTTCAATCATTGATTCAATGAAACAAACTTAATTCATTCATTTAGTAGATCTAACTGCATGCATTCATTCAATGAAGCAAACTGCACTTATCCATTCAGTAAAACACGTTGCACGTGTAATCGAAACAGTATGGTTTCTGCCAATCGTGGAATGCCATGAGCTTAAAGCATTTATTCAGTGAAACAAACTGCACACATTCATTCAATGAAATAAATGTTTCGTGTGAATTCAAAGTGTAGACATCTCTCATTCATTCAATTTGTCAAGCTTAACTCATTCTTTCAATCAAGCAAACTTTCAGTGTTCACTTCAAGCTTCTATCATTCATTCCTTGCCACGAGTTTAACGCATTCACTCAATGAAATAAACTGCACACATTCACTTCAAGCTTCTATCATTCATTCCTTGCCACGAGTTTAACGCATTCACTCAATGAAATAAACTGCACACATTCACTTCAAGCTTATATCATTCATTCCTTGCCACGAGTTTAAAGCATTCACTCAATGAAACAAACTGAACACATTCATTCTTTGAAACAGACTGCACGTATTTATTCAATGACTAGAGCTTTTTTCATTCATTCAATACGTCTAGCTTAACTCATTCATTCGAAGAAACAAACTGCACCTCCTAAATTGAATTAGTAGAGATTCTATCATTTATTCAATGTCTCGAGCTTTACGCTTTCAATCAATGAAAACAACTGCATTCATTCCGTTATTGAATCAAACTTCAATTCCAGATGCAATGAATCAACCGTTACTCTTTGATACAATGAAAGAAACTATTATTTAATATTCTCAATCTAACTGCTTTCATTAATTCAATTAATCAAACTGCGTTCATTCATTCATTGAATAATCCTTCAATCATTGATTCAATAAAACAAACTTAATTCATTCATTTAGTAGAGCTAACTGCATTCTTTCATTCAATGAAGCAAACTGCACTTATCCATTCAGTAAAACACGTGTAATCGAAACAGTATGGGTTCTGCCAATCGTGGAATGCCATGAGCTTAAAGCATTTATTCAGTGAAACAAACTGCACACATTCATTCTTTGAAACACACTGCACGTATTTATACAATGACTAGAGCTTTTTTTCATTCATTCAATGCGTCTAGCTTAACTCATTCATTCGATCAAACAAACTGCACCTGCTAAATGGAATTAGTAGAGCTTCTATCATTTATTCAATGTCTCGAGCTTTACGCTTTCAATCAATGAAAACAACTGCATTCATTCCGTTATTGAATCAAACTTCAATTCCAGATGCAATGAATCAACCGTTACTCTTTGATACAATGAAAGAAACTATTATTTTATATTCTCAATCAAACTGCGTTTATTAATTCAATGAATCAAACTGCGTTCATTCATTCATTGAATAATCCTTCAATCATTGATTCAATGAAACTAACTTAATTCATTCATTTAGTAGATCTAACTGCATGCATTCATTCAATGAAGCAAACTGCACTTATCCATTCAGTAAAACACGTTGCACGTGTAATTGAAACAGTATGGTTTCTGCCAATCGTGGAATGCCATGAGCTTAAAGCATTTATTCAGTGAAACAAACTACACACATTCATTCAATGAAATAAATGTTTCGTGTGAATTCAAAGTGTAGACATCTCTCATTCATTCAATTTGTCAAGCTTAACTCATTCTTTCAATCAAGCAAACTTTCAGTGTTCACTTCAAGCTTCTATCATTCATTCCTTGCCACGAGTTTAACGCATTCACTCAATGAAATAAACTGCACACATTCACTTCAAGCTTATATCATCCACGAATTTAAAGCATTCACTCAATGAAACAAACTGAACACATTCATTCTTTGAAACAGACTGCACGTATTTATTCAATGACTAGAGCTTTTTTAATTCATTCAATATGTCTAGCTTAACTCATTCATTCGAAGAAACAAACTGCACCTCCTAAATTGAATTAGTCGAGATTCTATCATTTATTCAATGTCACGAGCTTTACGCTTGAATCAAAGAAGAAACCTGCATTCATTCCGTTATTGAATCAAACTTCAATTCCAGATGCAATGAATCAACCTTTACTCTTTGATACAATGAAAGAAACTATTCTTTTATTTTCTCAATCAAACTGCGTTCATTAATTCAATGAATCAAACTGCGTTCATTCATTCATTGAATAATCCTTCAATCATTGATTCAATGAAACAAACTTAATTCATTCATTTAGTAGAGCGAACTGCATTCTTTCATTCAATGAAGGAAATTGCACTTATCCATTCAGTAAAACACGTGTAATCGAAACAGTATGGGTTCTGCCAATCGTGGAATGCCATGTGCTTAAAGCATTTATTCAGTGAAACAAACTGCACACATTCATTCTTTGAAACACACTGCACGTATTTATACAATGACTAGAGCTTTTTTTCATTCATTCAATGCGTCTAGCTTCACTCATTCATTCGATCAAACAAACTGCACCTGCTAAATGGAATTAGTAGAGCTTCTATCATTTATTCAATGTCTCGAGCTTTACGCTTTCAATCAATGAAAAAAGCTGCATTCATTCCGTTATTGAATCAATCTTCAATTCCAGATGCAATGAATCAACCGTTTCTGTTTAATACAATGAAAGAAACTATTCTTTTATTTTCTCAATCAAACTGCGTTCATTCATTCATTGAATAATCCTTCAATCATTGATTCAATGAAACAAACTTAATTCATTCATTTAGTGAATCTAACTGCATTCATTCCTTCAATTGAGCAGACTGCACTTATCCATTCAGCAAAACACGCTGCACGTGTAATCGAAACAGTATGGTTTCTGCCAATCGTGGAATGCCATGAGATTAAAGCATTTATTCAATGAAACAAACTACACACGTTCATTCAATTAAATAAATGTTACGCATGATTTCAAAGAATAGACATCACTCATTCATTCAATGTGTCAATTTGAACTCATTCTTTCAATCAAGCAAACTTTCAGTGTTCACTTCAAGCTTCTATCATTCATTCCTTGCCACGAGTTGAACGCATTCACTCAATGAAACAAACTGCATTAATTCCGTTGTTGAATCAAACTTCAATTCCAGATGCAATGAATCAACCGTTACTCTTTGACTCAATGAAATATACTATTCTTTTATTTTGTCAATCACACTGCGTTCATTAAATCAATTATTCAAACTGCGTTCATTCATTCATTGAATAATCCTTCAATCAAACAAACTTAATTCATTCATTTAGTGGATCTAACTGCGTTCATTAATTCAATGAACCAAACTGCACTTATCCATTCAGTAAAACACGTGTAATCGAAACAGTATGGGTTCTGCCAATCGTGGAATGCCATGAGCTTAAAGCATTTATTCAGTGAAAAAAACTGAACAAATTCATTGCACAAACACACTGCACGTATTTATACAATGACAATAGCTTTTTTTCATTCATTCAATACATCTAGCTTAACTCATTCATTCAATCTAACAAACTGTACCTGCTAAATGGAATTAGTAGAGCTTCTATCATTTATTCAATGTCTCGAGCTTTACGCTTTCAATCAATGAAAACAACTGCATTCATTCCGTTATTGAATCAAACTTCAATTGCAGATGCAATGAATCAACCGTTACTCTTTGATACAATGAAAGAAACTATTATTTAATATTCTCAATCTAACTGCTTTCATTAATTCAATTAATCAAACTGCGTTCATTCATTCATTGAATAATCCTTCAATCATTGATTCAATAAAACAAACTTAATTCATTCATTTAGTAGAGCTAACTGCATTCTTTCATTCAATGAAGCAAACTGCACTTATGCATTCAGTAAAACACGTGTAATCGAGACAGTATGGGTTCTGCCGATCGTGGAATGCCATGAGCTTAAAGCATTTATTCAGTGAAACAAACTGCACACATTCATTCTTTGAAACACACTGCACGTATTTATACAATGACTAGACCTTTTTTTCATTCATTCAATACGTCTAGCTTAACTCATTCATTCGATCAAACAAACTGCACCTGCTAAATGGAATTAGTAGAGCTTCTATCATTTATTCAATGTCTCGAGCTTTACGCTTTCAATCAATGAAAAACACTGCATTCATTCCGTTATTGAATCAATCTTCAATTCCAGATGCAATGAATCAACCGTTTCTCTTTGATACAATGAAAGAAACTATTCTTTTATTTTCTCAATCAAACTGCGTTCATTCATTCATTGAATAATCCTTCAATCATTGATTCAATGAAACAAACTTAATTCATTCATTTAGTGAATCTAACTGCATTCATTCCTTCAATGAAGCAGACTGCACTTATCCATTCAGCAAAACACGCTGCACGTGTAATCGAAACAGTATGGTTTCTGCCAATCGTGGAATGCCATGAGATTAAAGCATTTATTCAATGAAACAAACTACACACATTCATTCAATTAAATAAATGTTACGCATGATTTCAAAGAATAGACATCACTCATTCATTCAATGTGTCAATTTGAACTCATTCTTTCAATCAAGCAAACTTTCAGTGTTCACTTCAAGCTTCTATCATTCATTCCTTGCCACGAGTTGAACGCATTCACTCAATGAAACAAACTGCATTCATTCCGTTGTTGAATCAAACTTCAATTCCAGATGCAATGAATCAACCGTTACTCTTTGACTCAATGAAATATACTATTCTTTTATTTTGTCAATCACACTGCGTTCATTAATTCAATGATTCAAACTGCGTTCATTCATTCATTGAATAATCCTTCAATCAAACAAACTTAATTCATTCATTTAGTGGATCTAACTGCGTTCATTATTTCAATGAAGCAAACTGCACTTATCCATTCAGTAAAACACGTGTAATCGAAACAGTATGGGTTCTGCCAATCGTGGAATGCCATGAGCTGAAAGCATTTATTCAGTGAAAAAAACTGAACAAATTCATTGCACAAACACTCTGCACGTATTTATACAATGACAAGAGCTTTTTTTCATTCATTCAATACGTCTAGCTTAACTCATTCATTCAATCAAACAAACTGTACCTGCTAAATGGAATTAGTAGAGCTTCTATCATTTATTCAATGTCTCGAGCTTTACGCTTTCAATCAATGAAAACAACTGCATTCATTCCGTTTTTGAATCAAACTTCAATTCCAGATGCAATGAATCAACCGTTACTCTTTGATACAATGAAAGAAACTATTATTTAATATTCTCAATCTAACTGCTTTCATTAATTCAATTAATCAAACTGCGTTCATTCATTCATTGAATAATCCTTCAATCATTGATTCAATAAAACAAACTTAATTCATTCATTTAGTAGAGCTAACTGCATTCTTTCATTCAATGAAGCAAACTGCACTTATCCATTCAGTAAAACACGTGTAATCGAAAGAGTATGGGTTCTGCCGATCGTGGAATGCCATGAGCTTAAAGCATTTATTCAGTGAAACAAACTGCACACATTCATTCTTTGAAACACACTGCACGTATTTATACAATGACTAGACCTTTTTTTCATTCATTCAATACGTCTAGCTTAACTCATTCATTCGATCAAACAAACTGCACCTGCTAAATGGAATTAGTAGAGCTTCTATCATTTATTCAATGTCTCGAGCTTTACGCTTTCAATCAATGAAAAACACTGCATTCATTCCGTTATTGAATCAATCTTCAATTCCAGATGCAATGAATCAACCGTTTCTCTTTGATACAATGAAAGAAACTATTCTTTTATTTTCTCAATCAAACTGCGTTCATTCATTCATTGAATAATCCTTCAATCATTGATTCAATGAAACAAACCTAATTCATTCATTTAGTGAATCTAACTGCATTCATTCCTTCAATGAAGCAGACTGCACTTATCCATTCAGCAAAACACGCTGCACGTGTAATCGAAACAGTATGGTTTCTGCCAATGGTGGAATGCCATGAGATTAAAGCATTTATTCAATGAAACAAACTACACACATTCATTCAATTAAATAAATGTTACGCATGATTTCAAAGAATAGACATCACTCATTCATTCAATGTGTCAATTTGAACTCATTCTATCAATCAAGCAAACTTTCAGTGTTCACTTCAAGCTTCTATCATTCATTCCTTGCCACGAGTTGAACGCATTCACTCAATGAAACAAACTGCATTCATTCCGTTGTTGAATCAAACTTCAATTCCAGATGCAATGAATCAACCGTTACTCTTTGACTCAATGAAATATACTATTCTTTTATTTTGTCAATCACACTGCGTTCATTAATTCAATGATTCAAACTGCGTTCATTCATTCATTGAATAATCCTTCAATCAAACAAACTTAATTCATTCATTTAGTGGATCTAACTGCGTTCATTAATTCAATGAAGCAAACTGCACTTATCCATTCAGTAAAACACGTGTAATCGAAACAGTATGGGTTCTGCCAATCGTGGAATGCCATGAGCTTAAAGCATTTATTCAGTGAAAAAAACTGAACAAATTCATTGCATAAACACACTGCACGTATTTATACAATGACAAGAGCTTTTTTTCATACATTCAATACGTCTAGCTTAACTCATTCATTCAATCAAACAAACTGTACCTGCTAAATGGAATTAGTAGAGCTTCTATCATTTATTCAATGTATCGAGCTTTACGCTTTCAATCAATGAAAACAACTGCATTCATTCCGTTATTGAATCAAACTTCAATTCCAGATGCAATGAATCAACCGTTACTCTTTGATACAATGAAAGAAACTATTATTTTATATTCTCAATCAAACTGCGTTTATTAATTCAATGAAACAAACTTAATTCATTCATTTAGTAGATCTAACTGCATGCATTCATTCAATGAAGCAAACTGCACTTATCCATTCAGTAAAACACGTTGCACGTGTAATCGAAACAGTATGGTTTCTGCCAATCGTGGAATGCCATGAGCTTAAAGCATTTATTCAGTGAAACAAACTACACACATTCATTCAATGAAATAAATGTTTCGTGTGAATTCAAAGTGTAGACATCTCTCATTCATTCAATTTGTCAAGCTTAACTCATTCTTTCAATCAAGCAAACTTTCAGTGTTCACTTCAAGCTTCTATCATTCATTCCTTGCCACGAGTTTAACGCATTCACTCAATGAAACAAACTGCATTCATTCCGTTATGAATCAATCTTCAATTCCAGATGCAATGAATCAACCGTTTCTGTTTGATACAATGAAAGAAACTATTCTTTTATTTTCTCAATCAAACTGCGTTCATTCATTCATTGAATAATCCTTCAATCATTGATTCAATGAAACAAACTTAATTCATTCATTTAGTGAATCTAACTGCATTCATTCCTTCAATTGAGCAGACTGCACTTATCCATTCAGCAAAACACGCTGCACGTGTAATCGAAACAGTATGGTTTCTGCCAATCGTGGAATGCCATGAGATTAAAGCATTTATTCAATGAAACAAACTACACACATTCATTCAATTAAATAAATGTTACGCATGATTTCAAAGAATAGACATCACTCATTCATTCAATGTGTCAATTTGAACTCATTCTTTCAATCAAGCAAACTTTCAGTGTTCACTTCAAGCTTCTATCATTCATTCCTTGCTACGAGTTGAACGCATTCACTCAATGAAACAAACTGCATTCATTCCGTTGTTGAATCAAACTTCCATTCCAGATGCAATGAATCAACCGTTACTCTTTGACTCAATGAAATATACTATTCTTTTATTTTGTCAATCACACTGCGTTCATTAATTCAATGATTCAAACTGCGTTCATTCATTCATTGAATAATCCTTCAATCAAACAAACTTAATTCATTCATTTAGTGGATCTAACTGCGTTCATTAATTCAATGAACCAAACTGCACTTATCCATTCAGTAAAACACGTGTAATCGAAACAGTATGGGTTCTGCCAATCGTGGAATGCCATGAGCTGAAAGCATTTATTCAGTGAAAAAAACTGAACAAATTCATTGCACAAACACACTGCACGTATTTATACAATGACAAGAGCTTTTTTTCATTCATTCAATACGTCTAGCTTAACTCATTCATTCAATCAAACAAACTGTACCTGCTAAATGGAATTAGTAGAGCTTCTATCATTTATTCAATGTCTCGAGCTTTACGCTTTCAATCAATGAAAACAACTGCATTCATTCCGTTATTGAATCAAACTTCAATTCCAGATGCAATGAATCAACCGTTACTCTTTGATACAATGAAAGAAACTATTATTTTATATTCTCAATCAAACTGCGTTTATTAATTCAATGAATCAAACTGCGTTCATTCATACATTGAATAATCCTTCAATCATTGATTCAATGAAACAAACTTAATCCATTCATTTAGTAGATCTAACTGCATGCATTCATTCAATGAAGCAAACTGCACTTATCCATTCAGTAAAACACGTTGCACGTGTAATCGAAACAGTATGGTTTCTGCCAATCGTGGAATGCCATGAGCTTAAAGCATTTATTCAGTGAAACAAACTGCACACATTCATTCAATGAAATAAATGTTTCGTGTGAATTCAAAGTGTAGACATCTCTCATTCATTCAATTTGTCAAGCTTAACTCATTCTTTCAATCAAGCAAACTTTCAGTGTTCACTTCAAGCTTCTATCATTCATTCCTTGCCACGAGTTTAACGCATTCACTCAATGAAATAAACTGCACACATTCACTTCAAGCTTCTATCATTCATTCCTTGCCACGAGTTTAACGCATTCACTCAATGAAATAAACTGCACACATTCACTTCAAGCTTATATCATTCATTCCTTGCCACGAGTTTAAAGCATTCACTCAATGAAACAAACTGAACACATTCATTCTTTGAAACAGACTGCACGTATTTATTCAATGACTAGAGCTTTTTTAATTCATTCAATACGTCTAGCTTAACTCATTCATTCGAAGAAACAAACTGCACCTCCTAAATTGAATTAGTAGAGATTCTATCATTTATTCAATGTCACGAGCTTTACGCTTGAATCAAAGAAGAATCCTGCATTCATTCCGTTATTGAATCAAACTTCAATTCCAGATGCAATGAATCAACCTTTACTCTTTGATACAATGAAAGAAACTATTCTTTTATTTTCTCAATCAAACTGCGTTCATTAATTCAATGAATCAAACTGCGTTCATTCATTCATTGAATAATCCTTCAATCATTGATTCAATGAAACAAACTTAATTCATTCATTTAGTAGAGCGAACTGCATTCTTTCATTCAATGAAGGAAATTGCACTTATCCATTCAGTAAAACACGTGTAATCGAAACAGTATGGGTTCTGCCAATCGTGGAATGCCATGTGCTTAAAGCATTTATTCAGTGAAACAAACTACACACATTCATTCTTTGAAACACACTGCACGTATTTATACAATGACTAGAGCTTTTTTTCATTCATTCAATGCGTCTAGCTTCACTCATTCATTCGATCAAACAAACTGCACCTGCTAAATGGAATTAGTAGAGCTTCTATCATTTATTCAATGTCTCGAGCTTTACGCTTTCAATCAATGAAAAAAGCTGCATTCATTCCGTTATTGAATCAATCTTCAATTCCAGATGCAATGAATCAACCGTTTCTGTTTGATACAATGAAAGAAACTATTCTTGTATTTTCTCAATCAAACTGCGTTCATTCATTCATTGAATAATCCTTCAATCATTGATTCAATGAAACAAACTTAATTCATTCATTTAGTGAATCTAACTGCATTCATTCCTTCAATTGAGCAGACTGCACTTATCCATTCAGCAAAACACGCTGCACGTGTATTCGAAACAGTATGGTTTCTGCCAATCGTGGAATGCCATGAGATTAAAGCATTTATTCAATGAAACAAACTACACACATTCATTCAATTAAATAAATGTTACGCATGATTTCAAAGAATAGACATCACTCATTCATTCAATGTGTCAATTTGAACTCATTCTTTCAATCAAGCAAACTTTCAGTGTTCACTTCAAGCTTCTATCATTCATTCCTTGCCACGAGTTGAACGCATTCACTCAATGAAACAAACTGCATTCATTCCGTTGTTGAATCAAACTTCCATTCCAGATGCAATGAATCAACCGTTACTCTTTGACTCAATGAAATATACTATTCTTTTATTTTGTCAATCACACTGCGTTCATTAATTCAATGATTCAAACTGCGTTCATTCATTCATTGAATAATCCTTCAATCAAACAAACTTAATTCATTCATTTAGTGGATCTAACTGCGTTCATTAATTCAATGAACCAAACTGCACTTATCCATTCAGTAAAACACGTGTAATCGAAACAGTATGGGTTCTGCCAAAACTGAAAAGTGAAAAAAACTGAACAAATTCATTGCACAAACACACTGCACGTATTTATACAATGACAAGAGCTTTTTTTCATTCATTCAATACGTCTAGCTTAACTCATTCATTCAATCAAACAAACTGTACCTGCTAAATGGAATTAGTAGAGCTTCTATCATTTATTCAATGTCTCGAGCTTTACGCTTTCAATCAATGAAAACAACTGCATTCATTCCGTTATTGAATCAAACTTCAATTCCAGATGCAATGAATCAACTCTTTGATACAATGAAAGAAACTATTATTTTATATTCTCAATCAAACTGCGTTTATTAATTCAATGAATCAAACTGCGTTCATTCATACATTGAATAATCCTTCAATCATTGATTCAATGAAACAAACTTAATTCATTCATTTAGTAGATCTAACTGCATGCATTCATTCAATGAAGCAAACTGCACTTATCCATTCAGTAAAACACGTTGCACGTGTAATCGAAACAGTATGGTTTCTGCCAATCGTGGAATGCCATGAGCTTAAAGCATTTATTCAGTGAAACAAACTGCACACATTCATTCAATGAAATAAATGTTTCGTGTGAATTCAAAGTGTAGACATCTCTCATTCATTCAATTTGTCAAGCTTAACTCATTCTTTCAATCAAGCAAACTTTCAGTGTTCACTTCAAGCTTCTATCATTCATTCCTTGCCACGAGTTTAACGCATTCACTCAATGAAATAAACTGCACACATTCACTTCAAGCTTCTATCATTCATTCCTTGCCACGAGTTTAACGCATTCACTCAATGAAATAAACTGCACACATTCACTTCAAGCTTATATCATTCATTCCTTGCCACGAGTTTAAAGCATTCACTCAATGAAACAAACTGAACACATTCATTCTTTGAAACAGACTGCACGTATTTATTCAATGACTAGAGCTTTTTTCATTCATTCAATACGTCTAGCTTAACTCATTCATTCGAAGAAACAAACTGCACCTCCTAAATTGAATTAGTAGAGATTCTATCATTTATTCAATGTCACGAGCTTTACGCTTGAATCAAAGAAGAATCCTGCATTCATTCCGTTATTGAATCAAACTTCAATTCCAGATGCAATGAATCAACCTTTACTCTTTGATACAATGAAAGAAACTATTCTTTTATTTTCTCAATCAAACTGCGTTCATTAATTCAATGAATCAAACTGCGTTCATTCATTCATTGAATAATCCTTCAATCATTGATTCAATGAAACAAACTTAATTCATTCATTTAGTAGAGCGAACTGCATTCTTTCATTCAATGAAGGAAATTGCACTTATCCATTCAGTAAAACACGTGTAATCGAAACAGTATGGGTTCTGCCAATCGTGGAATGCCATGTGCTTAAAGCATTTATTCAGTGAAACAAACTACACACATTCATTCTTTGAAACACACTGCACGTATTTATACAATGACTAGAGCTTTTTTTCATTCATTCAATGCGTCTAGCTTCACTCATTCATTCGATCAAACAAACTGCACCTGCTAAATGGAATTAGTAGAGCTTCTATCATTTATTCAATGTCTCGAGCTTTACGCTTTCAATCAATGAAAAAAGCTGCATTCATTCCGTTATTGAATCAATCTTCAATTCCAGATGCAATGAATCAACCGTTTCTGTTTGATACAATGAAAGAAACTATTCTTGTATTTTCTCAATCAAACTGCGTTCATTCATTCATTGAATAATCCTTCAATCATTGATTCAATGAAACAAACTTAATTCATTCATTTAGTGAATCTAACTGCATTCATTCCTTCAATTGAGCAGACTGCACTTATCCATTCAGCAAAACACGCTGCACGTGTATTCGAAACAGTATGGTTTCTGCCAATCGTGGAATGCCATGAGATTAAAGCATTTATTCAATGAAACAAACTACACACATTCATTCAATTAAATAAATGTTACGCATGATTTCAAAGAATAGACATCACTCATTCATTCAATGTGTCAATTTGAACTCATTCTTTCAATCAAGCAAACTTTCAGTGTTCACTTCAAGCTTCTATCATTCATTCCTTGCCACGAGTTGAACGCATTCACTCAATGAAACAAACTGCATTCATTCCGTTGTTGAATCAAACTTCCATTCCAGATGCAATGAATCAACCGTTACTCTTTGACTCAATGAAATATACTATTCTTTTATTTTGTCAATCACACTGCGTTCATTAATTCAATGATTCAAACTGCGTTCATTCATTCATTGAATAATCCTTCAATCAAACAAACTTAATTCATTCATTTAGTGGATCTAACTGCGTTCATTAATTCAATGAACCAAACTGCACTTATCCATTCAGTAAAACACGTGTAATCGAAACAGTATGGGTTCTGCCAATCGTGGAATGCCATGAGCTTAAAGCATTTATTCAGTGAAAAAAACTGAACAAATTCATTGCACAAACACACTGCACGTATTTATACAATGACAAGAGCTTTTTTTCATTCATTCAATACGTCTAGCTTAACTCATTCATTCAATCAAACAAACTGTACCTGCTAAATGGAATTAGTAGAGCTTCTATCATTTATTCAATGTCTCGAGCTTTACGCTTTCAATCAATGAAAACAACTGCATTCATTCCGTTATTGAATCAAACTTCAATTCCAGATGCAATGAATCAACCGTTACTCTTTGATACAATGAAAGAAACTATTATTTTATATTCTCAATCAAACTGCGTTTATTAATTCAATGAATCAAACTGCGTTCATTCATACATTGAATAATCCTTCAATCATTGATTCAATGAAACAAACTTAATTCATTCATTTAGTAGATCTAACTGCATGCATTCATTCAATGAAGCAAACTGCACTTATCCATTCAGTAAAACACGTTGCACGTGTAATCGAAACAGTATGGTTTCTGCCAATCGTGGAATGCCATGAGCTTAAAGCATTTATTCAGTGAAACAAACTGCACACATTCATTCAATGAAATAAATGTTTCGTGTGAATTCAAAGTGTAGACATCTCTCATTCATTCAATTTGTCAAGCTTAACTCATTCTTTCAATCAAGCAAACTTTCAGTGTTCACTTCAAGCTTCTATCATTCATTCCTGGCCACGAGTTTAACGCATTCACTCAATGAAATAAACTGCACACATTCACTTCAAGCTTCTATCATTCATTCCTTGCCACGAGTTTAACGCATTCACTCAATGAAATAAACTGCACACATTCACTTCAAGCTTATATCATTCATTCCTTGCCACGAGTTTAAAGCATTCACTCAATGAAACAAACTGAACACATTCATTCTTTGAAACAGACTGCACGTATTTATTCAATGACTAGAGCTTTTTTCATTCATTCAATACGTCTAGCTTAACTCATTCATTCGAAGAAACAAACTGCACCTCCTAAATTGAATTAGTAGAGATTCTATCATTTATTCAATGTCTCGAGCTTTACGCTTTCAATCAATGAAAACAACTGCATTCATTCCGTTATTGAATCAAACTTCAATTCCAGATGCAATGAATCAACCGTTACTCTTTGATACAATGAAAGAAACTATTATTTAATATTCTCAATCTAACTGCTTTCATTAATTCAATTAATCAAACTGCGTTCATTCATTCATTGAATAATCCTTCAATCATTGATTCAATAAAACAAACTTAATTCATTCATTTAGTAGAGCTAACTGCATTCTTTCATTCAATGAAGCAAACTGCACTTATCCATTCAGTAAAACACGTGTAATCGAAACAGTATGGGTTCTGCCAATCGTGGAATGCCATGAGCTTAAAGCATTTATTCAGTGAAACAAACTGCACACATTCATTCTTTGAAACACACTGCACGTATTTATACAATGACTAGAGCTTTTTTCATTCATTCAATGCGTCTAGCTTAACTCATTCATTCGATCAAACAAACTGCACCTGCTAAATGGAATTAGTAGAGCTTCTATCATTTATTCAATGTCTCGAGCTTTACGCTTTCAATCAATGAAAACAACTGCATTCATTCCGTTATTGAATCAAACTTCAATTCCAGATGCAATGAATCAACCGTTACTCTTTGATACAATGAAAGAAACTATTATTTTATATTCTCAATCAAACTGCGTTTATTAATTCAATGAATCAAACTGCGTTCATTCATTCATTGAATAATCCTTCAATTATTGATTCAATGAAACAAACTTAATTCATTCATTTAGTAGATCTAACTGCACACATTCATTCTTTGAAACACACTGCACGTATTTATACAATGACTAGAGCTTTTTTTCATTCATTCAATGCGTCTAGCTTAACTCATTCATTCGATCAAACAAACTGCACCTGCTAAATGGAATTAGTAGAGCTTCTATCATTTATTCAATGTCTCGAGCTTTACGCTTTCAATCAATGAAAACAACTGCATTCATTCCGTTATTGAATCAAACTTCAATTCCAGATGCAATGAATCAACCGTTACTCTTTGATACAATGAAAGAAACTATTATTTTATATTCTCAATCAAACTGCGTTTATTAATTCAATGAATCAAACTGCGTTCATTCATTCATTGAATAATCCTTCAATCATTGATTCAATGAAACTAACTTAATTCATTCATTTAGTAGATCTAACTGCATGCATTCATTCAATGAAGCAAACTGCACTTATCCATTCAGTAAAACACGTTGCACGTGTAATTGAAACAGTATGGTTTCTGCCAATCGTGGAATGCCATGAGCTTAAAGCATTTATTCAGTGAAACAAACTACACACATTCATTCAATGAAATAAATGTTTCGTGTGAATTCAAAGTGTAGACATCTCTCATTCATTCAATTTGTCAAGCTTAACTCATTCTTTCAATCAAGCAAACTTTCAGTGTTCACTTCAAGCTTCTATCATTCATTCCTTGCCACGAGTTTAACGCATTCACTCAATGAAATAAACTGCACACATTCACTTCAAGCTTATATCATCCACGAATTTAAAGCATTCACTCAATGAAACAAACTGAACACATTCATTCTTTGAAACAGACTGCACGTATTTATTCAATGACTAGAGCTTTTTTAATTCATCAATATGTCTAGCTTAACTCATTCATTCGAAGAAACAAACTGCACCTCCTAAATTGAATTAGTAGAGATTCTATCATTTATTCAATGTCACGAGCTTTACGCTTGAATCAAAGAAGAAACCTGCATTCATTCCGTTATTGAATCAAACTTCAATTCCAGATGCAATGAATCAACCTTTACTCTTTGATACAATGAAAGAAACTATTCTTTTATTTTCTCAATCAAACTGCGTTCATTAATTCAATGAATCAAACTGCGTTCATTCATTCATTGAATAATCCTTCAATCATTGATTCAATGAAACAAACTTAATTCATTCATTTAGTAGAGCGAACTGCATTCTTTCATTCAATGAAGGAAATTGCACTTATCCATTCAGTAAAACACGTGTAATCGAAACAGTATGGGTTCTGCCAATCGTGGAATGCCATGTGCTTAAAGCATTTATTCAGTGAAACAAACTGCACACATTCATTCTTTGAAACACACTGCACGTATTTATACAATGACTAGAGCTTTTTTTCATTCATTCAATGCGTCTAGCTTCACTCATTCATTCGATCAAACAAACTGCACCTGCTAAATGGAATTAGTAGAGCTTCTATCATTTATTCAATGTCTCGAGCTTTACGCTTTCAATCAATGAAAAAAGCTGCATTCATTCCGTTATTGAATCAATCTTCAATTCCAGATGCAATGAATCAACCGTTTCTGTTTGATACAATGAAAGAAACTATTCTTGTATTTTCTCAATCAAACTGCGTTCATTCATTCATTGAATAATCCTTCAATCATTGATTCAATGAAACAAACTTAATTCATTCATTTAGTGAATCTAACTGCATTCATTCCTTCAATTGAGCAGACTGCACTTATCCATTCAGCAAAACACGCTGCACGTGTAATCGAAACAGTATGGTTTCTGCCAATCGTGGAATGCCATGAGATTAAAGCATTTATTCAATGAAACAAACTACACACGTTCATTCAATTAAATAAATGTTACGCATGATTTCAAAGAATAGACATCACTCATTCATTCAATGTGTCAATTTGAACTCATTCTTTCAATCAAGCAAACTTTCAGTGTTCACTTCAAGCTTCTATCATTCATTCCTTGCCACGAGTTGAACGCATTCACTCAATGAAACAAACTGCATTAATTCCGTTGTTGAATCAAACTTCAATTCCAGATGCAATGAATCAACCGTTACTCTTTGACTCAATGAAATATACTATTCTTTTATTTTGTCAATCACACTGCGTTCATTAAATCAATTATTCAAACTGCGTTCATTCATTCATTGAATAATCCTTCAATCAAACAAACTTAATTCATTCATTTAGTGGATCTAACTGCGTTCATTAATTCAATGAACCAAACTGCACTTATCCATTCAGTAAAACACGTGTAATCGAAACAGTATGGGTTCTGCCAAACGTGGAATGCCATGAGCTTAAAGCATTTATTCAGTGAAAAAAACTGAACAAATTCATTGCACAAACACACTGCACGTATTTATACAATGACAATAGCTTTTTTTCATTCATTCAATACATCTAGCTTAACTCATTCATTCAATCTAACAAACTGTACCTGCTAAATGGAATTAGTAGAGCTTCTATCATTTATTCAATGTCTCGAGCTTTACGCTTTCAATCAATGAAAACAACTGCATTCATTCCGTTATTGAATCAAACTTCAATTGCAGATGCAATGAATCAACCGTTACTCTTTGATACAATGAAAGAAACTATTATTTAATATTCTCAATCTAACTGCTTTCATTAATTCAATTAATCAAACTGCGTTCATTCATTCATTGAATAATCCTTCAATCATTGATTCAATAAAACAAACTTAATTCATTCATTTAGTAGAGCTAACTGCATTCTTTCATTCAATGAAGCAAACTGCACTTATGCATTCAGTAAAACACGTGTAATCGAGACAGTATGGGTTCTGCCGATCGTGGAATGCCATGAGCTTAAAGCATTTATTCAGTGAAACAAACTGCACACATTCATTCTTTGAAACACACTGCACGTATTTATACAATGACTAGACCTTTTTTTCATTCATTCAATACGTCTAGCTTAACTCATTCATTCGATCAAACAAACTGCACCTGCTAAATGGAATTAGTAGAGCTTCTATCATTTATTCAATGTCTCGAGCTTTACGCTTTCAATCAATGAAAAACACTGCATTCATTCCGTTATTGAATCAATCTTCAATTCCAGATGCAATGAATCAACCGTTTCTCTTTGATACAATGAAAGAAACTATTCTTTTATTTTCTCAATCAAACTGCGTTCATTCATTCATTGAATAATCCTTCAATCATTGATTCAATGAAACAAACTTAATTCATTCATTTAGTGAATCTAACTGCATTCATTCCTTCAATGAAGCAGACTGCACTTATCCATTCAGCAAAACACGCTGCACGTGTAATCGAAACAGTATGGTTTCTGCCAATCGTGGAATGCCATGAGATTAAAGCATTTATTCAATGAAACAAACTACACACATTCATTCAATTAAATAAATGTTACGCATGATTTCAAAGAATAGACATCACTCATTCATTCAATGTGTCAATTTGAACTCATTCTTTCAATCAAGCAAACTTTCAGTGTTCACTTCAAGCTTCTATCATTCATTCCTTGCCACGAGTTGAACGCATTCACTCAATGAAACAAACTGCATTCATTCCGTTGTTGAATCAAACTTCAATTCCAGATGCAATGAATCAACCGTTACTCTTTGACTCAATGAAATATACTATTCTTTTATTTTGTCAATCACACTGCGTTCATTAATTCAATGATTCAAACTGCGTTCATTCATTCATTGAATAATCCTTCAATCAAACAAACTTAATTCATTCATTTAGTGGATCTAACTGCGTTCATTATTTCAATGAAGCAAACTGCACTTATCCATTCAGTAAAACACGTGTAATCGAAACAGTATGGGTTCTGCCAATCGTGGAATGCCATGAGCTGAAAGCATTTATTCAGTGAAAAAAACTGAACAAATTCATTGCACAAACACTCTGCACGTATTTATACAATGACAAGAGCTTTTTTTCATTCATTCAATACGTCTAGCTTAACTCATTCATTCAATCAAACAAACTGTCCCTGCTAAATGGAATTAGTAGAGCTTCTATCATTTATTCAATGTCTCGAGCTTTACGCTTTCAATCAATGAAAACAACTGCATTCATTCCGTTATTGAATCAAACTTCAATTCCAGATGCAATGAATCAACCGTTACTCTTTGATACAATGAAAGAAACTATTATTTAATATTCTCAATCTAACTGCTTTCATTAATTCAATTAATCAAACTGCGTTCATTCATTCATTGAATAATCCTTCAATCATTGATTCAATAAAACAAACTTAATTCATTCATTTAGTAGAGCTAACTGCATTCTTTCATTCAATGAAGCAAACTGCACTTATCCATTCAGTAAAACACGTGTAATCGAAAGAGTATGGGTTCTGCCGATCGTGGAATGCCATGAGCTTAAAGCATTTATTCAGTGAAACAAACTGCACACATTCATTCTTTGAAACACACTGCACGTATTTATACAATGACTAGACCTTTTTTTCATTCATTCAATACGTCTAGCTTAACTCATTCATTCGATCAAACAAACTGCACCTGCTAAATGGAATTAGTAGAGCTTCTATCATTTGTTCAATGTCTCGAGCTTTACGGTTTCAATCAATGAAAAAAGCTGCATTCATTCCGTTATTGAATCAATCTTCAATTCCAGATGCAATGAATCAACCGTTTCTGTTTGATACAATGAAAGAAACTATTCTTGTATTTTCTCAATCAAACTGCGTTCATTCATTCATTGAATAATCCTTCAATCATTGATTCAATGAAACAAACTTAATTCATTCATTTAGTGAATCTAACTGCATTCATTCCTTCAATTGAGCAGACTGCACTTATCCATTCAGCAAAACACGCTGCACGTGTATTCGAAACAGTATGGTTTCTGCCAATCGTGGAATGCCATGAGATTAAAGCATTTATTCAATGAAACAAACTACACACATTCATTCAATTAAATAAATGTTACGCATGATTTCAAAGAATAGACATCACTCATTCATTCAATGTGTCAATTTGAACTCATTCTTTCAATCAAGCAAACTTTCAGTGTTCACTTCAAGCTTCTATCATTCATTCCTTGCCACGAGTTGAACGCATTCACTCAATGAAACAAACTGCATTCATTCCGTTGTTGAATCAAACTTCCATTCCAGATGCAATGAATCAACCGTTACTCTTTGACTCAATGAAATATACTATTCTTTTATTTTGTCAATCACACTGCGTTCATTAATTCAATGATTCAAACTGCGTTCATTCATTCATTGAATAATCCTTCAATCAAACAAACTTAATTCATTCATTTAGTGGATCTAACTGCGTTCATTAATTCAATGAACCAAACTGCACTTATCCATTCAGTAAAACACGTGTAATCGAAACAGTATGGGTTCTGCCAATCGTGGAATGCCATGAGCTTAAAGCATTTATTCAGTGAAAAAAACTGAACAAATTCATTGCACAAACACACTGCACGTATTTATACAATGACAAGAGCTTTTTTTCATTCATTCAATACGTCTAGCTTAACTCATTCATTCAATCAAACAAACTGTACCTGCTAAATGGAATTAGTAGAGCTTCTATCATTTATTCAATGTCTCGAGCTTTACGCTTTCAATCAATGAAAACAACTGCATTCATTCCGTTATTGAATCAAACTTCAATTCCAGATGCAATGAATCAACCGTTACTCTTTGATACAATGAAAGAAACTATTATTTTATATTCTCAATCAAACTGCGTTTATTAATTCAATGAATCAAACTGCGTTCATTCATACATTGAATAATCCATCAATCATTGATTCAATGAAACAAACTTAATTCATTCATTTAGTAGATCTAACTGCATGCATTCATTCAATGAAGCAAACTGCACTTATCCATTCAGTAAAACACGTTGCACGTGTAATCGAAACAGTATGGTTTCTGCCAATCGTGGAATGCCATGAGCTTAAAGCATTTATTCAGTGAAACAAACTGCACACATTCATTCAATGAAATAAATGTTTCGTGTGAATTCAAAGTGTAGACATCTCTCATTCATTCAATTTGTCAAGCTTAACTCATTCTTTCAATCAAGCAAACTTTCAGTGTTCACTTCAAGCTTCTATCATTCATTCCTTGCCACGAGTTTAACGCATTCACTCAATGAAATAAACTGCACACATTCACTTCAAGCTTCTATCATTCATTCCTTGCCACGAGTTTAACGCATTCACTCAATGAAATAAACTGCACACATTCACTTCAAGCTTATATCATTCATTCCTTGCCACGAGTTTAAAGCATTCACTCAATGAAACAAACTGAACACATTCATTCTTTGAAACAGACTGCACGTATTTATTCAATGACTAGAGCTTTTTTCATTCATTCAATACGTCTAGCTTAACTCATTCATTCGAAGAAACAAACTGCACCTCCTAAATTGAATTAGTAGAGATTCTATCATTTATTCAATGTCTCGAGCTTTACGCTTTCAATCAATGAAAACAACTGCATTCATTCCGTTATTGAATCAAACTTCAATTCCAGATGCAATGAATCAACCGTTACTCTTTGATACAATGAAAGAAACTATTATTTAATATTCTCAATCTAACTGCTTTCATTAATTCAATTAATCAAACTGCGTTCATTCATTCATTGAATAATCCTTCAATCATTGATTCAATAAAACAAACTTAATTCATTCATTTAGTAGAGCTAACTGCATTCTTTCATTCAATGAAGCAAACTGCACTTATCCATTCAGTAAAACACGTGTAATCGAAACAGTATGGGTTCTGCCAATCGTGGAATGCCATGAGCTTAAAGCATTTATTCAGTGAAACAAACTGCACACATTCATTCTTTGAAACACACTGCACGTATTTATACAATGACTAGAGCTTTTTTTCATTCATTCAATGCGTCTAGCTTAACTCATTCATTCGATCAAACAAACTGCACCTGCTAAATGGAATTAGTAGAGCTTCTATCATTTATTCAATGTCTCGAGCTTTACGCTTTCAATCAATGAAAACAACTGCATTCATTCCGTTATTGAATCAAACTTCAATTCCAGATGCAATGAATCAACCGTTACTCTTTGATACAATGAAAGAAACTATTATTTTATATTCTCAATCAAACTGCGTTTATTAATTCAATAAATCAAACTGCGTTCATTCATTCATTGAATAATCCTTCAATCATTGATTCAATGAAACAAACTTAATTCATTCATTTAGTAGATCTAACTGCACACATTCATTCTTTGAAACACACTGCACGTATTTATACAATGACTAGAGCTTTTTTTCATTCATTCAATGCGTCTAGCTTAACTCATTCATTCGATCAAACAAACTGCACCTGCTAAATGGAATTAGTAGAGCTTCTATCATTTATTCAATGTCTCGAGCTTTACGCTTTCAATCAATGAAAACAACTGCATTCATTCCGTTATTGAATCAAACTTCAATTCCAGATGCAATGAATCAACCGTTACTCTTTGATACAATGAAAGAAACTATTATTTTATATTCTCAATCAAACTGCGTTTATTAATTCAATGAATCAAACTGCGTTCATTCATTCATTGAATAAACCTTCAATCATTGATTCAATGAAACTAACTTAATTCATTCATTTAGTAGATCTAACTGCATGCATTCATTCAATGAAGCAAACTGCACTTATCCATTCAGTAAAACACGTTGCACGTGTAATTGAAACAGTATGGTTTCTGCCAATCGTGGAATGCCATGAGCTTAAAGCATTTATTCAGTGAAACAAACTACACACATTCATTCAATGAAATAAATGTTTCGTGTGAATTCAAAGTGTAGACATCTCTCATTCATTCAATTTGTCAAGCTTAACTCATTCTTTCAATCAAGCAAACTTTCAGTGTTCACTTCAAGCTTCTATCATTCATTCCTTGCCACGAGTTTAACGCATTCACTCAATGAAATAAATTGCACACATTCACTTCAAGCTTATATCATCCACGAATTTAAAGCATTCACTCAATGAAACAAACTGAACACATTCATTCTTTGAAACAGACTGCACGTATTTATTCAATGACTAGAGCTTTTTTAATTCATCAATATGTCTAGCTTAACTCATTCATTCGAAGAAACAAACTGCACCTCCTAAATTGAATTAGTAGAGATTCTATCATTTATTCAATGTCACGAGCTTTACGCTTGAATCAAAGAAGAAACCTGCATTCATTCCGTTATTGAATCAAACTTCAATTCCAGATGCAATGAATCAACCTTTACTCTTTGATACAATGAAAGAAACTATTCTTTTATTTTCTCAATCAAACTGCGTTCATTAATTCAATGAATCAAACTGCGTTCATTCATTCATTGAATAATCCTTCAATCATTGATTCAATGAAACAAACTTAATTCATTCATTTAGTAGAGCGAACTGCATTCTTTCATTCAATGAAGGAAATTGCACTTATCCATTCAGTAAAACACGTGTAATCGAAACAGTATGGGTTCTGCCAATCGTGGAATGCCATGTGCTTAAAGCATTTATTCAGTGAAACAAACTGCACACATTCATTCTTTGAAACACACTGCACGTATTTATACAATGACTAGAGCTTTTTTTCATTCATTCAATGCGTCTAGCTTCACTCATTCATTCGATCAAACAAACTGCACCTGCTAAATGGAATTAGTAGAGCTTCTATCATTTATTCAATGTCTCGAGCTTTACGCTTTCAATCAATGAAAAAAGCTGCATTCATTCCGTTATTGAATCAATCTTCAATTCCAGATGCAATGAATCAACCGTTTCTGTTTGATACAATGAAAGAAACTATTCTTGTATTTTCTCAATCAAACTGCGTTCATTCATTCATTGAATAATCCTTCAATCATTGATTCAATGAAACAAACTTAATTCATTCATTTAGTGAATCTAACTGCATTCATTCCTTCAATTGAGCAGACTGCACTTATCCATTCAGCAAAACACGCTGCACGTGTAATCGAAACAGTATGGTTTCTGCCAATCGTGGAATGCCATGAGATTAAAGCATTTATTCAATGAAACAAACTACACACGTTCATTCAATTAAATAAATGTTACGCATGATTTCAAAGAATAGACATCACTCATTCATTCAATGTGTCAATTTGAACTCATTCTTTCAATCAAGCAAACTTTCAGTGTTCACTTCAAGCTTCTATCATTCATTCCTTGCCACGAGTTGAACGCATTCACTCAATGAAACAAACTGCATTAATTCCGTTGTTGAATCAAACTTCAATTCCAGATGCAATGAATCAACCGTTACTCTTTGACTCAATGAAATATACTATTCTTTTATTTTGTCAATCACACTGCGTTCATTAAATCAATTATTCAAACTGCGTTCATTCATTCATTGAATAATCCTTCAATCAAACAAACTTAATTCATTCATTTAGTGGATCTAACTGCGTTCATTAATTCAATGAACCAAACTGCACTTATCCATTCAGTAAAACACGTGTAATCGAAACAGTATGGGTTCTGCCAAACGTGGAATGCCATGAGCTTAAAGCATTTATTCAGTGAAAAAAACTGAACAAATTCATTGCACAAACACACTGCACGTATTTATACAATGACAATAGCTTTTTTTCATTCATTCAATACATCTAGCTTAACTCATTCATTCAATCTAACAAACTGTACCTGCTAAATGGAATTAGTAGAGCTTCTATCATTTATTCAATGTCTCGAGCTTTACGCTTTCAATCAATGAAAACAACTGCATTCATTCCGTTATTGAATCAAACTTCAATTGCAGATGCAATGAATCAACCGTTACTCTTTGATACAATGAAAGAAACTATTATTTAATATTCTCAATCTAACTGCTTTCATTAATTCAATTAATCAAACTGCGTTCATTCATTCATTGAATAATCCTTCAATCATTGATTCAATAAAACAAACTTAATTCATTCATTTAGTAGAGCTAACTGCATTCTTTCATTCAATGAAGCAAACTGCACTTATGCATTCAGTAAAACACGTGTAATCGAGACAGTATGGGTTCTGCCGATCGTGGAATGCCATGAGCTTAAAGCATTTATTCAGTGAAACAAACTGCACACATTCATTCTTTGAAACACACTGCACGTATTTATACAATGACTAGACCTTTTTTTCATTCATTCAATACGTCTAGCTTAACTCATTCATTCGATCAAACAAACTGCACCTGCTAAATGGAATTAGTAGAGCTTCTATCATTTATTCAATGTCTCGAGCTTTACGCTTTCAATCAATGAAAAAAGCTGCATTCATTCCGTTATTGAATCAATCTTCAATTCCAGATGCAATGAATCAACCGTTTCTCTTTGATACAATGAAAGAAACTATTCTTTTATTTTCTCAATCAAACTGCGTTCATTCATTCATTGAATAATCCTTCAATCATTGATTCAATGAAACAAACTTAATTCATTCATTTAGTGAATCTAACTGCATTCATTCCTTCAATGAAGCAGACTGCACTTATCCATTCAGCAAAACACGCTGCACGTGTAATCGAAACAGTATGGTTTCTGCCAATCGTGGAATGCCATGAGATTAAAGCATTTATTCAATGAAACAAACTACACACATTCATTCAATTAAATAAATGTTACGCATGATTTCAAAGAATAGACATCACTCATTCATTCAATGTGTCAATTTGAACTCATTCTTTCAATCAAGCAAACTTTCAGTGTTCACTTCAAGCTTCTATCATTCATTCCTTGCCACGAGTTGAACGCATTCACTCAATGAAACAAACTGCATTCATTCCGTTGTTGAATCAAACTTCAATTCCAGATGCAATGAATCAACCGTTACTCTTTGACTCAATGAAATATACTATTCTTTTATTTTGTCAATCACACTGCGTTCATTAATTCAATGATTCAAACTGCGTTCATTCATTCATTGAATAATCCTTCAATCAAACAAACTTAATTCATTCATTTAGTGGATCTAACTGCGTTCATTATTTCAATGAAGCAAACTGCACTTATCCATTCAGTAAAACACGTGTAATCGAAACAGTATGGGTTCTGCCAATCGTGGAATGCCATGAGCTGAAAGCATTTATTCAGTGAAAAAAGCTGAACAAATTCATTGCACAAACACTCTGCACGTATTTATACAATGACAAGAGCTTTTTTTCATTCATTCAATACGTCTAGCTTAACTCATTCATTCAATCAAACAAACTGTCCCTGCTAAATGGAATTAGTAGAGCTTCTATCATTTATTCAATGTCTCGAGCTTTACGCTTTCAATCAATGAAAACAACTGCATTCATTCCGTTATTGAATCAAACTTCAATTCCAGATGCAATGAATCAACCGTTACTCTTTGATACAATGAAAGAAACTATTATTTAATATTCTCAATCTAACTGCTTTCATTAATTCAATTAATCAAACTGCGTTCATTCATTCATTGAATAATCCTTCAATCATTGATTCAATAAAACAAACTTAATTCATTCATTTAGTAGAGCTAACTGCATTCTTTCATTCAATGAAGCAAACTGCACTTATCCATTCAGTAAAACACGTGTAATCGAAAGAGTATGGGTTCTGCCGATCGTGGAATGCCATGAGCTTAAAGCATTTATTCAGTGAAACAAACTGCACACATTCATTCTTTGAAACACACTGCACGTATTTATACAATGACTAGACCTTTTTTTCATTCATTCAATACGTCTAGCTTAACTCATTCATTCGATCAAACAAACTGCACCTGCTAAATGGAATTAGTAGAGCTTCTATCATTTATTCAATGTCTCGAGCTTTACGCTTTCAATCAATGAAAAACACTGCATTCATTCCGTTATTGAATCAATCTTCAATTCCAGATGCAATGAATCAACCGTTTCTCTTTGATACAATGAAAGAAACTATTCTTTTATTTTCTCAATCAAACTGCGTTCATTCATTCATTGAATAATCCTTCAATCATTGATTCAATGAAACAAACCTAATTCATTCATTTAGTGAATCTAACTGCATTCATTCCTTCAATGAAGCAGACTGCACTTATCCATTCAGCAAAACACGCTGCACGTGTAATCGAAACAGTATGGTTTCTGCCAATGGTGGAATGCCATGAGATTAAAGCATTTATTCAATGAAACAAACTACACACATTCATTCAATTAAATAAATGTTACGCATGATTTCAAAGAATAGACATCACTCATTCATTCAATGTGTCAATTTGAACTCATTCTATCAATCAAGCAAACTTTCAGTGTTCACTTCAAGCTTCTATCATTCATTCCTTGCCACGAGTTTAACGCATTCACTCAATGAAATAAACTGCACACATTCACTTCAAGCTTATATCATTCATTCCTTGCCACGAGTTTAAAGCATTCACTCAGTGAAACAAACTGCACACATTCATTCTTTGAAACAGACTGCACGTATTTATACAATGACTAGAGCTTTTTTCATTCATTCAATACGTCTAGCTTAACTCATTCATTCGAAGAAACAAACTGCACCTCCTAAATTGAATTAGTAGAGATTCTAACATTTATTCAATGTCACGAGCTTTACGCTTGAATCAAAGAAGCAACCTGCATTCATTCCGTTATTGAATCAAACTTCAATTCCAGATGCAATGAATCAACCTTTACTCTTTGATACAATGAAAGAAACTATTCTTTTATTTTCTCAATCAAACTGCGTTCATTAATTCAATGAATAATCCTTCAATCATTGATTCAATGAAACAAACTTAATTCATTCATTTAGTGAATCTAACTGCATTCATTCCTTCAATGAAGCAGACTGCACTTATCCATTCAGCAAAACACGCTGCACGGATTTATACAATGACTAGACCTTTTTTTCATTCATTCAATACGTCTAGCTTAACTCATTCATTCGATCAAACAAACTGCACCTGCTAAATGGAATTAGTAGAGCTTCTATCATTTATTCAATGTCTCGAGCTTTACGCTTTCAATCAATGAAAAACACTGCATTCATTCCGTTATTGAATCAATCTTCAATTCCAGATGCAATGAATCAACCGTTTCTCTTTGATACAATGAAAGAAACTATTCTTTTATTTTCTCAATCAAACTGCGTTCATTCATTCATTGAATAATCCTTCAATCATTGATTCAATGAAACAAACTTAATTCATTCATTTAGTGAATCTAACTGCATTCATTCCTTCAATGAAGCAGACTGCACTTATCCATTCAGCAAAACACGCTGCACGTGTAATCGAAACAGTATGGTTTCTGCCAATCGTGGAATGCCATGAGATTAAAGCATTTATTCAATGAAACAAACTACACACATTCATTCAATTAAATAAATGTTACGCATGATTTCAAAGAATAGACATCACTCATTCATTCAATGTGTCAATTTGAACTCATTCTATCAATCAAGCAAACTTTCAGTGTTCACTTCAAGCTTCTATCATTCATTCCTTGCCACGAGATGAACGCATTCACTCAATGAAACAAACTGCATTCATTCCGTTGTTGAATCAAACTTCAATTCCAGATGCAATGAATCAACCGTTACTCTTTGACTCAATGAAATATACTATTCTTTTATTTTGTCAATCACACTGCGTTCATTAATTCAATGATTCAAACTGCGTTCATTCATTCACTGAATAATCCTTCAATCAAACAAACTTAATTCATTCATTTAGTGGATCTAACTGCGTTCATTAATTCAATGAAGCAAACTGCACTTATCCATTCAGTAAAACACGTGTAATCGAAACAGTATGGGTTCTGCCAATCGTGGAATGCCATGAGCTTAAAGCATTTATTCAGTGAAAAAAACTGAACAAATTCATTGCATAAACACACTGCACGTATTTATACAATGACAAGAGCTTTTTTTCATTCATTCAATACGTCTAGCTTAACTCATTCATTCAATCAAACAAACTGTACCTGCTAAATGGAATTAGTAGAGCTTCTATCATTTATTCAATGTATCGAGCTTTACGCTTTCAATCAATGAAAACAACTGCATTCATTCCGTTATTGAATCAAATTTCAATTCCAGATGCAATGAATCAACCGTTACTCTTTGATACAATGAAAGAAACTATTATTTTATATTCTCAATCAAACTGCGTTTATTAATTCAATGAAACAAACTTAATTCATTCATTTAGTAGATCTAACTGCATGCATTCATTCAATGAAGCAAACTGCACTTATCCATTCAGTAAAACACGTTGCACGTGTAATCGAAACAGTATGGTTTCTGCCAATCGTGGAATGCCATGAGCTTAAAGCATTTATTCAGTGAAACAAACTACACACATTCATTCAATGAAATAAATGTTTCGTGTGATTTCAAAGTGTAGACATCTCTCATTCATTCAATTTGTCAAGCTTAACTCATTCTTTCAATCAAGCAAACTTTCAGTGTTCACTTCAAGCTTCTATCATTCATTCCTTGCCACGAGTTTAACGCATTCACTCAATGAAATAAACTGCACACATTCACTTCAAGCTTATATCATTCATTCCTTGCCACGAATTTAAAGCATTCACTCAATGAAACAAACTGAACACATTCATTCTTTGAAACAGACTGCACGTATTTATTCAATGACTAGAGCTTTTTTAATTCATTCAATATGTCTAGCTTAACTCATTCATTCGAAGAAACAAACTGCACCTCCTAAATTGAATTAGTAGAGATTCTATCATTTATTCAATGTCACGAGCTTTACGCTTGAATCAAAGAAGAAACCTGCATTCGTTCCGTTATTGAACAAACTTCAATTCCAGATGCAATGAATCAACCTTTACTCTTTGATACAATGAAAGAAACTATTCTTTTATTTTCTCAATCAAACTGCGTTCATTAATTCAATGAATCAAACTGCGTTCATTCATTCATTGAATAATCCTTCAATCATTGATTCAATGAAACAAATTTAATTCATTCATTTAGTAGAGCTAACTGCATTCTTTCATTCAATGAAGGAAACTGCACTTATCCATTCAGTAAAATACGTGTATTCGAAACAGTATGGGTTCTGGCAATCGTGGAAGGCCATGAGCTTAAAGCATTTATTCAGTGAAACAAACTGCACACATTCATTCTTTGAAACACACTGCACGTATTTATACAATGACTAGAGCTTTTTTTCATTCATTCAATGCGTCTAGCTTAACTCATTCATTCGATCAAACAAACTGCACCTGCTAAATGGAATTAGTAGAGCTTCTATCATTTATTCAATGTCTCGAGCTTTACGCTTTCAATCAATGAAAAAAGCTGCATTCATTCCGTTATTGAATCAATCTTCAATTCCAGATGCAATGAATCAACCGTTTCTGTTTGATACAATGAAAGAAACTATTCTTTTATTTTCTCAATCAAACTGCGTTCATTCATTCATTGAATAATCCTTCAATCATTGATTCAATGAAACAAACTTAATTCATTCATTTAGTGAATCTAACTGCATTCATTCCTTCAATGAGCAGACTGCACTTATCCATTCAGCAAAACACGCTGCACGTGTAATCGAAACAGTATGGTTTCTGCCAATCGTGGAATGCCATGAGATTAAAGCATTTATTCAATGAAACAAACTATCATTCATTCAATTAAATAAATGTTACGCATGATTTCAAAGAATAGACATCACTCATTCATTCAATGTGTCAATTTGAACTCATTCTTTCAATCAAGCAAACTTTCAGTGTTCACTTCAAGCTTCTATCATACATTCCTTGCCACGAGTTGAACGCATTCACTCAATGAAACAAACTGCATTCATTCCGTTGTTGAATCAAACTTCAATTCCAGATGCAATGAATCAACCGTTACTCTTTGACTCAATGAAATATACTATTCTTTTATTTTGTCAATCACACTGCGTTCATTAATTCAATGATTCAAACTGCGTTCATTCATTCATTGAATAATCCTTCTATCAAACAAACTTAATTCATTCATTTAGTGGATCTAACTGCGTTCATTAATTCAATGAAGCAAACTGCACTTATCCATTCAGTAAAACACGTGTAATCGAAACAGTATGGGTTCTGCCAATCGTGGAATGCCATGAGCTTAAAGCATTTATTCAGTGAAAAAAACTGAACAAATTCATTGCACAAACACTCTGCACGTATTTATACAATGACAAGAGCTTTTTTTCAATCATTCAATACGTCTAGCTTAACTCATTCATTCAATCAAACAAACTGTACCTGCTAAATGGAATTAGTAGAGCTTCTATTATTTATTCAATGTCTCGAGCTTTACGCTTTCAATCAATGAAAACAACTGCATTCATTCCGTTATTGAATCAAACTTCAATTCCAGATGCAATGAATCAACCGTTACTCTTTGATACAATGAAAGAAACTATTATTTAATATTCTCAATCTAACTGCTTTCATTAATTCAATGAATCAAACTGCGTTCATTCATTCATTGAATAATCCTTCAATCATTGATTCAATAAAGCAAACTTAATTCATTCATTTAGTAGAGCTAACTGCATTCTTTCATTCAATGAAGCAAACTGCACTTATCCATTCAGTAAAAGACGTGTAATCGAAACAGTATGGTTTCTGCCAATCGTGGAATGCCATGAGATTAAAGCATTTATTCAATGAAACAAACTACACACATTCATTCAATTAAAGAAATGTTACGCATGATTTCAAAGAATAGACATCACTCATTCATTCAATGTGTCAATTTGAACTCATTCTTTCAATCAAGCAAACTTTCAGTGTTCACTTCAAGCTTCTATCATTCATTCCTTGCCACGAGTTGAACGCATTCACTCAATGAAACAAACTGCATTCATTCCGTTATGAATCAATCTTCAATTCCAGATGCAATGAATCAACCGTTTCTGTTTGATACAATGAAAGAAACTATTCTTTTATTTTCTCAATCAAACTGCGTTCATTCATTCATTGAATAATCCTTCAATCATTGATTCAATGAAACAAACTTAATTCATTCATTTAGTAGATCTAACTGCATGCATTCATTCAATGAAGCAAACTGCACTTATCCATTCAGTAAAAAACGTTGCACGTGTAATCGAAAAAGTATGATTTCTGACAATTGAGGAATGCCATGAGCTTAAAGCATTTATTCAGTGAAACAAACTACACACATTCATTCAATGAAATAAATGTTTCGTGTGAATTCAAAGTGTAGACATCTCTCATTCATTCAATTTGTCAAGCTTAACTCATTCTTTCAATCAAGTAAACTGTAAGTGTTCACTTCAAGCTTCTATCATTCATTCCTTGCCACGAGTTGAACGCATTCACTCAATGAAACAAACTGCATTCATTCCGTTGTTGAATCAAACTTCAATTCCAGATGCAATGAATCAACCGTTACTCTTTGACTCAATGAAATATACTATTCTTTTATTTTGTCAATCACACGGCGTTCATTAATTCAATGATTCAAACTGCGTTCATTCATTCATTGAATAATCCTTCAATCAAACAAACTTAATTCATTCATTTAGTGGATCTAACTGCGTTCATTAATTCAATGAAGCAAACTGCACTTATCCATTCAGTAAAACACGTGTAATCGAAACAGTATGGGTTCTGCCAATCGTGGAATGCCATGAGCTTAAAGCATTTATTCAGTGAAAAAAACTGAACAAATTCATTGCACAAACACTCTGCACGTATTTATACAATGACAAGAGCTTTTTTTCAATCATTCAATACGTCTAGCTTAACTCATTCATTCAATCAAACAAACTGTACCTGCTAAATGGAATTAGTAGAGCTTCTATTATTTATTCAATGTCTCGAGCTTTACGCTTTCAATCAATGAAAACAACTGCATTCATTCCGTTATTGAATCAAACTTCAATTCCAGATGCAATGAATCAACCGTTACTCTTTGATACAATGAAAGAAACTATTATTTAATATTCTCAATCTAACTGCTTTCATTAATTCAATGAATCAAACTGCGTTCATTCATTCATTGAATAATCCTTCAATCATTGATTCAATAAAGCAAACTTAATTCATTCATTTAGTAGAGCTAACTGCATTCTTTCATTCAATGAAGCAAACTGCACTTATCCATTCAGTAAAAGACGTGTAATCGAAACAGTATGGTTTCTGCCAATCGTGGAATGCCATGAGATTAAAGCATTTATTCAATGAAACAAACTACACACATTCATTCAATTAAAGAAATGTTACGCATGATTTCAAAGAATAGACATCACTCATTCATTCAATGTGTCAATTTGAACTCATTCTTTCAATCAAGCAAACTTTCAGTGTTCACTTCAAGCTTCTATCATTCATTCCTTGCCACGAGTTGAACGCATTCACTCAATGAAACAAACTGCATTCATTCCGTTATGAATCAATCTTCAATTCCAGATGCAATGAATCAACCGTTTCTGTTTGATACAATGAAAGAAACTATTCTTTTATTTTCTCAATCAAACTGCGTTCATTCATTCATTGAATAATCCTTCAATCATTGATTCAATGAAACAAACTTAATTCATTCATTTAGTAGATCTAACTGCATGCATTCATTCAATGAAGCAAACTGCACTTATCCATTCAGTAAAAAACGTTGCACGTGTAATCGAAAAAGTATGATTTCTGACAATTGAGGAATGCCATGAGCTTAAAGCATTTATTCAGTGAAACAAACTACACACATTCATTCAATGAAATAAATGTTTCGTGTGAATTCAAAGTGTAGACATCTCTCATTCATTCAATTTGTCAAGCTTAACTCATTCTTTCAATCAAGTAAACTGTAAGTGTTCACTTCAAGCTTCTATCATTCATTCCTTGCCACGAGTTGAACGCATTCACTCAATGAAACAAACTGCATTCATTCCGTTGTTGAATCAAACTTCAATTCCAGATGCAATGAATCAACCGTTACTCTTTGACTCAATGAAATATACTATTCTTTTATTTTGTCAATCACACGGCGTTCATTAATTCAATGATTCAAACTGCGTTCATTCATTCATTGAATAATCCTTCAATCAAACAAACTTAATTCATTCATTTAGTGGATCTAACTGCGTTCATTAATTCAATGAAGCAAACTGCACTTATCCATTCAGTAAAACACGTGTAATCGAAACAGTATGGGTTCTGCCAATCGTGGAATGCCATGAGCTTAAAGCATTTATTCAGTGAAAAAAACTGAACAAATTCATTGCACAAACACTCTGCACGTATTTATACAATGACAAGAGCTTTTTTTCATTCATTCAATACGTCTAGCTTAACTCATTCATTCAATCAAACAAACTGTACCTGCTAAATGGAATTAGTAGAGCTTCTATCATTTATTCAATGTCTCGAGCTTTACGCTTTCAATCAATGAAAACAACTGCATACATTCCGTTATTGAATCAAACTTCCATTCCAGATGCAATGAATCAACCGTTACTCTTTGATACAATGGAAGAAACTATTATTTAATATTCTCAATCTAACTGCGTTCATTAATTCAATGAATCAAACTGCGTTCATTCATTCATTGAATAATCCTTCAATCATTGATTCAATGAAACAAACTTAATTCATTCATTTAGTAGATCTAACTGCATGCATTCATTCAATGAAGCAAACTGCACTTATCCATTCAGTAAAACACGTTGCACGTGTAATCGAAAATGTATGGTTTCTGCCAATCGTGGAATGCATTTTTTCAGTGAAACAAACTACACACATTAATTCAATGAAATAAATGTTTCGTGTGAATTCAAAGTGTAGACATGCTCATTGATTCAATTTGTCAAGCTTAACTCATTCTTTCAATCAAGCAAACTTTCACTGTTCACTTCAAGCTTCTATCATTCATTCCTTGCCAGGAGTTTAACGCATTCACTCAATGAAATAAACTGCACACATTCACTTCAAGCTTATATCATTCATTCCTTGCCACGAGTTGAACGCATTCACTCAATGAAACAAACTGCATTCATTCCGTTGTTGAATCAAACTTCAATTCCAGATGCAATGAATCAACCGTTACTCTTTGACTCAATGAAATAAACTATTCTTTTATTTTGTCAATCACACTGCGTTCATTAATTCAATGAATCAAACTGCGTTCATTCATTCATTGAATAATCCTTCAATCATTGATTCAATGAAACAAACATAATTCATTTATTGAGTGGATCTAACTGCATTCATTCCTTCAATGGAGCAGACTGCACTTATCCATTCAGCAAAACACGCTGCACCTGTAATCGAAACAGTATGGTTTCTGCCAATCATGGAATTCCATGAGCTTAAAACATTTTTTCAGTGAAACAAACTACACACATTCATTCAATGAAATAAATGTTACGTCTGAATTCAAAGAGTAGACATTTCTCATTCATTTAATATGTCAAGCTGAAATCACTCTTTCAATCAAGCAAACTGTAAGTGTTCACTTCAACTTTCTATCATTCATTCCTTGCCACGAGTTTTACGCATTCATTCAATGAAACAAACTGCACACATTCATTCTTTGAAACAGACTGCACGTATTAACACAATGAATAGAGCTTTTTCATTCATTCAATGTGTCTAGCTTAACTCATTCATTCGATGAAACAAACTGCACCTGCTAAATGAATTACTTGAGCTTCTATCATTAATTCAATGTTTGGATCTTAACGCATTCACCCAATGAAACAAAGTGCACACAGTCATTCTTAGAAACATACTGCAAGTACTAATTCAATGAGTAGAGCTTTTTTTAATTCATGTAATGTGTCTAGCTTAATGCATTCATCCGATGAAACAAACTGCACATGCTAATTGAATTATTAGAGCTTCTACCATTTATTCAATGTCTCGATCTTAACGATTTCATTCAATGAACAAACTGCATTCATTCCTTTACTGAATCAAGTTTCAATCCCTGATGCAATAAATCAAACGTTACTCTTTGATTCAATGAAATAAACCAGTCTTTCATTCATACAATGAAACTGCAGTGACTCATTTACTGAAATACAGTTAATTCAATGAGTAGAGCTTTTGCTCTTCGTTCAATGCCAGGAACGTAACACATTCTTTCAACGAAACAAACTGCGTTCATTCATTTAATGAATAAAACTTCAATCATTGATTCAATGAAACATTCTTAATTCATTCATTTGGTAGATCTAACTGCACTCATTCATTCAATGAAGCAGACTGCACTTATCCATTCAGCAAAACACGCTGCACCTGTAATCGAAACAGTATGGTTTCTGCCAATCCTGGAATGCCATTATCTTAAAGCATTTATTCAATGAAACAAACTGCACACATTCATTCTTTGAAACACACTGCACGTATTTATAGAATGACTAGAGCTTTTCTTCACTCATTCAATACGTCTAGCTTAACTCATTCATTCGATCAAACAAACTGTACCTGATAAATGGAATTAGTAGAGCTTCTATCATTTATTCAATGTCTCGAGCTTTACGCTTTCAATCAATGAAAAACACTGCATTCATTCCGTTATTGAATCAAACTTCAATTCCAGATGCAATGAATCAACCGTTTCTCTTTGATACAATGAAAGAAACTATTCTTTTATTTTCTCAATCAAACTGCGTTCATTCATTCATTAAATAATCCTTCAATCATTGATTCAATGAAACAAACTTAATTCATTCATTTAGTGAATCTAACTGCATTCATTCCTTCAATGAAGCAGACTGCACTTATCCATTCAGCAAAACACGGTGTAATCGAAACAGTATGGTTTCTGCCAATCGTGGAATGCCATGAGATTAAAGCATTTATTCAATGAAACAAACTACACACATTCATTCAATTAAATAAATGTTACGCATGATTTCAAAGAATAGACATCACTCATTCATTCAATGTGTCAATTTGAACTCATTCTTTCAATCAAGCAAACTTTCAGTGTTCACTTCAAGCTTCTATCATTCATTCCTTGCCACGAGTTGAACGCATTCACTCAATGAAACAAACTGCATTCATTCCGTTGTTGAATCAAACTTCAATTCCAGATGCAATGAATCAACCGTTACACTTTGACTCAATGAAATAAATTATTCTTTTATTTTGTCAATCACACTGCGTTCATTAATTCAATGAATCAAACTGCGTTCATTCATTCATTGAATAATCCTTCAATCATTGATTGAATGAAACAAACTTAATTCATTTATTGAGTGGATCTAACTGCATTCATTCCTTCAATGAAGCAGACTGCACTTATCCATTCAGCAAAACACGCTGCACCTGTAATCGAAACAGTATGGTTTCTGCAAATCATGGAATTCCATGAGCTTAAAACATTTTTTCAGTGAAACAAACTACACACATTCATTCAATGAAATAAATGTTACGTCTGAATTCAAAGAGTAGACATTTCTCATTCATTTAATATGTCAAGCTGAAATCACTCTTTCAATCAAGCAAACTGTAAGTGTTCACTTCAACTTTCTATCATTCATTCCTTGCCACGAGTTTTACGCATTCATTCAATGAAACAAACTGCACACATTCATTCTTTGAAACAGACTGCACGTATTAACACAATGAATAGAGCTTTTTCATTCATTCAATGTGTCTAGCTTAACTCATTCATTCGATGAAACAAACTGCACCTGCTAATTGAATTAGTTGAGCTTCTATCATTAATTCAATGTTTGGATCTTAACGCATTCACCCAATGAAACAAAGTGCACACAGTCATTCTTAGAAACATACTGCAAGTACTAATTCAATGAGTAGAGCTTTTTTTAATTCATGTAATGTGTCTAGCTTAATGCATTCATCCGATGAAACAAACTGCACATGCTAATTGAATTATTAGCGCTTCTACCATTTTTCATTGTCTCGATCTTAACGATTTCATTCAATGAACAAACTGCATTCATTCCTTTACTGAATCACGTTTCAATCCCTGATGCAATAAATCAAACGTTACTCTTTGATTCAATGAAATAAACCAGTCTTTCATTCATACAATGATACTGCAGTGACTCATTTACTGAAATACAGTTAATTCAATGAGTAGAGCTTTTGCTCTTCGTTCAATGCCAGGAACGTAACACATTCTTTCAACGAAACAAACTGCGTTCATTCATTTAATGAATAAAACTTCAATCATTGATTCAATGAAACATTCTTAATTCATTCATTTTGTAGATCTAACTGCATTCATTCATTCATTGAAGCAGACTGCACTTATCCATTCAGCAAAACACGCTGCACCTGTAATCGAAACAGTATGGTTTCTGCCAATCGTGGAATGCCATGAGCTTAAAGCATTTATTCAGGGAAACCAACTGCACACATTCATTCTTTGAAACACAGTGCACGTATTTATACAATGACTAGAGCTTTTCTTCACTCATTCAATACGTCTAGCTTAACTCATTCATTCGATCAAACAAACTGTACCTGCTAAATGGAATTAGTAGAGCTTCTATCATTTATTCAATGTCTCGAGCTTTACGCTTTCAATCAATGAAAAACACTGCATTCATTCCGTTATTGAATCAACCGATTCTGTTTGATACAATGAATGAAACTATTCTTTTATTTTCTCAATCAAACTGCGTTCATTCATTCATTGAATAATCCTTCAATCATTGATTCAATGAAACAAATTTAATTCATTCATTTAGTCAATCTAACTGCATTCATTCCTTCAATGAAGCAGACTGCACTTATCCATTCAGCAAAACACGGTGTAATCGAAACAGTATGGTTTCTGCCAATCGTGGATGCCATGAGATTAAAGCATTTATTCAATGAAACAAACTACACACATTCATTCAATTAAAGAAATGTTACGCATGATTTCAAAGAATAGACATCACTCATTCATTCAATGTGTCAATTTGAACTCATTCTTTCAATCAAGCAAACTTTCAGTGTTCACTTCAAACTTCTATCATTCATTCCTTGCCACGAGTTGAACGCATTCACTCAATGAAACAAACTGCATTCATTCCGTTGTTGAATCAAACTTCAATTCCAGATGCAATGAATCAACCGTTACTCTTTGACTCAATGAAATAAACTATTCTTTTATTTTGTCAATCACACTGCGTTCATTAATTCAATGAATCAAACTGCGTTCATTCATTCATTGAATAATCCTTCAATGAAACAAACTTAATTCATTCATTTAGTGGATCTAACTGCGTTCATTAATTCAATGAAGCAAACTGCACTTATCCATTCAGTAAAACACGTGTAATCGAAACAGTATGGGTTCTGCCAATCGTGGAATGCCATGAGCTTAAAGCATTTATTCAGTGAAAAAAACTGAACAAATTCATTGCACAAACACACTGCACGTATTTATACAATGACAAGAGCTTTTTTTCATTCATTCAATACGTCTAGCTTAACTCATTCAATCGATCAAACAAACTGTACCTGCTAAATGGAATTAGTAGAGCTTCTATCATTTATTCAATGTCTCGAGCTTTACGCTTTCAATCAATGAAAACAACTGCATTCATTCCGTTATGGAATCAAACTTCAATTCCAGATGCAATGAATCAACCGTTACTCTTTGATACAATGAAAGAAACTATTATTTTATATTCTCAATCAAACTGCGTTCATTAATTCAATGAATCCAACTGCGTTCATTCATTCATTGAATAATCCTTCAATCATTGATTCAATGAAACAAACTTAATTCATTCATTTACTAGATCTAACTGCATGCATTCATTCAATGAAGCAAACTGCACTTATCCATTCAGTAAAACACGTTGCACATGTAATCGAAACAGTATGGTTTCTGCCAATCGTGGAATGTCATGAGCTTAAAGCATTTATTCCGTGAAACAAACTACACACATTCATTCAATGAAATAAATGTTTCGTGTGAATTCAAAGTGTAGACATCTCTCATTCATTCAATTTGTCAAGCTTAACTCATTCTTTCAATCAAGCAAACTTTCAGTGTTCACTTCAAGCTTCTATCATTCATTACTTGCCACGAGTTTAACGCATTCACTCAATGAAACAAACTGCACAATTTCACTTCAAGCTTATATAATTCATTCCTTGCCATGAGTTTAAAGCATTCACTCAATGAAACAAACTGCACACATTCATTCTTTGAAACAGACTGCACGTATTTATACAATGACTAGAGCTTTTTTCATTCATTCAATACGTCTAGCTTAACTCATTCATTCGAAGAAGCAAACTGCACCTCCTAAATTGAATTAGTAGAGATTCTATCATTTATTCAATGTCACGAGCGTTACGCTTGAATCAAAGAAGAAACCTGCATTGATTCCGTTGTTGAATCAAACTTCAATTCCAGATGCAATGAATCAACCTTTACTCTTTGATACAATGAAAGAAACTATTCTTTTATTTTCTCAATCAAACTGCGTTCATAATTCAATGAATCAAACTGCGTTCATTCATTCATTGAATAATCCTTCAATCATTGATTCAATGAAACAAACTTAATTCATTCATTTAGTAGAGCTAACTGCATTCTTTCATTCAATGAAGCAAACTGCACTTATCCATTCAGTAAAACACGTGTAATCGAAACAGTATGGGTTCTGCCAATCGTGGAATGCCATGAGCTTAAAGCATTTATTCAGTGAAACAAACTGCACACATTCATTCTTTGAAACACACTGCACGTATTTATACAATGACTCGAGCTTTTTTTCATTCATTCAATACGTCTAGCTTAACTCATTCATTCGATCAAACAAACTGCACCTGCTAAATGGAATTAGTAGAGCTTCTATCATTTATTCAATGTCTCGAGCTTTACGCTTTCAATCAATGAAAAAAGCTGCATTCATTCCGTTATTGAATCAAACTTCAATTCCAGATGCAATGAATCAACCGTTTCTCTTTGATACAATGAAAGAAACTATTCTTTTATTTTCTCAATCAAACTGCGTTCATCCATTCATTGAATAATCCTTCAATCATTGATTCAAGGAAACAAACTTAATTCATTCATTTAGTGAATCTAACTGCATTCATTCCTTCAATGAAGCAGAATGCACTTATCCATTCAGCAAAACACGCTGCACGTGTAATCGAAACAGTATGGTTTCTGCCAATCGTGGAATGCCATGAGATTAAAGCATTTATTCAATGAAACAAACTACACACATTCATTCAATTAAATAAATGTTACGCATGATTTCAAAGAATAGACATCACTCATTCATTCAATGTGTCAATTTGAACTCATTCTTTCAATCAAGCAAACTTTCAGTGTTCACTTCAAGCTTCTATCATTCATTCCTTGCCACGAGTTGAACGCATTCACTCAATGAAACAAACTGCATTCATTCCGTTGTTGAATCAAACTTCAATTCCAGATGCAATGAATCAACCGTTACTCTTTGACTCAATGAAATATACTATTCTTTTATTTTGTCAATCACACTGCGTTCATTAATTCAATGATTCAAACTGCGTTCATTCATTCATTGAATAATCCTTCAATCAAACAAACTTAATTCATTCATTTAGTGGATCTAACTGCGTTCATTAATTCAATGAAGCAAACTGCACTTATCCATTCAGTAAAACACGTGTAATCGAAACAGTATGGGTTCTGCCAATCGTGGAATGCCATGAGCTTAAAGCATTTATTCAGTGAAAAAAACTGAACAAATTCATTGCACAAACACACTGCACGTATTTATACAATGACAAGAGCTTTTTTTCATTCATTCAATACGTCTAGCTTAACTCATTCATTCAATCAAACAAACTGTACCTGCTAAATGGAATTAGTAGAGCTTCTATCATTTATTCAATGTCTCGAGCTTTACGCTTTCAATCAATGAAAACAACTGCATTCATTCCGTTATTGAATCAAACTTCAATTCCAGATGCAATGAATCAACCGTTACTCTTTGATACAATGAAAGAAACTATTATTTTATATTCTCAATCTAACTGCGTTCATTAATTCAATGAATCAAACTGCGTTCATTCATTCATTGAATAACCCTTCAATCATTGATTCAATGAAACAAACTTAATTCATTCATTTACTAGATCTAACTGCATGCATTCATTCAATGAAGCAAACTGCACTTATCCATTCAGTAAAACACGTTGCACGTGTAATCGAAAAAGTATGGTTTCTGCCAATCGTGGAATGCCATGAGCTTAAAGCATTTATTCAGTGAAACAAACTACACACATTCATTCAATGAAATAAATGTTTCGTGTGAATTCAAAGTGTAGACATCTCTCATTCATTCAATTTGTCAAGCTTAACTCATTCTTTCAATCAAGCAAACTTTCAGTGTTCACTTCAAGCTTCTATCATTCATTCCTTGCCAGGAGTTTAACGCATTCACTCAATGAAATAAACTGCACACATTCACTTCAAGCTTATATCATTCATTCCTTGCCACGAGTTTAAAGCATTCACTCAATGAAACAAACTGCACACATTCATTCTTTGAAACAGACTGCACGTATTTATACAATGACTAGAGCTTTTTTCATTCATTCAATACGTCTAGCTTAACTCATTCATTCGAAGAAACAAACTGCACCTCCTAAATTGAATTAGTAGAGATTCTATCATTTATTCAATGTCACGAGCGTTACGCTTGAATCAAAGAAGAAACCTGCATTCATTCCGTTATTGAATCAAACTTCAATTCCAGATGCAATGAATCAACCTTTACTCTTTGATACAATGAAAGAAACTATTCTTTTATTTTCTCAATCAAACTGCGTTCATAATTCAATGAATCAAACTGCGTTCATTCATTCAATAATCCTTCAATCATTGATTCAATGAAACAAACTTAATTCATTCATTTAGTAGGGCTAACTGCATTCTTTCATTCAATGAAGCAAACTCCACTTATCCATTCAGTAAAACACGTGTAATCGAAACAGTATGGGTTCTGCCAATCGTGGAATGCCATGAGCTTAAAGCATTTATTCAATGAAACAAACTGCACACATTCATTCTTTGAAACACACTGCACGTATTTATACAATGACTAGAGCTTTTTTTCATTCATTCAATATGTCTAGCTTAACTCATTCATTCGATCAAACAAACTGCACCTGCTAAATGGAATGAGTAGAGCGTCTATCTGCGTTCATTCAATGTCTCGAGCTTTACGCTTTCAATCAATGAAAAAAGCTGCATTCATTCCGTTATTGAATCAAACTTCAATTCCAGATGCAATGAAAGAAACTATTCTTTTATTTTCTCAATCAAACTGCGTTCATTCATTGAATAATCCTTCAATCATTGAGTCAATGAAACAAACTTAATTCATTCATTTAGTGAATCTAACTGCATTCATTCCTTCAATGAAGCAGACTGCACTTATCCATTCAGCAAAACACGCTGCACGTGTAATCGAAACAGTATGGTTTCTGCCAATCGTGGAATGCCATGAGATTAAAGCATTTATTCAATGAAACAAACTACAAACATTCATTCAATTAAATAAATGTTACGCATGATTTCAAAGAATAGACATCACTCCATCATTCAATGTGTCAATTTGAACTCATCCTTTCAATCAGTGTTCACTTCAAGCTTCTATCATTCATTCCTTGCCACGAGTTGAACGCATTCACTCAATGAAACAAACTGCATTCATTCCGTTGTTGAATCAAACTTCAAATCCAGATGCAATGAATCAACCGTTACTCTTTGACTCAATGAAATATACTATTCTTTTATTTTGTCAATCACACTGCGTTCATTAATTCAATGATTCAAACTGCGTTCATTCATTCATTGAATAATCCTTCAATCAAACAAACTTAATTCATTCATTTAGTGGATCTAACTGCGTTCATTAATTCAATGAAGCAAACTGCACTTATCCATTCAGTAAAACACGTGTAATCGAAACAGTATGGGTTCTGCCAATCGTGGAATGCCATGAGCTTAAAGCATTTATTCAGTGAAAAAAACTGAACAAATACATTGCACAAACACACTGCACGTATTTATACAATGACAAGAGCTTTTTTTCATTCATTCAATACGTCTAGCTTAACTCATTCATTCGATCAAACAAACTGTACCTGCTAAATGGAATTAGTAGAGCTTCTATCATTTATTCAATCTCTCGAGCTTTACGCTTTCAATCAATGAAAAAAACTGCATTCATTCCGTTATTGAATCAAACTTCAATTCCAGATGCAATGAATCAACCGTTACTCTTTGATTGAATGAAAGAAACTATTATTTTATATTCTCAATCAAACTGCGTTCATTAATTCAATGAATCCAAATGCGTTCATCCATTCATTGAATAATCCTTCAATCATTGATTCAATGAAACAAACTTAATTCATTCATTTAGTAGATCTAACTGCATGCATTCATTCAATGAAGCAAACTGCACTTATCCATTCAGTAAAACACGTTGCACGTGTAATCGAAACAGTATGGTTTCTGCCAATCGTGGAATGTCATGAGCTTAAACCATTTATTCAGTGAAACAAACTACACACATTCATTCAATGAAATAAATGTTTCGTGTGAATTCAAAGTGTAGACATCTCTCATTCATTCAATTTGTCAAGCTTAACTCATTCTTTCAATCAAGCAAACTTTCAGTGTTCACTTCAAGCTTCTATCATTCATTCCTTGCCACGAGTTGAACGCATTCACTCAATGAAACAAACTGCACAATTTCACTTCAAGCTTATATAATTCATTCCTTGCCACGAGTTTAAAGCATTCACTCAATGAAACAAACTGCACACATTCATTCTTTGAAACAGACTGCACGTATTTATACAATGACTAGAGCTTTTTTCATTCATTCAATACGTCTAGCTAAACTCATTCATTCGAAGAAACAAACTGCACCTCCTAAATTGAATTAGTAGAGATTCTATCATTTATTCAATGTCACGAGCGTTACGCTTGAATCAAAGAAGAAACCTGCATTCATTCCGTTATTGAATCAAACTTCAATTCCAGATGCAATGAATCAACCTTTACTGTTTGATACAATGAAAGAAACTATTCTTTTATTTTCTCAATCAAACTGCGTTCATTAAGTCAATGAATCAAACTGCGTTCATTCATTCATTGAATAATCCTTCAATCATTGATTCAATGAAAAAAACTTAATTCATTCATTTAGTAGAGCTAACTGCATTCTTTCATTCAATGAAGCAAACTGCACTTATCCATTCAGTAAAACACGTGTAATCGAAACAGTATGGGTTCTGCCAATCGTAGAATGCCATGAGCTTAAAGCATTTATTCAGTGAAACAAACTGCACACATTCATTCTTTGAAACACACTGCACGTATTTATACAATGCTAGAGCTTTTTTTCATTCATTCAATACGTCTAGCTTAACTCATTCATTCGATCAAACAAACTGCACCTGCTAAATGGAATTAGTAGAGCTTCTATCATTTATTCAATGTCTCGAGCTTTACGCTTTCAATCAATGAAAAAAGCTGCATTCATTCCGTTATTGAATCAAACTTCAATTCCAGATGCAATGAATCAACCGTTTCTCTTGGATACAATGAAAGAAACTATTCTTTTATTTATCAATCAAACTGCGTTCATCCATTCATTGAATAATCCTTCAATCATTGATTCAATGAAACAAACTTAATTCATTCATTTAGTGAATCTAACTGCATTCATTCCTTCAATGAAGCAGAATGCACTTATCCATTCAGCAAAACACGCTGCACGTGTAATCGAAACAGTATGGTTTCTGCCAATCGTGGAATGCCATGAGATTAAAGCATTTATTCAATGAAACAAACTACACACATTCATTCAATTAAAGAAATGTTACGCATGATTTTAAAGAATAGACATCACTCATTCATTCAATGTGTCAATTTGAACTCATTCTTTCAATCAAGCAAACTTTCAGTTTTCACTTCAAGCTTCTATCATTCATTCCTTGCCACGAGTTGAACGCATTCTCTCAATGAAACAAACTGCATTCATTCCGTTGTTGAATCAAACTTCAATTCCAGATGCAATGAATCAACCGTTACTCTTTGAATCAATGAAATATACTATTCTTTTATTTTGTCAATCACACTGCGTTCATTAATTCAATGATTCAAACTGCGTTCATTCATTCATTGAATAATCCTTCAATCAAACAAACTTAATTCATTCATTTAGTGGATCTAACTGCGTTCACTAATTCAATGAAGCAAACTGCACTTATCCATTCAGTAAAACACGTGTAATCGAAACAGTATGGGTTCTGCCAATCGTGGAATGCCATGAGCTTAAAGCATTTATTCAGTGAAAAAAACTGAACAAATTCATTGCGCAAACACACTGCACGTATTTATACAATGACTCGAGCTTTTTTTCATTCATTCAATACGTCTAGCTTAACTCATTCATTCGATCAAACAAACTGCACCTGCTAAATGGAATTAGTAGAGCTTCTATCATTTATTCAATGTCTCGAGCTTTACGCTTTCAATCAATGAAAAAAGCTGCATTCATTCCGTTATTGAATCAAACTTCAATTCCAGATGCAATGAATCAACCGTTTCTCTTTGATACAATGAAAGAAACTATTCTTTTATATTCTCAATCTAACTGCGTTCATTAATTCAATGAATCAAACTGCGTTCATTAATTCATTGAATAATCCTTCAATCATTGATTCAATGAAACAAACTTAATTCATTCATTTACTAGATCTAACTGCATGCATTCATTCAATGAAGCAAACTGCACTTATCCATTCAGTAAAACACGTTGCACGTGTAATCGAAACAGTATGGTTTCTGCCAATCGTGGAATGTCATGAGCTTAAAGCATTTATTCAGTGAAACAAACTTCACACATTCATTCAATGAAATAAATGTTTCGTGTGAATTCAAAGTGTAGACATCTCTCATTCATTCAATTTGTCAAGCTTAACTCATTCTTTCAATCAAGCAAACTTTCAGTGTTCACTTCAAGCTTCTATCATTCATTCCTTGCCACGAGTTTAACTCATTCACTCAATGAAACAAACTGCACAATTTCACTTCAAGCTTATATAATTCATTCCTTGCCATGAGTTTAAAGCATTCACTCAATGAAACAAACTGCACACATTCATTCTTTGAAACAGACTGCACGTATTTATACAATGACTAGAGCTTTTTTCATTCATTCAATACGTCTAGCTAAACTCATTCATTCGAAGAAACAAACTGCACCTCCTAAATTGAATTAGGAGAGATTCTATCATTTATTCAATGTCACGAGCTTTACGCTTGAATCAAAGAAGAAACCTGCATTCATTCCGTTATTGAATCAAACTTCAATTCCAGATGCAATGAATCAACCTTTACTCTTTGATACAATGAAAGAAACTATTCTTTTATTTTCTCAATCAAACTGCGTTCATTAATTCAATGAATCAAACTGCGTTCATTCATTCATTGAATAATCCTTCAATCATTGATTCAATGAAACAAACTTAATTCATTCATTTAGTAGAGCTAACTGCATTCTTTCATTCAATGAAGCAAACTACACTTATCCATTCAGTAAAACACGTGTAAACGAAACAGTATGGGTTCTGCCAATCGTGGAATGCCATGAGCTTAAAGCATTTATTCAGTGAAACAAACTGCACACATTCATTCTTTGAAACACACTGCACGTATTTATACAATGACTAGAGCTTTTTTTGATTCATTCAATACGTCTAGCTTAACTCATTCATTCGATCAAACAAACTGCACCTGCTAAATGGAATTAGTAGAGCTTCTATCATTTATTCAATGTCTCGAGCTTTACGCTTTCAATCAATGAAAAAAGCTGCATTCATTCCGTTATTGAATCAAACTTCAATTCCAGATGCAATGAATCAACCGTTTCTCTTTGATACAATGAAAGAAACTATTCTTTTATTTTCTCAATCAAACTGCGTTCATTCATTCATTGAATAATCCTTCAATCATTGATTCAATGAAACAAACTTAATTCATTCATTTAGTGAATCTAACTGAATTCATTCCTTCAATGAAGCAGACTGCACTTATCCATTCAGCAAAACACGCTGCACGTGTAATCGAAACAGTATGGTTTCTGCCAATCGTGGAATGCCATGAGATTAAAGCATTTATTCAATGAAACAAACTACACACATTCATTCAATTAAATAAATGTTACGCATGATTTCAAAGAATAGACATCACTCATTCATTCAATGTGTCAATTTGAACTCATTCTTTCAATCAAGCAAACTTTCAGTGTTCACTTCAAACTTCTATCATTCATTCCTTGCGACGAGTTGAACGCATTCACTCAATGAAACAAACTGCATTCATTCCGTTGTTGAATCAAACTTCAATTCCAGATGCAATGAATCAACCGTTACTCTTTGACTCAATGAAATATACTATTCTTTTATTTTGTCAATCACACTGCGTTCATTAATTCAATGATTCAAATTGCGTTCATTCATTCATTGAATAATCCTTCAATCAAACAAACTTAATTCATTCATTTAGTGGATCTAACTGCGTTCATTAATTCAATGAAGCAAACTGCACTTATCCATTCAGTAAAACACGTGTAATCGAAACAGTATGGGTTCTGCCAATCGTGGAATGCCATGAGCTTAAAGCATTTATTCAGTGAAAAAAACTGAACAAATTCATTGCACAAACACACTGCACGTATTTATACAATGACAAGAGCTTTTTTCCATTCATTCAATACGTCTAGCTTAACTCATTCATTCAATCAAACAAACTGTACCTGCTAAATGGAATTAGTAGAGCTTCTATCATTTATTCAATGTCTCGAGCTTTACGCTTTCAATCAATGAAAACAACTGCATTCATTCCGTTATTGAATCAAACTTCAATTCCAGATGCAATGAATCAACCGTTACTCTTTGATACAATGAAAGAAACTATTATTTTATATTCTCAATCTAACTGCGTTCATTAATTCAATAAATCAAACTGCGTTCATTCATTTATTGGATAATCCTTCAATCATTGATTCAATGAAACAAACTTAATTCATTCATTTAGTAGATCTAACTGCATGCATTCATTCAATGAAGCAAACTGCACTTATCCATTCAGTAAAACACGTTGCACGTGTAATCGAAAAAGTATGGTTTCTGCCAATCGTGGAATGCCATGAGCTTAAAGCTTTATTCAGTGAAACAAACTACACACATTCATTCAATTAAATAAATGTTTCGTGTGAATTCAAAGTGTAGACATCTCTCATTCATTCAATTTGTCAAGCTTAACTCATTCTTTCAATCAAGCAAACTTTCAGTGTTCACTTCAAGCTTCTATCATTCATTCCTTGCCACGAGTTTAACGCATTCACTCAATGAAATAAACTGCACACATTCACTTCAAGCTTATATCATTCATTCCTTGCCACGAGTTTAAAGCATTCACTCAATGAAACAAACTGCACACATTCATTCTTTGAAACAGACTGCACGTATTTATACAATGACTAGAGCTTTTTTCATTCATTCAATACGTCTAGCTTAACTCATTCATTCGAAGAAACAAACTGCACCTCCTAAATTGAATTAGTAGAGATTCTATCATTTATTCAATGTCAGGAGCTTTACGCTTGAATCAAAGAAGAAACCTGCATTCATTCCGTTATTGAATCAAACTTCAATTCCAGATGCAATGAATCAACCTTTACTCTTTGATACAATGAAAGAAACTATTCTTTTATTTTCTCAATCAAACTGCGTTCATTAATTCAATGAATCAAACTGCGTTCATTCATTCATTGAATAATCCTTCAATCATTGATTCAATGAAACAAACTTAATTCATTCATTTAGTAGAGCTAACTGCATTCTTTCATTCAATGAAGCAAACTGCACTTATCCATTCAGTAAAACATGTGTAATCGAAACAGTATGGGTTCTGCCAATCGAGGAATGCCATGAGCTTAAAGCATTTATTCAGTGAAACAAACTGCACACATTCATTCTTTGAAACACACTGCACGTATTTATACAATGACTCGAGCTTTTTTTCATTCATTCAATACGTCTAGCTTAACTCATTCATTCGATCAAACAAACTTTACCTGATAAATGGAATTAGGAGAGCTTCAGTCATTTATTCAATGTCTCGAGCTTTACGCTTTCAATCAATGAAAAACACTGCATTCATTCCGTTATTGAATCAAACTTCAATTCCAGATGCAATGAAACAACCGTTTCTCTTTGATACAATGAAAGAAACTATTCTTTTATTTTCTCAATCAAACTGCGTTCATTCATTCATTGAATAATCCTTCAATCATTGATTCAATGAAACAAACTTAATTCATTCATTTAGTGAATCTAACTGCATTCATTCCTTCAATGAAGCAGACTGCACTTATCCATTCAGCTAAACACGCTGCACGTGTAATCGAAACAGTATGGTTTCTGCCAATCGTGGAATGCCATGAGATTAAAGCATTTATTCAATGAAACAAACTACACACATTCATTCAATTAAATAAATGTTACGCATGATTTCAAAGAATAGACATCACTCATTCATTCAATGTGTCAATTTGAACTCATTCTTTCAATCAAGCAAACTTTCAGTGTTCACTTCAAGCTTCCTTGCCACGAGTTGAACGCATTCATTCAATGAAACAAACTGCATTCATTCCGTTGTTGAATCAAACTTCAATTCCAGATGCAATGAATCAACCGTTACTCTTTGACTCAATGAAATATACTATTCTTTTATTTTGTCAATCACACTGCGTTCATTAATTCAATGATTCAAACTGCGTTCATTCATTCATTGAATAATCCTTCAATCAAACAAACTTAATTCATCCATTTAGTGGATCTAACTGCGTTCATTAATTCAATGAAGCAAACTGCACTTATCCATTCAGTAAAACACGTGTAATCGAAACAGTATGGGTTCTGCCAATCGTGGAATGCCATGAGCTTAAAGCATTTATTCAGTGAAAAAAACTGCACAAATTCATTGCACAAACACACTGCACGTATTTATACAATGACAAGAGCTTTTTTTCATTCATTCAATACGTCTAGCTTAACTCATTCATTCAATCAAACAAACTGAACCTGCTAAATGGAATTAGTAGAGCTTCTATCATTTATTCAATGTCTCGAGCTTTACGCTTTCAATCAATGAAAACAACTGCATTCATTCCGTTATTAAATCAAACTTCAATTCCAGATGCAATGAATCAACCGTTACTCTTTGATACAATGAAAGAAACTATTATTTTATATTCTCAATCTAACTGCGTTCATTAATTCAATGAATCAAACTGCGTTCATTCATTCATTGAATAATCCTTCAATCATTGATTCAATGAAACAAACTTAATTCATTCATTTAGTGAATCTAACTGCATTCATTCCTTCAATGAAGCAGACTGCACTTATCCATTCAGCAAAACACGCTGCACGTGTAAAAGAAACAGTATGGTTTCTGCCAATCGTGGAATGCCATGAGCTTAAAGCATTTATTCACTGAAACAAACTACACACATTCATTCAATGAAATAAATGTTTCTTGTGAATTCAAAGAGTAGACATCTCTCATTCATTCAATTTGTCAAGCTTAACTCATTCTTTCAATCATGCAAACTTTCAGTGTTCACTTCAAGCTTCTATCATTCATTCCTTGCCACGAGTTTAACGCATTCACTCAATGAAATAAACTGCACACATTCACTTCAAGCTTATATCATTCATTCCTTGCCACGAGTTTAAAGCATTCACTCAATGAAACAAACTGCACACATTCATTCTTTGAAACAGACTGCACGTATTTATACAATGACTAGAGCTTTTTTCATTCATTCAATACGTCTAGCTTAACTCATTCATTCGAAGAAACAAACTGCACCTCCTAAATTGAATTAGTAGAGATTCTATCATTTATTCAATGTCACGAGCTTTACGCTTGAATCAAAGAAGAAACCTGCATTCATTCCGTTATTGAATCAAACTTCAATTCCAGATGCAATGAATCAACCTTTACTCTTTGATACAATGAAAGAAACTATTCTTTTATTTTCTCAATCAAACTGCGTTCATTAATTCAATGAATCAAACTGCGTTCATTCATTCATTGAATAATCCTTCAATCATTGATTCAATGAAACAAACTTAATTCATTCATTTAGTAGAGCTAACTGCATTCTTTCATTCAATGAAGCAAACTGCACTTATCCATTCAGTAAAACACGTGTAATCGAAACAGTATGGGTTCTGCCAATCGTGGAATGCCATGAGCTTAAAGCATTTATTCAGTGAAACAAACTGCACACATTCATTCTTTGAAACACACTACACGTATTTATACAATGACTCGAGCTTTTTTTCATTCATTCAATACGTCTAGCTTAACTCATTCATTCGATCAATCAAACTGCACCTGCGAAATGGAATTAGTAGAGCTTCTATCATTTATTCAATGTCTCGAGCTTTACGCTTTCAATCAATGAAAAAAGCTGCATTCATTCCGTCATTGAATCAAACTTCAATTCCAGATGCAATGAATCAACCGTTTCTCTTTGATACAATGAAAGAAACTATTCTTTTATTTTCTCAATCGAACTGCGTTCAATCATTCATTGATTAATCCTTCAATCATTGATTCAATGAAACAAACTTACTTCAATCATTTAGTGTATCTAACTGCATTCCTTCCTTCAATGAAGCAGACTGCACTTATCCATTCAGCAAAACACGCTGAACGTGTAATCGAAACTGTATGGTTTCTGCCAATCGTGGAATGCCATGAGATTAAAGCATTTATTCAATGAAACAAACTACACACATTCATTCAATTAAATAAATGTTACGCATGATTTCAAAGAATAGACATCACTCATTCATTCAATGTGTCAATTTGAACTCATTCTTTCAATCAAGCAAACTTTCAGTGTTCACTTCAAGCTTCTATCATTCATTCCTTGCCACGAGTTGAACGCATTCACTCAATGAAACAAACTGCATTCATTCCGTTGTTGAATCAAACTTCAATTCCAGATGCAATGAATCAACCGTTACTCTTTGACTCAATGAAATATACTATTCTTTTATTTTGTCAATCACACTGCGTTCATTAATTCAATGATTCAAACTTCGTTCATTCATTCATTGAATAATCCTTCAATCAAACAAACTTAATTCATTCATTTAGTGGATCTAACTGCGTTCATTAATTCAATGAAGCAAAAACTGCACTTATCCATTCAGTAAAACACGTGTAATCGAAACAGTATGGGTTCTGCCAATCGTGGAATGCCATGAGCTTAAAGCATGTATTCAGTGAAAAAAACTGCACAAATTCATTGCACAAACACACTGCACGTATTTATACAATGACAAGAGCTTTTTTTCATTCATTCAATACGTCTAGCTTAACTCATTCATTCAATCAAACAAACTGTACCTGCTAAATGGAATTAGTAGAGCTTCTATCATTTATTCAATGTATCGAGCTTTACGCTTTCAATCAATGAAAACAACTGCATTCATTCCGTTATTGAATCAAACTTCAATTCCAGATGCAATGGAATCAACCGTTACTCTTTGATACAAGGAAAGAAACTATTATTTTATATTCTCAATCTAACTGCGTTCATTAATTCAATGAATCAAACTGCGTTCATTCATTCATTGAATAATCCTTCAATCATTGATTCAATGAAACAAACTTAATTCATTCATTTACTAGATCTAACTGCATGCATTCATTCAATGAAGCAAACTGCACTTATCCATTCAGTAAAACACATTGCACGTGTAATCGAAAAAGTATGGTTTCTGCCAATCGTGGAATGCCATGAGCTTAAAGCATTTATTCACCGAAACAAACTACACACATTCATTCAATGAAATAAATGTTTCGTGTGAATTCAAAGTGTAGACATCTCTCATTCATTCAATTTGTCAAGCTTAACTCATTCTTTCAATCAAGCAAACTTTCAGTGTTCACTTCAAGCTTCTATCATTCATTCCTTGCCAGGAGTTTAACGCATTCACTCAATGAAATAAACTGCACACATTCACTTCAAGCTTATATCATTCATTCCTTGCCACGAGTTTAAAGCATTCCCTCAATGAAACAAACTGCACACATTCATTCTTTGAAACAGACTGCACGTATTTATACAATGACTAGAGCTTTTTTCATTCATTCAATACGTCTAGCTTAACTCATTCATTCGAAGAAACAAACTGCACCTCCTAAATTGAATTAGTAGAGATTCTATCATTCATTCAATGTCACGAGCTTTACGCTTGAATCAAAGAAGAAACCTGCATTCATTCCGTTGTTGAATCAAACGTCAATTCCAGATGCAATGAATCAACCTTTACTCTTTGATACAATGAAAGAAACTATTCTTTTATTTTCTCAATCAAACTGCGTTCATTAATTCAATGAATCAAACTGCGTTCATTCATTCATTGAATAATCCTTCAATCAAACAAACTTAATTCATTCATTTAGTGGATCTAACTGCGTTCATTAATTCAATGAAGCAAACTGCACTTATCCATTCAGTAAAACACGTGTAATCGAAACAGTATGGGTTCTGCCAATCGTGGAATGCCATGAGCTTAAAGCATTTATTCAGTGAAAAAAACTGAACAAATTCATTGCACAAACACACTGCACGTATTTATACAATGACAAGAGCTTTTTTTCATTCATTCAATACGACTAGCTTAACTCATTCATTCAATCAAACAAACTGTACCTGCTAAATGGAATTAGTAGAGCTTCTATCATTTATTCAATGTCTCGAGCTTTACGCTTTCAATCAATGAAAACAACTGCATTCATTCCGTTATTGAATCAAACTTCAATTCCAGATGCAATGAATCAACCGTTACTCTTTGATACAATGAAAGAAACTATTATTTTATATTCTCAATCTAACTGCGTTCATTAATTCAATGAATCAAACTGCGTTCATTCATTCATTGAATAATCCTTCAATCATTGATTCAATGAAACAAACTTAATTCATTCATTTAGTAGATCTCACTGCATGCATTCATTCAATGAAGCAAACTGCACTTATCCATTCAGTAAAACACCTTGCACGTGTAATCGAAAAAGTATGGTTTCTGCCAATCGTGGAATGCTTAAAGCATTTATTCCGTGAAACAAACTACACACATTCATTCAATTAAATAAATGTTTCGTGTGAATTCAAAGTGTAGACATCTCTCATTCATTCAATTTGTCAAGCTTAACTCATTCTTTCAATCAAGCAAACTTTCAGTGTTCACTTCAAGCTTCTATCATTCATTCCTTGCCACGAGTTTAACGCATTCACTCAATGAAATAAACTGCACACATTCACTTCAAGCTTATATAATTCATTCCTTGCCACGAGTTTAAAGCATTCACTCAATGAAACAATCTGCACACATTCATTCTTTGAAACAGACTGCACGTATTTATACAATGACTAGAGCTTTTTTCATTCATTCAATACGTCTAGCTTAACTCATTCATTCGAAGAAACAAACTGCACCTCCTAAATTGAATTAGTAGAGATTCTATCATTTATTCAATGTCACGAGCTTTACGCTTGAATCAAAGAAGAAACCTGCATTCATTCCGTTGTTGAATCAAACGTCAATTCCAGATGCAATGAATCAACCTTTACTCTTTGATACAATGAAAGAAACTATTCTTTTATTTTCTCAATCAAACTGCGTTCATTAATTCAATGAATCAAACTGCGTTCATTCATTCATTGAATAATCCTTCAATCATTGATTCAATGAAACAAACTTAATTCATTCATTTAGTAGAGCTAACTGCATTCTTTCATTCAATGAAGCAAACTGCACTTATCCATTCAGTAAAACACGTGTAATCGAAACAGTATGGGTTCTGCCAATCGTGGAATGCCATGAGCTTAAAGCATTTATTCAGTGAAACAAACTGCACACATTCATTCTTTGAAACACACTGCACGTATTTATACAATGACTCGAGCTTTTTTTCATTCATTCAATACGTCTAGCTTAACTCATTCATTCGATCAAACAAACTGCACCTGCTAAATGGAATTAGTAGAGCTTCTATCATTTATTCAATGTCTCGAGCTTTACGCTTTCAATCAATGAAAAAAGCTGCATTCATTCCGTTATTGAATCAAACTTCAATTCCAGATGCAATGAATCAACCGTTTCTCTTTGATACAATGAAAGAAACTATTCTTTTATTTTCTAATCAAACTGCGTTCATTCATTCATTGAATAATCCTTCAATCATTGATTCAATGAAACAAACTTAATTCAATCATTTAGTGAATCTAACTGCATTCATTCCTTCAATGAAGCAGACTGCACTTATCCATTCAGCAAAACACGCTGCACGTGTAATCGAAACAGTATGGTTTCTGCCAATCGTGGAATGCCATGAGATTAAAGCATTTATTCAATGAAACAAACTACACACATTCATTCAATTAAAGAAATGTTACGCATGATTTCAAAGAATAGACATCACTCATTCATTCAATGTGTCAATTTGAACTCATTCTTTCAATCAAGCAAACTTTCAGTGTTCACTTCAAGCTTCTATCATTCATGCCTTGCCACGAGTTGTACGCATTCACTCAATGAAACAAACTGCACACATTCATTCTTTGAAACAGACTGCACGTATTTATACAATGACTAGAGCTTTTTTCATTCATTCAATACGTCTAGCTTAACTCATTCATTCGAAGAAACAAACTGCACCTCCTAAATTGAATTAGTAGAGATTCTATCATTTATTCAATGTCACGAGCTTTACGCTTGAATCAAAGAAGAAACCTGCATTCATTCCGTTATTGAATCAAACTTCAATTCCAGATGCAATGAATCAACCTTTACTCTTTGATACAATGAAAGAAACTATTCTTCTATTTTCTCAATCAAACTGCGTTCATTAATTCAATGGATCAAACTGCGTTCATTCATTCATTGAATAATCCTTCAATCATTGATTCAATGAAACAAACTTAATTCATTCATTTAGTAGAGCTAACTGCATTCTTTCATTCAATGAAGCAAACTGCACTTATCCATTCAGTAAAACACGTGTAATCGAAACAGTATGGGTTCTGCCAATCGTGGAATGCCATGAGCTTAAAGCATTTATTCAGTGAAACAAACTGCACACATTCATTCTTTGAAACACACTGCACGTATTTATACAATGACTCGAGCTTTTTTTCATTCATTCAATACGTCTAGCTTAGCTCATTCATTCGATCAAACAAACTGCACCTGCTAAATGGAATTAGTAGAGCTTCTATCATTTATTCAATGTCTCGAGCTTTACGCTTTCAATCAATGAAAAAAGCTGCATTCATTCCGTTATTGAATCAAACTTCAATTCCAGATGCAATGAATCAACCGTTTCTCTTTGATACAATGAAAGAAACTATTCTTTTATTTTCTCAATCAAACTGCGTTCAATCATTCATTGAATAATCCTTCAATCATTGATTCAATGAAACAAACTTAATTCATTCATTTAGTGAATCTAACTGCATTCATTCCTTCAATGAAGCAGACTGCACTTATCCATTCAGCAAAACACGCTGCACGTGTAATCGAAACAGTATGGTTTCTGCCAATCGTGGAATGCCATGAGATTAAAGCATTTATTCAATGAAACAAACTACACACATTCATTCAATTAAAGAAATGTTACGCATGATTTCAAAGAATAGACATCACTCATTCATTCAATGTGTCAATTTGAACTCATTCTTTCAATCAAGCAAACTTTCAGTGATCACTTCAAGTTTCTGTCATTCATTCCTTGCCACTGGTTGAACGCATTCACTCAATGAAACAAACTGCATTCATTCCGTTGTTGAATCAAACTTCAATTCCAGATGCAACGAATCAACCGTTACTCTTTGACTCAATGAAATATACTATTCTTTTATTTTGTCAATCACACTGCGTTCATTAATTCAATGATTCAAACTGCGTTCATTCATTCATTGAATAATCCTTCAATCAAACAAACTTAATTCATTCATTTAGTGGATCTAACTGCGTTCATTAATTCAATGAAGCAAACTGCACTTATCCATTCAGTAAAACACGTGTAATCGAAACAGTATGGGTTCTGCCAATCGTGGAATGCCATGAGCTTAAAGCATTTATTCAGTTAAAAAAACTGCACAAATTCATTGCACAAACACACTGCACGTATTTATACAATGACAAGAGCTTTTTTTCATTCATTCAATACGTCTAGCTTAACTCATTCATTCAATCAAACAAACTGTACCTGCTAAATGGAATTAGTAGAGCTTCTATCATTTATTCAATGTCTCGAGCTTTACGCTTTCATCAATGAAAACAACTTCATTCATTCCGTTATTGAATCAAACTTCAATTCCAGATGCAATGAATCAACCGTTACTCTTTGATACAATGAAAGAAACTATTATTTTATATTCTCAATCTAACTGCGTTCATTAATTCAATGAATCAAACTGCGTTCATTCATTCATTGAATAATCGTTCAATCATTGATTCAATGAAACAAACTTAATTCATTCATTTACTAGATCTAACTGCATGCTTTCATTCAATGAAGCAAACTGCACTTATCCATTCAGTAAAACACGTTGCACGTGTAATCGAAAAAGTATGGTTTCTGCCAATCGTGGAATGCCATGAGCTTAAAGCATTTATTCAGTGAAACAAACTACACACATTCATTCAATGAAATAAATGTTTCGTGTGAATTCAAAGTGTAGACATCTCTCATTCATTCAATTTGTCAAGCTTAACTCATTCTTTCAATCAAGCAAACTTTCAGTGTTCACTTCAAGCTTCTATCATTCATTCCTTGCCACGAGTTTAACGCATTCACTCAATAAAATAAACTGCACACATTCACTTCAAGCTTATATCATTCATTCCTTGCCACGAGTTTAAAGCATTCACTCAATGAAACAAACTGCACACATTCATTCTTTGAAACAGACTGCACGTATTTATACAATGACTAGAGCTTTTTTCATTCATTCAATACGTCTAGCTTAACTCATTCATTCGAAGAAACAAACTGCACCTCCTAAATTGAATTAGTAGAGATTCTATCATTTATTCAATGTCACGAGCTTTACGCTTGAATCAAAGAAGAAACCTGCATTCATTCCGTTATTGAATCAAACTTCAATTCCAGATGCAATGAATCAACCTTTACTCTTTGATACAATGAAAGAAACTATTCTTTTATTTTCTCAATCAAACTGCGTTCATTAATTCAATGAATCAAACTGCGTTCATTCATTCATTGAATAATCCTTCAATCATTGATTCAATGAAACAAACTTAATTCATTCATTTAGTAGAGCTAACTGCATTCTTTCATTCAATGAAGCAAACTACACTTATCCATTCAGTAAAACACGTGTAAACGAAACAGTATGGGTTCTGCCAATCGTGGAATGCCATGAGCTTAAAGCATTTATTCAGTGAAACAAACTGCACATATTCATTCTTTGAAACACACTGCACGTATTTATACAATGACTAGAGCTTTTTTTCATTCATTCAATACGTCTAGCTTAACTCATTCATTCGATCAAACAAACTGCACCTGCTAAATGGAATTAGTAGAGCTTCTAATATTTATTCAATGTCTCGAGCTGTACGCTTTCAATCAATGAAAAAAGCTGCATTCATTCCGTTATTGAATCAAACTTCAATTCCAGATGCAATGAATCAACCGTTTCTCTTTGATACAATGAAAGAAACTATTCTTTTATTTTCTCAATCAAACTGCGTTCATTCATTCATTGAATAATCCTTCAATCATTGATTCAATGAAATAAACTTAATTCATTCATTTAGTGAATCTAACTGCATTCATTCCTTCAATGAAGCAGACTGCACTTATCCATTCAGCAAAACACGCTGCACGTGTAATCGAAACAGTATGGTTTCTGCTAATCGTGGAATGCCATGAGATTAAAGCATTTATTCAATGAAACAAACTACACACATTCATTCAATTAAATAAATGTTACGCATGATTTCAAAGAATAGACATCACTCATTCATTCAATGTGTCAATTTGAACTCATTCTTTCAATCAAGCAAACTTTCAGTGTTCACTTCAAGCTTCTATCATTCATTCCTTGCCACGAGTTGAACGCATTCACTCAATGAAACAAACTGCATTCATTCCGTTGTTGAATCAAACTTCAATTCCAGATGCAATGAATCAACCGTTACTCTTTGACTCAATGAAATATACTATTCTTTTATTTTGTCAATCACACTGCGTTCATTAATTCAATGATTCAAACTGCGTTCATTCATTCATTGAATAATCCTTCAATCAAACAAACTTAATTCATTCATTTAGTGGATCTAACTGCGTTCATTAATTCAATGAAGCAAACTGCACTTATCCATTCAGTAAAACACGTGTAATCGAAACAGTATGGGTTCTGCTAATCGTGGAATGCCATGAGCTTAAAGCATTTATTCAGTGAAAAAAACTGAACAAATTCATTGCACAAACACACTGCACGTATTTATACAATGACTCGAGCTTTTTTTCATTCATTCAATACGTCTAGCTTAACTCATTCATTCAATCAAACAAACTGTACCTGCTAAATGGAATTAGTAGAGCTTCTATCATTTATTCAATGTCTCGAGCTTTACGCTTTCAATCAATGAAAACAACTGCATTCATTCCGTTATTGAATCAAACTTAAATTCCAGATGCAATGAATCAACCGTTACTCTTTGATACAATGAAAGAAACTATTATTTTATATTCTCAATCAAACTGCGTTCATTAATTCAATAAATCAAACTGCGTTCATTCATTTATTGAATAATCCTTCAATCATTGATTCAATGAAACAAACTTAATTCATTCATTTAGTAGATCTAACTGCATGCATTCATTCAATGAAGCAAACTGCACTTATCCATTCAGTAAAACACGCTGCACGTGTAATCGAAACAGTATGGTTTCTGCCAATCGTGGAATGCCATGAGCTTAAAGCATTTATTCAGTGAAACAAACTACACACATTCATTCAATGAAATCAATGTTTCGTGTGAATTCAAAGTGTAGACATCTCTCATTCATTCAATTTGTCAAGCTTAACTCATTCTTTCAATCATGCAAACTTTCAGTGTTCACTTCAAGCTTCTATCATTCATTCCTTGCCACGAGTTTAACGCATTCACTCAATGAAATAAACTGCACACATTCACTTCAAGCTTATATCATTCATTCCTTGCCACGAGTTTAAAGCATTCACTCAATGAAACAAACTACACACATTCATTCTTTGAAACAGACTGCACGTATTTATACAATGACTAGAGCTTTTTTCATTCATTCAATACGTCTAGCTTAACTCATTCATTCGAAGAAACAAACTGCACCTCCTAAATTGAATTAGTAGAGATTCTAACATTTATTCAATGTCACGAGCTTTACGCTTGAATCAAAGAAGAAACCTGCATTCATTCCGTTATTGAATCAAACTTCAATCTCTTTGATACAATGAAAGAAACTATTCTTTTATTTTCTTAATCAAACTGCGTTCATTAATTCAATGAATCAAACTGCGTTCATTCATTCATTGAATAATCTTTCAATCATTGATTCAATGAAACAAACTTAATTCATTCATTTAGTAGAGCTAACTGCATTCTTTCATTCAATGAAGCAAACTGCACTTATCCATTCAGTAAAACACGTGTAATCGAAACAGTATGGGTTCTGCCAATCGTGGAATGCCATGAGCTTAAAGCATTTATTCAGTGAAACAAACTGCACACATTCATTCTTTGAAACACACTGCACGTATTGATACAATGACTCGAGCTTTTTTTCATTCATTCAATACGTCTAGCTTAACTCATTCATTCGATCAAACAAACTGCACCTGCGAAATGGAATTAGTAGAGCTTCTATCATTTATTCAATGTCTCGAGCTTTACGCTTTCAATCAATGAAAAAAGCTGCATTCATTCCGTCATTGAATCAAACTTCAATTCCAGATGCAATGAATCAACCGTTTCTCTTTGATACAATGAAAGAAACTATTCTTTTATTTTCTCAATCAAACTGCGTTCATTCATTCATTGAATAATCCTTCAATCATTGATTCAATGAAACAAACTTAATTCAATCATTTAGTGTATCTAACTGCATTCATTCCTTCATGAAGCAGACTGCACTTATCCATTCAGCAAAACACGCTGCACGTGTAATCGAAACAGTATGGTTTCTGCCAATCGTGGAATGCCATGAGATTAAAGCATTTATTCAATGAAACAAACTACACACATTCATTCAATTAAAGAAATGTTACGCATGATTTCAAAGAATAGACATCACTCATTCATTCAATGTGTCAATCTGAACTCATTCTTTCAATCAAGCAAACTTTCAGTGTTCACTTCAAGCTTCTATCATTCACGCCTTGCCACGAGTTTAAAGCATTCACTCAATGAAACAAACTGCACACATTCATTCTTTGAAACAGACTGCACGTATTTATACAATGACTAGAGCTTTTTTCATTCATTCAATACGTCTAGCTTAACTCATTCATTCGAAGAAACAAACTGCACCTCCTAAATTGAATTAGTAGAGATTCTTTCATTTATTCAATGTCACGAGCTTTACGCTTGAATCAAAGAAGAAACCTGCATTCATTCCGTTATTGAATCAAACTTCAATTCCAGATGCAATGAATCAACCGTTACTCTTTGATACAATGAAAGAAACTATTCTTTTATTTTCTCAATCAAACTGCGTTCATTAATTCAATGAATCAAACTGCGTTCATTCATTCATTGAATAATCCTTCAATCATTGATTCAATGAAACAAACTTAATTCATTCATTTAGTAGAGCTAACTGCATTCTTTCATTCAATGAAGCAAACTGCACTTATCCATTCAGTAAAACACGTGTAATCGAAACAGTATGGGTTCTGCCAATCGTGGAATGCCATGAGCTTAAAGCATTTATTCAGTGAAACTAACTGCACACATTCATTCTTTGAAACACACTGCACGTATTTATACAATGACAAGAGCTTTTTTTCATTCATTCAATACGTCTAGCTTAACTCATTCATTCGATCAAACAAACTGCACCTGCTAAATGGAATTAGTAGAGCTTCTATCATTTATTCAATGTCTCGAGCTTTACGCTTTCAATCAATGAAAAAAGCTGCATTCATTCCGTTATTGAATCAAACTTCAATTCCAGATGCAATGAATCAACCGTTTCTCTTTGATACAATGAAAGAAACTATTCTTTTATTTTCTCAATCAAACTGCGTTCATTCATTCATTGAATAATCCTTCAATCATTGATTCAATGAAACAAACTTAATTCATTCATTTAGTGAATCTAACTGCATTCATTCCTTCAATGAAGCAGACTGCACTTTTCCATTCAGCAAAACACGCTGCACGTGTAATCGAAACAGTATGGTTTCTGCCAATCGTGGAATGCCATGAGATTAAAGCATTTATTCAATGAAACAAACTACACACATTCATTCAATTAAAGAAATGTTACGCATGATTTCAAAGAATAGACATCACTCATTCATTCAATGTGTCAATTTGAACTCATTCTTTCAATCAAGCAAACTTTCAGTGTTCACTTCAAGCTTCTATCATTCATTCCTTGCCACGAGTTGAACGCATTCACTCAATGAAACAAACTGCATTCATTCCGTTGTTGAATCAAACTTCAATTCCAGATGCAATGAATCAACCGTTACTCTTTGACTCAATGAAATATACTATTCTTTTATTTTGTCAATCACACTGCGTTCATTAATTCAATGATTCAAATTGCGTTCATTCATTCATTGAATAATCCTTCAATCAAACAAACTTAATTCATTCATTTAGTGGATCTAACTGCGTTCATTAATTCAATGAAGCAAACTGCACTTATCCATTCAGTAAAACACGTGTAATCGAAACAGTATGGGTTCTGCCAATCGTGGAATGCCATGAGCTTAAAGCATTTATTCAGTGAAAAAAACTGAACAAATTCATTGCACAAACACACTGCACGTATTTATACAATGACAAGAGCTTTTTTTCATTCATTCAATACGTCTAGCTTAACTCATTCATTCAATCAAACAAACTGTACCTGCTAAATGGAATTAGTAGAGCTTCTATCATTTATTCAATGTCTCGAGCTTTACGCTTTCAATCAATGAAAACAACTGCATTCATTCCGTTATTGAATCAAACTTCAATTCCAGATGCAATGAATCAACCGTTACTCTTTGATACAATGAAAGAAACTATTATTTTATATTCTCAATCTAACTGCGTTCATTAATTCAATGAATCAAACTGCGTTCATTCATTCATTGAATAATCCTTCAATCATTGATTCAATGAAACAAACTTAATTCATTCATTTAGTAGATCTAACTGCATGCATTCATTCAATGAAGCAAACTGCACTTATCCATTCAGTAAAACACGTTGCACGTGTAATCGAAAAAGTATGGTTTCTGCCAATCGTGGAATGCCATGAGCTTAAAGCATTTATTCAGTGAAACAAACTACACACATTCATTCAATGAAATAAATGTTTCGTGTGAATTCAAAGTGTAGACATCTCTCATTCATTCAATTTGTCAAGCTTAACTCATTCTTTCAATCAAGCAAACTTTCAGTGTTCACTTCAAGCTTCTATCATTCATTCCTTGCCACGAGTTTAACGCATTCACTCAATAAAATAAACTGCACACATTCACTTCAAGCTTATATCATTCATTTCTTGCCACGAGTTTAAAGCATTCACTCAATGAAACAAACTGCACACATTCATTCTTTGAAACAGACTGCACGTATTTATGCAATGACTAGAGCTTTTTTCATTCATTCAATACGTCTAGCTTAACTCATTCATTCGAAGAAACAAACTGCACCTCCTAAATTGAATTAGTAGAGATTCTATCATTTATTCAATCTCACGAGATTTACGCTTGAATCAAAGAAGAAACCTGCATTCATTCCGTTATTGAATCAAACTTCAATTCTAGATGCAATGAATCAACCTTTACTCTTTGATACAATGAAAGAAACTATTCTTTTCTTTTCTCAATCAAACTGCGTTCATTAATTCAATGAATCAAACTGCGTTCATTCATTCATTGAGTAATCCTTCAATCAAACAAACTTAATTCATTCATTTAGTGGATCTAACTGCGTTCATTAATTCAATGAAGCAAACTGCACTTATCCACTCAGTAAAACACGTGTAATCGAAACAGTATGGGTTCTGCCAATCGTGGAATGCCATGAGCTTAAAGCATTTATTCAGTGAAAAAAACTGAACAAATTCATTGCACAAACACACTGCACGTATTTATACAATGACAAGAGCTATTTTTCATTCATTCAATACGTCGAGCTTAACTCATTCATTCAATCAAACAAACTGTACCTGCTAAATGGAATTAGTAGAGCTTCTATCATTTATTCAATGTCTCGAGCTTTACGCTTTCAATCAATGAAAACAACTGCATTCATTCCGTTATTGAATCAAACTTCAATTCCAGATGCAATGGAATAAACCGTTACTCTTTGATACAATGAAAGAAACTATTATTTTATATTCTCAATCTAACTGCGTTCATTAATTCAATGAATGAAACTGCGTTCATTCATTCATTGAATAATCCTTCAATCATTGATTCAATGAAACAAACTTAATTCATTCATTTAGTAGATCTAACTGCATGCATTCATTCAATGAAGCAAACTGCACTTATCCATTCAGTAAAACACGTTGCACGTGTAATCGAAAAAGTATGGTTTCTGCCAATCGTGGAATGCCATGAGCTTAAAGCATTTATTCAGTGAAACAAACTACACACATTCATTCAATGAAATAAATGTTTCGTGTGAATTCAAAGTGTAGACATCTCTCATTCATTCAATTTGTCAAGCTTAACTCATTCTTTCAATCAAGCAAACTTTCAGTGTTCACTTCAAGCTTCTATCATTCATTCCTTGCCACGAGTTTAACGCATTCACTCAATGAAATAAACTGCACACATTCACTTCAAGCTTATATCATTCATTCCTTGCCACGAGTTTAAAGCATTCACTCAATGAAACAAACTGCACACATTCATTCTTTGAAACAGACTGCACGTATTTGTACAATGACTAGAGCTTTTTTCATCCATTCAATACGACTAGCTTAACTCATTCATTCGAAGAAACAAACTGCACCTCCTAAATTGAATTAGTAGAGATTCTATCATTTATTCAATGTCACGAGCTTTACGCTTGAATCAAAGAAGAAACCTGCATTCATTCCGTTATTGAATCAAACTTCAATTCCAGATGCAATGAATCAACCTTTACTCTTTGATACAATGAAAGAAACTATTCTTTTATTTTCTCAATCAAACTGCGTTCATTAATTCAATGAATCAAACTGCGTTCATTCATTCATTGAATAATCCTTCAATCATTGATTCAATGAAACAAACTTAATTCATTCATTTAGTAGAGCTAACTGCATTCTTTCATTCAATGAAGCAAACTACACTTATCCATTCAGTAAAACACGTGTAAACGAAACAGTATGGGTTCTGCCAATCGTGGAATGCCATGAGCTTAAAGCATTTATTCAGTGAAACAAACTGCACACATTCATTCTTTGAAACACACTGCACGTATTTATACAATGACTCGAGCTTTTTTTCATTCATTCAATACGTCTAGCTTAACTCATTCATTCGATCAAACAAACTGCACCTGCTAAATGGAATTAGTAGAGCTTCTAATATTTATTCAATGTCTCGAGCTTTACGCTTTCAATCAATGAAAAAAGCTGCATTCATTCCGTTATTGAATCAAACTTCAATTCCAGATGCAATGAATCAACCGTTTCTCTTTGATACAATGAAAGAAACTATTCTTTTATTTTCTCAATCAAACTGCGTTCATTCATTCATTGAATAATCCTTCAATCATTGATTCAATGAAACAAACTTAATTCAATCATTTAGTGAATCTAACTGCATTCATTCCTTCAATGAAGCAGACTGCACTTATCCATTCAGCAAAACACGCTGCACGTGTAATCGAAACAGTATGGTTTCTGCCAATCGTGGAATGCCATGAGATTAAAGCATTTATTCAATGAAACAAACTACACACATTCATTCAATTAAAGAAATGTTACGCATGATTTCAAAGAATAGACATCACTCATTCATTCAATGTGTCAATTTGAACTCATTCTTTCAATCAAGCAAACTTTCAGTGTTCACTTCAAACTTCTATCATTCATTCCTTGCCACGAGTTGAACGCATTCACTCAATGAAACAAACTGCATTCATTCCGTTGTTGAATCAAACTTCAATTCCAGATGCAATGAATCAACCGTTACTCTTTGACTCAATGAAATATACTATTCTTTTATTTTGTCAATCACACTGCGTTCATTAATTCAATGATTCAAACTGCGTTCATTCATTCATTGAATAATCCTTCAATCAAACAAACTTAATTCATTCATTTAGTGGATCTAACTGCGTTCATTAATTCAATGAAGCAAACTGCACTTATCCATTCAGTAAAACACGTGTAATCGAAACAGTATGGGTTCTGCCAATCGTGGAATGCCATGAGCTTAAAGCATTTATTCAGTTAAAAAAACTGCACAAATTCATTGCACAAACACACTGCACGTATTTATACAATGACAAGAGCTTTTTTTCATTCATTCAATACGTCTAGCTTAACTCATTCATTCAATCAAACAAACTGTACCTGCTCAATGGAATTAGTAGAGCTTCTATCATTTATTCAATGTCTAGAGCTTTACGCTTTCAATCAATGAAAACAACTGCATTCATTCCGTTATTGAATCAAACTTCAATTCCAGATGCAATGAATCAACCGTTACTCTTTGATACAATGAAAGAAACTATTATTTTATATTCTCAATCTAACTGCGTTCACTAATTCAATGAATCAAACTGCGTTCATTCATTTATTGAATAATCCTTCAATCATTGATTCAATGAAACAAACTTAATTCATTCATTTAGTAGATCTAACTGCATGCATTCATTCAATGAAGCAGACTGCACTTATCCATTCAGCAAAACACGCTGCACGTGTAATCGAAACAGTATGGTTTCTGCCAATCGTGGAATGCCATGAGCTTAAAGCATTTATTCACTGAAACAAACTACACACATTCATTCAATGAAATCAATGTTTCGTGTGAATTCAAAGTGTAGACATCTCTCATTCATTCAATTTGTCAAGCTTAACTCATTCTTTCAATCAAGCAAACTTTCAGTGTTCACTTCAAGCTTCTATCATTCATTCCTTGCCAGGAGTTTAACGCATTCACTCAATGAAATAAACTGCACACATTCACTTCAAGCTTGTATCATTCATTCCTTGCCACGAGTTTAAAGCATTCACTCAATGAAACAAACTGCACACATTCATTCTTTGAAACAGACTGCACGTATTTATACAATGACTAGAGCTTTTTTCATTCATTCAATACGTCTAGCTTAACTCATTCATTCGAAGAAACAAACTGCACCTCCTAAATTGAATTAGTAGAGATTCTAACATTTATTCAATGTCACGAGCTTTACGCTTGAATCAAAGAAGAAACCTGCATTCATTCCGTTATTGAATCAAACTTCAATTCCAGATGCAATGAATCAACCTTTACTCTTTGATACAATGAAAGAAACTATTCTTTTCTTTTCTCAATCAAACTGCGTTCATTAATTCAATGAATCAAACTGCGTTCATTCATTCATTGAATAATCCTTCAATCATTGATTCAATGAAACAAACTTAATTCATTCATTTAGTAGAGCTAACTGCATTCTTTCATTCAATGAAGCAAACTGCACTTATCCATTCAGTAAAACACGTGTAATCGAAACAGTATGGGTTCTGCCAATCGTGGAATGCCATGAGCTTAAAGCATTTATTCAGTGAAACAAACTGCACACATTCATTCTTTGAAACACACTGCACGTATTTATACAATGACTCGAGCTTTTTTTCATTCATTCAATACGTCTAGCTTAACTCATTCATTCATTGAATAATCCTTCAATCATTGATTCAATGAAACAAACTTAATTCAATCATTTAGTGTATCTAACTGCATTCATTCCTTCAATGAAGCAGACTGCACTTATCCATTCAGCAAAACACGCTGCACGTGTAATCGAAACAGTATGGTTTCTGCCAATCGTGGAATGCCATGAGATTAAAGCATTTATTCAATGAAACAAACTACACACATTCATTCAATTAAAGAAATGTTACGCATGATTTCAAAGAATAGACATCACTCATTCATTCAATGTGTCAATTTGAACTCATTCTTTCAATCAAGCAAACTTTCAGTGTTCACTTCAAGCTTCTATCATTCATTCCTTGACACGAGTTGAACGCATTCACTCAATGAAACAAACTGCATTCATTCCGTTGTTGAATCAAACTTCAATTCCAGATGCAATGAATCAACCGTTACTCTTTGACTCAATGAAATATACTATTCTTTTATTTTGTCAATCACACTGCGTTCATTAATTCAATGATTCAAACTGCGTTCATTCATTCATTGAATAATCCTTCAATCAAACAAACTTAATTCATTCATTTAGTGTATCTAACTGCGTTCATTAATTCAATGAAGCAAACTGCACTTATCCATTCAGTAAAACACGTGTAATCGAAACAGTATGGGTTCTGCCAATCGTGGAATGCCATGAGCTTAAAGCATTTATTCATTGAAAAAAACTGCACAAATTCATTGCACAAACACACTGCACGTATTTATACAATGACAAGAGCTTTTTTTCATTCATTCAATACGTCTAGCTTAACTCATTCATTCGAATAAACAAACTGCACCTCCTAAATTGAATTAGTCGAGATTCTAACATTTATTCAATGTCACGAGCTTTACGCTTGAATCAAAGAAGAAACCTGCATTCATTCCGTTATTGAATCAAACTTAAATTCCAGATGCAGTGAATCAACCGTTACTCTTTGATACAATGAAAGAAACTATTATTTTATATTCTCAATCTAACTGCGTTCATTAATTCAATGAATCAAACTGCGTTCATTCATTTATTGAATAATCCTTCAATCATTGATTCAATGAAACAAACTTAATTCATTCATTTAGTAGATCTAACTGCATGCATTCATTCAATGAAGCAAACTGCACTTATCCATTCAGTAAAACACGTTGCACGTGTAATCGAAAAAGTATGGTTTCTGCCAATCGTGGAATGCCATGAGCTTAAACCATTTATTCAGTGAAACAAACTACACACACTCATTCAATGAAATAAATGTTTCGTGTGAATTCAAAGTGTAGACATCTCTCATTCATTCAATTTGTCAAGCTTAACTCATTCTTTCAATCAAGCAAACATTCAGTGTTCACTTCAAGCTTCTATTATTCATTCCTTGCCAGGAGTTTAACGCATTCACTCAATGAAATAAACTGCACACATTCACTTCAAGCTTGTATCATTCATTCCTTGCCACGAGTTTAAAGCATTCACTCAATGAAACAAACTGCACACATTCATTCTTTGAAACAGACTGCACGTATTTATTCAATGACTAGAGCTTTTTTCATTCATTCAATACGTCTAGCTTAACTCATTCATTCGAAGAAACAAACTGCACCTCCTAAATTGAATTAGTAGAGATTCTATCATTTATTCAATGTCACGAGCTTTACGCTTGAATCAAAGAAGAAACCTGCATTCATTCCGTTATTGAATCAAACTTCAATTCCAGATGCAATGAATCAACCTTTACTCTTTGATACAATGAAAGAAACTATTCTTTTATTTTCTCAATCAAACTGCGTTCATTAATTCAATGAATCAAACTGCGTTCATTCATTCATTGAATAATCCTTCAATCATTGATTCAATGAAACAAACTTAATTCATTCATTTAGTAGAGCTAACTGAATTTTTTCATTCAATGAAGCAAACTGCACTTATCCATTCAGTAAAACACGTGTAATCGAAACAGTATGGGTTCTGCCAATCGAGGAATGCTTAAATGCTAAAAGCATTTATTCAGTGAAACAAACTGCACACATTCATTCTTTGAAACACACTGCACGTATTTATACAATGACTCGAGCTTTTTTTCATTCATTCAATACGTCTAGCTTAACTCATTCATTCGATCAAACAAACTGTACCTGATAAATGGAATTAGGAGAGCTTCAGTCATTTATTCAATGTCTCGAGCTTTACGCTTTCAATCAATGAAAAACGCTGCATTCATTCCGTTATTGAATCAAACTTCAATTCCAGATGCAATGAAACAACCGTTTCTCTTTGATACAATGAAAGAAACGATTCTTTTATTTTCTCAATCAAACTGCGTTCATTCATTCATTGAATAATCCTTCAATCATTGATTCAATGAAACAAACTTAATTCATTCATTTAGTGAATCTAACTGCATTCATTCCTTCAATGAAGCAGACTGCACTTATCCATTCAGCTAAACACGCTGCACGTGTAATCGAAACAGTATGGTTTCTGCCAATCGTGGAATGCCATGAGATTAAAGCATTTATTCAATGAAACAAACTACACACATTCATTCAATTAAAGAAATGTTACGCATGATTTCAAAGAATAGATATCACTCATTCTTTCAATGTGTCAATTTGAATTCATTCTTTCAATCAAGCAAACTTTCAGTGTTCACTTCAAGCTTCTATCATTCATTCCTTGCCACGAGTTGAACGCATTCACTCAATGAAACAAACTGCATTCATTCCGTTGTTGAATCAAACTTCAATTCCAGATGCAATGAATCAACCGTTACTCTTTGACTCAATGAAATATACTGTTCTTTTATTTTGTCAAACACACTGCGTTCATTCATTCAATGATTCAAACTGCGTTCATTCATTCATTGAATAATCCTTCAATCAAACAAACTTAATTCATTCATTTTGTGGATCTAACTGCGTTCATTAATTCAATGAAGCAAACTGCACTTATCCATTCAGTAAAACACGTGCAATGGAAACAGTATGGGTTCTGCTAAGCGTGGAATGCCATGAGCTTAAAGCATTTATTCAGTGAAAAAAACTGCACAAATTCATTGCACAAACACACTGCACGTATTTATACAATGACAAGAGCTTTTTTTCATTCATTCAATACGTCTAGCTTAACTCATTCATTCAATCAAACAAACTGTACCTGCTAAATGGAATTAGTAGAGCTTCTATCATTTATTCAATGTCTCGAGCTTTACGCTTTCAATCAATGAAAACAACTAGATTCATTCCGTTATTGAATCAAACTTCAATTCCAGATGCAATGAATCAACCGTTACTCTTTGATACAATGAAAGAAACTATTATTTTATATTCTCAATCTAACTGCGTTCATTAATTCAATGAATCAAACTGCGTTCATTCATTCATTGAATAATCCTTCAAAAATTGATTCAATGAAACAAACTTAATTCATTCATTTAGTGAATCTAACTGCATTCATTCCTTCAATAAAGCAGACTGCACTTATCCATTCAGCAAAACACGCTGCACGTGTAATCGAAACAGTATGGTTTCTGCCAATCGTGGAATGCCATGAGCTTAAAGCATTTATTCACTGAAACAAACTACACACATTCATTCAATGAAATAAATGTTTCGTGTGAATTCAAAGTGTAGACATCTCTCATTCATTCAATTTGTCAAGCTTAACTCATTCTTTCAATCAAGCAAACTTTCAGTGTTCACTTCAAGCTTCTATCATTCATTCCTTGCCACGAGTTTAACGCATTCACTCAATAAAATAAACTGCACACATTCACTTCAAGCTTATATCATTCATTCCTTGCCACGAGTTTAAAGCATTCACTCAATGAAACAAATTGCACACATTCATTCTTTGAAACAGACTGCACGTATTTATACAATGACTAGAGCTTTTTTCATTCATTCAATACGTCTAGCTTAACTCATTCATTCGAAGAAACAAACTGCACCTCCTAAATTGAATTAGTAGAGATTCTATCATTTATTCAATGTCACGAGCTTTACGCTTGAATCAAAGAAGAAACCTGCATTCATTCCGTTATTGAATCAAACTTCAATTCCAGATGCAATGAATCAACCTTTACTCTTTGATACAATGAAAGAAACTATTCTTTTATTTTCTCAATCAAACTGCGTTCATTAATTCAATGAATCAAACTGCGTTCATTCATTCATTGAATAATCCTTCAATCATTGATTCAATGAAACAAACTTAATTCATTCATTTAGTCGAGCTAACTGAATTCTTTCATTCAATGAAGCAAACTGCACTTATCCATTCAGTAAAACACGTGTAATCGAAACAGTATGGGTTCTGCCAATCGTGGAATGCCATGAGCTTAAAGCATTTATTCAGTGAAACAAACTGCACACATTCATTCTTTGAAACACACTGCACGTATTTATACAATGACTCGAGCTTTTTTTCATTCATTCAATACGTCTAGCTTAACTCATTCATTCGATCAAACAAACTGTACCTGATAAATGGAATTAGGAGAGCTTCAGTCATTTATTCAATGTCTCGAGCTTTCCGCTTTCAATCAATGAAAAACACTGCATTCATTCCGTTATTGAATCAAACTTCAATTCCAGATGCAATGAAACAACCGTTTCTCTTTGATACAATGACAGAAACTATTCTTTTATTTTCTCAATCAAACTGCGTTCATTCATTCATTGAATAATCCTTCAATCATTGATTCAATGAAACAAACTTAATTCATTCATTTAGTGAATCTAACTGCATTCATTCCTTCAATGAAGCAGACTGCACTTATCCATTCAGCTAAACACGCTGCACGTGTAATCGAAACAGTATGGTTTCTGCCAATCGTGGAATGCCATGAGATTAAAGCATTTATTCAATGAAACAAACTACACACATTCATTCAATTAAAGAAATGTTACGCATGATTTCAAAGAATAGACATCACTCATTCATTCAATGTGTCAATTTGAACTCATTCTTTCAATCCAGCAAACTTTCAGTGTTCACTTCAAGCTTCTATCATTCATTCCTTGCCACGAGTTGAACGCATTCACTCAATGAAACAAACTGCATTCATTCCGTTGTTGAATCAAACTTCAATTCCAGATGCAATGAATCAACCGTTACTCTTTGACTCAATGAAATATACTGTTCTTTTATTTTGTCAATCACACTGCGTTCATTAATTCAATGATTCAAACTGCGTTCATTCATTCATTGAATAATCCTTCAATCAAACAAACTTAATTCATTCATTTAGTGGATCTAACTGCGTTCATTAATTCAATGAAGCAAACTGCACTTATCCATTCAGTAAAACACGTGTAATCGAAACAGTATGGGTTCTGCCAATCGTGGAATGCCATGAGCTTAAAGCATTTATTCAGTGAAAAAAACTGCACAAATTCATTGCACAAACACACTGCACGTATTTATACAATGACAAGAGCTTTTTTTCATTCATTCAATACGTCTAGCTTAACTCATTCATTCAATCAAACAAACTGTACCTGCTAAATGGAATTAGTAGAGCTTCTATCATTTATTCAATGTCTCGAGCTTTACGCTTTCAATCAATGGAAACAACTGCATTCATTCCGTTATTGAATCAAACTTCAATTCCAGATGCAATGAATCAACCGTTACTCTTTAATACAATGAAAGAAACTATTATTTTATATTCTCAATCTAACTGCGTTCATTAATTCAATGAATCAAACTGCGTTCATTCATTCATTGAATAATCCTTCAATCATTGATTCAATGAAACAAACTTAATTCATTCATTTAGTGAATCTAACTGCATTCATTCCTTCAATGAAGCAGACTGCACTTATCCATTCAGCAAAACACGCTGCACGTGTAATCGAAACAGTATGGTTTCTGCCAATCGTGGAATGCCATGAGCTTAAAGCATTTATTCACTGAAACAAACTACACACATTCATTCAATGAAATAAATGTTTCGTGTGAATTCAAAGTGTAGACATCTCTCATTCATTCAATTTGTCAAGCTTAACTCATTCTTTCAATCAAGCAAACTTTCAGTGTTCACTTCAAGCTTCTATCATTCATTCCTTGCCAGGAGTTTAACGCATTCACTCAATGAAATAAACTGCACACATTCACTTCAAGCTTGTATCATTCATTCCTTGCCACGAGTTTAAAGCATTCACTCAATGAAACAAACTGCACACATTCATTCTTTGAAACAGACTACACGTATTTATACAATGACTAGAGCTTTTTTCATTCATTCAATACGTCTAGCTTAACTCATTCATTCGAAGAAACAAACTGCACCTCCTAAATTGAATTAGTAGAGATTCTAACATTTATTCAATGTCACGAGCTTTACGCTTGAACCAAAGAAGAAACCTGCATTCATTCCGTTATTGAATCAAACTTCAATTCCAGATGCAATGAATCAACCTTTACTCTTTGATACAATGAAAGAAACTATTCTTTTCTTTTCTCAATCAAACTGCGTTCATTAATTCAATGAATCAAACTGCGTTCATTCATTCATTGAATAATCCTTCAATCATTGATTCAATGAAACAAACTTAATTCATTCATTTAGTAGAGCTAACTGCATTCTTTCATTCAATGAAGCAAACTGCACTTATCCATTCAGTAAAACACGTGTAATCGAAACAGTATGGGTTCTGCCAATCGTGGAATGCCATGAGCTTAAAGCATTTATTCAGTGAAACAAACTGCACACATTCATTCTTTGAAACACACTGCACGTATTTATACAATGACTCGAGCTTTTTTTCATTCATTCAATACGTCTAGCTTAACTCATTCATTCGATCAAACAAACTGCACCTGCGAAATGGAATTAGTAGAGCTTCTATCATTTATTCAATGTTTCGAGCTTTACGCTTTCAATCAATGAAAAAAGCTGCATTCATTCCGTTATTGAATCAAACTTCAATTCCAGATGCAATGAATCAACCGTTTCTCTTTGATACAATGAAAGAAACTATTCTTTTATTTTCTCAATCAAACTGCGTTCATTCATTCATTGAATAATCCTTCAATCATTGATTCAATGAAACAAACTTAATTCAATCATTTAGTGTATCTAACTGCATTCATTCCTTCAATGAAGCAGACTGCACTTATCCATTCAGCAAAACACGCTGCACGTGTAATCGAAACAGTATGGTTTCTGCCAATCGTGGAATGCCATGAGCTTAAAGCATTTATTCACTGAAACAAACTACACACATTCATTCAATGAAATAAATGTTTCGTGTGAATTCAAAGTGTAGACATCTCTCATTCATTCAATTTGTCAAGCTTAACTCATTCTTTCAATCATGCAAACTTTCAGTGTTCACTTCAAGCTTCTATCATTCATTCCTTGCCACGAGTTTAACGCATTCACTCAATGAAATAAACTGCACAATTTCACTTCAAGCTTATATCATTCATTCCTTGCCACGAGTTTAAAGCATTCACTCAATGAAACAAACTGCACACATTCATTCTTTGAAACAGACTGCACGTATTTATACAATGACTAGAGCTTTTTTCATTCATTCAATACGTCTAGCTTAACTCATTCATTCGAAGAAACAAACTGCACCTCCTAAATTGAATTAGTAGAGATTCTATCATTTATTCAATGTCACGAGCTTTACGCTTGAATCAAAGAAGAAACCTGCATTCATTCCGTTATTGAATCAAACTTCAATTCCAGATGCAATGAATCAACCTTTACTCTTTGATACAATGAAAGAAACTATTCTTTTATTTTCTCAATCAAACTGCGTTCATTAATTCAATGAATCAAACTGCGTTCATTCATTCATTGAATAATCCTTCAATCATTGATTCAATGAAACAAACTTAATTCATTCATTTAGTAGAGCTAACTGCATTCTTTCATTCAATGAAGCAAACTGCACTTATCCATTCAGTAAAACACGTGTAATCGAAACAGTATGGGTTCTGCCAATCGTGGAATGCCATGAGTTTAAAGCATTCACTCAATGAAACAAACTGCACACATTCATTCTTTGAAACAGACTGCACGTATTTATACAATGACTAGAGCTTTTTTCATTCATTCAATACGTCTAGCTTAACTCATTCATTCGATGAAACAAACTGCACCTGCTAAATGCAACTGGAGGATCTTCAATCATGTATTCAATGTCTCGAGCTTTACGCTTTCATTCAATGAAACAAACTGCATTCATTCCGTTCTTGAATCAAACTTCAATTCCCGATGCAATGAATCAACCGTTACTCTTTGATACAATGTAAGAAACTATTATTTTATATTCTCAATCTAACTGCGTTCATTAATTCAATGAATCAAACTGCGTTCATTCATTCATTGAATAATCCTTCAATCATTGATTCAATGAAACAAACTTAATTCATTCATTTAGTAGATCTAACTGCATTCATTCATTCAATGAAGCAAACTGCATTTATCCATTCAGTAAAACACGTTGCACGTGTAATCGAAAAATTATGGTTTCTGCCAATCGTGGAATGCTATGTGCTTAAAGCATTTATTCAGTGAAACAAACTACACACATTCATTCAATGAAATAAATGTTTCGTGTGAATTCTAGGAGTAGACATCTCTCATTCATTCAATTTGTCAAGCTTAAATCACTCTCTCAATCAAGCAAAGCTGTAAGTGTTCACTTCAAGCTTCTATCATTCATTCCTTGCCACGAGTTTAACGCATTCACTCAATGAAACAAACTGCACACATTCACTTCAAGCTTATATCATTCATTCCTTGCCACGAGTTTAAAGCATTCACTCAATGAAACAAACTGCACACATTCATTCTTTGAAACAGACTGCACGTATTTATACAATGACTAGAGCTTTTTTCATTCATTCAATACGTCTAGCTTAACTCATTCATTCGAAGAAACAAACTGCACTTGTTAAATGGAATTAGGAGAGCTTCAGTCATTTATTTAATGTCTCGAGCTTTACGCTTGAATCAAAGAAGAAACCTGCATTTATTCCGTTATTGAATCAAACTTCAATTCCAGATGCAATGAATTAACCGTTTCTCTTTGATACAATTAAAGAAACTATACTTTCATTTTCTCAATCAAACAGCGTTCATTAATTCAATGAATCAAACTGCGTTCATTCATTCATTGAATAATCCTTCAATCATTGATTCAATGAAACAAACTTAATTCATTCATTTAGTAGATCTAACTGCATTCATTCATTCAATGAAGCAAACTGCACTTATCCATTCAGTAAAACACGCTGCACGTGTAATCGAAACAGTATGGTTGCTGCCAATCGTGGAATGCCATGAGCTAAAAGCATTTATTCAGTGAAACAAACTACACACATTCATTCAATGAAATAAATGTTACGTATGATTTCAAAGAGTAGACGTCTCTCATTCATTCAATGTCTCAAGCTTTACTCATTCTTTCAATCAAGCAAACTAGAAGTGTTCACTTCAAGCTTCTATCATTCATTCCTTGCCACGAGATGAACGCTTTCACTCAATGAAAAAAAATACACACATTCATTCTTTGAAACACAATGTCTACAGTTTTTTTCATTCATTCAATATGTCTACCTTAACTCATTCATTCGATGAAACAAACTGCACCTGCTAAATGGAACTGGAGGATCTTCAATCATGTATTCAATGTCTCGAGCTTTACGCTTTCATTCAATGAAACAAACTGCATTCATTCCGTTATTGAATCATACTTCAATTCCAGATGCAATGAATCAACCGTTACTCTTTGACTCAATGAAATAAACTGTTCTTTTATTTTGTCAATCAAACTGCGTTCAATCATTCATTGAATAATCCTTCAATCATTGATTCAATGAAACAAACTTAATTCATTCATTTAGTGAATCTAACTGCATTCATTCCTTCAATGAAGCAGATTTCACTTATCCATTCAGCAAAACACGCTGCACGTGTAATCGAAACAGTATGGTTTGAAAGTATGTGAATTGAAAGAATAGACATCTCTCATTCATTCAATGTTTCAAGCAGAAATCACTCTCTCAATCAAGCAAAGCTGTAAGTGTTCACTTCAAGCTTCTATCATTCATTCCTTGCCACGATGTTAACACATACATTCAATGAAACAAACTGCACACATTCATTCTTTGAAACAGACTGCACGTATTTCTACAACGAGTAGAGCTTTTTAAAATTCATGTAATGTTTCTAGTTTAACGCATTCATCCGATGAAACAACCAGCACGTGTTAATGAATTAGTTAGAGCTTCCATGATTTATTCAATGTCTCGATCTTGTACGCTTTCATTCAATGAAACATAGCATATTCATTCATTATTGTATCAAATTTCAACTCCGGATGCAACAAATCAAACGTTTTCTTTGATTCAATGAAATTAACCAGTCTTCCATTTGGACAATTATACTGCAGCGACCCATTTACTGAAACAAAGTTAATTCAATGAGTAGAGCTTTTGCTCTCCGTTCAATGCCAGGAATTGAAGACATTCTTTCAATGAAACATGCTGCTTTCATTCAATTAATGAATTATAATTCAATCATTGATTCAATGAAACAAACTTAAATCATTCATTTAGTGGATTCAACTGCATTCATTCATTCAATGAAGCAAACTGCACTTATCCATTCAGGAAAACACGCTGCACGTGTAATTGAAACAGTATGGTTTCTGCCAATCATGGAATGCCATGAGCTTAAAACATTTATTCAGTGAAACAAACTACACACATTCATTCAATGAAATAAATGTTTCGTGTGAATTCAAAGAGTAGACATCTCTCATTCATTCAATGTGTGAAGCTTAACTCATTCTTTCAATCAAGCAAACTTTCAGTGTTCACTTCAAGCTTCTATCATTCATTCCTTGCCACGAGTTTAACGCATTCATTCAATGAATCAAACTGCACACATTCATTCTTTGAAACACACTGCACGTAATAACACAATGACTACATCTGCTAATTGAATGAGTCGAGCTTCTCTCATTTATTCAATGTTCCGAGCTTTACGCTTTCATTCAATGAAACAAACTGCACTTATTCCTTTAATGAACCAAACTTCAAACACTGATGCAATGGATCCAACGTTGCTCTTTGATTCAATGAAATAAACTATTAATTTATTCTGTCAATCAAACTGCGTTCATTCATTCAATGAATCAATCTGCACTCATTCATTCACTGAAACACAGTTAATTAAATGAGTAGAGCTTCTGCTAATCGTTCAATGCCAGGAAGTTAACGCAATCTTTCAATGAAACAAACTGCGTTCGTTTATTCTTTGAATACAACTGAAATCATTGAACCAATGAAACAAACTTCAAACATTCATTCAGAGGATCTAACTGCATTCATTCATTCAATGAAGCAAACTATACTTATCCATTCCGTTAAACACGCTGCACGTGTAATCTAAACAGTATGGCTTCTGCCAATCATGGAATTCCACGAGCTTAAAGCTTCAGTGAAACAAACTACACACATTCATTCAATGAAATAAATGTTACGTATTAATTCAAAGAGTAGATATCGCTCATTCATTCAATGTGTCCAGCTTAACTCATTCTTTCAATCAAGCAAACTGTATGCGTTCACTTCAACCTTCTATCATTCATTCCTTGCCACGAGTTTAACGCATTCACTCAATGAAACAAACTGCACAAAATCATTCTTTGAATCAGACTGCACGTATTAACACAATGAGAGCTTTTCTCATTCATTCAATGTGTATAGCTGAACTCATCCATTCGCTGAAACAAACTGCACCTGCGAATTGAATTAGTAGAGCTTCTATCATTAATTCAATGTTTCGATCTTAACGCATTCATTCAATGAAACAAACTGCACATATTCATTCTTTGAAACATACTGCACGTATTAATTCAATGAGTAGAGCTTTTGTTACTCATGCAATGTGTCTCGCTTCACGCATTTATCCGATGAAACAAACTGCACCTGCTAATTGATTTCGTAGAGCTTCTGTCATTAATTCAATGTTTCGATCTTAACGATTTTATTCAATGAAACAAACTGCATTCATTCCTTTATTGAATCCAATTTCAATCACTGATGCAATAAATCAAAATTTTACTCTTTGAATCAATGAAATAACTCATTCTTTTATTTAATCCATCAAACTGCGATCATTCATTCAATGAATCAAACTGCACTGTTTCATTCACTGAAACAGAGTTAATTCAATGAGGAGAGCTTTTGCTATTCGTTCAATTGTGAGAATGTGTTAAATTGTGTCGCACAAGGATGGTTTGGTTTTGCTCGAAAAGTGAGAGACTGATACTGTCAGGAACCTAAAATAATTACAGACGCCGTTGGAAACACTGAACAGTACCAGCAGCTTCTATAGTGGTGGGGAGGGAGGATTAATATGTCAAATCTATACAAGAATAAAATAAACTCCGAGCTCAAACCAGTCAAAAATCCTGAGTTTACAAACATCCTTTTACATCTTGTCTGAAGCCTTTCAATTTCACAACCATACTTCCCATAGCAGGGAGACCAGTATTATGTATTTTACGTTTGAATTTCAACGATAGTGTGGAGTAAAGTGTATTTTGATTCAAACCTGGCAGTTTGACCAATCGAATTGCAATATCTTATACTTGCCTTTAGGAAATAGGATAAAAGGGTCTAGACCAACTTCTTAACACAGAGGGTATGGTCTGGTTAATAGCAACCTCAACTTCGTCAGTACATGTCCCTACAGCTCTGAACAGTAATGTTTACAGATTAGAGAGGGATACACAGACACATTAATCGTTATTATCTTGGACAGGAGTCATTTGTGAATGATATTCCTCAGACCATCAACTGTCAGCTCAGCCAAGGGTAAAGACCAGGAATCCTGCAAAATTGGGAACGGCCCATTTCACACGAGACTGAGAGGTCAATAACAGAGCGGGAGCTGGAGAGTCAGGAACAGAACAACAGGGACAGTCCGCTTTGTTCACTGACCCTTCACCCCCTCAGTGAGTCCAGTGCCAGGAATGACTGCTACTAGTCAGACTGACAGAACGTTTTCAGATGCACACAGTGTCCTTCCACATCATCAATATCGCCCAGCTCCCACCTTGTCTCAGCTCATCTGCCCCTCTGTCAGCTTCAATATTTTAATTGGGGCAGCATTAAGCGCCGTGCTTTGAGCTGAGCTGTCTTAACTTCTGTACTCTCTCTCTCTAAACGGCTCCAATTCTCCAGATCCCTCTCCAGTTTAAGATGCTCCTTGACGTGTGCCCCAGTGAATGAGGTAGACTGTCACCTGACCAGATATGCCCCCCCCTCCAAGTTGGTCAACGTCTCCGGTTTTACAACGAAAGTCCTGCAGATCCGGAAGAACTAAAACCCAACATGGAGATTGTTGGGGAAACTCAGCAGGACCGGCAGGATCTGTGGAGAGAAAGCAGAGGAAACTTTTCAAGTCCATTGATTCTTTATCAAAACTGATGGATTGTGATGCTGATGCTGCCAGACTTGTTGAGTTTCGACAGCTATTTCTGTTTTTATTTCAGCCCCAATTCAATTGGTGATGATGACGATCTTGTTAAGTGTGTTTGAGCACCCAGCTGGCAGGGTGATGTGGGTACAGTGGGCAGCATGGCTGCCTTCCAAGCAAGTAACCTGGGTCCTGTTCCGGGTCATCGCTCTGCTCAATTGTTAAAGCAATTTTCAACAGAAAACTCTAAGATGAAATCAATGACATCCATCTCTCAGATACTTACCAATTTTTCCGAAGGGATATCAGCTGCTGTTACACTTCCAGAGCCGGCAAAATTCTGCAAGATTCTGTAAATGGTTATTCAAGAGTGGTTGATTAATCCAGAAGAGTCAGCTTAGATTTTAAGTGAAGGTTGCACCTTGCTCAATTTGTGCGGTTTTCCTTGAAGGAATAAGATTGATGGAGGGACTGTTTGCGATGGAGATCAAATGTGTGACAGGAATAATGTTGCATATGCTTGTCTGAAAAAATTGTGGAGGAGAGGTTAGGCTGAAGATCTAAGCTGGTTCAAGCATCCTTTGGGCAAAACGTTGATTGGGCTTTACAGAGACAAACTCGAAACGTTGTGTGGCTTCTTTCCGTGCTGTCTCCAAGTCCCTGGCTCTGTCTGACGGTGTGTTCAACAAGAAAAACTGACAGGTCACATTGATCATGGTGAAAAATAACGACGGACTCGTCTTTGTGTGATTGGGAAGTTGGGTTCCAAACGTTTCGTCCGGATTTATCAGCAAAAACAGAAATTGCTGGAGAGACTCAGCAGGTCTGGCACCATTTGTGGGGAGAAAGCAGAGCTGAAATTTCTAGGTCAGTGTCTCTTGTTGGTAACTGAAGAATTCTGAAGCTGATGCTGTGAGTCCTGCTCCATCTTGACAACAATTTTTGTTTTTCCTTCGGGTCTTCTGAATGTGTTATGTTGAGGAGCTGGTTGAAAATTTCTGGGGATAACAGTGTTACTGAGCGATGAGGATGTAATGGGGACTATAGCTGCTTTCCAGGTCGTTGACGTGGAGTTGATTCCCAGCTATCGCAAGGTTCAATTTTAAATCGTCCACCAGAAAATCTCCAATCTGATTGAGGTTACTTGATGGCTTGCTTGATCTACAATTGCATGAAGGTTTTATTCTGCAGAAAACAGAACATTCAAATTGTTCCTTATTTTTCATAATGACGGATATCTGAGAATTCCAGTGTGGAACTGGGAAATCAATGCTCAGAATATCTGTGTTATCTGAAATTTTACCCACTGTTACTTCCCATCTCAACATCGACTCTTACACAAGGATTCCTTTCATAGTCAGACAGTGTGAGACTGCTCACACTGGGCATCTCCAAGTATCAAAAGGAAGTTGCTGCAAGTGCTCAGCAGAGATGGAGAGGGAAGCTAAGCATCTCATGTCCATAAAAAGGTTCAAATAAATCCCAGCCTCCAAATACTCAGAGATCCCGAGTACTCCATTCTTACAGTACATTAACGTTTTCTGTATTTCATCTTGTTCAAACTCACTCAGTATTTTGTGAAATGCCTCCTAATATCGAATAAAATAGCAACTGGACATATTCACAAATGTCCAAAAACTTTAATTTATTATTAATTATCGGTTGTTTTATTTCTCAATCTAAGAGTGTACCAATTGAGCGTGGCGCTGCCTCATGAGCCCCGACAGACTCTGCTCATTTCTCCGGGTTGGTCGCAGTTCCTTCTTTCAGCCAGCAGTGGTCACTAACCTGGCGAACAATGAAGTTCCCAGATCAGAGAGATGGAGACAAATTACAATAATAACAGTACTCTCCTTGTGTCGGAAAGTGTGAGGGATAAAAATAAGAGTGTGGACCGGCTTCTATTACATTTTCAGGGCAGGAAAGTAACTGGATATAACTCTGACACACAATACAAGGTTGCAGGTAAACAGCATGGAGGAGAAGGAGGTTAGGGATAAGTTTGCCTTTATTGTTCAATACATTGAATAGAAGAGTTGAGAGGTAATGCTGTTGCTGATAGGATATTGGTTAGGCCACTGTTGAAATATTGCATTCAATTCTAGTGTTTTTGCTATAGGAAGACGTTGTTAAACTTGGATTCTGTGCATTCCAGCTATTCTATTTATTTGCATCATATAATCTGTTGCTCTGCTCAAATGCTGATAGCACCGATATCAACAAGAAGTGCATCTGTTTACAGTTGTATAGTTACAGAACCCCTCAACATAATCTCATTGTAGCTCAATGTAACTGTAGCCAGGATCTATGGGAGGCAGTCACCTGGACAATGTGATTTGAGTGTTAGGGAATATCAAATGAGATGCAGTCACTGCATTGTACCAGTTCCAGGGAATTAGCCCGTACCTCTGAAGAATAATCTGAGACAAACATCAGGGAATCTGCATAGAAATATATTTTTCACAGCTCAACAACTGCTAACAGATGTGATTGGGATCTATTCAATTAAACTTAGTTTCATTTAAGATTTGCAGATTTTGCTGAGTTCACTATTTCTGTCAACTGGTTAAACTGTAGCCAACTGCTACTTGCAATAGTAACACACATTGTACCATTGTCCCAGTCTATCCTCTCATCCATACCCCAATTTATAAGTTAAAATACCACACAATCCAGTTTGTAAGGACTAACTGAAAACTAAAATGAGCTCATGTCAGATGAGCCACAACACTGTTATATTGTTTGGCGTGGGTGGCGATGAATACATTATCGAATCCCAAATACACCTTCTTGCTCCCATTACTTTTTCATTATATTATCATGTCACACTTCCATGCTTCATGAAATCCAAAATTCTTTAAGTTGTTCATTCCACACGCATATGAACGCCATTAATTTTGCTCTCATAACGCAAAGTTTCCAACACTAACCTGGGAGACTATAATATGCACCACTGTCCATTCTTTAGCGTACAAGATTTTCAGTATTCACGAATTCCATCCCTGCAACAAATTCATTGTCACATTAACCAAGACATTTTGATCATTGGGATTTCAAGTGAGAACAATTGTGTAGTTTACATTTCATGTCGACTCCTGGTAGGTACAATTGAAGATACAGAACACAAGCATAAGGACATAAGGATGAAACAACGCAAAATATTGTTTTGGCCTCTTTGAGGCTAGTTATCTGGTTTAAATATGGCTGTTTAAGCTGCTTCGAACAGGGTGGAGAAAATACACATTGTAGGCTGATTTGTCAGATGTCCGTTATCTGTGTGGAATGGAGAACCTAAAATGTGTTAATTTCTGAGAATCCAAATTTTTCCAGGAGTATTCAGCGAGATGTTCACTATCACGATGAGCTTGGGCCAGAGTAGGGAGAGCTGAAAAATGTGTTCCTGGAAAAGCGCAGCAGGTCAGGCAACATCCAAGGAGCAGGAGAATCGACGTTTCGGGCATAAGCCCTTCTTCAGGAATGAGGAAGGTTTGCCAAGCAGGCTAAGATAAAACGTAGGGAGGAGGGACTTGGGAATGCGGTAGATGGAAGGAGGTGGAAGAACGACTTCCACCTATCGCATTCCCAACGCCCTTCCCGCAAGTCCCTCCTCCCTACTTTTTCTCTTAGCCTGCTTGGCATACCTTCCTCATTCAGAGTAGGGAGAGATAAACTGTTGTAATTAGGGGAGTGTAAGGAACAAGACGCCATTAGTGTGACACGCTTGGCAAAAGAACAAAATGTCAATATGCAAAAAGGATTTGTCTCCCAATATGTCAGTTACTGACATTTGCATTATAATTTTCTTAGCATAAACTGGTTAATTCAGGAAAGTAAAATGGGAAATCACCAGGAACTAGAGCGAAGTAATTCCCGTTTTAGTGAAAGGTAGGAAGTGAAATTAGCCGGGTTATCATTGCATTGAGCCTTCGCAAACACAGTGTGAATTATTTTGTCGGTACCATGACAATTGTAGCATTCTGAATTAAGATGGATTGTTGCAAATCTCCTCTTCCCCTTCAGTCGTAACAGTCTGTAATTCCTCTGCTCCGGCAGACAAATTTAGAACTGAAAGAAACTGTTTAATTTAATAAGACCATATCATGACAATTCTTCCACAAAGTAAGGTTTTTCTGGCCAGAGTGACAATAATGTTATCTGTTAATTACACAGAGACAGTGTTATATTGAGCAGCTTTAAGACAAAGTCAAGGTGAATTCATGGTGCTCCCAAAGAATTAGCAGTGGCTCACTGATATGAATATATCAAATAGCACATTGGGGCGCATTGTGCATGGCACTTTGAGTGGAGACACTCAGGGCGAAAGATACATGCCCCGTTGACAGTGTCTCGATCTTGAAAGGCCACAGTTGCATGTGAATGTGAGCCAGTGGAAGGCTATTTCCTCCATTCCAATTGGTCTCCCAGGCTGAATCATGTGAACTTTCTCATTGCTGTGCAAATTGTTGACCAAGTGCTTCTTCTTGTCACGTTTATCATGTGTTTGAATGCTATCCGCTTCTCCCTGTGCCGTCTCTTTGGTTTGTCGGCTTCTGGTTTGCAACATAAAGGTCCCACCCAATATGACCTGACCTGCCAAACATTTCTGAGCCAATTCTGATGCCAGTAACTGCTTATGAATTAGAATCCTGAAGTCTTTGGGGATATGGCGAACTAATCGTGCCATGTCTAGATATGATCATCAACTTTCTAAATTACATGTCAACATTGGACAGGTGTATCACATATGTACAAGAATTATTCTAGGAAGGAGGATATCTACTATGTTGATTACTGTGAGCAGTTTGGAATTACTGTTTCGGTGGACAGTGATTGTTTTTAACAGGTGTCTTCAAAATGGTGGGTCGTCTGCCCCGAGTCATCTGATTATTGTCAAAAGGAGAAATGGTAGAATGAGATGATTAAAACAAAAACACAAGGGCTGCTTTGTGAGGAGCTAAAATGAACCATCTGAGACTGCCTTGGTACCATGTTATGGCAAAACGCTATTGAATTGGCAACTGAGAAAAGCAAATTAGTGCAATCTCAGAGGAGCGACAATGAGACGACTTGACTTTCTCCTACAGAGAGGCAGGATGGGTATGGTACAATGAAAGGTCAACTGCTTTGCTGCAAGTAATCTAGTATGATGATTTATTTGAGACAAAGCTAATGATGGCCTACAGTAGAGCAATGGTAGAGGGCTCACTAATATCAGAGATTCATAGAACAACTGTTATTACTGACATCACTGATACAGTGTGAGGTGCGTTGCCTCAACACGCTGATGGACATAAGTCTAACACCGGTAAGGAAGCAAGCTTAGAAAAACGTGGTGGATTGAGGAAGAGGGAGCCACAGCTGATGCAGTAAACAAAAATGAGATCGATACACTGGAAAGCAATACAATATGTTTAGTATAAGGCAGTTTTATCACAATAACAAGTTGCCTCTTTGTTCGTAAAGCGGCAAGCATCATGATTTTTTTTCTAATGAAACATGGACCACGTCCGTGAAGTTCCAGAATCTGGACTTGAAGTTGCTGCTTGCATTGTTGCAGTGTTCCATGAAGTATAGTGAAGAAACTGGTGCAGTGGTAATGTCCCTGGCTCTGAGCCGATTGCCCTGCGTTCAAGTATCACCTGCTCCACAGGTGTGTAATTACAACTCTGAACGGATTGTTTTTTAAAATATCTATAGAAACTAGACACATACCTGCAGAAATGCTTCCAACAACAATTAACGCAGCTTCGAACAATGATTCTTTCCTCATTGTGGTCAGACCTACCCACAATTCAATTTCAGTGGTAAGAATCTACCAACTGAGAATCATAAAGTTGCCGTCATCAATTCGTTCAAAGGTTTTAGAAAGAAAACAACTTCCACAATGTCGCACAATCAATGTCTCCATGGAGATTACACAGAATATAAAGGAAAATCCCTGAGGGTATAACAGCTCAGAGTTTAATGCTTTTGTATTCGCTGCAACATGGAAGGATAATCAATCTCAACTGAAAATGCACCTGCCAATTCAAACAGCCAGGAACGTTTTCTACATGAGCCTTGCTGTCATTGGTGTTCCTGGTAAGTCTCTACAGTTATTGACAATTGACGATGATATTTCTCCTGTTTTCCCAATTTGTATTCTGATATAGTAACCCGTGTGTAATATCCACCCTGAGTTGCAATCTCATTCATCTGAATTATATATTTAAAAGTTCTTACGGTGTTGTTCCATTGCCTTAATCGATTTAGCAGGTTTACTATCCTCTAACATGATTACATTTAATCAAATGTTATGAACTCCTGAATTGCATCTCAGGCGGTGGCTGTCTTGAGGGAAGCAATGTTTGGAAATGTCATCCGCAATGGATGTTGGTGACTCATTGCAGTGGACCTCATGAACTCAGTGTTAGCACATTCTTGTGCAGATGTATTGACAGCAGCACATTAACTCCCTCCTACTTTCGGCAGCACTAGAGTAAAAAGATTTTGAACTGATTTATTTCCTTTGCACACTACAACTTAGAGATTCTGTTTGCTATAACTATTGAATGTTCGGGATCGTGCTGTTCGGTTGGGGAACTACTGAAGTGTACACATTGACTTGAGGAAGTATTTTGTTGTTATTGAATAACACATCACGGAAACGGACCATTTCGTCCAACTCATCAGGCTCACCTGATAGTTTAAATAATCTCGTCCCAATTGTTAGCATTTGGCCCATATCCCTCTAAATCCTTCCTCTTCGTATACCTAGCCAGATGCCTTTTAAATGTTCGAATTGTAACCACTTCCACTACTTCCTCTAGCAGCTTGTTCATTTTGGATTTCAAAATGCAAGTTCCAATCATATGTCCGAATTAATAGTCAATTCCTTCTACATTCTGAAACATGGGATTTTACATAATCGGCTTCATTCTGCTTCACCCATCCTACAATGCAAGTCTTTGTTTCCGACTGAGTCTAACGCCACGCCGTAAAATCTATTTTCCTTTCTGAAATGTACAATGGCTATCTCTGAAATGTACAATAAGCCTGAGCATCCCATAAGCCCCAGTACACATGACCCGTCCTCACTGACAGCAGCAAGTCATTTTCTGTCAAATGTCTCTCAACAATTTCACGGAGCTTTTTGGATATTATTCATTAGGATCCATTCGATCACCATTCCGGCTGGAACTCTACCAAACCCCCCCTCCCACCCCCCAATACCCATTTGTCACTGATTCGAGGCGTTCCTGCGTCTCCTCCGATTTTGTAATATTTCGAGCTGTTTGAACTCCTTATACTTCTTTTAATATCTGCTGGATAAACTGGAGGGCACTTCTCTGTCTCGTTACAACAAGCTGGCCATTCTCAGACTGTTTCTTTATCTTCCCTAGCTTTGATGCAAAGGAGCTGAGCAAGGGGCTGACATTTCAGTGGGGGAACACTTTGCAGATTGTGATCATAACTCCAGATTGATATGGAAAAGGGAAAGGTTGAGCCTGAAGTCAAAGTTCTAAGCTGGGAGAAAGCTGATTTTAATAAGATTGGATGTAACTTGGACACAGAGCAGAGATTTGTTAATAAATCCATGTCAGAGCACTGGAATGCAGTTAAGAATGAAATAGCGAGATTACAGGGTCATCATATTCTACCAAGGATAAAGGATTGTATTCAGAAATACTGTAAACGCTGTATATCAGGATTATACAGGATCACGTGGCAGATAATTCAAAAATTGTGAAGTGGTAAATAGTGAGAAGGAACCTTAGATTACAACCTGGTACTAGATGGACTAGATTTGTTTTTTTTGAGCTGTGGAGGGGGCACATGATTCAAATGTCTAAAACTATAAGGAGGCATAGACAGAGTAGCAAGGTAATCATTTTTCTCCTTTGTGGATGGCTCAATGACCAGGGCATTGATTCAAAGAGGCAGGGTATTGAGAGAGGATGTAAGGGTTTGTTTTTCGATGACACGTGTGGTGGTAATCTGGAGCTCACTACCTGTAAGTGTAGAAGAGATAAAGTACCTTGATAATGCAGAAGTTCTGAGATGTGCACTTGTAATGCCTGGGCTGTAGGACTAATGCTGGAAAACGGGAATAGAATAGTGAGGGAATTGTTTTTGCCCAGCTTAAACACTATAGGCGAAAGTGCTTTTTTTTCCCTCTGAGTTGTAGACCTCTCTGTCTCTCTGACTTCTCCAACTCCTCCACAGCCCATTGGCTTTTCGACCAACATTTCCTACAGAGCCGCTGACTCCAACAATCCACATCAAAAGGTAAGTATTCAGTGAACATTTATTGCATTTATCTTCTTGATTTCAGCTTTGCAGGGGTTGGCAATGGTATTTTGTTACTGTTACTTCTATCTCCGTGCATCCACAATGTTGATTTAAACAACCCTCACTCTTCCTGATACTTTCCAAATGGTTGGGTCTCGCTGCTTGGCCACACTGATGATGGTCCTGCCTCCCTCATCTTTCACAGTGCTTGTACATTAAACATTTGCCCCAGCAAATGTTTCAACAACATGTCATATCGATGCCTAGAATCCTCATCACTTTGTAACTAAAATACTTGTGCCTTCCAAACAATCATAAATTGAACTGAAACTGGACCTTCAGCTGGACGAACTTCGGATCATTCAGAGGTGGTTATTGAGAGGAGTTACAGGGAGGTAGTTACACCTCAGGTACAAAAAGAAGGTAGATGGGGTACTGTCAGTAGATGGAAAGGGAACTGGCAGGCAGTGCAGGAATATCCAGTGGCCATTCACCTCAACAAATATACCATTTTGGACGCTGTTGGGGGGACGACTTAACAGAGATAAGCAATGGGGCACAGGTCTCTGGCACAGAATCTGTCCCTGTTGCTCAGAGGGGAAGGGGGTAAAGGAGCAGAGCATTAGTCATTGGGGGATCCATAGTTCGGGTAACAGATAGGAGGTTCTGTGGGAACAAGACAGCCTTGCGATTGGTGTGTTGTTTCCCAGATGTCAGGGTTTGTGATGGTTGTGTTTTTGGGATCCTTGAGGGAGTGGGGGAGCAGCCCCAAGTCTTGGTCCACATCGGCACCAATGACATGGGTAGGAAGAGAGACGGGGATTTAAAGTAGAAATTCAGGGGCTAGGGTGGAAACTTAGAGCGAGGACAAACAGAGTTGTAATCTTTGGTTTGTTGCCCATGCCACATGCTAGCGAAGTGAGCAATAGGGAAAGAGAGGAGTTAAACACGCAGCTACAGGGATGGTGCGGGAGGGAGGGTTTCGGATTCCTGGATAATTGGAGCATTTTCCGGACTCTTTCCTCTACAAACAGGGTGGTCTGAACCTGAACTAGAGGGGTACTAATATCCTGGTGTTGGTTTGGGGGTGGGGGAGAAATTTGTTAATGCTCTTTGGGTGGGTTTAAATTAATTCAGCGGAGGGGATGGGAACCTAAATTGTAGTTCTAATTGCGAGCAGTGAGGCCCAAAATAATGTTTCTAGGTCGCAAGAGGGCACCGGAAAGCAAGATGTTGATGTGAGGTATGTCTACTTCAATGCTAGGAGCATCAGGAATAAGATGGGTGAACTTGCAGCATGGGTTGTACCTTGGATTTCGATATTGTGACTGTTTTAGAGACCTGCGTAGATCAGGGACAAGACTTGCAGGTTCTGGGATTTAGATTTTTCAGTAAGAACAGAGAAGGTGGCAAAAGAGTGGTGTGGCATTATTAGTCAAGGACAGTATTATGGTTGCAGAAAGGACATTTGAGGACTCGTTTATTGAGGTAGTATGGACTGAGATTAGAAACAGGAAATGACAGGTTACCCTGTTGGTTTTCTGGAGCCCTCTGAATCATTCCAGAGATGTAGAGGAAAGTATGGCAAAGATGATTTTGATCGGAGAGTCAGGATAGTTGTTATGGGAGACCTTGAACTTTACAAATATTTACTGGGAATACTATAGTTCAACTACTTTAGATTTGATTACCTACAGTGTGGAAACAGGCCCTTCAGCCCAACCAGTCCATACTGACACTCCAAAGAGTAACCCACCCAGACCCATTCCCCTCTGACTAATACACCTAACACTAAGGGCAATTTAGCACAGCCGATTCAACGAACTGCACATCTTTGTGAGTGTGGGAGACCTTACAAACTCCACACAGCCAGTCGCCCCAGGCTGGAGTCGAACCTGGGACCCTTGCGTTGTAAGGCAGAAGTGCTAACCAATGAGCCACCGTTCCGCCCCAACATGGAAATCTTCTATGGCGTTCAACATCAATACTGATCACTCCTGCTAACTTGGTAAGCAGTCATCACAAGTGGCAGAGGTAAGAGTCAAAACCAAGCCTCCTTTGATGCTGAAAACTAGTTTCAAAGCCTTCGACCACGCCGCCAAATTACCAGACTTAAAGACATCAATGCTGTGAGCAGGATTCAAACATCCGAAGGAAACCCCCCCAGTAGATTTCGAATCCAACGCCTTAACCTCTTGGCCATCACAGTTGAAATTGTTCAGCTTTTGTTCAATGTATTCAGGAGGGTTTCCTGACTCAGTATTTAGACAAGCCAACTAGGGGTGACGCCACATTAGATTTGGTACTGGGTAATGAAACCTGCCAGGTGTTAGATTTGGATGTAGATGAGCACTTTGGTGACAGTGACCACAATTGGTTATGTTTACTTTAGCGATGGAAAAGGATAGGTATATACCACAGAGCAAGAGTTATAGCTGGGGGGAAAGGCAATGACGATGCGATTAGGCAAACTTTAGGATGCACAGGACGGGGAAGGAAACTGCAGGGGATGGGCACAATTGAAATGCGGAACTTAATATATGTGGAGTATTGCGTACAGTTCTGGTTACCATATTATAGGAAGGATGTGGGAGTTTTGGAAAGAATTCAGGGATGATTTACGAGTATCTTACCCAGTTTAAAGGGAAGGTCCATGCTCTCACAACACTCTGTGTAAAGAACCCGCCTCTGACAACCCCTCTGTACTTTCCTCCAACCAGCTTAAAACTATGACCCCTCATGTTAGCCATTTCTGCCCTGGGAAATAGTCACTGGCTATTGACTCAATCTATGCATCTAATTATCTTGTATACCTCAATTAGGCCCCCTCTCCTCCTCCTTTTCTTCAATAAATAAAGTCCGAGCTCAGTCAACCTCTCTTCATAAGATAAGCCCTCCAGTCTGGGCAGCATCCTGGTAAACCTCCTCTGAACCCTCTCCAAAGCATCCACATCTTTCCTATAATAGGGCGAGCAGAACTGGACACAGTATTCCAAGTGTGGTCGAACCAAAGTTTTATCGAGCTGCAACAAGATCTCACGACTCTTAAACTCAATCCCCCTGTTAATGAAAGCCAAAACACCATATGCTTTCTTAACAACCCTGTCCACCTTGGGTGGCCATTTTAAGGGATCTATTTCCTGCGCACCAAGATCCCTCTGTTCCTCCACACTGCCAAGAATCGTATCTTTAATCCTGTACTCAGCTTTCAAATTCTACCTTTCAAAATGCATCACCTCGCATTTATCCAGGTTGAGCTCCATCTGTCATCCCTCAGCCCATCTCTGCATCCTGTCAATGTCCCGCTGCAGCCTACAACAGCCAACGACACCTCCAACCTTTGTGTCATCTGCAAACTTGCTGACCCATCCTTCAATCCCCTCATCCAAGTCATTAATAAAAATTACAAACAGTAGAGGCCCAAGGACAGAGCCCTGTGGAACACTACTCACCACTGACGTCCAGGCAGAATATTTTCCCTCTACTGCCACTCGCTGTCTTCTGTTGGCCAGCCAATTCTGTATCCAGACAGCTAAATTGCCCTGTATCCCATTCCTCCTGACCTTGTGAATGAGCCTACCATGGGGAACCTTATCAAATGCCTTGCTGAAGTCCACATACACCACACCCACAGCTTGACCTTCATCAACATTTCTAGTCACATCCTCAAAGAACTCGATAAGGTTTGTGAGGCATGGCCTGCCCCTCACAAAGCCGTGTTGACTACATTTAATCAAGCCATGCTCTTTCAGATGGTCCTAAATCCTATCCCTCAGAATCCTTTCTAACACCTTGCAGACGACAGACGTGAGACTTACTGGTCTGTAATTGCCAGGGATTTCCTTCTTTCCTTTCTTGAAGAGAGAAATTACATTTGCCTCTCTCCAGTCCTCAGGAACGATTCCAGTGGAGAGCGAGGATGCAAAGATCTTCGCAAGTGGCGAAGCAATTGCATTTCTCGTTTCCAAAAGTAGCCGAGGACAAATCTGGTCTGGGCCTGGCGACTTGTCAATCTTAATGTTTCACAAAATTTTCAGCACATCAGCTTCCTCTATCTCTATCCATTCCAGCATGTACACCTGCTCTTCAAGGGTTTCATTCACTACAAAGTTCGTTTCTTTCATAACAAATGAAGCGAAACACTCATTTAGGGCTTCTCCTACCTCCTCAGACTCCACACACAAGTTCCCTATGCTATCCCTGATCGGCCCTACTCTTTCTTTGACCATTATCTTATTCCTCACATAAGTGTAAAATGCCTTTGTGTTCTCCCTAATCAGTTCTGCCAAGCCTTTCTTGTGGCCCCTCCTGGCTCTCCTCAGACCATTTCTGAGCACCTTCCTCGCCTGCCTGTAATCCTCTCGAGCTGAGCTTAACCCTAGCTTCCTCCACCTTACGTAAGCTACCTTCTTCCTTTTGACGAGAAGCTCCACCGCTTTCGTCATCCAAGGTTCCTTTATCTTACCACTTCTTGCCTGTCTCAGAGGGACATATTTATTCATCACTCACAAAAACTGTTCCTTAAAAAGTCTACACATGCCTGTAGTGTCTTTACCATGGAACAATTGCTCCTCTGTTCTATGTTCTATGTTCGATGTAAATCTTGACAGAATCAGTCTGTGCACCTTGCAGGATAGTCCCTAACAGCAGTTATAATTTTAAACCTTGATAGAGTCTGTCTGTATCCCTTATAGGAGTGCCCCTTGTAACAGTTATTGGCAGAATCTCTCTGTGCAGCTTACAGAAGAGTCCTGATTAATTTAAATTGCAACAGAATCTGTCTTCCCAACCCAGGACAGCCCCTAGTAAGAGTTACTGAGACAATCTATCTGTGCAGCTAACAGGGGAGGCCCCAGTAGCAGTTATTATTATAATTCTTGACAGAATGTGCCTGTACACTATGCAGGACAGTCCTCTGGCCCGTTATTATTTTAAATCTAGCCAGAATCTTACTTTTCCCCTTAGAGGAGAGGCCCCAGTAACAGGTATTATGTTCAATCTTGACAGAATCTGCCTGTGCTCCTTGCAGTAGAGTCCCAGTCACAGTTATTATTTTAAATCTTGACAGAATCTGTCTGTCTGCAGGACAGTCCCCAGTAACAGTTATTGACAGACTCTGTCTGTGCAGATTACAGGAAAGGCCCCAGTAACAGTTATTACTTTAAATCTTGACAGAATCTGACAGTGCCCCCTACACGGCAATCCCCAGAAATAATAATTATTTTTGACAGAATCTGTCTGTACTCCTTACAGTACAGTCCCAGTAAGAGTTATTATTTTAAACTTTGAAATAGTCTATCTGTACCCCATACAGGACAGTGCACAGTAACAGTTATTGTTTTAAATCTTGACAGAATCTCTCTGCGCTCTGAGCAGGATTGCCCCCAATTAACAGTTATTATTGTTAATCTTGACAGAATCTGTCGGTACTCTTTACAGGAGCGGCCGCAGAAACAGTTAGTGTTTTAAATCAGAACAGAATCTACTGTTAGAAATGGGGTAAAGTGTTGTTTTTGCAGATATAGAAGAAGCTTACAGAAAAGGGATACAGCAAGAGAATTATTAACTCTGCAGGTATTTAGGGAAGAATATCTCTACATTTCAGTGCATAATTATGGATAATTAAGTACTAACTTTAATCTAGATTTATTAAAATCATTCCTTTTACCATAATGTTTAAAACAACAGTTTCAGCAAAAAGCTAAGGTTATTGAAACATATAAATGAAGCATGAAAAAGATACACTGTTAAGATGTATGTACAAGAATAGAATGTACCTTAATGAAAGAAGTTACAAAGGGGAACATCGAGATAAGAGTTTAGCCTTATGACAGCACGTGCAAGGGGGAAATTGCCAACTTGGAAAGAAAGGGGCAATGGGCGTGGAGCATAGATGGGTAGAAGCGAAATAGTAAGAGAGATTGGGTAATTAGGAGTCTAGAGAGATGACCGCACTCAAAGGGTATAACTGGAGACTAGCCTCAGTTCTAATTTGCTTCAGTTGAAGCCCTTACTTGCAAGTTCGTAATAAATTGTCTTGTTTCCAGTCTTGGTGGTCTCGTCTAAATTTTATTGATTTTGTTTCTAACATCTACCTGGACCCCTGACAGGAGACCCCGCAGTTACAGTTATTGACAGAATCTGTCTGCACAGCTTACAGATGAGACCCCAGTAACAGTTATTATTTTAAAGCTTGACAAAATCTGTCTGTAATATTTACAGGAGAGGCCGCAGAAACTGTTATTAATTTAAATTGTGACAGAATCTATCTGTGCCCCTTGCAGGAGAGGCCCCTGTAACAGACATAATTTAAAATCTTGAGGGAATCAGTCTGTGCCCCTTACAGGAGAGGCCCCAGTAACAGTTATTATTTTAAATCATGACAGAATTCTTCTGTGTGCATTACAGTAGTGCCCCCAGTAACAGGTATTGAAAAAATCTGTCTGTGCAGCTTACAACAGAGGCTCCAGTAACAGTTATTGTAGCAAGTCCTGACAGAATCTGTCAATGTCCCTTACAGGACAGTCCCGAGTAACAGGTATTATTTTAAATTTAGACTGAATCTGTCTCTACCCCGAACAGGATAGGCCCCACGAGGAGTTAATATTGTAAGTCTTGACAGAATCTGTCTGTACTCCTTACAGGACAGTCCCCAGTAACAGTTATTATTTTAACTCTTGACAGGATCTGTCTGTACCCCTCACAGGAGAGTCCCCAGTAACAGTTATTATTTTAAACCTTGACAGAATCTGTCTGTGCACCTTGCATGACAGAACCCAGTAACAGATATTGATAGAATCTGACAATGCAGCTTACAGAAGAGATCCCAATAACAGTTATTATTTTAAATGTTGACATAGTCTTCCTGTTCCCGTTACAGGAGAGCCCTCAGTAATAGTTACAGACAGAATCTGTCGGTGCAGCTTACAGGAGAGACCCTAGTTACAGTTTTTATTTGAAACACTGACAGAATCTGTCTGTATCACTTGCAGGAGCGCCCACAGTAACATTTATTGACAGAATCTGACAATGCAGCTTACAGAAGAGGCCCTAGTAACTGTTATTATTTTAAATGTCGACAGAATCTGTCTGTTCCCCTTACAGAGAGTCCTCAGTAATAGTTACTGACAGAATCTGTCTGTGGAGCTGACAGGAGAGGGCCCAGTAACAGATATTATTTTAAGTGTTGACTGGATTTGTCTGTACTCTTTACAGGAGAAGGCCGCAGAAACAGTTATTATTTAAAATCTTGCCAGAATCTGCCTGTAACCCATGCAGAAGAGAACCGAGTAACAGTTACGATTTTAAAGCTTAACAGAATCAGTCCGTTCCCCTTACAGGAGAGTCGCGAGTAACAGTTATTATTATAATTCTTGACAAAATCTGCCTGTGCCCCCAAAGGCGACATTCCTCAATAACAATGATAAGTTTAAATCTTCAAAGAATCTGCCTGTACACCTGACATGACAGTACCCTGTAACAGATATTATTTTAAATCTTGACAGTATCTATCTGTACCCCTTGCAGGTAAGCCCTCAGTAATAGTTACTGACAGAATCTGTCTGTGCAGCTTACAGGAGAGGTCCCAGTAACAGTTATTATTTTAAATCTTGACAGAATCTGTCTGTACCCCTAAGAGGAGCATCCACAGTAATAGGTATTTTATTTAAAATCTTGACAGACTCCATCTGTGCCCCTTAAAGGAGAGGCTCGAGTAACATATATTATTTTAAACCTTGCCAGAATCTGCCTGTACCCCATGTAGAAGAGAACCCAGTAACAGTTATTATTTTAACTCTTGACAGGATCTGTCTGTACCCCTCACAGGAGAGTCCCCAGTAACAGTTATGATTGTAAATCTTGCAGAATCTGTCTGTGCTCCTTACATGACATTCCCCAATAACAATGATTATTTTAAATCTTCACAGAATCTGCCTCGGCCCGACAGGACAGCACCCAGTAACAGTTATGATTTTAAATCTTGAAAGAATCTGTCTGTACCCCATTCAGGACAGTACTCAGTCACAGTTGTTATTTTAGATCTTGACAGAATCTGTCTGTACCCCTTACAGGACAACCCAGTAAGATTTATTTTAAATCTTGGCAGAAGCTGTCTGTGCAGCTTTCAGGAGAGACCCTAGTAAAAGTTAGTATTTGAAATCTTGACAGAATCTGCCTGTACCCCATTCAGAAGAGAACGCAGTAACTGTTATTATTTTAAATCATGACAGAATCTGTCTGTGCCCCTTATAGGCGAGGCCCCAGTAACAGTTATTATTTTAACTCTTGACAGAATCTGTCTGTTTCCCTTTCAGGAGAGTCCCAAGTAACAGTTATTATTGTAAATCTTGACAGAATCTGACTGTGCTCCTTACATGACATTCCCCACTAACAATAATTATTTTAAATCTTCATAGAATCTGCCTGTACCCCTGACAGGACAGCCCCCAGTAACTGTTAAGATTTTAAATCTTGAAAAAATCAGAATGTACCCCATATAGGACAGTACCCAGTAACAGTTCTTATTTGAAATCTTGACAGAATCTGTCTGTATCGCTCACAGAATAGGCCCCAGTAACAGTTATTATTGTAAATCATGACAGAGTCTTCTGTACTCCTTACAGGACAACCCAGTCAAATTTATTATTTTAAATGATGACAGAATCTGTCTGCGCAGCTTACAGGAGAGGCCCCAGTAACAGTTATTATTTTAAATCTCGACAGAATGTGCCTGTACACTATGCAGGACAGACCTCTACACCCATTATTATTTTAAATCTGGATAGGGTCTGTGTGTGCCACTTACAGGAGAGCCCTCATTAATAGTTACTGACAGAATCTGTCTGTGGAGATGACCAGAGAGTCCCCGGTAACAGTTATTATTTTTAACTTGTTAGAATGTGCATGTACCTTTTGCATGACAGGAGCGTTATTATTTTAAATCTTGACAGATTCTGACTGTAACCTTTAGAGGAGATGCTCCATTAACAGATATTGTTTTAAATCTTGCCAGAATCTGTCTATACCCCATGCAGAGGAGATCCCAGTAACAGGTATTATTTTAAATCGTGAAAGAATTTATCTGTACCCCTGACAGGAGAGTCCCCAGTAACATTTATGATTCTAAATCTTGACAGAATCTGTCTGTGCTCCTTATACGGCATTCCCCAATAACAATGATCATTTTAAATTTTCACAAAATCTGCCTGCACCCCTGACAGGGCAGCACCCAATAACAGTTACGGTTTTAAATCTTGAAAGAATCAGTCTGTACCCCATACAGGACAGTACACAGTAACAGTTGTTATTTTAAATCTTGGAAAAATCTGTCTGTACACTTTACAGGAGAAGGCTGCAGAAACAATTAGTATTTTAAATCTTGACTCGAATCTGTCTGTACCCCTTACAGGAGAGCCCTCAGTAATAGTTACTGACAGAATCTGTATGTGGAGGATACAGGAGAGTCCCCAGCAACAGTTATTGTTTTAAACCTGTCAGAATGTGCAGGACAGTAATCTCTACCTGTTATTATTTTAAATCAGGACAGAACCCTTAGAGGAGAGGCTCCAGTAACAGATATTATTTTAAATATTGTCAGAATCTGCCTGTACCCCATGCAGAATAGAACCCAGTAACTGTTACTTTTTAAAACCTTGACAGAATCTGTTCTGTACTCCTTACAGGAGAGGCCCCAGTAATAGTTATTATTTTAACTGTTGGCAGAATCTGTCAGGTCCCCTTACAGGAGAGCCCTCAGTAATAGTTACTGACAGAATCTGTCTGTGCAGCATAAAGGAGAAGCCCCAGTAACAGTTATTATTTTAAATCTTGACAGAATTTGCCAGTACACTATGCAGGACTGTCCTCTGCATCCGTTATTAATTAAAATCTTGACAGAACCTGTCTGTGCCCCTGAGACAAGAGATCCCAGTAACAGTTATAATTGTAAATCTTGACAGAATCTGTCAGTTCCACTTACAGGAGAGCCCTCAGTAATAGTTACTGACAGAATCTGTCTGTGGATTTTACAGGTGAGGCCCCAGTAACAGTTATTATTTTATACTTCACAGAATGTGCGTATCCCCTTTGCAGGACAGATATCTGTACCCATTATTTTAAATCTTGTCAGAAGTATTTAAAATCTGGCATAATTTGTCAGTACCCCTTTGAGGAGAGGCTCCAGTAACATATATTATTTTAAATTTTGCCAGAATCTGCCTGTCACCCATGCACAAGAGAACCCAGTAACGGTTATTATAGATTAGATTACTTACAGTGTGGAAACAGGCCCTCCGGCCCAACAAGTCCACACCGCCCCGCCGAAGCACAACCCACCCATACCCCTACATCTACCCCTTACCTAACACTACGGGCAATTTAGCATGGCCAATTCACCTGACCTGCACATCTTTGGACTGTGGGAGGAAACCGGAGCACCCGGAGGAAACCCACGCAGACACAGGGAGAATGTGCAAACTCCACACAGTCAGTCGCCTGAGGCGGGAATTAAATTATAAGACCATAAGACATAGGAGTAGAAGTAAGGCCATTCGGCCCATCTAGTCCAGTCCGCCATTCAATCATGGCTGATGGGCACTTCAACTCCATTTACGTGCATTCTCCCCGAGACCACAAGAACCTATCAATCTCTGCCTTGAAGACTTTAGTGATCGGCCTCCACTGCACTCTGCGGCAATGAATTCCACAGGCCCACCACTCTCTGGCTGAAGAAATGTCTCCGCATTTCTGTTCTGAATTTACCCCCTCTAATTCTAAGGCTGTGTCCACGGGTCCAAGTCTCCTCACCTAATGGAAACAATTTCCTAACATTCACCATTTCCAAGCCATGTATTATTTTGTATGTCTCTATTAAGTCTCCCCTTAATCTTCTAAACTTCAATGAATACAATCCCAGGATCCTCAGCCGTTCCTCATATGTTAGACCTACCATTCCAGGGATCATCCATGTGAATCTCCGCTGGACACGTTCCAGTGCCAGTATGTCCTTCCTGAGGTGTGGGGACCAAAACTGGACACAATACTCCAAATGGGGCCTAACCAGAGCTTTATAAAGTCTCAGTAGCACAATGGTGCTTTTATATTTCAACCCTCTTGAGATAAGTGACAATATTGCATTCGCTTTCTTAATCACAGACTCAACCAGCATGTTGACCTTTAGAGAATCCTCGACTCGCACTCTCAGATCCCATTGTACTTTGGCTTTACGAATTTTCTCACCGTTTAGAAAGTAGTCTGTGCTTTTATTCTTTTTCCCAAAGTGCAAGACCTCGCATTTGTTCTTGTTGAATTCCATCAGCCATTTCCTGGACCACTCTCCCAAACTGTCTCGATCCTTCTGCAGCCTCCCCACTTCCTCAGTACTACCTGCCTGTCCACCTAACTTCGTATCATCTGCAAACTTTGCTAGAATGTGAATTACTTAATCTCCCCGGTGTGACTGCGTCCTGAAACAAAGCGTCCAGGTAACTCTCCCCCTCCCGGATGTGCCGCAGTGTTTGAAGCTCAGATTCCAGATCATCAACTCAGATCCGGAGTTCTTCCAGCAACCAACACTTGCTGCAGATGTGGTCACTGCCATTCACAATGGAATTAGCCAGCTCCCACATCATACAGCTACAGCACATCACCTGCCCAGCCATCTCTGCTTAGTTAATTAATTACTTCGTTACTTTATCCAAGTTTGAGTTAGAATACTTTCTGATACCTCTCTGCTATAGTCTTTCCTTAAAAAAAAATTTATATATATACACACAAAAACAAAGTAAATTTTTAACCAGTCACTGGTAAAGAAATAGAAAATCCTTTCCTTAAAAAAAAAGTGTAGTTCAGGAGGTGAGAGGAGGAGGGCGGGTGGGAGATACTACAGGTGTAGAATCTCGGGTTGAGCGGCCTTCCTGATTTATATACTCACTGCTGCTCCCACTCAAATGGCCGTTGGTAACTTCCCCTGCTGCTCCCGCTCTTTCTGTGAAGAGAGAAGAAAATAAAACAATGAGACGACTTGACTTTCTCCTACAGAGAGGCAGGATGGGTATGGTACAATGAAAGGTCAACTGCTTTGCTGCAAGTAATCTAGTATGATGATTTATTTGAGACAAAGCTAATGATGGCCTACGGTAGAGCCATGGTGGAGGGCTCACTAATATCAGAGATTCATAGAACAACTGTTATTACTGACATCACTGATACAGTGTGAGGTGCGTTGCCTCAACACGCTGATGGACAAAAGTCTAACACCGGTAAGGAAGCAAGCTTAGAATAACGTGGTGGATTGAGGAAGAGGGAGCCACAGCTGATGCAGTAAACAAAAATGAGATCGATACACTAGAAAGCAATACAATATGTTTAGTATAAGGCAGTTTTATCACAATAACAAGTTGCCTCTTTGTTCGTAAAGCGGCAAGCATCATGATTTTTTTTCTAATGAAACATGGACCACGTCCGTGAAGTTCCAGAATCTGGACTTGAAGTTGCTGCTTGCATTGTTGCAGTGTTCCATGAAGTATAGTGAAGAAACTGGTGCAGTGGTAATGTCCCTGGCTCTGAGCCGATTGCCCTGCGTTCAAGTATCACCTGCTCCACAGGTGTGTAATTACAACTCTGAACGGATTGTTTTTTAAAATATCTATAGAAACTAGACACATACCTGCAGAAATGCTTCCAACAACAATTAACGCAGCTTCGAACAATGATTCTTTCCTCATTGTGGTCAGACCTACCCACAATTCAATTTCAGTGGTAAGAATCTACCAACTGAGAATCATAAAGTTGTCGTCATCAATTCGTTCAAAGGTTTTAGAAAGAAAACAACTTCCACAATGTCGCACAATCAATGTCTCCATGGAGATTACACAGAATATAAAGGAAAATCCCTGAGGGTATAACAGCTCAGAGTTTAATGCTTTTGTATTCGCTGCAACATGGAAGGATAATCAATCTCAACTGAAAATGCACCTGCCAATTCAAACAGCCAGGAACGTTTTCGACATGAGCCTTGCTGTCATTGGTGTTCCTGGTAAGTCTCTACAGTTATTGACAATTGACGATGATATTTCTCCTGTTTTCCCAATTTGTATTCTGATATAGTAACCCGTGTGTAATATCCACCCTGAGTTGCAATCTCATTCATCTGAATTATATATTTAAAAGTTCTTACGGTGTTGTTCCATTGCCTTAATCGATTTAGCAGGTTTACTATCCTCTAACATGATTACATTTAATCAAATGTTATGAACTCCTGAATTGCATCTCAGGCGGTGGCTGTCTTGAGGGAAGCAATGTTTGGAAATGTCATCCGCAATGGATGTTGGTGACTCATTGCAGTGGACCTCATGAACTCAGTGTTAGCACATTCTTGTGCAGATGTATTGACAGCAGCACATTAACTCCCTCCTACTTTCGGCAGCACTAGAGTAAAAAGATTTTGAACTGATTTATTTCCTTTGCACACTACAACTTAGAGATTCTGTTTGCTATAACTATTGAATGTTCGGGATCGTGCTGTTCGGTTGGGGAACTACTGAAGTGTACACATTGACTTGAGGAAGTATTTTGTTGTTATTGAATAACACATCACGGAAACGGACCATTTCGTCCAACTCATCAGGCTCACCTGATAGTTTAAATAATCTCGTCCCAATTGTTAGCATTTGGCCCATATCCCTCTAAATCCTTCCTCTTCGTATACCTAGCCAGATGCCTTTTAAATGTTCGAATTGTAACCACTTCCACTACTTCCTCTAGCAGCTTGTTCATTTTGGATTTCAAAATGCAAGTTCCAATCATATGTCCGAATTAATAGTCAATTCCTTCTACATTCTGAAACATGGGATTTTACATAATCGGCTTCATTCTGCTTCACCCATCCTACAATGCAAGTCTTTGTTTCCGACTGAGTCTAACGCCACGCCGTAAAATCTATTTTCCTTTCTGAAATGTACAATGGCTATCTCTGAAATGTACAATAAGCCTGAGCATCCCATAAGCCCCAGTACACATGACCCGTCCTCACTGACAGCAGCAAGTCATTTTCTGTCAAATGTCTCTCAACAATTTCACGGAGCTTTTTGGATATTATTCATTAGGATCCATTCGATCACCATTCCGGCTGGAACTCTACCAAACCCTCCCCCCCCACCCCCCAATACCCATTTGTCACTGATTCGAGGCGTTCCTGCGTCTCCTCCGATTTTGTAATATTTCGAGCTGTTTGAACTCCTTATACTTCTTTTAATATCTGCTGGATAAACTGGAGGGTATTTCTCTGTCTCGTTACAACAAGCTGGCCATTCTCAGACTGTTTCTTTATCTTCCCTAGCTTTGATGCAAAGGAGCTGAGCAAGGGGCTGACATTTCAGTGGGGGAACACTTTGCAGATTGTGATCATAACTCCAGATTGATATGGAAAAGGGAAAGGTTGAGCCTGAAGTCAAAGTTCTAAGCTGGGAGAAAGCTGATTTTAATAAGATTGGATGTAACTTGGACACAGAGCAGAGATTTGTTAATAAATCCATGTCAGAGCACTGGAATGCAGTTAAGAATGAAATAGCGAGATTACAGGGTCATCATATTCTACCAAGGATAAAGGATTGTATTCAGAAATACTGTAAACGCTGTATATCAGGATTATACAGGATCACGTGGCAGATAATTCAAAAATTGTGAAGTGGTAAATAGTGAGAAGGAACCTTAGATTACAACCTGATACAGACAGACTGGTCATATGGGCTGATCAGGGCAAATTCAATTCAGTCCAAGAGTGAGGTAGGAAACACAAGGAAACACAAGGAAAAGAATATTGATGCACAGTAGGCACCTGGGAAATATTGAGGACGAGAAAGGTTTTGGTGTTCATTGGTACCTGAAGATAGCAGGACAGGTCTATTGCACAGGTTGGTACTAGGTTAAGAAAACATATGGAATACTTGTGTTTATTAACCAAGGCATAGTGTTTCAAAGCAGGGAATATCAGCTGGAACTTTATAAAATGTTGGCAAGGCTATAGCTGGAGTATTGTGTGCATTTGTTTCCATATTGTAGGAGTATTGTAATTGGTTCAGAGATTTCCAGGATTTTTCTAAGGTGGGAACGTTTTAGTTATGAAGACAGATTGGATGGACTAGATTTGTTTTTTTTGAGCTGTGGAGGGGGCACATGATTCAGATGTCTAAAACTATAAGGAGGCATAGACAGAGTAGCAAGGTAATCATTTTTCTCCTTTGTGGATGGCTCAATGTCCAGGGCATTGATTCAAAGAGGCAGGGTATTGAGAGAGGATGTAAGGGTTTGTTTTTCGATGACACGTGTGGTGGTAATCTGGAGCTCACTACCTGTAAGTGTAGAAGAGATAAAGTACCTGATAATGCAGAAGTTCTTAGATGTGCACTTGTAATGCCTGGGCTGTAGGACTAATGCTGGAAAACGGGATTAGAATAGTGAGGGAATTGTTTTTGCCCAGCTTAAACACTATAGGCGAAAGTGCTTTTTTTTTCCTCTGTGCTGTAGACCTCTCTGTCTCCCTGACTTCTCCAACTCCTCCACAGCCCATTGGCTTTTCGACCAACATTTCCTACAGAGCCGCTGACTCCAACAATCCACATCAAAAGGTAAGTATTCAGTGAACATTTATTGCATTTATCTTCTTGATTTCAGCTTTGCAGGGGTTGGCAATGGTATTTTGTTACTGTTACTTCTATCTCCGTGCATCCATAATGTTGATTTAAACAACCCTCACTCTTCCTGATACTTTCCAAATGGTTGGGTCTCGCTGCTTGGCCACACTGATGATGGTCCTGCCTCCCTCATCTTTCACAGTGCTTGTGTATTAAACATTTGCCCCAGCAAATGTTTCAACAACATGTCATATCGATGCCTAGAATCCTCATCACTTTGTAACTAAAATACTTGTGCCTTCCAAACAATCATAAATTGAACTGAAACTGGAGCTTCAGCTGGACGAACTTCGGATCATTCAGAGGTGGTTATTGAGAGGAGTTACAGGGAGGTAGTTACACCTCAGGTACAAAAAGGAGGTAGATGGGGTACTGTCAGTAGATGGAAAGGGAACTGGCAGGCAGTGCAGGAATATCCAGTGGCCATTCACCTCAACAAATATACCATTTTGGACGCTGTTGGGGGGACGACTTAACAAAGATAAGCAATGGGGCACAGGTCTCTGGCACAGAATCTGTCCCTGTTGCTCAGAGGGGAAGGGGGTAAAGGAGCAGAGCATTAGTCATTGGGGGATCCATAGTTCGGGAAACAGATAGGAGGTTCTGTGGGAACAAGACAGCCTTGCGATTGGTGTGTTGTTTCCCAGATGTCAGGGTTTGTGATGGTTGTGTTTTTGGGATCCTTGAGGGAGTGGGGGAGCAGCCCCAAGTCTTGGTCCACATCGGCACCAATGACATGGGTAGGAAGAGAGACGGGGATTTAAAGTAGAAATTCAGGGGCTAGGGTGGAAACTTAGAGCGAGGACAAACAGAGTTGTAATCTTTGGTTTGTTGCCCATGCCACATGCTAGCGAAGTGAGCAATAGGGAAAGAGAGGAGTTAAACACGCAGCTACAGGGATGGTGCGGGAGGGAGGGTTTCGGATTCCTGGATAATTGGAGCATTTTCCGGACTCTTTCCTCTACAAACAGGGTGGTCTGAACCTGAACTAGAGGGGTACTAATATCCTGGTGTTGGTTTGGGGGTGGGGGAGAAATTTGTTAATGCTCTTTGGGTGGGTTTAAATTAATTCAGCGGAGGGGATGGGAACCTAAATTGTAGTTCTAATTGCGAGCAGTGAGGCCCAAAATAATGTTTCTAGGTCGCAAGAGGGCACCGGAAAGCAAGATGTTGATGTGAGGTATGTCTACTTCAATGCCAGGAGCATCAGGAATAAGATGGGTGAACTTGCAGCATGGGTTGTACCTTGGATTTCGATATTGTGACTGTTTTAGAGACCTGCGTAGATCAGGGACAAGACTTGCAGGTTCTGGGATTTAGATTTTTCAGTAAGAACAGAGAAGATGGCAAAAGAGTGGTGTGGCATTATTAGTCAAGGACAGTATTATGGTTGCAGAAAGGACATTTGAGGACTCGTTTATTGAGGTAGTATGGACTGAGATTAGAAACAGGAAATGACAGGTTACCCTGTTGGTTTTCTGGAGCCCTCTGAATCATTCCAGAGATGTAGAGGAAAGTATGGCAAAGATGATTTTGATCGGAGAGTCAGGATAGTTGTTATGGGAGACCTTGAACTTTACAAATATTTACTGGGAATACTATAGTTCAACTACTTTAGATTTGATTACCTACAGTGTGGAAACAGGCCCTTCAGCCCAACCAGTCCATACTGACACTCCAAAGAGTAACCCACCCAGACCCATTCCCCTCTGACTAATACACCTAACACTAAGGGCAATTTAGCACAGCCGATTCAACGAACTGCACATCTTTGTGAGTGTGGGAGACCTTACAAACTCCACACAGCCAGTCGCCCCAGGCTGGAGTCGAACCTGGGACCCTTGCGTTGTAAGGCAGAAGTGCTAACCAATGAGCCACCGTTCCGCCCCAACATGGAAATCTTCTATGGCGTTCAACATCAATACTGATCACTCCTGCTAACTTGGTAAGCAGTCATCACAAAACCAAGCCTCCTTTGATGCTGAAAACTAGTTTCAGAGCCTTCGACCACGCCGCCAAATTACCAGACTTAAAGACATCAATGCTGTGAGCAGGATTCAAACATCCGAAGGAAACCCCCCCAGTAGATTTCGAATCCAACGCCTTAACCTCTTGGCCATCACAGTTGAAATTGTTCAGCTTTTGTTCAATGTATTCAGGAGGGTTTCCTGACTCAGTATTTAGACAAGCCAACTAGGGGTGACGCCACATTAGATTTGGTACTGGGTAATGAAACCTGCCAGGTGTTAGATTTGGATGTAGATGAGCACTTTGGTGACAGTGACCACAATTGGTTATGTTTACTTTAGCGATGGAAAAGGATAGGTATATACCACAGAGCAAGAGTTATAGCTGGGGGGAAAGGCAATGACGATGCGATTAGGCAAACTTTAGGATGCACAGGACGGGGAAGGAAACTGCAGGGGATGGGCACAATTGAAATGCGGAACTTAATATATGTGGAGTATTGCGTACAGTTCTGGTTACCATATTATAGGAAGGATGTGGGAGTTTTGGAAAGAATTCAGGGATGATTTACGAGTATCTTACCCAGTTTAAAGGGAAGGTCCATGCTCTCACAACACTCTGTGTAAAGAACCCGCCTCTGACAACCCCTCTGTACTTTCCTCCAACCAGCTTAAAACTATGACCCCTCATGTTAGCCATTTCTGCCCTGGGAAATAGTCACTGGCTATTGACTCAATCTATGCATCTAATTATCTTGTATACCTCAATTAGGCCCCCTCTCCTCCTCCTTTTCTTCAATAAATAAAGTCCGAGCTCAGTCAACCTCTCTTCATAAGATAAGCCCTCCAGTCTGGGCAGCATCCTGGTAAACCTCCTCTGAACCCTCTCCAAAGCATCCACATCTTTCCTATAATAGGGCGAGCAGAACTGGACACAGTATTCCAAGTGTGGTCGAACCAAAGTTTTATCGAGCTGCAACAAGATCTCACGACTCTTAAACTCAATCCCCCTGTTAATGAAAGCCAAAACACCATATGCTTTCTTAACAACCCTGTCCACCTTGGGTGGCCATTTTAAGGGATCTATTTCCTGCGCACCAAGATCCCTCTGTTCCTCCACACTGCCAAGAATCGTATCTTTAATCCTGTACTCAGCTTTCAAATTCTACCTTTCAAAATGCATCACCTCGCATTTATCCAGGTTGAGCTCCATCTGTCATCCCTCAGCCCATCTCTGCATCCTGTCAATGTCCCGCTGCAGCCTACAACAGCCAACGACACCTCCAACCTTTGTGTCATCTGCAAACTTGCTGACCCATCCTTCAATCCCCTCATCCAAGTCATTAATAAAAATTACAAACAGTAGAGGCCCAAGGACAGAGCCCTGTGGAACACTACTCACCACTGACGTCCAGGCAGAATATTTTCCCTCTACTGCCACTCGCTGTCTTCTGTTGGCCAGCCAATTCTGTATCCAGACAGCTAAATTGCCCTGTATCCCATTCCTCCTGACCTTGTGAATGAGCCTACCATGGGGAACCTTATCAAATGCCTTGCTGAAGTCCACATACACCACACCCACAGCTTGACCTTCATCAACATTTCTAGTCACATCCTCAAAGAACTCGATAAGGTTTGTGAGGCATGGCCTGCCCCTCACAAAGCCGTGTTGACTACATTTAATCAAGCCATGCTCTTTCAGATGGTCCTAAATCCTATCCCTCAGAATCCTTTCTAACACCTTGCAGACGACAGACGTGAGACTTACTGGTCTGTAATTGCCAGGGATTTCCTTCTTTCCTTTCTTGAAGAGAGAAATTACATTTGCCTCTCTCCAGTCCTCAGGAACGATTCCAGTGGAGAGCGAGGATGCAAAGATCTTCGCAAGTGGCGAAGCAATTGCATTTCTCGTTTCCAAAAGTAGCCGAGGACAAATCTGGTCTGGGCCTGGCGACTTGTCAATCTTAATGTTTCACAAAATTTTCAGCACATCAGCTTCCTCTATCTCTATCCATTCCAGCATGTACACCTGCTCTTCAAGGGTTTCATTCACTACAAAGTTCGTTTCTTTCATAACAAATGAAGCGAAACACTCATTTAGGGCTTCTCCTACCTCCTCAGACTCCACACACAAGTTCCCTATGCTATCCCTGATCGGCCCTACTCTTTCTTTGACCATTATCTTATTCCTCACATAAGTGTAAAATGCCTTTGTGTTCTCCCTAATCAGTTCTGCCAAGCCTTTCTTGTGGCCCCTCCTGGCTCTCCTCAGACCATTTCTGAGCACCTTCCTCGCCTGCCTGTAATCCTCTCGAGCTGAGCTTAACCCTAGCTTCCTCCACCTTACGTAAGCTACCTTCTTCCTTTTGACGAGAAGCTCCACCGCTTTCGTCATCCAAGGTTCCTTTATCTTACCACTTCTTGCCTGTCTCAGAGGGACATATTTATTCATCACTCACAAAAACTGTTCCTTAAAAAGTCTACACATGCCTGTAGTGTCTTTACCATGGAACAATTGCTCCTCTGTTCTATGTTCTATGTTCGATGTAAATCTTGACAGAATCAGTCTGTGCACCTTGCAGGATAGTCCCTAACAGCAGTTATAATTTTAAACCTTGATAGAGTCTGTCTGTATCCCTTATAGGAGCGCCCCTAGTAACAGTTATTGGCAGAATCTCTCTGTGCAGCTTACAGAAGAGTCCTGATTAATTTAAATTGCAACAGAATCTGTCTTCCCAACCCAGGACAGCCCCTAGTAAGAGTTACTGAGACAATCTATCTGTGCAGCTAACAGGGGAGGCCCCAGTAGCAGTTATTATTATAATTCTTGACAGAATGTGCCTGTACACTATGCAGGACAGTCCTCTGGCCCGTTATTATTTTAAATCTAGCCAGAATCTTACTTTTCCCCTTAGAGGAGAGGCCCCAGTAACAGGTATTATGTTCAATCTTGACAGAATCTGCCGGTGCTCCTTGCAGTAGAGTCCCAGTCACAGTTATTATTTTAAATCTTGACAGAATCTGTCTGTCTGCAGGATAGTCCCCAGTAACAGTTATTGACAGACTCTGTCTGTGCAGATTACAGGAAAGGCCCCAGTAACAGTTCTTACTTTAAATCTTGACAGAATCTGACAGTGCCCCCTACACGGCAATCCCCAGAAATAATAAGTATTTTTGTAAATTTTGACAGAATCTGTCTGTACTCCTTACAGTACAGTCCCAGTAAGAGTTATTATTTTAAACTTTGAAATAGTCTATCTGTATCCCATACAGGACAGTGCACAGTAACAGTTATTGTTTTAAATCTTGACAGAATCTCTCTGCGCTATGAGCAGGATTGCCCCCAATTAACAGTTATTATTGTTAATCTTGACAGAATGTGTCTGTACTCTTTACAGGAGCGGCCGCAGAAAAAGTTAGTGTTTTAAATCAGAACAGAATCTACTGTTAGAAATGGGGTAAAGTGTTGTTTTTGCAGATATAGAAGAAGCTTACAGAAAAGGGATACAGCAAGAGAATTATTAACTCTGCAGGTATTTAGGGAAGAATATCTCTACATTTCAGTGCATAATTATGGATAATTAAGTACTAACTTTAATCTAGATTTATTAAAATCATTCCTTTTACCATAATGTTTAAAACAACAGTTTCAGCAAAAAGCTAAGGTTATTGAAACATATAAATGAAGCATGAAAAAGATACATTGTTAAGATGTATGTACAAGAATAGAATGCACTTTAATGAAAGAAGTTACAAAGGGGAACATCGAGATAAGAGTTTAGCCTTATGACAGCACGTGCAAGGGGGAAATTGCCAACTTGGAAAGAAAGGGGCAATGGGCGTGGAGCATAGATGGGTAGAAGCGAAATAGTAAGAGAGATTGGGTAATTAGGAGTCTAGAGAGATGACCGCACTCAAAGGGTATAACTGGAGACTAGCCTCAGTTCTAATTTGCTTCAGTTGAAGCCCTTACTTGCAAGTTCGTAATAAATTGTCTTGTTTCCAGTCTTGGTGGTCTCGTCTAAATTTTATTGATTTTGTTTCTAACATCTACCTGGACCCCTGACAGGAGACCCCGCAGTTACAGTTATTGACAGAATCTGTCTGCACAGCTTACAGATGAGACCCCAGTAACAGTTATTATTTTAAAGCTTGACAAAATCTGCCTGTAATATTTACAGGAGAGGCCGCAGAAACTGTTATTAATTTAAATTGTGACAGAATCTATCTGTGCCCCTTGCAGGAGAGGCCCCTGTAACAGACATAATTTAAAATCTTGAGGGAATCAGTCTGTGCCCCTTACAGGAGAGGCCCCAGTAACAGTTATTATTTTAAATCATGACAGAATTCTTCTGTGTGCATTACAGTAGTGCCCCCAGTAACAGGTATTGAAAATATCTGTCTGTGCAGCTTACAACAGAGGCTCCAGTAACAGTTATTGTAGCAAGTCCTGACAGAATCTGTCAATGTCCCTTACAGGACAGTCCCGAGTAACAGGTATTATTTTAAATTTAGACTGAATCTGTCTGTGCACCTTGCATGACAGAACCCAGTAACAGATATTGATAGAATCTGACAATGCAGCTTACAGATGAGATCACAATAACAGTTATTATTTTAAATGTTGACATAGTCTTCCTGTTCCCGTTACAGGAGAGCCCTCAGTAATAGTTACAGATAGAATCTGTCGGTGCAGCTTACAGGAGAGACCCTAGTTACAGTTTTTATTTGAAACACTGACAGAATCTGTCTGTATCACTTGCAGGAGCGCCCACAGTAACATTTATTGACAGAATCTGACAATGCAGCTTACAGAAGAGGCCCTAGTAACTGTTATTATTTTAAATGTCGACAGAATCTGTCTGTTCCCCTTCCAGAGAGTCCTCAGTAATAGTTACTGACAGAATCTGTCTGTGGAGCTGACAGGAGAGGGCCCAGTAACAGATATTATTTTAAGTGTTGACTGGATTTGTCTGTACTCTTTACAGGAGAAGGCCGCAGAAACAGTTATTATTTAAAATCTTGCCAGAATCTGCCTGTAACCCATGCAGAAGAGAACCGAGTAACAGTTACGATTTTAAAGCTTAACAGAATCAGTCCGTTCCCCTTACAGGAGAGTCGCGAGTAACAGTTATTATTATAATTCTTGACAAAATCTGCCTGTGCCCCCAAAGGCGACATTCCTCAATAACAATGATAAGTTTAAATCTTCAAAGAATCTGCCTGTACACCTGACATGACAGTACCCTGTAACAGATATTATTTTAAATCTTGACAGTATCTATCTGTACCCCTTGCAGGTAAGCCCTCAGTAATAGTTACTGACAGAATCTGTCTGTGCAGCTTACAGGAGAGGTCCCAGTAACAGTTATTATTTTAAATCTTGACAGAATCTGTCTGTACCCCTAAGAGGAGCATCCACAGTAATAGGTATTTTATTTAAAATCTTGACAGACTCCATCTGTGCCCCTTAAAGGAGAGGCTCGAGTAACATATATTATTTTAAACCTTGCCAGAATCTGCCTGTACCCCATGTAGAAGAGAACCCAGTAACAGTTATTATTTTAACTCTTGACAGGATCTGTCTGTACCCCTCACAGGAGAGTCCCCAGTAACAGTTATGATTGTAAATCTTGCAGAATCTGTCTGTGCTCCTTACATGACATTCCCCAATAACAATGATTATTTTAAATCTTCACAGAATCTGCCTCGGCCCGACAGGACAGCACCCAGTAACAGTTATGATTTTAAATCTTGAAAGAATCTGTCTGTACCCCATTCAGGACAGTACTCAGTCACAGTTGTTATTTTAGATCTTGACAGAATCTGTCTGTACCCCTTACAGGACAACCCAGTAAGATTTATTTTAAATCTTGGCAGAATCTGTCTGTGCAGCTTTCAGGAGAGACCCTAGTAAAAGTTAGTATTTGAAATCTTGACAGAATCTGCCTGTACCCCATTCAGAAGAGAACGCAGTAACTGTTATTATTTTAAATCATGACAGAATCTGTCTGTGCCCCTTATAGGCGAGGCCCCAGTAACAGTTATTATTTTAACTCTTGACAGAATCTGTCTGTTTCCCTTTCAGGAGAGTCCCAAGTAACAGTTATTATTGTAAATCTTGACAGAATCTGACTGTGCTCCTTACATGACATTCCCCACTAACAATAATTATTTTAAATCTTCACAGAATCTGCCTGTACCCCTGACAGGACAGCCCCCAGTAACTGTTAAGATTTTAAATCTTGAAAAAATCAGAATGTACCCCATATAGGACAGTACCCAGTAACAGTTCTTATTTGAAATCTTGACAGAATCTGTCTGTGCAGCTTACAGGAGAGGTTCCAGTAACAGTTATTATTGTAAATCATGACAGAGTCTTCTGTACTCCTTACAGGACAACCCAGTCAAATTTATTATTTTAAATGATGACAGAATCTGTCTGCGCAGCTTACAGGAGAGGCCCCAGTAACAGTTATTATTTTAAATCTCGACAGAATGTGCCTGTACACTATGCAGGACAGACCTCTACACCCATTATTATTTTAAATCTGGATAGGGTCTGTGTGTGCCACTTACAGGAGAGCCCTCATTAATAGTTACTGACAGAATCTGTCTGTGGAGATGACCAGAGAGTCCCCAGTAACAGTTATTATTTTTAACTTGTTAGAATGTGCATGTACCTTTTGCATGACAGGAGCGTTATTATTTTAAATCTTGACAGATTCTGACTGTAACCTTTAGAGGAGAGGCTCCAGTAACAGATATTGTTTTAAATCTTGCCAGAATCTGTCTATACCCCATGCAGAGGAGATCCCAGTAACAGGTATTATTTTAAATCGTGAAAGAATTTATCTGTACCCCTGACAGGAGAGTCCCCAGTAACATTTATGATTCTAAATCTTGACAGAATCTGTCTGTGCTCCTTATACGGCATTCCCCAATAACAATGATCATTTTAAATTTTCACAAAATCTGCCTGCACCCCTGACAGGGCAGCACCCAATAACAGTTACGGTTTTAAATCTTGAAATAATCAGTCTGTACCCCATACAGGACAGTACACAGTAACAGTTGTTATTTTAAATCTTGAAAAAATCTGTCTGTACACTTTACAGGAGAAGGCTGCAGAAACAATTAGTATTTTAAATCTTGACTCGAATCTGTCTGTACCCCTTACAGGAGAGCCCTCAGTAATAGTTACTGACAGAATCTGTATGTGGAGGATACAGGAGAGTCCCCAGCAACAGTTATTGTTTTAAACTTGTCAGAATGTGCAGGACAGTAATCTCTACCTGTTATTATTTTAAATCAGGACAGAACCCTTAGAGGAGAGGCTCCAGTAACAGATATTATTTTAAATATTGTCAGAATCTGCCTGTACCCCATGCAGAAGAGAACCCAGTAACTGTTACTTTTTAAAACCTTGACAGAATCTGTTCTGTACTCCTTACAGGAGAGGCCCCAGTAACAGTTATTATTTTAACTGTTGGCAGAATCTGTCAGGTCCCCTTACAGGAGAGCCCTCAGTAATAGTTACTGACAGAATCTGTCTGTGCAGCATAAAGGAGAAGCCCCAGTAACAGTTATTATTTTAAATCTTGACAGAATTTGCCAGTACACTATGCAGGACTGTCCTCTGCATCCGTTATTAATTAAAATCTTGACAGAACCTGTCTGTGCCCCTGAGACAAGAGATCCCAGTAACAGTTATAATTGTAAATCTTGACAGAATCTGTCAGTTCCACTTACAGGAGAGCCCTCAGTAATAGTTACTGACAGAATCTGTCTGTGGATTTTACAGGTGAGGCCCCAGTAACAGTTATTATTTTATACTTCACAGAATGTGCGTATACCCTTTGCAGGACAGATATCTGTACCCATTATTTTAAATCTTGTCAGAAGTATTTAAAATCTGGCATAATTTGTCAGTACCCCTTTGAGGAGAGGCTCCAGTAACATATATTATTTTAAATTTTGCCAGAATCTGCCTGTCACCCATGCACAAGAGAACCCAGTAACGGTTATTATAGATTAGATTACTTACAGTGTGGAAACAGGCCCTCCGGCCCAACAAGTCCACACCGCCCCGCCGAAGCACAACCCACCCATACCCCTACATCTACCCCTTACCTAACACTACGGGCAATTTAGCATGGCCAATTCACCTGACCTGCACATCTTTGGACTGTGGGAGGAAACCGGAGCACCCGGAGGAAACCCACACAGACACAGGGAGAATGTGCAAACTCCACACAGTCAGTCGCCTGAGGCGGGAATTGAATTATAAGACCATAAGACATAGGAGTAGAAGTAAGGCCATTCGGCCCATCTAGTCCAGTCCGCCATTCAATCATGGCTGATGGGCACTTCAACTCCATTTACGTGCATTCTCCCCGAGACCACAAGAATCTATCAATCTCTGCCTTGAAGACTTTAGTGATCGGCCTCCACTGCACTCTGCGGCAATGAATTCCACAGGCCCACCACTCTCTGGCTGAAGAAATGTCTCCGCATTTCTGTTCTGAATTTACCCCCTCTAATTCTAAGGCTGTGTCCACGGGTCCAAGTCTCCTCACCTAATGGAAACAATTTCCTAACATTCACCCTTTCCAAGCCATGTATTATTTTGTATGTCTCTATTAAGTCTCCCCTTAATCTTCTAAACTCCAATGAATACAATCCCAAGATCCTCAGCCGTTCCTCATATGTTAGACCTACCATTCCAGGGATCATCCATGTGAATCTCCGCTGGACACGTTCCAGTGCCAGTATGTCCTTCCTGAGGTGTGGGGACCAAAACTGGACACAATACTCCAAATGGGGCCTAACCAGAGCTTTATAAAGTCTCAGTAGCACAATGGTGCTTTTATATTCCAACCCTCTTGAGATAAGTGACAATATTGCATTCGCTTTCTTAATCACAGACTCAACCAGCATGTTGACCTTTAGAGAATCCTCGACTAGCACTCTCAGATCCCTTTGTACTTTGGCTTTATGAATTTTCTCACCGTTTAGAAAGTAGTCTGTGCTTTTATTCTTTTTCCCAAAGTGCAAGACCTCGCATTTGTTCTTGTTGAATTCCATCAGCCATTTCCTGGACCACTCTCCCAAACTGTCTAGATCCTTCTGCAGCCTCCCCACTTCCTCAGTACTACCTGCCTGTCCACCTAACTTCGTATCATCTGCAAACTTTGCTAGAATGTGAATTACTTAATCTCCCCGGTGTGACTGCGTCCTGAAACAAAGCGTCCAGGTAACTCTCCCCCTCCCGGATGTGCCGCAGTGTTTGAAGCTCAGATTCCAGATCATCAACTCAGATCCGGAGTTCTTCCAGCAACCAACACTGGCCGTTGGTCACTTCCTCTGCTGCTCCCGCTCTTTCTGTGAAGTAAGTTGAAAATAAACTGTCTTACCTAAGCGGTAGTCTTCCGGGTTCATTTTTACTCAGCCGCTGCTCCCACTCAAATTTATTATTTTAAATCTTGACAGAATCTGTCTGTACCCCTCACAGGAGAGTCCCCAGTAACAGTTACGATCGGAAATCTTGACAGAATCTGTCTGTGCTCCTTACACGACATTCCCCAATAACAATGATTGTTTGCTGCCTGTTCCCCTGACAGAACAGCACCTAGTAACAGATATGATTTGAAATCTTGAAAGAATCTGTCTGTGTCCCTTACAGCAGAGGCCCCAGTAACAGATATTATTTTAAACCTTGACAGAATCTGTCAGTTCCACTTACAGGAGAGCCCTCAGTAATAGTTACTGACAGAATCTGTCTGTGGATTTTACAGGTGAGGCCCCAGTAACAGTTATTAGGGTAAATCATGACTGAGTCTGTCTGTACCCCTGACAGGAAAGTCTCGAGTATAAGGTATTATTTTAAGTCTTGACAGAATCTGTCAGTGTCCTTTGCAGAACTGTCCCCAGTAACCATTACTTTTTGAATCTCGACAGAATCTCTGTGTACCCCTTACAGGAGATGCCCCAGTAACAGGTATTATTGCAAATCTTGACAGAATCTGTCTGTACTCCTTACAAGACAGTCCCCAGTAAGAGTTATTATATTACACTTTGACAGAATCTGTCTATGTCCCATACAGGGGTGACCCCAGTTACAGTAATTGACTGTGCCCCTTACAGTATGTCTGTGCCCCTTACAGGTCAGTCCCCAGTAACAGGTATTATTTTAAATCTTGACAGAATCTGTCAGTTCCACTTACAGGAGAGCCCTCAGTGATAGTTACTGACAGGATCTGTCTGTGGATTTTACAGGTGAGGCCCCAGTAACCGTTATTTTTTGAAATCTTTACAGAATGTGCCAGTCCACGGTGCAGGACAGTCCTCTGCACCCGTTATTAATTAAAATCTTGACAGAATCTGTCTGTGCCCCTTACAGGAGAGGCCCTAGTAATTGTTATTATTTTAAATTTTCACAGAATCTGCCTGTACCCCTTATAGGAGAGGCCCCAGTAATAATTTTTATTTTAAATCCTGACAGAATCTGTCTGCTTCCCTTACAGGAGAGTCGCCAGTAAGTTATTTCTGTAAATCTTGACTGAGTCTGTCCATTCCTCTTACAGGAGAGCCCTCAGTAATAGTTACTAACAGAATCTGTCTGTGCAGCTTAAAGGGGAGGCCCCAGTAGCAGTTATTATTGTAAATCTTGACAGAATCTGTCTGTTCCCCTTACAGGACAACCCAGTAAGATCTATTCTTTTAAATCTTGGCAGAATATCTCTGTGCAGCTTACAGGATAGGCCCCAGTAACAGTTATTATTTTAAATCTTGCCAGAATCTGCCTATACCCCATGCAGAAGAGAAACCAGAAACAGTTATTATTTTAACTGATGACAGAATCTGTCTGTTCCCCTTACAGGAGAGTCTCCAGTAACAGTTATGATTGTAAATCTTGACAGAACCTGTCTGTACTCCTTACAGGACAACCCAGTAAGATTTATTATTTTAAATCTTGGCAGAATCTGTCTGTGCAGCTTACAGGAGAGGCCCCAATTTTATTTTAAATCTTGACAGAATCTGTCTGTACTCTTTACCGGAGAAGGCCACAGGAACAATTAGTATTTTAAATCTTGAAAGAATCTGTCTGCTTCCCTTATAGGAGAGTCGCCAGTAACAGATTTTATTGTAAATCCTGACTGAATCTGTCTATTCCCCTAACAGGAGACCCCTCAGTAACAGTTACAGACAGAATCTGTCTGTGCAGCTTACAGGAGAGGCCCCAGTAACAGTTATTATTTTAAATCCTGACAGAATGTGCCAGTACACTATGCAGTACAGTCCTCTGCTTCCGTTATTAATTAAAATCTTGACAGAATCTGTCTGTGCCTCTGAGAGGAGAAGCCCCAGTAACAGATGTTATTTTAAATCTTGACAGAATCTGTCTGTGCCCCTTAGAGGAGAGCCACAGAAGCACTTATTATTTTAATAATGGCTCCTTCACCTCAAAGTGAACAAGCCAGTAGGAGGTAGTGACCATAATACTTTAATCTGCAATTTGCGAGGGAGAGGGTACAATCGGAAGTGACAATATTCCACTTGAATAAAGGGAACTTTGGAGCTATGAGGGAGGCACTGGCCAATGTTCAATGGTGCAATACCCTAGCAGGGATGGCAGTAGAGCAACACTGGCAGGTATTTCTGGGTATAATGCAGAAGATGCAGGATCAGTTCATTCCAAAAAGGAAGGAAGATCCTAAGAGGAGGTAGGGGTGGCCGTGGCTGACGAGGGAACTTAAGAAACATATAAAGTCAAAAGAGAAAAAGTATAACATAGCAAAGATGAGTGAGAAAATGGAGGACTGGGGAGCTTTTAAAGAACAACAGAGGATAACGAAGAAGGAAATACGCAGAGAAAAAATGAGGTACGAAGGTAATCTGGCCAAAAGTATAAAGGAGGATAGTAAAAGCTTTTTTAGTTCTGTGAAAGGGAAAAAAAATGGTTAAGACTAAAATTGGGCCCTTGAAGACAGAAACGGGTGAATATATTACGGGGAACAAAGAAATAGCGGAAGAGTAGAATTGGTACTTCAGATCTGTGTTCACTGCGGAAGACGCAAGCAATCTCCCAGAGGTAATAGTGGCTGAAGCACCTGAACTGAAGGGAATTTATATTTGCCAGGAAATGGTGTTGGAGAGACTGTTAGGTCTGAAGGCTGGTAAGTCCCCGGGACCTGATGGTCTACATCCCAGGGTACTGAAGGAGGTGGCTCGTGAAATCGTGGATGTATTGGTGATCATTTTCCAATCTTCTCTAGATTCAGAGCAGTTCCTGCGGATTTGAGGGTGGCTAATGTTGTCCCACCTTTTAAGAAAGGAGGGAGAGAGAAAGCAGGGAATTATAGACCAGTTAGTCTGACCTCAGTGGTGGGAAAGATGCTGGAGTCAATTATAAAGGATGAAATTATGACACATCTGGATAGCAGTAACAGGATAAGTCAGAGTCAGTATGATTTATGAAGGGGAAATCATGCTTGACTAATCTTCTGGAATTTTTTGAGGCTATAACTCTGAAGATAGACAAGGGAGATCCAGTGGGTGTTGTGTACCTGGACTTTCAGAAAGCCTTTGATAAAGTCCCACGTAGGAGGTTAGTGAGCAAAATTAGGGTGCATGGTATTGGGGGCAAAATACTGACTTGGATTGAAAATTGGTTGGCTGACAAGAAACAAAGAGTAGTGATAAATGGCTCTCTTTTGGAATGGCAGGCGGTGACCAGTGGGATACCGCAGGGATCAATGCTGGGACCGCAGCCTTTTACAATATACATTAATGATATTAGCAAATTTGCTGATGATACAAAGCTGGGTGGCAGGATGAAATGTGAGGAGGATGTTAGGGTGACCTGGACAGCTAGGTGAGTGGATGGATGCATGGCAGATGCAGTTTAATGTGGAGAAATGTGTGGTTATCCACTTTGGTGGCAAGAACCGGAAGACAGATTACTATCTAAATGGAGTCACGTTAGGTAAGGGGCAGTACAACGAGATCTAAGTGTTCTTGTACATCAGTCAATGAAAGCGAGCATGCAGATACAGCAGACAGTGAATAAAGCTAATAGCATTCTGGCCTTCATAAAAAGAAGAATTGAGCAGAGAAGCAAAGAGGTTCTTCTGCAGCTGTACAGGGCCCTGGTGAGACCACACCTGGAATATTGTGTGCAGTTTTGGTCTCCAAATTTGAGGAAAGACATTCTGGCTATTGAGGGAGTGCAGCGCAGGTTCACAAGGTCAATTCCCAGAATGGCGGGACTACCTGACATTGAAAGATTAGAGTGACTAGGATTGTATTTCCTCAAGTTTAGAAGGCTGAGAGGGTATCTGATTGAGCTGTACAAGATTATTAAAGTATTACACATTCTAGAGGCAGGAAGCATATTTCTGCTGATGGGTGAGTCCCGAACCAGAGGACACAGTTTAAAAATAAGGAGTAGGCCATTTAGAAGAGAGTTGAGGAGAAACTTTCACCCAGAGAGTGGTGGGTGTATGGCATGCTCTGTCCCAGAAGGCTGTGGAGGCCAAGTCTCTGGATACTTTCAAGAAAGAGTTGGATAGAGCTCTTAATGATGGTGGAATCAAGGGTTATGGGGATAAGGCAGGAACAGGATACTGACTGAGGATGATCAGCCATGATCATAATGAATGGTGGTGCTGGCTCAATGTGCAGAATGGCCGACGCCTGCACCTATTGTCTATTGTACTCTTTAAAGGATAAGGCCACAGAAACAATTATTATTTTAAATCTTGACAGAATCTATCTGTGCCCTTACACGACATTCAAAAAACACAATGATTATTTTCAATCTTCACAGAATCTGTCTGTACCCCGTACCCCATGCAGGACAACCCCCAGTACAGGTATTCCATTAAATCTTGACAGAATCTGCCTGTGCCCCTTATACAACAGTCGCCAGTAACAGTGATTATTTTAAATCTTGACATAATCTCTCTGAACCCCTGACAGGACAGCACTGTCTGTGCACCTTACACAACTGTCGCCAGTAACAGTTATTATTTAAAATCTTGAAAGAATCTGTCTGTACCGCATACAGGACAGTCCACAGTAACAGTTATTATTCTAAATCTTGACAGAATCTGTCTGTACTCCTTAGAGGACAGTCCCCAGTAAGAATTATTCATTTAAATCTTGGCAGTATCTGTGTGTACGAGGAGAAAGCGAGGACTGCAGATGTTGGAGATCAGAGCTGAAAATGTGTTGCTGGCAAAGCGCAGCAGGTCAGGCAGCATCCAAGGAACAGGAGAATCGACGTTTCGGGCGTAAGCTCTTCTTGAAGTAGGGCTTATGCCTGAAACGTCGATTCTCCTGTTCCTTGGATGCTGCCTGACCTGCTGCGCTTTTCCAGCAGCACATTTCCTGTATCTGTGTGTTCCTCTTACAGTAACAGTTATTGACAGAAGCTGATTATGCAACTTACAGGATAGGCCCCAGTAACAGTTATTACTTTGAATATTGAAAGAATGTGTCTGTGCCCTTACAGGTCTGTGCCCAGAAGCAATAAGTATTTTAAGTCTTGACAGAATCTGTCTCCACACCTTACATGAGAGGCCCCAGGAACAGGTATTGCTTTAAATCTTGACAAAATCTGTCTTTGCCCCTTACAGGAGAGGCACCAATAACAGTTATTATTTTGAACCTTGTCAGAATCTGTCTCTGCCCCTTACAAAAAGGCCAGCAGTAACAGATATTGACAGAATCTGTCTGTGCCCCTTACAGGAGAGGTCCCAGTAATTGTTATGATTTTAAATCTTGACAGAATCTGTCTGTGATCATAACACTTTGCAGGACAGTCCCCATGAACAGTTATTATTCTAAATCTTGACCGAATCTGCTTGCACCACTTACAGGTGAGACACCAGTAACAGGTATTATATGAAATCTTGAAAGAATCTGTCTCTATCCCCAACTGGATAGGCCCCAGTAACAGTTATTCTTGTAAATCTTGACAGAATCTGTCTGTACCCCTTACAGGACAGTACCCAGTAACAGGTATTGTTTTAAATCTTAACAGAATTTGTCTTGCCCTTTACAGGACAGCCCCCACAAACCGTTTTTATTTTAAATCATGACAAATTCTGTCTGTAGTCTTTACAGGAGAGGCCGCAGAAACAGTTACTGACAGAACCTGTCTGTGCAGCATATAGGAGAGGCCCCAGTACCAGGTATTATTTTAAATTTTGACAGAATGTGCCTGTACACTATACAGGACAGTCCTCTGTACCCGTTATTATTTTGAATCTTGTCAGAATCTGTCTGTGCCCCATACAGGAGAGCCTTCAGTAACAGTTATTGACAGTAACTGTGCCCATTACAAGAGAGCCCCAGTAACAGTAATTATTTTAAAGCTTGACAAAATCTGCCTGTTCCCCTTACAGGAGAGACCCCAGTAAGTTATTACTTTAAATCTAGAATCTGACTGTCCCCCTAACAGGAGAGGCACCAGTAATAGTTATTATCTCAAATCTTGACAGAATCTGTCTGTGACCATAACAGGAGCACGCCCAGTAACAGGTAGTGACAAAATCTGTCTGTGCAGCTAACAAAAGAGGCCGCAATAAGAGTCAATCTTGACAGAATCTGTCTGTACCCCCGACAGGATAGTTCCCAGTAGCAGTCATTATTTTAAATCTTGACAGAATCTGACCGTACCCTTTGCAGGGCAGTCCCCAGTAAGAGCTTTTAATTTAAATCTTGACAGAATCTGGCTGTGCTCCTTACAGAACAGCCACCCTTCAGAGTTATTATTTTAAATCTTGACAGAATCTGTCTGTACCCCTTACTCGACAGTCCCCATTAACAATGATTATTTTAAATCTTCACAGAATCTCTCTGTACCCCTGACGTGACAGCACCCAGTTACAGTTATTGACAGAATCTGCCTGTGTCCCTTACAGGACAGTCCCCATTAACAATGATTATTTGAAATCTTCACAGAATCTCTCTGTACCCCTGACGTGACAGCACCCAGTTACAGTTATTGACAGAATCTGCCTGTGCCCCTTACAGGACAGTCCCCAGTAACAGTTATTATTTTAAATCTTAACAGAATCTGTCTGTGTCCATTACAGGAGCACCCCCAGTAACAGGTATTGACAAAATCTGTCTGTACAGCTTACAAGAGAGGACCCAGTAACAGGTATTATGGGAAATCATCTCAGAATCTCTCTGTACCCCTTACAGGACAGTCTACAGGAACAGGCATTATTTTAAATCTTGACAGAATCTGTCAGTGTCCTTTGCCAGCCAGTCCCCAGTAACCGTTTTTTTAAAATCTTGACAGAATCTGTCTGTACTCCTTACAGGACAGCCCGCAGTAACAGTTATTATTTTAAATCTTGACAGAATGTGACTGTGCCCCATACACGACTGTCCCCAGAAACAATAATTATTTTAAATCTTCGCAGAATCTCTCTGTACACCTGACAGGACATCACAAATAAACAGTTATTATTTTATGATTCAGAGATGCCGGTGTTAGACTGGGGTGTACAATGATAAAACTCACACAATATCAGGTTATAGTCCAACAGGTTTAATTGGAAGCACACTAGCTTTCGGAGCGACACTCCTTCATCAGGTGATTGTCTTGATGTAATGAATCACCTGATGAAGGAGCGTCGCTCTGAAAGCTAGTGTGCTTCCAATTAAACCTGTTGGACTATAACCTGGTGTTGTGTGATTTTTAACGTTATTATTTTAAATCTTGATAGAATCTGTCTGTACCCCGAACAGGATAGGCCCCAGTAACAGGTATTATTGTAAATCTTGACAGAATCTGTCTGTACTCCTTGCCTCAGTCCCCATTAAGAATTATTACTCTTCAATCTTGACAGAATCTGTCTGTACCCCTTACAGGACAGTTCTTATTTTAAATCTTGACAGAATCAGTCTGTGGCCCTTAAAGGAGCGGCCCCCGTAACAGTTATTGGCAAAATCTGTCCGTGCAGCCGACAAGAAGAGGCCAACAGTTACAGTTATTATTTTAAATGCCGACAGAATCTGTGTGTTCCTCACGCAGGAGAGGCCCCAGTAACAGTTATTATTTTCCCTCTGTACCCGTTATTATTTTAAATCTTGACAGAATCTATCAGTGCCCCTGAGAGGAGAGCCCCAGAAACAGTTATTATTTTAAATCTTGACAGAATCCATCTGTAATCTTTACAGATGAGGCCGCCAAGACGGTTAGTATTTTAAGTCTGGACAGGCTCCATCTGTACCCCTTACAGGAGAGGCCCCAATAACAATTATTATTTTAAACCTTGGCAGAATCTGTCTGTGCCCCCTACAGGAGAGGCTCCAGTAACAGGTATTATTTAAACCTTGACAGAATCTGTCAATACCCCGAATAGGATCGGCCCCAGTAACAGTTATTAATGTAAATCTTGACTGAATTGGTCTGTGCCCCTTACATGACATTCCTCAATAGCAATGATTATTTTAAATCATCACAGTATCTCTCTATACCCCTGAGAGGAACGCACCCAGTAACAGTTATTATTTTAAATCTTGAAAGAATCTGTCCGTACCCCGTACCCCATGCAGGACAACCCCCAGTACAGGTATTCCATTAAATCTTGACAGAATCTGTCTGTGCCCCTTATACAACAGTCGCCAGTAACAGTGATTATTTTAAATCTTGACATAATCTCTCTGAACCCCTGACAGGACAGCACTGTCTGTGCACCTTACACAACTGTCGCCAGTAACAGTTATTATTTAAAATCTTGAAAGAATCTGTCTGTACCGCATACAGGACAGTCCACAGTAACAGTTATTATTCTAAATCTTGACAGAATCTGTCTGTACTCCTGAGAGGACAGTCCCCAGTAAGAATTATTCATTTAAATCTTGGCAGTATCTGTGTGTACGAGGAGAAAGCGAGGACTGCAGATGTTGGAGATCAGAGCTGAAAATGTGTTGCTGGCAAAGCGCAGCAGGTCAGGCAGCATCCAAGGAACAGGAGAATCGACGTTTCGGGCGTAAGCTCTTCCTGAAGAAGGGCTTATGCCTGAAACGTCGATTCTCCTGTTCCTTGGATGCTGCCTGACCTGCTGCGCTTTTCCAGCAGCACATTTCCAGTATCTGTGTGTTCCTCTTACAGTAACAGTTATTGACAGAAGCTGATTATGCAACTTACAGGATAGGCCCCAGTAACAGTTATTACTTTGAATATTGAAAGAATGTGTCTGTGCCCCTTACAGGTCTGTGCCCAGAAGCAATAAGTATTTTAAGTCTTGACAGAATCTGTCTCCACACCTTACATGAGAGGCCCCAGGAACAGTTATTCTTCTAAATCTTGACAGAATCTGTCTGTACCCCTTACAGGACAGTACCCAGTAACAGGTATTGTTTTAAATCTTAACAGAATTTGTCTGTGCCCTTTACAGGACAGCCCCCACAAACCGTTTTTATTTTAAATCATGACAAATTATGTCTGTAATCTTTACAGGAGAGGCCGCAGAAACAGTTACTGACAGAACCTGTCTGTGCAGCATATAGGAGAGGCCCCAGTACCAGGTATTATTTTAAATTTTGACAGAATGTGCCTGTACACTATACAGGACAGTCCTCTGTACCCGTTATTATTTTGAATCTTGTCAGAATCTGTCTGTGCCCCATACAGGAGAGCCTTCAGTAACAGTTATTGACAGTAACTGTGCCCATTACAAGAGAGCCCCAGTAACAGTAATTATTTTAAAGCTTGACAAAATCTGCCTGTTCCCCTTACAGGAGAGACCCCAGTAAGTTATTATTTTAAATCTAGAATCTGACTGTCCCCCTAACAGGAGAGGCACCAGTAATAGTTATTATCTCAAATCTTGACAGAATCTGTCTGTGACCATAACAGGAGCACGCCCAGTAACAGGTAGTGACAAAACCTGTCTGTGCAGCTAACAAAAGAGGCCGCAATAACAGTCATTATGGTAAGTCTTGACAGAATCTGTCTGTACTCCCGACATGATCGTTCCCAGTAGCAGTCATTATTTTAAATCTTGACAGAATCTGACCGTACCCTTTGCAGGGCAGTCCCCAGTAAGAGCTTTTAATTTAAACCTTGACAGAATCTGGCTGTACTCCTTACAGAACAGCCCCCCTTAACAGTTATTATTTTAACTCTTGACAGGATCTGTCTGTGCCCCGTACTCGACAGTCCCCATTAACAATGATTATTTTAAATCTTCACAGAATCTCTCTGTACCCCTGACGTGACAGCACCCTGTTTCAGTTATTGACAGGATCTGCCTGTGCCCCTTACAGGACAGTCCCCAGTAACAGTTATTATTTTAAATCTTAACAGAATCTGTCTGTGTCCATCACAGGAGCACCCCCAGTAACAGGTATTGACAAAATCTGTCTGTACAGCTAACAAGAGAGGACCCAGTAACAGCTATTATGGGAAATCATCTCAGAATCTCTCTGTACCCCTTACAGGACAGTCTGCAGGAACAGGTATTATTTTAAATCTTGACAGAATCTGTTAGTGTCCTTTGCCAGCCAGTCCCCAGTAACCGTTTTTAAAAAAATCTTGACAGAATCTGTCTGTACACCTTACAGGACAGCCCGCAGTAACAGTTATTATTTTAAATCTTGACAGAATGTGACTATGCCCCATACACGACTGTCCCCAGAAACAATAATTATTTTAAATCTTCGCAGAATCTCTCTGTACACCTGACAGGACATCACAAATAAACAGTTATTATTTTATGATTCGGAGATGCCGGTGTTAGACTGGGGTGTACAATGATAAAACTCACACAATATCAGGTTATAGTCCAACAGGTTTAATCGGAAGCACACTAGCTTTCGGAGCGACACTCCTTCATCAGGTGATTGTCTTGATGTAATGAATCACCTGATGAAGGAGCGTCGCTCTGAAAGCTAGTGTGCTTCCAATTAAACCTGTTGGACTATAACCTGGTGTTGTGTGATTTTTAACGTTATTATTTTAAATCTTGATAGAATCTGTCTGTACCCCATACAGGTCATTCCCCTGTAACAGTTATTATTTTAAGTCTTGACAGAATCTGTCTGTACCACTTATGCGAGAGACCCCAGCAACAGGTATTATTTTAAATCTTGATAGAATCTGTCTGTACCCCGAACTGGATAGGCCCCAGTAACAGTTATTATTGTAAATCTTGACAGAAACTGTCTGTACCCCTTACAGGACATTGTCCACTAACAGTTAGTATTTTGAATCTTGACAGAATCTGTCTGTATCCTTTGCAGGACTGTCCCCAGTAACAGCTGCTACTTTAAAATCTTCACAGAATCAGTCCGTGTACCTTGCAGGACAGTCCCCAGGAACAGTTATTAATTTAACCCTTGACAGAACCTTTACATGTGAGGCCACAGTTAATGTTATTTTTTTTCCCTTGTGAGAATCTGCCTGTGCTCCTTACAGGAGAGCCCCCAGTAACAGGTATTATTGTAAATCTTGACAGAATCTGTCTGCACCCCTTACAGGACAGTCCCTGCAACAGTTTTTGTTTTACATCTGTCTGTGTCCCTCACACTACAGTCCGCAGTACCAGTTATTATTTTAAATCATGACAGAATCTGTCAGTGCCCCTGACAGTAGAGGCCCCAGCAATAGCTACTACTTTAAATCTTGGCAGAATCTGTCTGTATTAATTATATGAGTGCCCCCAGTAACAGGTATTCACAAAACCTGTCTGTTCAGCTTTCAAGAGAGGCCCCAGTAACAGTTATTAGGGTAAATCATGACTGAATCTGTCTGTACCCCTTTCAGGAAAGTCTCTAGTATAAGGTATTATTTTAAGTCTTGACAGAATCTGTCAGTGTCCTTTGCAGAACTGTCCCCAGTAACCATTACTTTTTGAATCTCGACAGAATCTCTGTGTACCCCTTACAGGAGATGCCCCAGTAACAGGTATTATTGCAAATCTTGACAGAATCTGTCTGTACTCCTTACAAGACAGTCCCCAGTAAGAGTTATATTACACTTTGACAGAATCTGTCTATGTCCCATACAGGGGTGACCCCAGTTACAGTAATTGACAGAGTCTGTCTGTGCCCCTTACAGGTCAGTCCCCAGTAACAGTTATTATTTTAAATCTTGACTGAATCTGTCTGTGCCTCTTACAGGAGAGGCTGCAGTAAGAGTTAGAATTCTAAATCTTGGCAGATTCTGTCTGAACCCATTACAGGACTGGCCCCAGTAATCTGCCAATACAATCTCCTGAAACAGTTCTTTTTTAATTCTTCACAGGGACTGTGAAGATTGTGATAGATATAGGTAGTTTCTTTAGATTAGATTACTTAAAGTGTGGAAACTGGCCCTCCGGCCCAACAAGTCCACACCAACCCGCCCAAGCGCACCCACCCATACCCATTCCCCGACATCTAACACTACGGGTAATTTAGCATGGCCAATTTACCTAAACTGTGGGAGGAAACCGGAGCACCCAGAGGAAGCCCATGCAGACACGGTGAGAATGTGCAAACGCCACACAGTCGCCTGAGGCGGGAATTGGACCCAGGTCTCTGGCGCTGTGAGGCAGCAGTGCTAACCACTGTGCCACCGTGTCACTGTGTCGCCCACAAAGTAGAATCTGTCTGTTCATCTTACAGATTGCCCCCAGTAATAGGTATTGACAGAATCTGTCTGTGCAGCTTACAGGAGAGGCCCCAGTAACAGTTATTATGTTAAATCTAGACAGAATCTATCTGTGCCCCTTACAGGATAGGTCCCAGTAACAGGCATAATTAAAAATCATGACACAATCTGTTTGTGCTCCTGACAGGAGACGGCCGAGCACTAGGTATTATTTTAATTCTTGACAGAATCTGTCTTTGTCCATAAAAGGAGCACCCCCAGTAACAGGTATTGACAAAATCTGTGTTTGCAGCTAACAAGAGGACCGCAATAAGTTATTATGGTAAATCTTGACAGAATCTGTCTGTACCCCTTACAGGACAGTCCCCAGTCACAGTCATTACTTTAAATCTTGACAGAATCTGTCCGTACCCTTTGCAGGACAATCTCCAGTAAGAGGCATTATTTTAAATCTTGACTGAATCTGTCTGTGCCTCTTACAGGAGAGGCTGCAGTAAGAGTTAGAATTCTAAATCTTGGCAGGTTCTGTCTGAACCCATTACAGGACTGGCCCCAGTAATCTGCCAATACAATCTCCTGAAACAGTTCTTTTTTAATTCTTCACAGGGACTGTGAAGATTGTGATAGATATAGGTAGTTTCTTTAGATTAGATTACTTAAAGTGTGGAAACTGGCCCTCCGGCCCAACAAGTCCACACCAACCCGCCCAAGCGCACCCACCCATACCCATTCCCCGACATCTAACACTACGGGTAATTTAGCATGGCCAATTTACCTAAACTGTGGGAGGAAACCGGAGCACCCAGAGGAAGCCCATGCAGACACGGTGAGAATGTGCAAACGCCACACAGTCGCCTGAGGCGGGAATTGGACCCAGGTCTCTGGCGCTGTGAGGCAGCAGTGCTAACCACTGTGCCACCGTGTCACTGTGTCGCCCACAAAGTAGAATCTGTCTGTTCATCTTACAGATTGCCCCCAGTAATAGGTATTGACAGAATCTGTCTGTGCAGCTTACAGGAGAGGCCCCAGTAACAGTTATTATGTTAAATCTAGACAGAATCTATCTGTGCCCCTTACAGGATAGGTCCCAGTAACAGGCATAATTAAAAATCATGACACAATCTGTTTGTGCTCCTGACAGGAGACGGCCGAGTACTAGGTATTATTTTAATTCTTGACAGAATCTGTCTTTGTCCATAAAAGGAGCACCCCCAGTAACAGGTATTGACAAAATCTGTGTTTGCAGCTAACAAGAGGACCGCAATAAGTTATTATGGTAAATCTTGACAGAATCTGTCTGTACCCCTTACAGGACAGTCCCCAGTCACAGTCATTACTTTAAATCTTGACAGAATCTGTCCGTACCCTTTGCAGGACAATCTCCAGTAAGAGGCATTATTTTAAATCTTGGCAGAATCTGGCTGTGCCCCTTGCACGACAGTCCCCATTAACAATGATTATTTTAAATCGTCACAGAATCTCTCTGCACACCTGACAGCACAGCACACAGAAACAGTTATTATTTTTAATCTTGAAATAACCTGTCTGTGCCCCGTACAGGACAGACTACAGTAACAGTTATTATTTTAAATCGTGACAGAATCTGTCTGTACCCCTCACAGAGCGACCCCAGGAACAGGTATCATTTTAAATCTTGGCAGAATTTGTCTGTACATATAATAGGATAGGCCCCAGTAAGAATTATTATTTTAAATCTTGGCAGAATCAGCCTGTACCCCTTTCAGGACAGCCCCCAGTAACAGTTATTATTTTAAATCTTGACATAATCTTTCTGTGTCCTTTCCACGACAGTCCCCAGTAACAGTGATTATTTTAAATCTTGAGAGAATCTCTCTGTTCCCCACACAGCACAACACCCAATAACAGGTATTATTTAAATCTGCACCACATACAGGAAAGTCTGCATTTACAGTTATTATTTTAAATCTTGACAGAATCTCTCTGTTCCCCTAACAGGATAGGCCCCAGCAACAGTTATTATTGTAAATCTTGCGAGAATCTGTCTGTACTCCTTACAGCACAATCCCCTGTCAGAATTATTATAGAACATAGAAAAGTACAGTGCAGTACAGGCCCTTCAGCCCTCGATGTTGCGCTGACCTGTCATACCAATCTGAAGCCCAACTAACCTACACTATTCCATGTATGTCAATATGCTTGTTCAATGACGACTTAAATGTACTTAAAGTTGGCGAATCTACTACCGTTGAAGCAAAACATTCCATACCCTTACTACTCTCTGAGTAAAGAAACTATCTGTGACATCTGTCCTATATCTATCACAATCTTATTTTCAATCTTGACAGAATCTATCTGTACCCTTGGCAGGACAGTGCCCAGTAAGATTTGTTATTTTAAACCTTTAAATCTGTCTGTGCCCCTGACAGGATAGCCCACAGTAACAGTTATTGACAGAATCTGTCTGTGCAGCTTATAGTAGAGACCCCAGTAATACTTATTATTTTAAAGCTTGACAGAATCTACCTGTACTCCTTAAAGGACAGTCCACAGTAAGAATTGTTATTTTCGATCTTGTTAGAATCTGTCTATACCCCTTACAGGACAGTGCCCAATAACAGTTTTTATTTTAAATATTGACAGAATCTATCTTTACTCTTTACAGGAGAGGCCACAGAACCAGTTAGTATTTTAAGTCTTGACAGAATCTGTCTCTAACCTTTACATGAGAGTCCCCAGTAACAGTTATTATTGTTACCTTGTCACAGTCTGCCTGTGCCCCTTACAGGAGACCCTGCAGTAACAGTTACTGACAGAACCTGTCTGTGCAGCAAACAGGAGAGGTTCCAGGACCTGTTATTATTTTAGATCTTGACAGAATGTGCCTGCACAGTATGCAGGACAGTCCCCTGTATTCGTGATTATTTTAAATCTTGGCAGAATCTGTCTGTGCCCCTTAGAGGTGAGGCTCCAGTAACAGTATAATTTTAAATCTTGACAAAATCTGGCTGTACTCTTTACAGGAGCTGCCGGAGAAACAATTAGTATTTTAAATCTAGACAGAACCTGTCTGTACCCCTTAGGGGGCCCCAGTGACAGTTATTATTTCGAACCTTGTCAGACTCTGTCTGTGCCCCTTACAGGAGAGTCCCCAGTAACAATTATTGACAGAATCTGTGCAGCTTACAGGAGACGCCTCAGTAACAGTTATTATTTTAAATCGTGACAGAATCTGTCTGTGCCTCTTACAGGATAGGTCCCAGTAAGAGGCATAATTTAAAATCTTGACACAATCTGTTTGTGGTCCTTACAGGAGGGGCCCCAGCAATAGTTACTATTTTAAATCTTTACAGAATCTGTCTGTGACCATAACAGGAGCACCCCCAGTAACAGGTATTGACAAAATCTGTGTTTGCAGCTAACAAGAGAGGCCGCAATAAAAGTTATTGTGGTGAATCTTAACAGAATATGTCAGTACCCCTTCCAGGACAGTCCCCAGTAACAATCATTACTTTTAATCTTGACAGAATCTGTCCATACCCTTTGCAGGACAGTTCACAGTAAGAGGTATTATTTTAAATATTGACAGAATCTCTCTGTACCCCATACAGGACAGACCACGGTAACAGTTATTATTTTAAATCTTGAAAGAATCTGTCAATGACCCTCATAGGTGAGGCCCCAGGAACCGTTATTAATTTAAATCTGGACAGAATCTGTCTGTACTCCTGACAGGGCAGCTCCCAGTAACAGTTATTATTTTAAATCTTGATTAAATCTGTCCGTACTTCTTATAGAAGATGCCCCAGAAATAGGTATTGTTTTAAACCATGACAGAAACTCTCTGTACCCCGAACAGGATAAGCCCCAGTAGCAATTATTATTGTAAATCTTGACAGAATCTGTCTATACTCATTACTGGACAGTCCCCAGTGACAGCTATTATTGTAAATCTTGACAGAATCTGTCTCTACCCTTTATAGGAGAGGCCCCAGCAACAGGTATTATTTAAATCTTGACAGAACATGTCTGTGGCCCTTACACTACAGTCCCCAGTGGCAGTGATGATTTTAAATCTTCAAAAATCTCTCTGTACCCCTGACACAAGAGCACCCAGTAACAGGTATTATTTTAATTTTAGAAAGAATCTGTCTGTATCCCACACAGGACAGACCACAGGAACAGACATTATTTTAAATCCACATAGAATCTGTCTGTGCCCAAGTAACAGTTATAATTGTAAATCTTGACAGAATCTGTCTGTAACCATTGCAGGATAGTTCCCAGTAACAGAAATTACTTTAAATCTTGACAGAATCTGTCTGTACCCTTTGCAGGACATTCCCCAGGCAAAGTAATTATTTTGAAACTTGACAGAATCTGTCTATGTCGCTTTCAGGAGCAACCCCAGTAACAGTTATTGACAGAATCTGTCTATATCGCTTTCAGGAGCATCCCCAGTAACAGATATTGACATACTATGTCTGTTCCCCGTGGAGGAGATGCCCCAGTAACAGGCATTTTTAAAATCTTGACAGAATCTGTCTGTGCCCCAGTAACAGTAATTGACAGAATCTGTCTATGCAGATGACAGGAGAGGCTGCAGAAACTGTTATTATATTAAATCATTACATAATCTATTTGCACTCCTTACAGGAGAGGCCCCAGTAGCAGGAATAATTAAAAATCTTGACAGAATCTGTCTGTGCCCCTTACAGGAGAGGCCCCAGAAATAATTATTATTTTAAATCTTGACAGAATCTGCCTGTGTCCATTACAGGAGCACGCCCAGAAACGTATTGTCAAAATCTGTGTGTACAGCTTACAAGAGAGGCCCCAGAAACAGTTATTATGGTTAATCACGACAGACTATGTCTGTACCTCTTACAGGACAGTCTCCAGTAAAAGTTATTATTTTAAATCTTGACAGAATCTGTAAATGTCCCTTCCAGGACAGTCCCCAGTAAACGTTATTACTTTAAATCTTTACAGAATCTGTCAGTGTCCCTTACAAGAGAGGTCCCAGGAACAGATATTAATTTAAATCTTGATAGAATGTGCCTGTGTCCCTTACACGACAGTCCCCAGTAACAGTGATTAATTTAAATCTAGACAGAATCTATTTGTGCCTCGAAGAGGATAGGCCCCAGTAACAGTAATTATTTTAAATCTTGATAGAATCTCCCTGTACCCCTGACAGGATAGTCCCCAGAAACAGTTATTATTGTAAATCAGAATCTCCCTGTAACAGTTATTGACAGAATCTGTCTGTGCAGTTTACAGGAGAGTCCCCAGTAACAGGTATTACTTAAATTTTGACAGAATCTGTCTGTACTCCATACGACAGTCCTCAGTAAGAATTATTATTTTGAATCTTGACAGAATCTGTCCGTACTCTTTGCAGGACAGTCCCCAGTAAGAGGTATTATTTTAAATCTTGACAGAATCTTTCTGTGTCCCTAACATAACAGTCCCCAGTAACAGTGATTAATTTAAATCTTCACAGAATCGCTCTGTACCCCTGAAAGGACAGCATCCAGTATTATATTAAATCTTGACAGAATCTGTCTGTACCCCTGACAGGACAGTGCCCAGTAAAAGTTATAAACTTAAATCTTGACAAAGTCTGTCTGTACCCTTTGCAGGGCAGTCCCCAGTAACCGGCATCATTTAAAATCTTGACAGAATCTGACTGTGCCCCTTATAGGAAAGGCCCCAGTAATAGGTATTATTTCAAATCTTGACAGAATCTGTCTGTGTCGATTACATGAATGCCTCCAGTAACAGGTACTGACAAAATTTGTCTGTGCAGCTTACAAGAGAGGCCCCAGTAACAGTTATTATGGTAAAACATGACAGAATCTGTATGTAACCCTTACAGGACAGTCTCCAGTAACAGGCATTATTTTAAATTGAGAGAATCTGACAGTGTCCTTTGCAGAACAGTCCCCAGTAACCGTTATGATTTTAAACCTTGAGAAAATCTGTCAGCGTCCCTTACAGAAGAGGTCCCCAGTAACAGTTATTGACAGAATCTGTCTGTGCACCTTATATAAGAGGCCCCTGTAACAGTTATTAATTTAAATCTTGTCAGAATCTGTCAGTGTCCTTTACAGTACAGTCCCGAGTAACAGTGATTAATTTCAAATTTGACAGAACCTGTCTGTCCTCCTTACAGGACAGCCCCCAGTAACATTTATTTTTTTAAAAATCCTGACAGAATCTGACTGTGCCCCTTATATAACATACCCCAGAAATAATTATTATTTCAAATCATTACAGAATCTCTCTGTATCCCTAAGAGAACAGCACCCAGTAACAGTTATTATTTTAAATCTTCAAAGAATCTGTCTGTACCCCATAAAGGATAGTCCACAGTAACAGTTATTATCTTAAGTCTTGACTGAATCTGTCTGTACCCCTTACAGGACAAACCCTGTACAGTTATTATTTTAAATTGTGACAGAATCTATCTGTGCCCCTTACCGGATGGGGCACAGTAACAAGCATAATTTAAAATCTTCACAGAATCTGTCTGTGTCCATTATAGGAGCGCCCCTGGTTACGGGTATTGACAAAACCTGTCTGTGCAGCTTACAAGAGAGGCCCCAGTAACAGTTATTATGACAAATCATGACAGTAACTGTCTGTACCCCTTACAGGACCATTTCCAGTAACAGGTATTATTTCAAATCTTGACAGAATCTGTCAGTGTCCTTTGCAGGACAGACCCCAGTAACTGTTATTATTTGAAATCTTGACTGAATCTGTCAGTGTCCCTTACAGTAGAGTCCGCAAGAACAGTTATTATTTTCAATCTTGACAGAATCTGGCTGTGCCCCTTTCATGACAGTCCCCAGAAACAATTATTATTTTAAATCTTCACAGAATCTCTCTGTACCCCTGACAGGACAGGACCCAATAAAAATTATTATTTTGAATCTTGAAAGAATCTCTCTGTACCCCATACAGTACAGTCCACAGTCGCATTTATTATTTTGAATCTTGACGGAATCTGTTTGTATCGCGAACCAGATAGGTCCCACCAACAGTTATTATTGTAAATCTTGTCAGAATCTTTCTGTACTTCTTACAGGACATCCGCTACTAACAGTTAATATTTTAAATCTTGAAAGAATCTGTCTGTACCCCATACAGGACAGTCCAGAGTAACAGTTATTCTTTTAAATCTTGAGAGAATCTGTCTGTGCGCCTAACAGGATAGGCCCCAGTAACAGTTATTATTGTAAGTCTTAACAGAATCTGTCTGTTCCCCTTACAGGACAGTGCCCAGTAACAATTAGTATTTTTATTCTTGACAGAATCTGTCAGTGTCCTTTGCAGGACATTCCCCAGTAGCAGTTATAATTTTAAACCTTAACAGAATCTGTCTGTGTCCCTTACAGGAGAGCCCCCAGTAATAGTTCCTGACAAAATCTGTCTGTGCAGCTTACAGGAGAGGCCCCAGTATAAAGTATTATTTTAACTCTTAACAGGGTCTGTCTGTGCTCCTTAGAAGAGAGGCCGCAGTAACAGGCATTATCTAAAATCTTGACAGAATCTGACTGTGCCCCTTACAGGAGAGACTCCAGTAGCAGTTATAATTTTAAATCTTGACAGAATCTGTCTGTACTCTTCACAGGAGAAGCCGCAGAAACAGTTAGTATTTTAAATAGTGACAGAATCTGTCTGTACCCATTACAGGAGACCCCGCAGTAACAGTTATTGACAGAATCTGTATGTGCAGCTTACAGAAGTGACAGCTGTAACAATTATTATTTTAAAGCTTGACAGAATCTGTCTGTTCCCCTTACAGGGGAGCCCCCAGTAACAGTTATTGACAGAATCGGTCTGTGGAGATTACAGGAGAGGCCCCAGTAACAGTTATTCTTTTAAATCGTGACAGAATCTGTCTGTTCCCCTTCCTGGAGGGGCCCCAGTAACAGGCATAATTTAAAACCTTGACAGAATCTGTCTGAGCCCCTTACAGGAGAGGCCCAATAATAGTTATTATTTTAAATCTTGCCAGAATCTGTCTGTGTCCATTATAGGAGCACCCGCAGTAACAGGTATTGACAAATTCTGTACAAGAGAGGCCCCAGTAATAGTTATTATTTTAAATCTTGCCAGAATCTGTCTGTGTCCATTACAGGAGCACCTGCAGTAACAGGTATTGACAAATTCTGTACAAGAGAGGCCCCAGTAATAGTTATTATGGTAAACCATGACTGAATATGTCTGTACACCTTAAAGGAGAGCCTCCAGTACCCAGTATTATTTTAAATCTTGACAGAATCTGTCAGTGACCCTTACATGAGAGGCCCCAGAAACAGTTATTAAGTTAAGTCTGGACAGAATCTGAATGTGCCCCTTACTCAACTGTCCTCAATAACAGTGATTATTTTAAATCTTGAAAGAATCTGTCTGTGCCCCTTTCAGGAGAGGCCCCAGTACAAGTTATTATTTTAAATCTTGACAGAATCTGGCTGTGCCCCTGACAGAAGAGGCCCCAGTAACAGTTCTTTTAGATTACTGACAGTGTGGAAACAGGCCCTTCGACCCAACAAGTCCATGCTGACCCGCCCAGACCCCTACATTTACCCCAGCCCCTAACAATTTAACATGGCCTATTCACCTAACCGGCCATTTTTGGACTGTGGGAGGAAACCGGAGCACCCGGAGGATGTGAAAACTCCACACAGAGAGTCACCCAAGGTGGGAATTGAACCCGGGTCCCTGGCTCTGTAAGGCATTATTTATTATAATAAGTTATTATTTTAAATCTTGACAGAATCTGTCTGTACCTTTTACAGTAGAGGCCGCAGGGAAGCCAGGGAGCAGGTTGCAGAGCCTTTGACTTTGATCTTTATGACTTCATTTTCTACAGTAATCGTGCCAGAATATTGGAAGAAAGCAAATGTTGTCCCCTTGTTCAAGAAGGGGAGTAGAGACAATCCTGGTAATTTTAGACCAGTGAACCTTATTTCGTTTGTGGGTAAAGTGCTGGAAAAAGTTATAAGAGGTTTATAATAATCGAGAAAGAAATAAGTTGATTCGGGATCATCAATATGGTTTTGTTAAGTGTAGGTGGTACCTCACAAACCTTATTGAGTTCTTTGAGAAGGTGACCAAACAAATGAATGGAGGTAAAGAGATTGATGTGGTGTATGTGGATTTGAGTAAGGTGTTTGATCAGGTTCCCTACGACAAGCTACTGTACAAAATACAGAGGCATGGGATTGAGAGTGATTTAGCAGTTTGAATCAGAAATTGGCTAGCTGAAAGAAGACAGAGTTTCGTGGTTGATGGCAAATGTTCATCCTGGAGTTCAGTTACTCGTGTCGTACCACAAGGCTCTGTTTTGCGGCCACTGCTGTTTGTCATTTTTATAAATGACCTGGATCAGGGTGTAGAAGGATGACACTAAGGTCGGTGAAGTTGTGGACAGTGCGGAAGGATGTTGTGTTTTACAAAGGGACATAGCTGAGTTGTAGAGCTGGGCTGAGAGCTGGCAAATGGAGTTTAATGCAGACAAGTGTGAGGTGATTCACTTTCGAAGGAGCACACAGGAATAAAGACTGCTGGGCTAATGGTAAGCTTCTTGGGAGTGTCGGTTAGCAGAGAGACCTCGTTGTCCATGTACATAGATCCCTGAAGTTGCCACCCAAATAGATCGGGTCGCTAAGAAAGCATATAGTGTGTTAGCTTTTATTTGTAAAGGAATTTAGTTTCACAACCATGAGGTCATGCTTCTGCTGTACAGAATTTGAATAGTGTGTGCAGTTCTGCTCACTGCGATATCAGAAGGATTTGGAAGCTTTGGGAAGGATTGAGAGGATAGTTACTTGGATGTTGCCTGCAATGGAGCAAAGGTCTTACGAGGAAAGGCTGAGGGACTAGAGGCAGTTTTCGTTAGAGAGAATAGGTTGTGAGGTGACTTAATTGAGACATACGAGATAATCAGAGAGTTAGATGGGCTGGACAGAGAGAGCCTTTTTCCTCTCATGGTGATGGCTAGCACGAGGGGACATAGCTTTAAATTGAGGGGTGATAGGTATAGAACAGATGACAGAAGTAGTTTCTTTACTCAAAGAGCAGTCGGGGAGTGGAACACAGTGCCTGCAACATGACAAGACTCGCCAACTTTAAGGGCATTTAAATGGTCATTGGATAAATGTATGGATGAATATGGAATGGGGTAGGGTAGATGGCCTTCAGATTAGTTTCACAAGTCAGTGCAACATCGAAGTCCGAAGGGTCTGTACTGCGCTGTAATGTTCGTTTTTCTATGTTCTATATCTTGCTCTTTCTTCAAAACATTCAATATTAAGACCTCATCTGCTTTCTGTGGAAGAGAATTCCCCTGGCTGACCATTGTTTGGGTGAAGACGCTTCTCAGCTCTGTGTGCAATGGCCCATCCCATATACTTCCACTGTGTCCTGGGAACATATTGTATTTAGCCTTTCTACTTCTGTTATAATTGTTCAGGATTCTTTCAGATCTCCAGCTCATTGTTTTAAACTCCAATGAATATTGTCCTTATTGTCCTGACTGATCCAGTTTTTTTGTTCATACAGTGATCATTCTAGTTCTTTGGAAGTTAGATATCCATTCTTCATACCAAAGATCAGTCCCTTTTCAGTTTCATTGAACCATGGTGCCCATACTTATCTCATTCTACTTTCGTTCAAAATTATCAATGGTTTATTTTGCTGTTACCCGTTATTTCAGCAGCACCATGTTTCAATCATAAAGTCGATGAACACAGATTCATCGGATCATAATACACAAATGGTGCTCTTGACCCATCGAATTTGTTGTCACCTCCCTCCACCAATCTTTACTGTCCTGTACTGTCACAATCAGGGATCTGTGGACGAGCGTTTCCGACACTTTAGAATAAAATATGAAATGATGGTTTTCAAGGAGCAAAGTCACAGCTCTGATTGCAGGTAAATTCAATTTGTTTACTTAAATAATCTAAGAATTAAGTAAAATGGATACATCAGTCCATTCTTTAATTCCTCTCTGAATTTGGTCTGGGTCAGTGCATAAATGCATGTGTTTGTACAAGAACTCAGAAGTCGCAGCATGAATCCAATTTCTTGAAAGATAAATAGTGGATCATTCAATGTTTTGTCTTCATAATTATAATTTACATCCTGCCAATACAAAGAATGTGCTACATTCGTCATCCACAGCACTATAAAATTAACAGACAAAGCGAATAGCAAAATTATGGATTTTCTTCGGTTTACAATTTCTGAATCAATTCTATTCTCTCCATTTCCATAGCAGCGGAGACGCTGGCGGACTCGATTTACTCCTATTATATTCTTGACAGTGAGCACGTTGAACACTAGAATCAATATAATTGGAAGCAAAGGTGTAATAATGATAAACATACGTTCATATGCTGTCCAGAAGAATGTGATATAATATTCTGGTCTTATGCTGCAAAACCATGGTATATTATCAATAATGAAGGAAGGGATAAATAAAAAGTACCAGGGAATTGAGCGTAAACAACTGACAATGTTCACAGTTACTATAACCACAATTGCCGTTCTCTTGATGCAATATCTTGACTTTAGTTTCTGACAACAAACTGCTATAAACCGATCGAATGTGAAAGCGACTGTGAACCAAACAGAGCAGTCCAAGGCTGCAAGAAACAGAACAACTCTGAGAGAGCACACAGGAGTGATGAACAAAAATGTAACTGGGAAATGAATATTATTAATTCGGCTCAGCAAGACATTGAAAATGACAAGTATGAGATCTGCTGCTGACATTGCCAACAAGTAGCAAGTGATACATTTTGAGAGGCCACAATTTCCTCGACTCAGGATTACAATCGCCAGTATGTTGACTGAAAGAAAAATCATGAAAAATCACCATCTATCTTTAGCAGCCAGCACAAAAAAACCCATCGACTTAATATGATTACAATATCACAGCAATTGCTACAGATCATTAAGGTAAGTAGTCCATACCTACCATGAAGTTAACAACTAAAATTAAGGAAACAAAATAAATCTCAATGCGAAATCAGACAACCAATAGAACAAAGGAAGTGAATAACATACATGATTTTTTTGTTTTCGTGAGGAAGCATTTCATCACTCATTGGTTCACAAGTCCAGATTTGAGTTCTAAAAAAAAACTCGAGACCAATTTCTTAAAATGGATTGAACACGTCGATATAATTGTCAATGTGAGTACAAAATCTGGGAACAAATGTTTAACAATATCTATTTCTCGCTCAGTTATGTGAAAGAGCAAGCTTCTCTTTGGAAACTCCTCCAGAAAGCCTGATTACTAGATTTTTCAATTTTGCTTTACAGCAGAGATCTCTGCGATTTTGAATTTGACTTGTCAAACCATGTTTCCTTGAGAGCCAGGACATCTTTGACTGTACGAAGTGGATCACATTTAAAATAATGGACTGTACATCTAAATGTGAGGTACAACTACGTAAAACCAAAACTATCACTGAATTACCTGGAGTTTCGGTGATTTACGAAAATACAAATTCCATGTTGAGATGACTTCATGCCCAAAATTAAGTTGCATCAAATGAAAGGAACAGTGGCAGTGCATGGACAAAATTGACTGTGATAAATTGGTGAGCAATTAATTTCAATTAATTTTTGGAATTATCAGTCTGTGGTCTTGTTGAGGCAACTTTTTTTTTCCAATTTACAAGTTTGGTTTTTGGAGCAAATCAAACAGCCATTTCTCAGAGATGCAACAAGATCCTCCATGAAGTGAGCAATGCTGGTGCAATCCCTATTTTGTTTTTGTTTACTTCTTGGGGTAAATGGCTGTTGACAATTGGAAAAACAGAGAAAACAGAGGCCTTGATAAATAAAAGTAAAGCTGCATCTTAAGAGATAGCTATAACTCTGAAAATATGAAAAATAGGAGGTTTAATCCAAATCTTATGTTAAATTTGTTGAGTCTATGTTCACTAAACTATTTTCTAAAGGGAATTAACTTTAATTTTCTATTAGTATGAATTCAACGTGTGGTGTGATGTTGAGGGTGTTTATTCACTGAATGAGCCTTGTGTTTATTATAGAGGGGGAAATAGCAGATGTTTCTTTCATACAGGCGGAACACTAAGGGAAGCTGAATGACAGTAAACGCTCCTGTGAGCTGATCAGCCTCATGTATACACAGCGCCTACGATTTACCAATAATTAAAATCTGATATGTATGTCAGAAATGTACATAACCACCCAGAGACTCAACACCTTCTCAATCCATCGGGAGCTAATTCTAATATTCATATTGCAGAATTACATTGTACCTCGCCACATATTTTTGCGGAGTGAATAATTTTATCAGTAATGAACAAAGCAAAATGTAAGTAACGTGTCTGAACGTTTTAATCTTAATTTCCTCCATGTCGCAGTTTAGGGCGATACAGTACATGATGGTAAAACTTGATTTTCAGTGCGCTCAGATTTCAATCAGTCAAAACTCCACTAAATGAGAACAAGTTCGTTGGATCACAAAGACTCACGGAAGTATGCTGTAATCACTTCACATAAAAGATACCATTATCAAGAAAAGATATTTTTGCCATCTAATCATCTCCTGTATGCACTTCCAATGAAAACTTCATAAGCTCCTTCAAGAATATTTCTCACTTAATTCAAATATTTTCTTTACCAATACATGCCACACTATTCACCACATGGAAGAATTCGGAACACTGTTGCATTTTGGAATGAATACTGTCGAGAAACTTCTTGGATCTCGTTGCTTCAGCAGACAGAGAGGAAAAAAATCCCTTTGTTTCAGCCTCTGGCAGGAAAGTGCAGCTTGAAAGCGAATAAAGCCAGGCAACTATCTTAAAGTTAAAACAAAAGCATGCGAATAGTGAAATATTCTAAGAGATGAAATGTACTGGAGCGATGGTCTTACCAATAAAACCAACAGCTGCAAGAATTGGGTAGTAAATCCGCTCTATCTGTAAGATTACCGGGACCTCCATTTTCACATGTGAACTTGGATGCTTTCGAGTCAACTATTCTGACTGCCATCATATCTTCAACGCAGTTCCCTTTTATACTGAATTAAAGCTCCCGTGAGACTGGCAATCTAGTTGAGAAACAAATTATTTATTTAGTTACCTGATCAAGCAGACAAACGAATACATTCATACCATGCATGAATAGGTTTATTTTTATTTTAGTAATGTCATGAAAATAATTGATCTTATACTTGTGTAGAAAAAACCTTCAGAAGACAGAACAAATGTAAGCATCGAATAAAGGAACAGGAGTAGGCCATTCTCGGCGAACATGACTGATCACCTTACTCGGTACACGGTCCCCGCTTTCTTCTTGTTCCCTTTAACTCAAAAAACAACCCCTTCATCTTCCTTGCAATACTTCAATGCTTTGGAACTGACCGTTTTCTGAACCAGAGCATTTCACGGGCTCACCACTCCCCGGGTGAAGATATTTCTCCTCATTTTAATCCGAGTTGGCATACTCCGGTTGTTTAAACTGTGTCTCCTTGTCCGAGACTGTCCAGTCATCGGGGACGTCATTCCTGCAACCAGCCTGTCTCATCCCGTTAAATTTCTGAGTTTTTCTGAGAAACACCTGTCCCACCCTATTCTCATTAACTCCACTGCATATATTCCTAACTGAGTTAATCTATCTTCATACATGAGCCCTGCCATTCCAGGATTACAACTCAGGTGGTGGTGTGCAAATTTAAATGAATGGCAATGCACTTGGCCCGGTTTGTACTCAGACAATCCTGCACAGGTTTGAAGTTCAATCAGCAATAATGTTTTATCTTAACTTGAGTCACTGTTATAATGGAGACAACTGTACACACGATACGAGGCTGACAAAAGAAGTGTGATAATAAGCAGATGATCTCTTTGTATTCTCGTTGATGTTCTCTTGTGTTGGTGGTTGACAAAGATTGACCAGGATATCAAAATAGGTAACACCCACATTTCCTGAAGTGTTGCACACATTAAATTACTGCATTTATCTGACTGGATCTCCATGAACAATGTACTGACTGAACAATTAGGATCATCTAAGTAATTAAAGATTCCTTCGGATACAGCCTTTGGGAATATTCATGGCCAGTGCAAAGGGTATGGACAGAGTTTTAGACAATTGTGCCCCTCCCCCGTGCCCCTCCAGTACTCCGTCAGAGAAAACAATCATTGCGTCTGAAAGCAACCACATCGTTTTGTGAATCGTGTTCCAAATTCCAGATGTACAGATTAAAATCTCCATCAAACGCCCACAGACAAGTGGAGTGCAAGTTTATATAAATCAGAAATTTCCTGCTGTAATATCCATCTAACCTTTCCACAGCTCCCTGTACACGTGCCTGTCTTCAACATTAGTTTCACCCCTGCCTCGCAACTCCTGCAGTTCCAACTGTGCATTGCCCCAGAGTTCAGATGTCAGGCAGTCCCCAGAATCTGAGGACAGAGGCAATGGGAGGTGGTCTGAATGATGAGACCAGAGAGGAAATGAAGGGAGCATTTGGGAGTTTTGGGCGAAGTGGGGGAGAAAATTACTTTGGTGCTTTCTGAAATGTAGAGAAGCCCTTCGTTTGGGAGCTAGTCCCTTTGAGATCTTTGAGGTCTTTCCAGTCTCTAACACCTCCCCCGACCCCCGCCCAAAACTTCCGCGGTATTTGGGAGTGGAATCGTCACTTTGGTGAATCATTCATTGCCAACCTAAGGGTCTGAACTTGGGGCAAAAGTGGGCGGGCTAGCTTAGAGCTCAGTGAGTGGCAAAGGGAAGGTTTACGGGGCCTTCCTCCCACTCCCACTCTCCACATTCCTGATGATTATAGAATCACAGAATCATACAGCACAGAAACGGGCGTTTGGGTCGAACTTGTTTATACCCACTGGATACCCTAAATCAATCTAGTCCCATTAGCCATCATTTGACCAATCTCTTTCTAAACCCTTCATATTCAGGTACCTACCTAGGGAAGAGCAGATTGACCCCACTGTGTCCATGCCATTGACCCAGCGAAGAGCAGACTGACCCCAGTGTGTCTCTGTCACTGATCCGGGGAGAAAAGACTGACCCCACTATGTCTCTATCAGTAACCCAGGGGAGAGCAGACTGACCCCACACTGTCTCTGTCACTGATACGGGGGAGAGCAGACTGCATCATGACTTATCACAACCTGATGTTGAGTTAAAACTTCAATCGTTATTGAGGGAGGGGACTCCCTCAATAAAGCTACAACTGGCCTTATCAATAATCACCAATGAAACAACAGCAGTCTTAAAATTAAGTGGAATCAAACGTGTCTGAAACAAACAAGGTTATACTGTTGTCTTCCTCCTTATTAAACTGATGTGAAATCAAATAGGGTGGGCTTTTATGTAAGGATAAAAGAGTTGAATTAGAAACTGACAGTAGGGCAATCATGACCTGTAAAAAGAACGAGTTAATATTTTATTTCATAATCACCGAAGGATCTTTAACCTTAAAAGAAATCATGTTAATTTTACAAATTGCAAATCAGATTCAAAACAGTCTCGGATCTTGAGCTCCAGGGAACAAAACACAAACATTCAATCATCAACAAACAAATGTGCATTCAAACCAAATCACAAAGGACTAAACCTTCTACTGGCTGTACAGCTCCTGTTCTCTCTCTCTCTCTCTCTCTCTCTTTCCCTCTCTTTGTGTCTGTCTCACACAAACGCACATCATATCTCAGTTTTTTAGCTTGGGAAGTTAGTCCTATAAGTGCTGGCTGTGGCACATCGTTGCTTAACCAAGTGTGCAAGAATTGTACCGCTGGCCAACCTTATCTTTTAACACATCAAGAACAACGGCCACCTTCCATATTTCATGAACAAAGAACAATCACCAAAACAAACAAACAAAAATAGTAACAAAGTAAGACAAGCCAAGCTGAACAGATAATCGAGGAACAACAAACACCAACCATCGAAACTTGAGGTTTACCCCAAGTGTCGTAGGAGTTCTGAGGGTAATTCTCATGAAAGCTTCTTTGGTTCCCCTCTGTGACCCTTCCAGGGCAATTAGAAGTCGATTTCTTTGTAATTGTTATTAATGACTTGGATGAGGAGATTGAAGAATGGGTCAGCAAGTTTGCAGACGACACAAAGGTTGGAGGTGTCGTTGACAGTATAGAGGTCTGTTGTAGGCTGCAGCGGGACATTGACAGGATGCAGAGATGGGCTGGGAGATGGCAGATGGAGTTCAACCTGGATAAATGCGAGGTGAGGCATTTTGGAAGTTCGCATTTGAAAGCGGAGTGCATGATTAAGGATAGGATTCTTGGCAGTGTGGAGGAACAGAGGGATCTTGGTGTGCAATTACATAGATCCCTTAAAATGGCCACCCAAGTGGACAGGGTTTTTAAGAAAGCATATGGTGTTTTGGCTTTCATTAACGGGGGATTGAGTTTAAGAGTTGTGAGATCTTATTTCAGCTCTATAAAACTTTGGTTAGACCGCACTTGGAATACTGTGTCCAATTCTGGTCGCCCTATTATGGGAAAAATGCTTTGGAGAGGGTTCAGAGAAGGTTTACCAGGATGCTGCCTGGTCTGGAGGGCTTATCTTATGAAGAGAGGTTGACTGAGCTCGGACTTTTTTCATTGGAGAAAAGGAGGAGGAGAGGGGACCGAATTGAGGTATATAAGATAATGAGAGGCATAGATAGAGTCGATAGCCAGAGACTATTTCCCAGGGCAGAAATGGCTAACACAAGGGGTTACAGTTTTAAGCTGGTTGGAGGAAAGTATAGAGGGGCTGTCAGAGGCGGGTTCTTTACACAGAGAGTTGTGAGAGCATGGAATGCATTGCCAGCAGCAGTTGTGGAAGCGAGGTCATTGGGGACATTTAAGAGACGAAAGCTGAAAACGTGTTGCTGGAAAAGCATAGCAGGTCAGGCAGCATCCAAGGAACAGGAGAATCGACGTTTCGGGCATCAGCCTATTCCTTGGATGCTGCCTGACCTGCTGCGCTTTTCCAGCAACAGAGTTTCAGCTCTGATCTCCAGCATCTGCAGTCCTCACTTTCTCCTAGGACATTCAAGAGACTCCTGGGCATGCATATGGTCACAGAAATTTAAGGGTGCATACATGAGGATCAATGATCGGCACAACATCGTGGGCTGAAGGGCCTGTTCTGTGCTGTACTGTTCTGTATTCGATATTCTATATTAAATGGAAGGGGACCACCGCAAGTCAGGCAGTTTCGAGTTGGACAGTCACGAGCCCAGGGATATAGGCTGTTACAATTAAAACAGACCAGGGACAAAGGTCTAGGCGGAGTCCCTCTGCCATACCCACGACTGCAGCCTCGAATGGCTGCAGGGCCATTACATGACACACGGGTAGTTGTTCAGGTGCCTCCTCTTGGACCAGAAAGTCTGACTTTACATGGATTGGTGGTCTGCCATCACGCTGCTGATTCCATAAGGCGCGAATATAATGACGGAGTTGATCAGAGCTGGCTTCAAACTAGTCGAGAGTTATTTTTTACTGCTGTGACGACAGAGGGCGGCAGGCAGTTTAACAGCATAGAATTACACTGAGTATTGACAGCATTTAAATTCCAAGCCCGATCGCCGGAATACAACTCATGACATTCTCTACAGCGTTCCAAAAAATCCTCAGCAGACTTCTTATTTTTGGGACGATGCGAGTAGGGTCAACAGGTTTTGCTAGTATGGCAGATGCAGCAGCAAGGATATCATCTTGTCGTTGCTGACCTTGGGCTACAGCATTCGCGAAAGGAGTAAAATTATTGTGACCAATACGTTCAGTAAAACAGGCATATTCAGAGCCTGTAAGGACTTGTTGATGAAGGGCCCATAAATCCTGGGCATGCCCATGGTAAACTTTAATTGTGGTGTCTAAAACAAAAATCAAAGAACTGCTGAGGAGCCTTGTGGCGGTCCTGTGCATTAATGAGGATGGACATAATTTCATGTGGTTTCCAGGGACAGTAAATATGGATAGTGGCGTTCTGACCAAGAGCCAGCTGTGTATTCGGTAGTTCTCTCACAGGGAACATTCCTAATGTGGGTGCTTCGCTTTCCACATTTTCAGGAGAGGAATTTAAAGGGGTTTCTAATTGCTGCACGAATTGTGTATTAGAGGATCTGTGCTGACTGCGAGTGTTGAAAGCAACAGGGTCAGTGAGCTGGGGAGGGGTTGGGGGGACAGGAGTTGGCTTACCAGCCACTAGTGACTTCTTTTGTTTCTGTTGGTGTTTTGCTGGAGCACATCCATTTTTGAGGACCTCAATAGATTTCATGGCACCATCAGCAGTTAGTTCAATTCCCAATTTAGTGGCATTATCCTGCCATGAGCACAAAACTGATTCTTTATTCGTTTCCTCACAATATTGTCTCCACAGTCCAATTAGTTCCTTTGTCTTGGAATTCTTGTTCCTTTGCCAAATTTTTGCTGGGCTGATTTAAGCAACTGAATGCTTTTAGAGCCACCTAGCAGCCACTGCTCGTCACTCAATGCTTTATTTATGGTGCCAGAACTTTTCCGAAAGGCTTTGGAATTTTCTGGAAACTTCTCACATATTTTTACTAACGGTGAAGACAGATCTTCCACATTATCTATGTGATTACCCATCTTTAAGTAAACTTCCTTGTATAGCTCTGACTCAAAATCCTTTATTATCCAACAGCCAGTCGACACACAACAATGATTAACAGCAGGCTAATCCAATGCTATTTCCTGGGAAATTATTTTTGTCTTGCGTAGATCATCATCTCATGCTAGCTGTTGAGGGTTAGTTTGAGTGGTCAATTAATGTCTCGTGATTCATTTTGTGAAAACTCCATTGTCTACTTTATCTTCTATTTCAGCTAATTCAGTAATACAAGTTCACAAAGTTAAATCATACCTTGAAGTCATTTTGTTGTGCTATTTTAAATTGAAGAGCCATTTTGTGGTTAATGAAAACCTACATATGTTTGCTGCTTCTGACAACAACCTAAATTCAAATTTTAAATCCTCAACTGTAACTGTTCCTTGAATAAACTCCACATTTCTATTGTGCCCACTCCCTGTAGTTACCCTCCCCATCCTATGCAGCCTAAAACTCGTCTAATCACATCGTAATTGCCTTTCCTCCAGCTGTAATACTTGCCCTCCGATATAAACCCACCCCTTTCCATTGCTGATATAAACATAACCGAATAGTCACTATCACCAAAGTGCTCACTTCCTCGAAATCTGGCCGGGTTCATTACCCAGCACCAAATCTATTATGGCCTCGCAGCTTGTTGGCCTGTCTACATATTGTGTCAGAAAACCCTACTGAACACATTGGAAAAACACTGACCTATCTAAAATGCATGAACTGGAGCATTTCCAGTCAATATTTAGGGAGTTGAATTCCCCCATAACAAGTACCCTGTCACTCTCACTCCTATTGATGATCATCTTTGCTATCCTATCCTCTACATCTCTGGAACTATTCGGAGGCCTTTAGAATACTTCCAACATGGTCACCTCACCTTTCCTGTTTTTATGCTCAGTCCATTACTACCTCAGGAGTGGAATCCTCAAACATCCTTTCTGTAACCGTAATACTGTCCTTGACTAACAGTGCCAGACTACCCCAACTTTTGCCATTTTCTCAGTTCTTACTAAAACATCTAAATCCTGGAACCTGGAATAATCCTGCTCTATCCATGTCTCCAAAATGGCCACAACATTGAAATCTCAGGTACCAACCCATGCTACAAATTCACCCACCTTATTCCGGGTGATGGCATAGAAAAGTCACACTTCAAACCAGCGCCTTGCTTGCTGGTGCCTGCTTGTGACCCTGAAATCTTATTTCAGACCTCGCTACTCACAACCTCCTCTTCACTCGAACTACAACTTAGGTTCCCATCTCCCTGCTGAGTAAGTTCCAGATCAGGCAGTAGCTGTGAAGAAGAATCAGAGTTACCACTTCAGATCTGATCACCCTTGCTCAGAACCAGACCTGAAACTTTAACTCTGATTTCTCTGCACAAATGCTGCCAGACGTTCTGAGGTTTTCCAACAACTTCTGTTTTGGTTTCTGATTGACAGCATCTGCAGTTCTTTCAGATTGTACTTTGGTAGACAATGGGATTAGATGCAGAGTAAAGCTCTCTCTACACTGCAGCTTTTCAAACTCCCAGGCCGTGAAGTTAGATCGAGACTTTCCCCACACTGTCCCCATCAAACACACGCAGCACAGTTATATCACTGGGTTAAAGGCAGAGTGTGTGTCTCTGGACACTTCTTCCACATAAAACCCCCAAGTTCTGGGAAGATTGGGCTATTTAAAGAGTACAGATCTCTCCACAAACACTCCCAAGTCAGGGGAAACTCTGGGGTCATTTTACAGATGAAAGCTACCTCCACAGGCTCTCCCACAAACTCTTGCACAGACGTTTGCTCACACACACATGCGCAGATATATGTTGAGACACACACAGTAGAGCATTACAAACTCCCTATCTCTCAGAATCTCACACTTGAGCACAATTTCTCACTCAAACAAACTCAACCACAAACTCTCAGTCCTTCAGTCAGACTCACACTCGCTCCTTTACCTGCACAGTCACTCATTCACAAATATATACAAAGGTCATTATTTCTAGAGAACGCAGTTTGAAGCTGAAGTGCGCCAGTGTGACACTTGCTAAATGCCTGCTTTCTGGATAAAATGCACCTGACTCCACACCAAAACTCTGACAGATTCGGAACAAGGCCTCACACCTGCAATTCAGGAGCTGAACTGTCATGTTCCCTTTTGTATACTCCTATCGTATTTTAATGGTTGAAGTTTGGAAAGACAGACTTCGCTGGTATTTTTAATAATCTCAGAGCACTGACTGCAAACAGATTCTTGAATCCACATCTTAATCAATGGAAACTCTGTAAGAGAGTGCGCCATATCCTGCTTTTGCAGAGGAAATTGTAAATTAACATTTCTACAATGCAGGAATGTATGAATGGAAAATGCGTTTCTCTCATCTGCCCCTCTCCTATGCTGACAGAATTCCAGACTCAAACTGAAGCCTTCTCTGTTCCTGCACCCAGTTTAACACTGTCCCATTTAGATTAGATTGTCGCTCCTCTAACATTCAAAGTGTATCGGTTCACATCTCACTTTATTTCATGTGGAGGGGGCCGAGTGATGACAATGTATAAAGTGTAAGACACTGTCAGAAAAAGCGAAAAAAGAATGAGGGTTGGGAGTCCATGTGCAAGTGAATGCAGCGTAGATTCACAGAACTATAGCTGGATGGCATAGGTTCAATGGCGAGAGAAATTACACAAGCCCAGGACTGTGTCCCTGGGATTTAGAAAGATCTGAAATGATGTAAGTTTGAGAGTCAATGACAGAAACTACTGGTTGAGATGGAAATAAACATTTCATTTGCTTCTGGAGTGTCGGACGAATCTCATTGTCTAATAACGTAACAATAAACTTGGGACCGTTTTGAAACTCCCAGGGCATGTTCAGCTTAAAGTTTTGTTTAAATCACCAACAAACTCTCATGGAAAAGGGGCCACATGGGGATAGGTACAGAGTAAAGTTCCTTCTACATTGTCCTTATCAACCACTCCCAAGATAGGAACAGTATGGAGATAGATGAAGAGTAAAGTTATCCTTACATCTTCCCCATCAAAATCTCCCAGGACAGGAACAATATGGTGATCGAGACAAAACAAAACTTTCTTCACATGTCCAGAAAGTGACCCGACAACCTGCTGCTGCGTTGCCTTGAGTGGGTCACAGATTAATCTCTGAGACATCTTCAGGACAATCTCATCCTGTATCTGTGGCACTGTATCTGAGTCTGTAACTCTCTGAATCTGAAAATACGGCACATACCCTCCACAATGCTGAATAAACTTCAAAACAGTTCAATTACCTAAAAATATTTTAGATAAGATATAAAAAAGTGCTTTATAATTGACCACCCCTCTATTTAAATGAGGATATTCAACTTATTTCCTCTACATTTATAATGTTCATAAATCACACAGAACATTAACATTCAGGGGCCGTGAACAATCCGGAAGTTCCATGAAGTGTCGGCCTTTGTTGCATCTGATTGGCCATCGACAGGAAGGAAGCCTTCCTGTGACTGTTTCACTGAGACGGCATCAGGAATCCTGTGAACCACATTGATCCTCAGGCCGACTGTTCATCGTCTCTGCAAAGAAAAATCACATTTTCAAGATGCAGGGATGTCTGAACGAAAACAGCTTCTAATGTGCATCCCCAATGTAATTACTGATCCTTTTCAGGGTGAGATTTTCAGGAGGACATTAAACTGACAGAAACACAGAAACAGGGAGCAGGAAGAGGCCATTCAGCCCTTCCAGCCTGATCTCGCATGCAGTGTGATCATGTCTGACTCTCTGTCTCACCGTCATATTCCCAAATTCTGACGAAACCCTTTGATATCTTTAACCTGTCAAAACATAAACAATTTCTTTCCTGAATATACTCACTGTCCTCTGTTTCACAGCCTTCTGTGGGGGAGAATTCCACAGGTTGATCGCTCTGAGTGAAGATAATTCTCTTCCTCTCCATTAGAAATGGGCGAGCCCACATCTTGAGACTGTGATGCTTGTTCTGAGAATACATAGAACATAGAACATAGAAGAATACAGCGCAGTACAGACCCTTTGGCCCTCGATGTTGCGCCGATCCAATCCCACCTTACCGACACTAGCCCACTATCCTCCATATGCCTATCCAATGCCCGTATAAATGCCCATAAAGAGGGAGATTCCACCACTGCTACTGGCACGGCATTCCATGAACTCACGACTCGCTGAGTAAAGAAAAATACCCACCCAGGGCATACAGCCCACCCCCTGCATCTAGTCTGTCCAACCGGTAGAACTGGATACATTTTGGTCAGATCTCCCCTCTCATTTTCCTGAATACATGACCAGATAAGTCAACTTCTCATGGGACAGTCCTGTCATCCCTGGTACTTGCCGAGTGAAGCTAATGAGCTGCCAGGGGAAGTGGTGGAGGATGGTACAATTACAACATGTAGGAGGAATGGAAAACAAACAGAATTATTCTGTTGAAAATAGTGAGGAGTTATTTAATGTCATTATCCAGGGATTTATGGTATCAGAAATTTAATGATGGTGGAGTCAATGAGGAGGAAGACAAATGATACATTGTCAGTTATTTCCAGCAGACCGTATAAGGACAGGGAGGTAGTCTTGCTGTGAAACTCTCTCGGCCAGATTTTCTCTTTCAATGACGATATTAATATCCCTTTGGATCCTCCGTTACACAATCGCTCTGTGGCACATTCTACACACTGCATCGCTGGCGGTCTGTCACATTTAGGATGACCCTCTTCCACTCTGAGTGAGTCATTAGGTGGCTGCACTGACCAATGCTGTTTATTGGGAAGGATTACTGAAACCACTGAACGTTTCCAGGCTGGAGGTACTTACAGCGATGGAGGCCGGTGTGGAGGTCTCTTGACAATCGGAGGGGTGGTGGCCCTCCGCAGGCGCTCGTGCCGAAAATGAAGGCGAGAGACACGAGTGGCCTGGTTCCCCTGGGTGTTGCCAGGAAGGCTGCGGGCTGACCGTTGCCTGAGCACTCCCTAAAGCCTCTTGTGATGAGAGCAGACCTCGCGCGCCGCACGACCGGCTCTGGGAGTGGTTGGCCGCTATTTGTAAATAGTCTGGTCCTCCTCTGCCACCCGGCCAAGTGCGATGGCTCTGCCGCCCTGCGGTGCTCGTCACCCAGGTTTGGTGAACACGATACTTATAACAAAAAAAAGGCGGCTCGGGACCTGCAGACGAAAAGGGTCCCGTGGTGTTTAGCACGTCGACCTCGGGTCTTGGTGCAAGCCAGAGAGCTCACGGAAGTCTAAAGTTTTCGGCACCTGGTCGAATCTTTTGACAGGCTTACCCAGCTCTTTCCATCCATTCTAAGAGTCAGTCAGAGGCCGGTGCGGAGGTCTCTTGACAATCGGAGGGGGTGGTTCCCCTGGGTGTTGCCATGAAGGCGGAGGGCGCGACCATTGCCTGAGCGCTCCCTAAAGCCTTTTGTGATGAGAGCAGACCTCGCGCACCGCACGACAGGCTCTGGGAGTGGTTGGCCTCTATTTGTGAATAGTCTCGTTCTCCTCTGCCACCCGGCAAAGTGCGATGGCTCTGCCGCCCTGCGGTGCTCGTCACCCAGGTTTGGGGAACACGATACTTATAACTTATAACTTATTAAAGGATGTTTTAGGAAAAGGCTGGATGAAATAATTGACACATTTGAAACAACACACTTTAATATACAGATGTTGCTGGAGACAACGCAGTTCAGTTGGAAACCCCATGGTGTCACAGAATGGATAGCAGAACGTTTCGGTGACATGAAGCCTACTGACAATAAAATCATGGTTGACATGTCAAAACTGAGTCTGAAATTTCCAGTCATGGTGTGAGAACAGGATGTGGAAGATTTTAATAGCATGTAAATTGATGCAGTAATTAAATACAAACAAACCCAAGTGATGCTGAGACCTGGTTCGAAGTTATCCAAAAGCTCTGATTTAAAACTGAGATTGGGAACTTTCTGATACAGTTCCCGGGAAGGTGTGGAGTATGTGAACTGCTGTCAAGCGATGACATTGACCTCTGTGCTGAACGCAGACTCAGTTCCTGGAACTGCCTTCAGCTTTTCTCCCAATCCTTTGGACAGACGCCTCGGTCAGAAATATGTAATGGCAGCAATCATCATGTTTACAGATATAATCTGTCCAGATTACCCCACTCCACACCTCTCCCCCATCTCCCAATACCCGACCACTCTCAATAGGCAGCTGGAGAACTGAATACCCCCCCAACACCAGCTACTGATGTGAGAACCAGAATATGAATAATTGGGATTGTTTTATTGACATAAGAAGCAGTCCAACATCGACATGGATTTTCAATTTGTAAACCAAAATGTTGTTGTTTTCTCGGACGGAAAGATCTGAAAACCGAAGGAGCAGAGCTGGAGTCAACACCCTGGATCGCTTCCTCCGATACAGGAGGAAGCAGACATCCAGCTCCTGCTACTTTGCTCCTGGTTATCTTGGGCAAATCATGGGTTTTTCTCTTGCTCCATTGACCTTTGGTCTATGTAGTGTTTCCAGTTCATTCACACTGGTCCTCAAAATGTTAAACAAAAACAAAACAGGAATTGCTGCAAAGACTCCACAGATTTGACAGCATCTGTGGGAGAGAAATCAGAATGTTTCGGGTCCTGTGCGCCTCGTTCAGGACAGGAATGTTACCTCTGCTCCACGAATTGGGAAACCTGTGCCCTTATCTTCATCTTCTTTTGGTTCTCTTGATTTCTGCAAAATATTCTATCTTCTCTAATCTCTCTGACAGATTTACATCTATAGAAGGGTTCCTTTTGGTCCTCCGTGGTAATTTCTTGCCCATCAACCACGTGATTTTGAGCTTTTGTCAGATTTATACAGAGATCAGTTCAATAACTCTGGAAGATGGCTACTTCACCACTCTTTTGAACTGTGCTCTGAACTTGGGCAGAGCTGCCATATAAATAAGGGTGTTTGTGCAGCAACTTACATTGTGCAGTCATAGTCATTTAAATGATCTGGGACATGAAGAATATATTAAACATTTATCAGCCAGAGAAGTATGAATTTTTTGGATATGGTGAAGAGTAAAATTACTGCCTTAATTCAACTCTTCATCTCAGGGTCAACCTGCTTCCCTTCCTTACTCTGATCCCTCAGTCCTTTACGGGCTTGACTTGACTTGAATAAAATGCGTGGGATTGTCAGAGCATTGAGGAACACAATGATAAAGAATGGCACCAATGGGGTTAGAGCCACAGCAAATGAGCGGAATCCAATCCAGCGAGAGTCAGTCAATATATTAGGGAATTGGAGCACAGCATGTCGAAATTGGGGAATTTGTCTATTTGATGTAGGGATCGCCAAGATTAGAGAATTCTGGCAGCGGACTACTAAATGGGAGAATTGTTGCAGGGAAATACTGAATGGAAGAACTGGTGTACAGTGGAGCTAAATTAGAGAATGGGTGCATGGCACCAGTAAACGGGAGAATTAGAGTAGCGCACCCTTCAATGGTAAAATCAGTTCGGGCATCAGTAAATGGAAGAATTAGTACAGTGGTATGAGTAAATGGGAGATTTGGTGGGAATCAATAACTAGGAGATTCGGTGCAGAGTGCCGTTACATTGGAAAAGTGATGTGAGTTCAATATATTAGAAAAGTGGAGGGGAATTGGGGAATAGGGGCAGGGAATCAATATAAAAAAAGAAATGTTGCAAACATCGGTAAATTGGAGATTAAGTTCAGTGCACCACTAAATGAAAACTCTACGTGGAGGAAGTGTTTCAGGGAACAATTAAATGGAAGGCCTGGATGCAGGGCATCAGTAATTGGAGAATGCATGTAGGTGCCATCAAATTGGGCAGGATAACACTCAATGGGAGAGTTTGTGCAATTTCAGGATTTGTGCAGGATTGATAAATGGGAGAAATGGTGTAGAGCAGCAGAACCATAAATAGAGTCATACAATCATAGAAATGTACTACATGGAAACAGACACTTCAGTCCAACCTGTTTATGACTCAATTTTAGAATTCTGGAAGCGCTCCACGAAATTGGAGAATCATTCCAAGGAACTACTAAATGGAAGAAGAAGTGGGCAAGAGCTGATCGAAATGAGAGAATTTGGAACAGGGCATCAGATAATGGCAAATTTGTGCAGTTAGCACCAAATGGGAGAATTTCTGCTTAGCAGGAAATGGGAGAATTGGTGCAGTGTAGCACTAAATGGGAGATTTGGGACAGGGCAATACTTGACCCGGGAATGAGAGTTGGGCACCCCTAAACTGGTCGAGGCATCAGTCAATATGAGGATTGGTGTAAAGCAAAACTGAAAAGAGAAATTGTTCAGGGCATCAGTTATTGGGGAAATGGTGCTCAGCAACACTGAACTGGAGAATTGGTGCGGGCCATCAGTTACTGAGAGACCTGGTGCACAGTGGAGCTAAATTAGAGAACGGGGGCATGGCAACAGTAATTGTGAGAATTAGAGTAGCGCACTCTTAAATGATAGAATCAGTTGCGCATCCGTAAATAGAAGAATTAGTACAGGCATATGAGTAAATGGGAGATCTGGTGCTCAGTGCTGTTATATTAGAAAATTGTTGGGAGTGCCAATATATTGGAAAATCGGTGCAGAGCATGTCTAAATTCTGGAATAGCCAGGGAATCATTAAAAAGAAGAAATGTAACAAGCATTTGTGAATTGGAGATTCAATTCAGTATATCACTAAATGAAAATAAAAGTCATAATTGCGTCCCTACGTTGAAGATGCGTAACTGGGAACAACTAAATGGACGGAATAGATGAGGGCAACAATACCTGGAGAATTCATGCAGGTGCCATTAAATTATAAGTGGGAGAACTGGGGTAGGATAGCCTCAATGGGTGAGTGGTGAAATTCGCGAATTAGGGCAGGATTGGTAAATGGGAGAATTGGTGCAGGGAAGCGGAGCACTAATTAGAGCCGTTGAGATGTCCAGCACGGAAACAGACCCTTTAGTCCAACTTGCCTACAACTGAATTTACGAATTCTGTCTGCACTCCACTAAATTGGAGAATTATTGCAAGGAATAATTCACACCCCCGCTCTCCATCCACACCTTCCACTCATCCACACACCCCCTCCATCCACACAAAACCCTCCACATCCACACCCCCTCCGTCCACACCCTCCTCTCCATCCACACCCCCTATCCATCCAAACACCCCTTTCCATCCACACCCTCGTCTCATCCACACCCCTCTTTCCGTCCACACCCCCTCTCCATCCATACCCCCTCTCCATGCACACACCCCTTTCCATCTACACCCCCCTGTCCATCCACACCCCTTCTCTATCCACACTCCCCTTCTCCATCCACACCCCCCTCTCCATCCACACACCCTCTCCATCCACACCCCCATCTCCATCCACACCACCTCTCCATTCACACCCTCCTTTCATCCACAACCCACTCTACATCCTCACCACCCTCTCCGTCCACACCTCCCCCCTCCGTCCACAACCCCCTCCCATCCACGCACCCCCTCTCCATCCACATCCCCCTCTCTATGCACACCCCCTCTCCAACCACACCCTCCTCTCCATCCACACCCCCTACATCCACACCCTCTCCATCACAACCCCCCTCTCCATCCACATTCCCCTCTCCATCCACACTCCCCCTCTCCATCCACACCCCCTCTCCATCCACACACACCTCTCCATCCACACCGCCTCGCCATCCACACCCCACTTCTTCATCCACACCTCACCTATCCTTCCACACTCCCCTCTCCATCCACACTCCCCCTCTCCATCCACACCCCCTCTCCATCCACAACCCCCACCATCCACAACCTCCCTCTACTTCCACAGCCCCGCTCCATCCACACTTCCCTGTCCATCCACACTCCCTGTCAATCCACACACCCCCTTGCACCCACACCCCGCCTCTCCATCCACACCCCCTCTCCATCAACACTCTCCCTCTCCATCCACACTCCCCCTCTCCATCCACTACCCCCCTCCATCTACACCCACCTCTCCATCCACATCCCCCCTCTCCATCGACAAACCCCTCCATCTACACTGCCCTCTCCATCCACACACATCTCTCCATCTACACCCCCGTCTCCAACCACACACCCCCTTCTACTTCCACACCCCCCTCCATGCACAACCCCCTCTGCATCCACAGCCCCCCTCTCCATCCACACACCCCCTTGCATCCACACCCCGCCTCTCCATCCACAAACCCCTCTCCATCAACACTCCCCCTCTCCATCCACACTCCCCCTCTCCATCCACAAACCCCTCTCCATCAACAGTCCCCCTCTCCATCCACACCCCCCTCTCCATCCACAAACCCCTCTCCATCCACAACGCCCTCTCCATCCACATCCCTCCTCTCCATCAACACACACCTCCATCCACACCCCCTCTCCATCTACACCCCCTCTCCATCCACAGCCCCTCTCCATCCACAATCCCCTCCATCCACAACCCCCCTCTACATCCACAGCCCCCCTCCATTCACACCTCCCTGTCCATCCAAACCCCCTGTCAACCCACACACCCCCTTGCATCCACACCCCGCCTCTCCATCCACACCCACCTCTCCATCAACACTCCCCCTCTCCATCCACACTCCCCCTCTCCATCCACGCTCCCCCTCTCCATCCACACACCCCCTCTCTATCCACACACCCCTCTCCATCCACAACCCCCCTCCATCCACACCGCTCTCTCCATCCACATCCCCGTCTCCATCAACAAACACCTCCATCCACACCCCCCTCTCCATCCACACCCCCCTACATTCACACCCCCTCTCCATCCACACACCCCCTCTCTATCCACACACCCCTCTCCATCCACAAGCCCCTCCATCCACAACCCCCCTCTACATCCACAGCTCCCCCTCCATCCACACCTCCCTGTCTATCCACACCCCCGTGTCCATCCACACTCCCCCTCTCCATCCACACTCCCCCTCTCTATCCACACACCCCTCTCCATCCACATCACCCCTCTCCTTCAACCCCCTCTCTCCTTCCACCCCCTCTCTCCTTCCACACCCTCTTTCCTTCCACCCACCTCTCGCTTTCACCTCACGCTTTCTATCCTCCCTATCCTCTCCTTCCACCCTACCGTCTCCTTCCACCCCAGCCTCTCCTTCCACCCCACCCTCTCCTTCCACCTCACCCACTCCTTCCAACCTACCCTCTCCTTCCAGCCTACCCTCTCCTTCCTCCCTACCCACTCATTCCAACCCCCTCTCCTTCCACCCCCGTCCTTCCAATCCCCTCTCCTTCCACCCCATCTCTCTTTCCACCCCCACTCCTTCCACCCCCTCTCTCCTTCCATCCCCCCTCTCCTTCCAACCCCCTCTCCTTTTACCCCCTCTCTCCTTCCAATCCCCTCTCTCCTTCCAACCATCTCTCTCCGTCCAACCCCCGCGAGCTTTCCACCCCAGCCTCTCCTTTCACCCCACTCTCTCTCTTTCCTCTCTACCCTATCCTTCCACTCTACCCTCTACTTCCACCCCACTCTCTCCTTCCAACCCCCTCTCTCCGTCGAAACCCCCCAGCCCTCCACCCCACCCTCTCCTTCCATCCACCCTATCTTTCCTCCCTACCCTCTCCTTCCACCCTACCCACACCTTCCACCCCAGAATCTCCTTCCACCCCACCTCTCCTTCCACCCCACCCTCTCCTTCCACCCTAACCTCTCCTTCCACCCTACCCTCTCCTTCCACCCCTCTCCTTCCAACTCCCCATCCACCCCCTTCCACCTCCCCATCTTTCTACCCCCATCCTTCCAGCCCCCCTCCTTCCAGTCCCCTTCTTCCACCACCCTCTCCTTCCACCAATCCCTCCTTTACCCCCACTTACCCCCTTCCACTCCCCCGTCCACCCCGCTTCCACCTCCTCCTTCCAACGCCACTCTGTTTCCACTCCCTCTCTTTCCACACCCTCTCCTTCCAACCCCGTCCCCTTCCAACACCCCCTCTCCTTTCACCACCCTCTCTCCTCCCTTCCCCCTTTCTCCCTCCATCCCGCTCTCTCTCCTTCCACACCCACTGTCCTTCAGCCCCTCTATCCTTCCACCCCCTCTTTCCTTCCACCCTTATGTCTCCTTCCAACCCCCTCTCTCCTTCCAACCCCCTCTCTCCTTCCACTCCCCTCCCTCCTTCCAACCCTTCTCTCCATCCAACGCCCTCTCTCCTTCCAAAGCACTTTCTCCGTCCAACCCCCCAAGCCTTCCACTCCACCGTCTCCTTCCACCCACCTTCTCTTTCCTCCCTACCCTCTCCTTCCACCCTACCCTCTCCTTCCACCCCACCCTCTCCTTCCACCCCACCCTCTCATTCCACCCTGCCCTCTACTTCCACCCCACTCTCTCCTTCCACGCCACAATCTCCTTCCACCCCACCCTCTCCTTCCACCCCACCCTCTCCTTACACCCTACCCTCTCCTTCTACCCCCTTTTCTTCCATCCCCCATTATGCAACCCCCTTCCACACCCCCATCCTTCCAGCCCCATTCCTTAAGACTGCTTCTTCCACCACCCCTCCTTCCACCCCCACTTCTCCCCTTCCTCCCCCTCCTTCCAACTCCACCCTCTTTCCACTCCCCCTCTTTCCACACATTCTCCTTCCAACCCCCTCTCCTTCCAACCCCCTCTCCTTCCAAAGCCCACTCTCCTTGCAACGCCCCCTCTCCTTCCCCCCTCCGTCCAACCCCTCTCTCCTTTCACCCCCTCTCTCTATCCTTCCACCACCCTCTCTCTCATCTCTCCCCCCTTTCTCCCTCCATCCCGGTCTATCTCTTTCCACCCCCTCTGTCCTTCCAACCCCCTCTGTCCTTCCACCCCCTCTCTCCTTCCACCCCCCTCTCTCGTTTCACCCTCCTCTCTCCTTCCAACCCCCTCGATAAACAGGATGGTCTACACCTGAACCTGAGAGGCACCAGTATCCTTGGGGGGAGGTTTGCTAGTGCACTTGGGGGGGTGTTTAAACTAATTCTGCATGGGCATGGGAATCTAGACTGTAGCTTTAGGGTGCAGGACCTGGAGTGTAGTGAGGTTAGGAACATGGCATCAATCTCAAAGGAGGGTGCCTGTAAACAGGAAAGAGGCTTGAAGTGTGTATACATCAATGCAAGTAGTATACGAAATAAGGTAGGTGAACTTGCAGCGCGGGTTGGTACCTGGGATTTTGATGTTGTGGCTATTACAGAGACATGGGTAGAACAGGGATAGGATTGGCTGTTGCAGGTTCCAGGGTTTAAATATTTTAGTACGGTCAGAGGTGGGGGTAAAAGAGGGGGAGGTGTGGCATTGCTTGTCAAAGATAGTATTACAGCGGTGAAAAGGACGATGGATGAAGACTCGCCATCTGAGGTAGTTTGGGCTGAGGTTAGGAATAGGAAAGGTGAGGTCACCCTGTTAGGAGTTTTCTACAGGGCTCCTGATAGTCTGAGAGACGTATAAGAAAGGATTGCGAGGATGATTCAGGAGAAGAGTGATTGTAACTGGGTGGTTGTTATGGGGGACTTTAACTTTCCTGATGTTGACTGGGAAATCTATAACTCGAGTTCGTTAGATGGGTCGCTGTTTGTCCAATGTGTGCAGGAGTGTTTCTTGACACAATATGTAGACAGGCCAACAACTTACTGGATTTGGTTCTGGGTTACGAACCAGGCTAGGTGTTAGAATTGGAGGTAGGTGAGCACTTTGGGTACAGTGACCACAATTCGGTGACTTACTCTAGTGATGGAGAGGGATAAGTGTGCACTGCAGGGCAAAGGTTATAGCTGGGGGCAGGGAAATTATGATGCGGTGAGGCACGACTTAGCATGCATGGCTTGGAAAAGTAGGTTTAAAGGTAAGGGCGCAATGGATATGTGGAGCTTGTTCAAGGAGCAACTATTGAGTGTCCTAGATAAGTATGTACCTGTCAGGCAGGGAGGAAAGGGTCGTGTGAGGGAGCCGTGGTTTAATAAGAAATTGGAATTCCTTGTTAAAGGGAAGAGGGCGGCCTATGTAAAGATGAGGCGTGAAGGTTCAATTGGGGCGATTGAGAGTTATAAGGTAGCCAGGAAGGATCTGAAGAGAGAGCTAAGAGCAGCAAGAAGGGGACATGAAAAGTCTTTAGTTGGTAGGATTAGGGAAAACCCAAAGGCTTTCTCTTGGTTGACAGGAATAAAAGAATGACTAGGGTAGGAATAGGTCCAGTCAAGGATAGTAGTGGGAAGTTGCATGTGGAGGCTGAAGAGATTGGGGAGACACTAAATGAATACTTTTCGACAGTATTCACTCAGGAACAGGACATTGTTGCCGATGTGAATACTGAGTCACAACTAATTAGAATGGACGACTTTGAGGTATGTAAGGAAGAGGTGTTGGAAATTCTGGAAAGGGTGAAAATAGATAAGTCCCCTGGGCCTGATGGCATTTATCCTAGCATTCTCTGGGAAGCAAGTGAGGAGATTGCAGAGCCATTGGCCTTGATTTTTATGTCCGCGTTGTCTACAGGGATAGTGCCAGAAGACTGGAGGATGGCAAATGTGGTTCCCTTGTTCAAGAAGGGGAGTAGGGATAAACCCTAGTAACTATAGGCTGGTGAGGCTCACTTCTGTTGTGGGCAAAGTCTTAGTGAGAATTGTAAGGGATAGGATTTATGAACATCTGGATAGGAATAATGTGATCAAGGATAGTCAGCATGGTTTTGTGAAGGGCAGATCGTGCCTCACAAACCTTATTGAATTCTTTGAGAAGGTGACTAAGGAGGTGGACGAGGGTAAAGGGTAGATGTGGTGTATATGGATTTTAGTAAGGCGTTTGATAAGGTTCCCCATGGTAGGCTACTGCAAAAAATACGGAGGTATGGCATTTAGGGTGAGTTGGAGGTTTGGATTAGCAATTGGCTGGCTGGAAGAAGACAGAGGGTAGTAATTGATGGTAAAGGTTCATCTTGGAGTGCAGTTACTAACGGTGTTCCGCAAGGATTTGTTTTGGGACCATTGCTATTTGTCATTTTTATAAATGACCTGGAGGAGGGGCTAGCAGGTTGGGTGAGCAAGTTTGCGGATGATATGAAAGTCGGTGGAGTTGTTGACAGTGAGAAAGGATGTGTCAGGTTACAGCGGGATATAGATAAGCTGCAGAGCTGGGCAGAAAGGTGGCAAATAGCTTTCAGTGTGGGTAAGTGTGAGGTGATTCACTTTGGTATGAGTAACAAAAAGAAGGAGTACTGGGCTAATGGTCGGATACTTGGTAGTGTGGATGAGCAGAGGGATCTTGGTGTCCATGTACACAGATCTCTGAAAGTTGCCACCCAGGTAAATATTGTGGTGAAGAAGGCAAATGGCGTACTGGCTTTTATTGGTAGAGGAATTGAGTTCCGGAGTCCTGAGGTCATGTTGCAGTTGTATAAGACTCTGGTGCAGCCGCATCTGGAGTATTGTGTGCAATTTTGGTCGCCATACTATAGGAAGGCTGTGACTGGAACGGGTGCAGAAGTGGTTTACCAGGATGTTGTCTGGTATGGTAGGAAGATCGGATGAGGAGAGGCTGAGGCAGTTGGGGCTGTTTTCATTGGAGCAAAGAAGGTTTAGGGATGACTTCATAGAGGTGTACAAGATGATTAGGGGTTTAGATAGGGTTGACCATGAGAACATTTTTCCATGTATGGAGTCAGCTATTACGAGGGGGCATAACTGTAAATTAAGGGGTGGTAGGTAAAGGACAGATGTTAGGGGTAGAGTCTTTACTCAGCGAGTCGTGAGTTCATGGAATGCCCTGCCAGTAGCAGTGGTGGACTCTCCCTCTTTATGGGCATTTAAACGAGTATTGGATAGGCATATGGAGGATAGTGGGCTAGTGTAGTTTAGGTGGGCTTGGATCGGCGCAACATCGAGGGCCAAAAGGTCTGTACTGCGCTGTATTTTTCTACGTTCTATGTTCTATGTTCTATGTTATATTGACTTAGAGAAGGGCAGATTTAACACCCTGTGTCTCTCTGTCACTAACCCCGGGAGAAAAGACTGACCCTGAACTGTCTCTGTCACTGACCCCGGGGAGAGCAGACTGACCCCACAACTGTTTCTGTCACTAACCCAGGAGAGAGCAGCCTGACCCCACACTGTCTCTGTCCCTAACCCCGGGGAGATCAGACTGATCCCAAACTGTCTCTGTCACTGACCCCGGGAGAGCAGACTGACCCCACACTGTGTCTCTGTCACTGACCTAGGAGAGAGCAGACTGATCCCACACTGTCTCTGTCCCTAACCCCGGGGAGAGCAGACTGACCCCACACTGTGTCTCTGTCACTGTGTCTCGAGGAGGGAAGACTGACCTCACACATTCTCTCTGACCCTGAGGACAGTAGACTAAAACCACTTTGTGCCTGTCAACAACCGATAAGAGAGCACACTGACCAACGTGTGTCTGTATCAGAGACCTCGGGGAGAGCAGACTGACATCACACTGTCGCTGTCACTGATGTCGAGAAAAGCAGGCTGGCCCCACACTGTAGATTAGATTAGATTACTTACAGTGTGGAAACAGGCCCTTCGGCCCAACAAGTCCACATCGCCCCGCCGAAGCGCAACCCACCCATACCCCTACATCTACCCCTTACCTACACTACGGGCAATTTATGATGGCCAATTCACCTGACCTGCACATCTTTGGAATGTGGGAGGAAACCGGAGCACCCGAAGGAAACCCACGCAGACACGGGGAGAACGTGCAAACTCCACACAGTCAGTCGCCTGAGGCAGGAATTGAACCCAGGTCTCTGGCGCTGTGAGGCAGCAGTGCTAACCACTGTGCCACCGTGCCGCCCATTGATCAGACACTCAGCTGGACTAACCACATAAATACAGTGGCTACAAGAGTAGGTCAGAGACTAGGGATACTGCGGCAAGTAACTCACCTCCTGACACCCCAATGTCTCTATCAATGACTGAGAGAGCAGACTTTTTTATTCATTTGTGGGACATCGGCGTTTCTGGCTGGCCAGCATAGCTAGCCCATCCCTATTTGCCCTTGAGAAGGTGCTGGTGGCTGCGTTTGTGAATTGCTGCAGTCCACTTACCGTGGGTTCATCCATAATGTCAGTAGGGAGGGATTTCCTGGATTTTGACCCAATGGACTGAAGGAATGGCGGTATATTTCCCCAAGTGAGGACAGTGAGTGGTTTGGTAGGGAACGTGCAGCTGATGGTGCTCCCAAGTACCTGCTGCCATTATCCTTCTCGGTGGAAGTGGTTGTGGGTTTGGAAGGTGCTGTCCAAGGATCTTTGGTGAATGTCTGCAGTGTATCTTGTGGGTAGTGCACACTGCTGCTACTGAGCGCCGGTGGTGGAAGGATTGAATGTTTGTGGATGTGATGCCAATCAAGTGATTGCTTTGTCGTGGATGGTGTCAGGTTTCTTGAGTGTTGCTGAAGCTGCCCCCATCCATGCAAGTGGGGAGTATTCCATCACACTCCTGACCTGTGTCGTGTGGATAGATGGTGGATAGACTTTGGGGTGTCAGGAGGTGAGTTACTTGCCGCAGTATCCCTAGTCTCTGACCTACTCTTGTAGCCACTGTATTTATGTGGTTAGTCCAGCTGAGTGTCTGATTAATGGTAACCCTAAGGATGTTGATAGTGGGGGATTCAGTGATGGCAATACTGTTGAATGTCAAGGGGCGGTAATTATAGTCAAGGGGTAGTGATGGTCATTGTCTGGCATTTGTGTGGTGGAAATGTTACTTGCCTCTTTTCGCACAAGCCTGGATATTGTCCAGATCTTGTTGCATCTGGCCCTTTACCCTCGACACAGAGGACTTGTCAGATCGTGGGGAAAATTACTGAGGTTCTGTCTCAGAATATTCCTGCTGCCAGTATGACTCCCAGATATAACTCTCTCTTCCTGTCTTCTCTGATTGTGTTTCTGACTGAGCGAGAAAATCTATGTGAGCCAGAGAGACCGGGCCTCTTGTGTGTATCTATCTGAGTGAATAGTTTGAGTGTCAATGATGATATGATGGAACTCCTAACTCTCTCTCTCACACACTCACACTCACGCTCAAACACACACAGACACTCACACGGGCATGCTAATACATTCACATGTGTTCACACTCTCATGCATATACATTTTCACACAAAGACACTCCCTCTCACTTACACTGCAGAAATACACACACCTCCGCTTTCACTCTCTTGCTCTCGCTCGCTCTTCCGCTCAATATGTGTTCAACGTGGTTTACATATGGACTAACAGGTACCTGGGTGTGATTTACAACCTAGAATCTCCTCAAAGTTTTCAAGGGCATTTCTGCATGAAATAACAGATACCCAGGAGAGAATTAGAGTCTGGAATCTAATTGACGGTGGTTTACATAGAATAACAGTTACCCAGCTGTGTGTTAAACACTGGAATTGAATTGAGGGGATTAGTATGATTTATATACAGAATAACAGATAGCTGGGACTGAGGAATAGAAATTATAGAGTCATACAGCGCGTAAACAGGCCCGACGGTCCAACTGGTCCATTCTGACCAGTTTTCCTAAACTGGGCTAGTCCCATTTACACCTTTCCTATCCTTATGCCGTCCGAATGTCTTTTAAATTATGTAAGTGTACTTGCCTTGATCAGTTCCTCCATACACTCACCAGGCTCTATGCTAAAAAGCTCCTTCCATACACTCACCAGGCTCTGTCTTAAAAAACATCCTTCCATACACTGAGGTTATATTCTGAGGTGGGATTATACAAATGAGGCCGGTTTCCTCTAGAATTGAGAAGGTTAAGTGGTGATCTGATTGAAGTCTCCAGGATATGAACAGGAACAGACAGACTCGATCAAGATCAACGATTCCCACTAGTTGGAGATTCCAGAACGAGGGAGAACATGTCACATCCAACAGCTGGAATAGATAGAGAGGAAAGCTGCTTGCTGCTTCTGGGGCTAGGATGAGGATCATCTTTGAAAACCCTAACAATACTCTGAAACACTTTGAAAACTAAAACAAAGCCTCCTATTTCTCACCAGGATATTGTAAAGACTATTTCTTACTCACTCATTGTCCAACCCCCTTCCCAGCCTTTCTCTGTCGTCTTGGCATATTTCTGTCCTACATCACTTTGTGTTATCAGCAAACGGAACAGAGGATCTCATAATCCCAGTCATTCATACAGATTATGCCCAGTGTTCTGTAGGTAACAGAGAATGATTCACTCCCATCTGCTGCTATACAGCTCGTGTGTGTCTCAGAGTCAGCTCTGAAACATCCCCAGGACACTCTCATTATCTAATCAGCTCGTGATCTAAACAGACTGTTAAATAACAGGTGGATATGGACATACTGATAGCATCTAATGTTCCATTTAACAATGTGATCGCTCAGGTAAAAACAATGACTGCAGATGCTGAAAACCAAATACTGGATTAGTGGTGCTGGAACAGCACAGCAGTTGATCGCTCAGTTAACTTAATTGTTAAATTTAACTTTTGTATTTATGGATGGAACCGCACCTTCTGTACTCCGGATTTCACAGCATCCACAAATTCTGTGAGTGAGGTTTTCGATATCAGAAGCGAGTGCCCTTACTGATATTCAAAAAAGTTCGATCCCAGCGTACATTTCCCTCAATGACTGGAATGTCAAATGTTGAAATGTTCTCCAGATTCTTAGTCACTAGGAATTTCAGTTATTGCAAAACAAAATGACCATTTTGGTCAGTTTCCTGTTTGCAGATAGAAACACAGTAAGTAGCAGCCATTCGGCCCTTTGAGCCTGTTCCACCATTCAATATGATCATGGCTGGTCATGCAACTCAATAACCAATCCCCCTTTCCCCCATACCGTTTAATCCTTGAGCACAAAGTGCTACGTATGTGACAAGAAAGGATATCCTTTTTGCCATGAGCTCCATTTCCCTTCCCAGGTCAATGACAGCCCCAATGAGTCTATTGCTCAGGATGCTGTCTCTCCAACTCCAGACCCTGGAACAATGTGACACCTGGAAAGGACTTCCTGGTAGCTGCCTGGAAAGGGCTTCCTCAACACAAAAGGAGCAGAATCAAAACAGGAAGACAATTATCCCAGTGACTTAGCCGAGCTATGTCTCTTGGTGTATCACGTTAAAAACGAAATAAAAGATAATCAGAATCATCAGGGGTTTGAGAACTGCCCGTTCAAATATTGAAGCACAAATATAACGGGGAATTAGTGGGATTATCATTGGGCTATTAATTCAGAGACCCAGCTAATGTTCCAGGGACCCGCATTCAAATCGCACCACGGCAGCAGGTGGAATTTAAAGTTAATTAAAAACAAATATCTAGAATTGTCTGTCAGCTTGACATCAATCGTGGGAAAACTGGTGGAAGCCTGAGTATGGGACACGATGAATGCGCCCTTCGAGGGGAACAAAATATAAGTTCGTTAAACAGTCAGCTGCGCGTTGTTGAGAGCAGGTCATGTCTGACAAAGGTAACTGTGTTCTTTGAGGATATGACACAGGCAGCGGATGAGGGGAGTGCTGTGGATGTGGGACTTTCAGAAAGCATTTGATACAGTGCCACACGGCAGTCTGGTTAGTACGTTAGAAATGTTTGGGAATGATGGGTCCATGGCAGCATGGATTAGAAGTTGGCTCCAAGCAGGAAACAGAGGGTGGGTATAGATGGACATTTCACAAACTGGAGAGGAGTTAGAAAGGTTGTTCCCCAGGAATTGGTGCTGGGACCCTGGTCTTTCCTGGTTTACATAATCAATTTGGAAATTCTCTAAATTCTCAGATGAGACCAAGCTAGGGACAATAGTAAAGATGATGCTGAGGGACTTCAGAGGGACATTGACAAGTTTCCCAAATGGGCAGACATCTGGCAGATAAATGTCAATTCAGAAAAATGGGAGGGAATGCAGTTTGGCTGCGGTAACACAGAGAGAGAACAAAGGCTGAAATGGTCTAACTCAGAAGGAAGGGCAGGTCGTTCTGCTATAACACGCATTTCATCAACACCAATTCACTGTACCATGATTAATGAATAAGGGATGCTGTTTCTAAAGTGTAAACTTTTAAAACATGTGTTGGCTTTAGCGCGATTGCATCACCAGTACTTTAAAGTGATTTGTATTGCACAGATTTTGTATAGCGTGGGTTCACACAGGAACATAACTACCCTGTAACAGCAGAACGATCTGTACAGGGGGAGAAGGCCTCGGGGTTCTCGGACATGATTCTCTAAACGTGACCAGGCAAGTTGAAACAGTTATGAAGATCCTTGGGTTTATAAATAGAAACAGAGTATGAAAGTAAGGAAGTGAAGCTACATCCTTACAAATCATTGATCAGATCACATTTGGAGTATTGTGTTCAGTTCAGGTCACCTCATTTAGGGAAGGATGTTAAAGCAGAGAGAGAGAGTTCAGAAGGAGATTTACAAGAATCATACCAGGAATGAAGGATTTTAGATAAAGGCAAGATTAGAGAGATTGGTCTTGTTCTTCATGGAGAGAGAGATTAAGAGGTGACCTTCTGGAGGTGTTCAAAATTATGAACAGTTTTGACAGGGTAAAGAATGATATTTTATTTCCACTAGTTAGTATGTCAGAAACAAGGGATCGAACAAAGAGAATTCCTGCAAAGTGGAATCGTGGGTAGACAGGATAATATTTGTCTGGAAATGACCCATTTATTCCTTGTTTCCAGGTCTGAATCCTTGCAATAAGATCATCAGCAATCCCATGTGCTTTGACTTTGCACAGTAATCTCGATGTGAGACTTCATCGAAGGATGATTGAAAATCCAAATGTAACGCACCTACGAGTTCTTCCTGATCCATCCCTGATCTTGCTAGCATCGGGCATCAAAATAACTCTTTCTGAAGTCCTGTCTTGCAATTGATTTCCCAACTTCCTGTATTCTGAGTCCTTCAGCCACTCAGTGACAAGCCAGACGCGAGAACCAGGTAGGCAGTGTACAACTTGGTGTCACATCTTCACCCTTATAGACATCTGCCTGGTCCCCTTACCATATCATCCCCCTATTACTATTGGTCTCTTACTTCTATTATGACTGAGGGACAGGATTTACACGCATTCGGAAAGGCAAGGATTGATAAAGGATAGTCAGCATGGCTTTGTGCATGGGAAATCATGTCTCACAAACTTGATTCAGTTTTTTGAAGAAGTAACAAAGATGATTCATGAGGGCAGAATGGTGGACATGATCCATATGGACTTCAGTAAGGTGTTCGAAAAGGTTTCCCATGGAGACTGTTTAGCAAGGTTAGATCTCATAGAATATAGGGAGAACTTGTCATTTGGATAAAAGAAATCTGGCTCAAAGATAGAAGAGGTTGGTGGAGGGTTGATTTTCTGAATGGAGGCCTGTAATCAGAGGAGTGTCGATGGACTGGTGCTGGGTCCACTACTTTTCATAATTTATATAAATGATTTGGATGTGAACATAGTAGGTATAGATGGTACGTTTTCAGATGACTCCAGAATTGGAGGTGTAGTGGACAGCGAAAAGGGTTACTTCAGATTACAACAGGATCTTGATCAGATGAGCCAGTGGGCTGAGGAGTGGCAGATGAGTTTAATTACGATAAATGTGAGGTGCAGCATTTTGACAAAACAAATCAGAGCAAGATTTATACACTTAATGGTAAGGTCTTAGAGAGAACAAAGAGACCTTCAAGTGCAGGTTCATAGTTCCTTGAAAGTGGAGTCGCAGGTGGATATGATAGTGAAGAAGGTGTTTGGTATGCTTTCCTTTATTGGTCAGAGTATTGAGTACAGGAGCTGGGAGGTCATGGTTCAGCTGTACAGGACGTTGATTAAACACTGTTGGAATATTGTGTGCAATTCTGGCCTGCTTTCTATCGTGAAAATTGAGGGGTTCAGAAGAGATTTACAAAGATGTCGCCAGAGTTGGAGGATTTGAGCTCTAGAGAGAGGTTGAATTGGCTAGGACTGTATTCCCTGGAGCGTCGGAGGTTGAGGAGTGACCTTACAGAGGTTTATAAAATTATGAGGGGCATGGATAGCAGAAATAGACAAAGTCTTTTCCCTGGGGTGGGGCAGTCCAGCACTAGACGACACAGGTTTAGGGTGAGAGGGGAAAGACATAAAAGGGACCCAAGGGGCAACTTTTTAACGATGACGGTGGTACACGTATGGAATGAGCTGAAAGAGGACGTGGTGGAGGCGAGTACAACTGCAACGTTCAAAAGGCATTTGGATGGGTATCTGACGAGGCAAGGGTGAGAGGGCTATAGGCCTAAAGCTGGCATATGGGACTAGATTAGGTTCGGATATCTGGGTCGGCGTGGATGAGTTGGACCAAAGGGTCTGTTTAAGTTGACCCAATATCCCCTTTGGTGGCTTAACGTTTGTTTTGTTTCCAACAAACAACTGCAGATGCTGCAGACTGAGAGACAGCCAGAAATTGCTGGGGAAACTTAGCAGGTCTGGCAGCATCTGTGGGGAGTGAATCTTTCAAATCCAGTAATTGTTTTTCAGAACTGAAGGCTTCTAATTCTAGTGCTGTCAGACCTGCTGAGCTTCAGCAGCAATTTCTTGTTTTGATTTCAGTTGGTGATGATCACGGCCTTGTTAAGTGTGTTTAGGAATGGGGAGGCGACTGCTAGCGGGGTTGGGGTGGGGGGTGGGGGGTGGGGAGTATAGCTACCTTCCAAGCAGTTGACCTGGGTTCGATTCCTAGGCATTGTAGTGTTGTGGCTTCTAAAATGACTTATAAAAGACTTGTAAATGACTTAGAACAGAACATGAATGTGGTGAAACGGATCTATCAGTTTGTTCCTATCAGTTTTTTCCTGGCGATTGTTTCGGTGAATTGCAGTGTGGAACCGGGCAGCATTGCCCGGCACATCAGAAGTTTTCCCCTCTGCTGCTTCCCATTGCTTATTTCAATATTGGTTGCAGCACAAGGATGGTTTTGTTTTGCTCGAAAAGTGAGAGACTGCTCCCGTCAGGAACCTGAAATAATTACAGAAGCTGCTGGAAACACTGATCAGTTCCAACAGCTTCTGTAGTGGCGGGGAGGGAGGATAAATGTGTCAAATCTATACACGGGTAAAATAAACTCCAGCCTCAAAACAATCAGAAATCCTGAGTTTTACAAACATCCGTATAACTTTGTTCTGAACCATCAATTCCCATTCAACTCTTCCAATGTGGAATAGCACCTTTCTGATTCTAACTTTGAGAGATGTCCCTCAGTGACCTCCTCCACGATTCTTTCCAATTCGTTGGGGACTTGCTATCCACAGTCTCCAATGAAATGACCTGAACTCACATACACACAGATCAGAAATAGGGTAGAAATGAAAGTGGGTTGTGTGGGGGGGTGGGGGGGGGTGGGGGTGGTGGTGGTGGGTGGGGGGGCGGTGGAGGAGAGAAAGAAAGTGAGAGAAGAAGAAAGAAAGAGAGAAAGAAAGAAACATACATAAATGTAGAAAGAAGAGGGTTCAGAGAAAAAAAGTCAAAAAGAGCCTGTCATCATGAATCATAAAACCCGACAACGGGTTGTGAGGAAAGCTGAACTTATCATCAGAATCTTCTTCTCTGAATGGCAGACATATTCACCACACACTGCATCGGCAATACCAACGGGATTGTGAACGACCCACAAATTTTTAACTAAAGGTATTCTCCCTCCTGCCATCTCGCAGAAGATACCAGAGCATTGAATCTCTCACGGCCAGATTCTACAAAGCTTTCTTCACACAAGCCTTCAGAATTCTTAACACTGCATGATTCCACTCTCTCCCAATTACAATTTTTGGACGATATTTTAATGGCTGATGAAATAATATTTGATTAATGATCATTCACTGTAATTTGTCCACCATATTCCCTATTAGCTTGTCAGGAATTACTGCGCTGTCTGGCATCTTTTGCACATTTTATGCACTTTATGCTGCTCTGTGTATGACTGTACTGTGGTGTAGCTTCTGTGTGGAAGTAGCACCTTGTTCCTGGAGCAACGCAGTCTCATTTTTATTGTTCCAGTTGTATACGGTAGAAATGATAAATAAAGCTTATCTTCTCTCTATCTAACCTACTCTACTGTCTGTTATCTCCATGCATGGCCCCAAAGAACTATTGCAACCCACCAGAGTTTTACCTGGATTTCCTAGAACATGCTTTACTGCATCCATTGCTCCTAAATTCAGGACCGGTTCAGGGAACATCTATGGTCAGCTCTGTTTTTTCTTGAGCAACACTCAATGACAAGTTTCTAGGAAGTGTTGCTGAACAAAGTGACCTTGGAGTGTCCACAGGTAAGCTACTCAGTGTTCTTGTTTTGGAGACTAAGTGTAGAGTAATGGCAGCGCAGGCAGTGGAATGTTTCTCCTGTAGGATATTTGAGTTGGGGTGACCACCGATGCTCCTGCTGACTTCATCTGCAGGAAAGGCAGTCACGTCCTGCTCCTCACAGAACGCGTTAGGCTGAGAGGGTGATAGATAGGAGCTACAGGGACATAGTTACGCCAGAGAACAGAGGTAGCTGGGTAACAGTTAGAGGTGGGAAGGGGAGGAAGCAGACAGTGCAGGGATCCCCTGTGGTCGTTCCGTTCAACAATAAGTATACCGCTTTGGATACTGTTGGGAGAAGGCCTGGCATGGGTACGCTGCAGTGACCGGGTCTCTGGCACGAGGTCCGGCTCTGAGGCTCATAAGGGAAAGAGGGAGCGGAGGAAAGCGCTAGTTATAGGAGACTCTACAGTTAGAGGGACGGACAGGCAGTTCTCTGGACATGGGTGAGACTCTCGTGATGGTTCCAAGACATCTCAGACTGTGTCTTCAGAATCCTTAAGGGTGGGGGGTGGGGGTGGGGGGCCGGAGGGTGTGCAGCCAGAAGTCGTGGTGTACGTTGGCACCAACGACATAGGTAGGAAGAGGGGTGGGGAGTTCATTCATGAGCTCACGGAGTTAGGCTGGAAGCTAAAAGCTAGGACGGACAGAGTCGTCGTCTCTGGGTTGTTGCTGATGCCACATGACAGTGAGGCAAGGATAAGGGAGAGAGTGCAGTTGAACACGTGGCTGCAAGGATGGTGTAGGAGGGACAGCTTCAGGTATTTGGATAATTGGACTGCATTCTGGGGAAAGTGGGACCTGTACAAGCAGGACGGGTTGCACCTGAACCAGAAGGGCACCAATATCCTGGGGGGGTAGGTTTGCTAGCACTCTTCGGGGGGATTTAAACTAATTTGACAGGGGGATGGGATCGGGACTTGTAGTCCAGCAAGTAGGTTAGCTGTTTGTCAGGATGTCCAAGAATGTAGGGAGGCTGTGGAGAAGGTAGCATGAACAGGGAATACTTATGGACACAGAGATGGGTTCAAGTGTGTATACTTTAACGCAAGGAGTATCAGAAATAAGGTGGGTGAACTTAAGGTGTGGATTGGTACCTGGGGCTACGATATTGTGGCCATCACCGAAACGTGGATAGAAGAGGGACAGGAATAGTTGTTGGAGGTTCCTCGTTACAGATGCTTCAGTTAGATGAGGGAGGGTGGTAAAAAAGGAGAGGGTTTGCGTTCCTAATTAGAAATGGTATAACGGCTGCAGAAAGGCAGTTCGAGGGGGATCTGCCTTTGAAGGTAGTATGGGCTGAAGTCAGAAATAGGAAAGGAGCAGTCACCTTGTTGGGTGTTTACTATAGGCCCCCCAATAGCAGCAGAGATGTGGAGAAACAGATTGGGAAACAGATTTTGGAAAGGTGCAGATGCAACAGGGTAGTCGTCATGGGCGATTTCAACTTCCCAAATATTGATTGGAAGCTCTTTAGATCAAATAGATTGGATGGGGCGGTGTTTGTGCAGTGTGTCCAGGAAGCGTTTCTAACTCAGTATGTAGATTGTTCGACCAGAGGGGAGGCCATATTGGATTTGGTACTTGGTAACCAACCGGGACAAGTGATGGGCTTGTTAGTGGGTGAACATTTTGGTGACGGTGACCACAATTCTGTGACTTTCACCTTGGTATTGGAGAGAGAGAGATGGGTGCAACAGGGTAGGTTTTACAATTGGGGGAAGGGTAAATACGATGCTATAAGAGAGGATCTGTGGAGCATAAGTTGGGAGCATCAGCTATCAGGGAAGGATATCGTGGAAATGTGGAACTTTTTCAAGGAACAGATACGACATGTCCTTAATATGTATGTACCTGTCAGGCAGAAAAGAGATGGTCGTGTGAGGGAACCGTGGTTGACGAGGGAGGTTGAATCTCTTGTAAAGAGGAAGATGGAGGCTTACAAAAGGTTGAGGAAACAAGGTTCAGACAGAGCATTGGAGGGATACAGGATAGCCAGAAGGGAGCTGAAGAAAGGGATTAGGAGAGCTAAGAGAGGGCATGAAAAATCTTTGGCGGATAGGATCAAGGATAACCCCAAGGCATTTTATGCGTATGTGAGAAACATGAGAATGACGAGAACCAGGGTAGGTCCGAACAAGGACAGTAGTAGGAGACTGTGTATTGAGTCGGAAGAGATAGGAGACGTCTTGAATGAGTATTTTTCTTCAGAATTTACAAACGAGAGGGACCGTATTGTTGAAGAGTAGAGTGTGAAACGGACTGGTAAGCTAGAAGAGATACCTGTTAGGAAGGAAGATGTGTTGGACATTTTGAACAACTTGAGGATTGACAAGTCCTCCGGGCCTGACGGGATATATCCTAGGAACATTCCAATGTCCTGAAGCCGTTTCCAATTTAAAATGAAAGTTTTACTCCTTTCACACGGAAAGAGCTGTTACTAATGGAGCAGTTTCCACGAGTTGTTTCCCATGGCTTGGCAGAAAGCCGCTGATTGAAGCTGCAGTGGCCGCTTTCTGTTGGCAACGGGAGCTTGGAGAAAATGATGTCATATTCTGCTGCATGCAACCGTCTCACTCCCTGCGGATATGGGGTGAATCATGGATGAGTTTTCGCGGTTACAATGTCGATACATGGTCGTTGTAAATGCTTGTGCTGAAATATTTGAGGCTTTATGCACTGGGTGGGCTGGAACCACCAACATTTCAGCCAATTGCGCTGACCATTTGAGACACAGAAACTGGCAACGCAGATATCCAAAAGCACAGTTATCGACGGGATATGAGGATACGTCAGACAGCAGGAACTTGTGTTGTTTTCAGAGACCATTGCTGATTTTATCACCGAGAGGGTAAGCACACTGAGGAGCTGCAAACACTCAAATTAAAAGGCTTCCACACATGCGCAGTTCTCTCACATACATCTCCACATAGTAGCTTACTTACGATGCTGGTATTTGAAGCCACGACTCGATAGAGACCAAAGCTTAAAAAATCTAGAATATCAGACTGCTCGACCACGCTTCCACACGAAAGCCAAGCCTCAGATTTGTTCTGAGTAGTGTTTCAGCATCGATTCACTTCAGGCACTTAGACCTCGTAAATTTTGTAATGAACTTGGCGTAGTTTAAGAAGTAAATCTACAGACAAAGAACAGGCCCTTCATCCATTCAAGCCTGAGCCGATCCAAATCTACTGTTTAAACCTGTCACCCAATTCCTAAGCATCTGTATCCGTCTGCTCCCCACCTACTCATGCATCTGTCCAGACGCATCTGAAATGAATCTACCGTGATTACCTCTCCCGTCTCTGCTGGGAACGTGTTCCAGACACCCAGCACCCGCTGTGTCAAGTAATTGCCGCGTGTATCCCTCTTGAACTTTTCACCTCTCACCTTGAAAGCGTGACCTCTCGGTATTTAATCCTTCAACCTGGGAAATAAAACTTTTCTCTATCGACCCTGTTGTCTGTACCCTTCATGATTTTGTAAACCTCAAAAAGGTCCCCCTCAAACTCCTTTTTCCTAATGAAAACAAACCTAACCTACTCAACCTCTCTTCTTAGATTGCACCTCCAATACTAGGCAACATCCACTTAAACCTGTTATACACCCTCTCCAAATCGTCCACATCCTTTTGGTAATGTGGCGACCAGAAATTTACACAGTATTCCAAGTGTGGCCAGACCAATGTCTTGTTCAATTTTAACATGACTTGCAAGCCATTTTATTCAATACCCCATCCCATGAATGCAAGCATACTGTATTTCTGCTTGACCACTCTATCCACCTCTGTGCAATGGACCTGCACTCACAGATCTCTGTCCATCAACTTTTTTCCCAAAGCTCTTCCTTGCATTGTATAACTCGATCTAGAATTCGACTGGCCGAAATGCGTCATCTCACATTTGTATGTGTTGAACTCCAGCTGCCATTTCCCGCCCAACTTTCCAGTATATCTATATCCTCCTGTATTATTTAACAGTCCCTTATACTTTTTTCTAGTCCAGAAATTTTCGTGTCATCTGCAAACTTTCTGATCATTCCAACAGTGCTCTCTTTCAGATCATTTATGCATATCACAAACAACAGTGGCCAAAACACTGACCCCTGCGGAGCACTACTGGTCATCTTTCTCCATTTCCAGAAACTCTCTTCAACTGCCACACTCTGTCTCCTATTGCTCAACCAATTCTTTATCTACCTGTCTAGAACACCCTGCCCAACATGTTACTTTACGTTCTGTATTCAGTGACCATGTGGAACCTTATCTAACCCCTTACTGTCGTGCATGTATATGACATCAACAGCCTTTCCTTCATCTATCAACTTGGTCACTTCCCGAAAAACTCTATGAAGTTGGAAAATCACGAACTCCCCTGCACAAAACCATTTTGCCTCTGATATTACTATCACTGATATGCCCATTCTTTTCTAAATATGAACAAATCCTATCCCTCAGTACCTTCTCCAGCAACTTTCCCAACACTGATGTCAGGCCCATTGGTCTGTAGTTATCCGGAATATCCATACTATCCATCTTGTACAGGGGACAATATAAGTTACGTTCCAGTCGGCCAGAACCTCACCAGTGCTTAAGGATGCCACGAAGATATCTGTCAGGGCCCCAGCTATTTCCTCTCTCGCCTCACTCAGGAACCCGAGGTAGATCCCATCCGTTCCTGGGGATTCGTCCACATTAATTACCCATAGCCTGCCCAAATCAACTTCCCTACTAATGTCAACATGATCTAGACTAATCAAATGTCTTACATTCATCATCTTCCTCTCCTCAGTGAACACTGATGCAAAATAATCATTCAGAATCTTACCCACTCTCTCAGATTCGACATACAGCCTTCCTTCATTTTCCTTTAGTGGACCAACTTTTCTCTAGTTACCCGCTTGCTTCTTATATATGAATTATAGGCTTTGTGATTCTCCTTAATTCTGCGAGCGTAAGTTGTTTCATGACCCCTTTTAGCCCCCTTGATGCCTCGTTTAAGGCTTGTCCTACTCTTCTCATGTTCCTCTAGGGACCATTCTGTTCTTAGCTGCCGAGGCATTATGTATGCTTCCCTTTTCCTCTTGACGTGTCGTACAATTGTCCTGTCATCAATGGTTCACGAAAATTGCCTTTCAAATCCTTTGCCTTCAACGGTACATGCCTATCCTGCACTATATTTAACCTATCTTTGAAAGTCTGCCATATATGAACTGTGGACTTTCCTACGAATAGCTGTGTCCAATCCACATTTCCGACCTCTTGCATAATTTTGATATAATTAGCTTTGGCCCAGTTTAGTGCTCTTTCCTCAGGACCACTCTCATCTTTGTCAATGAGTATTCTAAAACTTACAGAATATTGGACGCTTCCCAAAGAAATCACCCACGGCAACTGTTCTCACCCGCCCTGGCTTATTCCCCAATATCATTTCCAATATGGCCTATTCCCTCGTCGGACTATTGAAATACCGCTCCAGAAAACTCACCTGGAGGCTTCTTACAAATGGTATCCCATCCAGACCTCTGACGCTAAGAGTATCCCGGTCAATGTTGGGAAAACGGAAATCTCCAATCACCACTAAATTATTGCCTCCACGTCTTTCTATGATTTGTTTCACTATTTTTTTCTTATACCTCATGCTCACTGTAATACAACCACAAAAGTCTAACCTCACCCTTCTTATTTCACTGCTCCATCCATAGTGTCTCACGACCCAAGCCCTACATGGTGTCCTCCTTTCACACAACCATGATATAATGCCTGACCAGCAATGCGACTCCTTCCCCTTTTACTTCCCTCCCTGTCCCGTCTGAAGCATCTATATCCTAGAACATTTGGTTGCCAACCATGCCCTTCCTTCAACTAAATATCTGTGATGTCAATAACGTCATATTTCCAGGCTGCAACCTAAGCCCTAAGTTCATTTGTCTATACGCCATGCATTAAAGTAGATGCATTTCAGGCCACCAGTTCTTTTGCATTCATCTGCTCTCTGCCTACTCTTCCCATTATTAATGACATCTTCCTGATTCTTACAGTTTCCAGTTTCCACCTCACTGCCGACTTGTTTTCACTTGTGGTTCCCAACCTCCGCCACATTAGTATAAAAACTCCCCAACAACAGTAGCAAAAACTTCCGAAAGGACATTCGTTCCCGTCTGGTTCAGATGTAGATCGTCAATTTTATGACAGTCCCACATTCCCCAGAACTGGTCGCAAAGTCCAACAAATCTGAAACGCGCCCTGCAGCACCATTCCTCAAGTCACGTGTTCATCGTGCCTTTTTTTATTCATTTCTACGTTGGCAGTCATGTAGCACCGGCAGAAATCCCGAGATTACTACCTTTGAGGTCGTCCTCTTTAATTTCTCACCTAGCTCCCTGAATTCTCCATGCAGGTCCTCATCTCGTTTTTTTTCCGTTGGTGCCTGTATGCACCAAGACAACTGGCTGTTCACGATCCCCTTCCCGAATGTTCTTCAGCTGATGGGTGACATCCCTGACCTGTGCGCCTGGGAGGCAATATAACACCTCATAATTGCTGATGCTCCACAGTGAGTCCACCCGCAGCTCCAGAGTGGCCACGTGGTCAAACAAGTGCTGCAGCTGGACACACTTCTTGCAAGTGTAAGTTTAGAAAACCTTTACAAGGATTTGCAAGGTTTGCCGTGCTTGGACATGAGAACGAAACTGAATAGGCGTCGTCAGATTCCCAGGACCTTCAGGGCTCAGAGATAGCCTCACAGAAGCTTATAAAATCATGAGGAAGACAGACGGAGTAAATAGTCAGGGAGCACTTTTTCACTGGACATGCGAGTTCAGATCTACATAGCGTACGTTTAATGTGAGAGAGGAAAAATTTAAAAGGGATGTGAGGGACACATGTTTTCCACACAGAACTTTTGTATGTGTAGAATGAATTGCCACATTTAGTGGCAGAGTCTGGTGCACTCACAACATTTAAAAAGGCATCTGAATGGGTGTATAGACTGAAAGACCTAGGAGAGATAAGGCACAAATATTGGCAGATATGTATGGATTAATTTCGGTTATCTGTTCAGCAAGGGCAAGTTGGATCGCGGGATTTGTTTCCATGATCGACAGCTCTGAGATGGTCGAGCCACCGGCAACGGTTTGAATACACCATTTGCAAAAATCGCCTGCTGTTTGTTACTCAGCCAGCGAGTTTGGCTATTTTGTTTGGAAGGTGGATGGACCCAACCGATCCAGAGATGAAGGTTTTCTGCATATTTCTTGCCAAGGACCATTCTTCTTGACACTTTTCCAAGTTCACAGTCAGAGAATTTGGCTGAAGAAAAATACCTCACATATCGTATTACCCACTTTGCTCTCCAGCGAATTCAAAACCTGACAGCTCTTTACGTGGAACAGAATCAAAACTGAAAAGGCAGTACCATGATCAGACACACCGAAGCTTAAGTGCTGTCTGTGAGGCACTGTGAGTCGTCTCTGACATGAACTGCTGGCACAAATAATAGCGAGGCAATTCCAAACCTACTGGAGATTCAGAGTATTGCCAAGTCCGAGAAAGTGCTCAAATATCATAAAACAAAACACAACAACAACGAACCATTAAAAGTGAACACTTCCAAGTATATCTGTGATTAAATGAAGCCATCAATGCGCCGGTGCCTCCATCTGATCGGGAGAGCCAATCACCGTTCTCTCTCACCAGGACAGTGATGAAGGAAATGAAAGAAGTATAGAAACGTTTCACATCGCGATTGCCCACCTTTTCGCCACAGCATCAAAAAACGGCAAACAGATTCAATGCAGGATCTTCTTTCGAAATAACGGTGAAATAACTATGCCTATTCACTTCCAGAGTAAACGGGGAACAACACAAGTTGTCTGGAATATGAATAACCAACATACACAACTTGGGTCCCAGATTCTACTGATGCACAGACTTTCATATGAAAAGGCACCTTGGCTGATTGCCCTACATCCAGAAATTTTCTGTCTGCCTTCTGTTTGCCCTGACACATTAACCTTGTGCTGCTCTAATCGAATTTGTAGTTCTTGCCATTTGTCCATATTGCTAATCGAGATAGCTGGTCGTGGAAACTCGTGACTGCCACAAAAATTCTTTGCCAAAATTGGATAGTCCCACAACGTGATTCGCAGTGCACGAACTTCGCAACGAGGATATGCCACGCGGCAAGTTAAAAAGCACGCTTCCATTTATGAAAGTAAGTTTCTGGGAACTGACAGCCAGATTCCTCCGTACACTCGAAATTATGACAACACATAAATCAACAGCGTCTCTCAGAGACAAATGACCAATGCCCATCTTGTGCCGGACAAATGTAGTTAACAGGATTGCACGCAGGGGCTGCACAGAAAACTTTACAGGAGAAGCAGACAGACGACCATCGAGCTGCAATCATGCAGTTCAGTTACCCTGTAAACCCCATGCAGAGCTGTTCCTTGTAGGTACACACAGGGCATGAGTGTCTCTGATTCCGGGACTTGGAACTCGGATTATATGACCGTCTGCATCACTGGTTACTTCCTTGTGTGAGGTAACTCACGGTGGAGCATCTGTAAGACACGATAGCTCATCGAGAAATACATCCAAAATAGTACCCAAGAGAAGTATTTATATTGTGTTTCTAGTCCTGTTCCTGACATGACCTCCTGCATTGTACTTATTGTGTGCTTCCTGACGGTTCGGTGATCGCATTGTGTGCAGTAATCTGCGTTTTAGTTGCAATTCCGTGCGTTTGAAACACAGGACCACCTGCCTCTATTTTGTTCTCCTCTTCTCGTGCACAATTGCAACATAGTAAACGATCAATAAATATTGGAAAATGACATGAGAAAAGCCCAGTTTCCGTTACAATTATGCAATGGTTAGAGATTACTTTGATTCAGGAGATAAGGATGTAAAATGTGTTTGGACTCGCCCCAGCCCAAATGCATTCCTTTCCATTAACCCCACCATTTTAGCACGGCCAATTCACCTAACTGGTAAATTTTTGGACTGTGGCAGAAAACCAGAGCAAGCGCATGCAGCCACTGGGAGAAAGTGCAAACTCCACACATTCAGTTGTTTGAGGCGGGAATTGAACCTGACTCTGTGGCACTGTGAAACAGCAGCGCTCACGATGGTGTCAGCGTTAGATGGGACTTAATTGCCGTCTTTTATTGGGAAAAATCTCTTTCTTTGTAAGCATCTGGAAAGACCATTTCGTTCGTCAGAAAAAGAAATGAATATGTCACTAACCTTTGATTGTTTCATGTCCAAGAACACTTAGATCAATATCTCCCTTGATCAGCTCTGCTGGTCATGTTTGCAAAGAGATCTTGCAAATTGATTTTCCTTTCATTCAATAATTTTGTCTCAGTCTGGCTGCAAATATCTTTTCCTAACTTTGTGCCTTTTTTCTTTTACATTGGTGTCTCGCACCTTACAAATGACAGCAGAGTTATGAGAGGAGATGGAAGCATTTAGCCCAAGAAGTCAGCGAATGCTTTCAATGAGATCACGGCTGATTTGGTAAATGCTCAACTCTGCTTTTTAGTCAGTACTCATGGCCGAGTGGTTAAGGCGATAGCTTCAAAATCCATTGGGGTTTCCCCGCGTAGGTCCGACTCCTGCTGACTACGCTATGCGAATTTTCGCTCAAAGTTCAAACTTTTGCAAACCAGGCCGGTAATTTGATTAGACTTTGGAAACTCGGGTTCTTCATCAGAAATGTACCATACTTAAAACATTATCTCTGTTTCCCTTTCCAGAAACACTGCTTGACACATCGGGTTTCTGCAGTTGTTATTGAACGTACAAAGCAGAAGACTGCTTTTCGTTATATTCCTTTAATCCCTATCCTCTGTTCACTGACTCTGGCCAGTGGCAACACTTCATCCAGCTCGTCAAAGTGCTCATTCGCCACCGCTTCCTCTCCGATCATTACAATCAACCGCAGGAAATTGTCAGTTAACCATCTTTGTTCCAAAATGAAACTCACCAGCCTCGGGAATCTCTCCACCAAACGGGACTTCTCATCACTGGACATGGTGCAGGCCGGAGGATTCTGAAGAGATATTGCGAAAATATTGTCAATTAGCAGTTGGAAAAATGTTAAGGAAACAAACCAATCCAGGCACCAGCTTTGGGAATCTTGAGAAACTCTTTGGGAAGTGGAATCAGACGAGAATGCAGAGGGTGAACTGTCGGACCAAGCAGAGGCCGGAACATTGACTCTGATGTTCTCGGGACAGGAACTGGTCTGAGACATTGAAACAATTCTCGCTCCTGTACATGAGGAATAGAAACTTCATCTGGACTCTGCGACAATGAAAATCTCTGGAACACACAAGACACTGAGAGGCAAAAAGGGAGATTGTCCCTGTTGCAGGTGACCTGGTTCACAGTGTATCTGTCGTGGGAGCATCAGACTGTTACAATGTCTCCATAATGAATGGTTCAGTCTTTCATTTGGAAAAGTAAAACTAATAGAGGACAGTAGTCGTTCAGGGAATGGCAGATTGAATTTGGAATTTGGTTACGGACTACTTTAGAGGATCGTCCAAGTTGTTAGGTTGGAAGTTTCAGCGCATTCGACTGTTAACTGAAACGTCCTTGTGGAACATAGTAAAGAATCTTTCCGTTGAATTAGCAGGATCGAGCATTGACTGATGGGGCCACAGCAGGCGGCAGGACATGGTAACACGAAATAAAAATGCGCTGAGCTCAAACACACGAAGCATGCTCTTTAGGTATGGTGGATCAACAATGCAGCATTTTCAAGAAGTTTAAGAAACCATCCTTCAATGTACAGGACATGAAACGCCAGGATTTGACCCAATACTAGTCTCGTTATTACCAGACGCTTTAACGAATTCATCAATGGTGACAGCGCAGATAATGCTGTTCAAATCCATATGTGCATTTAATTAACTGTTCAATCACAGTAACTTGGACATTTGTTACTTTATTAAAGTTGCTCCATAAGAATTTAAACTAACCTCCACTGATACAGAAAAGAAACATTCACACCTGGACATTCTCCAGTATAAATGCACAGAAAGAGCTAATCTCGTATTGCGTTCGTTTCAAACTGATATATTCGTCTGTTTAAGCCGACAGGATAAAGAAGATACGTTCATCCTCTCGGGGCCCATTAACCACGTTAATATGCACAGAAGGAATACCATGCCAAGAGAACAGTATCATTGTGGTGAATTGATCAGCAGTGTTGTGTAAGTCACTGTAAACCGTGGCCCGGAAAGGCTGACCCATTAATTCCAACAATGAGCCTTGCATCACCACTTCCTCTCTCACGTACAACCTCACGCCCTCCAGTCATCATTGCCTTTTACTTTATTCAAACGCCCTGCTCCACTAATCCCTTCTCCCAATCGTTTGCGGGCGTCCACGTAGAACCTTCAGGTGTTCGAAACTCATTCGTAGCGTATCGAGGTCACTCAATGGCATTCGATTCACTGCCCATCCCTAATTACTCCAGTGATTGAGATGATGAGCTACTTTACAGAAACTTGAGAGAACTTAACACAGAGGTAGAGCCATGATGCTGTTAGCGAGGGAGTTCCAGGATTCAGGAATAGCCAGATACTTCCAACTCAGAAAGGCAAGATTCCTGACAGGTGATTTGCGGTCACAGTTTTCTCTTGTTTCTGCTGCTATTGTCCTTCGAGATAGATGTAAACAATCACAGATTGATTCTGGCAACGAAAATAAAAACCCTGCATCTACTGTCGTTTGTGGAAGTGAGTTCCAAACCTCTCCCAAATATTGTGTGTAGAAGTGCTCACTAACATCTGTCCTGAATACTCTGAACCTCATTTTCAGACTCATTGCAGAATCCACAACGAACTGAAACAGTTTATCACTTCATTTTAGTGTCTTGCGTGACTTCTCTCAGGTCACCACTTAACATTCAAAGTTGTCGCAAAAACAGGCTTCATTTGTATCTCAGAAACAGAAATGACTCAGCGTGTCTTACATCGTCTGTGGGATAGCAAGAGTTAATATTTCACTTCTGTTGACCATTCTTTGCAACTGACTTGCCTGATTTCTTATCATAACTACAAATGGTATGAAACTGGAACGGATGACAGAACACAGAGATTAGGAAGTTCTGCATTTGCAGTGATTTCGGGAGTCTCTATCAGTGGAGAATTGCAAGGAGACTACTGCTCATTGAACTGATATCGCTCTTCCTGTGTCTAAATAAGGAAACCAATCAGTGAATTGGAGACTTTATTGTTCAGAAGTTAAAACCAAAGAGCAGATCAGCAGCAGACTAAAACAAGTGAAATTGTCATAATGCCTTATAAGGAACGCCAGTGAAGATCAGGATAGTGAGGATCACCTTCTCCAAATGTTGAATTGTTTGATGCAGTTTTTTGTGCGACGTTATCTCTCCCTTCAAGCAACTGACAAGCTCCTTGTTTGAAAATCTGAGCTGATGCATCACCAAAGATGTTGCCTTGTCCTGTGTGGAAGCAGCTTGTGGAGACTCAGACTGCAGCAATGCTCAGATTTTTTGTTTTTTATTCAAATTTCTGAGAAATGAAGAAGCTTAATAACAAGCTTGATCCCAGTTTTGGAGAAGCATTGCTCGTCAGTACATGAAAATCAGCTCACGTGAAGGTATTCCAGAATTGATATCAGAGACCTAATTCAAACCCTGCAACGATAGATGCCATGATTTCTAAATTGAAATTATATGTCTAATGCCTATGAACCCATTACCACTTACCATGGAAAATCCCTTCCTATTCACCTCTACCCCTTAGGGAAGTAAAGCTGCTATTCTTATTTGCTCCTAGATACATGTGAATCTAGACGCACAGAAACTGGTTTGGTTGTTGCAGGTCAGTTATCTAAACTCTAGGACCTCACTTCAGGAATTATTCAAGATTCTGTTCGCTAATAAATGCCCAGAGTTCAGCAGCATTCTTACCTCCTCAACTCCTGAAGCATTCATTTCACAATGCAGCAGAGTTCTGGCAATGTGAAGGCCTGGGCAGACAAGTGAAATGAATGTAACACATCCTGATTAAGATAATCTCATCAACACCTCTGGAAATTCAATGCTGTTGCCATTACCTAGTCTTCAACGATCAACAATCTGAGAGTTACTATTAACCCCAAAATGAACTGTCCTCACTACATAAATAATGTGGCTACAAGAGCAGGCCAGATGGCAAGTATACTGCCATCAGTAATGGGCTTCCTGACTCCAATCGCTTCTGTAATACTGAGAAGGCTCACGACTAGTGTGTGATGGAATATTTCCCGCTTGACTGAAGAAATGTATCTACAACATACCTCAAGATGTTGGACAGCGCCATTATGAAACATTCGTACAAAAGGACAATGCTGAGGACATTTAATAACTGAAATGAAAGCAAAGTGCTGGAGAAGTTCAGCAACTCTAACAGCATACTTGGAGAGAAATACAGTTTACTTTTTGAGGCCAAAATGACTACTTCAGAACAGTACTGAAGAGAACACATGTAGGACAAGAAACATTACTTCTCTGACACTTTTCACAGTTGCGACCAGGTCGGCTGAGTTTCTTCAGAACGTCCCAGTCCATGGCAATTGAACCAGTTCGATTGGCATTTTATGTATAATTTCAATCCATTCACCACTGTCGCAGCTTTTTGTAACATCAACATTTCCATTTGACAGCACACTCCAACTCTAGTACTATTATCGTCCTAAAGACAAAGGAAGTAAACGAATGTGAATATCATTATCTGCATGTTCCCTTCCAAGCTACTAACCATCACAATTGGATAGGTATTCCTTCAGTCAGTCCTTCACTGTCCCAGTAGATCAGAGGGTTGCTCTCCCCTTCCACTTCAAAACATCGAAATAGTTTAATGATCTGTTCCAATAAACTTCATCAAACTCAATTGTTAGAAGGGCAACACTTACTGGGAGGTGAGAAAAACTTCACAAAAATGCAACGCTTAAGCTGCAGATTTAGGAGGAGCAGTTTGGAAATATGTATCCCTGTGTTCTTGCAGGAGATTCATGTAATCAGACATTTGAGATAGGCTGACTCAGCAACTTGCCATGAATAGAAAGGTTGAATTTGGCGATGCATTTTCACTGGAGGCATTTTCCAGCCATGATTCTGTTTCAATGAAAGTTGCATTGTCGTCAATTCCAATTGAGATGAACACTTGCCAGTTAATTTTGACACAGATAATCAGCGTGAATTCACCATTCACCATTTTACGAGCAAGCTGCTGAGTTGTACCATGCCTTACTCTGTTAAAGTACCGACGTTAGGAAATGGAATCATACAATCCCTACAGTGTGGAAACAGGTCATTAGGCCCAACAAGTTCACACGCAACGTCTAAGGAGTATTCCACCCACAGCAATTTCTGTTCCCTATTAGTTTGCACTGCTCCTGACAAACACATTCTGGAGAGCGAGGTACAATTTAGTTTATCCAATTAATCTAACCTGCATATCTTTGGACTGTAGGAGGAAACGGGAGCAACACGAAGAAACCCATGCAGACACAGGGAGAATGTGTGAACTCCAAACGGTCGCCTGAGGCTGGCATCGAATCCAGGTCCTTCATGCTGTAAAGCAGCAGTGCAAACCAACGAGTCACGAAAGCTAACTTCAAACCTTAGTGGAACCATTCTTCCGAATAAGCCTGATATCAAAGACATACACGTTTCCATAGCCATTTTGCAGCAAAAAGTAGACATAAGTAGACTAAACATACTCCAGTACGTGGCTGAAGGTGATCAGTTAAAGGATAGATGTTTTGTCATCATTTCTGAGCAGCTGATCATGCTGCGCTACTTAAAGGCTGCAACAGGAAGTCCTCAATCAAATATGTTCTTCTTACCATTCGTCCTGCTCAGACTGCGGTATTTATCTTCATTTAGGCTATGTTATATATTTTCGGTTACACCATCCTCCTGTTAGACGGCAACCCCGAGATGTTATTCAATGACTTTGCCTGTTTGAAGTTTGGAAAGTCTCTCAGATACTGCCAAAACCTCTTCAAGAGGCTTCCCCTCCCAGAATCAGCCCTTGCCTTCGAACATCCCCTCATTGTCAGTCCTGCTCCATAGAAACTAACTAGAGACAAATACATGTATGATGTCACCGAACAGGCCATCACCGCGCTTCACCCTCTCCCAGGGAGCAGCACGGCTCAGCGTTGGTGATCGATGCCTTGCGAATCCACTTGGGATGATGGGAATAGTGGTTGTCATCTACCTATCCATGATCAAAACGAACCTGAATCTGAGAAGTTATCATTCCGACCAGTTTGCAAGTACATGCATTAAAGGTAGAGATTAATTCGACTGTTTATGACATATGAGTAAGAAACACAAGATTTGATCTTAATGGTAAAAAGCTGTGATTTCCGAAGCGTGAATACTGAATGCACAACTTTAATTTGCGTAAGTGCAGACTTTGAGGTGTAGTTCCTGTGTGAGAATTGGAATATCGTTTGCAGACATTCAAAACAAAACCTGGAAATATTATTTATCTTTCCGACTGTCTGGAAAATCGCATGATCGCAATAATTTTCATAAAATCCCAATTGTGTGGAAGTCGGCCGTTCGGCCTATCAAGTCCACACCAAAGCATTGAAGATTATCCCAACAAGAACCACTTCCTATTCGATCCCCTTCCAGTTTCTCAAAGCGAAATAACCTAAACTCCACATACCTGGACACGTTGGATATTTTTCCATTTGGCAATCCACCGAAACTACACAGCTTTCATCCTGTGGGAGGAAAACTCACGCACACATGGGAATAGTGCAAGCACCTTACAAATAATCGCCACAGGCTGGAATTGAACTGAGTCCCTGGCACTGTGTGGCAGAAGTGCGAAGCAGTTTATTCTTCCATCAGCTCACTGGGTTCAAGATAAATGACATTTAAACAACTTTGAAGCACATATTGTCCCTTGAAGTAGCTTTTCTTTGAAATTGAACCACATTCCAAAGTACATACATTGCAAAAGAACCGCTTGAAACTTAAGATTTCATCACAAACAACCAGAAGTTCAGAATTACATGCGGCAACAGGAGTAAATGAGCTTGAACATGGTGTAGAGGGGAACGTGCGTGTGGTGGTGTTCCCGTGTACCTGCTGTGGAGGTTGCGGTTTTGGACTGAGATGGACAAATTCAGAAATCACACCAGGTTATAGATGTACATATTTATTTGAAATAACAAGACTTCGGACCAGATCCCTTTCATCAGGTGAAGTGAGAGGGATTAACACAGAACAGTGAATTTATGGGAAGAGAGATCAAGGGCAGACAGATCAAAATATCAGGCAAATTGTGTTAGCGGGATTGTCAAAGACTTCGTCTCTACAGGTGAACAAAAGTGTCAGACAGTGTGAATAACGTGTCAATAACTGCATGCCAACAGAATGGATGACCAATGATCCAACAAAGTGAGGCAGAGAGATAATTATAAAACGTTAAAATAAGGTCGTACTGGAGACAAATCAAGGCACTGGAATGACATGGAACAGAAACAGAAGCAACTGGATAACCGCTCCACAACAAAAACACCAGAGGGAGGGTCACCAGATCCGAAACATTAACGCTCATGTTTCTCCACAGATGTCCCCAGACCAGCGAAACACTTGCCCCCTTCGCCACGATGCCCCAGTCCCGTTCCCACACCCCGACAGTAACCCTTGCTCTTGCTCCTGGTTTACAGCATTCCCAGTTCTTCTGATTTTTATTTGGCTAGAGTCGCATGCCGCGAGTCTGACCCAAATTATCAGTCAGCCAATATTGAACAAAGTGATTAAGGTAGAGAGACACGAACAACTTGTCACGGTGATGGTGTGAAACAGAACAATAAGGAAGATTTTAGAGATACAGAACAGTGTGGTGGGTCACATGTGGTGTGACATTAACCGAATATCATGGTTGATGCCATTACCACGGCTAAGGCAGTTGCCTATCCAATGCTGTTTGGCGATTATGCGTTGTTGTGTATCTCGAAAGCTGCCTTGGCCGAGAATTAGTCTAAGATTGAAAACCAAATATCCTTGATTGGTGAACTCTTTCCCGCCGGGGTGTGAATAATCCTGTCTGGCAATTGTAATGCCGTTACCATTCATCCATTGGCACACCGTCTGCATGGGCTCGCCAATACAGCATTACTGGGTATCTTGTGGTATCTTGTGGTATCATTGCCTGCAGCATAAGTGACAAACAACATTGCCTGAGTCACAGGAGTGCCTGTTGTGTACGTGGTGCGTGGTGTACCAACGGGTGATGGTAGTGTCCATGTCTTGCAGAAGTTCCGAAGCTGTGCTGTTGTGGTTAATGCTGTGTGAAGGCTGAGTAGTTTACTGTAAACGGTCGTATGTTCTAATTTTGCTGGGTGTTTGAAGGTGATAAGTGAAGTCATGGGGATGTTCTTAGTGAGATGCTCATCATCATTGGTGACACGTTGAATCCTGTGAAGAACGTCCTGAACTCCAGGAAAGCACTGACGATGAAAGATACTCTATTAGTCGCATCCTCTGTCTGTCTTGTGATGAGTTCACAGCAGATTTTCACGTGGCACACCGGAACTTGCGATCAATCAGTTCAACATGTACCCCATCATCATGAGGATATCCTTCAAAATCTTTCGGTGTCTGTCACATTATTCCTCATCTGAGCGGTTCCTGTGCAGGTGAAGCGCTTGTCCTTACGGTATGGTTTCTTTAATACATTTGGGGTGGAAGCTGGAGAAGTGCCGTATCGTGTAGTTATCCTTGGGCTTGCGGTGGAGTGCGATACTGAGGTGTTATTCCTTAATTTTGGTTTGTGGTGGGTTTATTTGTATCATCCTTATAGATGGAATAGGCATTCAGTTAAAACCACGAACAGAAATACCAGGAGAATCTCAGCAGATCTTACAGCGTCTATTCAGAGAGAATCAGAGACAAATATTTCAAAACTTCATCAGAACTCGGTAATTTCCCACAGGCACTGCCAAACTGGCTAGTTTCGACAGCAGTTTCTGTTTTTGGTTCAGATTCCCAGAATTCACAGTTCTTTACATTAACAATGCAGAAACTTTCTTGTCGTTCGTCATACCAAAGGCTTCTGTTTGGAAAACATTTTCCTGACCCCATTAGAAACACGAAACGGTGCAGCACAGAAAACAGATGCATTATGAATATCAGTCGCTGTCGCCCTGGGGCTATTGAACTAGTAACATTTCAGTTAACAGTCAAATGAGCTGAAACTTCCAACCTAATACCTTGGATGAGCCTTGAAAGCAGTCTGTGATTGACCTCCAACTTCAGGCTGCCATTCCCGGAACGACAACTGTCCTCTATCAGTTTTACTTTTCCGAAATAAAGACTGGGGCATTCATAATGGAGACATGGGAACAGTCTGATCCCATCCACTACAGACACACTCATGTCGCTGGGAACCAGCTCTCCTCGAATGGGAAACATCCCCCTTCGAGCCTCTTAGTATCTTGTGTGGTATCGAGTATTTTCATTGTCCCAGAGTCCAGATGAGGTTTGTATTCCTCATGTACAGGACCGAGAATTATTTCAATGTCTCCGATCAGTTCATGTCCTGAGAACATCAGAGTCAATGTCCCGTTCTCTTAAAGAAGGGGAAGTTGTCCTGACTGTTTCCTGTCAGTCTGACAGTTCACCCTTCTTCATTCTCCTCTGAGTCCATTTCGCAAAGAGTTTCTGAAGATTCACGAAGCTGGAGACTGGGTGACGTGCTTTACCTCCTTAATATTTTTTCACCTGACAAGTGACAATCTCGTCACAATTGTCTGTCTTTCACCATATCCAGGGATGAGAATTCCCGTTTTGTAGAGGGATTCCCGATGCTGGTGAGTTTCGCTTTGGAGCAAAGATGGTTTGTCAGCAATTTCCAGCGGCTATTTATAATGATGGGAGAAGTAGTGGTGGGGATTGGCTCTTCGACGAGCGGGGGGAAGTGTTGCCACTGACCAGAGTTAGTGAACGGAGGACGAGGGTAAAATGAATCTATTCAAAAGCAGCACTTCTGCACAGTACATTCAAAGAATACTGCAAAATCTCGATGGGTCTAGCAGTAACTGCGAAAAGAGAAACGGAGATAATGTTTTTAGTGTGTTGCATTTTCGATTAATAACTTGAGTTTGCGAAGTCCCATCAACTGTCTGGTCTTGTTTGTTGAGACGAAATTTCTGAACTGTGAGCGAGAATTCGTTCACACGATGTCACTGAAAACAGAGCCAGCAGAATTTGAACCTACGGAGAGAAGCCCCAATGGATTTCTAATCCATCACCTGTATCACGCTGCCATGACCACACGCGCGCAGCGCTGTCTTAGGATGTCTTATGTAATGGAAAGTTCCAACCTGAAACACCACGATTTGGCTTTTCCTGGTACCCCAGTATTCGCTGTCACACTCTCTTGATGTGCGCATGTCGTCATGGCCGCATCAATTTGAATTGCACACATATTGATGAGAGATAAAGTGGATGGGTAGGATCCATTTTCATGCGCAGAAAGGTGAATAAACACAGCACTGGATCGAGAAATAAAAATGTCCTTGTATTTGTCTAGCCCTTTCAGTGCCAGTAGAATTAAAGCCATTGAAGTGCTCTTGAAAAATATCACCAATGGCAAATCTGATGTGCAAATCAGGTCTATTATTTTTAATCAGAGTTCAAAATATGAAAATGTTTCAAATACACAGAGCGGCACTCGAGAGCGTAGACCTAACTTCAGGGGCTTATTCTGTTCTGATGTACACCCTCGAGAAATTGGGACGAGAGTGCTTTCTAACAGCTGAAGGGATCAAACGTTTAAGAAAATCATAAGGAGGATATTCACTCTTTCAGAGGATAGCAAATCTGTGGGGTTCCTAACAACAGAGGGTTGTGAAGGCGAGGTGTATTCAAGGCTGTGATATACAGACATGGAGCATCACGGAGATGAGGCTGAAAACTGGGGTTCAGAATTAACCAAATCAGCCATGATCTCATTGAATTTTGTCGCAGACTTGATGGGCTGAATTGCTTCCATCTGCTCTCATAACTTTGCCGTCATTTGGAAGATGCCGGACACCATGTTAAAAGAAGAAAAGCACAACTTTAGGAAGAGGTGGTTTCAGTCAAACTGAGTCAACATTATTTATTGAGAGAAAAATCACACTTGGCATTTTTCCAGATTTCTTTGCTAATATGACTAACAGAGTTGATCAAGGGAGCTGTTCGTCTGATTGTGCTTGGGCATGAAACAAACAAAGATTAGTTACATAATCTGTATTTTCTTTATGTCAAAAGTAATGTCTTTCCTGATGGTCACAACAAAGGAGATGGTTTCCAAGAAAAGACAGAGACTATGTCACCTGGAAACTAATCGATGACCAAAATATGGCTCGCGTTGTTCTCTGGGACATATATGATTTATTGATTATTGTCATCCAAACTTTTTTTACCATTGAACCGTGAGTGGGAGATGGGAAAATCAGATCACCTGTAACTTTTGCCATCTTTTATCACTCCCGTATAGTATTCTTTTCTTGTAAGTAGTGGTTACTGCAGGTGTACCTTACAAGTGCAATCGCAGTATACGGGCTGGTTGTAGTTCATGATTGCAGCTCACCAGTTGTCCGACTGTTTCTCCTATATAGTTGTTCCGTGCAGTCCCTGCGTGGAATCTTGACAACCACATTTGTCCTGCACAAGATGGGCATTGGATATTGTTTTCTGATGAGTTTTCCCTCAGCGAGGCTGTTGATGTATGTGCTGTCGTAAATCCGAGTGTTCAGAGGAGTCTGGCTATCAGTTTCCAGAAATTTATTTTAAGAAGAAGCATGCTGTTTCAATTGCGTTGTGGCATATCCTAGTTGATAATTTAGTGTGCTAGACATCTGGGAATGCAGTTGTGGGATACATATTCTTGGCAAAGAATTTGTGTGTCAGTCCCTAATTGCCACGACCAGCTGTCCCTAGTAGCTATACGTACAGACAGCAAGCATCACGAATTCCACGAGAGCAGCCCAACAGTAATAGGACAGGGCAAACAGAAGGCAGCCAGAGAATTTCTAAAAGCAGCGCAGCCAGCCATGGTTTCCATCAATAAACACATTGATCAGGATCCAATCTGCAACACCAACAACCAGACCCAGAGGCAATGAAACTGAATCAATTCCAACCGCCACAGGACAGTAGCGCTTCACAACAGGCTCTGCAACCCTGAGGATGTTACCCAGAACTGTGAGGATCCCACATCCCAGCTCCGCAAAACATTCCAAGAACATCTCCGTGAAGCACACGAGCTTCGCATCTTTCTGCTCCGAAGCACTCCGATTTTTCACAGCAGAGAATTGGACACTGAACTCCCGCGTTCAAGGTGAGGATGCCAAACCCAACATGATCAATAATAGCAGTGAGAGCGAGGGCAACAATTTCCATTGTTATATGGACAGCCACAAACAATCTCTTTGAAAGGTACCTTTAAATATGAAAGTCTGTGCAGCAGTATAATCGGAGAACCAAGTAGTCTGCGCTGGGTATTCATATTTCAGACAATTTCCTTTGTTCACCGTTTTCACTGAAAGTGAATGGAGATTACTATTTCATTGCTGATATGAAACCAGATCCTGCATTGTATCTGCTCGCCGTTTTTGTTGTTGCTGTGGCGAAAAGGTTGGCCATCGCGATGTGAAATGTTTTTTGTATTTCTCTCATTTCCTTCATTACTGTCCTGGTGAGGGGGGCTGGTGTTTGGTCCTTTCGATCAGATGGAGGCATCAGCGCATTGTTGACTTAATTTCAACAAGAGTGTAATTGGTAATCTTCATTTTCCATGGGTTATTGCTGTTCCATTTTGTTTTATGTTTGTGGAACACTTTTGTGACTTGGCCATGCACTCAATCTCCAATATGTCTTGAATTGCCTCGCTGCCATTTCTCTGAGCTGTTCATGACATAATCGGATTTCACTGCATCAAAGGCAGCATGCATGCTTCGTGTGTTTGGCAATGGTCCACCCTTTCTGTGTTGCTTCTGTTCCACATGAAGAGCTGTCAGTATCTGGATTAGTTGGAGAGCTGAGGGGGTAACATTATCCGTGCGGTATTATTCTTCAACCAAACACTTTGATGGCAAAGTAGAGAAGGTGCCAAACGAATGGTCATTGGCAGCAAAAGTCCAGAAAGACTTCATCGCTGGGTCACCCTCCAGAAATATAGGCAAACGCACTGACTGCCTAACTAACAGAGTGCTTTTTTTTTGCAAATGGTCCATTAAAACTGGTGTCAGCTGCTGGAGCATATCAAAGTTGCCGAGCATGGAAAGAGATCCTAATATCGAACCTGTCCCTGCTGAACAGATAACCGAAATTAATTGAACCATATTTGCCAAAATGTGTTCCGTATCTCTCTGAAGCATTTCTGTCTATGTACCCGTTCGGATGCCATTGAATTTGGCGTAAATGTGGTAAATCATTCTGCACACACAAAAATGTCTGTGTGAACTCGCTGAGTTTCTGCAGGGTCTTGCTTGGACGACACCATGACCAAACTTTGGGTCACGCTCGGAAACTGCGACTAGAATCGATGGTTCGCTAATTAGCCTCAATGCACAATGGGCAGAATGGCCTGTTCCCACTTTTTAAATCTTTGAAGACAAGTTGAAAATAATCTGCAACGAAAATGTTCAGAAAGTGTGTTTTATTTACACCAAATACGATAGTATTTATCGCCTTTTCTTGTTATTTACTTGTGAGGATTCGGTACTCTCAGCACCGTGGCCCGGATCCTGTTCCCGCTCAAGGAATGGTTGTATTGTTCAGCAAACATATCGGTGTAGCAGTAATTCTGCGGATTATCCGATGCTATAGCAGGTTTTGTCCAAATCATTATGAAGGTTAACATAAAACAAATAGCTGCAGTTGCTGGAAATCTGAGACAAAAACGAAAATTGTTTGTGGAACGCAGCAAGCCTGGCAACAGAAATGTTGACTTTCCTGCTCCTCGGATGCTGCATGACATGCTGTGCACTTCCAGAATCACTCTGATCTACAATCTGGTTTCCAGCATCGGCAGTACTCACTTTTGCCTAGTTCCTTCAGTGTCGCTGCTTCCCAATTCAAGATCTCCATCTCTAGCAGTTTCGTGTCTGTACCACTTCATTCATTCGATGAAACAAACTGCACCTGCTAATTGAATGAATAGATCTTCTCTCATTTATTCAATGTCTCGAGCTTAACGCTTTCATTCAATGATTCATTCATTTGTTGAATCAAACTTCAATCCCTGATGCAATGAATCAAACGTTAAACTTTGATTCAATGAAATAAACCAGTTTTTTATTTAGTAATCAAACTGCGTTCATTCATTCATTCAATGAATCAAACTGCACTCATTCATTCACTGAAACTCAGTTAATTCAATGAGTAGAGCTTTTGCTATTCGTTCAGTGCCAGGAATTTAACACATTCACTCAAAGAAACAAACTGCGTTCATTCATTCATGGAATAAAACTTCAACCGTTGTTTCAATGAAACAAACTTATATCATTTATTTAGTGAATCTAACTGCATTCATTCATTCAATGAAGCAAAATGCACTTATCCATTCAGTGAAACATGTTGCACGTGGTAATCTAAACATTATGGTTTCTGCAATAATTGAAAGCCTCGAGCTTAAAACATTTATTCAAAGAAACAAACTGCACAATATTCATTATTTGAAACAAACCACGTGTGATTAGATAAGGATACCGTGAAGGCAGATTGGATTAGATTAGGGTGGCATCATGGAAGGTGCGAGCATGGTGGGCCAAAGGACCTGTTCCTGTGATCTACTGTCCTGTACTCTCTAGTGACTCCAGAAACCTGGCCCATGCTTACTGAGAACACGGGTCTAAAAGGCAGGTCAGTTGGAAAAGTTTGCAATCTTTTATGAAATCTTTAACGATCGCTCCTGGAGTACTGGGTCAGATTTCCAGCATGATACCGCAGTAAGTCATATCAGTTGAAGCATTGCAGCAAATGAGATTATTTCATCATATTCCTGGCTTGAGCTGAAGTGATCTTTGGTAGGATGGAGTTTAAGGTGGCAGTGTTAATGCTAATGTTGATCACTGACTCGCAGTTTTGATCCTCAGGTTGACCGCTCTGTGACTGGCCTGGTTGCCCAGCAGCAGTGTGTGGGTCCTCTCCACACTCCTTTAGCTGATGTCGCTGTTGTCGCCCTGTCCTACTTTGACACCGTGGGAGCAGCGACCGCAATCGGAGAGCAGCCCATCAAAGGCCTGATTGATCCTGCTGCAGGAGCTCGGATGGCTATTGGAGAGGCCCTGACCAATCTGATGTTTGCACGTGTTACTGAACTGAGTGTGAGTGTTTAACCCCACTGGCTGTAAACATAGGTGGAAAGGCAGATTACACGAGGCATATGAACAGTTCAGAGATTTTGATATGAAAGTGAGCAAATTGAGTTTAATGTGATATAATGTTATTCGTTTTGAAAGGAAAATAAAATAATAAAATATTTTTTAATCTGACAGATACTGCAGAAAGCAGCAACGTAGAGGGGTTTGGTGGGGGGGCGGGGTTGTTAATTTTGAGAAGATTTGTAGCTCAGGTTGAGGTTCTGGATGTAAGTTTGCTCGTTGAGTTGCAAATTTCGTTTTCAGACGTTTTGTCACCATACTAGGTAACATAGTCATAGAACATAGAACAATACAGCCCACGATGTTGTGCCGAACTTCTATCCTAGATTAAGCACCCATCCATGTACCTATCCAAATGCCGCTAAAAGGTCGCCAATGAATCTGACTCTACCACTCCCTCGGGCAGCGCATTCCATGCCCCCACCACTCTCTGGGTAAAGAACCCACCCCTGACATCTCCCCTTTACCTTCCACCCTTCACCTTAAATTTATGTCCCCTTGTAACACTCTGTTGTACCCGGGGAAAAAAGTTTCTGACTGTCTACTCTATCTATTCCTCTGATCATCTTATAAACCTCTATCAAGTCACCCCTCATCCTTCGCCGTTCCAACGAGAAAAGGCCGAGAACTCTCAACCTATCCTCGTACGACCTACTCTCCATTCCAGGCAACATCCTGGTAAATCTTCTCTGCACCCTCTCCAAAGCTTCCACATCTTTCCTAAAGTGAGGCGACCAGAACTGCACACAGTACTCCAAATGTGGCCTAACCAAAGTCCTGTACAGCTGCAACATCACCTCACGACTCTTGAATTCAATCCCTCTGCTAATGAACGATAATACTCCATAGGCCTTCTTACAAACTCTATCCACCTGAGTGGCAACCTTCAAAGATCTATGTACATAGACCCCAAGATCCCTCTGTTCCTCCACCTGACCAAGAACCCTACCATTAACCCTGTATTCCGCATTCTTATTTGTTCTTCCAAAATGGACAACCTCACACTTGGCAGGGTTGAACTCCATCTGCCACTCCTCAGCCCAGCTCTGCATCATATCTAAGTCCCTCTGCAGCCGACAACAGCCCTCCTCACTGTCCACAACTCCACCTATCTTTGTATCATCTGTAAATTTACTGACCAACCCTTCGACTCCCTCATCTAAGTCAATGAGACTCTGGTGAAGCACTGGTGTATGCCCCGCTTTCTATTTGTGTTTAGGTTTCCTTGGGTGGTTGATATCATTTCCTGTTCTTTTTCTCAGAGGATTTGATTAGATTACCTACAGTGTGGAAACAGGCCCTTCGGCCCAACAAGTCCACACCGACCCGCCGAAGCGCAACCACCCAGACCAATTCCCCTCCAGTTACCCCTTCACCTAACACTCCAGGCAATTTAACTTGCCCAATTCAACTAACCTGCACATTTTTGGACTGTGGGAGGAAACCGGAGCACCCGGAGGAAACCCACACAGACACGGGGAGAACGTGCACACTCCACACAGTTAGTCCCCGGAGGTGGGAATTGAACCCGCGTCTCTGGCGCTGTGAGGCAGCAGTGCTAACCACTGTGCCACCATGCCGCCCAAATTGTAGATGGGGTTGAAATCTTTATTTGTCGTAGAGTTCTGGTTGGAATGCCATGCGTCAAGGAATTCTTTTGCGTTTCTTTGTTTGGCTTGTCTGAGGATGGATGTATTGTCCCAGTCAAAGTGGTGTCCTTCCTCATCTGTATGTAAGGCTACTAGTGATAGTATCCACTAACAAACTAGTCACAAAAAGACATAACTCATTATCACTGGTATCCTTACATAAAGATGAGGAAGGACACTGCTTTGACTGGGACAACACATCCATCCTCAGACAAGCCAAACAGACATGCACGAGAAGCATGGCGTTTCAACCATAACTCTATCAGCAAATACACTGATTTTGACCTTCTCTATCGCCCTCTGAGAAAAAGAATAGGAAATGACATCTCCAACACAGGGAAACCTAAACACACAAGTTGAAAGCAAGACATAACACCAGCCCTTCACCGGAGGCTCACTGGTGATATTACGAATATGGTGACAAAATGTCTGACAATGAATCTTCCAGCTCAATGAGCAAACTTTTGTATCCAGGACTTGAGCGGTACTTGTGCATGGAAGACAAAGTTAACACGCAGAGGCAATATTCAGAAAGTTTTATGGAACGTTGGCCCTTAGACTCCAAGCCCTTTGAAATAAGAGTAGAGACGTCTTCGCACAATTGTACAAAGTGCTCCTGAGGCCATATCTGGAGTACTGAGAGTAGTTTTAGCCCTCTTATTTGAAGAAACATATCATTTCATTGGAGGAAGTTAAGAGAAGGTGCATTTAGATATCCCTGATATGGGGGGATTGTCTTATGAGCAAAGGTTTAATAATTTGGGACTCATTGTGATTTAGAAGGATGAGAGGTGATCCCTTTACAACAGATAGAATCCTTAATGGTGTTGAAAAGGTAAATGTTGAGAGGACGTTTCCTCTTACAGGAGAGTCTAGTACCAGATGGGCATAGTCTCAGATTAAAGGTGCGCCAATTTAAATTTGAGATAAAGAAGAATTTCTTCTCTGAGGGTTGAGTGTGTTTGGAACTCTTCGTCACAGAGAGCTGTAGGCAAAGCCATTGTGTATATATTTAAGGCTGAGATGCAGACTCTTAATCATTCAGGGAATTGAGGTTTACAGAAAAATACAAGGAGATGGAAATGAGGAATATTGGGTGAACCATGATCCTAATGAATGGCAGAAGAAGCTCAAAGAAACCTACTTCTGTTGCTATTTCTTGTGGTCTCAACATCTAGCCCCGGCCCCCGGCTAAGAGTATTCCCCATCTCTGCCACGATTATCCTACCAGCTGTCTGTGGTGCTCTTTATTTGCTTGGTGCTGGGTTTGATGTTTGTTGTCCTCTCTATGCTAGGATGTAAAATGTAACGCTAACTGGATGTGGCCTGCCAAGTTGCCAGGTGAGGAGGCTGCCCTGTATGATGCCTGCAAGGCAATGTGCCTCACCTTGTCTGAACTCGGCGTTGCATTTGATGGTGGAAAGGACTCTCTGAGCATGGCTGCACACGTTGGGGAAGAGGTAGTGAAGGCCCCAGGTGAGGGAATAAAATGGGCCTTGGCAACAATTCACATTGGATCCATCATGTCAGTGCCAACCCTTTGGGCATTTGTAATTCCTTCTGACTCTCTCTATGACTCTGTTTCCTTCTTCAGCTTTGATTTTCTTTTCAGCTGTCCTGACGTTCCTTATGAGTCCCACAATTTTTAAGAGTCCTTGCTGTACTGTTTCTCCAACTGATGCTCATTTCTGCTGGTTTCAGGGTCCCTTGTGATCTTGGTTTACGCTGTGTGTCCTGATATCACCTGCACTGTGACCCCCGACTTGAAAAACCCCCACGGACAGGGTATGGATGACGCTGTGAGGAGAAATTATGCACCTTGGATTGAGAGGGTGGTCAGGTTCCTGGGATGTGACTACAAGTGGCAAGGATCAAGGTCCCAAAGAAGTAGTAAATAGGGAGGTTAGAATTTGGGATCCAGACCTGCATGGGTTTGAGAGGGTGGGAGTTGGGTTGGGTTGTGATCCTGGAACAGATTATGTTTGTGGTGGATGACAGTACTGGGAGATAGGATTGGGCCCCAGTATGAGAATATGGGGGTGTTATTGGTATAGTCCTGAGCTGTGAGCACAGGGATGTGTTGTGGCTCTTGAAAAGAGAGTTGGGTTCTGTGCAGCTGGCAACTGTTAGGCTAGAAGATGAGCGCAGGGGGCAATAGTTGGGGCCGTAAAAGTTGGGTATGGTAGTCAGACGATCAGAGTTCTGCTGGGAACAGAGTTTACGGGACCGGGTTGGGGGTACAGGGTGCGGTCGCGGGAATCATGGGGTAGGAGTGCCAGATCTGGGCACAAAGGTGAGATTTCTGAGGTGCAGGTACTGTGGCATGAGTGGGTGTTGTGGAATGAGGGCAAGAGTCGGCGTTTCAGGATGTAGGTACGAGGAGCAAGGGTGTAATGGTATGGCAAGGAGGTGGCGGATGAGGAGTGTAACGAGCCAGTGTGTCTGCTCTGGCATACCGGATCTGACATGGGGATTTGTGCTCAATATCTGGAGGCTGGGGGTGCAGGGAGGATGCCTGAGCATGGTAAGAGTGAAAGCGGAAAGGAGTCTAGTCTGACCTTTGCTGTAAGCGTAGTCGCACACTTTGTCCTTGTTTCAGGGCAGCTCCTATATGTCCCAGTCACTCCCGGTCAGTACCGGATGGGAGGCGGTGCATTGGCTCAGTGTTACTCGCAGCTTGAAAATGTGTGTCCTGACATGGACAGCCCACAGCAGCTGATCTCCTGCTTCAAAGTCACCCAGCAGCTCCTGGAGGGTGAGTTTTGGAAACTACAATTTGCATTTAGCTTTTGATGTGCTTGCATTGCAGTTTCTCATAGCGTCCCTTTCTTTCCCCCCCCCCCCCCCCCACCCCAAATCCCTCCCAGAGCGAATGCTGAGTGCAGGTCATGACGTCAGTGATGGGGGACTGCTCACGTGTTTGCTCGAGATGGCCATTGCGGGAAACTGTGGTATGGAGCTTGACGTTTCAAACAGCGATGCCAGCGGTGAGTGACACTCCCCTCATGATCCAAGTGGCGGCATAACCCTTTGCCCCCTATTTTCCACTCGCAACATTCTTGAATCCTCCTCCGTCATGTGTTCCATTACCTGCAGATCTGACTACTGCATTTCTGGTTGGTCCTCACATTCCAAACTCCATCTGATGACATCCAAACCCCTGCTATCTAAATCGTGGCAAACTCCATTCTCCGGTCACTCCTTTCCTTACTGCCCCTATGTTGCTTCCTAACAAAGCAACATCTTGGTTTTAAAACTATCATCTGTGTTTTTAAATCCCTCTATAGCCCGACTCCTCCCCATCTCTGCAATTCTTTCAGCCTCCAACACACACTCAAATATCTCGTTGTTTATCCCTGATTTTAATTGCTCCACCGCAAGTGGTCCTGCTTTCGATAAAGTAGACACCAATCCCTAGAATTCTCTCCCCACACCTCGTGGCATCTTGACTTCAGTTTCTTCTTTGAAGATATTCATCAAAACCTACCTCTTTGACCGTGCTTTTGGTCATTTGGCTGATAATCTGCTTATTGTCTTACTCCGTTTTGGTGTTTGTGCGAAGCACCTTGGAACCCATTCATTATGTTAAAGGTGCCATATAATTGCTTAATTGTCAAAACTTCCTGGAGCATGGCACTCAATTGCTTTTCCAACCCATCCCCAGATTGTGAGGTGAGTCATTCTTATTTTATGCCATGTTAGCTTTTAGCTGGGTTACTGGGGCGTGCTTGGTTACTGGGATATTGCTGCCCAAAGCCTCGACCTGGCGACCAGCTGGCTGTCCGTTAGAACCCGGGAGACCAGCTCAGTATAGTGCTCTACTTCTCGAAACGACTGATGGTGATATGGCTGCAGTCTCCTTGTGACAGCAGCAGAAGCTGGAACAACTTCTGTGGTTTCTCCAATGCAGCGGTCCCTCTGTCCCACCAGCTGCTGTTCCTCCAACCAGAGACTTCATCTCTTGATCTCATGAGCAACAACAGCAGGAGAAAAGGAACGTGTGCTTGGAGAAAGAATAGACAATAGGTGCAGGAGTAGGCCATTCTGTCCTTCGAGTCAGCACCACCATTCATTATGATCATGGCTGATCATCCTCAATCAGTATCCTGTTCGTGCCTTATCCACATAACCCTTGATTCCACCATCAATAAGAGCTCTATCCAACTCTTTCGTGAAAGTATCCAGAGACTTGGCCTCTACAGCCTTCTGGGACAGAGCATGCCATACACCCACCACTCTCTGGGTGAAGGTTTCTCCTCAACTCTGTTCTAAATGTTCTAAATTGTTAAACTGTGTCCTCTGGTTCGGGACTCACCCATCAGCAGAAATATGCTTCCTGCCTCCAGATTGTGTAATCCTTTAATAATCTTATAAATCTCAATCAGATGCCCTCTCAGCCTTCTAAACTCAAGCGTATACAAGCCCAGTGACGCCAATCTTTCAGCGTAAGATAGTCCCACCATTCTGGGAATTGACCTCGTGAACCTACGCTGCACTCCCTCAATGGCCAGAATGTCTGTCTTCAAATTTGGAGACTAAAACTGCGCACAGTATTCCAGGTGCAGTCTCACTCGGGCCCTGTACAGCTGCAGAAAGACATCTTTGCTTCTATGCTCAATTCCTCTTGTTATGAAGGCCAGCATGCTATTAGCTTTATTCACTGCCTGCTGTACCTGCATGCTTGCTTTCATTGACTGGTGTACAAGAACACCTAAATTTCGTTGTTACTGCTCCTTTAGCAACTTTGACTCCATTTAGGTAGTAATCTGCCTTCTCGTTCTTGCCACCAAAGTGGATAACCACACATTTATCCACATTAAACTGCATCTGCCTTGCATCCGTCCACTCAATTAGCCTGTCCAGGTCACCCTGTATTCTCCTAACATCCTTCTCATATTTCACCCTGCCACCCAGCTTTGTGTCATCAGCAAATTTGCTAATATTACTTTTAATTCCTTCATCTATATCATTAATGTACATGGTAAAAAGCTGCGGTCCAACCACTGGTCACTGCCTGCCATTCCGAAAGGGAGCCGTTTATCACTACTGTTTCCTGTCAGCCAACCAATTTTCAATCCAAGTCAGTATTTTGCCCCTAATACCATGTGCCCTAATTTTGCTCACTAACCTCCTATGTGGGACTTTATCAAAGGCTTTCTGAAGGTTCAGGTATACTACATCCACTGGACCTCCCTTGTCCAACTTCAGAGTTACATCCTCAAACAATTCTAGAAGATTAGTCAAGCATGATTTCCCCTTCATAAATCCATGCTGACTCTGACCTATCCTGTTACTGCGTCGTAATTTCGTCCTTTACAATTGGCTCCAGCATCTTTCCCACCACTGAGGTCAGACTAACTGGTCCATAATTCTCTGTTTTCTCTCTCCCTCCTTTCTTAAAAAGTGGGACAACATTAGCCACCCTCCAATCCGCAGGAACTGATCCTGAATCTTTAAAACGTTGGAAAATGATCATCAATGCATCCACGATTTCAAGAGCCACCTCCTTCAGTACACTGGGATGTCGACCATCAGGTCTTGGGGACTTATCAGCCTTCAGACCTAAGGGAAGGCAGTCTCTCCAACACCATTTCCTGCCCAATATAAATTCCCTTCAGTTCAGGTCTTTCAGCCACTATTACATTTTGGGAGATTGCTCGTGTCTTCCCCAGTGAAGACAGATCTAAAGTACCAATTCAACTTTTCTGCTATTTCTTTGTTCCCCATAATAAATTCACGCATTTCTGTCTTCAAGGGCCCAATTTTAGTCTTGACCACTTTTTTCTTTTAACATACCTATCAAGGTCTTTACTATCCTCCTCTATATTTTTGGCCAGTTTACCTTCGTACCTTATTTTTTCTTTGCGTATGTCCTTTTTAGTTATCCTCTGTTGTTCTTTAAAAGCTTCCCAGACCTCCGATTTCCCACTCATCTTAGCAACGTTATACTTTTTCCCATTTATCTTTATATGGTCCTTAACTTCCTCGTTAGCCACGGCCACCCCTGTCTTCCCTTAGGATCTTTCTTCTTTTTTGGAATGAACTGCTCCTGCATCTTCTGCATTATGCCCAGAAATTCCTGCCATTGTTGTTCTACTGTCGTCCCAGCTAGTGTATTGCACCATTGAACTTTGTCCAGCTCATCCCTCACAGATCCATAGTTCTCCTTATTCAACTGAAATATTGTCACTTTCGATTCTACTCTCTCCCTTTCAAACTTCAGATTAAAGCTTATTGTATTTTGGTCACTACCTCCTAATTGTTCCTTTACTTTGAGGTCCCTGATCAAATCCGGTTCGTTGCACAACACCAGATCCAGAATTGCTTTCGCCCTAGAAGGCTCCAGCACAAGCTGTTCGAAGAATCCATCTCAGAGGCACTCCACAAACTCCCTTTCTTGGGGTCTAGTACCATCCTGATTCTCCCAGTCTACCTGCATGTTGAAATCCCCCATAACAACTGTAGTAATATCTTTGCGACAGGCCAATTTCAGCTCCTTATTCACTTACACACTACATCCAGACTACTGTTTGGGGGCCTGTAGATAACTCCCATGAGGGTCATTCTACCCTTAGAATTTCTCAGCTCTATCCATACTGACTCCACATCCCATGATTCTAGGTTCCCCTGCGCAAGGGACTGAATATCATTCCTTACCAACAGGGCCACCCCATCCCCTTTGCCAGTCAGTGTTTCCTTTACCAGAAGGGAGAAGACAATGAGGAAGGCAGAGATGAGACAAGTGCAAGAGACCCGGGGGGAAGTACCTGTCAGGAACAGGTTGAATCTCTTGGAAACCGAAGAGTCAGACGTCACTGCCAGTCAGAGAGGCGGTCAGGTCTGCCAATCAGAAATTGGCGTGGAAGCAGAGCCGAGGAGTCAGCTATCACACAGAACTGTGTTAATGGGGGAGTGAAAGGGGTTTCTGCGGCAACAGGCGGGATTGAGGATGGTGTGTTTCCCAGGCCCTGTCCACTTGAAGCCACGTCTCTATTATCCCCACAACATCGTAGCTGCCAATTTCCAAATGAGCCTCAAGCTCATCCACCTTATTTCTAATGCTTCGTGCATTCATATATAATATTTTTAAATTTGTTACTCCCTCACCCTTCCTATCAATCCCTATTTCACTTGACCTTACGGCATTATTCTTTTTTGAGGTTTCTGCTCCATTGATTCTGTTGTCTTTCTTGACTTCTCTTAGAACATAGAACATAGAACATAGAACAATACAGCGCAGTACAGGCCCTTCGGCCCTCGATGTTGCGCCGATCAAAGCCCACCTAACCTACACTAACCCACTATCCTCCATATACCTATCCAATGCCCGCTTAAATACCCATAAAGAGGGAGAGTCCACCACTGCTACTGGCAGGGCATTCCATGATCTTACGACTCGCTGAGTGAAGAACCTACCCCTAACATCAGTCCTATATCTACCCCCCCTTAATTTAAAGCTATGCCCCCTTGTAATAGCTGACTCCATACGCGGAAAAAGGTTCTCACTGTCAACCCTATCTAACCCCCTAATCATCTTGTACACCTCTATCAAATCACCCCTAAACCTTCTTTTCTCCAAAGAAAACAACCCCAAGTGCCTCAGCCTTTCCTCATAGGATCTTCCTACCATACCAGGCAACATCCTGGTAAACTTCCTCTGCACCCGTTCCAGTGCCTCCACATCCTTCCTATAGTATGGCGACCAAAACTGCACACAATATTCCAGAAGCGGCCGCACCAGAGTCTTATACAACTGCAGCATGACCTCAGGACTCCGGAACTCAATTCCTCTACCAATAAAAGCCAGTACGCCATATGCCTTCTTCACTGCACTATTTACCTGGGTGGCAACTTTCAGAGATCTGTGTACATGGACACCAAGATCCCTCTGCTCTTCCACACTACCAAGTAGTCTACCATTAGCCCAGTAATCCATCTTTTTATTACTCTTACCAAAGTGAATCACTTCACACTTAGCTACATTGAACTCCATTTGCCACCTTTCTGCCCAGCTCTGCAGCTTCTCTATATCCCGCTGTAACCTGCCATATCCTTCCTCACTGTCTACAACTCCTCCGACTTTCGTATCATCCGCAAACTTGCTCACCCAACCTTCTAACCCTTCCTCCAGGTCATTTATAAAAATGACAAACAGCAATGGTCCCAAAACAGATCCTTGCGGAACACCACTAGTGACGGCACTCCAAGATGAATCTTTGCCATCAACTACTACCCTCTGTCTTCTTCCAGAGAGCCAATTCCTAATCCAAACCTCCAACTCACCCTCAATGCCATATCTCTGTATTTTCTGCAGTAGCCTACCATGGGGGACCTTATCAAACGCCTTACTAAAATCCATATATACTACATCTACCGCTTTCCCCTCATCTACCTCCTTCGTCACCTTCTCAAAGAATTCAATAAGGTTTGTGAGGCACGACCTGCCCTTCACAAAACCATGCTGACTATCCTTGATCACATCATTCTTATCCAGATGTGCATAAATCCTATCCCTTATAATTCTCTCTAAGACTTTGCCCACAACAGAAGTGAGACTCACTGGCCTATAGTTACTAGGATTATCCCTACTCCCCTTCTTGAACAAGGGAACCACGTTTGCTAGCCTCCAGTCCTCTGGCACTACTCCTGTAGACAAAGAGGACACAAAAATCAAGGCCAATGGCTCTGCAATCTCCTCCCTTGCTTCCCAGAGAATCCTAGGATAAATGCAATCAGGCCCAGGGGACTTATCTATTTTCACCCTTGCCAGAATTTCCAACACCTCTTCTCTACATATCTCAAAGCCATCCATTCTACTTATTCGTGCCTCAGTATTCATATCGACAACAATGTCCTGTTCCTGAGTGAATACTGACGAAAAGTATTCATTCAGCGCCTCCCCAATCTCTTCAGCCTCCACATGCAACTTCCCATTACTATCCTTGATTGGACCTATTCCTTCCCTAGTCATTCTTTTATTCCTAACATACCTATAGAAAGCCTTAGGGTTTTCCCTAATCCTACCAACTAAGGACCTTTCATGTCCCCTCCTTGCTGCTCTTAGCTCTCTCTTCAGGTCCTTCCGGGCTACCTTATAACTCTCAATCGCCCCTATTGAACCTTCACGCCTCATCTTTACAAAGGCCGCCCTCTTCCATTTAACAAGGGATTCCAACTCCTTATTAAACCACGGCTCCTTCACACGACCCTTTCCTCCCTGCCTGATAGGTACGTACTTATCAAGGACACTCAATAGTTGCTCCTTGAACAAGTTCCACATATCAATTACGCTCTTGCCTTGGAATCTACTTTTCCAATCCACACATCCTAAGTCATGCCTCAACGCATCATAATTTCCCTGCCCCCAGCTATAACTCTTGCCCTGTAGTACACACTTATCCCTCCCCATCACGAGACTAAAAATCACCGAATTGTGGTCACTGTCCCCAAAGTGCTCACCTACCTCTAGTTCTAATACCTGGCCTGGTTCGTTACCCAGAACCAAATCCAGTATGGCCTCACCTCTTGTTGGCTTATCTACATATTGTGTCAGGAAACTCTCCTGCACACATTGCACAAACACTGACCCATCTAACGAACTTGAGCTATAGCTTTCCCAATCAATATCAGGAAAGTTAAAGTCTCCCATAACAATCACCCTATTACTGTCACTCTTCTCCTGAATCATCTTCGCAATCCTTTCTTCAACGATTCTAGGACTATTAGGAGGCCTGTAAAAGACTCCTAACAGGGTGACCTCACCTCTCCTATTCCTAACCTCAACCCAAACTACCTCAGATGGCAAATCTTCATCCATCTTCCTTCCCACCGCTGTAATACTATCTTTGACAAGCAAAGCCACACCCCCCCCTCTTTTACCCCCACCTCTGACCCTACTAAAACATTTAAACCCTGGAACCTGCAACAGCCAATCCTGTCCCTGATCTAGCCATGTCTCCGTAATAGCCACAACATCGAAGTCCCAGGTACCAACCCACGCTGCGAGTTCACCTACCTTATTTCGTATACTTCTGGCATTAAAGTATACACACTTCAAGCCACTCTTCTGTTTACAGGCACGATCCTTTAAGATTGATACCATATTCCTACCCTCCCTACACTCCAGGTCCTGCACCCTAAAGTTACAGTCTGGGTTCCCATGCCCCTGCAGAGTTAGTTTAAACCCCCCCCAAGAGCACTAGCAAACCTCCCCCCAAGGATACTGGTGCCCCTCAGGTTCTAACTTTCCCTTTAACTTCCTTCTTAAACTTCTATTTTGTCCCCTCCCCCCTGCAATTTAGTTTAAACGCAGCTGTGTTGCATTGGCAAACCTGTCTGCCAGAATGCTGGTCCCTCACCTATTAAGGTGCAATCCATCCCTCTTGTATAATTTATCCTTACTGCTAAACATATCCCAGTGATCCAAGAATTTACATCCTTGCTTCCTGCAACAGTTCCGCAGCCACACATTCAAGTCCATTATCTCCCTGTTCCTGTCCTCTCCAGCCCTAGGAACCGGAAGCAAACCGGAGATAGCCACCCTGGATGTCCTGCTTTTCAGCCTTATTTCGAGTTCTCCAAAGCCCCGCTGTAGAATGTCCCTACTCTTCTTCCCAATGTCATTTGTGCCGACATGCACCACCACGTCTGGCTTTTCACCTTCTCCCTTGAGGATTTTCTGCACTTTGTCTGCGATGTCCTTAATCCTGGCACCAGGAAGGCAACACACCATACTCAAATCCCGCTTGTTGCCGCAGAAACCCCTTTGGACCCCCTCACTATGGAGTCCCCTATTACCAAGGCTCTGTGTGAAGTCTGACTCCTCGGCTGTTTCCACGCCAATTTGATTGGCAGACCTGACCGCCTCTCTGACTGGCAGTGACGTCTGTCTCTACGGTTTCCAAGAGATTCAACCTGTTACTCCCCCCGGGGTCTCTTGCACTTGTCTCATCTCTGCCTTCCTCTTCGTCTTCTCCCTTCTACTCTCTTCTGGTATGCTCGGTGTAATAACCTCGCTAAAGGTCCTGTCCAGAAAGATCTCATTCCCTTGGATAAGCCTGAGGTCATTTAGTTCTTTCTTCAGTGCTGCAATTTGCTCTGCCAGAAGCTGAGGTGAACAACAGAATCTCCAGTTGGAGGAACTGCTCCTCATGGTTTCTGTCTCTCACTTGGGTGCCAGCATCTTGACATCTAATTGATCAGCCACGGAATTGAATTTCTGGGAGATTTGGAGTTTTTGAGTGCTCGGTCACTCACTGCCCTGTTTTTATCTGCCTTTGAGACATCTGTCCATTGCTTATTTTCTGCCCCACAAAATCCAGTATTCAAGTCCCAAAGTCTCCATTCATCTCCCCTGACGTGGCAGTTCAATGGTGAACACTGTTGTCTCACTGTATCAGGGACCTGGATTCAATTCCAGCCTTGGTTGACTGTGTAGAGTTTGCACGCACTTTGCCTGTTATGACACAGGGTAAAACCTTCTGTTAATTTAAACCAGACACACACAAAAGCTCACCATGCCTTGTAATCTGTGAAACTATGAGTGACAGTTTCCAAATTCCACTATTTAAGGAAATATTAATTCATTCTTTAACTCCAAAGAGAACACTAAACAAGGAGTATCAACACTGGAAGCCGCCTTAGTCTTAACAATTTATCTACCTCCCACTCTATAACAATATACTGATCTGATAAAGCCCCTATTAAATTGACAGCAAATAAATTTTCGAAATTATTTGTCGTCTTCGGATGTCGAACTTCCTCTATCTGTTGATTTCCTTTGGATCATGTTTGGTCTTCTGCGTAGATGTTTCATATGAAAAGATACCTTTCAGAGATCGGATCTGCAGACACTTTGTATGACAGTAGGTGCTCTTGGTCTCCCTCTGGCTATCTATTCATAATGCCTGATTTTTATAACCCAAAATAATGGATCATCTCATTGATGTTGTCAAAACAGTAAAATTCAAATTCGATTGGGTTTTAATATCTTGGGACATAATTTAAACTGCAGAGTGTTGTGCTGGAAAAGTACAGCAGTTCAGGCAGCATCGATTCTGCCTGACCTGCTGTGCTTTCCCAGCACCACACACTCGACTCTGATCTCCAGCATCTGCAGTTCTCACTTTCTCCAAGCATAATTTAAACTGGCTGAACCTGAATTGTTGTGGAAACCTCGCAACCAAGCTCAGGTAGTTGTTTCACAGTCAACTGTTACTTTCGATTTTCCAGTACTCTCTGTGCCTGCTAGGTAATTGCCAGCATTCGCTCTCTTAAAAGTAGAGTGCAAGGTTGTGCACGTTAGGTGAGTTAGCTATGGTAAATGTTGAGTACTGGGACAGGTGAGGAGACGCTTGGGAAAGCTTTTGGAGGATCAGTGCAAACTTGATGCGTCAAATGGCTTGTATTTGCACTGCAGGGATTCTAGGATCCTGTGGCACTCACCATATCAGCACTGACTCTTTATTCTTCTCTTTCCACAGTGATTGAGGTGCTGTTTGCCGAGGAACTGGGTTTGATGCTGGAGGTGTCGCAGACGGCTGTGGACCAAGTAAGTGCTCGGTATAGAAGTGCTGGTCTTCTGTGCTGGAGAATTGGGTAAACCACTGAGCAAGGCCCTCAGAGCAAGGTGAGTAACCATTTTTCAGGGTTCTCAATGCGTAGAGTGAACATTTCTCAGGGAATTTACAGCCATCCTAATGTACACTTCTGATTAAGACAGCTCTGACGATCCTCATGTTTGCTGAACTCCAGATTTCCTCTCCATTCCAGCCCCCTGACGTGAGAGTCAGGTGTGAAAGGAGAGCACATAAGTGTCCCATCTTCTATTTAGGAGAGGAGAGAAACAGAAAGTAGGGACCTACCTACCACGGAATTTAACGTGTGTCAAATGGAAATGCCGGAATCTCTTATTGAGAGAGTTGTAGCAGAGCACTTAGAATCAGACATAGTCACCTTGGTTTTGTGAAAGGTAAATTCTGTTTGACAAATTTAAGTTCTTTGAGAAAGTAATACACCATACTAAGACCAGAAGACGTAAGAGTGGAAGTAAGGACATTCGGCACATCGAGTCCACGCCGCCATTTAATCATTGCTGATGAGCCTTTCAACTCTACTTACCTGCACTCTCCCCGTAGCCCTTAATTCCTTGAGAGATTAAGAATTTATCAATGTTTGCCTTGAAGATATTTAATTGGCCTCCACTGTGCTCCGTGGCAATGAATTCCACAGGCCCACCACTCTCTGGCTGAAGAAATGTCGTCTCATTTCCATTCTAAATTGATCCCCTCTAACTCTAAGGCTGTGCCCACAGCTCAGAGTCTTCCCACCTCATGAAAAACAACTTCCCAGCGTCCACCCCTTCTAAGCCATGCATTATCTTGTAAGTTTCTATTAAATCTCCCCTCAAGTTTCTATACTGAAATGAATACAATCCCAGGATCCTGAGCCACTTATCGTATGTTAGGCCTACCATTCCAGGGATCATCCATGTGAATCTCTGCTGGACACATTCCAGTGCCAGTATGTCCTTCCTGAGATGTTAGGTGTTGAAAATTGGACAATATTCCAAATGGGGCCAAACTAGAGCTTTATAAAGTTTCAGAAGCACATTGCTGCTTTTATATTCCAACTCTCTTGAGATAAATGGCAACATATATTCGCTTTCAGAATCATGGACTCAACCTGGAAGTTAACCTTTAGAGAATCCTGGACTAATACTCCGAGATCTCTTTGTACTTCAGCTTGATGAATTTTCTCACTGTTTAGAAAATAGTTCATGCCTGTATTCTTTTTCCTAAATTGCAAGACCTTTCATTTGCTCACATTGAATTTCAACAGCCATCTTCTGAACCACACTCCTAAACTGTCTAAATCTTTTTGTTGCATCCCCAACTCTTCAGTACTATCTGCCTGTTCACCTAACTTCATATCATCGGCAAACTTCATCAGTATGCCCCCAGTATAAACATCCAGATCATTAATGTATGAAATGAACAGCTGCGGCCCCAACACTGAACCCTGCAGGATATCACTTGTCACTAACTCGTATTCCGAAAAAGAACTTTTTTATCCCAACTCTCTGCCTTCTGTCAGGCAGCCAATCCTCAATCCATGCCAATAGCTCACCTCAAACATCATAGGCCCTCACCTTATTCAGCAGCCTCCCGTGAGGCACCTTTATCAAAGGCCTTTTGGAAGTCGAGGTAGATGACATTCACTGGGTTTCCCAGGTCCAACCTACTTGTTATCTCTTCAAAGAATTCTAACAGATTTGTCAGGCATAACCTCCCCTTACTAAATCCCTGCTGACTTGGTCTAATCCGACCCTTAACTTCCAAGAATTTAGAAATCGCATCCTTAATGATGGATTCTAGAATTTTACCAACAACCAAAGTTAGGCTAACTGGCCGATTTTAATTTTTAATATTTTGTCTTGATCCTTTCTTGAGCAAGGGGGTTACAAGTGATTTTTCCAATAATCTGCGTTTTCCCGACTCCAATGATTTTGAAAGGTCACAACCAACGCCTCTGCTATTTCCTCAGCCACCTCCCTGAGAACGCGAAGATGTAATCCATAGGGGCCAATGGATTTCTCAGTTTTCAGAAAGCTTTTAGCTTTTCTCGTACTTTCTCTTTTGTAATGGCTACCATAGTCAACTCTCCTTAATTGTTGGGATATTACTCATGTCTTCCACTGTGAAGACTGACGCAAAGTACTTGTTGAGTTCTTCAGCTATTTCCTTATCTCCCAGCACTAGCCTTCCAGCATCACTTTGGAGCGGCCCAATGTCTACTTTTGCCTGTCAATTGTTTCTTACGTATGGAAAGAAGCCTTTACTAACACTTCTAAGATTACTGGCTAGCCTCCCTTCGTATTTGATCCTCTCTTTGTTATCCTCTGTTTTGTTTTTGTAGCCTTCCCAGTCTTCTGATTTCCCAGTGCTCTTGGCCACTTTATAGGCTGTCTAATTCTCCCCTTCCTGGATACACTATCTTCTCTTTAGGGTGAACCTCTGCACTATGTCCTCGGTTACACCTAGAAACTCCTGCTATTGTTGCTTTACTGTCTTCCCTGCTAGGCTCTGCTTCCAGGCGATTTTCGTCAGTTCCCCTCTCATGCCCCTGTAATAGCCTTTATTTAACTGTCACGCCATTATATCCAATTTTGCCTTTTCTGTCTCAAAATGCAGATTGAATTCTCCCATATTATGATTGCTGCCTTTAAGTGTTCCCTTACTTTAAGATTTTTTATGAATTCTGGCTCATTACGTAGCACTAAGTCCAGAATAGTCTGCTCCCTTGTGGGCTCCATGTTCCAGAAAGCCATCATGTAAGCATTCCATGAATCCCCTTTCTTTGGATTCACCAGCACATTCCTGATGAAGGGCTGTGGTCTGAAACGTCGATTCTCCAGCTCGGATGCTGCCTGACCTGCTTTTCCTTTCCAGCAACATATTCAAGACAGCAGCTCAACATCTTCTCCAAGGCCATAACAGATGGGCAATAAATGCCAACCCACATTCTGGGAGTGATGTTTTAAAAATTGCCCTCTCCAAACCTGAAACATCCTTCCCTTCTCCAGTACCAAACCACAAATGGCAGCCAAATCAAATTCTGTCCAGCTAAATCTGAATTCTTCTCCTTCTGAGCCACAATAAATCTCCTTGCCATACAAAAAATAAATTATGCAATAGACCCTGCAAACTTCCAACTTGGAACAAACCCGCCCTATCCCCAGTGGCACCTGCATATTACATTTCAGACCCTCCTGATTCTTTGGTCACTCCACCTTGCCTTATTAGTCAGAAATCTCTTGCTTGCTACAGATGGCAGTCGTAGTACACGGCTCAGGGCATCCCTCACTGTAAGGTCAGGAAGGATCAGAGGTTTAAGGTCAGGCTTTGTCCAATTCAGTATGAAGTCCTGCACAAAAATACATGCAGAGTGAAGTGACACACAAGGAAACACCAACATATGCTTGATGTGACATATGCTTCATCAGTATGAGATCGAGGGCTGTGGAGTGGAGCAAAAGAAACAATACAGTACAGGAACAGGTCCTTCTGCCCACCAAGACAGTGCCAATACACGATACATTTTTAAACTAAAACCCTTTCGCCTCAACATAATCCATATCATATTCCTCTAAATGAAGAGGCACAGAATATCTATCAAGATGCCTCTTAAACATTGTTATTCTGTTTTTACCACCTGCTTTTGCGTTGCAGTCCAGACATTTACCACTCTCTACACAAAACTTGCCTCTCAACTCCTTTATACTCCCCCCAACCTTTTACCTTAAACTTATGCCCCATTTGTGCCCTGCGAAATAGACTCCCCTCAATATCCATTCCCCTCAATTTTGTAAACCTCTATCAGGTGCCCTCAGTCTCTGACGTTCAAATGAAAACAAACCAAGTTTATCTAATTTCTCCTGCTGAAAATGTGTTGTTGGAAAAGTGCAGCAGGTCAGGCAGCATCCAAGGAGCAGGAGAATCGACGTTTCGGGCATGAGCCCTTCTTCAGGAGCCCTATCCAATTTCTCCTCCGAGCTAATAACTTCCAAAGCTGTCTGATTCCTATTAAACCTTTCCTATACGAAGCCTTCACATCCCTCTGGGATTGTGGACAGCCAAACTATACAGATGACTTGCCAATTTTTATACTTTATGTCCCAACTGATAATGGCAAGAATGCCACTTACCTTTTCACTACGTCATCCACTTGTATTGCCTGCCACCTTAAGGAAACTACAGACCTGTATGTCTAGATCCCTCTGCATGTTAATGCTTCAAAGGGTTCTGACATGCACTGTATATTCCTCTGCTGCATTTGACCTTCTGAAATGCATCACCTCTCATTTGTCCAGATTAATTCTTCCCAAATGTCAAGTAATGCTGCAGGTATACCTTGCTCAGTATCGCAATTCTAAGGGCAAGATATGGAAATTCCAGGTTGTGATGGTAGAATGATCTCTTCCTTCAATTCTTGGATGAAAATATGACATATCCATCAGCAAAACTACACTCTCGACAGGAATAGATTTTTAAAATAAATGTCTGCGCGAAGCGTTTTTAGCTGCAGCTCCTCTCAGACCACATAGATCGGTTGGAGCAGCAGTTGGAAGCACCGATGCGCATACAGGAAGCAGACAGTGTGATAAATAATAGCTTGAGGGAGGTAGTGACGGCACAGGTTCAGTCAGTAAATGGGCGATCGATTGGAGATGCAGACAGGTACAGTTGTTCTGCAGGAGGGAGGGAGGGGGTAGAGGAGGAGGACGAGGAGAACAGCGCCTAACAGCAGTAGCCAGGTCTTTGGCACCACGACTGCAACTCTGCCTAACAGCAGAACCAAAAGACTGATGAATGAAGCTGCATTTTTTTTCAATGGAAGAGGCCTAGCAGATGAATTCAAGGCATGGATGGGACGGAGAGATTATACTTATTATATGGCTGAGAAAGGGATAGGACTGACAGCTCCATGTTCCAGGGGTACAGATGTGACAGGAAGGATAGAATTGGAGGCAGTCGACCTGAGGGAATGGCAATTTTGGTTTGGGAAAACATCATGGCAGTACGTAAGAGGATATGTCTGAGGGATTCTTAAATGAAGCTATATGGGTGGAATTGAGAAATCAGGAGGGGGTGTTCACTACATACAAGTGTCCCACGAATAGGCAGCAGCAAACAGAGCAGCAAATACATAGGAAAATTGCTGACAGCTAAAAGAATAATAAGGTTGTAATAGTAGGGGATTTGAACTCTCCAAACATAGACTGGGACTGCCATAGTGTTAATGGAATGGTTATGGACAAGGATAGGCCTGGTCCACAAGCCAAAGTTCTAAATTGGGGCAAGGCCAGTTTTGATGACCTCAGAGGAACTTTGAAAGGTTGACTGGGGGAGGCTGTTCGCAGGTAAAGGGACATCTGGCAAGTGGGAGGATTTCAAAATTAAGATAACATGAGATTAGGGACAGCGTAGAGTCATATAGCATGGAAACTGACCCTTCGGTCCAACCAGTCCATGGTGTCCATAATCCCAAACTAAACTAGTCCCATCTGACTACCTCTGGCCCATATCCCTCCAAATCTTTCCGAGTCATGTACATATCCAAATGTCTTTTAAATGATGTGATTGTATTTCCTCAGGAAGTTCATTACACATGCACAACACCTGCTATATAAAAAAATTGCCTCATGCTTTTTTAAAAAAAAATCTCTCCTCTGACCTTCAAAATGTGCCTTGATCCTGGGTAAAATTCAACAACCGTTAACACTTACTCGATATTTCCATTAGGTCACCTCTCAACCTCTTACACTCTAGTGGAATGAAGTCTGTCCAGCCTTTCCTTATAACTCAAACCTTCCATACTCAGCACCATCCTGGTAAATCTCTTCTGAATCCTCCCCAGCTTAATAATATTCTTCATGTAAGTGGACAGCCAGAATTGAACAGCATTTCAGAACAGGTCTCAATAATGTCCTATGCAATCTTAACATGACTTCCAAACTCTTACACTCAAAAGGACTGAGCAATGAAGGCAGGTCTGCCAAACTGTTCTTGTTAGTGTGAAGGGCCAGGTTTGCAGGAATAGAGCATGACTAGAGAAATAGAGGCTCTGCTCAAGGAACTGTATGTCAGATATACACATCTGGAATTAAATGAACCCTTTGAGCATATAGGGTGGAAGAGTACTCCTAAGTGGAAAATTGGGAAGTCAAAAACGACATAGCCTTGACAGATAAGGTTAAGGGAAATCCAAGGAGATTCTGCAAGCATATTAAGGGTGAAAGAACAACAAGAGTGAATAGGACCCCTTAAAGATCAACAAAGCCATTTATTTGGGGAACCATAGGAGTTGGGTGATATACCAAAAGTTCGCATCAAAATCTACTGTGGAGAAAGACATAGAAGCTAGGGAACTCTGAGAAATAAACAGCGATGTCTCAACTAGTCCACATTACAGAAAAGGAGGTGATGGAGCTCTTACAATGCGTAAAGGTAAATAACTCTCTCAAACTTGATCAAGTGTAGTCCACGACATCATGGGAAGCTAGAGAAGAAGTTGCAAGACTCCTAAGAGAGGGATTTGAATAATTGGTAGTCACAAGTAAGGTGCTGGAAGATGGAGGGTGGCTAATGTTGTGCCTTTACGCAAGAAAGGTTGTAATGAAGAGTCAAGAAACTACAGACCGATGAGCCCGATGTCAGTGGTAGGTAAGTTGTTGTAGAAGATACTGAGAGAAATCCACGTGCGTTTCGAAAGACAGGGACTGATTAGGGATAGTCAGCATGGCTGTGCACGTCGGAAATCATGTTCGTGAGAGGCGATCAAGTATTTTTCAGAAGAGATGACCAATAAGATGGATGGAATCAGAGCGGTAGATGTTGTCCACATGAACTTTATCAGGCCTTTGATAAGGTCCCGCATGGTAGACTGGTTAGTAGACAGCGCTAGCCAATTGGATACAAAAATAGCTTGACGATAGGAGACAGAAGGTGGTGAGGGTTGTTCAGATTGGAGGCTTGTGACCAGCGGTGTGCCACAAGGATCGCTGCTGGGTCCGTAGTTGCTCATCATTTCTATAAAATGAAAACAGAAGAGGAATGATTAGTAAGTTTACAGATGACACCAACATTGGTGGCATATCGCTCGGTGAGGAAGGTTATCTTAAATATCTTGATCAATTGGACCAAGGAAAGGTATAGAGTTTAATTTGGATAAATGCTAGATCTTGCAGTTCGACTTGGGAAGTTTCAAACTAGAGTGACAGGGGGCTGGGAATCAGAGCAGCAGGTCAGCAAGTGCAGAGATTGAGGAGAAGGTAGATGCCAAGGTCAGTAAATCAAAATGAAAGGATAGGCAGAGACAGGTAAATGAACACCATGGTACTCATGGGCTGAAGTGTGTTTATTTCAGTGCAAGGAGTATTATCTCTAAGGCAGATGAGCTTAGAGCCTGGGTCAGTACACTGGACAATGATGGTGTGGCCATGACAGAGACTTAGTTGAGGGAGGGACAGGACTGGTTGCTGACCGTTCCAGGGTTTTGTTGTTTTAGGCGAGACAGGGAGAAAGGTAAAAGAGGTGGAGGAGTTGCATTACTAATCGGGGAGAATGTTACATCTGCACACAGAGGACATGCTGGACGGCTCATCCACTGAGGCAGTATGGGTACAGCTCAAAAATAAGGCAGGTGCAAACATTCTGATAGGCTTATACTATAAGCCCCCCAACAGCCACCAAGAGATTGAGGAGCAAATGTGTAGTCAGGTAAGATGCAATAAACAGAGTTGTCATAGTGGGTGACTTAACTTCCCCAAGATTGACTGGGAATCCCTTAGAGCAAGAGGGAGGGGCAGCACGGTGGCTCAGTGGTTAGCACTGCTGCCTCAGTGCCAGGGACCTGAGTTCAATTCCAGCCTCGGGTGACTGTATGTGTGGAGTTTGCACATTCTCCCCGTGGGTTTCTTCTGGGTGCTCCAGTTTCCTCCCACAGTCCAAAGATGCGCAGGTCAGGTGAACTGGCCGTGCTAAATTGCCCATAGTGTTAGGTGCATTAGGCAGAGGGAATGGGTCTGGGTGGGTTACTCTTTGGAGGGTCGATGTGGGCTTGATGGGCCGAAGGGCCTGTTTCCACACTGTAGGGAATCTAATCTAATCTAACCATGTGCATCTAAGAGGGTTTCTTGAATTAGTATTAGATAGTCCAGCTTGAGGAGGTGTTATACTGGGCATTGTGTTGGCTCATGAGTCTGGCCAAGTGACTGACCTTTCAATGGGAGAGCATTTTGGAAACAGTGGCCACAACTCAAGTTCTAAGATAGATATGAAAAAGGATAAATCTTGTGGGAAGGTTCTCAATCGGGGGGTGGGGGTGGGGGGGGTGGTGGGGGGTAATGACATCAGCATTAGGCAGAAGCTAGGAAGTGTGAATTGGGAGGAGATGTTATCAGGCAATTCCATATTTGACATGTGGAAACTGATTAAAGACCTGCTGGTAGAGTTCAAGTCTGGCATGTTCCACTGAGAAGGAAGGACAAGGATGGCAAGGTAAGGGACTCTTGGAAATGAGAGAGGTTGTGAATTAAATCAAAAGGAAAGAAGCAACACAAGGTTTAGGAAACTAAAATAGGACAGGGCCCATGAGGAACATTACACAAGAAAGGAACTCAGAAAGAAGGTGACTTGAAATGCTCTTGAAAAATAAAGAGAATTGCAAGTCGACAAGCAGGAGGCTGGAAGAACACAGCAAACCAGGCAACATCTGGAAGTGCAGAAGTCAACATTTCGGGTGTAACCCTTCAGGATTGGGAGTGGGTGTAGTTGGAGCTGCAGATAAAGGGGGCGGCAGGGACAGGGTGTTGAAGTGGGGATAAGTGATGACAGGTAGAGGGTACAATCTGGTTGGTCAATGGGAAGAATGAATCCGGGTGGTGTCAGGGTGGAAGGCGGAAGTGGGGGGGGGGTGGAAAGGGTGAAATTTAAGAACTCAAGGTTGAGTCCTCTTGCCTGTAGGCTGCCCAAGCAGACGATGAGGTGTTCGTCCTCCAATTTGCAGTGTGGTTCATTGTGGCAATGGAGGCGGCCAAGGATAGTCATGATGGGAAGGGAGATTAAAATGGGAGGTGGCAGGGATGTTTGGTCAGCAACTGCAGGCCTGACTGCGTTGTTCAGGAGGTGGGGGTGGGGGAGGGATGCATGCATTTAAGCTGAGAGGGAGACATGAGGGACAAGTTTTATTTTACATAGTGGTAGGAGGCTGTCAGGGATGATGGTGGAGGCAGATACAATAGGGGCAAAGGAGCAATTAGGGACTTTAAGGTAAGCACAAAAATATGCATGGAATGGAGGAACATGGACCGAGGGCAGGCAAAAGGGTTTAGTTTGATTTGGCATCATGTTCGGCACAACATCACGGGCCAAAGAGTCCATTCCTGCACTGTGCTGTTCCATGTCCATGTCACACTTTGGTAAGACAAACCAGGGCAGAATTTGCACAGTTAATGGTGGTACCCCAGAGAGTGCTGTCGAATAGAGAGACCTAGGGTGCAGGTCCCTTGAAAGTGGCGACACAGGTAAACAGGGTGGTGAAGCTGGCATTTGGCACACTTGCCTTCAGTCAGAGCAGACAGTTGGGACACCATGTTGTGACTGGACAAGACATTTCTCAGGCCAGTTCTGGAGTACTGTGCGCAATTCTGGGTTGTCTTGCTTTAGGCAAGATGTTATTAAACTGGAAAGGCGCAAAAAAGATTTACAAAGACATAACCAAGACTGAAGGGTTTGAGTGATAAGTATAGGCTGGATCAGCTGGGAAATATTTCCCAAGTTTATAATATCATAAGGGGCATAAATAAGTTGAATAGTGAACATATTTTGGTGGATGAGTCCAAAACTAGTGAGAGGGGAACGATTTAAAAGGAACCTGAAGGGTTCACACAGAACTTTTCACACAGAGGTTAGGTGCCCTTATGCAATGAGCTGCCAGATGAAGTGGTAGAGGTGGGTACAATTACAACATTTGTGATGTTATGTGCCTCTAAGGGGAATCTGTCTGTTCTGGTTCTCTTCAATGCTCTAAACCTGGTGGTGGGGTGCCTGCTCCGTGGAAAGCAGAGTAAAGATTTGGGATTTTTTAAAAACTTAAAACAAAATGGGCAAAAGAAGCATGGGTGGGTGGAGCCAGGGTTTTAGTCTTGCTTTCAGTTGTTGAAGTTGAGGCTTTTGGTGTTGCAGCTGTCGGATACAGCTTGCTTTCTGCTGGTGCATAAAGCCTGGGTTCCCTCTCCGCTGCTAAATTCATTCTTTCAGTTTTTCCTTTCTTCTGGACTGGAGGGGATAGAAAACGAGGATAAATCTCTTTGGACGTTCAAATGGTTTGCCATCACTAAATCCCTGCTAACCAGAAACTGACTAGACTAGACAGAACAATACTGTGGTTACAAGCATCGTTTGGGATCCTGCAGAGGGGGTAGCTTAGCACTTTGAGGATTTGAGAAATCGGGGATAATCTGGATCCACTCTCCCCAGTCCCCATTCCATGCACCCCTGGACACACACAGCCCAGCTGTCAATTGTGAATGAACAATGAAAATCAGCGTGTTTTGCAGCCTCTTCCGTTGGCTGGATCTTAACCTTGGACATTGATGAAAGCTCACCCTTGCCTCCCATACATAAATCCCCTTTTCCTCACCTCCTGGGGCATTTTTCCTGGGACCAGTCAAGCTTGAGATCTACAGGATGAGCTGCTCGTTGGTTAAGTTGTGACTTCGCTGCTGTGTCCCGGTCATCGACCAGCACAATCTGTAAAACAACATAGTCTGTTCAATCCTGGTCCTGACCACTGTTAAGAGGCTTGTACATAACTTCCATCATGATTTTTTTTTGCCTTTGTAGTTCCTCAACTCCACCCACACAGACCCTATGTCCTTCAGTGCCATAGATTTAATTTTATTCTTAACTAACAAGGCAACTCTGGCCCCTCTGCCCACCTCCCTGTCTTATTGATATGTTATAAATCCTTAAATGTTTAACTGCCATTCCTAAACCCCCTGCAACCATGTCTGTGTGATATCTATCACATCATCATTCACGATGATTTGTGCCATTGATTTATCTACATTGTTACAAATACTACGAGCATTCAGATGAAGTGCCTTAATGCTAGCTTATTATTAGAAATATCAGAAATCATAAAATGTTCGAAGTTATCCTTCCTTTTTGCTGCATTCCTAGTCTGCCTCAAGCTTAAACCCAGCACATATGCTATTCTGGTGCTGATCTTTCCATTAACTCCATACTTCCTGTCGCTTTCGCTGCCCTTCCACCGACTCAGAAGTTTAAAGTCTGACTGACCATCCAATTTATCCTTTTCTTCAGAACGCTGGGTCCAGATCGGTTCAGGTGGAGATCGTCCCAACAGTACAGATTCCATTCCCCCCCCCCCACCCAACAACCTGGTTCCAAACTGATGCCAATGTCCTATGAAATAGTATCCCTCTTCCACACCAATCCCTTAGCCATGTGTTTACTTCCCTAACTTTCTTATCCCTATGACAATTGGCACGTGGCTCGGGCAGTAATCTGAGGACCTGTATTTCAGTTTCCTTCCTAGTGCTTGATAATCTCCAAACAGGTCCTCCACCTTATCTTTGTCTCCGTTAGTCCCATCGTGGACTACAACAACTGGGTCTGCTCCCTCCCACTCCAAAATCCTTTCAAGCCGGTCGGAGGTGTCCTGCACACTGGCACCGGGCAGGCAACACGCTGTGAGAGACTCCCAATCCGGCTTGCATAGGACACCATCTGTTTCCCTCTAATTTTCGCATCCACTATAACAACTACTTGCCTTTTTGTTCCCCCCTCTTGAATGGCCTTCTGCACCATGGTGCTGTGGTCAGCTGGCTCATCCTATCCACAGCCCATTTCCTCATCCATACAGTGAGCAAATTTCTCGTATCTGTTGGACAAGGTCAAGGGCTGAGGCTCCTGCACTCCTGAACTCAGAATCCCCGACCTGCCTCACTTAGTCACACCCGGTTGTCCTTGAACACTTACTTAATTTGAATTTGTTAATCTACTGGGTGTGACTGCCTCCTAAAACAAAGTATCCAGGTAACTCTACCCGTCCCAGATGTGCTGCAGAGTTTGAAGCTCAGATTTCACATCAGTAATTCTGATCTGGAGTTCGTCCAGGAGCCACCACTTGCTGAAGATGTGGTCACTGCCGTTCACAATGGGATCAGCCAGCTCCCACATCATCTGTCCAGCCATGACTACTTACTTAACTTGTACAATTTATGTACTAAATAATTTCTAGTACTTGTATGCTCTGGTCTTTTTCAATTAACCAATTAATCACAAATATAAATCGAAAAGTCTTGCTTTAACAGCAGAGTTATTTTTGGTTAGAGCTCCCGCTCTTCCTGCTGCTGGAACAGCAAATTTGTTGGGGAATGTGGTGTCCCTGGTTTTCCGGAAGCCATTTGATAGTATGTTTGCAGATGACGCCAAAATAGGTGGTACAGTGGGTAGCAAAGAAGTGATCTTAATCACCTGGGTCAGTGAGCCAAGGAGTGGCAGAATGAGTTTAATTTAAATATGAGGTGTTGCATTTTGGTAAGACAAACTTGGGCAGGACTCAGACTGTAAATAGTAAGACCCCAGAGAGTGTTGCCTAACAAAGAGGAAAGAACCACTTCGAGGTGCAGGTAAATAATTCCTTGAAAGTGGAGTTGCAGGTAGACAGGATGAAGGTGATGTGTGTCACGTTTGCTTTATTGGTCTGAACATGGAGTAAAGCAGTTGAGATGTTATGTTGGAGCTGTACAGGACATTGGTGAGGTCAATTTTCGAATACTGTGTTCAATTCTAGTCGTCCTTCTATGAGATCGATGTGGTTAAACTTGAAAAGGGTTTGGGTTGTGAGGAGAGGCTGAATAGGCTTTCTTCCCTGGAGCATTTGGAGGGTGGGGGATTATAAAATCATGAGGGGCATGGATATGGTGAGGAGCCCCAGTCTTTTTCCTAGAGTGGTGGAATTCCAAAACTAGAGGTTATTGGTTTAAGGTTATGGGGGTAAGATTTCCATAAGACAATAAGACATAGGAGTGGAAGTAAGGCCATTCGGACCATCGAGTCCACTCTGCCATTCAACTCCACTTTAACTTGGGCACTTGAACTCCACTTACCCGCATTCTCCCCTTAACCCTTAATTCCCCGAGACAACAAGAATCTATCAATCTCTGCCTTGAAGACATTTAGCGTCCCGGCCTCCACTGCACTCTGCGGCAATGAATTCCACAGGCCCACCACTCTCTGGCTGAAGAAATGTCTCTGCATTTCTGTTCTGAATTGACCCCCTCTAATTCTAAGGCTGTGTCCACGGGTCCTAGTCTCCTCACCTAACGGAAACAATTTCCTAGCGTCCATCCTTTCCAAGCCATGTATTATCTTGTACATCTCTATTAAGTCTTCCCTTAATCTTCGAAACTCCAATGAATACAATCCCAGGATCCTTAGCCGTTCCTCATATGTGAGACCAACCATTCCAGGGATCATCAGTGTGAATCTCCGCTGGACATGTTCATGTGCCAGTGTGTCCTTCCTGAGGTCTGGGGACAAAAACTGGACACAGTACTCCAAATGGGGCATAATCAGAGCTTTATAAAGTCTCAGTAGCACAATGGTGTTTTTATATTCCAACCCTCTTGAGATAAGTGACAACATTGCATTCGCTTTCTTAATCACAGACTCAACATGCATGTTGACCTTCAGAGAATCCTCGACTAGCACTCCCAGATCCCTTTGTACTTTGCTAGAATTTCCCCACTCCCTTCATCCAGATCATTAATATATAATGCGAACAGCTGTGGCCCCAACACTGAACCCTGCGGGACACCGCTCGTCACTGGCTGCCATTCTGAAAAGGAACCTTTTATCCCAACTCTCTGCCTTCTCCCAGACAGCCAATCCTCAATCCATCCCAGTAGCTCACCTCGAACACCATGGGCCCTGACCTTGCTTAGCAGCCTCCCGTGTGGCACCTTTTCAAAGGCCTTTTGGAAGTCTAGATAGACCACATCCACTGGGTTTCCCTGGTCTAACCTACTTGTCACCTCTTCAAAGAATTCCAACAGGTTTGTCAGGCATGACCTACCCTTACTAAACCAATGTTGACTTGTTGACTTGTTCTAATCAGACTCTGCTCTTCTAATAATTTAGAAACCTCATCCTTAATGATGGATTCTAGAATTTTACCAACAACCGAGGTTAGGCTAATTGGCCGATAATTTTCCATCTTTTGTCTTGATCCTTTCTTGAACAACGGGGTTACAACCGCGATCTTCCAATCATCCGGGACTTTCCGTGACTCCAGTGACTCTGGAAAGATCTCAACCAATGCCTCCGCTATTTCCTCAGCCACCTCTCTCAGAACTCTAGGATGTATCCCATCGGGGCCAGGAGATTTATCAATTTTAAGACTTTTTAGCTTTTCTAGCACTTTAACTTTTGTAATGACAACCATACTCAACTCAGCCTCCTGACTCCCTTTAATTGTTGGGATATTACTCATGTCTTCCACTGTGAAAACTGACGCAAAGTACTTGTTAAGTTCTCCTGCTATTTCCTTATCTCCCATCACTAGGCTTTCAGCATCAGTTTGAAGTGACCCAATGTCTACTTTTGTCTGTCGTTTGTTTCTTATGTATTGAAAGAAACTTTTCCTATCATTTCTAATATTACTGGCTAGCCTACCTTCATATTTGATCCTCTCCTTTCTTATTACTCTGTTTGTTATCCCCTGTTTGTTTTTGTAGCCTTCCTAATCTTCTGATTTCCCACTGTTCTTGGCCACTTTATAGGATCTCTCTTTTTCTTTAAGACATTTCCTGACTTCCTTTGTCAGCCATGGCTGTCTAATCCCTCCCTGGATAATCTTTCTTTTCTTGGGGATGAACCTCTGTACAGTGTCCTCAATTATACCCACAAACTCCTGCCATTTTTGCTCTACTGTCTTCCCTGCAAGCCTCTGCTTCCAATGTATTTTTGTCAGTTCCTCTGTCATGCCCTCATAATTACCTTCAAAATGACCTGAGTGGTAACTTGTTCACGCAGAGGGTTGTGCATGTATGGAATTAGCTGCCAGATGGAGTGGTGGAAGCGGGTACAATTACCACATGTCAAAGGCATCTGCATGGGTGTATGACTAGGAATGGTTTCGGGAGATATGGGCCAAATGCTGATAAATGGGAATAAGTCAGATTGGGATATCTAGTCGGCGTGGATGAATTGAACCGAAGGGTTTGTTTCTCTGCTGTATGATTCCATGACAAGGCACTACATGACAGGTCTATGGTGCAGGCTACAACATACTTGTCTGGTTAGAGGATTGGTTGGCTATCGGCAACAGCATAAGAATCGGGTCATTTTCAGACAGACAAGACTCAGAGTGATATGCAACAGGGATTAGTGTTGGGGCCCCATGTTTTCACAAAGTATATTAAAGACTTGATAAGAGGACCCAATGGATTGTTGCTAAATTTGCTAATGACAGAAAGGTAGTTAGAGACCGAAGTTTTAGGAGGATGAGCGTATGGAAAGGCGTGTCATTTTTTTTTAAATAGCTGTGCTAAATTCGGCAAGTGGAGGATGTGTGGAAAAATGCAAATTTTATTTAAGTGCGGAGAATGCAAAATGCTATGGTACAGAGAGATCTGAGTGTGGGTGTCACAGTCCATGAACACAAAGTTAATATGTGGCTGCAGCAAATGACCAGGGATCTGTGGATATGTGGATTAGCCAAGGCAAATAGAGGGTTACAGGAATGGGGTGAGCCGAGGTGAGATGCTATTCATAGAGCAGAATGACCTGCTTCCACACAGTTGGGATGCTGGGTTTTGCACACAGCGCAGGAGCATCTTGCCCTCCATCTACAGTCTGTGCTGAATATGTGTGGAGTTGACAGGGTCAGCAACAATCAGCTCTGGCCTTGAGAATTGTCCATTAAACCATGCTGCACAAGCACAAGCTAAGGCTCTGATATCCACTTCAGCTCGGTATACCAATCAAGACCAGCGTATGGGCTGAGAATAATTCCTGCCTGACCCATATCAGCACAGATGTCGATCAGGATTGCACACAGGCTATAATGGGGTGATTTCATTTGGATTTGTTGCCCTGCTTATTTTTTTTTAGAAATGTTCTCTTCCAGATAACGGTGCGAGTGAATGGGAAAGAGGTTCTGTCAGAAAGAACAGCCACTCTCCGATCCTGGTGGGAGGAAACCAGTTTTCGGCTGGAGAGACTACAGTCTAATAGGGCATGTGTGGAGGAGGAAGAAAGCAGTTTGGAGCATCGCACTGCTCCCTGGTACACACTCAGCTTTCAACCAGCTAACAGACTCAGCTTATCAACAAGTTTAGGTAAATATGAGAGCGTTGCTCTCTTGAACCACAGCTTGTGATCACCCCCCCCCCCTCACCCCAGTCCATCTCAGGTGCGCTCTGCCCATGCTTGGTGATATCTCTCTAGCATATGTCAGTACTAGTTGATGCATACTTTACAAACCTGCTGCTGATCTTTCGGTCGTCTTTAACATCTGACTATTACACCTGATTTCATGTCAGCAGATTTGCCACAGCCGCGAGTAGAAGTAATCCGTGAAGAGGGAAGTAATGGTGACAGGGAGATGGTGGCATCGCTGGTCATGGCTGGATTCCAGGTGAGAGGAAATAGATCGGAAGTGAACAGTTTCCTCTGCCGGGTGGGTTTGCAACCCCTAGGCAGGCAGCTGGGGTGAGAGACTGGGGAATCCGTTGCCTGTCCAAGTGGGTTGTTGCACAGGACTCACCCTCTTTCGCTTCTGGGTGTCACCTGGTGAGCAGTGGTGGTGGGGAGTTGCTGTGTTGAACTGCTGCTGTCTTCAGAATGCACAGTCATCCACTGTGCTTTTCGGGAGGATGTTTCAGGATTTTGACTCTGACACTGAAGAAATTTCCAATTGTATATCCCAAACCAGGTCGGCAGGTGAGTTGGAGGGCAGCTTGCAGGCATGGTGGGTCGTCTTCTGTATCTGCTGCTCTTATTTTGCCCAATGGAAGTGGTCCTGAGATTGGAAGGTGCTGTGGAAGGAATCTTGATGAGATTCTGCAGTGTATCTTTTGGATGGTACATTGGGCGATGGCTAGTTTATAACGGATTTGATTTATTTTTGTCGCATGTTTCGAGGAACACTGAAGAGTCTTGTTTTGCATGCAGTACAGGCAGATCATATCATACCAAGTGCGTAAGAGTAATGGAACAGAGTGAGGAATGGGATGTTACGGTTGCAGAGAGAGTGCACAAAGAGCAAGGTCAGGGTTAAATTTGAGAGGTCCACTTAGATGTTTAATAGTAGCAGGGAATAAGCTGTTCTTGAATCTGTTGGTATGTGTTTTTAAACTTTCCTGACACAAGATTAGAAGCAATTATATCCAGGCTGGGAGTGCCATTCCAAGGCAGTGAGAAGTATGTTGATGGAGTTAATAGAGGGAAATTTGGCTTGGATAACAGACTGGGCTGTGTTCACAACTCTCTGTCGTTTCTTACCGTCCTGGGCAGAGCAGTTACCACACCAAGCTGTGATGCACCTGCAAAAATCAGTAAAAGTCTTTATGGACATGCTGAATTTCCTTAGCCTCCCGACGAAAAAGAAGCGTTTTTGTGCTTTCTTGCAGCAATGTGGGTGGACCAAGACAGATTGGTGATTGTCACTCACAGGAACCTGACTCTCTCTTCATCTCTACCTGAGGTCCATTGATGTAGACAGGGGTGAGGCCGACCCTCGCCTTGTTCCCTGTAACCAATGGCCAGCTCTTTAGTTTTGCTGATGTTGAGGGAGGGATTGTTATCTTTTCGCCACACCACCAAGCACTCTATCGCTTTCCTGAATTCTGTCTCGTCATTGTTTGAGATCTGCCCTACAACTGTGGTGTTATCAGCGAACTTGCAGATGGAGTTAGGATGAAATTTGGCCACAGTCATGAGTGTGCAGGGTGTATAGTACAGGGCTGTGTACACATCCTTTCTGGGCGCTGGTGTTGAGTATTATCTTGGAAGAGGTGCTGTTGCCTATTCTCGCTGATTGTGGCCTGTGGGTCAGGCAGTCCAGGATCTAGTTGTAGAGGACAGCACAGGTCTAGGTCCTGGAATTGGAAATTAGTTTGATTGGATTTCCTCGGGATGGGGCAGACTTCCTCAGAGTTGGGTCACCATGGGGCCAGGTACCGTTGGGGCTTGTTGGGCCTCTGTTCTGGTTTTCCCTGAGGTCCATTACATCGGACTTGCTGCAAACTGATAGGTTTCCTCCCGGATCCAGTGTCTGTATTGGGACTATCTGACCTGCAAACAGATTTAAGAGAACGTTGTTAGTAATTTTAACAGACTTCGAATTGAGGTTTAAAAGAACAGAATGATTGGAAGATGTGTAAGAATAAGATCTGCTGTTGAGAGCTTGCAAAGTGTTGCTGTGCATCGACACCATCTTGAATACAAGAAACTAGTGTGAGTGACCAGGTGGGTGATATCAGAATTGCAGGGATGATACTGTGTGCGTCGTGATAGATGCTTAGTAAAAACTGACTCCATTCTCCTGTAGGTTTGGGATATGACAATGACAGACATTTGTGCAGGAATGAGTTTGGGCTCTTTCCGTGGAGTGGTGTTTGTCGGAGGATTCAGTTATGCAGATGTCCTCGGCTCGGCCAAAGGTAGGAGGAATGTAGGAACTGGAATGTTTAATCACGTGAGCGTGGGACTATTTAAGGAAGAGGGCTACTTTAATCCTGGAATTTTATAGAAATAGATGTTTAATCATCCTGGAGTACAAGGCAGGAACGTTTAATCACATGGAAATATGGAATAGGAGTATTTAATCACAGGAATGTAGGAGCAGTTATCTTGTACCTGATTGACGATCTGATCTGCTTGTCAGTGCTGCAGTGCACAGCTCCGATCCATTAATATCCCTCACCTTTCCTCTTCCACAGGTTGGGCAGCAACCGTACGATTCAATCCTGCTGCACGTGCTGAGTTTTCCCGGTTCCGTTCTCGAGAGGATACCTTCAGCCTGGGAGTGTGTAACGGCTGTCAGCTGATGGCGCTGTTTGGTTGGGTGGTTTCTGACGTTGACTGCGATCCAATAGACGGTGAGCACATCTCGAACTGGAGTCGCTCCATTGCACAAGGAACACGGCATGGATCTCGAACCTTTTTCTTATATTTGTGTCAGCATTGATATTTGACCTGTGACATTTCTGCCTTACATCATTTAACTTGCTTCTTCCTAAAATGCTAAATTCTCTCCCTTAAATCAAACATTTCAAACACTGTCAAGGCAGGTCCTGGGTCTATCCCCACCAGAAGAGCAATTGTTCCCTGGTGTTGGAATTCTTCTTAGCCCCATACTCTAGCCATCTAACCAACTAAGTTCACCAGTCTTCTAATTTATAAATTCATTTTAAAATTTTAAAAGATTGAGATCAAAGCTGCAAATGTATTTGCTCCTTGTCTGATGTTTTTAACATCTTGATTATAAATGGAAGACCAAAGGGTGTGGCGAAAGAGTTGCCCCTGACTTTCATGCTTCTCATTCCTACCTTTCTGTGGATTACCACGAAGATCAGTTTCGACTTTAAAGATGATACTGTTGACTTGGTAATTTTAGTGATTTTCCTGCAAGCTTTGTGTCAGAGCAGTGACCCGGGCTTAAAGGAAGTCCTTTGCCCCAGGAGTTGGTTGCAGAATGTGTGAGTAATATCTCTTCCAGGTGGTGAACTACACCAGGGCGTGCTGCTGACCCACAACCGGTCCAGGCGCTTCGAGTCACGCTTTGTCACAGTGACTATTTTGGAGAGCTGCTCGATCCTGCTGCAGGGAATGGAAGGATCAACTCTCGGCATCTGGATGGCCCATGGAGAAGGTGAGAGACTGACCGTTCCGTTACACTCCAGCCTGAACTAAAGGTGGCTGAGATGCACTGTGCGTCTGAAACCTTAGCTTCCAGATTGTTGAGTGAAAGGCTGTAACATATCCTAACTTTGAATCCTTCTAAACTGCAGCCCTACCATTTATTCCCTAGTCTCCTTATCTCTTAACATTCCTGCGTTCAGCATTAGCCTATGAATCCCTAATAATTCACCAGGCAGCCAGAGAAGCAGGCAGGTAGTGTGGAGTTCATAGAAGTCCTACTCTAGGGTTGTTAAGAAAGCATACAGTGTTTTGGCCTTTATTAATAAAGGGATTGAGTTCCAGAACCAGGAGGATATGCTACAGCTGTTCAAAGCTCTGCTACAACCACACTTGGAGTATTGTGTACAGTTCTGGTCACCGTATTATAAGCAAGATGTGGAAGCTTTGGAAAGGGTGCAGAGAAGATTTAGAAGGATGTTGCCTGGTATGGAGGGAATGTCTTATGAGGAAAGGCTGGGGGCCTTGAGGCTGCTCTCGTTAGAGAGAGAAGAAGGTTGAGAGGTGACTGAAAAGAGACTTACAAGATAATCAGAGGGTTAGATATGGTGGACAGAGCCTTTTTCCAAATATGGGGACTGCAAACACGAGGGGACACAACTTTAAAGTGAGGGGAGATAGGTATAAGACAGATGTCAGAGGTAGTTTCTTTACTCAGAGACGAGTAAGGGTGTGGAATGCTTTGCCTGCATCGATAGTAGATTCGCCAAGTTTAAGTGCGTTAAAGTCGTCTTTGGACAGGCAAATGGGCGTACATGGAATAGTGTAGGTGGGATGGGCTTCAGATTAGTATGACGGGGTGGCGCAGCATCGAGGGCCGAAGGGCCTGTACTGCGCTGTAATGTTCTGTTTTCTAGGTTCTACTCACCAACTGATTGTCCACTGCAGATATCAGTGATGGTGATGGAGTGCAGCAACAGTCAAGCCCATGGCACTATGGGAGGGAGAGAGAAAAGCAGAGGGCAGTACTGGTGACAATTCTTTTGTTAGGGGGCATATTATGGACCAGGCTAGACCCCCTCAAAATATCTTTAGAAGGTGGCCTAGACCTGAACTGTTTATTATTTTAAACGCAGATGTGAAGTGGATATCCACATGTGATGCCAAACCACTCAGTTTTAAGGAAAACAAGGTTTATTTAAACACTACGTTTGAAACACTAACAAAAGAAAACGGAATTTAGGAAAACTAACTATTTACAGTGAAAACTCGATTATCCAAACGTGATGGGCGGACACTGTTTCGTTCGGATAATAGATTATTTGGAAAATCGATGAAATGCCTTTCCTCTGGGGCTCGGAGTTTTAAAGTCTGCTCCTCGTTCAGGAGACTAGCAGCAGCACAGTGCGCAAGACCCCGCGGCCAACACTGCCCCCCTCTCGTTCACCCCCCTCACCGTCCAACACACCCCACAACCCGTCCAACCCCGCCACCTGCCCTCTAAATCCCTTCCAATCCTGCCCCAGCTCACAACCGCACCCCACCCCCTAAAGGCCTTCCAACCCCAACTCTCCACCTGGTCCTACCCCGCTCCCCAGCACAAAGCGCGCACGCTCCACCACCACCCCCATCCACTCTCCAGTGCATCTGCATTGCACACCAACAGCAATACTGCTGCTGCTGCCTTTGTGGGGTAAGTCTCCAAATAGCGCACAGGCCCAGCCCCACACACAACTTTTTACAGCACATGTTTGACACGTTCCACATTTGCCCTGCACAGGACAATGTTGGAGAGATTATTCCTGGGAAGGCTGGGTATTCGGGTACACCCCTATGTAGAACTCCAGGGAAAGTGTGGTGAGAGATTTGGTCAGTCATTTGGAGACCATGCCTGTTTAATCACTGTCAACATGATCACTGCTGGAAACACGTCTTTGATGTAATGTTTCTATCGAGACCTGGAGATCTCCTTCGGATAATCAGATTTTCGGATAATTGGTATTTAGATAATTGAGTTTTCTCTGTACTAGATAATTGTTTCAACCCAGCAATATCCCATAAACACACTTCTTGGCAAAAAGATAAATTCAAAACCAAGTTCTTACAGGCAAGAGCGATTTCGGAGAGTAATGTCAGCCAGGGTTCATCTGATGAAGTGTGGAAACTATTTACACTGCACCAGCCTCCGCTACAGCTGCCATCAGCTTTTCTGCTTCAAGTATGCTCCCAATTAACTTGAAAGTTCTTGTGTAATGTTGTCAATATGCCTCCAGTTTCAAACTTTAACTTTTATATCCGGTCTACCCCTTACCATCAGTATTTTAATACTAATACAATTATGATCACTCGCCGCAAAGTGCTCCCCCACTGATCCCTCTGCCCTGCCTTATTTCCCAATAAGGTTGAGTTTCATTTTCTTTAGTAGGTATCCATACTGAATTAGAAACTGTTCTTGTATGCACTTAACATATTCCTCGCTGTCCAAGACCTTGACACTATGGCAGTCCCGGTCTGTTTGGAAAGTTAAAATCCCCTATCATAACCCACCGTCTAAGTATTACAGATAACTGAGATTGTACAATTTTGTTTCTCAATTTCCTGCTGACTGGACTATCTGTAGTACAATCCTGATAAGGTGTTCATCCTTTTTTCATTTCTCAGTCCACCCAAATAACTTACCTGAGCCCGGTGGCTCAGTGGTTAGCACTGCTGCCTCACTGCACCAGGGACCTGGGTTCCATTCCAGCTTCGGGCGACTGTGCAAACTTCACACAGACATTCCCCCCGTGTCTGCGTGGGTTTCCTCCAGGTGCTCCGGTTTCCTCCCACAATCCAAAGGTGTGCAGGTTAGGTGATTTTGCCATACTATATTGCCCATAGTGTTCAGGGATGTGTAGGTTAGGTGCATTAGTCATGAGTAAATATAGGATGACAGGGTAGGATGCTGGGAGGGTTGGTTTTCGGAGGGTTGGTGTGGACTTGTTGGGGCGAAGGGCCTGTTTCCACACTAAGGATTCCAAGTGCAGCTGTAATGTTATCCCGTTTTTTTTAAAAAAAACGTTACTCCCCCTTCTATCCTGCATCCTGTTCTACCCTTCTTGTAGCATATATACCTTGGAACATTAAGCTGCCAGTACTGTCCAGATGTTGATGTGCAGGGAACAATTAGAAAGTTTGCAGGTGAAACAAAATTTGCAAGTGTAGACTGTGAGGAGGGCAGTGTCATAGTCATACAGCACAGAAACAGACCCTTCGTCGAAGCCAACCAGGTTTCCTAAATGGAATCAGTCTATTTTGCCTGCACTTTGCGCATATCCCTTTAAACCTTTCCTTTCCTTGTCGCTGTCCAAATGTCTCTTAAATACCACTTCCTCTGCCAGCACACTACTTATACACACCACCCTCTGAGTGAAGAAGTTGCCCCTCGAGATCAGAAATTTATTAGGGCATTGATAAGTTGATAAAGTTGGCAGATAACGTCCACCGCAGAGGTTTGAAGTGATGCACTTTATGCAGCCCCTCCATGTTCTTTACACTAAACACTGCTGTTTGAAAGACAGCGTTCGCAAAGAGGCTTGGATGCATCAGTACATAAATCATTAAAGTAGGAGGGATAGGCCTAGGACTGCTGAAATCTGCCCCTGTTCTGTGTTCAGGATTACTCCCTAGAGCTATGTGCTCACTACCATGTACCTGGGACTCTAACTGTGGTTGCCTAGCCTAGGCTGAATGCTGTGATTACAGTAGGGGCTGGAACTTATGACCCCAGAAAGTAGGCACTGAGCTCAACAAAGTTGGTAGAGTGCAACTCATTCTCTCTCTCTCTCTCGTCTCCTTTGTAGGTTACATGCAGTTTGAGTCGGACTCTATGCTGAAGCAGGTGACCGAGAGGAACCTAGCTCCAATCCATTACTGTGATGATTCTGGTGTGCCTACAGAGAAATATCCCCAGAATCCTAATGGGTCACCACTGGGAATTGCTGCTTTGTGCTCTGCTGACGGCCGCCACTTGGCTAAGATGCCTCACCCAGAACGCTGCACCTTGCTATGGCAGTGGCATTGGATGCCTCAGGACTGGCGACAATCTCTCACCTAGTCACCATGGTTACACATGTTCCAGAATGCTCATGAATGGTGTTTACAGCGTATCTGATCATCAATATTCCTGTGCAACACTAATCTGACCTTCCTCACAGTCAGTGTATTTGACACTCAGCACACTGAGCATTGGGCTGAAATCCTTCGAACCATCAGTCCGCAGCCCTCATTGGTCTCAGCTTGTGTGTACGTGTGCAAAGAATTTGTGTTAGGTATCTTATCAGTACCTGAATCTTTCATCTCACAATGCTCAAAACCATGTCTCTGAAAATAAAGACTGATCTCAGGTTGTGCTGTCTATTCCATCTGCTTGGATTAACATTTACAAGGTGAAGATCTCAACATTTAAACACTTCCAAGACATGTATAGCTTGGCCAGTACGGTAGCTCAGTGGATAGCACTGCTGTATCACAGCTCCAGGGCCTCTGGTTTGATTCCAACCTTGGATGACTGTCTGTGGAGTCTACACACTTTTTTGTGTCTGGATGGGTTTCCTTGGGTCTCCAGTTTCCTCCCACGGCCTGAATGTGTGCAGGTTGGATGGAGTGGCCATGCTAAATTGCCATAGTGTTCAGGGCTGGGCAGGTGGGGTGAATTAGCCATGGGAAGTGTAGGGTTACAGCATGAGTTGGTCTTGGTGAGGTCCTCTTTGGAGGATAGGTGGGTACTCGATGGGCCAAATGGCCTGCTTCTACACTTAGATAGAGCAAAGGTTTCCACTCATTACTTTCAGTTTAATTGACATAAAAAAGTGAAAGTGACCCCCCCCTCCAGTTACTTGCTGCCTTGACCTGTTAATTGCCACCTTGTTCAGGAGCAGACTCACGAGACGGCCCTCTGACCCTGTTTGGCCTTGCCCCGCAAGTCACTTCAGTTTATGCTTTGTTCAAACTCACTTTGAAACAAACCAATTTACTTCACCTTATTCCAACAGGTTGTTGGAGGGAATCCTGAAGGGCAGATTTACGTCTGTTTGATTAGATTAGATTACTTAGTGTGGAAATGGGCCCTTTGGCCCAACAAGTCCACACCGACCCACCAAAGTGCAACCCACCCAGACCCATTTCCGTACATTTACTCCTTCACCTAACACTGTGGCCAATTTAGCCTGGCTAATTTCCCTAACCTATGGGAGGAAACAGGAGCAAACCCACACAGACACTGGGAGAACGTGAAAACGCCACAGAGTCGCCTGAGGTGGGAATTGAACCCGGGTCTTTGGTGCTGTGAGACAGCAGTGCTAACCACTGTGCCACCGTGTCACCACGGCAAGGACTGATTAGGGATAGTCAACTTGGCTTTGTTCATGGGCAATCGTGTCTCCTGAACTTGATTGGGTTCTTTGAAGAGATAGCAAAGAGGACGTAATCTGTATGGACTTCAGTAAGGCATTCGACAGGATTCCTCATGGGAGACTGGTTAGCAAGATTCGATCATATGGAATGCAGGGAAAACTAGCAATTTGGATACAGAACTGGCTCAAAGAAGAAGACAGGGTGGTGATGGAGGGTTACTGTTCAGATTGGAGACCTGTGATCAGTGGTGTGCCACAAGGATTGGTGCTGGGTCCACTACTTTTCGTCATTTATGCAAATGATTTGAATGTGAACATGGGAGGTGCAGTTAGTAACTTTGCAGATGACACCAAAATTGGAGATGCAGTGAACAACCAAAAAGGATACTTCCTATTACAACGGGATCTTGATCTGATGGCCCAATGGGCTGAGGAGTGGCAGATGAATTTAGATAAATGTGACATGCTGCACTTTGGGAAAGCAAATCTTAGCAGGACATATACACTGAATGGATAGGTAAAAACAATGACTGCAGATGCTGGAAACCAGATTCTGGATTAGTGGTGCTGGAAGAGCACAGCAGTTCAGGCAGCATCCGAGGAGCTTCGAAATCAACGTTTCGGGCAAAAGTCCTTCTTAATGGTAAGGTCCTTGGGAGCGTTGCTGAACAAAGAGTCCTTGGAGTACAGGTTTATAGTTACTCGAAAGTAAAGTTGCTGATCGCCAGGATAGTGAAGAAAGCATTTAGTATGCTTTCTTTTATTGGTCAAAGTATTGAGTGCAAGAGTTGGGAGGTCATGTTTCGGCTGTACAGGATGTTGGTTAGACCACTGTTGGAATATTGCATGCAATTCTGGTCTTCCTATGAGAAGGATGTTGTGAAACTTCAAGGGGTTCAGAAAAAAAATTGCAAGGATTTTTGCCAGGGTTGGAGGATTTGAGCTATAGGGAAAAGCTGAATACTTTGGGGATGTTTGCCCTGAAGCATCAGAGGCTGAGGGGTGACTTTTAAGGTTTATAAAATCCTGAGGAGCATGGATAGGATAAATAGAGAAAGTCATTTCCCTGAGGTGGAGAGAGTCCAGAACTAAAGGACAGAGGTTCAGGGCGAGAGGGGGAAGGTCTCAAAGGGACCTAAGGGGCAACTTTTTCATGCAGAGGGTTGTGCGTGTATGGAATGAGTTGCCAGAGGAAGTAGTGGAGGCTGGTACAATTGCAACATTTAAAAGTCATCTGGATGAGTGTATGATTGGGAAAGGTTTAGAGGTCTATGGGACAAGTGTTGGCAAATGAGACTAGATGAGGTTAGGATATCTGGTCAGCATGGATGAATTGGACTGAAGGAGCTGTTTCCATGCTGTACATCTCTGTGGGTAAATCAACACGCAACTTGTGGTCCCCCACAGGATGCAGAAAGGTCAGGCCTCAGGACTGTCTCTCCCTTTGCAGAAAGCTCTTGTAGAAAGGTTTCCTGATTCCAAAGTTTCTCTCTTTGAATCTTCAAGTGTCCCCTCCTTGGGAGGGAAGAGATATCATTAATTTAAAGGCAAAGCAGGAGAAATTGCACAGCAAGATCCCAGGTTTACCTCTGTGGCACAGACAATCTCCACAACATCCAAAGAAACATATTGGGCAATGAGCTGAGTTTTCATGCCAGAACCTTGGAAAAGCATTGAAATGATGAATTAGCTGATTAAAAGACTCATTGCCTGCAATGATAACACTGGGGCAGCTGGTGCATATCACGATCGTACATAGTCTGATCATTTTTCCCCCCTCTGTGATGCATCTTCAGTTTAATTATTTACTGTCAACCCAGAATCAAGCATTACAGATATTCCACAATCTCAAAATGCCCCTCTCTCTACTGCTTCACCTGCTCACTCAATTTTTCACAACCTTTTCTCACTGTCGAAATTTCTGATCCTGTCCTCTCTATAACCCACATTACTTTGATATTATGTCAAGTTTTTAGAGATGTTCACATCATTTGGGTTTTAATGTCCCTGTTGGGGAATCTTGCCTCACAGCCTGGTTTTCATGCAGAATATTGAATACTGTGGTGTAAGTAACAGACTGAAACAAATTGAGGGTTTTGGGGTGGAATAACAGACACCTGGGAGAGTGTTAACAGACTGGAATCCAATTGAAGGATTCATCATGGTTAATGTACAGAGACACAGAAACATGCGAGAGAGTTACAGATTGGAATCTTATTGAGGGGTACAGGATAGTTTAGAGCAACAGATGCATGGAACTGAATCACATATTTGAATTTCATCAAGAGGTTCAGTGTGGTTTATATACAGGGCAACATACCCAGGAGTGGATTACAGACTGGAAGCTAATCAAGGGATTTGGAACGGTTTATATATAGAATAACAGATACCTGGGAGTGAATTACTAACTGGAATCAAATTGAGGGGTTCAGGATGGGTTTATATATAATTTAACAGATACCCAGGAGTGAGTTACAGACTGGAATCTAGTTGGGGGGTTTGGAGTGGTTATATATGGAATAACAGATATCTGGGAGTGAGTTACAGACTAGAATTTAATCAAGGGGTTTGGGGTGGTTTATGTAGAGAACACCATAGATGCAAGAGTGAGTAACAGCCTGGAATCTCATGGAGAGAGTTAGGAAAGTGGTATATTGGTAGAATAGCAGATACTCAGGAATGTGTTACAACCTGGATTCTAATCACTCGATTGAGGGGTTTATTTATATAAAAAAAGAACCGAAGTGTGAGTTTTAAAATCGAGAGGTTTGGGTTGATTTATATATCGAATAACAGATATTTGGGACTGAGTTACACACTGGAACCTAATCACGAGATCAGGGGATTTATTTATTAAAATAAAACCAAACTGTGAATTACAAAATGGAATCTAATTGAGGGGTTTGAGATGAGATTTATATATAGAATAACAGATACCTGAGAGTGAGTTACATACTGGAATCTAATCGAGGAGTTTGGGGTGGTTTGCATGCAGAATACCTGGGAGTCGGTTACAGATTGGAATCTAATCGAGGGTTTCAAGGTAGTTTATACATTGACTAATAAATAATGAGGAATGAGTTACAGACTGAAACCTAATCAAGGGTTTTGAGGTGGTTTGTATATGAAATAACAAATAGCAAGGAGTGATTTACTGAGTGGAATCTAATTGAGGGGTTTGGGGTGGCTTATATATAGAATAGCAGGTACCTGGGAATAGGTTACAGGCTGGAATCAAATTGAGGGGTTTGGGGTGGTTTATGTATGGAGAACGTGAGGACTACAGATGCTGGAGGTCAGAGTCAAGAGTGTGGTGCTGCAAAAGCACAGCTGATCAAGCAGCATCCAAGGAGCAGGAGAATTAACTTCTGGGCAAAAGCCCTTCATCAGGAATGAAGCTTGTGGGCCAGGGGGTGAGGCTGAGGGAGAGGTAACTCTGAATGCTATAGGTAGATGAAGGTGTGGGTTAAAGTGATGGGTCAGAGAAGAGGGTAGAGCAGGTATGTGGGAAGGAAGATGGACAGGTCAAGAGGAAGGAGCTGTGTTGGAGGCTTGGGACTGGGATCAGGTGGTGGGAGAGGAAATGAGGAAACTGGTGAAATCCACATTGATGTTGTGGGGTTGCAGGGTCCCAAGGTAGAAGATTCTTCCTCCAGGCATTGGGTGGTCAGGGCTTGGCAATGGAGGAGGCCCAGGACCGGTATGTCCTTGGTTGAGGGGGAGGGAGAGTTGAAGTGTTCAGCCATAGGGTGTTGGGATTGGTTGATGCAGGTGTCCCAGAGATACCCTGTGTAGAGGAAACTACATCAGGTGCAACGGATACAGTAGATGACATTGGTGGAAGTACAGTTAAATTTCTGTGGATGTGAAAGGATCTTCTGGTGCCTTGGATGGAGGTGAGGTGGGAGGTATGGGCACAGGTTTTGCACTTCCTGTGGTGGCAAGGGGAGGCACTGGGAGTGGGAGGTGGGTTAGTGGGGCTATAGATCTGACAATGGAATCAGAGGGAATGGACTCCCCAAAACGCTGATAGGAGTGGAGAGGGAAATATTTTCCTGGTAGTGGAGTCTGTTTGCAAGAAACAGAAGTGGCGGAGGATGATGCAATGTACACGGAGATTGGTGGTGTGTAAGGTGAGGTCCAGGAGGGTTCTGTCCATCTAGCAATTGGAGGGGTGGAGTTCAAGGGAGGAGGTGCGGGAAGTGGAGGAGATGCTCTGGAGGGCATTATTAGTGTGGGAGGGGAAATTCCAGTTTTTGAAGAAGGAGGCCATCTGGGAGGTTCTGTGGTGGAATTGGTCCTCCTGTGAGCTGGTTTATATATGGAATAACAAATACCCAGAAATGAAGTACAGACTGGGAAGCAGTCAAGGTGTTTGAGGTGGTGCATGTGAATAACCACAAATACATGGGAGTGAGTTCCATATGAAAATCCTATCGAGGGGTTCAAGGTGATTTTTATGTATAGAATAACACAAGTCAGTTACAGACTGGGATCTGCAAGTATTTTGAGGTGGTTTATATATAAAGTAATAGATACCAGAAGTAGGTATCTAATTGATTGTTTTGAGGTGGTTTGTCTGTGGAATAACAGATAACTTTCAATTTTATATATTCAAGTCTCTCATTTGGAGCTTCGAAAGTAGGGCAGATATTGCTGAAATATGACATTGTGTCAGGCATTTACTGTAAACAGGTTCTGGAATTAGCATTTTAATCCCCTTCAAAAAGCTGTCTCCATTTCCTACCTCTGCACTGGGAATTCACATTTTGATGATGCATTAATGTGGGACAGAAAACAGCTTCAGAGACAGCCCACAGTGACAGTATTGAAGTGAACAGCACAGAAGTGAAACGAAGGTTTTCTCTGTTCCTGCTCCCAATTTAACATTTGACAACTTAGTTTATCTTGTCTTCAGTCTCATATCCAATAAGATTCACTTCTCATCTCACATTATTTCAGTCCTCCTGCCCTACGTAAACCTGCCCCATCTAAAACTCTGAGGTGGGTAGCAAATGCAGATACAGAATAAATGACTCTACACTGCAGCTTTTCCAACTGACACACAATGTTCAGCATGGGTTTAAATATTAGTTATCCACCCACATCTCCCATCCGGTCCCCATCAAACACACTCAGGGCAGCATCATCACTGGGTTAGATGATGCTGCCCTGAGTAGAGACTGGACAAATGAGGCCGTTTTCCTCCAGAATTGAGAAAGTTAAGGGGTGATTTGATCAAAGCCTTCGAGGTATAAACAGGACGAGACAGACGAGATCAAGATCAACGATTCCCACTGGTTAGTGATTCTAGAATGAGAGGAAGCAGAGTCTGAGAATGAGAATGTGGACTGTTTTCCACAAACAGCAGCGGATGCTGGATCAGTTGTTCAGTTTAAATTGGAGAGAGGTATGTTGTTGTTAAGCAAAGATATTAAGGAATATGGGCTAAAGGAAGGAATGCGTAGTTAGGCCACAGATCAGCCATGATCCCTTTGAATGATGGAACAGACTTGAAGGGCTGAATGGCCTACTCCTGTTCCTATGTTCCAAAATAAAAATCCCCTTACACTGTTCCTATCAAACACTCTCAGAGCAGGAATAGGATGGGGTTAGATACACAGTAAAGCTGCCTTTCCTGCATCCCCATCAATCCTTCCCAGGGCAGGGCCAGCACATGGTTAGATAGAGTGTAGCTCTCTCTACACTGTCCCCATCAACCACTCCTGAGATTGTTTAACAGAGCTTTAAGATTTGAAAATGCTCATATTATTTTGTCATTCCTTGTCCATCAGTAACTGTGTGTGTGTGTGTGTCTGAGAGAGAGAGAGAGAGAGAGAGAGAGAGAGAGAGAGAGAGAGAGAGAGAGAGAGAGAGAGAGATCAGGGCCTTGCATTATTTGGTCAGGTACTCCTTTACTCTGGTACTTATTTAGTATTAAACATTATTTTCCAAAGCACAGAAATCTAATGTGCTCGTGTCACCAAATATGAGGATGGTTTGCCAATTATTACCAGGGTATGGGACCAGGGAAGTGAGGAATCCTTGCCGTGTCTGCAGACTTAGTCTAAAGGAGGATGGAGTGATCAGGAAGGCAAAGGAATTGCTTCTTTCATTCATTTATGGAATGTGAGCATCACAACTGGGCCCAGCATTTATCCCCATTCCCATTAGCCCTTGAGTAGGTGGGAGGGAGCTGCCTTATTGAACCGCTGCACTCCATCAAGTTAATGTTTCTGGAGAAACAGAATGTAGCAGAAAATAAACTCCACTTTCTCTGTTCCTGCTCCCAATTTAATATTCAACCGTTCACACTGAGTTAGAGACTGGAATTTTATCAGTGGTCTCAGTGAGGTTATGTATTTCAGTCTGAAATATAATTGAGGGATTTGGGGTACTTTATGTATAAAGTAACAGGTATGAGTGAGTGCGTTACAGATAGGAGTATTTTCGAGGATTTGTGTTTCACATATTAATTACCCGATGCTGAGGAATGAATCTAATTGAAGAGTTTGGGCTGGTTTATACATGGAATAACAGATAGCCAGGAGTGAGTTACTGACTGGAATCTAATGGCGATGGTCAGGATGGTTTATATTTAGAATAACAGGTAAATGGAAGGTAGTTATAGATTGGAATTTTATCGAGGGAATCAGGGTGTTTATTTACAGAATAATAGGTACTCATGCCTGAGGTACAGACTGGAATGTAATCGAGAGGATTGGGATGCTTTATACATAAAATAAATGATAAACCGGGTACCCTCTCTCATGCACAATCTCACTATTTCACTCTCTCTCTTGTGTAAAATCTCATGATTTCTCTCTTCCTTGCACGTACAATCTCACTCTCTCCCTCTCTCTCATGTAGAATCTCATCATCTGTCTCTTTTACAATTTCACTCTCACTCTCTGTCTCGCATGCACTGCCTCACTTTCACTCATGTGGAAGCGGGTGCTGCAGATGCAGGAGATTAGAGTCAAGATTAGAGTGATGCTGGAAAAGCACAGATTTTCCTGCTCCTGCTCCTCGGATGCTGCCTAACCAGCTGTGCTTTTCCAGCATCACCTTAACTTGACCCACTCTCCCTCATACTCATTCTTATCGACTCTCTCATGGACAATCTCACTCTCTCTCATACATCATATCACTATCGCTCTCTCCCATACACAATCTAACCGGCATGTTCCTGGCAGCCATTTCATGTTCACACAGCACTGACATTGACTTTATAAATAAGGAAAAGCAAAAGAGACTGGCAACATCAATACAGTTTTAAACTATTGAATATTGGTCCCACACTAACATGTAAGATTCTCTGACCCGAAACCCCCTGACACAAAGGACCGGGCAGATCATGGGGATCATTGGTGAGGTTCTGTCTCAGAATACTCCTGCTGTCAGTGTGACTCCCATATATAACTCTCTCTGCCTGTCTTATATTTGTATGTTTCCAACAAATGTGACTACATTTGTTTGTTTGTGTGTGTGTGTGTGTGTGTGTGTCTGATTGTGTTTCTGACTGTGAGCGAGCATGTCTGTGTGAGTGAGAGAGACAAGGCCTGTGTGTGTGTCCATCTGCGTGAACAGTTTGAGTATCAATGGTCCCATGAAGGAACTTATAACTCTCTCACACACACAGACACACACACTCACACACGAGCTGACACACACACGAACACACAGATGCTCTCACATATGTGCTCATACAACCTCACATGTGCTCAACACACTTATATTCACACATTTTCAAATACAAATACTGACTCTCGCTTACACAGCACACACATGCACACTTACACTCTCTTACTCATTCTCACTCACCTGCCACTCAGTGTGGGTTCAGGAGGTTTATATATCGAATAATAGATAGCTGGGAATGAGTGACAGCACGCAATCTAATCAAGGGTTCAGTAGGGATTTACCTACAGGTAATAGGTACCAGGAATTGAATTACAGACAGGAATCTAATTGAGGAGTTCAGGGTGATTTATTTATGGAATAACAGAGAGTTCAGAAGAGAGTTACAGAACTGATTTCTGTAACTCTAATCAAGGGGTTTGGGGCGCAGACTTTCATTACAAAGTAACAGCTACCAGAGAGTGAGTTACAGACTTAAATATAATCAAAATGTTGGGAGTGATTTGAACTGATGCCTGAGAGTGAGTTGCACTCAGCAATTTCATCGCAAACATTAATAGAGCTTTAATGTTTGAAAATCCCAATATTAATTTGTCATTCTATGTCCCACGGTAACTCTGTGTGTGTGTGTGTGTGTGTGTGTGTGTGTGTGAGAGAGAGAGAGACACTAGCGCCTTGCATATTGAATCAAGTCCTCCCTTACCTCAGTACTTATTAAGTATTAAACATTATTTTCCAGATCCTTGTACACAAATCACAGAATGGTGTCACCAGATATTAGGATGGTTTGCCAATTATTACCAGCGCATGAGACTAGCGAAGTGAGGAAGCTTTGCTATGTCTGCAGACTTAATCTGCAGGGGCAGTCAGTGATTAAGAAGGCAAAGGGATTGTTTTTTTTTCATTTGTTCATGAGATGTGATTATCATTGCCTGGGCCCAGTATTTATCCCCCATTCCTATAAGGGTCACCTCTCAGCCTCCGATGCTCCAGAGAGAACAGCCCAAGTCTATTCATCCTCTCCTTATAGCTCACACCCTCTTTACCTTGCTGAGTGATATGTCTCGATCTTGTGTGTGAGGGACATGTATTCATCCGTACGTTTGTTTGTGTGAGTGTGTATGTTACAGTCCTTCTGTGTTTTATAGCTGAGAGACAGTGTACGACAGAGAGAGAGAGAGAGAGAGAGAGAGAGAGAACGTGTGTTCATGTTTGAGAGAGATATTGCACATCAGAGAGAGTGTGGGGTGTGGGTGTCTATGTGAGAGGGACAATATACATCAGAAAGAATGTGTGTGAGTGAGAGGAACTGTACGTCAGAGATATGGTGGGTGTGAGTGAGAGGGTCAGTGTATATCAGAGACATTGTGTGTGTCTGTGAGTGAGAGGGACAGTGTACATCAGAGAGATTGTATGTGTGAGTGTGAGAGAGTGTAATTCAGAGGGAGTGTGAGTGTGTGTTTGTGTGTGAGTAGGACAGTATATCAGAGTGTGTGTGTATATGCATGCGTGTGTGTGCGTGTGTGTGTGTGTTTGTGAGTGTGATCTTGGTCTTCAGGGATTACATTCTGAGGACAGATTATTAAAATGAGGCCTGTTTCCTCTAGAATTGAGAATGTTAAGGAGTGATCTGACTGAAGCCTCCAGGATACTAACAGAACAAGACAGGCTAGATCAAAATGAACAATTCCCACAGGTTGGAGATTCTAGAATGAGAGGGAGAAGAAGCTGAGAATGAGGGACTAGAGGGTTCAGGAGACTTGTGAGGAAGCATGTAGACATACAAAGAGTTGGAGAGTTTTTGGAACTCTCTTTCACACATGGCAGTGAATGCTGGTTCAGTTATTTAGTTTAAATTTGAGATTGAGAGGGATACATTTTAAGGTATTAAGGAATATGGGTCAAAGGAAGAATGTGGAGTTACGCCACATATCAGCCATGATCCTATTGAATCATTGAATCAGCCATTGATCCCGTTGATGGAACAGTTTCGAGGGACTGAATGGCCTCCTCCTGTTCTTATATTCCAAAATAAAGATCCCCCTACACTGTCCCCATTAAACACTCCAGGGGCAGGGACAAGATGAGGTTAGACACACAGTAAAGCTGCATTTAATGTATCCCCATCAATCCATCTCAGAGCAGGAACAGTGCAGGGTTTGATACACAGTAAAGTTGCCTCGATGATGTCCCAATCACAAGTTATAAAGGCAGGTTTAATCTGACGAGATATGCTGATTTAATCTCACTCTCTACTCTAAGAAAGTGAGCACTGCAGATGCCGGAGATCTGAGTCGAAGAGTGTAGTGCTGGAAAATCACAGCCAGTCAGGGAGCATCAGAGGAGCAGTAGAATCGACATTTCAGACTTAAGGCATTCCTGATGAATGGCTGATGCCTGAATCGTCGATTCTCCTGCTCCTCAGATGCTGCCTGACCAGCTGTGCTTTTCCAACACCACACACTTCAAATCACTCTCTATTCTCCCCATTTTATACACAGATGTTCGCAGACACACAGCCACACAGACACACACACAGACACACACTGAATCAGATCGACGTAACAGTGACGGAATTACTCCAGAAATTGAACACCAAGTTCTGTGATTCTCTCTGTTCTGCTCTGATTCCCTTTTAGATTGCTAGCTCTGAACATCCACATGGAAGGTTGTCCCAGTCCCATGGTGCCATGTCCTGTTTCCAAACACAGTGTCTGATTCCATTGAGAATGTGACACAGGAGCGTCTCAGTGTCAGGAAAGGTGAGTCTTGAGCCTAACCCAGGTGTGTGAATGTCCTGTGTTGATCTGACATCCAGGGATTCTTTAATGGAGCTTTAATGTTTGAAAATCCCAATATTATTTTGACGTTCTATCTCACATAGCAATCACAGAATACCAGAAACCCGGGTGAGGTTTGTAGACTGGAATCTAATTGAGAGGAGTGGACGATTTATATCCTGAGCAAGCGGGCATGGAACAGGGGAGAAAGTACCCATCATGGACAGCCACATAGGAATAGGAGGATAGAGCAGATGTGCGCATGGCTCAGGAGCTGGTGTAAGGGAGAATAATTCATATTTTTGTATCACTCTAATCTCTTCTGGGATAGAAGTGACCTGTACAAGAAGGATGGATTGCACCTGAATTGGAAAGGTATTAATATACTGGTAGGCACATTTCCCAGAGCTGCTCGGGAGGATTTAAACTCGTAAGGTAGGGGTTGGTACCCAGGAAAATAGTGAGAAAAGAAAACAATCTGAGACTGATACAGTTGGGAGGGGGAGCGAGTCAAACACTCAGGGCAGGCAGGGAAAAAGTAGAGAACAAGGTCGGACTGATAAATTAAACTGCATTTATTTCAATGCAAGAGGCCGAACAGAGAAGGCCGATGAACTCAGGGCATGATTAGCAACATGGGACTGGGATATCATAGCAAATACAGCGACATGGCTCAGGGATGGACAGGACTTGCAGCTTAATATTCCAGGATATAAGTCCTGTTCAGTATGCAGATATGCCTACTAGAGAAGGTGCAAAACTTGACCTACTATTTGGAAATAAAGTAGGGCAGGTGACTGAGGTGTCACTGGGGTGCACTTTGGAGCCAGCGATCATAATTCTATTCTAAGGATAGACTGGATCTAAATATTGAAGTTATAAATTGGAGGAAGTTTAATTTTGGCAGTATTAGGAAAGAACCGAAACGTCGGTTATCCTGCTCCTCGGATGCTGCCTCGCCCGCTGTGTTTTTCCAGCATCACATTTTTCAACTCAAGAACTTTCAGAAGTTGACTGGGGGCAGACGTTCACAGATAAAGAGACAGATGGAAAATGGGAAGCCTTCAAAAATGAGATAATGAGTGTCCAGAGATACTGTATTCCTGTTAGGGTGAAAGGAAAGGATGGTAATTGTAGGGAATGCTGGATGACTAGAGAAATTGAGGATTGGTTAAAAAAAGGAAGCATATGTCAGGTATTGACAGCAAATATTGAATGAATCCTCAGAAGAGTATAACTGCAGTAGGAGTGTACTTAAGGGAGAAGTCAGGAGGACCAAAATGGTTCATGAGATATCTTTAGCAAATAGTGTTAAGAAGAATCCAACGGATCTTTTAGATACGTTAAGGACAAATGGGTAACTAGAGAGAGAATATGACTTCTTAAAGATCAGCAAGGCAGCCTATGTGTACTACCACGGGAGATGGGGAGATACTAAATCAGTATTTTGCATCAGTGTTTACTGTGGAGAAGGATGTGTAAGACGTAGAACGTGGGGAAATAGATGGTGTCCATCTTGAAAAATGTCCATATTAAAGAGGGGGAGGTGTTGGACATCTTAAAACGCATCAAGATGGATACATCCACAGTATGTGATCAGGTGTACACGAGAACTCTGTGGAAAACCATGGAAGTGATTGATGGGCCTCTTGCTGAGATATTTGTATCATCAATAGTCACAGCTGAGGTGCCGGAAGACCAGAGGTTAGCCAATATGGTGTCACTATTTAAGAAAGGTGGTAAGGAAAAGCCAGAGAATATAGACTGGTGAGCCTGACATCAGTGGTGGACAAGTTGTTGGAGGGAATCATGAGGGACAGGATTTAAATGAATTTGGAAAGGCAAGGACTGATCAGGGAGAGTCAACGTGGTTTCCTCCATGGGATATCATGTCTCATGAACATGATTTAATTTTTGAAGAAGTTACGAAAAGGAATGATGAGGGCAGAGTGGTGGATGTGATCTATATGGATTTCAGTCAGGCGTTCAACAAGGTTCCTCATGGAAGACTGGTTAGCAAGCTTTGATCATATGGAATGCAGGGAGAACGAGCCATTTGGATACAGAACTGGCTTAAAGGAAGAAGACAGAGGGTGGAGGTGGGTGTGGTTTTTCAGATTGGAGGCCTGTGACCAGTGGAGTGCCACAAGGATCGGTGCTGGGTCCACGACTTTTTGTCATTTATATAAATGATTTGGATGTGAATATAGAAAGTAGAGTTAGTAAGTTTGTAGATGATACTAAAATTGGAGGTGTAGTGTAAGGTTACTTCAGAGTACAATGGGATCTTGGTCAAATGGACTAATGGGCTGAGGAGTGGCAGATGAAATTTAATTTAGATAAATGTGAGGTGCTGCATTTTGGAAAGGGATAGCACAGCAAGTTTTGTACACTTAATCGTAAAGTCCTGGGGCATGTTGCTGAGTAAAGGGACCTTGGAGTGTAGGTTTGTAGCTTCTTGAAAGTGGAGTCGTGGGTCGATAGGATAGTAAAAACATTTGGTACGCTTTTATTCATCAGAAAATTGAGTACAGGAGTTGGGAGGTCGTGTTGCGGCACGACAGGACATTGGTTAGGCCACGTTTGGAATATTGCATGCAGTTCTGGTCTTCCTCCTATCGAAAAGATGTTGTGGAACTTGAAAGGGTTCAAAAAAGATTTACGAGAATGTTGCCAGGGTTGGAGGATTTGAGCTAAATGGAGAGGCTGAATAGGCTGGAGCGTCAGAGGCTGAGAGGTGATCTTATCGAGGTTGATAAAATCATGAAGAGCATTGATTGGATAAATAGACAAGGTTTTTATTCCCTGAGATGAGGGTGTGCCGAACTAGAAGCCATAGGTTTAGGGTGAGAGTGGAAAGATATAAAAGGCATCGAGAGGACAATTTGTTCATTCAGAGGGTTGAGTGTGTATGGAATGAGTTGCCAGAGGAAGTGTTGGAGGCTGGTACAATTGCAGCATTTAAAAGGCATCTCGATGGGTATATGAATAAGAAGGATTTAGAGGGATGTAGTCTAAGTGCTGGAAAATGGGACTAGATTAGGTTAGGATATCTGGTTGGCATGGATGTGTTGGACTGAAAGGTCTGTTTCTGTGCTATACATCCCGACGACTCGATGACACTATGACAAAGGGTGGGAGAAGTTTGGAACTTTCTTCCACAAACAGCAGTGGATTTTGGATCTGCTATTTCATTTCCATCTTAGAGAATTTTATGTTCAGTAAAAATGTGAAGGGATATGGGCCAAAGGAAGGAATGTGGAGTTAGGTCACAGATCAGTCATGATCCCATTCAATTATGGAACAGGTTCGAGGGGCTGAATGGGCTACTCCTGTTCCTGTTCTTCAACAAACATACTGATACTGGTGAGTGACATGCAAAGAGGAATCTAATTGAGGGGTCCAGGGTGATTTATGTGTAGAGTCATAGATGCACTCAGTCACACAATCATGCACATGCACGTGTGTACACACACGCGTGCGCACACACATGTTAACACATATATTCAGAATTGGACATGCTCACACACACACGCTCACATGCGTACACACACACTATCATACACACACAGTTTCCTGCTCACACATGCATTCTCACTTACACAGCACAAGACAACACATGTGCTTTCCCTTATTCTTGTTCTCCCTCACTCTTCCACTCAGTCTGTGTTCAGTGGGGTTAAAGTGAGCCTTTTGCACCTTTCCTATCCTTGTACCTATCTTTTAAATGTTGTAATTGTACTCACCTCAATCACTTCCTCTGGCAGTTCCTTACATACACACACCAGGCTCTGTTTTAAAAACTTGCCCCTCGACCCCTTTTAAATCCTTCCACTCTCACGATAAAGGCATGCCCTTCATGGTTTTATAAACCTCGATAAGGTCACCTGTGCTCCAGGGAAAATGCTCCAGCCTATCCAGCCTCTCCTTATAATTCAGGCCTTCCAGTCTGAGTAACATACTTATAAATCTGTTCTCCATCCTTTGCAGCTTAATAACATCCTTCCCATAACAGGGTGAACAGGATGTTGTGCAGTGCTACAAATGTGGCCTCACCGATATCTTGTACAGCCGTAACATGGTGTCCCAATTCCAGGAATCAATGCTCTGCCCAATGGAAGGCAAGTGTAACAAACACTGCCTTCACCAACCTGTCTAACTGCGATGCCACTTTCAAGGAACCATGTATCTGCCCCTTGAGGTCTCTCTAATCAACAACACTCCCTGGGGCCATACATCCTCCCCTACTGTGTCTAAGCAAAATATAACACCTTGCATTTATCTGCATTAAACTCCATCTGCCAATCCTTGTTGCACTGGCCCAATTGATCAAGATTGTGTTTTACTCACAGTACAGACTGGAATCTAAACAAGGGGTTTATGATGTATTTTACACTGAGCTGTTGTCACCTGGGAGTGAGTTACAGATTGGAATCTAATTGAGGGGTTTGGGTTGTTTCTATCTGAATAACAGATACCTGGGTGGGAGTTACAGTGTCATTGAGTCCTGCAGCATGGAAACAGAGCCTTTGGTTCAATTCATTGATGCCGACTAGATATCCAAAATTAATCTTGTCCCAAATGGCAACATTTGGCCTATTTCCCTCTAAACCCTTCCAATTCATATACCCATCCAGATGCTTTTTAAATATGACAATTAAACCACTGACAATATGACAGTGATATACACTGTGGATATCACAGTGTATATCACTGAGTGAGGTGTTTCCATCGGTGTGCCTGTGTGTGAGGGACACGGGCCATCTTTGTGTTTGTGTGAGCATGTATGACACACTCCTCATGCCTGATGAAGGGCTCCTGCTCGAAACGTCAATTTTCCTTCTCCTCGGATGCTGCCTGACCTACTGTGCTTTTCAAGCACCATTCAAATCTTGACTCTAATCTCCAGTCCTCACTTTCACCTGTGTATGACACAGTCCTTCTGCGTATTTTAGCATGTGTGTGTGAGAGACAGTGTATTTGAGAGAGAGATTGAAAGAATGTGTATGTGTGGGAGACAGAGACAGTATACATCAGACAGACAGAGTTTGTGTGAGAGCGAGAGACAGTGTATTCTACATCAGAGACAGTGTGTGTGAATGAGAGGCACAATGTTTGTCAGAGTGAGTGTGTGTATGTGTGTGTGAGTGAGAACGACAGTGTACATCAGAGAGAGAGTGTGTGAGTCAAGATTTTTGCCCCGTTCTTGGTATGTTGTCCGAGCTGCTCATCAGAGCAAGTTGCTGCATCTGGACATAGCCTCTCTGTCAGGCCTCTCTTCTTCTCTGTTAGTCTCTTACTCCTTGATTTTTCATCCCATTTCATACTGCCTCTCCATATCCTTTCATCTCCCTGTCACCTCCTCTCCATGTTTATCCTTCCCTCCCTCCCTCTCTCTCTCTGTCAATCTCGCACCCTCACATGTTGTCTCAGAATGACAATCCCTTTCAATCATTGTCCCATTTACCATTTCTAGGAAGAACTCCAATTCACAGGTGTTAGACATGACGGTACAACCAGCAATCAGGAGGGAATTCTTGCGAGGCCACATCTTGCTGATGTTAAGAATTCGAAAGTGAGGAAGTCTTGCTGTGATTATATAGCGGGATTGATGGAGAAAATGTCCAGCACAGGCCAACTCCAAAACGACCAACTGCTGGATAAGCAGGTTTCCTTGTGTTCTGAAAGATGAAAGAGAAACAGGCTGACACTCACACAGTGGAGCAACATGTCGGAAGGGACTGAGGAAGATGCGGATTCCTAAATGGCTTCAGACCAGGACAATCTGAGGTTGAAAAATTAACATGGCAAAGATCGATTGGAAAGTAAATTGTGAAGAGGAAATCAGGGGTTTTGAAGTGAAAAGACAAAACACAGAATTTGAACACACTGCTACAGTCTACAGTTTGGGTGGAACATGGTATGGAAACAGATCTTACCAGGGATGTGGAGCAAGATAGTAAGGAAACGGCATCAGATTATTGCAGCTCTACACTGAAACATTACAACTGACGTGGGATTAATTGCCCTTTGCTTAATACAGCTTCAAACCTTTGCTACTGACCCTTCAGTCCCATACACATCCATTTTTCTAACGATTCCAGTTGGAGATCTTCTCTCATCTACATGAAGGAATTGGACCCTGACAAATCAATTTACACTGTCTCCCATCAATCTTCACAGCATCTGTATCACAGAGGTTAAACAGTGTTCCCAGCAAACACTTACAGGGCAGAGGTAGCACAGAGTTCCAAACGAAGTAAAGCTCCCATTAAACTGTCCCCATTAAAATCTCCAGGACAGGTAGGGAATGGAGTTAGATAAAAAGTAAACCTCCCCGTACACTGCAGCTGTAAAAATTCCCAGGCCATGTTCAGTGTGGGGTTAGGTACTTATTAAATCTCCCACATTCCCCACCTGTCCCCTTCAAACACACTCAGAGCAGCTCCATCATTAGGTTAGATATACTATAGGTGTCCCTCTACACTTTCTCCAGCTGAACTTCCCAGAGTTTCAGAGAATGGGGTTAGAAACAGAAAAAAGATCTCTCTACACTGTCCCATCGAAGACCCCCAGAACAGGTACAAATTTAGACAGAATTGATTATAGTGTAGATAGTACCATAAAATGTGGCAGCTCAGTGGTTAACACTGCAGCCTCACAGCGCCAGGGACCCGGGTTCAATTTCAGCCTCAGGTGGCTGTCTGTGTGGAGTTTGCACGTGCTCCCCGTGTCTGCGTGGGTTTCCTCCAGGTACTCCGGTTTCTCCCACAGCCCAAAAATGTGCAGTTTAGTTGAATTAGCCACGCTCAATTGCCCATAATGTTACGTGCAGGAGTCAGAGGGAAATGGGTCTGGGTGGGTTACTCTTCAGAGGGTCAGTTTGGACTTGTTGGGCTGAAGGTCCAGAATCTAATCTAATCTAAAATTACAAAGGAATGGGCAAAGCTGTGTTAGATGGTGTTCAGTGCAAGCAAGTGCGTGGTTATCAGGTTGGAGGGAGTATATAGTATCTTTTCAAGAATGCTTCTGGACGCCAGTGGTTACATTCTGAGGTGGGATTGTACAAATGAGGCTGGTTTCGACTAGAATTAAGAAGGTTTAGGGGGTGATCTGACTGAAGTCTCCAGGATATGAACAGGACAAGACAGACTCAATCAAGATCAATGATTCCCACTGATTAGAGATTCCAGAACGAGGGTAACATGTCACAGCAAATAGATATAGAGGAAAGCTGCTCACTGCTTCTGGGGCTAGGATTAGGATCATCTTCAAACATCCTAACACTTTGAAAATTTAAATGAATTAACAAAACCTCCTGTTTCTCACCAGGATGTTGTACAGGCTGTTTCTTATTCACTCACTGAACCAGTCCAATCCCCTTCCCAGCCTTTCTCTGCCCTCTTGGCATTTTACTGTTGTGCATCCCTGTGTGTTATCAGCAAACGGAACAGAGGGTTCCACCATCTCAGTCATTCAATCAGATTGTGCCCAGAGTTCTGTAGGTAACAGAGAATGATTCACTCCCATCTGCTGCTGTACAGCTCGTATCTGTCTCAGAATCAGCTCTGAACCATCTCCAGGACACTCTCATCCTGTCCGTTTGTCCCTGATTATTCCTTGTGACTAGCTGAGTTAGTCTTCGAGTTAACATCATTACACTTGTGAGTGAGATTTTCGATATCAGAAGCGAGTACACTTACTGATATTCAAACATGTCAGATCAGAACGTACATTTCCCTCAATGACTGGAATATGACATGTTGAAATGATGTCCCGATTCTTAGTCACTAGGAATTTCATTCATTGCAAAACAAAATGATGATTACCATTTTAATCAATTTTCTTGTTTGCAGGTAGAAACATAGTAAATTGCAGAATGAGTAGGCCATTTGGCCCATTGAATCTGGTCCACCATGGCTCATCATCCAACTCAGTAACCAATCCTCCATTCACCCATACTCTTTCATCCGTTTAGCATCAAGTACGATGTATGTGACAAGAAAGGATACACTTTTTTTGCCATGCGCTCCATTTCCCTTCCCAGGGTCAATGACAACCCCAATGGGTCTATAGTTCAGAATGCTGTCTGTCCGACTCCAGACCCTGCAGCAATGTGACAACTTCAGTAGCTGGCTGGAAAGGACTTCCTCAGCACAAAAGGAGCAGAACCAAAACAAGAAGTCTGTTGTCACGGTGACTTAGCCCAGCTACATCTTTTGGTGTATCAAATGAAATATGAAATAAAAGATAAGCAGAATCATTAGGGGTTTGGGAACTGTCTATTCAAATATTGCAGCACAAATTTAAAGGGGAATTTGTGGGATTATCACCAGGCTATTATCTCAGAGACTCAGCTAATGTTCCAGGGACCTACATTCAAATCACCCACATTCAAATCACGTGTCCTGTATTATAAGTAACTCATGTTGGTATTTTAGGGGGTGGGTGCTGCCTTGTTACTGGATGATGAAAGGAAAATAAAGAACCCAGTGGGACATTTCTCTTAAAAAAAACTATTTTCACTCATTCAGACAGCGACTGCAGATTCGACCTCCTGGCTGCCAGATGGAGCCACTCTGCCTCACCTCACGGCCCTATTCTGTATTATTTCTTGCCTCCTCCCACTTCCTCCTTGTCCGTTTATCTTCCACCCCATGGTGGCGGCCATCTTGGGGTGACGTCACTGCACAGTCCCTTGCGCCTTTGAGTCCATCAGGTCATTGTGGAACTCTCAGAAATAATAGAATGAACAGCAACAGGAACACTAAAATACAGAAAACCTTAATGTCATGTAAGAATGGAAAACTCAGGAGCTGAGTGCTTGGAGACTCGGCTTCATTTTAATCTTGTATAGAACTCAGACTTTAATCCTCCCACCTCCTCTCCCCAGAAGCTGCCTGATTTGGATAGGCAAGGACTGATTAGGGTTCATCATCGTGGCTTTATGAGGAGGAAATCATGCCTCACTAACTTCATTGAGTTATCTGCAGACATAACAAAGGTGATTGATGAGGGCAGAGCTGGGACATGATCTATATGGACTTTAGTAAGACGTCTGACAAGGTTCCTCATGGGAGACTGATTAACAAGGTTAGATCATTTAGAATGAGAACTAGCCATTTAGATAGAGAATTGGCTTGAAGGTAGAAGACAGAGGGAGATGGTGGATTGCTGCTTTTCAGATTGGAGTTTGTGAACAGTGGTGTTCCATAAGGGTTGGTGCTGTGTCCACTGCTTTTTGTCATTTCTTTAAATGGTTTGGATGTGAACATAGGAGGTATAGTTAGTAAGTTTGCATATAACACCAAAATTAGAGTTGCAGCGAACAATGAAGAAGCAAAACGGGATCTTGATGAGATGGATCAATTTAGATAAATGTGAGATGCTGCATTTTGGAAAGGCACTTAATGGAAAGGTCCTGGGGAATGTTGTTAACAATGAGTCCTTGGATTGCAGGTTCACAGTTCCTTGAAAGTGGAATTTCAAGTAGATAGGATGGTGAAGAAAGGTTTTGGTATGCTTTCTTTCATTGGTCAGTGCATTGCGTGCCAGAGTTGGTAGATCATTTGTGGCGATACAGTACATTGTTTAAACCACTTTTGGAATATTGTGTGCAATTCTGGTCTCTCTCCTATAGGATGCATTTTGTGAAACTTGAAAGGTTTAGCAAAATAATTACAAGATGTTGCCAGGGTAGGATGGTTTGAGGTGCAGAGAGAGGCTGAATAGACCATGGCTGCTCTCCCTGGTGCGTCGGAGGCTGAGGGGTGATCTTATAAAGGTCTATAAAATCATGAGGGGCATGGTTAGGGTACGTCCCCTGGGGCAAGGGAAAGCATAACTGACGGTTTAGCGTGAGGGACATAATTTCAAATGGACCTAAGGGACAGTTTTCTTCATGCAGAGAATGGTGCATGTTTTGAGTGAGCTTAGAACATAGAACATAGAACATAGAACAATACAGCACAGAACAGGCCCTTCGGCCCACGATGTTGTGCCGAAATTCTATCCTAGATTAAGCACCCATCCATGTACCTATCCAAATGCCGCTTAAAGGTCGCCAATGATTCTGACTCTACCACTCCCACGGGCAGCGCAATCCATGCCCCCACCACTCTCTGGGTAAAGAACCCACCCCTGACATCTCCCCTATACCTTCCACCCTTCACCTTAAATTTATGTCCCCTTGTAACACTCTGTTGTACAGCTTCTAGTAGGAGTGATGGAGGATGGCCCAATACATCATTTAAAAGGCTGCTAGATGGATGGATGTCTAAATAGGAAGGAGTTAGAGGTTTTGGGGCCAAGTGCTGGAAAATGAGACTAGATTAATTCAAGATATCTTTTCGAGGTGAATGAGTTGGACTGAAGGGTTTGTTTCTGTGCTGTACATCTCTGTGACTCTATGACCGGCTGTGACCAACTTGTCCATGTTGACTAGATATCATAATTTCATCTAGTCCCATTTGACAGCACTTGGCCCATATCCCTCTAAACCCTTCCTATTCATGCACCCATCCTGATGCTTTTTAAATGTTATCTTCCCCCCATGGTGCACTTCTTTTGGCAGCTCATTCCATATTTGCACCACCCTCTGTGTGAAAATCTCAGGTAATGTTCATAATGAAAAATTACGAACTGAATGATCTGTTTTCCATGGAATAAAACCCTTGAGTATTTTCAGACTGTCACAAAATCAAAAGTATTTACGTTCACTTTAAAATAAGAAGTGTTTTCTGAATTTTCAAGTAAGCTTGAAGTGCAGGCTCAGCTGTCCAAATGGAATGGCTGGGAGACAAGCTGCTCCATATTAAATTGTTATGACACGGCCGTGAATCCTTCTGCTAATTAAACCAAGCACCCAGAAAAGCTCACCTTGCCTCGCAATATGTCAAAACATGAGGGACAGAGAACTCCCAACTTCCACTATTTAAAGAAACCAAATCAATTTATTCTTTAACTGTAAAAGTAATACTAAACAACAACCATTTACTAGTCTAAGCCTCATTTGTCTTAGCAGTTTGATATCTATTTCCAACTCTATAACAATATACTGATCCAATGAAAGCCCCCATTAAAATTGCATCAACTTAATTTCAAAACCAGACAGCGGTGTTCATATCCAGTGTCCTCCTTCCTCCATCTGTAGATCTCCCTTGGTTGTCTTTGGGCTATTGCTGCAAAGGTGTTTCATATGAAAAAAAAACCTTTGACAGAGAATGTGTCGCTGGCAGTTATTTTGACTTTCTGGGAAACTCTAAAAATGCCTGCTGCGTTATACCCCAAAATTGGACCATTTCATTGGTTCAATGTTGGCAAAGCAGCAATTTCAAAATCAATTGGATGTTAATATCCTGGGGCATAATTTAAACTGATTGGTTAAATTCAAACAGCTTTGAAAACATAGCATTGAAAACTCAGGTATTTGTTTCACAGCCAAATATTACATATTTTCATTTTTCCTCTACACTCTGAGATTATTAATCAGTCACATGTCAGATGACTGCAAGCTCTCAGTGTGGATCAGGTACCTCTCTCTCTTAAAGGCAGAGTCCATGCCTTCAACCTCATAACACCTCCCCCTTAAGAAAAGAAATAAATCATCATAATGAAATGATATTTTTGTTTCTAATTCTTAACCCTTATACGATGAATTACATAGGGCATTAATCTAAGTTCATATTAATCTTGGCACAGATATATATATAATGACTCTATTAGTTCAGTCTTACCTATACTTTATGCATTAAATCCATGATAACCCATCTGCTGTCACATGCAACCTGCAACATGTACAGTTTGATTCTAGTCTCCTTCCTATCAGAAAGATTGTGAAACTTGAAAGGGTTCAGAAAAGATTTACAAGGATGTTGCCAGGGTTGAACGATTTGAGCTATAGGGAGAGGCTGAACACGCTGGGGCTGTTTTCCCTGGAATGTCGGAGGCTGAGGGGTGACCTTATAGAGGGTAACAAAATTATGAGGGCCATGGATAGGGTAATCCTCGTTTCGGGCATGAGCCCTTCTTCAGGAAATGCCCGAAATGCACATGCCTGCAACGTCGATTCTCCTGCTCCTTGGATGCTGCCTGACCTGCTGCACTTTTCCAGCAACACATATTCAGCTCTGATCTCCAGCATCTGCAGTCCTCACTTTCTCCATGGATAGGGTAAATAGGCATAGTCTTTTCCCGGTGTCGGGGAGTCCAGGACTAGAGGGCATAGGTTTAGGGTGAGAGGGAAAACATATAACGGGGCAACATTTTCACACAGAGGGTGTGAAAAGGGTCAACGGGTCAGTTAGGGTCAAAATGTCAGCTCTTTTCTCTCCTTACAGATGCTGCCAGACCTGCTGAGAGTTTTCAGCATTTTTTCTTTTGTTTCAGATTCCGCATCTGCAGCAATTTGCTTTTATCCTATGTCGCTAGCATCGATTGCAACTTTGAAGAATTTCTAAAAGTTTGCTGTATCTAAATCTGGTGCGGTGGTTAAAACTGCTGGTAAATTGCCAATTGCCTCTTGACCTTATTCTGTCCACTGAAATTTTGTGTACTTCTTCAGTAAACCTGTTATCTGCCACAATGCTGTTGCAGTTTGGAACAAACTTCCAGTAGAGTCTGCTTAGTCAGTAAAAATCGAAGCACCTCTTTCTTCGAGGTCAGTCGTGGAAATTCCTCGATGCCCTTCCTCTTTATGTTCCTTGGAGTCAACTTTTGAATGAGCAGAGGGATCTTGGTGTCCATGTAAACAGATCTCTGAAAGTTGCCACCCAGGTAAATAGTGCGGTGAAGAAGGCATATGGCGTACTGGCTTTTATTGGTAGAGGAATTGAGTTCCGGAGTCCTGAGGTCATGTTGCATAACTCTCTGGTGCGGCCGCTTCTGGAGTATTGTGTGTAGTTTTGGTCGCCATACTATAGGAAGGATGTGGAGGCACTGGAACGGGTGCAGATGAGGTTTCCCAGGATGTTGCCTTGTATGGTAGTAAGATCGTATTTGGAAAGGCTGAGGCACTTGGGGCTGTTTTCATTGGAGAGAAGAAGGTTTAGGGTTGACTTGATAGAGGTGTACAAGATGATTAAATGTTTAGATAGGGTTGACCATGAGAACCTTTTTTCACGTATGGAGTCAGCTGTTACGAGGGGGCATAGCTTTAAATTAAGGGGTGGTAGGTATAAGACAGATGTTAGGGGTAGATTCTTTACTCAGCGAGTCGTGAGTTCATGGAATGCCCTGCCAGTAGCAGTGGTGGACTCTCCCTCTTTATGGGCATTTAAACGGGCATTGGATAGGCATATGGATTATAGTGGGCTAGTGTAAGTTAGGTGGGCTTGGATCGGCGCAACATCGATGGCCAAAAAGCCTGCACTGCGCTGTATTTTTGTATGTTCTATGTTCTATGTTTTAACGACAAATGTTATGTCCCAAGAGCGTTAGCTCTGCTTTCACGAATTTGTTAACTTTAAATTTATTACCAGTTTTACTAGAGATTGGTAAGTCAGAATTCAGAGACCACATACTTGAACAATGTGTCAAATTTGACTGAGCAATTAAATAGAGTGGGAGAGTTGGATAGACAGCATTTCAAAATATCACAACATTAATTAAAGAGGAAGCAGGCAAGGGGTCAAAACTTGCAATTTTGCAAACGGACATAAAGTCTTAATGTTCCTTGCAGGGATAGGTGAACCTGTAAAAACAACGTGGGTATTATCGAATTGAAAGGAGACTGAGTGAAGCAAATTTTTTGTTAATGCCTCCAGATAGAAATAAATCTCACAGTGTATGTCATGTGAATATGCTCAAAAGGTACTTAGACAAGGAAGAAAAGCAAAATGTCTTACTGGGTATGACACAAAGTGAAGAACCAACTTCAGAGGATTCTGAAATAATATTTGTCCGTTGGACTAACTCAAAGGATACTGGCCGGTAGATTTATCTGAAAGAGCAAAGACAACACTGAATGTTTAAATTCAAGTAATTTGTTATTGCACCGGTCACATTTTAAAGACTAACCAATACAGTAATTTCTGGGTTAACTGATTGTGTGGTATGCTTGACGACATGGTGATTTGTCATCACACATGTGCAGTAGTGATCAGAATTATTCGATCAACTATGGGAGGCAGGTTTGGTGATATATGCGGCAAAGAGTGAAATCGCCAAGAGCCATGTGATTGGATATGGACAGATGGTCCAAAGGAATATGAAAATAAAATAAAATACAGTGATAGTTTCAGATGAAAGGCTTAACAGACAATCAATGTTTCAATGTATAATTTCGGTTACATCACACTGTAAATTTTTGCTATAACTTCTGTGTTACGATCGAGCCCTCCACGATCACCTGATGAAGGAGCGTCGCTCCGAAAGCTAGTGTGCTTCCAATTACACCTGTTGGACTATAACCTGGTGTTGTGTGATTTTTAACTTTGTACACCCCAGTCCAACACTGGCATCTCCAAATCATGACTGTAATCTACAAGAAGACTACGAAAAGTTAGAAAGATCTGTCGGTTATTTCACTAAGACATTGAACATTCATGAACAGAAATATTCGACAATTGAGAAGGTGACCTTGAGCCTGTTTTTGGAGTTGGAGCATTTCCAGATTTGTTTTGCCAGTATTGTGCCTGAGACACTTATATATACTGATCGTAACCCATTAAAGTTTTTTGGAGAAACTTACGGACAAAAATTTCAGACTGTTTAGATGGAGCTTATTCTTGCAGCTAATCGATTTGTTAATTGCCGACACGTTGTGGAGACTTGGTGGAAGAAAAATGGAGGCGTTTGTTGGTGGGAGCAAATAGACTGAAACAGACAGTCATAGTGAATGCTTGCATGCTCAGAATCAATATAATATATGTATTAAAGTATACTAATACATAAGACTAAGGGGTTAAAAATGAAGCCACCTCTGTATGTTACTGGTTCATCTTTTTAAAGGGGGTAGGTGTGATGACGCTGTCACTTTCAAATTGTTATTTTGTTCTTGATTGCTTTGAAGAAATGTCATTAAGTCAGAGGTAGAACAAGGCCTAGTTCAACAATGAAAAGAGAATTCTCCCAGTTCAGGTTTCACCTCGTTTGTTTTAACTGTAGCAATGACAAAATGTGTGACCACAGCGGAGTTGCTAGCTTCAGCGAAAAACTCCTCTGACCTTCCTAAGGAATCTCTTCATCCTGCCTGGCAGAATCTGTGATTGAATGTAAATTTTTGTAAATTTTTGCTTTTTGGCCTGTTTAAGGAATGTTATTAAATTGGAACAGATAACTGGTAATAGTTATTGTATCAAGTCGGTAATGTTTTCCTATAGTTAAGTTATTCGAAATTCTGTTTTCTTTTCTTCGTGGTCCAACTGTAGTGTTTAAATAAATGCTGTTTTGCTTAAAGCCGAGTGGTCTGACCAGCGGCATCACATCTGGAATATACACTGACTATTTGCCTCAAAAATAAGAAAATGTTGGGGTCTCGGCTACCTTCTTGAAATATTTTGAGGGGGGGGGGGCTGGCCTGGTACATAACAACATAGCTACAAATTGAGGAGTGATGGATTTAAGACAGATGTCAGAGGCAGGTTCTTGACTCAAAGAATGGTAAGGGTGTGGAATGCCCTGCCTTCGAATGTAGTTAACCCAGCCACATTAGTGAGATTTAAGCAATCCTTGGATAAGCACATGGATGATGATGGGATAGTGTAAGGGCATGGGCTTAGATTAGTTCACAGGTCTGCGCAACATCGAGGGCCAAAGGGCCTGTTCTACTGGTGAGGCGTGAACACCGACAGTCTTTAAAAAGTACTTGAATGTGCTCTTGAAATTGCATTACATTTAAGACTATGACCAAAGTACTAAAATATGCGATTTCGAGTCGATTTGCTGGCATAGATTCAAATTCATGCAACGCAGATAAACCCCCTTCAGTGCACTCAGTGACTTTAACCACCTCCCCCATCCCCCATCACAGGCATCATGCATCAGTATTACTTCTTTTCTCAAGTAAATCTGTGGACACTTGTTCTCAATTATTCAATTATGGGGCAGTGTTATGCCATTTCTCCCATTTAGAGCGATATATGTTTGCTTGGGAAGGGAATTTAGGAGCTTGGGACAGTTTCAGATCATGAAGGCAATGCAATGATATAAGTCAAGAGTAAAGTGGCATTGGGAAAGCATAGCAGGCCAGGTAGTATCCGAAGAGAAGGAGAAGCGACGTTTCGGGCAAAAACCCTTCATCAGGAATCTGACGAAGGGCTTTTGCCCGAAACGTTGTTGTTCCTGCTCCTCGGCTGCTGCCAGACCTCTTATGTTTTTCCAGCACCACTCTAATCTTGACTGTAATCTCCAGTATCTGCAGTATCCACTTCTGCCGCAATGATGCAAGTCATGATCTAACTATGTTGCAAGATATGTTGCGTGGCTTTGTTTCCTCTTGTAGACATTTTCTTATGCTCTCCAAAAATGGCAAAGAGGGAAAATCACGAGGAGAAAGAGAGCAGAGATGGACAGGGAGATACAGAGCATGGTGAACAAGAAATTGGAGAAAGAAGTGGTGACTGAAAGAGGGAAAGGGGGAGAAATTGAGTGGAGTGGAGGCGTCTGAAATAGAAGACAGATACTGAAAAGGAAGAGAGAGAGGAAAGTAATGAAAACATTGATAATGTCAGCATTGGGAGATGGATAGCGCTCTTCACTATGGAAGTTAGATTTAGCAAAGAAACGGGGGGGGAGTGGAGCTGACGGGAATACAATGATAACAAAGGAGGGAGCACGGTATAAAATGTAAAAGTCGGTGAGTCAAACTAATGTGAAGAGAAGCAATGTGACACACGCACACATGCACTAACTTTTGAGGTGATGTTTGCACAGAGAGAGAGGATGGCGCAAGGGTTGATAGAAAGAAGTATCTGCAGACAAAGCAACCGTGATGAAGAAAGAAAGCGTGAGAGCATAGTGAGTTTTGAGATATTTGTAGCTCAGGTTCTGGATAGGGGCTGACTGACGATGTTACCTAGCATGGTGACGAAACGTCTGAAAACGAACCTTCCAGCTCAGCGAGCAAACTCATATCCAGAATGAGAGAATATACATTGCTCGGGAGACAAATTAAGAAGTATGTGTGAGGTGTTCGCAAAACACACGCAGAAAAACAGTATAGTACATTTCCGAGAGATAGAGAAAGACAGAAACGAAAGTGGGAGAAATATGCTCAACGGAGAGTGTGAAAATAGGAAAACAATTGGAACAGCATGGATCAGTTTATTCTAAACAGAAGTAGTTTGTTTCCATGTTTACTTCAAAAATTCTTGTATTTATGGATTCTCTGAGCATTCAAAAATCGTTTGGAGGAAATGTTTCAGTTCAGCCCCTTTGAACTGAAAGATCTCAGATCTTTAATTTCCAACGATACTGAAGCAATGAGCTATCAACAATAAGATTGGTCTGTAAAAGTAGTTTGGAAAACCAAACACAGAAACATTTCCCTCCTGCACTTCATCGAAATCATAGCTTTATCAAACTAAAAATTGCACTCTCTGTAACTTGCATTTCCTCCTGATTTCACACAAATCTTGTTTTTGTACTGCTATCCTATTTTGGATTATTAACCTCATTATTAGTTTTCTATTTTTTATGGTAACGATGATCTCAGCGCATTCATGGCGCTTTCTGTCGATATCTTCATGACACACCGTTTTAATTTGCAGCTATTTACAGACAATGTCTTATGATGGTCCTTTACCAGAGGTCACCAATTTCCAGCCAAACCATGTTAGTTTATACCAGTTCAATACGACCAGCTGAAAGCAGGTGAAAGCTGGTCACAGTGTGTGTGCTGTCTCAACTTCCAGCTAAATAATATTGTTATCACTGGACGAATAATCCAGAGATCCAAGTAATATTCCGGGACCCAAGTTTAAATCATATTTTGGCAGATGGTGAGATAAATCAACAAAGTATTTTCCCTGGGGTGGGGGAGTCCAGAAGTAGAGGGCATAGGTTTAAGGTGAGAAGGTAAAAATATAAAAGAGACCTAAGGGGCAACGTTTTCATGCAGAGGGTGGTACGTGTATGGAATAAGCTGCCACAAGAAGTGGCGGAGTCTGATACAATTGCAACATTTAAAAGGCATCTGGATGGGTATATGAATAGGAAGGGTTTGGAGGAATATGGACCAGATGCTGGCAGGTGGGACTAGATTGGGTTGGGATATCTAGTCGGCATGGATGAGTTGGACCAAAGGGTCTGTTTCCGTGCCCTACATCTCTATGACTCGATGATGACTGTGGCTCCGTTAGTGATTGTTAGGAAAACCTATCGGGTTCACTGAAGCCCTTCATGAAAAGGAACTGCTGTTTGGATTACATGTGACTCTACACACACAGCAAAGTGGTTTTCTCATAAGTCAGAAAACTAATTAGGAATTGGTAATAATTATCTGCGATTGTCAGCAAAGCCAAAACTCATGAATGAATTAAAGCATAAAATGCAGCTGTTCCCTTTTCCTTTGAAAGCAATGTCTCCTTTTAGTGAGTCTTCAACATTTGTACTCTCCTGTCATCAGATCCACTGCCATGCATAAGGGGATGGTCATTCCTTCTTTATTTTCCACATTCCTTTTTCCTTGGAGATCTTCATGAATTTCATCTTGACATAATCTGCCTGTTCAGTGACTGAGATTAATGTGAGCATAATTGTATCTCTCGAGGTTTTCCCGCTCTTTTTAATAAGGATTTCATTTCAGTCGCCTATCTTAAATTCACAATACAAGTACTGCCTCTGGCACTAACAGGGATCAGCAGAGAGAGGGAGCCGAAACATCAGAGTTGTGAATAGTCTGCAAGTTTTCAACAATGGATCAGAATCTGAGAATAAATGGCTGCAATTTTACAACAGAGTACAAGAGTTTATCATGGGATATTTACATACTTGTTTTGCATGCTAATAGAACATCATTCGGTAATCGGATCAAATATCTGCTTTATATTATTCAATATTTCTACTACCCTCTCCTGGCTATCGTTGGTGTCCCTCGATCTTTACATCGAGCTATTAATTCTGTGGATTCTCTTTCATTTTAGTGTTGCTATTTACATTCATTCAACCCGACTATCTTTATTTGTCTCTAGAGCTGCCGAGCTAATAATTGACTCGACACATCACTGGTAAATCTCTTACTGGTCTTAATCATTAACTGTGAGCCATTTTCTTCTGAATATGCAAGTCTTTAACTTCAGCGCTTCAATTTGTAAACCACGATTGATCGTATCGACGGCTTTGTGACTTATGATGAAAAGATTGAAACACCTTCATTTGTGTAGTATAAGGATTCAGACATTATGTTGCTGTTGCATAAACCCCTGGTGAGAGTCCACTTGTGAGCACCTTTGAGCACCAAACCTCAGGAATAATATATTGACCTTGGAGGGAATTTAAACAAAATTTTCCAAGAATTTCTCCATCGATGTTAGTTGTAAAATCGGGAAAAGATATGGTCAAAATTTGCATTTTAATGGGCTGATCGATGTCTTCAGCACACAAAGAGGAAAAGATAAGTATTTCCCATTTGTTGGGGAATCGTGAACTGGGGACTAGGTCTAAAACTCAAGGCAAGACCATTTTGCGAAGTTGTTAGGAAGCAGGTCAACACACAGAAGATGGTCAGTGTTTGCAAAACCCTCTTCCTCAAACAGCAGTGGATCCTGTTCAGTTGTTGATTTTAAATCAGAAATAGATAACATTTTGTGAAACAAATGTGTGAAGACATGTGAGCTCGAGATATTCATATGGAGTGAGGCCACAGTGAAAAAGAATCGAGGGACTGAATGGTCTATTCCTATTCCCCAGTTCCTGTTTCCGCTCCACCACTACTGGGTTACCTCCCCTTACTGTTAAGACGGTGAAGCAGATTGACCACGGCCTCTACTAGCTTTGTCACCCTGAGATTAGCCCAAACTCTTGTCTCCATCGCTAGTATCGCACACTATCACCTCCTGCTGTTTAGATATTCATCTGCATTTCTGTGAAATTCAGAAGTGAATATTCCACTTTTTTTTGCCAGTTCCAATTAAGTTACCAATTTACACAAAGAAAAGCCCTTTCTAAATAATGTTCCTTGTACCTTTGCTTACACAAAGGCCCATTCAATTATTGCCCCAAACTCATGGATTTACTCATGTAACACCAGCTGTATTTCAATATTCTCTTTCCTGTGGTAGAATCCCTGCAAATTAATGGCATTTTTCGCATATTTTCTACATTGCTGCAAATTAGATCACTATGATATCCGACAAAGGCCATTTTAATCGGGTGACACTTCTGTCTGGAATTCTCTCTGACCACAGTTGTTGGGGTCCGTCGAGTCAATGCTGCCAGAGTGACGGAGCTCAGAAACAATAAATAGGTGCATGTGTGAGCTGTAGTTTGCTGCCTTGCATGTGACTACGGATTTCATGCAGCTGTTAAGCATGTCTTTGAAATTTGATTTGTGTTTGTCGCCTGAATGTCTATTAGCGACCAAGCGAATGGATGAATTCCCCATCCTACATTCTGTTGTGTTACATGAATTGACCAGGTATCTAAATTGCCACGGGAGAACATGAAATTTGCCCTCGTGGCTCCGAAACTCAATCGCTCTGCCAATAGAAGCGAAGACGACATATGCGTTCTGAACAACTCTAACAACCTGGATGACAACTTTCAGGGGTCTATGTACATGGACAACGAGATCTTCGTGCTGTTTTACACTACAAGAACCTTACCATTTGCACAGTACTCTTTATTCCTGTTGCTCCTTCCAAGGTGAATCACCTCACTCTTTGCCGCATTCAACTCCATTTCCCACCTCAGCCCAGCTCTGCAGCTTACCTACGTCCCTCTGTAACCAACAACATCCTTCACCACTACCCAAAATTCCATCGACCTTAGTGTAACCCGCAAATTTACAAACACATCTACGGCCTCATCTCGGTCATTTATAAAAATGACAAACAGCAATGCCCCAAAACAGATCCTTGTGGTACACCACGAGTAACTGAACTCCAGAATGAACATTTCCCATCAGCCACCACCCTCCGTCTTCTTTCAGCTCGACAATTTCTGGTCCAAACTGCTAAATCACCTTCAATCCCATCGTTATTTTCTGCAATAACCTACAGTGGGGAACCTTATCAAACGCTTTACTGAAGTCCATTTACACCATTCAATCGCTTTACCCTCATCCACTTGTTCGGTGACAATTTCAAAGAACTCAATAATGTTTCTCAGGCACGACCTACACTTCACAAAACAGTGTTGATTAACCCATATCAATGATTATAAATCCTCTCTAGATGATTATAAATCCTGTATGTTATAAACTTTTCCAACACTTTACTCACAACAGAAATATGGCTCACTGGTCTATAATTACCAGGGTTGTCTTTGGCGGAGTGGGAGGGGGAGTTAAAGTGTTCAGCCACGGGGCATTTGGGTTGGTTGGTGCGGGTGCCCCAGAGGTGTTCTCTGAAACATTCCGCAAGTAGGTGGCCTCTCTCACCAATGTAGAGGAGGCCACATTGGGTGCAGCAGATGCAGAAAATGGTGTGTGTGGAGGTGCAGGTGAATTTGTGATGGATATGGAAGGATCCCTTGGGGCCTTGGAGGGAAGTGAGTGGGGAGGTGTGGGCACAAGTTTTGCATTTCTTGCGGTTGCAGGGGAAGGTGCTGGGAGTGGAGGTTGGGTTGGTGGGGGATGAGTACCTGACGACGGAGTTATGGAGGGAGTGTTTTTTCCAGAATACTGATAGGGGTGGGGTCTGTTTGGAGGTGGTGTCATTTCTGCCACCTCCAACCAGATCTTTTGTCATTTCTGCCACCTCCAAACAGACCTCCTCTACAATGGGGAGACAAGCCGCCTATTTCAGAGAACACCTTTGGGTCACCCGCAACAACCAATCCAATTGCCCCTTGGTTGAACACTTTACCTCCCCCTCCCACTCCGCCAAAGACATACAGGTCCTTGGCCTCTTCCATTGCCAGATCATGGCAACACGATGCCTGGAGGAAGAGCGCCTCATCTTCCGCCAAGGAGCCCTCCAACCACAAGGGATGAATGCAGATTTCTACAGCTTTTTCATTTCCCCTCTCCCCACCTTATCTCAGTCCCAATCCACGGAATCAGTACCACCTTCTTGACCTGCAATCTTCTTCCTGACCTCTCCGCCCACACCCCCTCTCCGGCCTATCACCCTCACCTTAACCTCCTTCCACCTATTGCATTCCCAACGCCCCTCCCCCAAGTCCTTTCTACCTACCTTTATCTTAGCCTGCTTGGCACACCCTCCTCTTTACTGAAGAAGGGCTTATGCTAGAAACGTTGATCCTCCTGCTCCTTGGATGCTGCCTGACCTGCTGTGCTTTTCCAGCAATAGATTTTTCAGCTCTGTTCTCCAGCAACTGGAATCCTCACTGTTTCCTAATTCTACATCCCTGTCTGGCTTAAAACCAGAATAGGGAAGGTAACTCATCCATGACTGATCAGGGAAATCAGGGATAGTGTTAAAGCCAATGACGAGGCACGTAAATTGGCCAGAAAAAATAGGAATCCTGAGGAATGGGAGAAATTTGAAATTCAGCAGAGGATTTAATTTGGCTGGGGAAATTAGAATATGAAAGGAAGCTTGAGGAAAACATAAAAAAAAGATTGACTGCAGAATCTTAAGTAGTTATTTGAGGAGAAAAGGACTGGTCAAGACAATAGACAATAGACAATAGATGCAGGAATAGGCCATTCTGCCCTTCGAGCCTGCACCACCATTCAATATGATCATGGCTGATCATCCTTAATCAGTACCCCGTTCCTGCCTTATCTCCATAACCGTTGATCCCACTATCTTTGAGAGCTCTATCCAACTCTTTCTTAACTGAATCCAGAGACTGAGCCTCCACTGCTCTCTGGGGCAGAGCATTCCACGCAGCCACCACTCTCTGGGTGAAGAAGTTTCTCCTCATCTCTGTCCTAAATGGTCTACCCCATATTTGTAAGCTGTGTCCTCTAGTTTGGCACTCACCCATCAGCGGAAACATGTTTCCTGCCTCCAGAGTGTCCAATCCTTTAATATTCTTATATGTCTCAATCAGATCCCCTCTCAGTCTTCCAAACTCGAGTATACAAGCTCAGTCGCTCCAGTCTTTCAGCGTAAGGTTGTCCCGCCATTCCAGGAATTGACCTCATGAATGTACGCTGCACTCCCTCAATAGCCAGAATGTCTTCCCTCAAATTTGGAGACCCCAACTGCACGCAATACTCCAGGTGTGGTCTCACCAGGGCCCTGTACAGCTGCAGAAGAGCCTCTTTGCGTCAAAACTCAATCCCTCTTGTTATGAAGGCCAGCATGCTAATAGCCTTCTTGACTATCTGCTGCACCTGCATGCTTACCTTCATTGACTGGTGTACAAGAACACCCAGATCTCTGTGTACTGCCCATTTACCTAAATTGATTCCATGGTAGTTATCTGCCTTCCTGTACTTGCCAGCAAAGTGGATAACCATACATTTATCCACATTCAACTGCATTTGCCATGCATCTGACCACTCACCTAACCTGTCCAGGTCACCCTGAAATCTCCTAACATCCTCCTCACATTTCACCCTGCCACCCAGTTTAGTATCATCAGCAAATTTGCTATTGTTATTACCAATACCATCTTCTATATCATTAACATATATTGTAAAAAGCTGCGGTCCTAGCACAGATCCCCGGGGTACCCCGCTGGTCACTGTCTGCCATTCTGAAATGGAGCCGTTTATCACTACTTTTTGTTTCCTATCAGCCAAACAACTTTCAATCCAAGTTACTACCTTGCCCCCAATACCATGCGCCCAAATTCTGTTCACTAACTTCCTATGTGGGACTTTATCAAAAGCTTTCTGAAAGCCCAGGTACACTAAATCTACTGGATCTCCCTCGTCCATCTTCAGGTTACATCCTCAAAAACATATATATAGATCACTTGCAGTGAGAATCAAGTGAAATCGTAATGGACAGCAAAGATATGGCAGAGCAGTTGAAATAAAAATTTGCATCTGTCATCACTAAGGACTTTGCAACAAAACTTCAGGAAATTTTAGGTGACAGAGGGTCAAGCATGAAGGTGGAACTGAAGGAAATCCTTTTTAGTCAAGAAATGGTAATAGGGAAATTGATGAGATTAAAACCCAATAAATCCCCAGGTCCTCATGCTCGGCATCTCAGAGTACTTACCGAAGTGGTACGAGATATAGTTTATGAGCGGGTGACAGGGTCTGCTGCAAGGAAGATGCTAAAAGGCGACAGGGTGAATGGACAACTGACTGAGTAGGAAAAGACTTGACAAATATAATGTGGATAAATGTGAGGTTATCGACTTCGGTCACAAAAACAGGATTATTATCCGAATGGTGGCTGTTTAAGAAAAGGTGAGATTTAACAAAACCTGTGTGTTATGGTGGAACTGTCACTGAAGGATGGTATGCAGGCGTAGTGGGGATTAGGAAAACTAATGGTATGCTGGACCTCCTAGCAAGCAGATTTGGGTATTCGTGTAATGATATTTCTCTGCAAATATATGGAGGGCATTGGTAAGGCTACACCTTGAGTTTTGTGTGTAGTTTTGGTCTCCTAGTTTGAGAAAGAACATGCTTGATATTGAACGAGTCCAGTGAAGATTCAGCAGACTGATTCCCATGATGTCAGGACTGACATGAAGAAAGAATAGATTCATTGGGCTCGTCTCTCTGGAATTTAGAATGGTAAGGGGGAAATCTCATAGAAACGTATAACACCCATAAGGGTCTGGAGAGGCTTTCTGCAGGAAGAATTTTTCCAGTGTTGTGGAAGTCCAGAACTAAGGGTCACAGTCTAAGAATAATGTGTAAGCCATTCAGGACAGAGATGAGGAAGAATTTCTTCACTCAGAGAGAGTGGTCAACCGTGAAATTCTCTCCCACTCCCAAAGCTGTTGTAGCCAGTTCAGTTGATCTATTCAAGAGGGATGGGGACAGATCCCTCGTGGTTAAACAGATCAAGAAGTTATAGACAGAAAGTGGGAATTGGATAGTGAGATTGCATTATCAGCCCTGACGAAACTGAATGCTGGAGCAAGTTCGAAGGGCCAAATGGCCTACTCAAGCACCTACTTCATAAGTTTCCATGTTTCAACAAAGTCATTGAGAAAATAGTCCTTCAGTCCGATTAGTCTGCACCAGTCAGAAACAGCTACCTAACTTTTTTCATCTTAATTTATATCATTTGTTCCAGAACCGTGTTCCTTAGCATTGCAAATGCACATTAAATATTTATTCAATATTATGAGGGTTTCTAAAACTGTCACCCTTTTAGTCAGTGAATTCTAGATTCTGACAGTCTTTGGGTAAAAAAACGTTTTCCTTCAACTTTCTGCCCCCGATCTTAACTCTATGCTGCCTGCACATTGATCAATAAGAAATGATCATTCGCACCTGCCTGACCTATGGTCCTCATAGTTATATCTGTGTCAATTTCCCCTGCTCTAAGGTAAGCAACCACCGTCTATTCAATCTTTCTTGGGGCTAGACCTGAATCCTGTAGAGTTTTGAAGAGTCAGGGGTGAGTTAAAATTAAATCCTGAGGGCACTTGACCAGGTGGATGTTGAAAGGATGTGGGAAAATCTAAAACGAGGGTCATTGTTTGAAAATAACAGGTATAAATTTAAAACACAGATGAGGAACCGTTTTTGTTGTTCCTCTGAGAATTGTGAATCTTTTGAATTTCCTTCTTCAAAAGGGGATGGGTGCAGAACTGTTAAGCACTTTTAAGGCTGATGTAGTTGCAGAATGACTGGACGCCTGGAAGATGATCAGGGGTATACATTAATGTAGAGCTGTGCTGAAATTATATCAGCAACGATCTTATTGGATAGTGAAGCAGGTGCAAAGGGATGAGTGACCCTTTGTTTTACTTGTTCATATGTTCATATGTCTGCATATTTGTATTTACGTGGAGATTTACAGGTTGCTGAGAGGATGCTGGAGAACCTCAACAGATCTGGCAGCATCTGTGGCTAGAGTTAGCATTTTGAATTGGTACTCAATTATGAATGAGAGTCATTCAAGAATCTAACCATTAAATTCTCTCCACAGAATCTCCCATACCTGTTGAGTTACTCCAATGTTTTCAGTGTTTGTTTCAATTTTCCAGCATTTGCTGCATTTCAGTTGTCTTATATTACGTTACTGACTACTGTCCGGACTTGTGTGTCAAATAACTGATGGACTGACATTGGGAAAACAGGTGGGTAACTTGATGCAGACATCTGAACTTCTGGCCCGCCATTATAACTTCAGTGCTTCTTGGTTAGGTTATCTCTGACCAACGGTGCTGCACAGGATGTTTTACTGGAGAATTCAGCGATGATACTGCCGTTGGACCTGATAGGGAGATTGTTAGGTTTTATCTTGAATCAAAATGGCCTTAACTATGCACACACACAGCAGAAATGTTACATGCTGTTATCAACTTGGATATTCTAAATTTATTGCATGTGGACATAACACTTTGAGTATTTCACAAGTTGGAACACTAATCAGGAAATCATGCAGCGATAACCTGATTTTGAAATACAGTTAACTAGATAGACCCGTGAAAAAAGAGAGGATTTAAGGAATTGTTAGAAGGGCTGAGCATCTTATGCAGTCATTCGAATACATCACGAGATGCAGTAACATTTAGAAATCTCATTATTTTCTCAAAACTAAACTCGAATACCTTTGCATTCATTCTGATATGTTATTTATTTATTTATCTTCCTCACAGTTAATATAGTGACGATCATCATCCTGTTTAACGAGAAATGTGGCCTATCAAAATGTATCACCCGTTACCTGATGGCAATGGCAATGGCAGATCTACTGGTCGTTATCTTGGATTTGATTCTGAGGCACATACCAATTGTTTATGAGGAACAGTTCTATTTTCTGAATTCTCTTCCTATCTGCAATGTCCACGCTGTGTTACTTTATGCAGTAACTGACTGTTCTGTCTGGTTCACGGTTACTTTTACCTTTGATCGATTTGTTGCCATTTGTTGCCAGAAGATGAAAAGTAAATATTGCACAGACAAAACAGTGACTGTAGTTCTGGGGCTAGTGACTCTGTTGAGCAGTTTAAAGAACATCATCTGGTACTTCATGTTCACGGGTGGGTATCGGCTGAAGAACATACCTTGGTTTTGTAAATATACAAACTATGTTTATTATTCTCCAGTGTGGATGACAGTTGAATTCTTGCATAATATTCTTACTCCATGTGTCCCATTTGGTTTAATACTGTTATTCAATGTTTTCACTGTCAGAAACATTCTAGTGACCAGCAGAGCCCGCAGAAGACTTCGAGTTCGAAGCAGTAGGGAGAACACCCGAGACACAGAGATGGACAGTCGAAGAAAATCTTTAATTTTACTATTTTTTATCTCAGCCAATTTCATCCTCCTGTGGTCAATGTTAATGGTTTATTCGCTTTGGATCCGGATGTGGCATTTTGGATATAAAGACATAATTCTCAACATGTTTGTAATGGAATTGGGCTTTATGATGCAACTCCTAAGTTGATGCACAAATACTGCAATTTACTCTGTGACTCAGACTAAGTTTAGAGAGCAGCTGAAAAATATGCTGAAATATCCATTTATTCAAATACACCAACTAATAAAACAACTTTATTAATCAATGATGTAGCATGTTCACAGGCAACACAACTACACATCCATAGGCAATATTAGGTGGAAGGGCTCCGTCCCATTCTCCCAGTTTCATATTCATTGTTGCATCTCTTCAGACAGCATTACCATTCACAATTGGGCCCAGTAAATGATAGAGAGTGAAGGAGATAGAGAGGGAGAGAGAGAGAGAACCAGAGAGAAGGAAGCCAATGGAGAGTGAGACGGAAAGAGAACGGGAGAGGGAAAAAAGGGTAAGAAAGTGTAAGAGAGTTGGATTGAAAACAGAAAAAGGCAGAAATATAAGGTAACAAACCGAAAAACAGAAGGTGATGCTAGAAAGATATAGATATAGGTTATTTATATGGTGTGAGAGCAAGAAATATAAAGAGGAATATCGAAGTGGTGAGGGAGAGATAGAGAGAGAGAAAAAAGTCATCCGGTAAGGACAAGACATGGTGGGATTGAGGAGGTTATACATGCCCATTCCACTTCGTTCAGCCCGCCTTCATCAGGTCAAATGTCTGGTTGGCAACTCACGTGGGACTCAGTTATGCCTGTCACTTTGCACAGTTCATATAATATTATCACACATAGTTCATCTCTCCTAATGCGGATAGGCATTCAGGAAGAGGGTTGCTTCAGCATGCCTGGTCCTCAGAGTGGATGAATGTGTACGATCAAAAGTGGGATTGAGATGCAAACACTGATCATACTCTTACACATATAAACATACAGACCGACAGAAACATGTAGATAATTCCAGGTGAAGCAGTGATTTACTTTTGTTTCCTTTAATCCAGTCCACTGTATTCGTTGTTCACAAAGGTCTCCTTTCCATTATGGAGATGGAATATAGACTAGCTGGACACTTCGAAGAATACCTACTTTCTACCTGAAAAATGATGCCACTGTCTTCCCACAAGAATATTTCTGATGACACGCTGCTGCAGGGTTCGTATGACCTCTAACACAAGAACAGCACCATATTTTCTGTTTGGGAATCCTGCATCTTCCTTGATACGTTAACATTGCTTTCCCCTCACAAATAATGCCAGACCTGCTGAGTTTCACCAGAAAGTACTGTTTCTGATACAGATACTCACTTCCACTCATTCCACTGAGTGAAGGGGACAATGGCTGCCAGAAAACAAAGGCCTATCTTCACTGAACTGTTAATCCAGAAATCGAAGGGATGTTCTGGGGGCCCAAGTTGGAATCTTGCTAAGGCCGATGTTGGAATTGGAATTCAATTTTTTTTAAAAAAAATCTGGAATTGAGAATTTAATGATAGCAATATGTGCAACTGCCTGTAGTGTCAATGTGCCTGCAATTGCCAAAGGGCCTGAGTTTTTATTGTTCTGTTCTTTGATCTATTCTGTGGTCAAACTGAACTGTTAATAATGTGAATAAAACCTACCTCTCCACATGGGAATTCAAGGCAAGCAATTGAAACGGGTTCTAATTCTGATCGAGTAATACCACTGCCAGGAAACATTGGGGGTCACTGTGATGAACGGAAATCCTTACAGTCAATCCATCTGTCTTTACTAATGTGAACTCTGATCTGCAAGCCGTTAAACCCGAACCATGGAAACGAACTGAACCATGGTAGAATTGAAGTTTGAAAGCAATGAATCAGCCACAAATAATTTGATTTTGACTCCAAAATATTGCAATTACAATCTGCCACCTTAGCAAATCAAGATTCATAGATTCGTGGAGTTGAAAAGTACAGAAACAGAGTATTTGCTCAAGTCGTCTGCATCAACAAGATAACCTGGATCATTTGCATCATTTGCCAGCATTGGCCAATATCCGTTGGAACCCTTCCCAGTAAAATACCCATCGAGATGCTTTCTAAATATTTTAGTTGCAGCTGACTCCATCGCCTCCTCTGGCAACAGGTGTCATACATGCACCACCCTCTAATAGATACCAGTTGCCCCTCAGGTGCGTTTTAATTCTATTATGATGATGCCGCTCCTTTAACAAGCATGGTTTGTGCTGTTTTATTTTCCTTCAGGAGGTCGTAAAAACCCAGTCTCCTTGATACCTGCGTTGATCTAATTCAGGAAGCTTTAAGTTGAAAAGACAAACACTTGTGCAATGAAAGGGGATTGGCCAGTTCTCCCAGCTCAATCTTTCCCTGCTTCGGTTTGGTTTGGTTTGGATTTTTGCAGTCTGGCTGTTGGGAGCAAGCAGTCAGTCAGTTTTGCGGCTGCTGGTCAAAGAAACAGGTGGGAGAAGGTGTTCCATGCTGAATCTCTCGCTCTCTCCTGTTAGAACCTGTGTTTGATTTTTCTTTCTTTGCTAAGGGGTGCTGCAATTAGTAGGAACAGATCATTAATTTGGGATAATCTGTTGGGATTTTGGAGAGGTAAACGTTCAGATCTCGTTTTGTTTGTGTTTCACTCACTAATATATGAAATACATTCTGTTTTCTTTACAAGTAAGTGTTTGGGCCAGCTGTATTACTCCTTCAATATCCACTGTACACCTGTTTAAAACAACTAGCAAAGTTCGGACCCGGACTACTTTCTTGAACTGCTTTTAGGGGATGTGGCTTGATCCATAAAAAAGATTTGCCCCTCTTTGTGGGATTTGTTCGCTCGTCCCAATTTAGGATTAGGGTTGGTGGATTTGAAGGCAGCGAGTTATTGGTGTTCATGTCTATTGTCCTGGTTGTTGAATTCAGTTGTCTTAAACAGTGTTTTGCACAACAATGGTTCTTTCAGTCACTGATACTTTTCTGGGCTTGAAAGAAGTGATGTTGAGCGTTTTAGAAAAGGTGAAGAAGGCCAAGGTGCAGGAATTAGCACACAATCTGGAGTTGGAGCTGTTTCTTTCTGTGAGGAAAGGAGAGGTAATTGCGGTAATAGCGCAGCATTAAAATTTGTTGGAAACGCCATAAGAATCTTCAGAGATGGCATAAATTGAATTGAAAATGAAGCAGCTTCAGTTACTGGCAAGGAAAGAGGAACAGAAATGAATTCAAATGAAAAGCAAATTAAAGAGAGAGGAGTGAAAAAGACAGAGAAAGAGAGAAAGAGAAAAGGCAGAGTGGAAAGGAAGAAAGAGCAGGAGTTGGAACTTCAGAATTTGGCATTTTGATAGGAGTTTGCTTAAAAGGATGAGATGAAGGCTAAAGGTAAACTTCGTCAGGAAGAGAATGAGCAAACTCATGGCAGCCAAAGGCCTGGTGAGCATCTGTTAAAATATATTCATACTTTGCCTAATTTTGATGAGAAGGATGCAGAAGTCTTCTTGTCTCATTTGAAAAGGTCATGAATAAAATGGATTTGCCCGTTACCATGTGCAGTTTGTTGGTGCAAACAGACGTTGTAGGTAAATCTAGTAGGTATTTGCATCGCTATCAGAAGAGGTATCTAGGCGGTATGAGGGGTTGAAGAAATCCATCTCAACTGCGCATGAAATTGTTCCAGAAAAATACAGAAAACGTTTCATGAATCTAAAGAGGGACCTGGTCAAACCTACATTGAGTTTGAAAGGATCAAACAAAGTAATTTTGAAAGGTGTATAAAGGCATTAAAAATAGAGCAAGCGTGTGTCTCTCTTCCAGAGAAATTTCTTTTGGAGTTCAAAAAAATCACTTTGTGACGTCCTGAGAAGTCATGTGGAAGAGCAGAGAGTTTAAACAGCAAGATTAGCAGCCGAAATGGCTGATGATTAAGAGTTGGTCCATCAATTTCGGTAAGGCATTTGATAAGGTTTCCTATGGCAAGCTGTTACACAAAATACAGTGGCATGGGATTGAGGGTGATTTAGCAAGTTGGATCAGAAATTGATTAGCTGAAAGGAGACAGAGGGTGGTGGTTGATGGGAATTATTCATTCTGGCCTTCTCTTATTAGTGGTGTACCACAAGGATCTGTTTTTGGGTCCAGTGCTCTTTGTCATTTTTATAAATGACCTGGATGAGGGCATAGAAGGATGGTTTCCTAAATTTGTGAATGACACAAAGGTCGATACAGTTGTGGTTAGTGCTGAAAGATGTTGTAGGTTACAGAGGGACATAGATGAGCTGCAGAGCTGGGCTGAGCGGTGGAAAGTAGAATTTAATGCGTAAAACTGTGAGTCGATTCACTTTGGAAGGATTAATGGTAAGATTTTTGGTAGTGTAAATGTACAGAGAGATCAAGTACATAGATCGTTGAAAGTTGCCACCCAGGTTGATAGGGTTGGAAAGACCACATATGGCGTGTTCACTTTTACTGGTAGAAGGGTTGAGTTTCAAAACCATGCGGTCATGCTGCAGCTGTACAAAACTCTGATGCGACTTCACTTGGAGTATTGCAAACATTTCTAGTCACTGCATTATAGGAAGGATGTGGCAGGTTTGGAAAAGTTTCAGAGGAGATTTACTGGAATGTTGCTTGGTATAGAGGGAAGGTCTTTTGAAGAAAGGTTGAGGACCTGAGGCTGTTTTCGTGAGAGAGAAGAAGGTTGAGAGGTGACTTGATGGAGACATATAAGATAATCAGAAGGCTAGATAGTTTGGACAATGGGAGCCTTTTTTCTCCTTGGATGGCTAACACGAGGGACATAGCTTTAAATTGAGGGGTGATAGATATACGACTGATGTCAGATATAGTTTGCTTACTCAGAGAGTAGAAGAGGTATGGAACGCACTGCCTGCAATAATAGTACACTCGCCAACTTTAAGGGCATTTAAATAGCCATTGGATAGTCTTTGGACGAGAATGGAATAATATAAGTTGGATGGGCTTCAGATTGGTTTCACAGGTTGGCGCAACATCGAGGGCCACAGTGCCTATACTGTAAGTGTTCTATATTCTATGTTCTATAAATCAAAGTTTGGCTTCCAGAATCAATTTCTATCCATGACGAAATTTGGAAAAAGATAAGTCCTCACGTGGAAAATGAAAGATAGATGTTGGTGAAGATCAGAAGGATAACTTACATCTCACAATATTGTAACATCTTTACCTGCTGCTTTTGGCCTATCGGAGTAAACGTTATCTTCACAGGTATATGGTTTAAGAAGATCTACACTTCCTCCTCAACCAACCTCTGGCAAGATTGAACATTCTGGTGCAGCTTTTTAACCTCCACTGTGGGTTAAAAAGGAAACCATTGTTATGGAAAGAGAAGTTAAAAAAAGTTCCAGTGTTGTCACAGTAATAAAGTAGGCCACATGAAATCACAGTGTTGGTAGGTTAGGAACATCAATCGGAAGATAGGTGTGGAAAACACAATAAGCCCATGAATTTTATTGGAATGGTAACGGAAAGCACAGTGGAGGTTAAAAAGCTGCACCAGAATGTTCAATCTGACCAGAGGTTGGTTGAGGAGGAAGTGTAGACCTTCTTAAACCATATACCTGTGAAGATAAAGTTTACTCCGATAGGCCAAGAGCAGCAGGTAAAGATGTTACAATATTGTGAGATGCATTATCCCCTCAATCTTTGATGTTTAAAGGTGAGGAAACATGTACACCTGAGGTGCCATTATCAGGAAAGATCCTATTATTGAGAGTTCACGGTGTGACAAGGAGTGTTCAGTTGCATAGATTGAGGTTACAGTGTCTAGTGAAGAATGGAGAATTCGCATTCGGAATATCGGTCAAACTCTCAGCTCCAGGAATACAATTTGTTCTTGTTAATGATATAGCTGGTTCAAAGATACAGGTGCAGCCTACTGTGGAAAGCCAGTGGAAATGCAGGCAACTGAACAATTGCAAGACACATAACCTCGGACTTTTCTGCACTGTGCGGTAACGAGGTTACAAAGTCACCAGCTAACTAGCAGACATCAAAGAGTACAGATAAGAAGGTTGAAGTGGAATTAGCTGAGTCCCTGTTTGATCAGATGATTGAAAAAACCTGGAGCAGAGAAAGTACAACGTAGATAAATTTAACTCAGATGAATTAACTGAGTTACAGCAGAAAGCTGAAAATTTAAAGCGATTGTATGAAAAGGTGTAAACGGAAAAACAATTCAAATGGGTCACTGGAACGCTACTATCTTAAAAAATGATGTGTTAATGAGGAAACGGAGACCATTACATACTCCAGCAGATGAGAAATCAGGAGACTTTCATCAAGTCATATTGCCAGTGGGTGAGAGAATGGAGGTCCCGTGAGTATTGCGTGAGGTACCAGGAGAGAGTCATTTAGTGTTAAGAAAAACACGAACTAAAATAGAAAAGTATTTTTACTGGCCAAGAATGCACAAGTATGTTGTTGTATTTCGTCACAACCATGTCAGGTACTTTGGCAATTACATGCAGTAATAAAACACGCACTTTTAATACCTACTTAGAAAACCTTTGCAATAGTTTTAATTGATTGTGCAGGACAATTACCTATAATTTTTTTAAAAAGTGGGAATCAGCATCTGTTAAAAACAATGGATGTGTCCATTAGATTGCCAGACGCCATTATGTTACGCAATGAAACAGCTAAAAGAACTGTCGAGAAGTTAATCAATTTTTTCACTAGATACGGACCACCCACAGTCATAGACTGAGATCGGGAGGCAAACTTTAGATTAAAATTATTCAAGGAAGTTACGGGCAGTTGAGGAATAAAACAATTCACATCTCCAGCGTACCATGCAAAGTCGCAGAGAGTGGTAGAAAGTTGGCATCAGAGATCAAAGACCATGTTGTGGGCTTGCAGTAAAGACTATCCAGATGATTAAAATAAGGAAATTCTGTCTGGACTCGTGCGACCGGAGATGCACTGAATGAATCGACCAAATTCAGTCCATTTGAATTAGTTTGGGGGCATAAAGTGAGAGGGCCATGAAAATTGATTAAGGAGAAATTGGCAAGTCATAATTTATAGAGCACGTATTTGACCTATGTGTCAATCTTTCGGGAACGTTTAAGTAGAATGTGGGACTTGGCTAGACAGCGTTTCAGAAATTGGATCAGACATTGGCTAGCTGAAGTAAGATGGTGGTTAATGGGAAATATTCATCATGGAGTTCAGGTCCTAGTGGTGTACCACAAGGATATGTTTTGGGTCCACTGCCGTTTGTCATTTTTTCAGTGATTTGAATGAGGGCATAGAAGAATGAGTTAGTAAATTTGCAGATGACAGTAAGATCAGTGGAGTTGTGAATAGTGATGAAGGATGTTGTAGATTACAGAGAGACATCGACAAGCTGCAGAGCTGAGCTGAGAGGTGGCAAATGGAGTTTAATGTGGAAATGCGTGAGGTGATTCACTTTGGAAAGACTAACAGGAAGAAAGAGTATTGGGCTAATGGTAAGATTCTTGGTAATGTAGATGAGCTGTTCGATCTCGGTGTCCATGCACATAGACCTTGACTGTTCCTGGGGAACTCATGGCTGCATGTGCTGTAAATTCACCTTTCTAAATGTTACATGCTTTGGTGGGTAGTTTTATTACTGGTATCCTAGATTCCATCTGTTGTTCATAATCTGACTGTTTCTGTTCAAGCTAGAAATTAGTAAATTATAGTTTTACAGTTTACTTCACAATTATTTTAACTACTAGATGTTCATATATCACTGTCATAGCAACAACACAGAATGCTTGTAAACTTGTACAGAAAAGAGCGTTCATTAACATGAAGTCATTTTTCCGTTATCCTTCTGACAGTGAATTTCGTGGCTATTATGATCCTGTCCCAGGGAAAGTGTGGCCTCAAAACATGCACAACACGTTATCTGGTGGCCATGGCAGCAGCAGATCTACTGGTCATTATCAATGAGGTCATACTGAGGCAATTAAATTTTTATTATTTCCCAATATGTTTCCTGGACATCACTCCTGTGTGCAGTGTTATCGATGTCCTGATCCATGCATCCATAGACTATTCTGTCTGGTTCGCCATTGCATTCACCTTCTATCGGTTTGTCAGCTTTTGTTGCCACAAACTGAAAACCAAATATTGCACTGGGAAAAAGTCATCTGCAATTCTCTCAATAACCGGTATTCTGCTTTGTTTAAAAAACGTTCCTTGGTGTTTCAGATTTGAACCTGAAATGACAATCGGGAACATAACATATTTCTGCAGGAATAAGGAAAGCTACTTCACTGACTCTCGCTGGATTGGATTCCGTTCATTTGCTGTGGTTCTAACCCCATTGGTGCCATTCTTTAACATTGTGTTCCTCAATGCTCTGACAGACGCACGCATTTTATTCAAGTCAAGTCTGTAAGGGACTGAGGGATCACGGTAAGGAAGGGAAGCAGGTTGACCCCGAGATGAAGAGTGGAACAACAGCAGTAATTTTACTCTTATCTATATCCGGAAACTTCACACTTCTCTGGCTCCTATATGTTTTATATATATCCTTGATGTCCCAGATCATTTAAATGATTATGACGACGAAATCTTTGAAGGAGTTGGATACATGCAGCGCAATGTAAGCTGCTGCACAAACACCCTTATTTATATGGCAGCTCTGCCCAAGTTCAGAGCTCAGTTCAAAAGAGCGGTGAAATATCCAGGTTCCAAAATTATTGAACTAATCACTGCATAAATCTAACAAAAACTCAAAAACCTGTGGGTGATAGCAAGAAATGACCATGGAGGACCAAAGGGAACACTTCTGGAGATGCAAATCTGTCAAAGAAGTCAGAGAAGTTAGGATATTTAGCAGACATCAAGAGAACGTAAAGAAGATGAAGATAAGGATACAGGTTTCCCAATTTAGGAAGCAGAGGTAACATTTCTGCTCTGAAAGAGTGGCAACTGGACCTGAAACATTAACTCTGATTTCTCACTCACAGATGCTGCCAAACCTGCGGAGTCTTTGCAACAACTCCTGTTTTGTTTTCGTTTAACATTTTGGGGACTAATGTAAATAAGCTGGAGACACTGCACAGACAAAAATTCAGTGGAGCAAGGGAAAAAGCCATGAATTGCCCAAGATAACCAGGAGGAAATTGGCAGGAGCAGGGTCTCTGCTTCCGCCTGTATCAGAGGAAGTGATCCAGGGTGTCGACTCCAGCTCTGCTTCTTCGGTTTTCAGCTCTTTCCAACCAAGGAAACAAACAACATTTATGATTTCAAAATGAAAATCCATGATGATGCTGGACTGGATCTTATGTCAATAAAACAATCCCAATTATTCATATCATTTTGATTCTCACACCAGTAGCTGGTGCTGGGGGTATCCTTTCCTCCAGCTGCCTCTTGAGAGTGTTCGGGTGATTGGGAGGTGGGGGAGATAGGGGGAGTGGGGTAATCTACATCCATATCCATAAACATGATGATTCCTCTCATTAAGTAGTTCAGTCCAAGGAATCTGTCCAAAGGATTGGGAGAAAAGTTGGAGACAGTTCCAGGAACTGAGTCTGCGTTCAGCACAGGGGTCAATGTCATCGCTCGACAGCAGATCACATCGTCCAAACCTTCCCGGGAATTGTCACAGAAAGTTCCCAATCTCCGTTTTAAATCAGAGCTTCTGGATACCTTCGAACCAGGTCTCAGCATCAAGTGTGTTTGTTTGTGTTTAATTACTTCATCAATTCACATGCTGTTTCAATCTTCCTGTACCCTGTTCTTACACCATTACTGGAAATTTCATACTCAGCTTTGACATGTCTACTATGATTTTATTGTCAGTAGCCTTCATGTCACCGCAATGTCTGCAATCCATTATGTAACTCCATGTGGTTTCCAACTGAACTGCCCTATCTCCAGCAACATCTGCGTTTTAAATTGGTCTTGGTTTCAATTCTGCACTTCAAAGTGATTTTGCTTTCAAATCTGTCAATGATTTCGCCCGGTATTTCCCTGGAACATCCATGTGTCTGCACGGTCTCATCTCCGTCAGTACTTCCAGCCTGGAAACGTTCCCTGTTTCAGTAATCCTTCCCAATAGTCAGCATTGGTCTGTACAGCCACCGAGCGACTCACTCGGAGTGGAAGAGAGTCATCCTCGATGTGAGAGACAGCCAGAGATGCAGCGTGTAGGATGCGCCACAGAGCGATTGTGTGACGTAGGATCCAAAGGGATATTAATATCTTCAATGAAAGGGAAACTCTGGCCGTGAGAGTTTCACAGCAAGACTACCTCGCTTTCCTTATACGATCTGCTAGAAATAACTGACAATGTATCATTTGTCCTCCTCCTCATGGACGACATTATCAGTTAAATTTCTGATACCATAAATCCCTGTGGATGATGATATTCAATAACTTCTCACTATTTTCAACAGAATCTGTTTGTTTTTTCTATTCTTCCTACAAACGTGAAACATATCTTGTTATCCTCCACCACTTCCTCTCGCAGCTCATTCGATTCACTCGGCAAGTACCGGGGATGGCAGGATTGTCCCATGAGAAGTTGGGCCTTTATTCAGAAAAGTGAGAGGGGGAATCTGATTTAAATGTATCCAATTCCACTGGCTGGACAGACTAAATACGGGGGGAGGGGGGAGGGGGTGTTGAGTGTGCTGTATCCTCTGGGCGGGTATTCATAAAACAAAACCTCACAGTCTCAGGATATGGGCTCGCCCATTTCTAATTGAGAGGAAGAAAATTATCTTCACTCAAAGTGATCAACCTGTGGAATTCTCTCCCGCAGAAGGCTGTGGAGCACAGGTCACTGAGTATATTCAGGAAAGAAATTATTAATTTTTTTTACAGTTTAAAGACATCTCAGGGTTTGGACAGAATTTAGGAATATAGCAGTGAGATTTTAGAGTCAGACATGGTCACATTGAATGGAAAAGCAGGCTGGAAGGGCTGAATGGCCTCTTCCTGCTCCCTGTTTCTGTGTTTCTGTCAGTTTAATGTCCTCCTGAAAATCTCACCCTGAAAAGGATCAGTAATTACATTGCGGAAGCACATTAGTAGCTGTTTTCGTTCAGACATTCCTGCAACTTGAAAATGTGATTTTTCTTTGCAGGGACGATGAACAGTCAGTCAGTCAAAGTGGTCCACAGAATTCCTGATGCTGTCTCAGTGAAACAGCTTCCTTACAGTTGATTGTCAATCGCATGCAATAATGACGGACACTTCATGGAACTTCCATATTGTTCTTGGATGTTAATGTTCTGTGGGATTTAAGGACAATATAAATGTGCAGGAACACACTGAATATCCTTCTTTAAACGGAGAGGTTGACGTTTATAAAGCACTTTTTGTTTTATGTGTTAAGGGTATCGCAAAATGTTTTTCAGATAATTGAAGTCTTTTGAAATTTATTCTGCATTGTCGAGGGAATGGGAGACAATTTCAGAAACAGAGAGAGTTACATATCCAGAGCCACGTATACAGGATGGGCTTGTCCTGGAGACGTTTCAGAGCTCAATCTGTGACCCACAGAACGCAAGCCAGCAGTAGATGGAAGTCAGCCATTTCTGGTCAAATGGAGGAGGTATTTTTAGTATCTGACACCATACTGTCCCTGTCCTGGGAGAGTTTGATAGGGACGGTGTAAAGAGAGCTTTACTCTTAAAGTAACTCCGTGCTGTCCCTTTCCTGGGAGTGATGGATGAGGAAAGTGTAGTGAGAAATTTAGTATCTACCTAACCCCATGTGAACCCTTTTCTGTGAGAGTTTGATGGGGACAGTGTCCGGAGATTTAAGTAAATCTTAACCTCATGCTGAACATGACCTGAGAGTTTCAGAAAGTTCTCGTCTAATGTTAGACAATTAACCTAGTTCTAGACTTCAGAAGCAAAAAATAATATTTTCTCTCTATTTAATGCAGTCATTGACTCTCAAACTTTCATCATTTCAGATCTTTCTAAATTCCAGGGTCTCAGTCCTGGGCTTGTGTCATTTCCCCAGACATTGAAACTGTGCCGTCCAGCTATAGGTCTGTGAATCTATGCTGCATTTACTCGCACATGGACTCCCAAGTCCCCACTCGTTCTTGCCTTTTCCTATTTCCGGTACTTGATATGTTATCCAGAAAACACCTGCCGCATAGATATACTTTGGCTTCAAAATTTGTGTTATCTAAAAATATAGAAATAGATGTACAATTAAAAAACCTCCTGGATCCTGTGTTGTTTGTATATTTTTGTGAATGAGTGACTGTACATTTGAAGGTGTGAGTGTGACTTTGCGAGTGTGGATATGACCGAAGGACTGAGAATTTATGGTTGAGTTTGTTTGAGTGAAAAATTGTGCTTGAGTGTGCGATTCTAAGAGATAGGGAGTTTTTTATGCTGTATGTGTGTGTGTGTGTTTGTGTGTGTTTTGTGCGTGTGCGCGCGTGTACATTTGTGTCTGTGAATGTGTGTGCGTTGGGGGCGGGGGAAAGATGAAAGGGAGGGTGGTCATAGTGTGGGGCTCGGGTGCACAGGGTGAGGCTGGAGATGATCAGTTTGTGGATGCCACAATAATGACCAGGTAGGGAATTAGTCCGAGGTTACAAATAGAAATAGACAGATTGGTCAGATGGCCAGAGCAGTGGCAATTGAAATGTTACCCCCTGATAATTACCCCTGAGCACTTTGGCAGTAGTCATAGACAAGGGAGTAGGACACCAGGAAGCTCGGAAAACAAAAGGATTTTGAGGTGCTTGTTAAGAGATCCCTGAAGGTGGATGGACAAGTTAATATGGTATTTAAGAAGGCACACAGGATACCTGTCTGTATCGGTCGAGGTATAGATTATAAGAGGATGAAGGTCTTATTGCAGTTGTACAGGCGGCAGAGAGTTATAGAATTCAACAGCATGGAAACAGGCCCTTTGGCTGAACTTGCTGATGCCCCCCAGTTTTCACAACTAAACCAATCTCATTTACCTGTATCCACATCCGTCCCCACTTGGATATGTACCCTGTCTAAATGATTCTTAAATGACAAAATTGTACTTGCTTCACCACTACCTCTGGCAGTCCATTCCAGATAATTAGCACACTCTGAAAAAAAATGCCCTGCCCCCTTTTCTATCTCTCCCTTTCATCTTAAACCGATGCCCCCTCGTTTTTAACTCCCCACGCCAATTGGGAAAATCTGTTGCAGTCTACCTTATTCCTGCCTCTCATGGTTTATAGATCTCTATAAACAAAGCCTCTGTCTCCTGCGCTTCAAAAAATGTTCCCAGCCAATCTAACAACTCTTTATAACTCAAATCCAGTTAGCATCCTAGTATTTTTTTCTGCACTCTTTCTAGTTTAATATTATCCTGTCTATGGTAGGCTGACCAGAACATCAGACAGGATTCCAAACGTGGCCTCTTTCGATGAGAGATCGGTGTACATAAGACTATGTTGGGGGGTGGGGAAGGGGTTGGACAGGATACACATAAAGCAGTCATTTCCCTTCGTTGAAGGGGCAATAACAAGTTAACATAATTCTAAGGTGAAAGGCAGGAGTTTAGACGGAAAATGACATCCAGAGGATGATAGGGGTTGGCACCGCATTGTCTGGGAACGTAACGATGGTGGGAATCCTCAACATCTTGAAGAAATACTTCGATGAGCACTTGAACTGTCACGATATTCAAAAAATGCACGAATTGTGGGAAGGGATATTCCTGCATCTTTCGTGTACTTTTGGAGGTACAAACGCGATGGATTGATGAGCCACCTCTGTTGTGTATGATGCCATAATTCTATGATTCTGAAGTTAAGGTTCTGATATTTTAAAATATTTGTTTTGAGAAACTACTGGTCAGTTTCAGCCTCAGCTTGTGTATTAAAGTGCGTATTCACATTTAGATTTTCCCAAACAAGTTAGAAAACTGAATTGACAAGGAAAGCGGTGGTAGAGGAACTGTATGACACGAGGCATTGACTGATTGAATAGCCTCAGCACAACGAAGGTCATCACTGATATTTAGATCGTGACGGAACTGACAGCGAGTGAAATAATGTAAGTTTGTTTTTTTTGAGGACAAGTTGCAATTAACATTTGAGACCTGATAGGATCAGATTAATCCGGTATTTTGGGTACTCAATTACAGACATAAATCTCAATGATATCACCTTATTAAAATAAACATATTGTCGTAATCTGTTTGTTCAAAATGATAAATAAAAACGTTGAAGACGTAATCACAGTTTCCCAGTAGACATACCATACAATAAAATAATGTCTCTCGAACTGTGTCAACTACAATTTTAACAAGTAGCCAACAGCAGGAAGGGAGAGGTTGTTTGACAAGCAATAAAATGTATTATAGATACCTAATGTTTAGCAATGTCGACTACACCATCATGCCATTATTGGTTGTTCCTGGTAAGTCTGTAACAACTTATGTTGTGCAAATTTATGTAGTGAATCATACTTATTTCCACTCTATGAATGATAACTCTTTTATTTCTATTTAGCAAGCCAAACATTGATACCAGAAGATAGTATCCTCACTTACTGAATAGATTGTCAATTAGGAGGCTCCCTGGGAATGTGCCGCATTGTGTGTTTCTCTCCTGTGCAGAATTGTTATGCTCTGAGGTCACATTGATGGAGTTTGGCTTAGCACGGGCCATGAAGGTCCAGAAAGTGTTGAGCAACGCTGTCTCTCTCTCTCTCTATCTGTCTTTCTCTCTCTCTGTGTTAGTTCAAACCCTACTATCGTTTAGATGGGTTTTATAACAAGCCATCTCTTAGTGCCACCTGGTGTTTCCAATTCCTGATGTGACGGGATTTTGTTGGTGGATCTCGCTCAGACAGCTTGCTCCAAAAGGGAGCACAGGCACAACGTGGGCAAAAGATGGGTTGAGCAGGTCATTATGTAACTTGATCAACTTGCGTGTTTCGTCAGTCAGTGGATATGTGGGGACATATTTTTGAGGACAGTTCACTGGGAGAAGTGTTGATAACAGAATTACAGTTATGATGTGTGTTGTTGAATTATTTGCTTGTCAAAAAACGTGTGAGTTGTGCTATTTGTAAACAAAAAGTTGCACAGATCTTTGGTATGAAGAATGGATATCTAACTTCCAAAGAACTAGAATTATCACTGTCTGAACAAAAAAACTGGATCAGTCAGGACAATAAGGGCAATATTCATTGGAGTTTAAAACAATGAGCTGGAGATCTGAAAGAAACCTAAACAATTATAACAGAAGCAGAAAGGCTAAATACAATATGTTCCCAGGACACAGTGGAAGTATATGGGATGGGCCATTGAACACAGAGCTAAGAAGCATCTTCACCCAAACGGTGGTCAGCCAAGGGAATTCTCTGCTACGGAAAGCAAGTAAGGTCTTAATATTGAATGTTTTTAAGAAAGAGCAAGATATAGAACATAGAAGAACGAACATTACAGCGCAGTACAGGCCTTTCGGCCTTCGATGTTGCACTGACCTGTGAAACTAATCTGAAGGCCATCTACCCTACCCCATTCCATATTCATCCATACATTTATCCAATGACCATTTAAATGCCCTTAAAGTTGGCGAATCTACTCATGTTGCAGGCACTTTGTTCCACTCCCCGACTGCTCTCTGAGTAAAGAAACTACCTCTGTCTTCTGTTCTACCTATCACCCATCAATTTAAAGCTATGTCCCCTCGTGCTAGCCATCACCATCAGAGGAAAAAGGCTGTCTCTGTCCAGCCCATCGAACTCTCTGATTATCTTTTATGTCTCAGTTAAGTCACCTCACAACCTATTCTCTCTAACGAAAACTGCCTGCAGTCCCTCAGCCTTTCCTCCATATCCGGCAACATCCTAGTAAATCATCTCTCAATCCTTTCCAAACCTTCCAAATCGATAATGTGGCGAGCAGAACTGCACGTACTACTCAAATTTTGTACAGCAGAAGCATGACTTCATGGTTGTGAAACTCAGTTCCTTTACAAATAAAAGCTAACACACTGTATGCTTTCTTAACAACACGATCAATTTGGGTGGCAACTTTCAGGGAAGTCTGTACATGGACACCGAGGTGTCTCTGCTAACCGACAATACCAAGAAGCTTAACATTAGCCCAGTAGTCTTTATTCCTGTGTGCCCCTTTCAAAGCGAATCACCTCACACTTGGCTGCATTAAATTCCATTTGCCATCCGTCAGCCCAGCTCTAGAGCTCAGCTGTGTACCTTTGTGAAACATAACATCGTTCCACACTGTCCACAACTTCACTGACCTTAGTGTCATCTGCAAACTTGTTAACACATCCTTCTATGCCCTGATATATGGGATATATACTTTGCCCTTTATAAAAATGACAAACAGCAGTTGCCACAAAACAGATCCTTGTGGTACGCCACTAGTAACTGAACGCCAGGATGAACATTTCCCATCAACCACGAAACTCTGTCTTCTTTCAGCTCGTGAATTTCTGATCCAAACCACTAAATCACTCTCAATCCCATGCCTCTGTATTTTGTACAATAGCTTACCACGTGGAACATTATCAAACACCTTACTCAAATCCACATACACCACATCAATCTCTTTACTTCCATTCATTTGTTTGGTCACCTTTTCAAAGAACTTAATAATGTTTGTGAGGCACCACCTACACTTAATAAAACCGTTTTGACTATCCCTAATCAACTTATTCCTTTCTAGATGATTATAAATCTCTAATAACTTTTCCAGCACTTTAACCACTAACAAAATAAGGTTCATTGGTCCATAATTACCAGGATTGTCTTTACTCTCCTTCTTGAACAAGGGGACAACATTTGCTGTCCTCCAGTCTTCTGGCACTATTCCTGGAGAAATTGATGCCATAAAGATCAAAGTCAAAGGCTTTGCAACATGCTCCCTGGCTTCCCAAATAATCCTGCGGCCTCTCCTGTAAAGGGGCATAGACAGATTCTGTCAAGATTTAAAATAATCACTGCTACTGGGGACAGTCATGTAAGGGGCACATTCAGATTCTGTCAAGATTTACAAGAATAACTGTTTCTTCAGACTCTCCTGTCAGGGGTACAGAGAGATTCTGTCAAGATTTAAAATAATAACTGTTACCGGGGCCTCTCCTGTCAGGGGTACAGACAGATTCTTTCAAGATTTAAAGTAATAACTGTTACTGGGGGCTGTACTGTGAGGAGTACAGACAGACTCTGCCAAGATTTAAAATAATAACAGTTACAGGGGCCTCTCCTGGAGGGAACACTGACAGATTCTGCCAAGATCTAAAATAATACTTGTTACTGGAGACTGTCCTGTAAGGGGTATAGTGTTTCTGTCATGATTTATCATAATAACTGTTAGTGGAGCCTCTCTTGTAAGCTGCACAGACAGATTTTGTCAATACCTGTTATTGGGGGCACTCCTGCAATTGACACGGACAGATTCTGGCAAGATTTAAAATAATGTAATATAATCTAACCTAATAACTATTGCTGGGGCTTCTCCTGTGAGGGGCACAGACAGATTCTGTCAAGATTTTAAATTATGCCTGCTACCGGGGCCTCTCCTGCAAGGGGCACAGACAGATTCTGTCAAGATTGATCATAATAATTCTTACTGGGGCCTATCCTGTTAGGGACACAGACAGATTCTAATAGGCTTAAAAGTAATAACTGTTTCTGTGGCATCGCCTGTAAGGGGCACAGACAGATTCTGTCATGATTTAAATTCATAATGAGTACACAGCAATGTCCTGCATTGTGTACAGACACATTTTATCAAGATTTTAAATAATAACTGTTACTGGGAACAGTCCTGTAAGGGGCAAAGACAGATTTTGTCAAGATTTCAAATAATAATGGGTACACAGTACGTCCTGCATCATGTACAGACAGATTCTGTCAAGATTTTAAATAGTAAATGTCACTGGGGCCTGTTTTGCAAGCTGCACAGTCAGATTCTGTCAATAACGTTTAGTGGAGGCACTCCTGTAAGGGACAGAGACAAATTCTGTCAAGATTTACAATAATAACTGTCACTGGGGACTGTCCTGCAAGGTGCATAGACAGATTCTGTCAAAATTTAATGTCATAGCTGTTACTGAGCACCGACCTGTAAAAGGTATAGACCGATTCTGTCAAGATTTACAATAATAACTGTTACTGGGGCCGAACCTGTTCGGGGCACAGACAGATTCTGTCAAGATTGAATATAATTACTGTTACTGTGGACTGTCCTGTATGGGGTACAGACAGCGTCTGTCAAGATTTAAAATAATAACTGTTACTGGATGCTGTCCTGTCAGGGTTACACAGAGATTCCGTGAAGATTTAAAATAATCACTGTTACTGGGGACTGCTGTGTAAGGGACACAGAAAGATTCTGTCAAGATTTACAAAAATAACTGTGACTGCGGGCTGTCCAGCAAGTAGCACAGACAGATTCGGTCAAGATTTAAAATAATAATTTTTACTGGGGACTGCCATATGGAGTACAGACAGATTCTGTCAAGATTTTAAAAAATATCTGTTACTGGGGCCTCTTCTGTAAGCTGCTCAGATTTTGTCAATAACTGTTACTGGGAGCGTTCCTGTAAGGGACACAGACAGATTATTTCAAGATGTAAATGAACACTGTGGAAAGTCCTGTATGGGGTATGGACAGTTTCTGTCAAGATTTAAAATAATAACTGTTACTGGGTGCTGTCCTGTAAGGGGTACAGACAGAGACTGCCAAGATATAAAATAATAATTCTTACTGGGTCTGTCCTGCAATGAGTAGAGACAGATTCTGTCAAGATTTACAATGATAACTGTTACTGGGGCCTGTCCTGTTCGGGTTACAGACAGTTTCTGTCAAGATTTAAAATACTAATTCTTTCTGAGGCCTCTCCTGTAAAGAGTACAGAAAAATTTTGTCAAGATTTAGAATAATAACTTTTAATGGGCACTGTCCTTTAAGGGGCACAGACAGATTCTGTCAAGATTGAAAATAATAATTATTTCTGTGCACAGTCCTGTAAGGAGTACAGACAGAATCTGTCAAGATTAAGAAAAATAACTGTTACTAGGACCTATCCTGTTGGAGGCACAGACAGATTCTTTCAAGAATTCAATAATAACTGTTACTGGGGACTGTCTTGCAAAGGGTACAGACAGACCCTGTCAAGATTTAAAATGATAACTGTTACTGTGCACTGTTCTTTAAGGGGTACAGACAGATTCTGTCAAGATTGACAATAACACTTGTTACTAGAGCCTCTCCTGTAAGCTGCACAGACAGATTCTGTCAGTAACTGTTACTGGGTCCTCTCCTGTTAGGGGAACAGAGAGATTCTGTCGAAATTTAAAATGATAACTGTTTCTGGGGCCTCTTTTGTAAGCTGCACAGATTCTGTCAATAAGTGTTAGTGGGGGATCTCCTGAAAGGGGAAAAGACATATTCTGTCAAGATTTAAAATCATAAATGTTAATGGGGCCTCTGCTGCAAGGGGCACAGATAAATTCTGTCAAGATTTAAAGTAATAACTGTTACTGGGGCCTCCGCTGTAAGGTGTTCAGAAAGATTCTGTCAAGATTTTAAATAATAACTGTTACTGGGCCTGTATTACAAAGAGTACCGACAGAGTCTGTCAAGAAATAAAATAACAACTGTTACTGTGCTCTGTTGTGTGATGGGCACTGACAGATTAGAACATAGAACATAGAACATAGAACAATACAGCACAGAACAGGCCCTTCGGCCCACGATGTTGTGCCGAACTTCTATCCTAGATTAAGCACCCATCCATGTACCTATCCAAATGCCGCTTAAAGGTCGCCAATGAATCTGACTCTACCACTCCCACGGGCAGCGCATTCCATGCCCCCACCACTCTCTGGGTGAAGAACCCACCCCTGACATCTCCCCTATACCTTCCACCCTTCACCTTAAATTTATGTCCCCTTGTAACACTCTGTTGTACCCGGGGAAAAAGTTTCTGACTGTCTACTCTATCTATTCCTCTGATCATCTTATAAACCTCTATCAAGTCACCCCTCATCCTTCGCCGTTCCAACGAGAAAAGGCCGAGAACTCTCAACCTATCCTCGTATGACCTACTCTCCATTCCAGGCAACATCCTGGTAAATCTTCTCTGCACCCTCTCCAAAGCTTCCACATCTTTCCTAAAGTGAGGCGACCAGAACTGCACACAGTACTCCAAATGTGGCCTAACCAAAGTCCTGTACAGCTGCAACATCACCTCACGACTCTTGAATTCAATCCCTCTGCTAATGAACGATAATACTCCATAGGCCTTCTTACAAACTCTATCCACCTGAGTGGCAACCTTCAAAGATCTATGTACATAGACCCCAAGATCCCTCTGTTCCTCCACCTGACCAAGAACCCTACCATTAACCCTGTATTCCGCATTCTTATTTGTTCTTCCAAAATGGACAACTTCACACTTGGCAGGGTTGAACTCCATCTGCCACTCCTCAGCCCAGCTCTGCATCATATCTAAGTCCCTCTGCAGCCGACAACAGCCCTCCTCACTGTCCACAACTCCACCTATCTTTGTATCATCTGCAAATTTACTGACCCACCCTTCGACTCCCTCATCTAAGTCATTAATAAAAATTACAAACAGCAGAGGGCCCAGAACTGATCCCTGCGGAACTCCACTTGTAACTGGACTCCATGCTGAATATTTACCATCTACCACCACTCTCTGACTTCGACCGGTTAGCCAGTTTTCTATCCAATTGGCCAAATTTCCCTCTATCCCATGCCTCCTGACTTTCCGCATAAGCCTACCATGGGGAACCTTATCAAATGCCTTACTAAAATCCATGTACACTACATCCACTGCTCTACCCTCATCCACATGCTTGGTCACCTCCTCGAAGAATTCAATAAGACTTGTAAGGCAAGACCTACCCTTCACAAATCCGTGCTGGCTGTCCCTAATCAAGCAGTGCCGTTCCAGATACTCGTAAATCCTATCCCTCAGTACCCTTTCCATTACTTTGCCTACCACAGAAGTAAGACTAACTGGCCTGTAATTCCCGGGGTTATCCCTATTCCCTTTTTTGAACAGGGGCACAACATTCGCTACTCTCCAGTCCCCTGGTACCACCCCCGTTGCCAGTGAAGACGAGAAGATCATTGCCAACGGTACTGCAATTTCCTCTCTTGCTTCCCACATAATCCTAGGATATATCCCGTCAGGCCCGGGGGACTTGTCTATCCTCAAGTTGTTCAAAATGTCCAACACATCTTCCTTCCTAACAGATATCTCTTCTAGCTTATCAGTCCGTTTCACACTCTCCTCTTCAACAATACAGTCCCTCTCGTTCGTAAATACTGAAGAGAAGTACTTGTTCAAGACCTCTCCTATCTCTTCCGACTCAATACACAGTCTCCCACCACTGTCCTTGATCGGACCTACCCTCGTTCTCGTCATTCTCAGGTTTCTCACATACGCATAGAATGCCTTGGGGTTATCCTTGATCCTATCCGCCAGGGATTTTTCATGCCCTCTCTTAGCTCTCCTAATCCCTTTCTTCAGGTCCCTTCTGGCTATCCTGTATCCCTCCACTGCTCTGTCTGAACCTTGTTTCCTCAACCTTATGTAAGCCTCCTTCTTCCTCTTTACTAGACATTCAACCTCCCTCGTCAACCAAGGCTCCCTCACACGACCATTTCTTTCCTGCCTGATCGGTACATACATATCAAGGACACGTCGTATCTGCTCCTTGAAAAAGTCCCACATTTCCACCACATCCTTCCCTGACAGCCTATGCTCCCAACGTATGCTCCTCAAATCCTGTCTTACAGCATCGTAATTTCCCTTCCCCCAATTGTAAAAACTTCCTTGTTGTGTGCACCTATCCCTCTCCATAACCAAGGTGAAAGTGACAGAATAGTGGTCGCCATCACCAAAATGTTCACCCACTAACAAGCCCACCACTTGTCCCGGTTCGTTACCGAGTACCAAATCCAATATGGCCTCCCCTCTGGTTGGACAATCTACATACTGCGTTAGAAAACAGTTCTGTCAAGATTTGAAATAATACCTGTTCGTGGGGTCTCTCCTGTAAGGGGTACACACAGATTCTGTCAAGATTTACAATAACAACTGTTACTGGGGATTGTCGTGTGAGAGGCACATAAAGTTTCTGTCAAAATTTGAAATAATAATTGTAACTGGGGACTGTCTTTTAAGGGGTACAGACAGATTCTGTCAAGATGTAAAATAGCAACTGTTAGTGGGGACTGTCCTGTAGGGGTACAGACAGATTCTGTCAAGTTTAAAGTAATAACTGCCACTGGGAACTGTTGTCTGAGCGGCACAGACAGTTCCTGTGAAGAAATAAATTAAGAACTGTTTCAGGGGACTGTGCTGTAAACGATACGGACAGATTTACAATAATAACTGTTACTGGGGCCTATCCATTTCGGGGTACAGACAGACTTAAGTAATGCCTGTTACTTGGGCATCTCCTGTTAGGGGTACAGACAGATTCTGTCAAAGTATAATATAGAAACTCGGGTCTGTCCTGTAAGGAGTACAGATAGTTTCTGTCAAGATTTAAATTAATAACGTTTACTGGGGACTCTCCTGCAAAGGACACTGACAGATTCTGTCAAGATTTAAAATAATACCTTTTACTGGAGACTGTTCTGTACGGGATATAGATAGATTCTGTCATGATTTACCCTAATAACTGTTACTGGGGCCTCTATTGAAAGCTGAACAGACAGTTGTGGTCAACATCTATTACTGGAGGCGCTCATATAATTAACACAGACAGATTCTGTCAAGATTGAAATAATAATAGCTATTGCTGGGGCATCTCCTGTAAGGGGCACTGACAGATTCTGTCATGATTTGAAATAATAACTGTTATTGAGGACTGTCATGTGAGGGGCACAGACAGTTCCTGTCAAGGTGTAAAATAAAAACTGGTACAGGGACTGTCCTTTAAGGGGTGCAGATAGATTCTGTCAAGATTTAAAATAAAAATTCTTTCCGGGGCCTATGCTGTTTGGGGTACTGACAGATTCTGCCAAGATTTAAAATAATACCTGTTCGTGCGGTCTCTCCTGTAAGGGGTACACACAGATTCTGTCAAGATTTAAAATAATAACTGTTACTGGGGCCTCTCCTGTGAGCTGCACAGACAGATTCAGTCAAAATCTGTAACTGCGGGCTTTCTGTGAAGGGCACAGACAGATTCTGACAAGGTTCAAAATAATAACTATTATTGTGGCCCCCTGTAAATGGTACAGACAGATTCTGTCAAGATTTAAAATAATACTGGTTTCTGGGGCCACTCCTCGAAGGGGAACAGACAGATTCTGTCAAGATTTAAAACAATAACGGGTACAGAGGACTGTGCTAAATAGTGTACAGGCACATTCTGTCAAGATTTAAAATAATAACTGGTACTGGGGCCTCTCCTGTAATCTGCACAGACAGATTCTGTCAGCAACTGTTACTGCGGGGTCTCCTGTAAGGGGCATAGGCAGATTCTGACAAGGTAAAAATAATAGCTGTTTCTGGGGCTTCCCCTGTAAAGACTACAGACAGATTTTGTCAAGATTTAAAATAATAACTGTTACTGTACACTGTCCTGTAAAAGGGGCAGGGGGGATGCGGGGCTACAGACAGATTCTTTCAAGATTTCCAATAATAGGTGTTCCTGGTGCCTCACCTGTAAGCGTTACAAAGAGATTCTATCAAGATTTAAAATAATAACTGTTACTGGGGCCTTTCCTGTGAGGGACTCAGAAAGATTCTGTCAAGGTTTAAATTAATAACGTTACTGTGGACTGTCTTGGAAGGAGTACAGACTGATTCTGTCAAGATTTATAATAATAACTGTTACTGCGGGCAAATCTGTAAGGGAAACAGAGAGATTCTGTCAAGATTTAAAATACGAACTGTTTCTACAGTACAGACAGATTCTGTCAAGATTTAAAATATTAACTGTTTCTGGGGCTCTCCTCTAAGGGGCACAGACAGATTCTTTCAAGATTTACAATAATAACTGTCACTGGGGCCTATCCTGTTCGAGGCGCAGACAGATTCTGTCACGATTTCAAATAACAACTGTTACTGACGACTGTCCTGTCAGGGGGACAGAGAGAATCTGTGAAGATTTAAAGTCATAACTGTTACTGAGGGTTGAACTGTAAGGTGTATTGACAGATTCTGTCAAGGTTTAAAATGATAAATCTTATTGAGGTGTCCTGTAAGAAGTACAGACAAATTCTGTTAAGATTTACAATAATAACTGTTACTGAGGCCTATCCTGTGAGGGGTACAGACAGATTCTGTCAAGATCTACAAAGTACCTGTTACTGGGGTCACCCCTGCAAGGGATACAGACAGATTCTTGTCAGGGTTTAAAATAATAACTGTAACTGGGGGTCTCTTCTGTAAGCTGCACAGACAGATTCTGTGAATAACTTTAACTGTAGGCTCTCCTATAAGGGGCACAAACGGATGCTGTCAAGATTTAAAATACTAAGTGTTTCTGTGGCCTCACCTGTAAAGAGTAAAGACAGATTCTGTCAAGATTTAAAATAATAACTGTTTCTGGGACTCTCCTCTAAGGGGCACAGGCAGATTATTTCAAGATTTACAATAATAACTGTTACTGGGGCCTATTCTGTTAAAGGCACAGACAGATTCTGTCAAGATTTAAAATAGTAACTGTTACTGACGACTGTCCTGTATGGGGTACAAACAGATTCTTTCAAGATTTAAAATAACACCTATTACTGGGTACTGTCCTGTGTGGGGTACAGACAGATTCTTTCAAGATTTACAATCATAACTGTTTGTAGTGCTGTCCTGTTAGGGGTACAGGCAGGTTCTGTCAAGATTTAAAATAATCATTGATAATAGCAAACTTTGTGTAAGGGGCACAGACAGATTCTGTCAACATTTAAAATAATAACTGTTGCTGTAGCCTCTCGTATAAGAGGTACAGAGAGATTCTGTCAAGTTTTAAAATCATAACTGTAACTGGGTACTGTCCTGTATGGGGTACAGACAGATTATCTCAAGATTTAAAATCATAACTGTTACTGGATGCTGTACTGTCAGGGGTACAGACAGATTTGTGAAGATTGAAAATAATCATTGTTGTTGGGGAATGTCGTGTAAGGGGTACAGACAGATTCTGTCAAGATTTGAAATACTAATTGTTTCTGCGGCCTTCTCCTGTAAAGAGTACTGACAGATTCTGTCAAGATTTAAAATAATAACTGTTACTGGGGCCTCCCCTGTACTCGGCACCGACATATTCTGTCAGTAACTATTACTGAGTGCTCTCCTGTATGGGGAGCAGATAGATTCTGTTAACATTTAAAATAATAACTGTTACTGGGGACTTCGTCTGTGAACTGCATTGTCAGATTGTGTCAATAACTGTTACTGGGGGATCTCCTGTAAGGGGAACAAAGAGATTCTGTCAAGATTTAAAATAATAACTCTTACTGGGGCCTCGACTGTAAGCTGCTGGACAGAATTAGACAATAACTGTTACAGGGGCCAGTCCTGTAAGGGACACAGAAAGATTCTGTCAAGGTTTAAAATAAGAACTGTTACTGACGTCTGTCCTGTCAGGGGGGCAGAGAGAATCTGTGAAGATTTAAAATAATAACTGTTACGGGGGGCTGACCTGTAAAGGGTACCGACAGATTCCGCCAAGATTTAAATAAAAAATCTTACTGTGGAGTCCTGGAAGGAGTACAGACTGGTTCTGTCACTTTTAAAATAATAACTATTACTGGGACCTCTCCTGTAAGCTGCACCGACAGATTCTGTCAGTAGGTATTACTGAGGGCTCTCCTGTAAGGGGAACAGACAAATTCAGTCGACATTTAAAATAATAACTGTTAATGTGGCCTCTTCTATAAGCTGCATTGTCAGATACTGTCAATACCTGTTACTGTGGGACTGTCCTGCAAGGTGCACAGACAGATTCTGTCAAGATTTAAAATAATAACTGTTACTGGGGACTGTCCTGTATGGGGTACAGACAGACTTTTTCAAAATTTAAAATCATAACTGTTACTGGGATAGTCCTGTCAGGGGTACAGGCAGATTCTGTGAAGATTTAAATAATCATTGTTATTGGGGAATATCGTGTAGGGGAATAGACAGATTTTGTCAAGCTTTAAAATAATACCTATTACTGGGGTCTCTTCTGTTTGGGGTACAGGCAGATTCTGGCAAGATTTAAACTACTAACTGTTTCCGTGGCCTTCTCCTGTAAAAGGTACAGACAGATTCTGTCAACATTTAAAATAATAACTGTTGCTGGGGCCTCTACTCTGAGGTGAAAATGTGTTGCTGGAAAAGCGCAGCAGGTCAGGCAGCATCCAAGGAGCAGGAGAATCGACGTTTCGGACATGAGCCCTTCTTCACGATGCTACTTGGATGCTACCTGACCTGCTGCGCTTTTCCAGCAACACATTATCAGCTCTGATCTCCAGCATCTGCAGTCCTCACGTTCTCCTCTCCTCTCAGGGGCATAGACAGATTCCGTCAAGATTTAAAACTACGAACAGGTACAGAGGACTGTCCTGCAAAGATTACTGGCACATTCTGTCAAGATTTAAAATAATAACTGATACTGGGGCCTCTCCTGCAAGGTGCACCAACTGATTCTGTCAAGATTAAAATTAAGCACTGTTACTTGGCACTGTCCCGTAAGGGGTACAGACAGATTCTGTCAAGACTGAAGAGTAGTAATTATTAAAGGGGCCTGTCCTGCAAATAGTACAGACAGATTCTGTCAAGATTTAAAATAACAACTGTTACTGACGACTGTCCTGTATGGGGTAGAGACAGATTATTTCAGGATTTAAAATTACACCTGTTACTGGGTATTGTCCTGTATAGGGTACAGACAGATTCTTTCAAGATTTAAAATCATAACTGTTACTGGGTGCTGTCCTGTCAGGGGTACAGGCAGATTCTTTGAAGAGTTAAAATAGTCATTGTTAATGGGGAATGTCGTGTAAGGGGCACAGACAGATTCTGTCAAGGTTTACAATAATAACTGTTCCTGGGGACTCTCCTGTAAGAGGAAAAGGGAGATTCCGTCAAGATTTAAAATAATAACTGTGACTGGGACCTCTCCTGTAAGGGGTACAGGCAGATTCTGGCAAGATTTAAAATACTGCTTCTGCAGCCTTCTCCTGGAAAGAGTACAGACAGATTCTGTGAAGATTTCAAATAATAACTGTTGTTGGGCCACCTTCTGTAACCTGCATTGTCCGATAGTGTCAATAATTGTTACTGGGAGCACTCCTGCAAGGGACAGACAGTTTCTGTCAGGGTTTAAAATAATAACTGTTACTGGGGACTGTCCCACAAGTGCACAGGCAGATTCTGTCACGATTTAAAAACATAAGTTACTGGGCACTGTCCTGCAAGGGATACAGACAGATTCTGTTATGTTTTAAAATAATAACTGTTACTGGCATCTCTTCTGTAAGCTGCACAGACAGATACTGTCCATAATTGTTAGACCGGGATCCCCTGTAAGGTGCACAGTCAGATTTTGACAAGGTAAAAATAATAACATTTAATGGGGCCTCTCATGTAAGGTGAGAGACAGATTTTGTCAAGATTTAAAATACTAACTGTTTCAGCGGCCTCTCCTGTAAAGAGTGCAGACAGATTTTGTCAAGATATAAAATAATGAATGTTACTGGGAACAGTCCTGTAAGGGGCACAGACAGATTTTGTCAAGATTTCAAATAATAATGGGTACACAGTACGTCCTGCATCATGTACAGACAGATCCTGTCAAGATTTTAAATAGTAAATGTCACTGGAGCTTGTTTTGAAAGCTGCACAGTCAGATTCTGTCAATAACTTTTAGTGGAGGCACTCCTGTAAGGGACAGAGACAAATTCTGTCAAGATTTACAATAATAACTGTCACTGGGAACTGTCCTGCAAGGTGCATAGACAGATTCTGTCAAGATTTAATTTAATAGCTGTTACTGAGCACCGACCTGTAAAAGGTACAGACAGATACTGTCAAGATTTACAATAACAACTGTTACTGGGGCCGAAACTGTTCGGGGCACAGACAGATTCTGTCAAGATTTAATCTAATTACTGTTACTGTGGACTGTCCTGTATGGGGTACAGACAGCGTCTGTCAAGATTTAAAATAATAACTGTTACTGGTTGCTGTCCTGTCAGGGTTACACAGAGATTCCGTGAAGATTTAAAATAATCACTGTTACTGGGGACTGCCGTGTAAGGGACACAGAAAGATTCTGTCAAGATTTACAATAATAACTGTTACTGCGGGCTGTCCTGCAAGTGGTACGGACAGATTCGGTCAAGATTTAAAATAATAATTTTTACTGGGGACTGCCATATGGAGTACAGACAGATTCTGTCAAGATTTAAAAAAATACCTGTTACTGGGGCCTCTTCTGTAAGCTGCTCAGATTCTGTCAATAACTGTTACTGGGAGCGTTACTGTAAGAGACACAGAGAGATTATTTCAAGATTTAAATGAATACTGTGGACAGTCCTGTATGGGGTATGGACAGTTTCTGTCAAGATTTAAAATAATAACTGTTACTGGGTGCTGTCCTGTCAGGGTTACACAGAGATTCCGTGAAGATTTAAAATAATCACTGTAACTGAGGACTGCTGTGTAAGGGACACAGAAAGATTTTGTCAAGATTTACAATGATAACTGTTACTCGGGCCTGTCCTGCAAGTGGTAGAGACAGATTCGGTCAAGATTTAAAATAATAATTTTTACTGGGGACTGCCATATGAGTACAGACAGATTCTGTCAAGATTTTTAAAAAAATACCTGTTACTGGGGCCTCTTCTGTAAGCTGCTCAGATTCTGTCAATAACTGTTACTGGGAGCGTTACTGTAAGAGACACAGAGAGATTATTTCAAGATTTAAATGAATACTGTGGACAGTCCTGTATGGGGTATGGACAGTTTATGTCAAGATTTAAAATAATAACTGTTACTGGGTGCTGTCCTGTTTAGGGCTACAGACAGAGACTGCCAAGATATATAAGATAATAATTCTTACTGGGACTGTCCAGCAATGAGTAGAGACAGATTCTGTCAAGATTTACAATGATAACTGTTACTGGAGCCTGTCCTGTTCGGGTTACAGACAGTTTCTGTCAAGATTTAAAATACTAACTCTTTCTGAGGCCTCTCCTGTAAAGAGTACAGAAAGATTTTGTCAAGATTTAGAATAATAACTGTTAATGGGCACTGTCCTTGAAGGGGCACAGACAGATTCTGTCAAGATTGAAAATAATAATTATTTCTGTGGACAGTCCTGTAAGGAGTACAGACAGAATCTGTCAAGATTAAGAAAAATAACTGTTACTAGGACCTATCCTGTTGGAGGCACAGACAGATTCTTTCAAGAATTCAATAATAACTGTTACTGGGGACTGTCTTGCAAAGGGTACAGACAGACCCTGTCAAGATTTAAAATGATAACTGTTACTGTGCACTGTTCTTTAAGGGGTACAGACAGATTCTGTCAAGATTGACAATAACACTTGTTACTAGAGCCTCTCCTGTAAGCTGCACAGACAGATTCTGTCAGTAACTGTTACTGGGTCCTCTCCTGTTAGGGGAACAGAGAGATTCTGTCGAAATTTAAAATGATAACTGTTTCTGGGGCCTCTTTTGTAAGCTGCACAGATTCTGTCAATAACTGTTAGTGGGGGATCTCCTGAAAGGGGAAAAGACATATTCTGTCAAGATTTAAAATCATAAATGTTAATGGGGCCTCTGCTGCAAGGGGCACAGATAAATTCTGTCAAGATTTAAAGTAATAACTGTTACTGGGGCCTCCGCTGTAAGGTGTTCAGAAAGATTCTGTCAAGATTTTAAATAATAACTGTTACTGGGTCTGTATTACAAAGGGTACAGACAGAGTCTGTCAAGATTTAAAATAACAACTGTTACTGTGCTCTGTTGTGTGAGGGGCACTGACAGATTCTGTCAAGATGTAAATTAATAACTATTACTGGGGACTGTCCTGTAAGGGGTACACACAATTTCTGTCAAGATTTACAATAACAACTGTTACTGGGACTGTCGTGTGAGAGGCACATACAGTTTCTGTCAAGATTTGAAATAATAATTGTTACTGGGGACTGTCTTTGAAGGGGTACAGACAGATTCTGCCAAGATGTCGAATAGCAACTGTCCTGTAGGGGTACAGACAGATTCTGTCAAGTTTAAAGTAATAACTGTCACTGGGAACTGTTGTGTGAGGGGCACAGACAGTTCCTGTGAAGAAATAAATTAAGAACTGTTTCAGGGGACTGTGCTGTAAATGATACGGACAGATTTACAATAATAAATGTTACTGGGGCCTATCCGTTTCGGGCTACAGACAGAATCTGTCAAGATTTAAGTAATGCCTGTTCCTGGGGCATCTCCTGTAAGGGGTATAGACAGATTCCGTCAAAGTATAATATAATAACTGGGGTCTGTCCTGTAAGGAGTACAGATAGTTTCTGTCAAGATTTAAAGTAATAACGTTTACTGGGGACTCTCCTGCAAAGAACACTGACAGATTCTGTCAAGATTTAAAATAATACCTTTTACTGGAGACTGTTCTGTACGGGATATAGATAGATTCTGTCATGATTTACCCTAATAACTGTTATTGGGGCCTCTATTGAAAGCTGAACAGACAGGTGTGGTCAATATCTATTACTGGAGGCGCTCATATAATTAACACAGACAGATTCTGTCAAGATTGAAATAATAATAGCTATTGCTGGGGCATCTCCTGTAAGGGGCACTGACAGATTCTGTCATAATTTGAAATAATAACTGTTATTGAGGACTGTAATGTGAAGGGCACAGACAGTTCCTGTCAAGGTGTAAAATAAAAACTGGTACAGGGACTGTCCTGTAAGGGGTGCAGATAGATTCTGTCAAGATTTAATATAAAAATTCTTACTGAGGCCTATGCTGTTTGGGGTACTGACGGATTCTGCCAAGTTTTAAAATAATACCTGTTCGTGGGGTGTCTCCTGTAAGGGATACACACAGATTCCGTCAAGATTTAAAATAATAACTGTTACTGGGGCCTCTCCTGTAAGCTGCACAGACAGATTCAGTCAGAAACTGTTACTGCGGGCTCTCTGCCAAGGGCACAGACAGATTCTGACAGGTTCAAAATAATAAATATTATTGGGGCCCCCTGTAAATGGTACAGACTGATGTTGTCAAGATTTAAAACAATACTGGTTTCTGGGGCCACTCCTCGAAGGGGAACAGACAGATTCTGTCAAGATTTAAAACAATAACGGGTACAGAGGACTGTCCTAAATAGTGTACAGGCACATTCTGTCAAGATTTAAAATAATAACTGGTACTGGGGCCTCTCCTGTAATCTGCACAGACAGATTCTGTCAGCAACTGTTACTGCGGGGTCTCCTGTAAGGGGCACAGGCAGATTCTGACAAGGTAAAAATAATAACTCTTTCTGGGGCCTCCCCTGTAAAGACTACAGACAGATTTTGTCAAGATTTAAAATAATAACTGTTACTGTACACTGTCCTGTAAAAGGGGCAGGGGGGATGCGGGGCTACAGACAGGTTCGGCCAAGATTGACAATAATAACTGTTATTGGGGCCTATCCAGTTAGGAATACAGACAGATTCTTTCAAGATTTCCAATAATAGGTGTTCCTGGTGCCTCACCTGTAAGCGTTACAAAGAGATTCTATCAAGACTTAAAATAATAACTGTTACTGGCGCCTTTCCTGTGAGCTGCGCAGATAGATTCTGCCAATAACTGTTATGGGGTCCGCTCCTGTGAGGGAGGCAGAACGATTCTGTCAAGGTTTAAATTAATAACTGTTACTGTGGACTGTCCTGTAAGGAGTACAGACTGATTCTGTCAAGAGTTATAATAATAAGTGTTACTGGGGGCACTTCTGTAAGGGGAACAGAGAGATTCTGTCAAGATTTAAAATACGAAGCGTTTCGACGTCCTCACCTGTAAGGAGTACAGACAGATTCTGTCTAGATTTAAAATATTAACTGTTTCTGGGGCTCTCCTCTAAGGGGCACAGACAGATTCTTTCAAGATTTACAATAATAACTGTCACTGGGGCTTATCCTGTTCGAGGCGCAGACAGATTCCGTCACGATTTAAAATAACAACTGTTACTGACGACTGTCCTGTCAGGGGGACAGAGAGAATCTGTGAAGATTTAAAGTCATAACTGTTACTGAGGGTTGAACTGTAAGGGGTATTGACAGATTCTGTCAAGATCTAAAATGATAAATCCTACTGAGGTGTCCTGTAAGAAATACGGACAAATTGTGTTAAGATTTACAATCATAACTGTTACTGAGGCCTATCCTGTGAGGGGTACAGACAGATTCTGTCAAGATCTCCAAAGTACCTGTTACTGGTGTCACTCCTGCAAGGGATACAGACAGATTCTTGTCAGGGTTTAAAATAATAACTGGAACTGGCGGTCTCTTCTGTCAGATGCACAGACAGCTTCTGTGAATAACTGTTACTGTGGGCTCTCCTATAAGTGGCACAAACGGATGCTGTCAAGATTTAAAATACTAAGTGTTTCTGTGGCCTCACCTGTAAAGAGTTCAGACAGATTCTGTCAAGATTTAAAATAACAACTGTTTCTGGGACTCTCCTCTAAGGTGCATAGGCAGATTATTTAAAGATTTACAATAATAACTGTTACTGGGGCGTATTCTATTCAAGGCACAGACAGATTCTGTCAAGATTTAAAATAGTAACTGTTACTGACGACTGTCCTGTATGGGGTACAAACAGATTCTTTCAAGATTTAAAATAACACCTGTTACTGGGTACTGTCCTGTGTGGGTTACAGACAGATTCTTTCAAGATTTAAAATCATAACTGTTACTGGCTGCTGTCCTGTCAGGGGTACAGGCGGGTTCTGTCAAGATTTAAAATAATTATTGATAATAGGAAACGTTGTGTAAGGGGCACAGACAGATTCTGTCAACATTTAAAATAACTGTTACTGTGGCCTCTCCTATAAGAGGTACAGAGAGATTCTGTCAAGTTTTAAAATAATAACTGTAACTGGGTACTGTCCTGTATGGGGTACAGACAGATTATCTTAAGATTTAAAATCATAACTGTTACTGGATGCTGCACTGTCAGGGGTACAGACAGATTTGTGAAGATTGAAAATAATCATTGTTGTTGGGGAATGTCGTGTAAGGGGTACAGACAGATTCTGTCAAGATTTGAAATACTAATTGTTTCTGCAGCCTTCTCCTGTGAAGAGTACTGACAGATTCTGTCAAGATTTAAAATGATAACTGTTACTGGGGCCTCTCCTGTACTCGGCACCGACATATTCTGTCAGTAACTATTACTGAGTGCTCTCCTGTATGGGGAGCAGACAGATTCTGTTAACATTTAAAATAATAACTGTTACTGGGTACTTCTTCTGTGAACTGCATTGTCAGATTGTGTCAATAACTGTTACTGGGAGCACTCGTGTTCGGGGAACAGAGAAATTCTTTCAAGATTTAAAATCATAACTGTTACTGGGGCCTCGGCTGTAAGCTGCTAGACAGATTTTGCCAATAACTGTTACAGGGGCCAGTCCTGTAAGGGACACAGAAAGATTCTGTCAAGGTTTAAAATAAGAACTGTTACTGACGACTGTCCTGTCAGGGGGGCAGAGAGAATCTGTGAAGATTTAAAATAATAACTGAAACGGGGGGCTGACCTGTAAAGGGTACTGACAGATTCTGCCAAGATTTACATAATAAATCTTACTGAGGTGTCCTGGAAGGAGTACAGACAGATTCTGTCACTTTTAATATTATAACTATTACTTGGTCCTCTCCTGTAAGCTGCACCGACTGATTCTGTCAGTAAGTATTACTGAGGGCTCTCCTGTAAGGGGAACAGACAGATTCAGTCGACATTTAAAATAATAACTGTTATTGTGGCCTCTTCTGTAAGCTGCATTGTCAGATACTGTCAATAACTGTTACTGGGGACTGTCCTGCAAGGTGCACAGACAGATTCTGTCAAGATTTAAAATAATAACTGTTATTGGGGACTGTCCTGTATGGGGTACAGACAGACTCTTTCAAAATTTAAAATCATAACTGTTACTGGGATAGTCCTGTCAGGGGTACAGGCAGATTCTGTGAAGATTTAAAATAATCATTGTTATTGGGGAATATCGTGTAAGGGGAACAGACAGATTTTGTCAAGCTTTAAAATAATAACTATTCTGTATGGGGTACAGGCAGATCCTGGCAAGATTAAAACTACTAACTGTTTCCGTGGCCTTCTCCTGCAAAGGGTACAGACAGATTCTGTCAACATTTAAAATAATAACTGTTACTGGGGCCTCTCCTCCAAGGTGAAAATGTGTTGCTGGAAAAGCGCAGCAGGTGAGGCAGCATCCAAGGAGCAGGAGAATCGACGTTTCGGGCATGAGCCCTTCTTCAGGATGCTACTTGGATGCTACCTGACCTGCTGCGCTTTTCCAGCAACACATTACCAGCTCTGATCTCCAGCATCTACAGTCCTCACGTTCTCCTCTCCTCTCAGGGGCATAGACAGATTCCGTCAAGATTTAAAATAATAACAGGTACTTAGCACTGTCCTGCATAGTGTACTGGCACATTCTGTCAAGATTTAAAATAACAACTGTTACTGACGACTGTCCTGTATGGGGTAGAGACAGATCATTTCAGGATTTAAAATTACAACTGTTACTGGGTATTATCCTGTATGGGGTACAGACAGACTCTTTCAAGATTTAAAATCATAACTGTTACTGGGTGCTGTCCTGTCAGGGGTCCAGGCAGATTCTTTTAAGAGTTAAAATGGTCATTGTTAATTGGGAATATCGTGTAAGGGGCACAGACAGATTCTGTCAAGGTTTACAATAATAACTGTTACTGGGGACTCTCCTGTAAGAGGAAAAGGGAGATTCTGTCAAGATTTAAAATAATAACTGTGACTGGGACCTCTCCTATAAGGGGTACAGGCAGATTCTGGCAAGACTTAAAATATTGTTTCTGCAGCCTTCTCCTGTAAAGAGTGCAGACAGTTTCTGTCAAGAGTTAAAATAATAACTGTTACTGGAGCGTCTACTGTAAGGGGAACAGACAGATTCTGTCGACATTTAAAATAATAACTGTTGTTGGGCCACCTTCTGTAAACTGCATTGTCAGATTCTGTCAATAACTATTACTGGGAGCACTCCTGCAAGGGACAGACAGTTTCTGTCAGGGTTTAAAATAATAACTGTTACTGGGGACTGTCCCACAAGTGCACAGACAGATTCTGTCAAGATTTAAAAACATAACAGTTACTGGGCACTGTCCTGCAAGGGGTACAGACAGATTCTTTCAAGATTTAAAATAATAACTGTTACTGGACCTGTCCTGTAAGTGGTACAGACAGATTCTGTGAAGATTTAAAGTAATAATTCTTACTGGAGACTGTCCTGTAAGGAGTACAGAGAGATTCTGTAAAGATTTAGAATAATAACAGTTAATGGGACCTCTCATGTAAGGTTAGAGACAGATTCAGTCGAGATTTCAAATAAGACCTGTTACTGGTGCCTCTCCTGTAAGGGGTACAGACAGACTTTGTCAAGATTTAAAATAATAACTATTACTGTGGACTTTCTTGTATGGGGTACGGACAGATTCTGTCAAGATTTCAAATCATCACTGTTATTGTGGACTGTTGTATAAGGGGATCTGGCACATTCTATTAAGATTTAAATTAATAATTGTTTCCATGGCCTCTCCTGTAAGGGACAATGACAGATTCTAACATGATTTGCCATAATAACTGTTACTGGAGCATCTCTTGTAAGCTGCACAGAGAGATTTTGTCAATACCTGTTACTGGGGGTGTGACTGTAATGTACACAGACAGATTCTGTCAAGATTTAAAATACCACCTGTTTCTGCGGCCGCACCTGTAAAGAATACAGACAGATCTTGTCAAGATTTAAAATAGTAACTGTTACTGGGCCATGTCCTGTAAGGAGTACAGACAGATTCTGTCAAGATTGAAAATAATAATTCTTACTGGAGACTGTCCTGTAAGGAGTACAGACAGATTCTGTAGAGATTTACAATAATAACTATTCGTGGGGCCTATCTTGTTCGGCGTAGAGACAGATTCAGTCTTGATTTCAAATAATACCTGTTACCGGTGCCTCTCCTGTAAGGGGTACAGATAGACTTTGTCAAGATTTAAAATAATAACTGTTACTGGGTGCTGTCCAGTCAGGGGTACAGACAGATTCTGTCAAGATTTAAAATAATCACTGTTACTGCAGACTGTTGTGTAAGAGGAACTAGCACATTCTATTAAGATTTAAATTAATAACTGTTCCCAGGGGCTCTCCTGTAAGGGACACTGACAGATTCTGTCACGATTTGGCATAATAACTGTTACTGGAGCATCTCTTGTAAGCTGCACAGAGAGATTTTGTCAATACCTGTTACTGGGGGCGCTACTGTAATGTACGCAGACAGATTCTGTCATGATTTAAAATACTAACTGTTTCTGTGGCTACCCCTGTAAAGAGTACAGACAGATTTTGTCAAGATTTAAAATAATAAGTGTTACTGGGCCATGTCCTGTAAGGAGTACAGACAAATTCTGTCAAGAATAACAATAATAACTGTTACTGGGACCTATCCTTCTCGGGGCGCAGACAGATTCTGTCAAGATTTAAAACACTAATGTGGACTGTCCTGTGTGGTGTTCGGATAGATTCTTTCAAGATTTAAAATAATAACTGTTATTTGGTGCTGTCCTGTAAGGGACACTGACAGGTCCTGCCATGATTTGCCATGATAACTGTAATTGGAGCCTCTCGTGGAAGCTTCACAGACAGAGTTTGTCACTACCTGTTACTGATGGTGCTACTGTAATGCACAGAGACAGATTCTGTAAAGATTTAAAATGATAACTATTACTGGTGCCTATTCTGTTAAGGTCACAGACTGATTCTATCAAGATTTTAAATTATGTCTGTTACTGGGGCCTCTCCTGTAAGGGACACAGATAGATTCTATCACAATTTAAAATAACTGTTTCTGCAGCCTCACCTGTAAATATTACAGAGAGATTTTGTCAAGCTTTAAAATAATAACTGTTACTGGGGACTGTCCCACAAGTGCACAGACAGATTCTGTCAAGATTTAAAAACATAACAGTTACTGGGCACTGTCCTGCAAGGGGTACAGACAGATTCTTTCAAGATTTAAAATAATAACTGTTACTGGACCTGTCCTGTAAGTGGTACAGACAGATTCTGTGAAGATTTAAAGTAATAATTCTTACTGGAGACTGTCCTGTAAGGAGTACAGAGAGATTCTGTAAAGATTTAGAATAATAACAGTTAATGGGACCTCTCATGTAAGGTTAGAGACAGATTCAGTCGAGATTTCAAATAAGACCTGTTACTGGTGCCTCTCCTGTAAGGGGTACAGACAGACTTTGTCAAGATTTAAAATAATAACTATTACTGTGGACTTTCTTGTATGGGGTACGGACAGATTCTGTCAAGATTTCAAATCATCACTGTTATTGTGGACTGTTGTATAAGGGGATCTGGCACATTCTATTAAGATTTAAATTAATAATTGTTTCCATGGCCTCTCCTGTAAGGGACAATGACAGATTCTAACATGATTTGCCATAATAACTGTTACTGGAGCATCTCTTGTAAGCTGCACAGAGAGATTTTGTCAATACCTGTTACTGGGGGTGTGACTGTAATGTACACAGACAGATTCTGTCAAGATTTAAAATACCACCTGTTTCTGCGGCCGCACCTGTAAAGAATACAGACAGATCTTGTCAAGATTTAAAATAGTAACTGTTACTGGGCCATGTCCTGTAAGGAGTACAGACAGATTCTGTCAAGATTGAAAATAATAATTCTTACTGGAGACTGTCCTGTAAGGAGTACAGACAGATTCTGTAGAGATTTACAATAATAACTATTCGTGGGGCCTATCTTGTTCGGCGTAGAGACAGATTCAGTCTTGATTTCAAATAATACCTGTTACCGGTGCCTCTCCTGTAAGGGGTACAGATAGACTTTGTCAAGATTTAAAATAATAACTGTTACTGGGTGCTGTCCAGTCAGGGGTACAGACAGATTCTGTCAAGATTTAAAATAATCACTGTTACTGCAGACTGTTGTGTAAGAGGAACTAGCACATTCTATTAAGATTTAAATTAATAACTGTTCCCAGGGGCTCTCCTGTAAGGGACACTGACAGATTCTGTCACGATTTGGCATAATAACTGTTACTGGAGCATCTCTTGTAAGCTGCACAGAGAGATTTTGTCAATACCTGTTACTGGGGGCGCTACTGTAATGTACGCAGACAGATTCTGTCATGATTTAAAATACTAACTGTTTCTGTGGCTACCCCTGTAAAGAGTACAGATAGATTTTGTCAAGATTTAAAATAATAAGTGTTACTGGGCCATGTCCTGTAAGGAGTACAGACAAATTCTGTCAAGAATAACAATAATAACTGTTACTGGGACCTATCCTTCTCGGGGCGCAGACAGATTCTGTCAAGATTTAAAACACTAATGTGGACTGTCCTGTGTGGTGTTCGGATAGATTCTTTCAAGATTTAAAATAATAACTGTTATTTGGTGCTGTCCTGTAAGGGACACTGACAGGTCCTGCCATGATTTGCCATGATAACTGTAATTGGAGCCTCTCGTGGAAGCTTCACAGACAGAGTTTGTCACTACCTGTTACTGATGGTGCTACTGTAATGCACAGAGACAGATTCTGTAAAGATTTAAAATGATAACTATTACTGGTGCCTATTCTGTTAAGGTCACAGACTGATTCTATCAAGATTTTAAATTATGTCTGTTACTGGGGCCTCTCCTGTAAGGGACACAGATAGATTCTATCACAATTTAAAATAACTGTTTCTGCAGCCTCACCTGTAAATATTACAGAGAGATTTTGTCAAGCTTTAAAATAATAACTGTTACTGGGGACTGTCCCACAAGTGCACAGACAGATTCTGTCAAGATTTAAAAACATAACAGTTACTGGGCACTGTCCTGCAAGGGGTACAGACAGATTCTTTCAAGATTTAAAATAATAACTGTTACTGGACCTGTCCTGTAAGTGGTACAGACAGATTCTGTGAAGATTTAAAGTAATAATTCTTACTGGAGACTGTCCTGTAAGGAGTACAGAGAGATTCTGTAAAGATTTAGAATAATAACAGTTAATGGGACCTCTCATGTAAGGTTAGAGACAGATTCGGTCGAGATTTCAAATAAGACCTGTTACTGGTGCCTCTCCTGTAAGGGGTACAGACAGACTTTGTCAAGATTTAAAATAATAACTATTACTGTGGACTTTCTTGTATGGGGTACGGACAGATTCTGTCAAGATTTCAAATCATCACTGTTATTGTGGACTGTTGTATAAGGGGATCTGGCACATTCTATTAAGATTTAAATTAATAATTGTTTCCATGGCCTCTCCTGTAAGGGACAATGACAGATTCTAACATGATTTGCCATAATAACTGTTACTGGAGCATCTCTTGTAAGCTGCACAGAGAGATTTTGTCAATACCTGTTACTGGGGGTGTGACTGTAATGTACACAGACAGATTCTGTCAAGATTTAAAATACCACCTGTTTCTGCGGCCGCACCTGTAAAGAATACAGACAGATCTTGTCAAGATTTAAAATAGTAACTGTTACTGGGCCATGTCCTGTAAGGAGTACAGACAGATTCTGTCAAGATTGAAAATAATAATTCTTACTGGAGACTGTCCTGTAAGGAGTACAGACAGATTCTGTAGAGATTTACAATAATAACTATTCGTGGGGCCTATCTTGTTCGGCGTAGAGACAGATTCAGTCTTGATTTCAAATAATACCTGTTACCGGTGCCTCTCCTGTAAGGGGTACAGATAGACTTTGTCAAGATTTAAAATAATAACTGTTACTGGGTGCTGTCCAGTCAGGGGTACAGACAGATTCTGTCAAGATTTAAAATAATCACTGTTACTGCAGACTGTTGTGTAAGAGGAACTAGCACATTCTATTAAGATTTAAATTAATAACTGTTCCCAGGGGCTCTCCTGTAAGGGACACTGACAGATTCTGTCACGATTTGGCATAATAACTGTTACTGGAGCATCTCTTGTAAGCTGCACAGAGAGATTTTGTCAATACCTGTTACTGGGGGCGCTACTGTAATGTACGCAGACAGATTCTATCACAATTTAAAATAACTGTTTCTGCAGCCTCACCTGTAAATATTACAGAGAGATTTTGTCAAGCTTTAAAATAATAACTGTTCCTGGGGTCTCATCTGTAAGCTGCACAGACAGATTCTGTGAATAACTGTTACTGCGAAGTGTCCTGTAAGGGGCACAGACTGATTCTGACAGGTTTAGAATAATATCTATTCCTGCGGTATCTCCTGTAATTTGCACAGACAGATTCGATCAATAAGTGTTACTGTGGAGTCCCCTGTATGGGGAACAGATAGATTCTGTCAATAACTGTTCCTGCGGGTTCTCCTGTAAGGGAGCTCAGGCAGACTCTGTCAAGATGTAAAATTATAACTGCTACTGGGGGCTGTTCTGCAAGGTGCACGGACTGATTCTGTGAAGATTGAAAATAATAACGGTTACTTGGCACTGTCCTGTAAGGGGCAAAGACAGATTCTGTCAAGATTTACAATAATAACTGTTACTGGGGCCCATCCTTTTAGGGGCACAGACACATTCTCTCAAGATTTAAAAGAATAACTTTTACTCTGGACTGTCCTGTATGGGGTACAGACAGATTCTGTCAAGATTTAAAATGATGGAATGTATTCTGTCTGGATGTCCGTTTGAGAGGGGTCCTGCTCTTGGGGTCTGTTCTTGGGGTCCTGCTCTTTGTAGTTTTTATAAATGAGTGTACTAGTAGGTTGAGGAGTGGGTTGGTAAATCTGCAGATTACACAAAGGTTGTATTTGCCGTCCACAGTATCGAGGGCTATCTCAGGCTACAGTGTGACATAGACAGGATGCAGAGCTGGGCTGAGAAATGGCAGATGGAGTTCAACCTGGATAAATGCGAAGTGATGCATGTTGGTAGGTCGAACTCGAATGCTGAATCTAGGATTAAATACAGAATTCTTGAAAGTGTGGAGGGACAGAGGGATCTGGGTGTGCAAGTACGTAGATCCCTCAAAGTTGGCATCCAAGTGGATAGGGTTGTTAATGAAGCACATGGCGTTTTGGAATTCATTAACAGGAGGACCAAGTTTAAGAGCTGCAAGGTTTTGCTGCAGCTCTACAAGTCCCTGGTGTGACTACACTTGGAATATTGTGTCCAGTTCTGACCACCCTATTATAGGAAAGATACAGAGGCTTTGGAGAGTGCTGCCTGGACTGGAGGGCTTGCCTTTTGAAGAAAGTGTCAAAGACTTTTCTCTGGAGAGAAGGAGGAAGAGGGAGACCTGATCGAGTTATACAAGATAATAAGAGGAATAGATAGAGTCAATAAGCCAGAGACTTTCCCAAGGGCAGGATTGACGGGTACGAAAAGTCATAGATTTAAGATATTCGGGGAAATGTATAGAGGAGACATCAGAGGTAGTTTCTTTATGCAGAGTGTTGTGAATGCATGGAATGCGTAGCCAGTGGTGGTGGTAGAAGCAGAGTCATTAGGGACATTTAAGTGACTGCTGGACAGGCACATGGAGAGCAGTGAGTTGAGGGGTGCGTAGGTTAAGTTATTATATTTTACATTAGGATTAAACTCGAAACAACATTGTGGGCCAAAGGGCCTTTTCTGTGCTGTACGTTTCTATGTTTTATGTTCTAATAACTGTTACAGAGCCTCTCCTGTAAGGGGCACAGACAGATTCTGTCAAGATTTAAAATAATACCTGTTACTGGGGCCTCTCCTGTAATGAGTGCCGACAGATTCTGTCAACATTTAAAATGAAACTGTTACTAGAGCGTCTCCTGTATGGGGTACAGACAGATTCTGTGACAATAGGTGGGAATATCGGATAAGATGGTGTTTTTCTGGTGAACGACATCTCCAATATTTTGAAGTCTGCTGTCAAAAGGGAGCGTGCGAAAGTGGAAATTGGATACATTCATCAGGGAAAAGGTTAAGTCTTTGCATTGAGAGTGTAACAGGATAGGTGGAGGTTTAGTCAACAGAGCAACACAATTAATACTATCTGGTTTACTTCCGGTGCCAGGTCCTAATGAGCGAAGTAATAAAAGGATATGTCAGATTAATCAATGTCTGAAGACGTCCTGGAATGTGCAGGGATTGAGTTTCTTGAATCGTTGCATTCTCTTCTGCAACAGAAAAGACCTGTTCAACTAGGAAGGGTTTCACCTGAAGTGGAAAGGGACGATTATCCTGGCGGGGAGATTTGCTATTCCTCCTTTGAGACACTAAAGTTTTAGAGATGAGAGGTGGGGGTTCCAAATTAACAGTGAAAATAGACAGAAAGATGAGGTTGGTTCTGAATCAGAAAAGAGCAAGTTAGTTTGAAAAGATAGATAAGACTGAGTCAGGGAACAAAGAAACTGTGCAGAATTAAACTACGTTTATTTCAATCCAAGAAGTCTTATGGATAAGGCTGATGAACTCGGACTATTTATGGGAACATGGAATTGTGATGTGTCAACTCTGACAGAAACCTGGCTGAGAGATGGACAGACTGGCAGCTCAATTTTCAGGCTTTTCAATGTTATAAGAAGAAATGAAAGAGAGGCCAAGCGAGGAAAGGGAGTAGTATTTTTGATTAACGAAAAGATTACTGCTATTATTAAAGGAGGTATTTCTGAGGGACCATTTAGTGAAAATGTATCAGTTGAAATTAGAAATAAGAAAGGGATAATCACCTTCATGGGATTGTGCTAAAGGCACCCAATCGGAAGAGGGCAATTGATAAGCAAATATATGGAGACTTCAAAGATAAGGAAGAACAATAAGGCTGTAATAGTTGTGAATTCTAATTTTCCAAACATTGAGTGGGACTTCCATAGTGTTGAAAGTTTGTGATGAAGAATTTGTTAAATTTCAAGAAAACTTTCTTTCTCAATATGTAAATGTTTTAACTCGTGGAGGATCAATACTTAATCTTGTTTTGGGAAATAAGGCAGGGAAGGTGACTGAATGTTTAGTAGGGGAAGTTTGGAACATGTGATCAGAGTACTCGTAGTTTTAAAAATGTTTATGGTGAAAGGATTAGTTTCATATAAGTTAAAGTTCTTAACTGGAGTAAGGCAAGTCTGAAGAGTATGAAAAAAGAATGCTCAAATGTTTCTTGGAGTAGACTGTGCACAGATAAAGAGACAACTGACAGTTGGGAGGCTTGTGTGATTGCGAAAGTTCAGAAGTAGTGTGCTCCGTGTAGAGTTAAAGGCAAGGCTAATAAGATTGCAGAACAATAGATGAAGAAAGGCAGTGAGGTTCCAGTGAAGAATGAAAAATAACCATATGTTAGATATCAACATTGGGATCAAGTGAATCACGTGAACAGTATAAAGAGTGTAAGGGCGTTCTTAAGTTAGCCATGCCAAATAAGTTTCAAGATAATCCAAAATGACTCCAAAAGCATATTAAGAGCAAAAGAAGAGCAGTTGACGTTGTTAGTTTGAATGTTACTGAAGCCTTCAACATGGTTTCACATGGTAGATGAATTAGTCAAGTCAGGTCACATGATGTGAACTTGCCAATTGGATTCAGTGTGAACTTGCCAATTGGATACAGAATTGGCTTAACAGCAGGAGACAGGGAGTAATGATGGAAGTTTGCTTATCAGACTAAAGGCCTGGAACCAAAACTGCTCCACAGGGATTAGCTCTTTCATATTGATGAGTTATATGAGGGTGGGAACCTGAACTATGGATAGTGCACAGGCAGAAACAGGGTACAGAGAGTCTGTGAGGAGGAAAAGGCACTTTATAGAGGAAACGAGCAGGCAGTGTGATGGGTTGAAGTGTGACTATTTTAATGCAAGAAGTATCAGGAATAAGAGTGACGAGTTCAGAGCATGGATCAGTACTTGGAACTATAATGTTGTGGCAATTACAGAGACTTGGATATCACGTGGACAGGAATGATTGTTGGATGATCCGGGGTTTAGATTTTTCAAAAGGAATGGGGAGAAGATAAAAGAGGTGGGGGAGTGGCATTGCTAATCAGGGATAGTGTTAGAGCTGCAGAAAGGGAGATCATCCAGGAGGGTTTTTCTGCAGAATCAGTATCGGTGGAAGTCAGAAACGGGAAAGGAGCAGTCACTGTATTAGGAGTATTCTGCAGGCCCCCTAAGAGCAACAGTGACACCGAGGAGCAGATTGGGAGGCGGATTTTGGGAAAGTGCAGAAGCAATAGTGTTGTTGTCATGGAATACTTTAACTTCTCTCATAATAATTGGAACTTACTTAGTTCAAATGGTTTGGATGGAGCAACTTTTGTAAAATGTGTCCAGGAAGGGTTCCTGATGCAATAGGCTGACTAGAGGAGTGGCCGTATTGGATATGGCGGTTTCATTAGATTAGATTACTTTAGATAAGATTACTAACAGTGTGGAAACAGGCCCTTCAGCCCAACAAGTCCACACAAAACCGCCGAAGTGCAACCCACCCAGGCCCACTCCCCCACATTTACCCTTTCACCTAACACTATGGGCAATTTAGCATGGCCAATTCACCTAGCCTGCACATTTTTGGACTGTGGGAGGAAACCAGAGCACCCGGAGGAAATCCACACAGACACGGGGAGAATGTGTCTGTCGCCTGTGGCGGTTGGCAACAAAACATGAAAACTGCCAAGTCTCTCAGTGGAGAGCATTTAGATGATAGTGACAGCAACTCATTGAGTTTACTATGCTCATTGAGAGGGATAGGAGCAGATGGCATGGAAAAGTATTTCATTGGGGCAGGGGGAATGGCAATGCTGTTAGGCAGGAACTGGGGAGTCTCGATTGGGAACAGATGTTCTCAGGGAAATGCACAACAGAAGTGTGGAGGTTGTTTCGGGAACACCTTCTGATAGTGCTGGATAGGTTTGTCCCACTGAGGCAAGGACGGGATGCTAGGGTGAAGCAACCTTGGATCACAAGTGATATGCAACATTTAGTCAAGTGGAAGAAGGATGCTTAATTAAGGTTGAGGATTCAGGCAGGGTTTTGAGGGTTACAAGGTAGCCAGGAAGGAACTGAAGAATGGACTTAGGAGAGCTAGAAGGGGGCATGAAAGACACTCTACACTTACGTAAGGAACAAGAGGATGGCCAGAGTGAGGGTAGGGCTGATCAGGGATATTGGAGACAATCTGCACCTGGAGTCAGAGGAGGTAAGGGAGGTCATTAATGAATACTTTGCTTCAGAATTCACGACTGAGAGGTGCCTTCACATTTCTGAGGACAGCTCGAAACAGACTGATATGCTAGAACAGGTTGATGTTCGGAAGGAGGATGTGCTGAAAATTTTGAAAAAATCAGAAGGATAGATAAGTTCCCTGGGCCAGACGGAATATACCCAAGGTTACTACAGGAAAAGAGGTAAGAGATTGTTGCACCTTTGGCTATGATCTTTGCATCCTCACTGTAGTGCCAGATAATTGAAGGGGTGACGGATGTTATTCCCTTTTTCAAGAAAGGGATAATCCTGGGAATTGCAGACCAGTCAGCCTTACGTCAATGGTGTGCAAAGTATTGTCAGGGATTGTGAGTGGCAAGATTTATGATTACTTGGAACACTGTAGATTGATTAGAGCATGGCTTTGTGAGGGGCAGGTCATGCCTCAGGTACCTTATTGAACTTTTTGAGGATGTGACAAAACACATTGATGAAGATGGAGCAATGTAGTGTTGTATATGGTTTTCAGCAAGGCATGTGCTACGGTTCCTCATTATAGGCTCATTCAGGAAGTAATTAGGGATTGGATACAGGGAAGCCTGTCTGTGTGGATACAGAATTGGCTGGCCCATACAAAACAGTGCGTCTGGACAGATGGAAAGTATTCAGCTTGGATCTCGGTGACCATCTGTTCTGTGCTCTTTGCAATTTTTATACATGAGTCTGATGAGGAAATGGAACGCTAGGGCGAGCAGATTTGCCAACGACACAAAGGTTGGTGGAGTTTTGGATAGTGTGGATGGGTATTGCAGGTTGCAACGAGACATTGAATGGATGCACAAAAAGCTGACAGATGGAGTTCAATCTGGAATAGTATCAAATCATTCACTTTGGAAGGTTGAATGTGAAGCAGAATACAGGATTAAAGGCAGAGTTCTTGGATGTCGGGAGGAACAGAGGAATCTTGGGGTCCATGTCCATCAATCCATCAAAGTTGCCACCAATGTTGATAGGGTTGTTAAGAAGGTGTATGGTGTGTTGGCTTTCATTAGCCAGGAGATTGAGTTGAAGAGCCGTGAGATTATGCTGCAGCTCTACAGAGTCCTGGTTAAACCACACTCGGAATATTGTGTTCTGTTCTGGTCACCCTATTAAAGGAAGAATGTGGAAGTTTTAGTAAGGATGCAAAGGAGATTTACCAGGATGCTGCCTGGACTGGAAGGCATGTCTTATGAAGAAAGATTGAGGAAGCTAGGGCTTTTGTCTTTGGCGTGAAGAAGGATGAGAGATGTGTAAGGGTAGAGGAGTACAAGGCATAGATAGAGTGGATAGCCAGATACTTTTTCCTATGGTGGAAATGCCTATCTCAAGAGGGCATAATTTTAAGATGATTGGAGGAAGGTTTAGGGGAGGTGTCAGAGGTCGGTGCTATACTCAGAGAGTGGTGGGTGTGTGGACTGCACTGCCAGCAATAGGAGTACAGTCAGATACATTCGGGACATTGAAACAACTCTTGGATAGGCATATGGATGGTAATACAAGAAATAGTATGTAGTTTCGTCTGATCTTAGCGTAGGATAAAAGGCCGGCACAACATTGAGGGCTGAAAGGCCTGTACTGTTCTATGTTTGAATATAAAAGGCGTGGTTAGTAAGTTTGCGGGATAAAAAACAGACTTGGTGTAGACAGTGAAGAAGGTTTTCTAAGATTATAAAAGGATCTTTATCAAATCGGTCAATGGGATCCAAACACACCAGTAGAGTTCAATCTGGATAAATGCGAGGTATTGTAATTTGGTCAAACACTCAAGGGTAGAGTTTATGCAATTAAAGATAGAGCCTTGGGTATTGTTGTACAACAGAGGGCCCTCAAGTTGCAGGTGCACAGTTCTTTAAAGTTTGCATTATGTATTGTCAGGATGGTTAAAAAGGCATTTGGCACGCTTGCCTTCATTGTTCAGGCCTATGAGTAAAGAAGATCAGATGTTATGTTAAGGTTGTACAGGACATTTGTAAGGCCCCTTCTGGAATATTGTGTCCATTTTGCCCAGATATAGGAAGGATATTATTAAGCTGGCGAGGGTTCAGAAAAGAATTATCAGGATGTTGCTGTGAATGAAAGCTCTGAGTTATAAAGAAAGGTTTAACAGGCTGTGCATGTTTTCATTGGAGCGTAGGAGTTTGAGAGGTGACCGGATAGAAGATTATAAAACGAGAGGTATTAATAATTTAATGATATTTGTCTTTTCTCCAAGACAAGTTTCTTGGGAATTTCAAGACAAGAGAGATTTTAAACAAGGTATAAGAGGTAATTTCTTTACACTGAGCGTGGATCGTGTGCGGAATGGTAAAGTGGTGAATGTGGGTATAACTATAATGTCAAACGATGACAGTTGTTGGGAAAAAAACGCACTTCATTCACTAATATCGTTTTCTGGGCGGGTGAGGGCGTGTAATGTCTTCTCTACCTGTTCTGGCCTGCTTGTGACTCTCGATTTACCTGGTTGCTGCTTAACTGTCTCTGGGCAATTAGGGTAGGGTGTTGTGCGTTGACCTACCCAGCGATACTCACATCACCTCAATGAATTAAAGAAAACGTAGTTCCCCATGCACAGCCAACTACCTTTTTAGACCACACCTTGGTATTTGAATATTCCCACACTGAGTCTAGTGACTCAACCATGACTCTCCCAAAATTGATTCACTTTCGAAGATAAGCCATCTATCACTTGTTTCAGTGCAGCTACCAACACATCGAACAGTACCCAGCGCAGACAACTGAGGCAAAAAAATCTGATTCCCGGGTTTGACAAGGACAGAAATCACGTGACACCAGGTGACAGTTCAACCTGTTTGTTTGAATGCACCAGCTTTCGAGCTCCGCACCTTCTTCAGGTGCTCGTGAGAGAGTGAGACCCTAGACTCAGGATTTGTAAGTAAAAGATATAACTGATGTGAATGAGTTGAACACAGCAAAGATGACTGTTAAATCTTTAATTATTTAGAGTTGAAACACTTAGGGGTCAAGGATATTCGGTCTCGGATTGCAGCTAAAAGTCCTCCAAGGCGGACTTCGGGATAAGCAACAACGCCAGGTCACTGAACAGAGGCTGGTAGCTAAGTTCAGTAGCCATGAGGACAGTCTCAACCGGGATCTTTGGTTCATGTCGCTCTACAGGTAGCCCCGCCACACTATACATTCTCACACATACACACACTCTCACGCACAAACACACTCACACAGACCCTCTTTCATACACACACCCTCTCCCTCTCGCTCTCACACACAAACTCACGTGTACACTCTCTCAGATGCATATACCCCTCACAGTCACAGACACTGTCTCAAACACACACCGCCTCTCTCTCTCACCTATCCTACACTCTGCAACACACACTGTCCCACTCACACATTCTCTTTCTCCCTATACAGACACAGACTTGGATACGTATACTCCCTTAATCTCTCAAACACGCGCACTATCTCACGCACATACACACACTCTGCCCTTTCTCTCGCTCTCTCCCGTATAAAGCTGTGAGGTGAATTTGTATTTGCAGATTTGTACTTGCAGATACATTCTACTTTGATCAATGCGCACACAATTTGTAGGTGTAAGTCAATGTTGGATTTTATAAAATCCTACTTGGGAAATAAAACCAGACTGACTCCGGGTCAAGACACAGACAGACTCTAAACAAGACCTCGTGCCTAAAATGCATTGACTGCCCTCAGGTATCATCTCTTTTATACTAGTAATGCATTAGGTTATATCGGGGCAGTGACCGGGGTTTACATATAAATCCATCGAACCTTTAACTCCATTTTAATTGATTAAAATTTTAACAGCCATCTTGTATGTGTTCATGGTGTAGGTTTGCTCGCTGAGCTGTAGGTTTGATATCCAGACGTTTCATTGCTTGGCTTGGTAACATCATCAGTGGCGACCTCCAAGTGAAGCGAAGCTGTTGTCTCCTGCTTTCTATTTACATGTTTACCTTTGTATGTGTTCAATTTGTTCACATCAATTAAATAACACGTTGATCTTACACTGAGAAATTCTTGAGCCGAAGATCTTCCTCTCTCTGTCGCACTTGAAGAAGGAGTGGAGTTCGAAAACCTGTTGTACAGTAACGTGGTGCCTTGTGAGTTTTGACCTTATCCAACCCAGTCCAACACTGGCATCTTCACATTCTGACTTGAGACCATGAAGAATTTGGAAACTAATTTGCCTTGGAAAAATAAACTAAAATTCGATTATCTGCTGCGGTAGCTGATGCCCTGAATTAGGCAGAATCTGAGCACCAAGCAGTCAGCCTTCCCCTTGGGCACTTCTGCTGTTCTCTGCCATATTACCTTGGACACTAACCATGCCTTGCATTCAGAGATATTTTCTTGCAAATTTGGAAATGGTGATTATTTTTCAATGTACTCATGGAACATGAGATTTAGTGGCCAGTATTCATTGCCAGCTCTGATCGCCTTTGTGATGGCACTGGAGATCGATTTTTCTGAATGTCTGTATTACCTGGGATGCCAGAAACGACAGTTTGTTTTTGGGGGGGGGGGGGACGGGTTCAGAATTATTATCCAGTAATAGTGATGGAATGATAATATGTTTCCAAGTCAGAAGAACAATTCACTGTAAGGTGAAAGTGTAACGCCATGGTTACTCCGTCAACTTTGTGAAAACTCTGTGATTGTACCTGGTCCAGACGGCTCAGAACAGTGGAGATTAAAAGGTACAACAGGACTTTTTGCTGATGAAAGTCAAGTTGGTTTGGGGTTACTGATGCACGGTTTGTGCGGCTCTGAGGCTTCAATCAGGATCAAGAATTTCCAGCCTCTCGCTGTGCCCTCCATTTGAAATGATGTTCACCATTGAGGGGCTTGGTGATTTGGGTACTATATCAGGGACACCAGTTAATTCATGCTCCATCAGCAGAATACTGCTTAAAGAATGTCTCTTATCTTTTTGATCCTGAGATATCATGATGGTCTTTGCCTTATGATTTGGATCATTGTACTGATTGTCACACGGGATGTCTGTCCAAACAGTTTACATCACAGAGGCAGATTAATATAAATTACTGCAGATATATTGTGACTTGTAGTTATATATCGATGTAATTCAAGATCTCGCTGATCAGTTTGAGTGAATCTGCCTCTTAGAAATGTTCTCATACCTTCCTTGCACGCTGGACGATTGGAAAGTGGGATGAATAGGAATGACCGATCGCCTGGGTCACTTTGTGGGAAGGTGCTCATGACTAGACCCTGTGCTGGATGAGGATGGCCGTTCAGGAATTGACCCCACATAGTGCATTTCAGTGTGTTCAGCTCCTCCTGCTTGGATATTTCGTTTAATGCTGTTCAGGTCGCTGGAATGGCGGTCACATTGAGGCTGTTTTGTAGCTATTGTGGGGCAGCACATCCTTCAGGTTGGGAATGAAGGAGTATTGAAGGGGCTTGTTTTTGCCAGCTAGCATTTGGAAGTTTATAAATATTTGCAGCAATGATAACACCGAGGTAAACATTCCCACAGTATATTGTAAATGTCAGTGCTGCCATATCGACACTGCTGGATGCGACACAACTGGCACAGTGTGTTTTACATCAGGGGAGTAACACAGTGGATCAGTCTCTGTGATGCAATAACGTCGTGTTTCTTCCATTTTAAAATACTTGACTTGAATAAAAATGCAGTCGATGAGAATGTTGGGTGGCAAGATATAACACAAATTTAATTTGGTATTCAGAGAACATCTGTTCCTGCCATATTGCAGAACACAGAAGACTGAGGTCTCTGCGACACAAGCATTCTGTAATGGATTCTCTTGGAATCTTTTATTCCTCTCTTGATGTTCAGTCTTTACTTCCCCAGAGCATCCGACTCACTGAGGTGGGGTGCTGTCTGAATGCTGCTCCAGTCCTGTGTATGATGGATGTTTTTAAAACCTTGATTTACTGAGCACTGAACTAGGGCAGTACGAGTTCCTCATGTGTGATATCAATATACACAGTTAACATTTCTAAAATAACTCTGTGATGTAATTCCTCAAATGAGAGAATCAAAAATCTTGTGTCTGTCGCTCACAGGCACTCTGCGTTATCCAGTGATCGACTAGAATTCTGTGTACTGTTGATCCGGATCTCTCCAGGAATCACTCTGAGTGAAGGTATTACCTGATGGTGGAATTGTACTGAATGGGGATGATGAAATTCAGGCTGGACCCTATGATTTACACCTCAAAGCAAAATTACACTGAGTGTGGGTGTTAGAACTGTATTGCACGTGCATCAGAAGCCGAAGGGGAACACTGGACTCCAGTGTTAATATGTTTCATTGAGGATCATTCCATTAGCGGTTTACTGAGTGTGGGTTCCTAGCCAACTTACCCCACTTGGTCCCGCGTAAGTAGGATGATATCTAATGATAGAATTTCACTACTGTGGGGAACTGAATGAACTGGAATATTCGGTCCCACTGGGAGCAAGGACCACAAGGATATGAATCGTGCAGTGCCTCATTTATATTCTATACCTCATTTCTGTCTGTCCACTGATGGAGCTGTCAGTGGAGTTGGTAAATATACAAAAGTTCTTTGCAGCTGGTTTGGTCTGATTGGTGCTGAATTTACAAAGTGAATTGTCTCACTGAAGATAAACTGATGTAATATTTTCCATGAAAGGGGAATTTTACAGCACCAACGTTAATTCAATAAAATGCCCTCCGGACGTATAATGATAACTTTTTCTTGGCACTAATTAATCTTCCAGCAATGTTAGGACCAGTTTTGGGATATGCCTGCACTAATTTATTATCTGTAGATTATTAAGGTTGGATATCAAGTTGGAAATGTTGACACTATTTTACGTCTGTTTCTGATTAGATTTGGATGAAAAATTATTTAATCTGTAATGTTTATTACTTTTACAGAATTATTTTTTTCAGAAATCAATGGTCTTCGCTTTGTGATGTGTCCATCTTGGGTGGAACAGCTTTTGATGATGGCCATGCATCAACTTTAATGCAATATAAAAAACAAATGCAAATAATGAGGAATAAAAAAATCTGTTTCAGCAAGCAACTAACTCTGCAATATTTTCACAGTGGTTAAGAATTAAGTTGGAAAGAATGAACAGTCAAGAAAACAGAATATTTAGCATGGTGTTTTATTACTACCATACAAGGTTCGCCCATTACGATATGCTCTAAACCTTAATGACTGTTCCATATTCATCAATGGTAGTTGGATTACAAAGTCCTTTATATGCATCTGTATAATCTATGTCACGAACACAGCTCACAAATCCAAATTCCAGAATTATGAGCATCTGTCTTTTTTGTGATAATGACAAAGAAATAAAATTCTGACTGTACCAGGAATCAAAAGTCTGTCACTTCTTACTTGTTTTCTGTCCTGCAGCCTTTCACCTTCCAACACAACCACATGGTAACTGCAACATGCCAAACTCAGAATAGTTTGACGCGCATTTACGGATTAAACCAAAGTATTCATCTTGAAAAATACTAGTATTAATAAAATAATAATATAAGCATATATACATATAGGTGCAAATTGATAGCTCAAGTAAAATCACAATCCCAAAAAATGCAGAGAAAAGCACCTTCACATGAACCATGAGTACTTGGGGAACATCAAAGGATAACACCAATACAGGGCAGGTTGGGAAACATCCTGTTGGGCAAAGTGTTTTGTTCCTGTGAGGAGGAGCTGCTGACGCAACGGTCCCAATCTCTGTGTTTTATTCGTTTAAACTCTGCATTACCGTACTGAGCATCTTTTTACAAATAGCACAACTCACGCATCATTTTGACAATTAAATAATTCAACATTATAATTGGAAATCTGTGCTCAACACCCCTCGCAGCGATCTGTCCTCACAAATATCATGTCCCCACACAACCACTGACTGGTGAAATCTGTGCTGACCCTCACTTATAACACCATAATGACCTGCTCAACCCACCCATTGCCCACATTTTATCTGGGCTCCCATTTGGACCAAGCTGCCTGAGCGAGATCCAGCAATAAAAATATATCTTTATTATTAAACTTTCTATACTAAATTAAAATTGAAAACATAAAGTGCCACTAAGATGTTAGAAAATCAATCTGACCAATAGCAGGCTTTGAACTACCACAGAGCGAGAGAGAGTGCTGAACACTTTTCAGATCAGCCAGGGCTTGTGCTCAGTGAAACTCCATTATATGTGACCTCAGTGCAAATCCATTCTGCACAGTATAGAGAAACAGACAATGCTGCACATTACTGAGGAATCTCCAAATTGACAAACCACCCAATTGAAGCTCAGAAAGTGAAGGCACGACAGTTGGAATTTGCCTTGCTAAATAGAAACAAAATAATTACCAGTCATGGAGTGGAAGTAAGTATGATTTGATACAAAGATTTACACATCATAAGATGTTACAAGACTTACCAGGAACACCAATAAAGGCAAAGATGTTATAGCGTACTTGAGCGACCTTGCAAAATGCATTTTGTTGTTTGTAAAACCACCTCTGCCACCTTACTGCTGGAGAACTGTTAGAATTAGATAATTTGTTCATAATTGGAGATGAGACTTTAAATTATATTGTGTCGTATCTCCACGGGGAAGCTGTGATTACACCTTCAAGTTTTAAAACATTTTGAACAAACAGATTACGACAGCATGTTTATTTTAGTGAGGTTATATTATTGAGAGTTAGGTCTTACAGAATACCCCAAAGACTTGATCAATCTGATACAGGGTGCCATTTGGAGTTGTTGCCTCCAAATATGCCTATAATGTACGTTAGAACTAGTCCTGTGCACTTAGTCCATTGTCTTGAGTCTACTGACATTCAAGTGCTCATTCGAGTACATTTTAAAGGCTTTGAGGATTACCAGCTCAGTTACCTCCCTGGCAGTTCAGGCTTGCACCAAGTATCCTCTACTTAAGATGAGTTTTCCTGATGTTCCCTCTGAAACTCCAGCCGAACAAAGACCTGTACAGCACCAATAAGACCTCCCTGCTCCTGTAACTCATGCCTCTACTGATGAACACATGTCTCCTGCATGCCTACCGAACTGTCCGATTGACCTGTCCTGACATCTTCAGTGAGGTTGTGATGATGCTGCTCCCTCAATAAGGTTATGTTGTCCTTGGCATTTTCTTTCTGAAAGGCTGTAAAAACAGCGATTCCAAAAAGTCGAAGTTTGAAGGGTTTTAGAACTTGTTTGATTATAGTTAACATATACTGCCTCAGACAAAGGGCTTTCAATAAAAAAAAACACTTGTACAATGAAAGGGGAGAGGTCCGTTCTCCCAGCTCAGCTTTACTCTGGTTTGCTTTGGATTTTTTTTAGCAGTCTGGCTGTTCACTGAAAGCCGGCAGTCGGTTTTGAGGCCAGTGGTCCAAGAAACAGTGATGTGGAAGAAGGTGTTCCATGCGGTATCTGTGCCATCTCCCTCTCTTCCGTAAGATCCTATGTTTGATTTTACCTTGTGCCAAGGCGTGTTTATGGGGATTGTTGCACGTATTGGGAACAGCATCATTAAGTTGAGATAGTCTGTGGGTTTTCAGCGAGATTGTTATTCTGTACTCTGTTCTTTTTCACTTGCGTTTCATTTGGTAATCTTGGAAAACGTAAAGTGGTTTGACCAACTGCATCCCTCATGGAATACCCGCTGTACACCTGCTTAAAATGACAAGCAAAGTCAGGGTTTGGGCTACATACTTGAAATGTTTTAAGAAAACCTGGCCTGGTCCATAACAGATGACGGGCTGTTTTGCGGATTTATTCTATCGTTCCAAATTAGAATCAGGGTAGTTGGACTCCAAGGCAGTGCATGGTAGGTTTACGTGGCTTTTGTTCCAGGTGTTGAACTCGGTTGGCTTAATCAGTGTTTGGGATAGCAATGGCTCTTTCAGTTACGAAGAATTTTCTCGGGGTAGAAGAAGTGACTTTAGGAGTTTTGCAAAACGTACTTAAGGCTAAACTGCTGAAATTAGCAGGCAAACTCGGATTGGAACTGCCTCCTTCCGTGAGGAAAAGAGAGATAACTGCAACGATAGATCAGCATTTAAATTTTCTGGAAATGCCATCAGAATCTTTGGAGATGGCTAGAATTCAATTAAAAATGAAACAGATTACATTAGAGGCAAAAGACAAGGAAAGGGCGACAGAAAAGAAACAGTTTGAAATCTGATTAAAAGCAGAGGAAATGGACAGAGAAAACAGAGAACGAAGAGAGAGAAAAAGAGAGAGAGGAAAGGAAGAAAGTGAGGGAGTTTGAACTTCAGAAAATGGTGCAGAGACAGGAAAGTCAGCTTAAAAGGATGGCAATGAAGGTTAAAGGGAAGCTCAGTGAGGAAAATAAGCAAACCCATGGTAGTGTAAGTCTGAGTGAGAAACAGTTCAAAGAGATTCAATGAGGAGGATGTGGAAGGCTTTTTCACCTTTGAAAAGGTTTGAAAAGATGGCTAAACAAATGCAGTGGCCAGTGACTATGTGGGTTTTGATCATCAAAACAAAACTTGCAGGTATAGGTCGTGAGGGATTTGCATCACGATCAGAGGAGATATCTGGGGCGGATGAAGAGGTGAAGGACGCCACCTTACGAGCATACGAGATTGTGCCAGAAGCCTGCAGACTACGTTTCAGGAACCTAAAGAGGGACCCTGAATAAAATTATATTGAGTTTGAAAAGCTCAAGCAAAGTTATTTTGATTGATGAATAGGAGCATTAAAATAGAGCAAACCTATGAGACCCGTAGAGAGACAATTATTTTGGAGGAGATCAAAAAATCACTTGGTGAGGCAGCGAGAACGCATATGGAAGAGCAGAGAGTTAAAATTGCAAGTTTATCACCTGAAATGGTTGATAATCATGAGATGGCCTATAAATCAAAGTTTGGCTTCATAATAAATTTCGTTCCTTGAGGAACAGAAATTGGGGAAAAGCGAATTTCTTGAGGGAAGGTAAAGGTGGATCTCTGTGATGATTATAGGGTAGCTTACCACAGGGTAAAAAGGAAACTGTTGAAGGGAAAAAGAAGTTTTTAAAAATCCATTGTTTTCACTAGAATAAAGTAGGCCACATGAAATGTTGAGGTGTTAGGAAAAGCTAAAGGAAGACACATGTGGGAAGACAGGATAAGCCAGTGAATTTTGGTGGCGTGATAACAGATAGCACAGAGGAGGCTAGAAAATTGCACCAGAACGTACGACCCGTTGGAGTCGGGCAAATGAAGAAGTGCCGGATCTTCTTAAACCATATCACCAAAGGAAAGTTTACTCATTTAGGCCAGGAGCAGCAGGTAAAGGGGTTACAATATTAAGAGATAAAGGATTGTCTCAATCTTTGATGTTTCAAGATGAGGAGGTATGTACTCTGAAGGACTACTGCCAGAAAAGCTGTGAGTAACGGGAATTCATGGTGAGAGACGAAGCGGTCGATATCGTAGAATCAGGTTAGAGTGTCCAGTGAAGAGTGGGGAAGTCGTGTAGGTGTATTGGACAAACTCTTAGCTCCCGGAAGATAATTTCTCCTTGCTAATTGTACAGCTGGTTCACAGGAGCACTGCCTACCATGGTTGAAAAGCCATTGGAAACTCAGGCAACTGAACCTGTTGCAGGACACATAACCTGGGATTTTTCCTGACTGTGTCGTAATGAGGTCACAAAGTCACCAGTTCAAACAGGCGAGATCAAAGGGTGCAGATAAGGAGATTGAAGTGGAATTTGCAGTAACTCTGTTTGATCAGATGTTTGAGACAGACCAAGACCAGATAGATGACAAAGCAAACAGTTTTAGCTTAGATAAATTAACTAAGTTAAAACAGAAAGCTGAAAATCTGAAGCAATTCATCAAAAGGCATACACAGAAAAATAATCTGAATATATCCCTGAATGTTACTACCTTAAAAAAAAGTCTTAATGAGGAAATTGAGACGATCACATATTCAGACAGAAGAGAAATGGGCAAAAGTTCATCAATGTGAATTGCCATTTGTTTATAGAAAGGAGGGGCTGCGAGTGGCGCATGAACTTCTAGTAGGGGAGCAGTTAGGGGTGAGGCAAACTCAAGCTAAAATGCAAAAACATTTTTTTTTGCCTACGACTGCACAAGGATGCAGTTAAGTTTTGCCGAACATGTCAGACGTATCACGTAGTTGCAAAGTCACAAGCAATTATATAATCTGCACGTTTAATACCTATTCCTGAGACCATAAGTGAATCTTCAGTCTCTAACTCAGTATAAACTAAAGGGTTGAATATTAAATTGGGAGCAGGAACAGAGAATGCTGGGGTTTAATTTCCGCTATATTCTGTTTCTCCAGAAACATTTGATGGAGTGTCGCGGTTCAATAAGGCAGCTCCCTCCCACCTTCGAAAGGGCTGATGGGAATGGGGGATAAATGCTGGTGCAAAACAGTGATGCTGACATCCCATGAACGAATGAAAACAACAAGCCCTTTGCCTTCCTGATCACTCACCGCCCCTGGCTTTCTCACTTCCCTCGTCCCATTCCCTGGTAATAATTGGCAAACAATCTTAATATTAGGTGACACCATCACATTAGCTTTCTGTGATTTGTGCACAAGGATCTGGAAAATAATGTTTAATATTGAATAAGTACTGGGGTACAGGAGTACCTGACCCAATAATGCAGGGTCCTGGCCTCCCTCTCTCTCTCTCTCTCTTTCTATCTCACTCACTCTCTCTCTCTCTCTCTCACACACACACACACGCACACACAGAGTTACTGAAGGACAAGAAATGACAAAATAACATGAGCATGTTCAAATATAAAAGCTCCATTAAACAGTCCCGGGAGTGGCTGATCGGGATAGTGTGGAGGAGCTTTACTCTGCATCTAACACTGTGTTGGCCCTGCCATGGGAGGGGTTGATGGGGATACAGTAAAGGCAGCTTTACTGTGTATCTAACCCCATCCTGTCTCTGCCCCGGGAGTGTTTGATGAGGACAGTGCAGGGCGATCTTTATTTTGGAATATAGGAGCAGGAGGAGGCCATTCAGCCCCACGAGCCTGTTCCAGCATTCAGTGGGATCGTGGCTGACAGTCTCCGCCTGTTCCATTTCCATATGGTGCTTATGATTATTATTGTTTATTATACAAATGATTGCAAGTTACTACTAAAATGACCACAAACCTTTGCACATTGGAACGCAACTTTTGGTTAAATTGAACGAGTGACTTTATGCAAGTTTGCTTTAAAGAGTCTGAGATATGAAGATAAATCTACAATACAATTGCAGACAAATCTATGGTACAAATGAACGTATTTTAGTGACGAATTCACATACTTTTATTTCACAAATAATCAAAAATCTATTATACAAATAGACATGAGTTTATTATAAAACTGCACAGAAAGTTATCACACAATTAAACGCGAGATTATTTTTAAAATGGAGTTAATTTCTATTAATACTACATAGGATATCACAAGGCTGTTTCTTCTTTTATCAATAGTTAATTTGTGAATGTTCGGAAGTAGCTGACCAATTGTCTGAGAAGAGTTCAGATATTTAATAAAACTAAAAGTTTCGGAGGGATCAGTTATGAGTCTCTGCTGTTTGTAATTTTTATTAATGACTTGGAAGAGGGAATCGAAGGGTGGGTCAGTAATTTTGCAGATGAAACGAAGATTGGTGGAGTTGTGGATAGTGAGGAGGGCTGTTGTCTGCTGCAAAGGGACTTAGATATGATGCGGAGCTGGGCTGAGGAGTGGGGGATGGAGTTCAACCCTGTCAAGTGTGAGGTTGTCTATTTTGGAAGGACAAATAAGAATGCGGAATACATGGTTAACGGTAGGGTTCTTCATAAGGTGGAGGAGCAGAGGGATCTTGGGGTCTATGTTCATAGTTCTTTGAAAGTTGCCACTCAGGTGGATAGAGCTTGTAAAAGGCCGATGGTGTATGAGCGTCCATGAGCAGAGGGATTGAATTCAAGAGTCGTGAAGTGATGTTGCAGCTGTACAGAACCGTTGTAAGCTCACATTTGGAGTACTGTGTGCAGTTCTGGTCGCATCACTTTAGGAAAGATGTGGACGCTTTGACGAGGGTGCAGAGAAGATTTACCAGGATGATGCCTGGAATGGAGCATAGGTCGTACGAGGATAGGTTGAGAGTGCTGGGCCTTTTCTCATTGGAACGGTGAAGGATAAGGGGTGACTTGATAGAGGTTTATAAGATGTTCAGAGGAATGGATAGAATAGACAGTTAGGAACTTTTTTCCACGGGTACAACAGAGTGTTACAAGGGGACATAAATTTAAGGTGAAGGTATAGGGGGGATTTCAGGGGTAGGTTCTTCAGAGAGTGGTGGGGACATGGAATGCACTGCCTGTGGCAGAGGCAGAGTTAGAATCATTGGCGACCTTTAAGCGGCAATTGGATCGGTACATGGATTAAGCTAGGACAAATGTTCGGCACAACATCGTGGGCCAAAGGGCCTCTTCTGTGCTGTATTATTCTATGTTCTATGTTCTATGAATGGAATTGTTTTGTATTAATTCTTTTTAATCTTGAGTGTCAGAAAAAAACAAATAATTTGTCTAAATGTTTAATTTGTTAATTGACTGTAATTAATGTCAATGGTACTTTAATCTGCTTGAACCTCCGGTGATTTGGCACGTGAATAAATATACCCATTGCACGGTTCAGAGCCAGTCCAAATCTTTCATCTCCGACAGAAGTGATCCACTCTCCCAGAAGCAGTCATTGTACTGGTGTAAGAGATTTACTATCCGATACTTGCGGTTGTGGCTCTTCCTGGTAAGTCATTGAAACCTGAATGTGTTGTCTCCATGTTAACTTCTGTTCATAACCTCACTGTGAATTACTAAAGTGTATCCCTGATGTCAGCATCCCATTATGGATAGTTAGCGAATGATCTCCTATACACTAGTCGCAATGGGTGTGTTGATAATTGCACTTGAATACATTCAGCTGTTTTCACCAGGTATCTCCAAATCGATTTCAGTCAGACATTGGGTTGTTATGTCCTTTAAATTTGCCCTTGGGTGTGGATGCTGCTGGCTAGGCCAGCATTTTGTCAAACGTCCCGAGTTTGCCCTTTCGAAGGTGGTGGTGAGTTGCCATCTCGAACCGCTGGAGACAGACCCACAATGCTAGAAAGGAAGAAGTTCTGGGATTTTTACCCAGCAGCAGTGAAAGAACAGTAATATATTTCCATGTCAGGACGGTAAGTGGCTTGGAGAGGAACTTGCAGATGCAAGTGTTTCTATGTGTCTTCTACTCTTGTCCTTCCAGATGGAAGTGGTTGCGGGGAGTATTCTATCACACTTCTGATTTGTGACTTGTAGACAGGATTTGGACATTCGTGAGTCTAATTACTCGTTGCAGTGTTCCTAGTTTTAGACCTCGTTTATACACTGTATAATGTGGCGAATCTAGTCCAATACAGTTTGTAGTCAATGGTAACGCCCAGGTCATTGATACTGGGGATGATAATGCCATTGAATATCAATGGGCAATAATTAGGTTGTCTCTGATTAGAGATGGTAATTTCCTAACATTTGTCTGTTGCATTTATTACTTGCGACTTCTCAGCCCATTCTGAAACTATCTGAAATGTCTTTCTCTCCTGCTTGCAACAAACCTGATGACCGTTGTGATTCTCTTCCGAAGAAACTGTGGCCTTTCCAAGTGTACCTCCGTTTACATGGTTGCCATGGCAATAACAGACCTCTTGGTCATTATTACGAATATAATCGTGTTTTATATTTTCTCCTGTCACTTTCCACTTTCATTCCTATCTCACACTCCCGTTTGTAAGCTCATCATATATTTGCGTGCTGTAGCTTTAGACTTGTCTGTTTGGTACTTAGTCTCCTTCACATTTGACTGATTCATAATGATCTGTTGCCAGAAGTTTAAAACAAAATACTGTACGGAAAGAACAGCAATAACGGTTATAACAACGCTCACTGTCCTAATTTTTCCAAAGGAAATACCACTTTTGTTTGCATATGAGCCTCAGCAAATCATTAATCAAGTGCAGTGGGGCTGCTGGTCAAGTCCTGCTTTTTTTACTTCACCTCTAGGTATTGCGTATGTCTGGCTTTACAGTGTTTGGGTCATTTGGCTTCCTTTTACTCTGATTCTTTTGATTAATTCCCTAACCATCCGACGTATTTTGGTGTCCAATAGAACCCGCAGTGGATTCCACAAACATAGCGCTGAGAAGCAAAGAGATCCAGAGGTGGAGAATCGAAGGAAATCCATTGCTTTGTTGTTCTCTGTATCAGTCACCTTTATGTTGCTTTGGTTTACACATTCAGTGAACTTAGGGGTTACCAGGTTGATGGAGACGAATTATTACCACGGTGACAAGACAAGTCATTTATTGCTTCCGAAATTGGTCGTTTCCTGTTGTTCTTAAGTTGCTTTCAAAATCCATGTATTTTTTCAGCAACTCAGAGTAAATTCAAAGAAGAGATGAAAAATGTATTAATATCTCCATGGAAAATTCTTCAACATTTACTTGGAATAAAATAATTAAAATAAATCAAATCTCACAAAGGATTCCACAGAATGAAGGTTCAACTTCAAGCCATTTTTCCATTCGAGAATATCGTTTCTGGGAAAGGGGGCATTTTGCACAAGCATTTCTCCGACCTGAGGATGAAGGAACTGAGGAACCTGCTGCTCGCTTGGAGGTGAAACAAAGAGAGCGTCGCGTAAGCAGGGATGCTACTGAAGGATGAGGTCAGGCGAAGAGCCTGGAAATGCCGTGTGATGTTAAGTACCATTGGAGGAAGAGTAGAGACGCAGACTATTTTGAAAAGGGTGAAAGGCTTCAGAAATCTGAAGCACAAAGGGACTTAGGGCTCCTAGTTCAGGATTCTCTAAATGTTAGCATGCAGGTGCAGGTGACAGTTAGGAACACAAATGCTATGGCAGCATTTGCTTCGAGATGGCTTGTATACAACAGCGGGGGTGTACTGTTAAGGCTGCTGAGGCTCTGAATAGACAACACTTGAAGTGATGTGAGCAAATTTGGACTCAAGGCCTCAGAAAGCTACTGCTGGCCTTGTAGGAGATGCAGAAAAGATTCTAAAGGATGAACCTGCTGAGGAAGGGGATGTCATCAAAGAGCGGTTGAGGATTCTGAGTCTGTACTCAAAGATGTTTAGAAGGATTGGGAGGAACCGGGCGGATATCATTGAAATGTGCAGAATACTGAGAGGCCTCGATAGAGTGGACGTAGAGAAGATGCCTCCACAAGTCACAGTGACCAAGAGCCGAGGGCACAGACTCAGAGGAAAGGTAAAACTCATTAGAATTCAGATAAGGGAGAATTTCATCAAAACGAGTGCGTTGAATCTGTGGAACTCAATAATGTACTGACTCAGTAATACTCACTGGGACCGGGTCTTAGATTCATTGACTCAGTAACATTGACAAGGACCGGGACAAAGTACTTAATTGCCTGACTCAGTAATACTGACTGGGACAGGGACACAGTATTTAATTCACTAACTCGGGAATACTGACTGGGAGGGAGACACAGTATTTAACTCACTGACTCAGTAGTATTGACTGGGACAGGGATACAGCATTTAATTCCCTGACTCATTAGTACGGTCTGGGACAGGGACACTATTTTTCACTGACTCAGTAACACCGACTAGGACAGAGTCAATGTATCTAATTTAATACGTTTGTAATGATGACAGAAACTGAGACACAGTCTTTAAGTCACTTGCACAGTACCAATGACTGGGAAAGGGAGATAATATAGAACATAGAACAGAACAACACAGAACCGGCCCTTCAGCCCACGATGTTGTGCGACCATTGATCCTCATGTAAGGTAAACCTAATGTATGAACCCTCAAATTTCTGTGACCATATGCATGTCCAGCAGTCTCTTAAATATCCCCAACCACCTCGCTTCCACAACTGCTGCTAACAACGCATTCCATGCTCTCACACCTCTTTGCGTAAATAACCCGCCTCTGACATCCCCTCCATACTTACCGCCAAACAGCGTAAAACTATGACCCCTCTTGTTAACAATTTCTGCCCTGGGAAAAAGTCTCTGGCTATCAACTCTATGCCTCTCAGCATCTTGTACACCTCAATTAGGTCCCCTCTCTTCCTCCTTTTTTCCAATGAAAAAAGTCCGAGCTCAGTCAACCTCTCTTCGTAAGATAAGCCCTCCATTCCAGGCAGCATCCTGGTAAACCTCCTCTGAACACTCTCCAAAGCATCCACATCTTTCGTATAATAGGGCGACCAGAACTGGACACAGTATTCCAAGTGTGGTCTAACCAAAGTTTTATAGAGCTGCAACAAGATCTCACGGCTCTTAAACTCAATCCCCCTGTTAATGAAAGCCAAAACACCATGTGCTTTCTTAACAACCCTGTCCACTTGGGTGGCAATTTTAAGGGATCGAAGTACCTGCACGCCAAGATCCCGCTGTTCCTCCAAAGAATCCTGTCTTTAATCCTGTACTCAGCTTTCAAGTTCGACCTTCCAAAATGCATCACTTATTTTATTCATCCCTTAGTAATACTGACTGGGACAGGGACACGGTATTTTCTTCACATGCTCAGCAATACTGGCTGTGATAGGACCACGGTTTTAGAGTCATAGAGATGTACAGCACAGAAACAGACCCTTCGGTCCAACCCGTCCATGTCGACCAGAGATCCCAACCCAATGTAGTGTCACCTGCCAGCACCCGACCCATATCCTTCCAAACCCTTCCTGTTCATAAACCCATCCAGATGCCTTTTAAATGTTGCAATTTTACCAGCCTCCACCACTTCCTCTGGCAGCTCATTCCATACACGCACCACCCTCTGCCCTTAGTTTTCATAATTATTTTCTGCAAATGCTCCAGGCAGTAAAAAGTCCAACACACCTGAACATCCAGGTGTCTTTGTATAGCTGCTGTATTCAGTTCCATACCAACCAGAAAGTGTCCTGATGTATCCTTTATCGGTCCGTAATGGATAACTTCACATTTTCTAACACTGAATTCCATCTGCCACCGTCTGGCCCGTTCACCTGGTCTATCACGGACGTCCCGAGAACTATGAGGTATCTTTTTGTGAGACGCACTAACGCTGTGGTGTAGGAAACACTGGCTCGTAAACAGCAAGATCCTAAAAACATTACCGACCAGACATTTGGCTCTTTTCGAGAGCTGCAACAAGATCTCACGGCTCTTAAACTCAATCCCCCTATTAATGAAAGCCAAAACACCATATGCTTTCTTAACAGTCCTGTCCACTTGGGTGGCAATTTTAAGGGATCGAAGGGTTTTAGCCATACTCTAAGCTCGGGCTCGAGGGTGGTGGGAGGGGGTGGGGGGGAGCTGTTCTGCAGAACATTGTCACTGAACTGTTTAGGCCCATCCAAAGGGAGACACGGGCCAGTTTAACAACTCAGCTAAAAGACAGTATCCCCTGATTGTGCAGCTCGTCCTCGAGCTCAGCAATATCAGCCCTGGCGTTCCTCATTCAATTTCAATTTATCGACTTGTGAGGGTGTCCATTTCAGGTACGTTGCTCGTTTGTTTAAAGGCTTCACATGCATGTATAATGGCAGTTTATTTTTAAAAAGCCAATTACCTCATTAGGGTGTCTAAATTTAATTAAAATATGTATAAATACTAATTCGATGAATTAAAATAACACAGCAGTGGTTCCTAAATTGAGTGCATGTCTTCACCAAAGCTCCTGTACAATGTTCTTAAGGAGATAATGAGTTTGTGAACCATTGTCCTGCATCCGAGGGACTTTTGCATCCAAAGGCATCAACTTGTAGTCATAGAGTGATAGAGATGAACAACTTGGAAACAAACCCTTAGGTCCAACATGCCCATGCCAATCAAATGTCTTAAATTGATCCAGTCCCATTTGCAAGGATTTGGCCCATATCCCTCGAAACCCTTCCTCTTTATATACCCATCCGGATACCTTTTAAATGTTGTGATTGTACCAGCCTCCACCACTTCCGCAAGCAGTTTAATCAATAAACGTGGTACCCTCTGCATGAAAAAGTTGCCCCTTAGGTCCCTTTTAATTTTTTTCCCTTTGACCTATGCCCTCTAGTTTTAGACTCCACCACCCCCAGGAAAATACATTGCATATTTATCCTGTCCATGCCCCTCATGATTTTATAAACCTCTGTCCGGTCTCCCCTCAGCCTCCAACGTTCCAGTGTATTCAGCTTCTCCCTATAGCTCAAATCGTCCAACCCTGGCAGAATCCTTTACTTCACTTACTCAATAAATGCTGACTGGGAGGATATCGTTTCAGCTCATTTGGCTAGATCGTTGCTTTACAGAGCAGTGTGTTACCAACAGTGTGAGTTCAATTCACATGACGGGTTTTGAGGTTACCATAAATAACTCCTCTCCTCAACCTCATCCTTCACGTGACGTTTGGTGGCCTTCAGGTTAAATCGCCACCAGTCTCTTCTTTCTCGAATGAGAGAGCAGCCCCTATGGTCTTGTAAAACAATGGCGACACAACAACTGACTGGGACAGGAACATGTTAATAAATACTTTGACTCGTCAATACAGAGTGGGACACAGTTACGGTAATTAATTCACTGACTCAGAATACTGACCAGGACCGGGATCCTGTATTTCTTTCACTAACTCAGAACACTGGCTAGGAAAGGGACACTGTATTTAATTCATTGACTCAGAATACTGGCCAGGACAGGGACACTGCATTTAATTCATTGACTCAGAACACTGGTTAGGACAGGAACACAGTATTTAAATCAATGATGCAGTAATATTGAGTGGTACAATGACAGGCTATTTCATTCACTGACACAGACTGGGAGAGGGACTCGGTTTTTATTTACTAATACAGTGATACTGACCGGGAACAGGGACACAGTATGTAATTCACTGGCAATAATACTGAGGGATTAGAATCCCTACAGTGTACAAACAGGCCCTGTGGCCCAATAAGTCCACACCCACCCTCCAAAGTGCAACCTGCCCAGATCCATTCCCCTGTCTTATCATCTATAGGCATCCCTGAATACTATGGGCAATTTAGCATAGGTAATTGACTTAACTTGCACATCTTTGGATTGTGGGAGGAAACCGGAGAACCTGGAGGAAGCCCACGCAGACACGGGGCGAATGTGCAAACTCCAAATAGATAATCGCCCTTGGTTGGAATCAAACCCGTGTCCCTGGCGCTGTGAGGCTGCAGTGCCAAAGACTGAGCAACCGTGCCACCCTAATTAGTTCACTGATGCAGGAATATTGACTGGTGCAAGGACAGGGATTTTCATTCACTGGCTCAGTAAAACTGACTGAGGTAGGTACTCGGAATTTAGTTTACGGACACAGTAATAATGACTGGGAGAGGGACTGGGTATTTAATTCCCTGACTCCGTGATACTGACTGGGACAGAGACATGGTATTTAATTCCCTGACCCAATAACACTGACTGGGAGGGGGACTCGGCATTTAATTCACTGATTCAGTAATACTGACTGGGATAGGGACAGATATTTCATTCAGTAACTGAGTATTACTGCCTGGGACAGAAAAGCACACCTTAATTCACTACCTCAGTAATACTGACAAAGACAGGGAAGTTTTATTTTATTCACTGATTCAGTAATATTGACTGGAACAGGGAGACGGCATTACATTCACTAATTAACACTGAATCAGAGATCGACACGGTATTTAATTCCCTGGCAAAGTCAGGGATGACTGGGACAAGGAGACAGTACGTCATTCACTCATTCAGTGACACTGACTGGGAGGCAGGCACGATATTTCATTCACTGATTCAGTAATGCTGATTGTGGAAGTGATCACGGTATTTCATTCACTGCCTCAGGATTACTCACTGGGACAAGGGCATCAATATCTCAATAATGCTGCCTGGGGCAGGAACACGTTGTTTAATTCACTGAAGAGGACTCCGACAACATGGATTGAATGTCGGGGTGACGATTTGCATTGGAGCGTTCCCCACTACCAGGAGGAGGAGCACATTCTGGTTGGTGGGAGGGGTGGGGGTGTGGTTAAGTGGTCACTTGCACGGAAAAGCGAGCTGCCATAGGTCTGGTGTTACTGAGAGTTAAAACACTTCATCATAGTGGTTTTGCCCTCCTTCCTTCGAAGCTGGTATATGGTTCAGAGGGGCTGGGGCATGCGCCAAGTCTTGGGAGCAGCATTTCAGTTAAGTGAGGCAGAATCTGGGCAGATAGGGACAACGGTCGCTCTCCATCATGGGTTTAAAAAACCTAGTCATCAGGAGTGAGGTACTCTCAGTGCTGTTACCCAGGCCATCTCCCACTTCATGTGGAGATTAAACATGGACCTGGTCCGATATCTGGTCAACGGGGAACAAACGCCACCAATGCCACCCTCACCCTGATGGACACCTTTGTGTGTGGCTGCATCAAGCTGTGCGTGGATCCCCTGTCCGCAAACACCAAGTGTCATTATTTACTGAGGTTCTACACGTCCCAGGTGTTGCAAAGGATTGACCTGGACTCGCTGCCATAGTTGGATCGTTCCAATCACCTGTCCTTCGTGGACAAATTTATGAAGAACAACACCTTTGACCTCAAGTCCAACAGGAAGTGGTAAGCACATAGTGTCCATGAGACCCTTGGGGAAAAGGAGAGGGGGATCCTGTTGGGCAGTTCCTTGGGCAGACTGTCAAAGTCATTTAGCAGAATGTCTCATCGCCAGAAGCGCCAAGACATGGCTTGGCTGGTGGTGAGAAGGGCTCTGCCTGTGAGATTCTTTATGCACGCCCGAACTCTCTGCCCCACGGCACGCTGTCCTCGAAGCAGCTGCGAAGGGGACCAGACTGGAACACACCTCCTTCTGGAATGTGCCTACGCAAAGCAAGTCTGGAGAGGAATGTGTTTGTCAAGGTTAGTCCTCAGCAGCTCAGTGACGCCAGACTCCATGTTCTACAGTCTGTTCCCCTGGACGCACACGGAGATGAACATCAACCTTGTCTGGAGGATCATCAACTCAGTGAAAGACGCTCTTTAGTCTCCCAAAATCCTGTTGATCTTCCAGCTGAAAGAGTTGATCCTGATTGAGTGTTGCAGACTGGCACATTCCAAGGTCCAGGTCTACGTGTTGAGGGACGTCATGAAGCTGGGGCAGCTGCCGCCAAGGCACAGTTGGGAAAGACCACCGTAAAGCCTGCCTGCCGAAGAAGAACAGGGCGTGTGGGGGTTCTCAGTCGTTGGGCTCCGCTGACGCCTCAGTTAAACATCTGAATGGTTAAAATACCAACTTATTTTTCAGATCCTCATTCAGAATTCCTGTAGCTCTGTAACTGGCCTGGAACTGTCCCATTGCAGTCCACAATAGGTGCCTTTCCCACAGCCTGCAATGCTGCAGACTGACCAGCCAACCCGAAGCACAATGATGAGCTCCTTCCGGCCCACGGTCCTCCTTCTCACTGAATGAAGACAATCACCAGAAGCAGAATCCAGCTCTTGTTTGAGCCTTGGAATAACTGGCTCTGTCTCACTGAGTGAAGATTGGACTCAGAAAAGAAATGAAATAAACTTTCTATCTGCATTGTGGCAATCTTTAAGACCTGTGTATCTGAGTTCAGGTCATTTGATTGGAGAATACGGATAGTGGGTCCCCAGTGAAATGGAAAGAATGGTGGAGGAGTTCACTGATGGACATCTCTCAAAGTTAGAATCAGAAAGAAGCTCTTCTGCATTGGAATAATTTAAGGGGAATTGATGGTTCAGAAAAACGTTCTACGGATATTTGTAAAACTTAGGAGCTCTGACTGTTTTGTGGTTGGAGTTTATGTTATCCTCGTATAGATTTGACACATTAATCCTCCCTCCCCAACACGGCAGAAGCTCTTGGAACTGTTCAGTGTTTCCAGCGGTTTCTGTAATTATTTCAGGTTCCTGACGGGAGCAGTCTCTCACTTTTCGAGCAAAACCAAACCATCCTTGTGCTGCAACCACTATTTAAATAAGAAACGGAAAGCAGCAGAGGGGAAAGCTTCCGAGATGCCGGGCAATGCTGCCCGGTTCCACACTGAAATTCACAGAAACCATCGCCAGGAAAAGCAAAGAACCATCTGACAGATCCAGTTCTATCCAGGTGGCTTTCCTTTAAAAGTCGATTTAGAAACCACAAGATTGCGAGGGGGGTTAAGTGGTTAGCACCAGGGTCCCAATTCCAGCTTCTGGCGACTGTCTGTGTGGAGTTTGCACATTCTCCCCGTGTTTGCGTGGGTTACTTCTGAGTGCTCCGGTTTCCTTCCACAGTCCAAAAAGTGGAGGTTAGGTGATTTGGCCTTGCTAAATTGTCCATAGTGATTAGTCAGAGGGAAATGGGCCTGGATGGGTTACCCTTCGGAGGGTCGGTTTGGACTAGTTGGGCTAAACTGCCTGTTTCTATACTGTAGGGAATCTAATCAGAATCCTTCAGTTCTGAACCAAGTCGAAAGGGATTGGCAATTGGTTCATTAAACAGGTAAGAGCTCAGGAAATTTGAGCAGGAGGAGACTATCCAGCCTGTTTAAACTGTTCAGTCTGTTCTAGCAGTCAATCCAATCAGAGCTAGTTTTAGATTTCAAATCCGATTTCCTATCCACTCCCCATATCCCGTGACGCCCTGAGACACCGGCAATCTGTCTATTCCAATCTGAAATGTACTCAGTGAAGAAGGATCAGCAATCCTCAGGGAGAGAGAATATTAAAGACTCAGAGACTTTAGAGTGAAGCGCTGTCTCCTCATCTCAGTCCCAAATAACATGCCCTGACCCTGAGAGGGTGTCAGTAAAAACCGAATGAACTGCGGATGCTCTAAATCCGAAACAAAAACAGAAGTTATTTGAAAAACTCAGCAGGTCTGGCAAAGTCTGTGGAGATAAACCAAATTTAACATTTAGAGTCTGGTGACCCTTCAATCCCCAGCCCGGAAACGTTAACTTTGATTTCCCTTCACAGATACTGTCAGACCTCCTTTTTCAGCAACTCCTCAGATTATGAACTTGTGTTTCAGATTTCCAGACGTACAGGAATACTTTCTCAGCTTCTACCCTCTCAAGCCTCTGCCTCCTCACAATCTGACACATTTCAAAGAAATCGCCTTTCAATTTTCTGGAATGTCAACCCAATTTATTCAGAAACTCAGCATTGGAACACGCGGATACCAAATAGTGAACCCTTTTAAGTGATTCATTAATGTGTTTGGGTCATTGCTGGCTGGGTCACCATGTATTGCTCAGATATAATTGCTCTGGGTGAGTTATCGTCTTGAACTGCTGCCATTAATTTGGGCAGATAAACCCGCAATGATGTGAGAGAGGGAGATCCAGGATTTTCAACCAATGGCACTTGTGGAACTGAGATGTTTCTCCAAGCCAGGGTGAGGAGCGGCTTGGTGTGGAATTGTCAACTGCAGGTGTCCCCATGTATCTGCAATGCTCAGTGTTGCACATGATAGCGCCGTGGGACTGGAAGCTGCTCTGGAGGAAAATTGGGGCATTTCCACAGTGCATCTTGACTCAGCTGAACTATTCCAGTCAGGCACATGAGTACGAATCCTGTAATCCAGTTGATCGACATCACAAGGACTCTTTCCATCAGTCACCACCTTTCTTTGAAGGGTATCTGTGAAGATCATCAGGCACCCTTTTCCCTGGTTAAATCCATGCTAACTGGCCTGAGTTAATCAATCAGTCTTAAAATGATTATTTCCATGTTCCACCAGAGAACTTAAAACTCTATTTCCCAGCTCTGAGAATGTAATAGCAGGCGAACGTACCCTGATGTGGCCATGTTTGGAAAATTTCTGAGAGTCGAATCTCATTCATTCTATCTCGGCGTTTTTCCCCGTTGAAGATTGCTTTTAAAGTGGAACACTGCGATGGCAGGGGACACATGTCCAACCCTTTCCCAGTAATTGGCAAGCAATTCCCGAGGCTAAGATCATGATCAATTAGATTGGGTCTGAAATACAAACAGAAACTGCTGGGGAAGCTCAGCAGGTCTGACAGCATCAGCATCAGATCCCTTCAGTTCTGAAGAACAATTCCTGGACTCTAAAGGTTCTGTCTAATTTCTTCCCACAAATGAGTACATTCCTACTCAATGTCACCAGTAATTTCTGTGTTATCTGTCAATTCTCCAGTATCTGCTGTTCGTTGTTTTGAATACAGTAGATGTTGACCAACCGAAGGGGATATTGGGTCAGGTGACAGTGTACCTCATTCATTGGGGCAGATGTCAAGGAGCATCTTAAACCGGATAGGGATCGGGGGAATTGGAGCCGTTTAGAGAGAGAGTGCAGAAGTTAAGACAGCTCAGCTCAAAGCACGGCACTGAAAGCTGCCTCGATTCAAATACTGAAGTTGGCAGACGACCAGATTTTGATGATGTGGAAGGATAGAGTGTGCATCTGATAATATTCTATCAGTCTGACTAAATAGCATCCATTCCTGGCACTGGGTTCACTGAGGGGGTGAAGGGTCAGTGAACAAAGCGGACTGTCCCTGTTGTTGTGTTCCTGACTCTCCAGCTCCCGCTCTGTTAGTGATCTCTCAGTCTCCCGGGAAATGTGCTGTTTCCAATTCTGGCGAATTCCTGACCTTTATCCTTGGATGAGCAAACAAACCAACCCCTTACTTTAAGAAGATGGTCTAGACCCCTATTTTGGATTTCCTGAAGTGTAAGGCATTGCAATTCGATTGGTCAAACTGCCAGGCTTGAATCAAAACACTATTTACTCCACACTATCGTTGTAAATCAATAGATTGATTTATTGATTTACGTAATTCTGGCCTCCCTGCTGTGAAACTTGAAAGGATGGTCGTGAAACTTGAAAGGATTCAGAAAAGATTTACATGAATGTTTCTAAAACTCAGGATTTCTGACTGCCTCCAGGCTGGAGTTTATCTTATCCTTGTATAGATTTGACATTAATCCTCCCTCAACACCACGACAGAAGCTGTTGGAACTGTTCAGTGTTTCCAGCGGCTTCTGTAATCATTTCGGGTTCCTAACGGGAGCAGTCTCTCACTTTTCGAGCAAAACCAAACCATCCTTGGGCGGCAACCAATATTTAAGTAAGAAATGGGAAGCAGCAGAGGGGAATGTTTCCGAGATGCCGAGCAAAGCTGCCCAGTTCCACACTGCAATTCACAGAAACCATCGCCAGGAAAAGCCAGGAGCAATCTGGGCGATCCTTCTTTACTACATAATTGAAACGTTCACGTTCTGGCTTTAACCCGGGGACTTTCTGTTAAGAGTCCGTTTTGAAACCACGATACTGTGATGGCTGAGAATCGAAGCAAAGAGGTTCTTCTGCAGCTGTACAGGGCCCTGGTGAGACCACACCTGGTGTATGGTGTGCAGTTCGGGTCTCCAAATTTGAGGAAAGACATTCTGGCTATTGAGGGAGTGCAGCGTAGGTTCACGAGGTCAATTCCCGGAATGGCGGGACTATCTTATGCTGAAAGACTGGAGCGACTGGGCTTGTAGACCACTGAGTTGAGAAGACTGAGAGGGGATCTAATTGAGACATTTAAATTATTAAAGGATTGGACACTCTGTAGGCAGGAAACATGTTTCCGCTGATAAGTGAGTACCGAACCAGAGGACACAGCTTAAAAATACGGGGTAGATCATTTAGGACAGAGATGAGAACAAAGTTCTTCACCCAGAGAGTGGTGGCTGTATGGAATGCTCTGCCCCAGAGGGCAGTGGAGGCCCAGTCTCTGAATTCATTTATGAAAGAGTTGGATAGAGCTCTCAAAGATAGTGGAATCAAGGGTTATGGAGATAAGGCAGGAACAGGATACTGATTAAGGATGATCAGCCATGATCGTATTGAATAGTGGTGCAAGCTCTAAGGGCAGAATAGCCTACTCCTGCACCTATTGTCTATAACGCAGGTCAACGGCTTGAAAGGCAGCGATGCTCACCACCGTACCACCATCACCCATTGCCAAATGCAATGTTCCACAAGTGCCATTGGTTGGGAATCCTGGAACTCCCTCCCTTACATCATTGTGGGTTTATCTGCCCCAAGTGAATGGCAGCAGTTCAAGACGATAACTCAGCAGAGCAATTGTTACTGAGCAATCCATGTTGACCCAGCCAGTGCTGACCCAAACATATTAATGAATCACGGAATAAAGCTCACTATTTGGCACGCACGTACCCCCATGCTGAGCTTCTGAATAAATTGGCTCTCTATTCCAAAAAAATTGAAAAGCGATTTCATTGGAGTGCATCAGATTATGAGGAGGCTTGAGAGGGTAGATGCTGATAAATTAATCCTTTGGCTCTGGGAATCAGATACACGATAACACAGTCTCAGGAGTTGCTGGAAAAGCTCACCAGGTGTCACAGCATCTGTGCAGAGAAATCAGTGTTAATGTTACCCAGCATCCACAGTTCATTCGGTTTTGATTGACACCCCCTCAGGGTAAGGGGCAGGCTATTTGGGACTGAAATGAGGAGACAGCGATTCACTTTAAGGCCTCTGAGTCTTTAATATTCTCTCTCCCTGAGGATTGTGGGTGCTCCCTCACTGAGTACATTTCAGATTGGAATAGACAGATTGCTGGTTGCTCAGGGCGTCACGGGATCTGGGGAGTGGATAGGAAACCGGATTTGAAATCGAAAATCAGCTCTGATTGGATTAACCGCCAGAACAGACTGAACAATTTAAATTAAACAATTTAAATAAACAATTTAAAAACTCTCCTGCTCAAATTTCCTGAGCTCTTCGAGGTTCACTGAGCTTATTCCCAATCCCTTTTGATGCCTTTTGATGCCTCGTTACAACAAGCTGGCCATTCTCAGACTGTTTCTTTATCCTCCCTAGCTTTGATGCTTGTCGTGGACTTATATTTATGTAAAGGAGCTGAGCAAGGGGCTGGCATTTCAGTGGGGGAACACTTTGCAGATTGTGATCATAACTCCAGATTGATATGGAAAAGGGAAAGGATGAGCCTGAAGTCAAAGTTCTAAGCTGGGAGAAAGCTGATTTTAATAAGATTGGATGTAATTTGGACACAGAGCACAGATTTGTCAATAAATCCATGTCAGAGCAGTTAAGAATGAAATAGCAAGATTACGGGGTCAACATATTCCACCAATGATAAAGGGTTGTATTCAGAAATACTGTAAACGCTGCATATCAGGATTATACAGGATCACTTGGCAGAAAATTCAAAAATTGTGAAGTGGTAAATAGTGAGAACGAACCTTAGATTACAAACTGGTACAGACAGACTTATCATATGGGCTGATCAGGGCAAATTCAATTCAGTCCAAGAGTGAGGTAATGCATTTGGCACCTGGGAAATATTGAGGACGAGAAAGATTTTGGTGTTCATGGGTATCTGAAGATAGCAGGACAGGTCTATTGCACAGGTTGGTACCAGGTTAAGAAAACATATGGAATACTTGTGTTTATTAACCAAGGCATAGTATTTCAAAGCAGGGAATATCAGCTGGAACTTTATAAAATGTTGGCTAGGCCATAGCTGGAGTATTGTGTGCATTTGTTTCCATATTGTAGGAGTATTGTAATTGACCTGGACTTGGTTCAGAGATTTCCAGGATTTTTCTAAGGTTGGAACGTTTTAGTTATGAAGACAGATTGGATGGACTAGATTTGGTTTTTGAGCTGTGGAGATTGAGGGGGCACATGATTCAGATGTCTAAAACTATAAGGAGGCATAGACAGAGTAGCAAGGTAATCATTTTTCTCCTTTGTGGATGGCTCAATGTCCAGGGGCATTGATTCAAAGAGGCAGGGCATTGAGAGAGGATGTGAGGTTTGTTTTTCGATGACACGTGTGGTGGTAATCTGGAGCTCACTACCTGTAAGTGTAGAAGAGATAAAGTACCTGATAATGCAGAAGTTCTTAGATGTGTACTTGTAATGCCAGGGCTACGGTACTAACTCTGGAAAACGGGATTAGAATAGTGAGGGAATTGTTTTTGCCCAGCTTAAACACTATAGGCGAAAGTGCATTTTTTTTCTCTGTGCTGTAGACATCTCTGTCCCCTGACTTCTCCAAACTCCTCCACAGCCCATTGGCTTTTCGACCAACATTTCCTACAGAGCCGCTGACTCCAACAATCCACATCAAAAGGTAAGTATTCAGTGAACATTTACTGCATTTATCATCTTGATTTCAGCTTTGCAGGGGTTGGCAATGGTATTTTGTTACTGTTATTTCTATCTCCGTGCATCCACAATGTTGATTTAAACAACCCTTACTCTCCCTGATACTTTCAAATGGTTGGGTGTCGCTGCTTGGCCACACTGATGATGGTCCTGCCTCCCTCATCTTTCACAGTGCTTGTACATTAAACATTTGCCCCTGCTTGGAAATCACATTTCAACAACATGTCATATCGATGCCTAGAATCCTCATCACTTTGTAACTAAAATACTTGTGCCTTCCAAACAATCATAAATTGAACTGGAACTGGAGCTGCAGCTGGACGAACTTCGGATCATTCAAAGGTGGTTATTGAGAGGAGTTACAGGGAGGTAGTTACACCTCAGGTACAAAAAGAAGGTAGATGGGGTACTGTCAGTGGATGGAAAGGGAACTGGCAGGCAGTTGTTAGCGCGGATGAAATGATCTCAGTCCGAGCCCAGAGTGTGGTTCGAGAATCGGTAATTTATTAAAGTGTTTAACGCCGGCGGAGACCAACCGAGGTCCGAATCTCGATCGCTCTCCCGTTCCACGCGCGATGTTACAAGTTATATACTTCATGAGTCAGGATGTAGGAGATTGGGTATGAATGAGTGTGAATGGTGGCAATCATGGCTGGAGTAAGTGTGAATGTCAAGCTTCCTGCCGTCCTCGGAGAGTCGGCAGCATACACAAAAGGTGTGCTGTTTATCTTTACGTAAATGGGTCCGGGTGCTATCTGCTTGTCTCTCCGTGAGGGCTGGAGGCTAGCACCCCCGTTTGTTACTTCCAAAGTGTCTGTTAGATTCATCCTGTTCGTTTGGTGTTTGCCTTTTGTGTAGGACTGTTTTGCATGATCAGGTTATGGGTGTGTGTCAGTTGGAGCCTTGACGAGATTATAAGGTGGGTTTCGATCTGTGAGTCATGACCATTGTCTGGAGTCCTGACTAGTGTCTGGTCCGGTGTGTATTCGGATCTGTCTTTGGGCCCCCTTCTCCTGATCATGTGGTCAGGCTGGCAGCTGCTGTTTTAAAATGAATACTGTTTGCTTTAAAATGGATACTGCTGGCTCTACCAATGTGGGCCTTGCTCCATGGTAAATATGGGACGGTTTATCACCCCCCTTCACAGTGCAGGAATACCCAGTGGCTATTCACCTCAACAAATATACCATTTTGGACATTGTTGGGGGGGACGACTTAACAGAGATAAGCAATGGAGCACAGGTCTCTGGCACAGAATCTGTCCCTGTTGCTCAGAGGGGAAGGGGTTAAAGGAGCAGAACATTAGTCATTGGGGGAATCCATAGTTCGGAAAACAGATAGGAGGTTCTGTTGGAACAAGACAGCCTTGCGATTGGTGTGTTGTCTCCCAGATGTCAGGATTTGTGATGTTTGTGTTTTTGGGATCCTTGAGGGAGTGGGGGAGCAGCCCCAAGTTCAGGTCCACAAAGGCACCAATGACATGTGTAGGAAGAGAGATGGGGATTTAAAGTAGAAATTCAGGGGCTAGGGTGGAAACTTAGAGCGAGGACAAACAGAGTTGTAATCTTTGGTTTGTTGCCCATGCCACATGCTAGCGAAGCGAGGAATAGGGAGAGAGAGGAGTTAAACACGCAGCTACAGGGATGGTGCGAGAGGGAGGGTTTCGGATTCCTGGATAATTGGAGCATTTTCTGGACTCTTTCCTCGACAAACGGGGTGGTCTGAACCTGAACTAGAGGGGTACTAATATCCTGGAGTGGGTTTGGAGGGGGGGGGGGGGGTGGAGAAATTTGTTAATGCTCTTTGGGTGGGTTTAAATTAATTCAGCGGAGGGGATGGGAACCTAAATTGTAGTTCTAATTGCGAGCAGTGAGGCCCAAAATAATGTTTCTAGGTCGCAAGAGGGCACCAGAAAGCAAGATGTTGGTGTGAGGTATGTCTACTTCAATGCCAGGAGCATCCGGAATAAGATGGGTGAACTTGCAGCATGGGTTGTACCTTGGATTTCGATGTTGTGACTGTTTTAGAGACCTGGGTAGTTCAGGGACAAGTTGCAGGTTCTGGGATTTAGATTTTTCAGTAAGAACAGAGAAGATGGCAAAAGGGGGGTGTGGCATTGTTAGTCAAGGACAGTATTATGGTTGCAGAAAGGACGTTCGAGGACTCGTTTATTGAGTTAGTATGGACTGAGATTAGAGACAGGAAATGAGAGGTTACCCTGTTGGTTTTCTGTCGCCCTCTGAATCATTCCAGTGATGTAGAGGAAAGGATAGCAAAGATGAATCTCGATAGGAGAGTCAGGGCAGTTGTTGTGGGGGACCTTTAACTTTACAAATATTGACTGGGAATATTATAGTTAACTACTTTTGATTAGATTACCTACAGTGTGGAAACAGGCCCTTCAGCCCAACCAGTCCATATTGACCCTCCAAAGAGCAACCCGACCCATTCCCCTCTGACTAATACACAAAACACCGTAGGCAATTTAGCACAGCCAATTCAACTAACTGAACATCTTGCTTGACTGTGGGAGACCTTACAAACTCCACACAGCCAGTCGCCCGAAGCATGGAGTCGAACCTGGGACCCTTGCGTTGTAAGGCCGCAGTGCTAATCACTGAGCCACCATTCCGCCCCAGTGCAGAAATCTTCTATGGTGTTCAACATCAATACAGATCACTCCTGCGAACTTGGTAAGCAGTCAGCACAAGTAAGACTCAAAACCAAGCCTCCTTTGAGGCTGAAAACTAGTTTCAGAGCCTTAGACAACGCGGCCAAATTACCAGACTTAAAGACATCAATGCTGTGAGCAGGATTCAAACATCCAAAGGGAACCCCCAGTAGATTTCGAATCCAACGCCTTAACCTCTTGGCCATCACAGTTGAAACTGTTCAGCTTTTGTTCAATGTATTCAGGAGGGTTTCCTGACTCAGTATTTAGACAAGCCAACGAGGGGAGACGTCACATTTGATTTGGTACTGGGTAATGAAACCTGCCAGGTGTTAGATTTGGAGGTAGATGAGCACTTTGGTGACAGTGACCGCAATTGGTTATGTTTACTTGAGCGATGGAAAAGGATAGCTTTCAGAGCAAGAGTTATAGCTGGGGGAAAGGCAATGATGATGCAATTAGGCAAACTTTCGGATGCACAGGATGGGGAGGAAACTGCAGGGGATGGGCACAATTGAAATGTGGAACTTAATATATGTGGAGTATTGCGTACAGATCTGGTTACCATATTACAGGAATGATGTGAGAGTTTTGGAAAGGATTCAGGGAAGATTTACGAGGATCTCACCCAGTTTAAAGGGAAGGTCCATGCTCTCACAACACTCTATGTAAAGAACCCAGTACAGTACAGTACAGTACAGACCTTGAAATAGTCTATCTGTACCCCATACAGCACAGTCCACAGTAACAGTTATTGTTTCAAATCTTGACAGAATCTGTCTGCGCTCCGAGCAGGATTGCCCCCAGTAACAGTTATTATTGTTAATCTTGACAGAATCTGTCTGTACTCCGTACAGAACATGGCCCAATAACAGTTTTTATTTTAAATCTTGACAGAATCTGTCTGTACTCTTTACAGGAGCGGCCGCAGAAACAGTTAGTTTTTTAAAAATCAGAACAGAATCTCCTGTTAGAAATGGGGTAAAGTGTTGTTTTTGCAGATATAGAAGAAACATTCAGAAAAGGGATACAGCAAGAGAATTATTAACTCTGCAGGTATTTAGGGAAGAATATCTCTACATTTCACTGCATAATTATGGATAATTAAGTACTAACTTTAATCTAGATTTATTAAAATAATTCCTTTTACCATAATGTTTTAAACAACAGTTTCAGCAAAAAGCTAAGATTATTGAAACATAGAAATGAAGCATGAAAAAGATACATTGTTAAGATGTATGTACGATAATGGAATGTACCTATGGATAATGAAAGAAGTTACAAAGGGGAATATGGAGATAAGAGTTTAGCCTAATGACAGCACGTGCAAGGGGAAAATTGCCAACTTGGAAAGAAAGGGGCAATGGGCGTAGAGCATAGATGGGTAGAGGCGAAAGAGTAAGAGAGATTGGGTAATTAGGAGTCTGGAGAGATGACCTCACTCAGCTCAAAGGGTATAACCGGACACTAACGCAGTTCTAATTTGCTATTGCAGTTGAAGCCCTTACCTGCAAGTTGATAATAAATTGTCTTGTTTCCAGTCTTGGTGGTCTCGTCTAAATGTTATTGATTTTGTTTCTAACATCTACCTGGACCCCTTACAGGAAACGCCGCAGTTACAGTTATTGACAGAATCTATCTGTGCAGCTTACAGATGAGACCCCAGTAACAGTTATTATTTTAAAGCTTGACAAAATCTGTCTGTAATATTTACAGGAGAGGCCGCAGAAACTGTTATTAATTTAAATTGTGACAGAATCTATCTGTGCCCCTGTAACAGGCATAATTTAAAATCTTCACGGAATCAGTCTGTTCCCCTTACAGGAGAGGCCCCAGTAATAGTTATTATTTTAAATCATGACAGAATTCGTCTGTGTGCATTACAGTAGCGCCCCCAGTAACAGGTATTGAAAAAATCTGTCTGTGCAGCTTACAACAGAGGCTCCAGTAACAATTATTGTGGCAAATCATGACAGAATCTGTCAATGTCCCTTACAGGACAGTCCCTCGTAACAGGTATTATTTTAACTCTAGACTGAATCTGTCTGTACCCCGAACAGGATAGGTCCCACGAACATTTATTACTGTAAATCTTTACAGAATCTGACTGTACCCCTTTCAGGACAGTCCCCAGTAACAGTTATTATTTTAACTCTTGACAGAATCTTCCTGTTCCCCTTACAGGACAGTCCCCAGTAACAGTTATTATTTTAAACCTTGACAGAATCTGTCTGTTCCCCTTACAGGACAGTGCCGAGTAACAGTTATTATTTTAAACCTTGACTGAATCTGTCTGTGCACCTTGCATGACAGACCCCAGTAACAGATGTTAATAGAATCTGCAAATGCAGCTTACAGAAGAGATCCCAATAACAGTTATTATTTTAAATGTTGACATAGTCTTCCTGTTCCCCTTACAGGAGAGCCCTCAGAATCTGTCTGTGCAACTAACAGAAGTGACCCCAGTAACAGTTATTATTTGAAACACTGACAGAATCGGTCTATATCCCTTGCAGGAGCGCCCACAGTAACATTTACTGACAGAATCTGACAATGCAGCTTACAGAAGAGGCCCCAGTAACAGCTATTATTTTAAATATCGACAGACTCTGTCTGGTCCCCTTACAGAGAGTCCACAGTAATAGTCACGGACAGAATCTGTCTGTGGAGCTGACAGGAGAGGGCCCAGTAAAAGATATTATTTTAAGTGTTGACAGGATCTGTCTGTACTCTTTACAGGAGAAGGCCGCAGAAACTGTTATTATTTAAAATCTTGCCAGAATCTGCCTGTACCCCATGCAGAAGAGAACCCAGTAACAGTTACTATTTTAAAGCTTGACAGAATCAGTCTGTTCCCCTTAGAGGAGAGTCGCTAGTAACAGTTATTATTATAAGTCTTGAAAGAATCTGCTGTGCCCCCAAACGCGACATTCCTCAATAACAATGATTATTTTAAATCTTCAAAGAATCTGTCTGTATACCTGACATGACAGTACCCAGTAACAGTTATTATTTTAAATCTTGACAGAATCTATCTGTACCCCTTGCAGGAGAGCCCTCGGTAATAGTTACTGACAGAATCTGTCTGTGCAGCTTACAGGAGAGGACCCAGTAACAGTTATTATATTAAATCTTGACAGAATCTGTCGGTACTCCTTCTCGGAGAGGCCCCAATAACAGTTATTATTTTACCTCTTGACAGAATCTGTCTGTACCCCATACAGGAGAGCCCCCAGTATCAGTTATTGTTTTAAGCTTGTCAGAATGTGCATGCACCCTTTGCAGGACAGTCATCTGTACCCGTTATTATTTTAAATCTTGACATAATCTGTCTGGACCCCTTAGAGGAGCGTCCAGAGTAATAGGTATTATTTAAAATCTTGACAGACTCCATCTGTGTCCCTTCGAGGAGAGGCTCCAGTAACAGATATTATTTTAAACCTTGCCAGAATCTGCCTGTTCCCCATGCAGAAGAGAAGCCTGTAACAGTTATTATTTTAACTCTTGACAGGATATGTCTGTATCCCTCACAGGAGAGTCCCCAGTAACAGTTATGATTATAAATCTTGACAGAATGTGTCTGTGCTCCTTAAATGACATTCCCCAATAACAATGATTATTTTAAATCTTCACAGAATCTGCCTGTATCCCTGACAGAACGGCACCCAGTAACAGTTACGATTTTAAATCTTGAAAGAATCTGTCTGTACCCCTTACAGGATAACCCAGTAAGATTTATTATTTTAAATCTTAACAGAATCTGCCTGTACCCATGCAGAAGAGAACCCAGTAACTGTTATTATTTTAAATCATGCGAGAATCTGTCTGTGCCACTTATAGGAGAGGCCCCAGTAACACCTATTATTTTAACTCTTGACAGAATCTGTCTGTTTCCCATTCAGGAGAGTCCCAAGTAACAGTTATTATTGTAAATCTTGACAGAATCTGTCTGAGCTCCTGAAATGACATTCCCCACTAACAATAATTATTTTAAATCTTCACAGAATCTGCCTGTACCCCTGACAGGACAGCACCCAGTAACAGTTACGATTTTAAATCTTGAACAAATCAGAATGTACCCCATATAGGAGAGTACCCAGTAACATTTCTTATTTTAAATCTTGACAGAATCTGTCTGTACCCCTCACAGGATAGCCCCAGTAACAGATATTGTTGTACATCATGACAGAGTCTGTCTGTACTCCTTACAGGACAACCCAGTCAGATTTATTATTTTAAATCTTGGCAGAATCTGCCTGCGCAGCTTACAGGAGAGGCCCCTGTAACAGTTATTATTTCAAATCTTGACAGAATGTGCCAATACACTATGCAGGACAGTCCTCTGCACCCATTTTTATTTTAAATCTTGATAGAGTCTGTCTGTGCCACTTACAGGAGAGTCCTCATTAATAGTTACTGACAGAATCTGTCTGTGGAGCTTACAAGAGAGTCCCCAGTAACAGCTATTATTTTTAACTTGTTAAAATGTGCATGTACCCTTTGCATGATAGTTATCTGTACCGTTATTATTTTAAATCTTGACAGATTCTGTCTGTAACCCTTAGAGGAGAGGCTCCAGTAACAGATATTATTTTAAATCTTGCCACGATCTGCCTGTAACCAATGCAGAAGAGATCCCAGTAACAGTTATTATTTTAAAGGTTGACAAAATCTGCCTGTACTCTTTACAGGAGAGGCTGCAGAAACTGTTATTAATTTAACTTGTGACAGAATCTATTTGTGCCCCTTACAGAAGAGGCCCCTGTAACAGGAAAAGTTAAAATCTTGACGGAATCTACCTGTACCTCATGCTGAAGAGAACCCAGTAAGTTATTATTTTAACTTTTGACAGAATCTGTCTGTGCCCCACTCAGGACAGTGCTCAGTCACAGTTGTTATTTTAGATCTTTACAGAATCTGTCTGTACCCCTTACAGGACAGTGCCCAGTAACAGTTATTATTTTAAATCTTGAAAGAATCTGTCTGTACCCCTTACAGGATAGGCCCCAGTAACAGTTATTGTTGTAAATCATGACAGAATCTGTCTGTACTCCTAACAGGACAACCCAGTAAGGTTTATTATTTTAATTCTTGGCAGAATCCGTCTGTGCAACGTACAGGAGAGCCCCTAGTAACAGTTGTTATTTTAAATCTTGACAGAATGTGCCAGTGCAAGATGCTGGACAGTCCTCGGCACCCGTTATTATTTGAAATCTTGACAGAATCTGTCTGTGGCCCTTAGAGGAGAGGCCCCAGGAACAGTTGTTATTTGAAATCTTGACAGGATCTGTCTGTACTCTGAACAGGCGAAGGCCGCATAAATAATTAGTATTTTAAATCTTGACAGAATCTGTCTGTTCCCCTTACAGGAGAGTCACCAGTAACAGTTATTAGTGTAAATCATGACTGAATCTGTCTGTTCCCCTTACAGGAGAGCCCTCAGTAATAGTCACTGACAGAATCTGCCTGTGCAGCTTACAGGGGAGGCCCCAGTAACAGTTATTATTATAAATCCTGACAGAATGTGTCTGTATTCTTTACAGGAGAAGGCCGCAGAAACAATTAGTATTTTAAATCTTGACAGAATCTGTCTGTACGCCTCACAGGATAGGCCCCAGTAACAGTTATTATTGTAAATAATGACAGAATCTGTCTGTACCCCATGCAGAAGAGAACCCAGTAACAGTTATTATTTTAAATCTTGACAGACTCTGACTGTACCCCTTACAGGACAACCCAGTCAGATTTATTATTTTAAATCTTGGCAGAATCTGTCTGCGCAACTTACAGGAGAGGCCCCAGTAACAGTTATTATTTTAAATCTCGACAGAATGTGCCAGTACACTATGCAGAACTGCACCCATTGTTATTTTAAATCTTGATAGAGTCTGTCTGTGCCACTTACAGGAGAGCCCTCATTAATAGTTACTGAGAGAATCTGTCTGTGGAGCTTACAAGAGAGTCCCCAGTAACAGTTATTATTTTTAACTTGTTAGAATGTGCATGTATCCTTTGCATGACAGGTATCTGTACCGTTATTATTTTAAATCTTGACAGATTCTGTCTGTTTGCCTTACAGGAGGGCCGTCAGTAATAGTATTTGACAGAATTAGTCTGTGGAGTTTACAGGTGAGTCTCCAGTAACAGTTATTGTTTTAAGCTTGTCAGAATGTGCATGTACCCTTTGCAGGACAATCATCTCTACCCGTTATTATTCAGCATCTTGACAGAATCTGTCTTTCCCCCTTAGAGGAGCGTTCACCGTAACAGGTATTATTTAAAATCTTGACAGAATCCGTTTGTGCCCCTTAGAGGAGAGGGTCCAGTAACTGATATTATTTTAAATCCTGCCAGAATCTGCCTGTACCCCATGCAGAAGAGAACCCAGTAACTGTTATTATTTTAAATCTTCACAGAATCAGTCTGTAATCTTTACAGGAGAAGGACGCAGAAACAATTAGTATTTTAAATCTAGACAGAATCTGTCTGTTCCCCTGACAGGAGAGCCTCAGTAAGAGTAACTGTCAGAATCTGTCTGCGGATTTTACAGCAGAGTGCTCAGTAACAGTTATTATTTTATACTTGACAGAATGTGCGTGCACCCTTTGCAGGACAGTCATCTGTATCTGTTTTTAATTTAAGTCTAGACATAATTTGTCAGTACCATTAGAGGAGAGGCTCCAGTAACAGGTATTATTTTAAATCTTGACAGAATCTGTCTGTACCCCTCATAGGAGAGTCCCCACTAACAGTTACGATTGCAAATCTTGACATAATCTGTCTGTGCTCCTTACACGACATCCCCAATAACAATGATTATTTTAAATCTTCAAATAATCTGTCTCTACACCGGACAGGACAGCACCCAGTAACAGTTGTTATTTTAAATCTTGAAAGAATCTGTCTGTACCCCTTCTCGCAGAGGCCCTAGTAACAGGTATTATTTTAAGTATTGACAGAATCTGTCTGAACAATTCATAGGAGAAGGCTGCAGAAACAATTAGTATTTTAAATCTTGACAGAATCTATCTGTTCCCCTTACAGGAGAGCCCTCAGTAATAGTTACTGACAGAATCTGTCTGTGCAGCTTACAGGAGAGGCCCCAGTAACAGTTATTTTTTGAAATCTTTACAGAATGTGCCAGTGCACGATGCAGGACAGTCCTCTGCACATATCATTTTTAAAAATCTTGACAGAATCTGTCTGTGCCCCTTACAGGAGAGGCCCAGTAACAGGTTTTATTTTAAATCTTGAAAGAATCTATCTGTTTCCCTTATAGGAGAGTCGCCAGTAACAGGTTTTATTGTAAATCTTGACTGAATCTGTCTGTTCCCCTAACAGGAGACCCCTCAGTAACAGTTACAGACAGAATCTGTCTGTGCAGCTTACAGGAGAGGCCCCAGTAACAGGTATTATTTTAAATCTTGACAGAATGTGCCAGTACACTATGCAGCACAGTCCTCTGCTTCCGTTATTAATTAAAATCTTGACAGAATCTGTCTGTGCCTCTGAGAGGAGAAGCCCCAGTAACAGATGTTATTTTAAATCTTGACAGAATCTGTCTGTGCCCCTTAGAGGAGAGCCACAGAAGCACTTATTGTTTTAATAATGGCTCCTTCACCTCAAAGTGAACAAGCCAGTAGGAGGTAGTGACCATAATACAATAAGCTTTAATCTGCAATTTGCGAGGGAGAGGGTACAATCGGAAGTGACAATATTCCACTTGAATAAAGGGAACTTTGGAGCTATGAGGGAGGCACTGGCCAATGTTCAATGGTGCAATACCCTAGCAGGGATGGCAGTAGAGCAACAATGGCAGGTATTTCTGGGTATAATGCAGAAGATGCAGGATCAGTTCATTCCAAAAAGGAAGGAAGATCCTAAGAGGAGGTAGGGGTGGCCGTGGCTGACGAGGGAACTTAAGAAACATATAAAGTCAAATGAGAAAAAGTATAACATAGCAACGAAGTGTGAGAAAATGGAGGACTGGGAAGCTTTTAAAGAACAACAGAGGATAACGAAGAAGGAAATACGCAGAGAAAAAAATGAGGTACGAAGGTAAACTGGACAAAAATATAAAGGAGGATAGTAAAAGCTTTTGTAGGTCTGTGAAAGGGAAAAAAATGGTTAAGACTAAAATTGGGCCCTTGAAGACAGAAACAGGTGAACATATTCCGGGGAACAAAGAAATAGCAGAAGAGTTGACTTGGTACTTCAGATCTGTGTTCACTGCGGAAGACACAAGCAATCTCCCAGAGGTAATAGTGGCTGAAGAACCTGAACTGAAGGGAATTTATATTTGCCAGGAAATGGTGTTGGAGACTGTTAGGTCTGAAGGCTGATAATTCCCCAGGGCCCGATGGTCTACATCCCAGGAGGTGGCTCTAGAAATCGTGGATGCATTGGTGATCATTCTCCAATCTTCTATCGATTCAGGATCAGTTCCTGCGGATTGGAGGGTGGCTAATGCTGTCCCAACTTTTAAGAAAGGAGGGAGAGAGAAAGCAGGGAATTATAGACTGGTTAGTCTGACCTCAGTGGTGGGAAAGATGCTGGAGTCAATTATAAAGGATGAAATTATGACACATCTGGATAGCAGTAACAGGATAGGTCAGAGTCAGCATGGATTTATGAAGGGGAAATCATGCTTGATTAATCTTCTGGAATTTTTTGAGGCTGTAACTCTGAAGATGGACAAGGGAGATCCAGTGGGTGTAGTGTACCTGGACTTTCAGAAAGCCTTTGATAAAGTCCCATGTAGGAGGTTAGTGAGCAAAATTAGGGTGCATGATATTGGGGGCAAAATACTGACTTGGATCGAAAATTGATTGGCTGACAAGAAACAAAGAGTAGTGATAAATGACTCTCTTTTGGAATGGCAGGCGGTGACCAGTGGGATACCGCAGGGATCAATGCCGGGACAGCAGCCTTTTACAATATACATTAATGATATTAGCAAATTTGCTGATGATACAAAGCTGGATGGCAGGATGAAATGTGAGGTGGATGTTAGGAGATTACAGGGTGACCTGGAACAGCTAGGTGAGTGGATGGATGCATGGCAGATGCAGTTTAATGTGGAGAAATGTGTGGTTATTCACTTTGGTGGCAAGAACCGGAAGACAGATTACTATCTAAATGGAGTCACGTTCGGTAAAGGGGCAGTACAACGAGATCTAAGTGTTCTTGAACATCAGTCAATGAAAGCGAGCATGCAGGTACAGCAGACAGTGAAGAAAGCTAATAGCATGCTGGCCTTCATAACCAGAGGAATTGAGTTTAGAAGCAAAGAGGTTCTTCTGCAGCTGAACAGGGCCTTGGTGAGACCACACCTGGAATATTGTGTGCAGTTTTGGTCTCCAAATTTGAGGAAAGACATTCTGGCTATTGAGGGAGTGCAGTGTAGGTTCACAAGGTCAATTCCCAGAATGGAGGGACTATCTTACATTGAAAGATTGGAGTGACTGGGCTTGTATTTCCTTGACTTTAGAAGGCTGAGAGGGCATCTGCTTGAGATGTATAAGATTATTAAAAGATTACACACTCTGGAGGCAGGAAGCATATTTCTGCTGATGGGTGAGTCCCGAACCAGAGGACACAGTTTAAAAATAAGGGGTTTAGAAGAGAGTTGAGGAGAAACTTTCACCCAGAGAGTGGTGGGTGTATGGCATGCTCTGTCCCAGAAGGCTGTGGAGGCCAAGTCTCTGGATACTTCCAAGAAAGAGTTAGATATTCAAGAAAGATGATGGTGGAATCAAGGGTTATGGGGATAAGGCAGGAACAGGATACTGATTGAGGATGATCAGCCATGATCATAATGAATGGTGGTGCTGGCTTGAAGGGCAGAATGGGCTACTCCTACACCTATCGTTTATTGTCTATTGTACTCTTTAAAGGAGAAGGCCGCAGAAACAATTATTATTTTAAATCTTGACAGAAGCTATCTGTGCCCTTACACGACATTCTAAAAACACAATGATTATTTTAAATCTTGACAGAATCTGTCTATACTCCTTATAGGAGAGTTCCCAGTAACAGTTATTATTGTAAATCTTGGCAGAATCTGTCTGTGCCCCTTACACAACATTCCCCAATAACAATGATTATTTTAAATCGTCACAGAATCTGCCTCTACCCATGACAGGGCAGCACACAATAACAGTTATGATTTTAAATGTTGACAGATTCTGTCTGTACCCCATACAGGACAGTACCCAGTAATTGTTATTATTTTAAATCTTGAAAGAATATGTCTATACCCCTTCTCGGAGAGTCCCCAGTAACAGGTATTATTTTAAATCTTGGCAGAATCTGTCTGTACCGCTTATAGGAGTGCCCCCAGTAACAGTTATTAGATTAGATTATTTACAGTGTGGAAACAGGCCCTTTAGCCCAACAAGTCCATACCGACCCTCCGAAGAGCAACCCACCCAGACCCATACACCTAGACCTAACACTATGGGCAATTTGGCATGGCTAATTCACCTATCCTGCACATTTTTGGATTGTGGGAGGAAACCGGAGCACCCAGAGCAAGTGCACGCAGATACAGGGAGAATGTGCAAACTCCACACAGACAGTTGCCTGAAAAGGAAATGAACCCAGGTCTCTGGCGCTGTGAGTCAGCAGTACTAACTACTGTGCCACCATGCTGCCCACAGTTATTATTGTAAATGTTGACAGAATCTATCTGTACTCCTTACACACAGTACCCAATAACAGGTATATTTTAAATCTTGACAGAATCTGTATGTGCCCCTTACACAACAGTCCCCAGTAACATTGATTATTTTAAATCTTCACAGATTCTCTCTGTAACCCTGACGGGACAGTCGTCAGTAACAGTTGTTATTTTAAATCTTGACAAAGTCTGTCCCCGCCTCTAACAGGATAGGCCCCAGTAACAGTTGTTCTTGTAAATCTTGACAGAATCTGTCTGTATTCCTTGCAGGTCAGTCCCCATTAAGAATTATTACTCTTCAATCTTGACAGAATCTGTCTGTAACTCTTACAGGACAGCGCCCAGTCACAGTTCTTATTTTAAATTCTTGACGGAATCAGTCTGTGTCCCCTTACAGGACCGGCCCCCGTAACAGTTATTGGCAAAATCTGTCCGTGCAGCCGACAGAAGAGGCCACAGTTACAGTTATTATTTTAAATGTCGACAGAATCTGTCTGTTCCTCATGCAGGAGAGGCCCTAGTAACAGTTATTATTTTCCTCTGTACCCGTTATTATTTTAAATCTTGACAGAATCTATCAGTGCCCCTTAGAGGAGAGCCCCAGAAACAGTTATTATTTTAAATCTTGACAGAATCCATCTGTAATCTTTACAGATGAGGCCGCCAAGACAGTTAGTATTTTAAGTCTGGAAAGGCTCCATCTGTACTCCTCACAGGAGAGGCTCCAATAACAATTATTATTTTAAACCTTGGCAGAATCTGTCTGTGCCCCCTACAGGAGAGGCTCCAGTAACAGGTATTATTTAACCCTTGACAGAATCTGTCTATACCCCGAATAGGATCGGCCCTAGTAACAGTTATTAACGTAAATCTTGACTGAATTGGTCTGTGCCCCTTACATGACATTCCTCAATAGCAATGATTATTTTAAATCATCACAGTATCTCTCTATACCCCTGAGAGGACTGCACCCAGTAACAGTTATTATTTTAAATCTTGAAAGAATCTGTCTGTACCCCATGCAGGACAATCCCCAGTACAGGTATTACAGTAAATCTTGGCAAAATCTGTCTGTGCCCCTTACACAACAGTCGCCAATAACAGTGATTATTTTAAATCTTGACATAATCTCTCTGAAGCCCAGACAGGACAGCACTCTGTAACAGTTATTATTTTAAATCTAGACAGAATCTGCCTGTCCCCCAAAGACGATATACCCCAGTAACAGTTATTATTCTAAATCTTGATAGAACCTGTCTGTACCCCTTACAGGACAGTACCCAGTAACAGGTATTGTTTTAAATCTTCACAGAATCTGTCTGTGCCCTTTACAGGACAGCCCCCACAAACCGTTTTTATTTTAAATCATGACAAATTCTGTCTGTAGTCTTTACAGGAGTGGCCGCAGAAACAGTTACTGACAGAACCTGTCTGTGCAGCATATAGGAGAGGCCCTAGTACCAGGTATTATTTTAAATTTTGACAGAATGTGCCTGTACACTATACAGGACAGTCCTCTGTACCCGTTATTGTTTTAAATCTTGTCAGAATCTGTCTGTGCCCCATACAGGACAGCCTTCAGTAACAGTTATTGACAGTAACTGTGCCCATTACAGGAGCACGCCCAGTAACAGGTAGTGACAAAATCTGTCTGTGCAGCTAACAAGTGAGGCCGCAATAACAGTCATGATGATAAATCTTGATAGAATCTTTCTGTACCCCGACAGGATAGTTCCCAGTAGCAGTTATTACTTTAAATCTTGACAGAATCTGACCGTACCCTTTGCAGGACAGTCCCCAGTAAGAGCTTTTAATTTAAATGTTGACAGAATCAGGCTGTGCTCCTTACAGAACTGCCCCCCTTAACAGTTATTATTTTAAATCTTGACAGAATCTGTCTGTGCCCCTTACTCGACAGTCCCCATTAACAATGATTATTTTAAATCTTCACAGAATCTCTCTGTGTCCCTGACGTGACAGCACCCAGTTACAGTTATTGACAGAATCTGCCTGTGTCCCTTACAGGACAGTCCCCAGTAACAGTTATTATTTTAAATCTGAACAGAATCTGTCTGTGTCCATTACAGGAGCACCCCCAGTAACAGGTATTGACAAAGCTTACAAGAGAGGACCCAGTAACAGCTATTATGGGAAATCATCTCAGAATCTCTCTGTACCCCTTACAGGACAGTCTTCAGGAACAGGTATTATTTTTAAATCTTGACAGAATCTGTCAGTGTCCTTTGCCAGCCAGTCCCCAGTAACAGTTTGTCTTTTAAATCTTGACAGAATCTGTCTGTACTCCTTACAGGACAGCCCGCAGTAACGGTTATTATTTTAAATCTTGATAGAATGTGACTGTGCCCCATACACGACTGTCCCCAGAAACAATGATTAGTTTAAATCTTCGCAGAATGTCTCTGTACACCTTATAGGACATCACAAATAAACAGTTATTATTTTATGATTTGGAGATGCCGGTGTTAGATTGGGGTGTACAATGATAAAACTCACACAATACCAGGATATAGTCCAACAGGTTTAATTGGAAGCACACTAGCTTTCGGAGCGACTCTCCTTCATCAGGTGATTGATTACATCACGACAATCACCAGATGAAGGAGTGTCGCTCCGAAAGCTGGTGTGCTTCCAATTAAACCTGTTGTACTATAACCTGGTGTTGTGTGATTTTTAACGTTATTATTTTAAATCTTGAAAGAATCTGTCTGTCCCCGATACAGATCATTCCCCTGTAACAGTTATTTTTTCAAGTCTTGACAGAATCTGTCTGTACCACTTGCACGAGAGACCCCAGTAACAGGTATTATTGTAAATCTTGACAGAATCTGTCTGTACTCCTTACCGGACATCGGCAAAACGAATTATTGTTTTGAATCTTGACAGAATCTGTCTGTACCCCTTACAGGACATTGCCCACTAACAGTTAGCATTTTGAATCTTGACAGAATCTGTCTGTATCCTTTGCAGGACTGTCCCCAGAAACAGCTGCTATTTTAAAATCTTCACAGAATCAGTCCGTGTACCTTGCAGGAACAGGAAGTGTTCCCCAGGAACAGTTATTAATTTAATCCTTGACAGAACCTGTCTCTACCCCTTACATGAGGGACCCCAGTAACTGTTATTATTTTTACCTCGTCAGAATCTGCCTGTGCTCCTTACAGGAGAGCCCCCAGTAACAGGTATTATTGTAAATCTTGACAGAATCTGTCTGCACCCCTTACAGGACAGTCCCTGCAACAGTTTTTGTTTTACATCTGTCTGTGTGCCTCACACTACAGTCCGCAGTACCAGTTATTATTTTAGATCATGACAGAATCTGTCATTGCCCCTGACAGTCGAGGCCCAGCAATAGCTATTACTTTAAATCTTGGCAGATTCTGTCTGCAATAATTATATGAGTGCCCCCAGTAACAGGTATTCACAAAACCTGTCTGTTCAGCTTTCAAGAGAGGCCCTAGTAACAGATATTAGGGTAAATCATGACCTAATCTGTCTGTACCCCTTACAGGACAGTCTCTAGTATAAGGTATTATTTTAAGTCTTGACAGAATCTGTCAGTGTCCTTTGCAGAACTGTCCCCAGTAACCGTTACTTTTTGAATCTCGACAGAATCTCTCTGTACCTCTTACAGGAGATGCCCCAGTAACAGATATTATCGCAAATCTTGACAGAATCTGTCTGTACTCCTTACAAGACAGTCCCCAGTAAGAGTTATTATATTACACTTTGACAGAATCTGTCTGTGTCCCATACAGGGGTGACCCCAGTTACAGTAATTGACATAGTCTGTCTGTGCCCCTTACAGGTCAGTCCCCAGCAACAGTTATTATTTTAAATCTTGACTGAATCTGTCCGTACCCTTTACATCAGTTTCCCCAGAAACAGTTATTATTTTAAATCTTGACTGAATCTGTCTGTGCCTCTTACAGGAGAGGCTGCAGTAAGAGTGAGAATTCTAAATCTTGGCAGAATCTGTCTGAACCCATTACAGGACAGGCCCCAGTAATCTGTCCATACCATTAACAGGACAATTTCCTGAAACAGTTCTTATTTTAATCCTTCACAGGGACTGTGAAAATTGTGATAGATATAGGACAGATGTGGTTTCTTTAGATTAGATTACTTACAGTGTGGAAACAGGCCCTTCGGCCCAACAAGTCCACACCGCCCCGCCGAAGCGCACCAACCCATACCCATTCCCCTACATCTAACACTACGGGCAATTTAGCAATTCCAATTCACCTCACCTGCACATTTTTTTTGGACTGTGCGAGGAAACAGGAGCACCCAGAGGAAACCCACGCAGACACGGGGAGAATGTGCAAACTCCACACAGTCGCCTGAGGTGGGAATTGACACAGGGCTAATCACTGTGTCACCCACAAAGTAGAATCTGTCTGTTCACCTTACAGGAGAGCCCCAGTAATAGTTATTGACAGAATCTGTCTGTCAGCTTACAGGAGAGGCCCCAGTAACAGTTATTATTTTAAATCTAGACAGAATCAATCTGTGCCCCTTACAGGATAGGTGCCAGTTTCAGGCATAATTTAAAATCTTGACACAACCTGTTTGTGCTCCTTACAGGAGAGGCCCGAGCAATAGTTATTATTTTAAATATTGACAGAATCTGTCTGTGTCCATAACAGGAGCACCCCCAGTAACAGGTATTGACAAAATCTGTGTTTGCAGCTAACAAGAGGGCCGCAATAAGTTATTATGGTAAATCTTGACAGAATCTGTCTGTACCCCTTACAGGACAGTCCCCAGTAACAGTCATTACTTTAAATCTTGACAGAACCTGTCCGTACCCTTTGCAGTATAATCTCCAGTAAGAGGTATTGTTTTAAATCTTGTCAAAATCTGGCTGTGCCCCTTGCACGACAGTCCCTATTAACAATGATTATTTTAAATCGTCACAGAATCTCTCTGTACACCTGAAAGCACAGCACCCAGAAACAGTTATTATTTTAAATCTTAAAATAACCTGTCTGTACCCCATACAGGACAGAGTACAGTAACAGTTATTATTTTACATCTTGACAGAATCTGTCTGTACCCCTTACAGAGCGACCCCAGGAACAGGTATCCTTTTAAATCTTGGCAGAATTTGTCTGTACCCATAATAGGATAGGCCCCAGTAAGAATTATTATTTTAAATCTTGGCAGAATCAGCCTGTACCCCTTTCAGGACAGCCCCCAGTAACAGTTATTATTTTTGACATAACCTTTCTGTGTCCTTTACACGACAGTCCCCAGTAACAGTGATTATTTTAAATCTTGAGAGAATCTCTGTTCCCCATACAGCACAACAGCCAATAACAGGTATCATTTAAATCTGCACCACATTCAGGAAAGTCCACATTAACAGTTATTATTGTAAATCTTGCAAGAATCTGTCTGTACTCCTTACAGCACAATCCCCTGTAAGAATTATTGTCGAACATAGAAAATTACAGTGCAATACAGGCCCTTCAGCCCTCAATGTTGCGCCGACCTGTCATACCAATCTGAAGCCCATCTAACCTACACTATTCCATGTACGTCCATATGCTTGTCAAATGTACTTAAAGTTGGCGAATCTACTACCGTTGCAGCAAAACATTCCATACCCTTACTACTCTCTGAGTAAAGAAATATCTCTGACATCTGTCCTATATCTATCATAGTCTTATTTTCAATCTTGACAGAATCTATCTGTACCCCTTACAGGACAGTCCGCAGTAACAATTATTATTTAAAATCTTGACAGAATCTGTCTGTACCCTTGGCAGGACAGTGCCCAGTAAGATTTGTTATTTTAAATCTTTAAATCTGTCAGTGCCCCTGACAGGATAGCCCACAGTAACAGTTATTGACAGAATCTGTCTGTGCAGCTTACAGTAGAGACCCCAGTAATACTTAGTATTTTAAAGCTTGACAGAATCTATCTGTAAGAATTGTTATTTTCGATCTTGACAGAATCTGTCTGTACCCCTTACAGGACAGTGCCCAATAACAGTTTTTATTTTAAATATTGACAGAATCTATCTTTACTCTTTACAGGAGTGGGCACAGAACCAGTTAGTATTTTAAGTCTTGACAGAATCTGTCTCTAACCTTTACATGAGAGTCCCCAGTAACAGTTATTATTGTTACCTTGTCACAGTCTGCCTGTGCCCCTTACAGGAGACCATGCAGTAACAGTTACTGACAGAACCTGTCTCTAACCTTTTCATGAGAGTCCCCAGTAACAGTTATTATTGTTACCTTATCACAGTCTGCCTGTGCCCCTTACAGGAGACCATGCAGTAACAGTTACTGACAGAACCTGTCTGTGCAGCAAACAGGAGAGGTTCCAGGACCTGTCATTATTTTAGATCTTATCAGAATGTGCCTGCACAGTATGCAGGACAGTCCCCTGTATTCGTGCTTATTTTAAATCTTGGCAGAATCTGTCTGTGCCCCTTAGAGGTGAGGCTCCAGTAACTGTATAATTTTAAATTAGATTAGATTAGATTATTTACAGTGTGGAAACAGGCCCTTCGGCCCAACAAGTCCACACCGCCCCGCCGAAGCGTAACCCACCCTTACCCCTACATCTACATCTACCCCTTACCTAACACGACGGGCAATTTAGCATGGCCAATTCACCTGACCTGCACATCTTTGGAGTGTGGGAGGAAACTGGAGCACCCAGAGGAAACCCACGCAGACACGGGGAGAACGTGCAAACTCCACACAGTCAGTCGCCTGAGGCGGGAATTGAACCCGCGTCTCTGGCCCTGTGAGGCAGCAGTGCTAACCACTGTGCCACCGTGCCGCCCACAAATCTTGACAAAATCTGTCTGCACTCGTTACAGGAGGTGCCAGATAAACAATTAGTATTTTAAATCTTGACAGAACCTGTCTGTACCCCTTAGGGGGCCCCAGTGACAGTTATTATTTTGAACCTTGTCAGAATCTGTCTGTGCCCCTTACAGGAGAGTCCCCAGGAACAGTTATTGACAGAATCTGTGCAGCTTGCAGGAGACGCCTCAGTAACAGTTATTATTTTACATCTTGAAAGAATCTGTTTGTGCCCCTTTCAGGAGAAGCCCCAGTAACAGTTGTTTTAGATTACTTACAGTGTGGAAACAGGCCCTTCGACCCAACAAGTCCATGCTGACCCGCCCAGACCCCTACATTTACCCCTGTCCCTAACACTACGGGCAATTTAACATGGCCTATTCACCTAAACTGCCATTTTTGGACTGTGGGAGGAAACCGGAGCACCCGGAGGATGTGAAAACTCCACACAGACAGTCACCCAAGGTGGGAATTGAACCCGGGTCCCTGGCTCTGTAAGGCATTATTTATTATAATAAGTTATTATTTTAAATCTTGACAGAATCTGTCTGTACCTTTTACAGTAGAGGCCGCAGGATTATCTGGGAAGCCAGGGAGTAGGTTTCAGAGCCTTTGACTTTGATATTTAAGACTTCATTTTCTACAGTAATAGTGCCAGAAGACTGGAAGACAGCAAATGTTGTCCCCTTGTTCAAGAAGGGGAGTAGAGACAATCCTGGTAATTATAGACCAGTGAACCTTATTTTGTTTGTGGGTAAAGTGCTGGAAAAATTTATAAGAGGTTTATAATAATCGAGAAAGAAATAAGTTGATTCGGGATCATCAATATGGTTTGTTAAGTGTAGTTGGTACCTCACAAACCTTATTGAGCTCTTTGAGAAGGTGACCAAACGAATGAATGGAGGTAAAGAGATTGATATGGTGTATGTGGATTTGTGTAATGTGTTTGATCAGGTTCCCCACGACAAGCTATTGTACAAAATACAGAGGCATGGGATTGAGAGTGATTTAGCAGTTTGAATCAGACATTGGCTAGCTGAAAGAAGACAGAGTTTCGTGGTTGATGGTAAATGTTCATCCTGGAGTTCAGTTACTAGTGGCGTACCACAAGGATCTGTTTTGCGGCCACTGCTGTTTGTCATTTTTATAAATGACCTGGATCAGGGTGTAGAAGGATGACACGAAGGTCGGTGAAGTTGTGGACAGTGCAGATGGATGTTGTGTTTTACAAAGGGGCATAGCTGAGCTGTAGAGCTGGGCTGAGAGCTGGCAAATGGAGTTTAATGCAGACAAGTGTGAGGTGATCCACTTTGGAAGGAGCACACAGGAATAAAGACTGCTGGGCTAATGGTAAGCTTCTTGGGAGTGTCGGTTAGCAGAGAGACCTCGTTGTCCATGTACATAGATCCCTGAAGTTGCCACCCAAATAGATCGGGTCGCTAAGAAAGCATATAGTGTGTTAGCTTTTATTTGTAAAGGAATTTAGTTTCACAACCATGAGGTCATGCTTCTGCTGTACAGAATTTGAGTAGTGTGTGCAGTTCTGCTCACTGCGATATCAGAAGGATTTGGAAGCTTTGGGAAGGATTGAGAGGATAGTTACTTGGATTTTGCCTGCAATGGAGCAAAGGTCTTATGAGGAAAGGCTGAGGGACTAGAGGCAGTTTTCGTTAGAGAGAATAGGTTGTGAGGTGACTTAATTGAGACATACGAGATAATTAGAGAGTTAGGTGGGCTGGACAGAGAGAGCCTTTTTCCTCTGATGGTGATGGCGAGCACGAGGGGACATCGCTTTAAATTGAGGGGTGATAGGTATAGAACAGATGACAGAAGTAGTTTCTTTACTCAAAGAGCAGTCGGGGAGTGGAACACAGTGCCTGCAAAATTACAAGACTCGCCAAATTTAAGGGCATTTAAATGGTCATTGGATAAATGTATGGATGAATATGGAATGGGTGGGTCAGTGCAACATCGAGGGCCGAAGGGCCTGTACTGCGCTGTAATGTTCGTTCTTCTATGTTCTATATCTTGTTTCTTGTTAAAATCATTCAATATTAAGACCTCATCTGCTTTCTGTGGAAGAGAATTCCCCTGGCTGACCACTGTTTGGGTGAAGACGCTTCTCAGCTCTGTATGCAATGGCCCATCCCATATATTTCCGCTGTGTCTTGGGAACATGTTGTATTTAGCCTTTCTGCTTCTGTTATAATTATTTAGGTTTCTTTCAGATCCCCAGCTCATTGTTTTAAGTTCCAATGAATATTGTCCTTATTGTCCTGACTGATCCAGTTTTTTTGTTCAGACAGTGATCATTCTACTTCTTTGGAAGTTAGATTTCCATTCTTCATACCAAGGATCAGTCCCTTTTCAGTTTCATTGAACCATGGTGCCTCTCTCGCTTCCCATACTTATCTCATTCTACTTTAGTTCAATAGTATCAGTGATTTATTTTGCTGTTACCCGTTATTTCAGCAGCACCATGTCTTTCAATCATAAAGTCGATGAACATCGATTCATCGGATCATAATACACAAATGGTGCTCTTGACCCATCGAATTTGTTGTCACCTCCCTCCACCAATCTGTACTGTCCTGTACGGTCACAAGGTATTTCCGACACTTTAGAATAAAATATGAAATGATTGTTTTCAAGGACCAAAATCACAGCTCTGATTGCAGGTAAATTTAATTTGTTTATTTAAATAATCTAAGAATTATGTGAAGTGGATACAGCAATCCATTCTTTAATTCCTTTCTGAATTTGGTCTGGGTCAGTGCATAAATGCATGTGTTTGTACAAGAACTCAGAAGTCGCAGCATGAATCCAATTTCTTGAAAGATAAATAGTGGATCACTAAATGTTTTGTCTTCATAATTATAATTTACATCCTGCCGATACAAAGAATGTGCTACATTCGTCATCCACAGCACTATAAAATTAGCAGACAAAGCGAATAGCAAAATTATGGATTTTCTTCGGTTTACAATTTCTGGATCAATTCTACTCTCTCCATTTCCATAGCAGCGGAGACGCTGGCGGACTCGATTTACTCCTATTATATTCCTGACAGTGAGCACGTTGAACACTAGAATCAATATAATTGGAAGCAAAGGTGTAATAATGATAAACATACGCTCATAGGCTGTCCAGAAGAATGTGGTATAATATTCTGGTATTATGTTGCAAAACCATGGTATATTATCAATAATGAAGGAAGGGATAAATACAAAGTACCAGGGAATCGAGCGTAAACAACTGACAATGCTCACAGTTAATATAACCACAATTGCCGTTCTCTTAATGCAATATCTTGACTTTAGTTTCTGACAACAAACTGCTATAAACCGATCGAATGTGAAAGCGACTGTGAACCAAACAGAGCAGTCCAAGGCTGCAAGAAACAGAACAACTCTGAGAGCGCATACTGGAGTGATGAACAAGAATGTAACTGGGAAATGAATATTATTAATTCGGTTCAGCAAGACATTGAAAATGACAAGTATGAGATCTGCTGCTGACATTGCCAACAAGTAGCAAGTGATACATTTTGAGAGGCCACAATTTCCTCGACTCAGGATTACAATCGCCAGTATGTTGACTGAAAGAAAAATCATGAAAAATCACCATCTATCTTTAGCAGCCAGCACAAAAATAAACATCGACTTAATATGATTACAATATCACAGCAATTGCTACAGATCATTAAGGTAAGTAGTCCATACCTACCATGAAATTAACAACTAAAATTAAGGAAACAAAATAAATCTCAATGCGAAATCAGACAACCAATAGAACAAAGGAAGTGAATAACATCCATGATTTTCTGTTTTCGGGAGGAAGCATTTCATCACTCATTGGTTCACAAGTCCAGATTTGAGTTCTAAAAAACTCGAGAACAATTTCTTAAAATGGATTGAACACGTTGATATAATTGTCAATGTGAGTATAAAATCTGGGAACAAATGTTTAACTATATCTATTTCTGGCTCAGTTATGTAAAAGAACAAGCTTCTCTTTGGAAACTCCTCCAGAAAGCCCGATTACCAGATTTTTCAATTTTGCTTCACAGCAGAGATCTCTGCGATTTTGAATTTGACTTGTCGAACCCTGTTTCCTTGAGAGCCAGGACATCTTTGACTGCACGAAGTGAATCACATTTAAAATAATGGACTGTGTATCTAATAGTTCATGTGAGGTACAACCACGTAAAACCAAAACTATCACTGAATTACCTGGAGTTTCGGTGATTTATGAAAATACAAATTCCATGTTGAGATGACTTCATGCCCAAAATTAAGTTGCATCAAATGAAAGGAACAGTGGCAGTGCATGGACAAAATTGACTGTGATAAATTGGTTAGCAATTAATTTCAATTAATTTTTGGAAGTATCAGTCTGTGGTCTTGTTGAGGCAACTTCTTTTTTCCCAATTTACAAGTTTGGTTTTTGGAGCAAATCAAACAGTCATTTCTCAGAGATGCAACAAGATCCTCCATGAAGTGAGCAATGCTGGTGCAATCCCTATTTTGTTTTTGTTTACTTCTTGGGGTAAATGGCTATTGACAATTGGAAAAACAGAGTAAAACAGAGGCCTTGATAAATAAAAGTAAAGCTGCATCTTAAGAGATAGCTATAACTCTGAAAATATGAAAAATAGGAGGTTTAATCCAAATCTTATGTTAAGTTTATTGTGTCTATGTTCACTAAACTATTCTCTAAAGGGAATTAACTTTAATTTTCTATTAGTATGAATTCAACGTGTGGTGTGATGTTGAGGGTGTTTATTCACTGAATGAGCCTTGTGTTTATTATAGAGGGGGAAACAGCAGATGTTTCTTTCATACAGGCGGAACACTAAGGGATGCTGAGTGACAGTAAACGCTCATACGTGAGCTGATCAGCCTCATGTTTATGCAGCGCCTTCGACTTACCAATAATTAAAATCAGCGATGTATGTCGGAAATGTACACAACCACCCACAGACTCAACACCTTCTCAATCCATCGGGAGCTAATTCTAATATTCATATTGCAGAATTACATTGTACCTCGCCACAGATTTTTGAGAAGTGAATAATTAGCCAAGATAATAAGACGTATCACTAATTTTATCAGTACTGAACAAAGCAAAATGTAAGTAACGTGTCTGAACGTTTTAATCTTAATTTCCTCCATGTCACAGTTTAGGGCGATACAATACATGATGGTAAAACTTGATTTTCAGTGCGCTCAGATTTCAATCAGTCAAAACTCCATCACAAAGACTCACGGAGGTATGCTGACATATTGTAATCACTTCACATAAAAGATACAATTATGAAGAAAAGATATTTTTGACATCTAATCATCTCCTGCATGCACTTCCAATGAAAACTTCATAAGCTCCTTCAAGAATATTTCTCACTTAATTCAAATATTTTCTTTACCAATACATGCCGCACTATTCACCACATGGAAGAATTCGGAACACTGTTGCATTTTCGAATAAATACTGTCGAGAAACTTCTTGGATCTTGTTGCTTCAGCAGACAGAGAAAAAAAATACTTTTGTTTCAGCCTCTGGCAGGAAAGTGCAGCTTGAAAGCGAATAAAGCCAGGCAACTATCTTAAAGTTAAAACAAAAGCATGCGAATAGTGAAATATTCTAAGAGATGAAATGTACTGGAGCGATGGTCTTACCAATAATACCAACAGCTGCAAGAATTGGGTAGTAAATCCGCTCTATCTGTAAGATTACCGGGACCACCATTTTCACATGTGAACTTGGATGCTTTCGAGTCAACTATTCTGACTGCCATCATATCTTCAACGCAGTTCCCTCTTATATTGAATTAAAGCTCCCGTGAGACTGGCAATCTAGTTGAGAAACAGATTATTTATTTGCAGTTACATGGCAATCTAGATGAAAAACAAACTATTTATTTCCAGTTTCCTGATCAAGCAGACAAACGAATACATTCATACCATACATGAATAGTTTTATTTTCATTTTAGTAATGTCATGAAAGAAATTGATCTTATACTTGTATAGAAGACTCTTCAGAAGACAGAACAAATGTCGGCATCGAATAAAGGAACAGGAGTAGGCCATTCTAGGCCAACATGACTGATCACCTTACTCGGTACACAGTCCCCGCTTTCTTCTTGTTCCCTTTAACTCAAAAAACAACCCCTTCATCTTCCTTGCAATGCTTCAATGGTTTGGAACTGACCGTTTTCTGAACCAGAGCATTGCACGGGCTCACCACTCCCCGGGTGAAGACATTTCTCCTCATTTTAATCCGAATTGGCATACTCCGGGTGTTTAAACTATTACTCCTGGTCCTAGACTGTCCAGTCATCGGGGACGTCATTCCTGCAACCAGCCTGTCTCGTCCCGTTAAATTTCTATGAGTTTTTCTGAGAAACACCTGTCCCACCCTATTCTCGTTAACTCCAGTGCATATAATCCTAACTGATTTAATCTATCTTCATACATGAGCCCTGCCATTCCAAGTGGTGGTGTGCAAATTTAAATGAATGGCAATGCACTTGGCCCGGTTTGTACTCAGACAATCCTGCACAGTTTTGAAGTTCAATCAGCAATAATGTTTTATCTTAACTTGAGTCACTGTTATAATGGAAACAATTGTACACGTGATACGATGCTGACAAAAGAAGTATGATAATAAGCAGATGATCTCTTTGTATTCTCGTTGATGTTCTCTTGTGTTGGTGGTTGACAAAGATTGACCAGGATATCAAAATAGGTAACACTCACATTTCCTGAAGTGTTGCACACATTAAATTACTGCATTTATCTGACTGGATCTCCATGAACAATAATGTACTGACTGAACAATTAGGATCATCTAACTAATTAAAGATTCCTAAGGATACAGCCTTTGGGAATACTCATGGCCAGTGTATTCATATTGTAAATGGTATGGACAGAGTTTGAGACTATTGTTACATTTCCACTCCCCCGTGCCTTTCCAGTACTCCGTCAGAGAAAACAGTCATTGCGTCTGAAAGCAACCACATCGTTTTGTGAATCGTGTTCCAAATTCCAGATGTACAGATTAAAATCTCTATCAAACGCCCACAGACAAGTGGAGTGCAAGTTTATATAAATCAGAAATTTCCTGCTGTAATATCCATCTAACCTTTCCACAGCTCCCTGTACACGTGCCTGTCTTGAACATTAGTTTCACCCCTGCCTCGCAACTCCTGCAGTTCCAACTGTGCATTGCCCCAGAGCTCAGATGTCAGGCAGTCCCCAGAATCTGAGGACAGAGGCAATGGGAGGTGGTCTGAATGATGAGACCAGAGAGGAAATGAAGGGAGCATTTGGGAGTTTTGGGCGAAGTGGGGGAGAAAATTACTTTGGTGCTTTCTGAAATGTAGAGAAGCCCTTCGTTTGGGAGCTAGTCCCTTCGAGGTTGAGGTCTTGATGGACTGTCTTTCCAGTCTCTAACACCTCCCCCGACCCCCGCCCAAAACTTCCGCGGTATTTGGGAGTGGAATCGTCACTTTGGTGAATCATTCATTGCCAACCTAAGGGTCTGAACTTGGGGCAAAAGTGGTCGGGCTAGCTTAGAGCTTAGTGAGTGGCAAAGGGAGGGTTTACGGGGCTTTCCTCCTACTCCCACTCTCTCCACATTCCTGATGATTATAGAATCACAGAATCATACAGCACAGTTTCGGTCGAACTTGTTTATGCCCACTGGATATCCTAAATCAATCTAGTCCCATTTGCCATCATTTGACCAATCTTTTTCTAAACCCTTCATATTCAGGTACCTACCTAGGGAAGAGCAGATTGACCCCACTGTGTGCATGTCATTGACCCAGGGAAGAGCAGACTGACCCCACTGTGTCTCTGTCACTAATCCGGGGAGAAAAGACTGACCCCACTATGTCTGTATCAGGAACCCAGGAGAGAGCAGACTGACCCCACACTGTCTCTGTCACTGACACGGGGGAGAGAAGACTGACCCCACTGTGTATGCATCATGATTTATCACAACCTGATGTTGAGTAAAAATTTCAATCGTCATTGAGGGAGGGGACTCCCTCAATAAAGCTACAACTGGCCTTATCAATAATCACCAATGAAACAACAGCAGTCTTAAAAATTGAGTGGAATCAAACGTCTGAAACAAAAAAGGTTATAATGTTGTCTTCCTCCTTATTAAACTGATTTGAAATCAAATAGGGTGGGCTTTCATGTAAGGATAAAAGAGATGAGTTAGAAACTGACAGTAGGGCAGTCATGACCTGAAAAAGAACAAGTTAATATTTTATTTCATAATCACCGAAGGATCTTTAACCTTAAAAGAAATCATGTTAATTTTACAATTTGCAAATCAGATTCAAAACAGTCTCGGATCTTGATCTCCAGGGAACAAAGCACAAACATTCAATCATCAACAAACAAATGTGCATTCAAACCAAATCACAAAGGACTAAAGTTTCGACTGGCTGTACAGCTCCTGTTCTCTCTCTCTCTCTCTCTCTCTCTCTCTCTCTTTGTCTGTCTCACACACACACACCATATCTCAGTATTTTAGCTTGGGAATTTAGTCTCATAAATCCTGGCTGTGGTACATCGTTGCTTAACCAAGTGTGCAAGAATTGTACCCCTGGCCTGCCTTATCTTTTAACACATCAAGAACAACGGCCACCTTCCATATTCAATCGTTCATTAGCAGAGGGATTGAATTCAAGAGTCGTGAGGTGATGTTGCAGCTGTACAGGACTTTGGTTAGGCCACATTTGGAGTACTGTGTGCAGTTCTGGTCGCCTCACTTTAGGAAAGATGTGGAAGCTTTGGAGAGGGTGCAGAGAAGATTTACCAGGATGTTGCCTGGAATGGAGAGTAGGTCGTACGAGGATAGGTTGAGAGTTCTCGGCCTTTTCTCCTTGGAACGGCGAAGGATGAGGGGTGACTTGATCGAGGTTTATAAGATGATCAGAGGAATAGATAGAGTAGACAGTCAGAAACTTTTTCCCCGGGTACAACAGAGTGTTACAAGGGGACATAAATTTAAGGTGAAGGGTGGAAGGTATAGGGGAGATGTCAGGGGTGGGTTCTTCACCCAGAGAGTGGTGGGGGCATGGAATGCGCTGCCCGTGGGAGTGGTAGAGTCAGATTCATTGGCGACCTTTAAGCGGCATTTGGATAGGTACATGGATGGGTGCTTAATCTAGGATAGAAGTTCGGCACAACATCGTGGGCCGAAGGGCCTGTTCTGTGCTGTATTGTTCTATGTTCTATGTTCTATGTTCTATTTCATAAACAAAGAACAATCACCAAAGCAAACAAAAATAGTAACAAAGTAAGACAAGCCAAGCTGAACAGATAATCGAAGAACAACAAACAGCAAAACTAATGAGTAACCAACCATCGAAACTTGAGGTTTACCCCAAGTGTCATAGGAGTTCTGAGGGTAATTCTCATGAAAGCTTCCTTGGTTCCCCTCTGTGACCCTTCCAGGGCAATTAGAAGTCAATTTTTTGAAGTATTTATTAATGACTTGGATGAGGGGATTGAAGAATGGGTCAGCAAGTTTGCAGACGACACAAAGGTTGGAGGTGTCGTTGACAGTATAGAGGGCTGTTGTAGGCTGCAGCGGGACATTGACAGGATGCAGAGATGGGCTGGGAGATGGCAGATGGCGTTCAACTTGGATAAATGCGAGGTGATGCATTTTGGAAGGTCGAATTTGAAAGCTGAGTACATGATTAAGGATAGGATTCTTGGCAGTGTGGAGGAACAGAGGGATCTTGGTGTGCAGGAAATAGATCCCTTAAAATGGCCACCCAAGTGGACAGGGTTGTTAAGAAATCATACGGCGTTTTGGCTTTCATTAACAGGGGGATTAAGTTTAAGAGTCGCGAGATCTTGTTGCAGCTCTCGAAAACTTTGGTTAGACCGCACTTGGAATACTGTGTCCAATTCTGGTCGCCCTATTATAGGAAAAATGCTTTGGAGAGGGTTCAGAGAAGGTTTACCAGGATGCTGCCTGGTCTGGGTGGCTTATCTTATGAAGAGAGGTTGACTGAGCTCGGACTTTTTTCATTGGAGAAAAGGAGGAAGAGAGGGGACCGAATTGAGGTATTTAAGAAAATGAGATGCATAGATAGAGTCGATAGCCAGAGACTATTTCCCAGGGCAGAAATGGCTCACACAAGGGGTTATAGTTTTAAGCTTGTTGGAGGAATGTTTTGAGGGGCTGTCAGAGGCGGGTTCTTTGCACAGAGAATTGTGAGAGCATGGAATGCGTTGCCAGCAGCAGTTGTGGAAGCGAGGTCATTGGGGACATTTAAGAGACGAAAGCTGAAAATGTGTTGCTGGAAAAGCACAGCAGGTCAGGCAGCATCCAAGGAACAGGAGAATCGACGTTTCGGGCATCAGCCTATTCCTTGGATGCTGCCTGACCTGCTGCGTTTTTCCAGCAACCGATTTTCAGCTCTGATCTCCAGCATCTGCAGTCCTCACTTTCTCCTCGGACATTTAAGAGACTCCTGGGCATGCATATGGTCACAGAAGTTTGAGGGTGCATACATGAGGATCAATGGTCAGCACAACATCGTGGGCTGAAAGGCCTGTTCTGTGCTGTACTGTTCTGTATTCGATATTCTATATTAAATGGAAGGGACCTCCGCAAGTCAGGCAGTTTCGAGTCGGACAGTCACGACTCCAGGGATATAGGCTGTTACAATTAAAACAGACCGGGGACAAAGGCCTAGGGGGAGTCCCTCTGCCATACCCACGACTGCAGCCTTGAATGGCTGCTGGGCCATGACATGACACACGGGTAGTTGTTCAGGTGCCTCCTCTTGGTCCAGAAAGTCTGACTTTAAACGGATTGGTGGTCTGCCATCACGCTGCTGATTCCATAAGACGCTAATATAATGACGGAGTTGATCAGAGCTGGCTTCAAACCAGTCGAGATTGTTTTTTTTGACTGCTGTGACGACAGAGGGCGGCAGGCAGTTGAATAGCAGAGAATTACATTGAGTATTAATAGCATTTAAATTCCAAGCCCGATCGCCGGAATAGAACTCATGACATTCTCTAAAACGTTCCAAAAAATCCTCAGCAGACTTCTTATTTTTGGGACGATGCGAGTAGGGTCAACAGGTTTTGCTAGTATGGCAGATGCAGCAGCAAGGATATCATCTTGTCGTTGCTGACCTTGGGCTACAGCATTCGCGAAAGCAGTAAAATTATTGTGACCAATACCTTCAGTAAAACAGGCATATTCAGAGCCTGTAAGGACTTGTTGATGAAGGGCCCATAAATCCTGGGCATGCCCATGGTAAACTTTAATTGTGGTGTCTAAAACAAAAATCAAAGAACTGCTGAGGAGCCTTGTGGCGGTCCTGTGCATTAATGAGGATGGACATAATTTCATGTGGTTTCCAGGGACAGTAAATATGGATAGTGGCGTTCTGACCAAGAGCCAGCTGTGTATTCGGTAGTTCTCTCACAGGGAACATTCCTAATGTGGGTGCTTCGCTTTCCACATTTTCAGGAGAGGAATTTAAAGGGGCTTCTAATTGCTGCACGAATTGTTTATTAGAGGATCTGTGCTGACTGCGAGTGTTGAAAGCAACAGGGCCAGTGAGCTGGGGAGGGGTTCGTGGGGACAGGAGTTTGCTTACCAGCCAGGAGTGACTTCTTTGGTTTATTTTGGTGTTTTGCTGAAGCACATCCATTTTTGAGGACCTCAGTAGATTTCATGGCACCATCAGCAGTTAGTTCAATTCCCAATTTAGTGGCAATATCCTGCCATGAGCACAAATATGATTCTTTATTTGTTTCATCACAATATTGTCTCCACAGTCCAATTAGTTCCTTTGTCTTGGGATTCTTGTTCCTTTGCCAAATGATTTGCTGGGCTGATTTAAGCAACTGAATACTTTTAGAGCCACCTAGCAGCCACTGCTCGTCACCCAATGCTTTATTTAAGGTGCCAGAACTTTTCTGAAAGGCTTTGGAATTTTCTGGAAACTTCTCACATATTTTTACGAACGGTGAAGACAGATTAGATTAGATTAGATTACTTACAGTGTGGAAACAGGCCCTTCGGCCCAACAAGTTCACACCGCCCCGCCGAAGCGCAACCCACCCATACCTCTACATTTACCCCTTACCTAACACTACGGGCAATTTAGCATGGCCAATTCACCTGACCTGCACATCTTTGGACTGTGGGAGGAAACCGGAGCATCCGGAGGAAACCCACGCAGACACGGGGAGAATGTGCAAACTCCACACAGTCAGTCGCCTGAGGCGGGAATTGAACCCAGGTCCCTGGCGCTGTGAAGCAGCAGTGCTAATAGATCTTCCACATTATCTATGTGATTACCCATCTTTAAGCAAATTTGCTTATCTAGCTCTGACTCAAAAACCTTTATTATCCAACAGCCAGTCGACACACAACAATGATTAACAGCAGGCTAATCCAATGCTATTTCCTGGGAAATTATTTTTGTCTTGCGTAGATCATCATCTCATGCTAGCTGTTGAGGGTTCGTTTGGGTGGTCAATTAATGTCTCGTGATTCATTTTGTGAAAACTCCATTGTCTACTTTATCTTCTATTTCAGCTAATTCAGTAATACAAGTTCGCAAAGTTAAATCATAACTTGAAGCCATTTTGTTGTGCTATTTTAAATTGAAGAACCATTTTGTGGTTAATGAAAACCTACATATGTTTGCTGCTTCTGACAACAACCTAAATTCAAATTTTAAATCCTCAACTGTAACTGTTCCTTGAATAAACTCCACATTTCTATTGTGCCTACTCCCTGCAGTTACCCTCCCCATCCTATGCAGACTAAAACTCGTCTAATCACATCGTAATTGCCTTTCCCCCAGCTGTAATACTTGCCCTCCGATATAAACCCACCCCTTTCCATTGCTGATAGAAACATAACCGAATTGTAGTCACCATCACCAAAGTGCTCACCTTCCTCGAAATCTGGCCGGGTTCATTACCCAGCGCCAAATCTATTATGGCCTCGCAGCTTGTTGGCCTGTCCACATACTGTGTCAGAAAACCCTACTGAACACATTGGACAAACACTGACCTATCTAAAATACATGAACTAGAGCATTTCCAGTCAATATTTAGGGAGTTGAATTCCCCCATAACAAGTACCCTGTCACTCTCACTCCAATTGATGATCATCTTTGCTATCCTATCCTCTACATCTCTGGAACTATTCGGAGGCCTTTAGAAAACAGCCAACAGGGTCACCTCACCTTTCCTGTTTTCAATCTCAATCCATTACTACCTCAGGAGTGGAATCCTCAAACATCCTTTCTGCAACCGTAATACTGTCCTTGACTAACAGTGCCAGACTACCCCAACTTTTGCCATTTTCTCAGTTCTTACTAAAACATCTAAATCCCGGAACCTGGAATAACCATGTCTCCAAAATGGCCACAACATTGAAATCCCAGGTACCAACAAATTCACCCACCTTATTCCGGGTGATGGCATAGAAAAGTCACACTTCAAACCACCGTCTTGCTTGCTGGTGCCTGCTTGTGACCCTGAAATCTTATTTCAGACCTCGCTACTCACAACCTCCTCTACACTCGAACTACAACTTAGGTTCCCATCTCCCTGCTGAGTAAGTTCCAGATCTGGCAGTAGCTGTGAAGAAGAATCAGAGTTACCACTTCAGATCTGATCACCCTTGCTCAGAACCAGACCTGCAACTTTAACTCTGATTTCTCTGCACAAATGCTGCCAGACGTTCTGAGGTTTTCCAACAACTTCTGTTTTGGTTTCTGATTGACAGCATCTGCAGTTCTTTCAGATTGTACTTTGGTAGACAATGGGATTAGATGCAGAGTAAAGCTCCCTCTACACTGCAGCTTTTCAAACTCCCAGGCCGTGTTCACCGTGGAGTTAGATAGAGACTAAATGACTTTCCCCACACTGTCCCCATCAAACACACGCAGCGCAGTTATATCACTGGGTTAAAGGCAGAGTGTGTGTCTCTGGACACTTCTTCCACACAAAACCCCCAAGTTCTGGGAAGATTGGGCTATTTAAAGAGTACAGATCTCTCCACAAACACTCCCAAGTCAGGGGAAACTCTGGGGTCAGATTACAGATGAAAGCTACCTCCACAGGCTCTCCCACAAACTCTTGCACAGACGTTTGCTCACACACACATGCGCAGATATATGTTGAGACACACACAGTGGAGCAATACAAACTCCTGATCTCTCAGAATCTCACACTTGAGCACAATTTCTCACTCAAACAAACTCAACCACAAACTCTCAGTCCTTCAGTCAGACTCACACTCGCTCCTTTACCTGCACAGTCACTCATTCACAAATATATACAAAGGTCATTATTTCTAGAGAACGCAGTTTGAAGCTGAAGTGCGCCAGTGTGACACTTGCTAAATGCCTGCTTTCTGGATAAAATGCACCTGACTCCACACCAAAACTCTGACAGATTCGGAACAAGGCCTCACACCTGCAATTCAGGAGCTGAACTGTCATGCTCCCTTTTGTATACTCCTATCGTATTTTAATGGTTGAAGTTTGGAAAGACAGACTTCGCTGGTATTTTTAATAATCTCAGAGTACTGTCTTTAAACAGATTCTTGAATACACATCTTAATCAATGGAAACTCTGTAACAGAGTGCACCATATCCTGCTTTTGCAGAGGAAATTGTAAATTAACATTTTTACAATGCAGGAATGTATGAATGGAAAATGCGTTTCTCTCATCTGCCCCTCTCCTATGCTGACAGAATTCCAGACTCAAACTGAAGCCTTCTCTGTTCCTGCACCCAGTTTAACACTGTCCCATTTAGATTAGATTGTCCCTCCTCTAACATCCAAAGTGTATCGGTTCACATCTCACTTTATTTCATCTGCAGGGGGCCGAGAGATGACACTGTATAAAGCAAAAGCGAAAAAAGAATGAGGGCTTGGGAGTCCATGTGCAATTGAATGTAGCGTTGATTCACAGAACTCCAGCTGGATGGCATAGGTTCAATGGCGGGAGAAATTACACAAGCCCAGGACTGTGTCCCTGGGATTTAGAAAGATCTGAAATGATGTAAGTTTGAGAGTCAATGACAGAAACTCCTGGGTGAGATGGAGATAAACATCTCATTTGCTTCTGGAATGTAGTACGAAGCTCATTGTCTAATAACGTAACAATAAACTTGGGACCGTTTTGAAACTCCCAGGGAATTGTTCAGCATGAGGTTAAGTTTTGTTTAAATCACCAACAAACTCTCATAGAAAAGGGGCCACATGGGGATAGGTACAGAGTAAAGATCCTTCTACATTGTCCTTATCAACCACTCCTAAGATCGGAACAGTATGGAGATAGATGAAGAGTAAAGTTATCCTTACATCTTCCCCATCAAAATCTCCCAGGACAGGGACAATATGGTGATAGATACAAAACAAAACTTTCTTCACATGTCCAGAAAATGACCCTACCACCTGCTGCTGTGTTGCCTTGTGTGGGTCACAGATTAATCTCTGAAACATCTCGAGGACAATCTCATCCTGTATCTGTGGCCCTGTATCTGAGTCTGTAACTCTCTGAATCTGAAATTACCTCCCATTCCCTCTACAATGCTGAATAAACTTCAAAACAGTTCAATTACCGAAAAATATTTTAGATAAGATATAAAAAAGTGCTTTATAATTGACCACCCCACCATTTAAATGAGGATATTCAGCTTATTTCCTCTATATTTATAATGTCCATAAATCACACAGAACATTAACATTCAGGGGCCGTGAACAATCCGGAAGTTCCATGAAGTGTCGGCCTTTGTTGCATCCGATTGGCCATTGACAGTAAGGAAGCCTTCCTGTGACTGTTTCACTGAGACGGCATCAGGAATCCTGTGAACCACATTGATCCTCAGGCCGACTGTTCATCGTCTCTGCAAAGAAAAATTACATTTTCAAGATGCAGGAATGTCTGAACGAAAACAGCTACTAATGTGCTTCCCCAATGTAATTACTGATCCTTTTCAGGGTGAGATTTTCAGGAGGACATTAAACTGACAGAAACACAGAAACAGGGAGCAGGAAGAGGCCATTCAGCCCTTCCAGCCTGATCTCGCATGCAGTGTGATCATGTCTGACTCTCTGTCTCACCGTCATATTCCCAACTTCTGACGAAACCCTTTGATTTCTTTAACCTGTCAAAACATAAACAATTTCTTTCCTGAATAAACTCAGTGTCCTGTGTTTCACAGCCTTCTGTGGGGGAGAATTCCAAAGGTTGATCGCTGTGAGTGAAGATAATCTACACTAGCCCACTATCCTCCATATGCCTATCCAATGCCCGTTTAAATACCCATAAAGAGGGAGATTCCATCACTTCTCCTGGCAGGGCATTCCATGAACTCACGACTCGCTGTGGAAAGAAACGCCCAGGGCATACAGCCCACCCCCTGCATCTAGTCTGTCCAACCGTTAGAACTGGATACATTTTGGTCAGATCTCCCCTCTCATTTTCCTGAATACATGACCAGATAAGTCAACCTCTCATGGGACAGTCCTGTCATCCCCGGTACTTGCCGAGTGAAGCTAATGAGCTGCCAGAGGAAAGTGGTGGAGGATGGTACAATTACAACATGTAGGAGGAATGGAAAACAAACTGAATTATTCTGTTGAAAATAGTGAGGAGTTATTTAATGTCATTATCCAGTGGGATTTATGGTATCAGAAATTTAACTGATGGTGGAGTCAATGAGGAGGAGGACAAATGATACATTGTCAGTTATTTCCAGCAGACCGTATAAGGACAGGGAGGTAGTCTGCTGTGAAAGTCTCTCGGCCAGATTTTCCCTTTCAATGAAGATATTAATATCCTTTTGGATCCTCTGTTACACAATCGCTCTGTGGCACATTCTACACACTCCATCGCTGGAGGTCTCTCACATTTAGGATGACTCTCTTCCACTCTGAGTGAGTCATTAGGTGGCTGCACTGACCAATGCTGTTTATTGGGAAGGATTACTGAAACTACTGAACGTTTCCAGGCTGGAGGTACTTACAGCGATGGAGGCCTTGCACACTGATGGATGTTTTAGGAAAAGGCTGGATGAAATAATTGACAGACTTGAAAAAACACTTTAAAATACAGATGTTACTGGAGACAACGCAGTTCAGTTGGAAACCCCATGGAGTCACAGAATGGATAGCAGAACGTTTCGGTGAATCATGGTAGACATGTCAAAACTGAGTCTGAAATTTCCAGTAATGGTGTGAGAACAGGATCTGGAAGATTTAAACAGCATGTAAATTGATGCAGTAATTAAATACAAAATACCCAAGTGATGCTGAGACCTGGTTCGAAGTTATCCAAAAGCTCTGATTTAAAACTGAGATTGGGAACTTTCTGATACAGCTCCCGGGAAGGTGTGGAGCAAAAGAACTGCTGTCAAGTGATGACATTGACCTCTGTGCTGAACGCAGACTCAGTTCCTGGAACTGCCTTCAGCTTTTCTCCCAATCCTTTGGACAGACGCCTCGGTCAGAAATATGTAATGACAGCAATCATCATGTTTATAGATATAATCTGTCCAGATTACCCCACTCCACACCTATCCCCCATCTCCCAATACCCGACCACTCTCAATAGGCAGCTGGAGAACTGAATACCCCCCCAACACCAGCTACTGATGTGAGAACCAGAGTATGAATAATTGGGATCGTTTTATTGATATAAGAAGCAGTCCAACATCTCCATGGATTTTCAATTTGTAAACTAAAAGGTTGTTGTTTTCTCGGACGGAAAGAGCTGAAAACCGAAGGAGCAGAGCTGGAGTCAACACCCTGGATCACTTCCTCCGATACAGGAGGAAGCAGACATCCAGCTCCTGCTACTTTCCTCCTGGTTATCTTGGGCAAATCCTGGCTTTTTCTCTTGCTCCACTGACCTTTGGTCTATGTAGTGTTTCCAGTTCATTCACACTGGTCCTCAAAATGTTAAACAAAAACAAAACAGGAATTGCTGCAAAGACTCCGCAGATTTGACAGCATCTGTGGGAGAGAAATCAGAGTGAATGTTTCGGGTCCTATGCGCCTCGTTCAGGACAGGAATGTTACCTCTGCTCCCCGAATTGGGAAACCTGTGCCCTTATCTTCATCTTCTTTCGGTTCTCTTGATTTCTGCAAAATATGCTATCTTCTCTAATCTCTTTGACAGATTTGCATCTCTAAAAGGGTTCCTTTTGGTCCTCCGTGGTCATTTCTTGCCCATCACCCACGTGATTTTGAGCTTTTGTCAGATTTATGCAGGGATTAGTTCAATAACTCTGGAAAGTGGATACATCACCACTCTTTTGAACTGAGCTCTGAACTTGGGCAGAGCTGCCATATAAATAAGGGTGTTTGTGCAGCAACTTACATTGCGCAGCATGTATCCCACTTGTTTAAATATTTCATAGTCATAGTCATTTAAATGATCTGGGACATGAAGAATAGATAACACATATATCAGCCAGAGAAGTATGAATTTTTTGGATATGGTAAAGAGTAAAATTACTGCCTTAATTCTACTCTTCATCTCAGGGTCAACCTGCTTCCCTTCCTTACTCTGATCCCTCAGTCCTTTACGGGCTTGACTTGACTTGAATAAAATGCGTGGGATTGTCAGAGCATTGAGGAACACAATGATAAAGAATGGCACCAATGGGGTTAGAGCCACAGCAAATGAGCGGAATCCAATCCAGCGAGAGTCAGTCAATATATTAGGGAATTGGAGCACAGCATGTCGAAATTGGGGAATTTGTCTATTTGATGTAGGGATCGCCAAGATTAGAGAATTCTGGCAGCGGACTACTAAATGGGAGAATTGTTGCAGGGAAATACTGAATGGAAGAACTGGTGTACAGTGGAGCTAAATTAGAGAATGGGTGCATGGCACCAGTAAACGGGAGAATTAGAGTAGCGCACCCTTCAATGGTAAAATCAGTTCGGGCATCAGTAAATGGAAGAATTAGTACAGTGGTATAAGTAAATGTTAGATTTGGTGGGAATCAATAACTAGGAGATTCGGTGCAGAGTGCCGTTACATTGGAAAAGTGATGTGAGTCCAATATTTTAGAAAAGTGGAGAGGAATTGGGGATAGGGGCAGGGAATCAATAAAAAAGAAGAAATGTTGCAAACATCGGTAAATTGGAGATTAAGTTCAGTGCACCACTAAATGAAAACAATTCAGCAGGCACTCTACGTGGAGGAAGTGTTTCAGGGAATAACTAAATGGAAGGCCTGGATGCAGGGCACCAGTAATTGGAGAATGCATGTAGGTGCCATCAAATTGTGCAGGATAACACTCAATGGGAGAGTTTGTGCAATTTCAGGATTTGTGCAGGATTGAGAAATGGGAGAAATGGTGTAGAGCAGCGGAACCATAAATAGAGTCATACAATCATAGAGATGTACAACATGGAAACAGACACTTCAGTCCAACCTGTTTATGACTCAATTTTAGAATTCTGGCAGCGCTCCACGAAATTGGAGAATCATTCCAAGGAACTACTAAATGGAAGAAGTGGGCAAGAGCTGATCGAAATGAGAGAATTTGGAACAGGGCATCAGATAATGGCAAATTGGTGCAGTTAGCACCAAATGGGAGAATTTCAGCTTAGCAGGAAATGGGAGAATTGGTGCAGTGTAGCACTAAATGGGAGAATTGGGACAGGGCAATACTTGACCCGGGAATGAGAGTTGGGCACCCCTAAACTGGTCGAGGGCGTCAGTCAATATGAGGATTGGTGTAAAGCAAAACTGAAAAGAGAAATTGTTCAGGGCATCAGTAATTGGGGAAATGGTGCTAAACAACACTGAACTGGAGAATTGGTGCGGGCCATCAGTAAATGAGAGACCTGGTGCACAGTAGAGCTAATTGGGGCATGGCAATAGTAATTAGAGTAGCGATCCCTTAAATGATAGAAACGGTTGCGCATCCGTAAATAGAAGAATTAGTACAGGCATATGAGTAAATGGGAGATCTGCTGCTCAGTGCTGTCACATTAGAAAATTGTTGGGAGTGCCAATATATTGGAAAATCGGTGTAGAGCATGTCTAAATTCTGGAATAGCGAGAGAATCAATAAAAAGAATAAATGTAACAAGCATTTGTGAATTGGAGATTCAATTCAGTATATCACAAAATGAAAATAAAAGTCAACATTGAATGGAGAAGTTTTTCAGGACATCAGTAATTGGGGGAAATGGTGTGAATCAACACTGAACTGGAAAATAGGTGTGGGGAATCAGTAAATGAAAGTCGTGGACTGTAGAATTGGAGCAAATGGAAGAACACCGGCAGCGAATCAGTAAATAGGGCAAATGTTGCAAAGGATTAGTGATCCATATTCAATACAATGCGCCACGAAATGGGAGAGTTGGTGCAGTTCACCACGAAAGTGAGGATATGTGTAGCATATCGGTAATTTGGAGATTTGATGCAGGGATCGCCAAGAGTAGAGGATTCTGGCAGCGGACTACTAAATGAGAGAATTGTTGCTGAGAAATACTGCATGAAAGAACTGGTGCACAGTGGAGCTAAATTAGAGAATGGTTACTTGGCACCAGTGAATGGGAGAATGAGAGTAGGGGGCATCCTTCAACGGCCGAATCGTGCTAGGGCATCAGTAATTGAAATAATTAGTACAGGGCTATGAGTAAATGGGAGATTTGGTGGGAATGAATAAATGCGAGATTCGGTGCACAGTATCATTACATTGGAAACTGGTGTGAGTATCAATACATTAGAAAATTGGAACTGACATGGCTATATTTGGGGATAGGGGCCAGGGAATTAATAAAAAGAAAAAATGTTGCAAACATTGGTAAATTGGAGATTCAATTCAGTGCACCACTAAATGAAAACAAATCAGCCGGCACCCATACATGGAATAAATGTTTCAGGGAACAATTAAGTGGAAGGAATTGATGCAGAGCAATGGGAGATTTGGTGCAGCTTCTGGATTTGTGCAGGATTGGTAAATGGTAGAAATGGTGCAAAGCAGCGGAGCCATAAATAGAGTCATATAACCATAGAGATGTACAACCTGGAAACAGACACTTCAGGCCAACTTGTTGATGACACAATTTTTGCTCCATAAAATTGGAGAATCATTCCAAGGAACTACTAAATGGAAAACTTGGGCAAGTGCTTATCGATAGAACAGAATTTGGAACAGGGCATCCGATAATGGGAGAACTGGTGCAGTCAGCACGAAATGGGAGAAACGTGACAGGACAGTATTTGATACGGGAATGAGAGTAGGGCACCACTTAATTGTGCGAGAGCATCAGTCACTATGAGGAAAGGTGTAAGGCAAAACTGAATGGAGAACTTGTTTAAGTCATCAGTAATTGGGGGAAATCTTGTGAAGCAACAGTGAATTGAAGAATTGGTGCATTGAGTGTACAGTGGAGCTAAATTAGAGAATTTGTGTATGACAACAGTAAATGGGAGAATTAGAGCAGCGCACCCTTAAATGGTAGAATCGGGCTGGGGGCATCAGTAATTGGAATCATCAGTACAGGGATATGAGTAAATGGGAGATTTGGTAGAAACAATAAACGGGAAATCCGGTGCACAGTGCTACTACATGAGAAAATTGGTGGGAGTGCAAATATATTGGAAAATTGGAGCAGAGCATGTCTAAATTGTGGAATAGGGGCCGAGGAATCATTAAAAAGAAGAAATGTTGCAAGCATTGGTAAATTGGCGATTCAGTTCACTGCATCACTAAATGAAAACAAAAAAATCAGCAGGGTATCCGCACGTGGAATATGTGTATCACGGAACAACTAAATGGCAGGAATTGATGCAGAGAACAATAATTAGAGAATTCATGCAGGCGCCATTAAGTTCTAAGTGGGAGGACTGCGACAGGATAGACTCAATGGGTGAATTGGTCAAATTACCGAATTAATGCAGGATTGATAAATGGGAGAATTGGCGCAGGGAAGTGGAGCTCCAATTAGAGCCTTGGAGATGCACAGCACGGAAACAGACCCTTCAGTCCAACATGATTATGACACAATTTTAGAATTCTGGTAGCGCTCCATGAAGGGGAAGAATTGGGCAAGGGCCAATTCCAGATTTCATTTCTGCTTGATCCTGTAAAATTCTGCAGACCATAAACAACAATTACATCTTCCAGATTTCATTCCTGCTCATCTCTGTTTGTTCTGCAGATGATGAATAATTCTTTCCTCTTCCAGATTTCACTCCTGCCTGTCTCTGTAACATCCTGAAGACGATGAACAAATATTATCTCTTCAAGATTTCAATCCTGCCTGTTCGTGCAACAACCTGCAGACCATAAACAACTATTACCTCTTCCAGATTTCATTCTTGCTTTCATCTGTAACATCCTGCAAATTATAAACAACCATTACCTCTTCCATATTTCATTCCTGCTTGTCTCTGTATCATCCTGCAGACCATAAACAAACATTACCTTTTCCAGATTTCACAACTGATTGTCTCTGTAACATCCTGCACATTATAAACATCTATTACCTCTGCCAGATTCAATTCCTGCTTCCCTCTACAACATCCTGCAGATTACAAACAACTTCTAGGTTTCATTCAAGCTTGACTCTGTAACATCATGCAGACCAAAAACAATTATTAGCTCTTCCAGATTTCATTCTCGTTTGTCTCTGCCAAGATTATAAACAAATATTGCATCATCCAGATTTTATTCCGGTTTGTCCCTGTAACATCATGCTTATCATATAAAACTATTACCATTACGGGATTTCATTCATGCTTGTCTCTGTAAAAATCTTCGAAACCCTGAACAAACATCACCTCAACCAGATTTCACTCATGCTTGCCTCTGTAACATCCTACAGACCATAAACAACTATTACCTCTTCCACCTTACACTCCTGCTTGTCTCTGTAACGTCCTGCAGATTACAAACAACTCTTATCTCTTTCCAGATTTAATTCCTTCTTGGCTCTGCAACATCCAGCAGACCAGAAATAACTACTATCTCTTCCAGAAGAATAAACAACTATTAACTCTTCCAGAATTCATACCTGCTTGGCTCCGTAACATTCTGCAGATCATAAACAACTATTACCTCTTCTACATTTCATTCCCGCTTTTCTCTGTAATATTCTGCCGTTCATAAAGAATTATTTCCTTTTCCAGATTTCACTCCTGCTTGTCAGTGTAACATCCTGCAGATCATACACATCATTTACCTCTTCCAGATTTCCTTCCAGCATTTCTCTGTACCATTCTGCAGACCATAAACAATTATTATTAGATTACATTCCTTACAGTGTGTAAACAGGCCCTTCAGCCCAACAAGTCCACACCGACCCGCCGAAGCGCAACCCACCCAGACCCATTCCCCTACACTTAACACTACAGGCAATTTAGCATGGCCAATTCACCTAACCTGCACATCTTTGTGACTGTGGGAGGAAACCCATGCAGACACAGGGAGAATGTGCAAACTCCACACAGTCTCGCCTGAGGTGGGAATTGAACCCGGGGCTCTGGCGCTGTGAGGCAGCAGTGCTTACTGCTGTGCCACCGTGCCACTCACAAATTTCACTCCTGCCTGTCTCTGTAACATCCTGCAGAGCACAAACAACCATTACCTCTTCCAGATTTCACTCCTGCTTGTCTCTGTGACATCCTGCAGACCATAAACAACAATTACCTCCTCCAGATTTCAGTCCTGCTTGTCTCTGTAACATTCTACACATCATAAAAAACTATTACTTCTTTCATATTTCATTCTGCAGATCATAAAGAATTATTTCCTCTTCCAAATTTCATTCCTGCTCGTCTCTGTAACATCCTGCAGACCAAAAACAACTATTGCTTCTTGAAGATTTCACCCCTGATTGTTGCTGTGAATTTTTTCAGGCCAGAAACAACTATTACTTCTTCAGATAACAGTCCTGTTTGACTCTGTAACGTCCTGCAGATTGTAAACAGCCATTACCTCTTCCTGATTTCATTTCTTCTTGTCTCTATAACATACTCCAGATTATATAAAACTGTTAACTCTTCCAGATTTCATTTCTGCTTACCTCTGTAACATCCTGCAGATTTTAAACAACTAATACCTCTACCAGATTTCACTCCTGCTTACATCTGCAACATCCTGCAGATTATAAACTAAATATTACCTCTTCCAGATTTCATTCCTGCTTGTCTCTGTAACATCCTGCAGACCATTAAGAATTATTTCTTCTTCAAGATAACACTCCTGCTTGTCTCTGTAACATCCTGCAGACGATGAACAAATATTACCTCTTCCAGATTTCACTCCTGCTTGGCTGTGTAACAACCTGCATATCATACATATAATTTACATCTTCCAGATGTCATTCCTGATTGCATCTGTAACATTCTGCAGACCATGAACAATTATGAACTCTTCCAGATTTCATTCCTACTTGACTCTGTAACATCCTGCATATTATAAACAACCATCACCTCTTCCAGATTTCACTCCTGCTTGTCGTTGTGTCATCCTGCAGAGCAGAAAGAACCATTACCTCTTCCAGATGTTTCTCCTGCTTGTCGTTGTGTCATCCTGCAGAGCATAAAGAACCTTTACCTCTTCCAGGCGTCACTCCTGCTTGTCTCTGTTTCGTTCTGCAGACCATAAACAACCATTACCTCTTCCAGATTGTACTCCTGTTTGTCTCTATAAAATCCTGCAGATTATAAACAAATATTACCTCTCCAGATTTCACTCCTGCCTGTTTCTGTAACATCCTGCAGACCATAAATAACTATTACATCTTGAAGATTTTATTCCTGATTGTCTCTGTAAAATTCTTCAGGCCAGAAACAACTATTACCTCTTCCAGATTTCACTTCTTCTTAACTCTGTGACAGCCTCCAGGTTGTAAACAAGTGTTACCTCTTCCAGAATTCATTCCTGCTTATCTCTGTGCCGAGGTGCAGACCATAAACAGCAAATACCTCTTCCAGCTTTCACTCCTGCTTGTCTCTGTCACATCCTGCAGATTATAAACATTTATTACCTCTTCCAGATTCCACTCCTGTTTGTCCTTTTAATATTCTACAGCCCACAAACAACTATTACCTCTTGAAGAGTTCGCTCCTGATTGTCCTTGTAAAATTATTCCGGTCAGAAACAGCTGTTACCTCTTCCAGATTTCACTCCTGTTTGACCATATTACATCCTGCAGATTATACACAACTATTGCTTCTTCCAGATCACACTCCTGCATGTCTCTGTAACATTCTGCAGACCATAAACAATTATTATTTCTTCCAGACTTCCCTCCTGCTTGTCTCTGTAGCATTCTCCTGAGCATAAACAGCCATTACCTCTACCAGATTTCATTCCTGCTTACCTCTGCAACATCCTGCAGATTATAAATAGATATTACCTCTTCCACATTTCATTCCTGCATGCCTCTATAACATTCTGCAGACCATAAACAATTATTATCTCTTACAGTTTTCAAACCAGCTTATCTATGTAACTTCCCAGAGATTATAAGCATTCCTGCTGAACTCTGTAACATCCTGCAGATTATAAATAAATATTACCTCTCCCAGATTTTACTCCTGCTTAGCTTTGAAACATCCTGCAGACCATAAACTTAATTTACCTCTTCCAGATTTCATTCGTGTTTACCTGTGCAACGTCCTGCAGATTATAAACAACGATGACCTCTTCAAAATTTCATTCCTGCATGCCTCTGTAACATTCTGCAAACTATAAGCAATTATTACCTCTTCCAGATTTCATTCTGGCTTGTCTTGTTAACATCCTCCAGATTATAAACAACTGTTACCTCTTCCTGATTTCATTCCTGTTTGTCTCTGTGACATCCTGTAGACCATAAATAACTATTACCTCTTTCAGATTTCACTCCTGTTTGACCCTGTACCATCCTGCAGACTATTATCTCTTCCATAATTCATTCCTGCTTGTCCCAGTGCCAACCTGCAGTCCATAAACAACAATGACCTCTTCCAGATTTTATTCCTGCTTGTTTCTGTATCATTCTACAGATCATAAACAATTATTACCTCTTCCATATTTTATTCCTGCTTTTCTCTGTAACATTCTACTGACCATAAACAATTAATATTTCTTTCAGATTTCACTCTTGCTTGTCTCTGTAACATCCTGCAGAGCATAAACAACTGTTGCCTCTTCCAAATTTCATTCCTTCTTTTTTCTGTAATGTCCACCACATTACAAACAACTGTTAACTCTACCAGATTTCACTCCTGCTTGCCTCAGTAACATCCTGCAGATTATGCACAACTATTACCTCCTCCAGATTTCATTCCATCTTGTCTCTGTAACATTCTGCAATTCATAAAGAATGACTTATTTTTCCAGATATCATTCCTGCTTGTCAGTGTAATGTCCTGCAGACTATATACATCATGTATCTCTTCCAGATTTCATTCCTGCATGTCTCTGTACCATTCTGCAGACCATAAACAATGATTATTCCTTCCAGATTTCACTCCTGCTTGTCTCTGTAGCATCCTGCAGAGCATAAGCAACCGTTACCTCTTCCAGAATTCACTCCTGCTTGTCCCTGGGCCAAGGTGCAGACCATAAACAACAATTGCCGCTTCCAGATTTCATTCCTGCTTGTCTCTGTAACATTGTGCAGATCATAAAGGATCATTTCCTCTTCCAGATTTCATTCCTGCTTGCCTCATTGTTTATGGTCTGCAGAATGGTACAGAGACATGCAGGAATGAAATCTGGAATGCTGCAGAACTTGAATAACTATTACCTCTTCCAGATTTCACTCCTGATTGTTTCTGTAACTCAGACTCGAAATCTTGTGTTTATGTATATTTATTTAACAAGCTAGCCAAGAGGCATTGCCCTAAACGGAACAGACTCTACACCTCCTGGTTATATATGTTTATTTAACCAGCCAGCCCAGAGTCAGTGCCCCAAACTGAGAAAACTCGAAATATCCTGTCACACAACACCAGGTTATAGTCCAACAGGTTTAATTGGAAGTAAACTAGCTTTCGCAGCAACGCTCCTTCATCACATGATAGTGGAGGGCTCAATCCTAACACAGAATTTATAGCATAAATTTACAGTGTGGTGTAACTGAAATTATACATTGAAAAAATGATTGTCTGTTAAGCATTTCATCTGTTGGAATACAGTGATAGTTTCACTTCTTTCATGCGTAAATCACAAAACCTTTTTCTTAAAAGTTGCATTCTCAGGTGAGCTGTTAACAACGGTGATAGAATATAGAACAGAGCACATAGAACAGTGCAGCACAGAACAGGCCCTTCAGCCCACGATGTTGTGCTGAACATTGATCTTCATGTATGCACCTTCAAATTTCTGTGACCATATGCATGTTCAGGAGTCTCTTAAATATCTCCAATGACCTTGCTTCCACAACTGCTGCTGGCAACGCATTCCATGCTCTCACAACTCTCTGTGTAAAGAACCCGCCTCTGACATCCCCTCTGTACTTTCCTCCAACCAGCTTAAAACTATGACCCCCTCGTATTAGACATTTCTGCCCTGGGAAATAGTGTCTGGCTATCGACTCTATCTATGCCTCTCATTATCTTGTATACCTCAATTCGGTCCCCTCTACTCCTCCTTTTCTCCAATGAAAAAAGTCCGAGCTCAGTCAACCTCTCTTCATAAGATAAGCCCTCCGGTCCAGGCAGCATCCTGGTAAACCTCCTCTGAACCCTCTCCAAAGCATCCACATCTTTCCCACAATAGGGTGACCAGAACTGGACGCAGCATTCCAAGTGTGGTCGAACCAAAGTTTTATAGAGCTGCAACAAAATCTCACGACTCTTAAACTCAATCTCCCTGTTCATGAATGCCAAAACACCATATGCTTTCTTAACAACCCTGTCCACTTGGGTGGCCATTTTAAAGGATCTATGTACCTGCACACCAAGATCCCTCTGTTCCTCCACACTGCCAAGAATCCTATCCTTAATCCTGTACTCAGCTTTCAAATTCAACCTTCCAAAATGCATCACCTCACATTTATCCAAGTTGAACGCCATCTGCCATCTCCCAGCCCATCTCTGCATCCTGTCAATGTCCCGCTGCAGCCTACAACAGCCCTCTATACTGTCAACGACACCTCCAACCTTTGTGTCGTCTGAAAACTTGCTGACCCATTCTTCAATCCCCTCATCCAAGTCAATAATAAATACTTCAAAAAATTGACTTCTAATTACCACGCTCTCTTCTGTTGGCCAGCCAATTCTGTATCCAGACAGCTAAGTCCCCCTGTATCCCAGTCCTCTTAACCTTCTGAATGAGCCACCATGGTGTATCTTGTCAAATGCCTTGCTGAAGTCCAAATACACCACATCCACAGCTTGACCTTCATCAACTTTTCTCGTCGTATCCTCAAAGAAATCGCGAAGGTTTGTGAGGCTTGACCTGCCTCTCACAATGCCATGTTGACTGCATTAAATCAAGCCATGCTCTTCCAGAATGGTTCCAAATCCTATCCCTCAGAATCCTTTCTAACACCTTGCAGACAACAGATGTGAGACTTACTGGTTTGTAATTGCCGGGGATTTCCCTATTTCCTTTCTTGAAGAGAGGAGACAGAAGAGTTCCATTTGCCTCTCTCCAGTCCTCAGGTCCGACTCCAGTGGAGAGCGAGGATGTAAAGATCTTAGCAAGTGGTGAAGCAATCTCATTTCTTGTTTCCCAAAGGAGCTGAGGACAAATCTGATCCAGGCCTGGCGACTTGTCAATCTTAATGTTTGACAAAATTTTCAGCACATCAGCTTCCTCTATCTCTATCCATTCCAGCATGCACACCTGCTCTTCAAAGATTTCATTCACTACAAAGTTTGTTTCTTTCATAAAGACAGAAGCAAAAAACTCATTTAGGGCTTCCCCTACCTGCTCAGACTCCACACACAACTTCCCTGATCGGCCCTACTCTTTCAAGATTTAAAATAATAACCGTTACTTCTGCATGGGTGACAGGCAGATTCTGGCAAGATTTAAAATAATATCTGTTACTGGAGCCTCTCCTCTAAGGGTAACAGATAGAATGTGTCAAGATTTAAAATAATAACGGTACAGATAACTGTCATGCAAATGGTACATGCATAGTCTAACAAGTTAAAAATAATAACTGTTACTGGGGACTCTCTTGTAAGCTCCACAGACAGATTCTGTCAGTAACTATTAATGAGGACTCTCCTGTAAGTGGCGCAGACAGACTCTATCAAGATTTAAAATAACAATGGGTGCAGATGACTGTCCTGCATAGTGTATTGGCACGTTCTGTCAAGATTTGAAATAATAACTGTTACAGGGGCCTCTCCTGTAAGCTGCACTAACAGATCCTGCCCAGATTTAAAATAATAAATCTGACTGGGTTGTCCTGTAAGGAGTACAGACAGACTCTGTCATGATGTACAACGATATCTGTTACTGGGGCTATCCTGTGATGGGTACAGACAGATTCTGTCAAGATTAAAATAAGAAATGTTACTGGGTACTGTCCTATATGGGGTACATTCTGATTTTTTCAAGATTTAACATCTTAACTGTTACTGGGTGCTGTCCTGTCAGGGGTACAGGCAGATTCTGTGAAGATTTAAAATAATTATTGTTAGTGGGGAATGTCATGTAAGGAGCACAGACAAATTCTGTCAAGATTTACAATAATAACTCTTACTTGGGACTCTCCTGAATGGGAAACAGACAGATTCTGTCAAGAGTTAAAATAATAGCTGTTACTGGGGCCTCTCCTATAAGTGGCACAGACAGATTCTGTCATGATTTAAAATAATAACAGTTACTGGGTTCTCTTCTGCATGGGGTACAGGCAGATTCTGTCAAGATTTAAAATAATAACTTTTACTAGGGTCTCTCCTGTAATCTGCACAGACAGATTCTGCCAAGATTTAAAATAACAACTGTGACTGAGTACTGTCCTGAATGGGGTACAGACAGATTCTTTCAAGATTTAAAATCGTAACTGTTACTGGGTGCTGTTCTGTCAGGGATACAGGCAGATTCTGTGCAGATTTAAAATTATCATTGTTATTGGGGAATGTCATTTAAGGAGCACAGACACATTCTGTCAAGATTTATAATCATAACTGTTACTGGCGACTCTCCTGTGAGGGATACAGACAGATCCTGTCAAGAGTTAAAATAATAACTGTTTCAGGGTTCTCTTCTGCATGGGGGTACAGGCAGATTCTGGCAAGGTTTAAAATAATATCTGTTACTGGAGCCTCTCCACGAAGGAACACAGATGGAGTCTGTCAAGATTTTAAATAAAATACCTATTACTGTGGACGCTCCTCTAAGGGGTCCAGACAGATTCTGTCAAGATTTAAAATAATAACGGGTACAGATGACTGTCCTGCAAAGGGTGCATGCACATTCTGACAAGCTTAAAACAATAACTGGTACTGGGGGCTCTCCTGTATGGGGTACAGACAGATTCTGTCAAGAGGTAAAATAATAACTGTTATTGGGGCCTCTCCTATAAGGAGTACAGACAGATTCTGTCAGTAACTCTTACTGAAAGCTCTGCTGCAAGAGGTACCGGCAGATTCTGTCAAGATTTCAAATAATAACTTACTGGGTACTGTTATGTCAGGTGTACAGACAGATTCTTTGAAGATTTAAAATAATCATTGTTATTGAGGAATATCGCGTTTGGGGGCACAGCAGATTCTTTCAAGACTTATAATAATAACTGTTACTAGCGACTCTCCTCTAAGGGGAACAGACTGATTCTGTCAAGCTTTAAAATAGTAACTGTTACTCGGTTCTCTTCTGCATGGGGTACAGACAGATCCTGTCAACACTTAAAATAATATCTGTTACTGTGCCCTCTCCTGTCAGCTCCACAGACAGATTCCGTCAGTGGCTATTACTGAGGACTCTCTGCAAGTGGAACAGACAGATTCTGTCGACATTTAAAATAATAACTGTTACTGGGGTCTCTTCTGTTAGTTGCACTGACAGATTCTGTCTGCAACTATTACTGAGGGCTCTCCTGTAAGGGGAACAGGAAGACTATGTCAACATTTAAAATAATAACTGTTATTGGGATCTCTTCTGTAAGCTGCATTGTCAGATTCTATTAACATCTGTTACTGGGGTCTGTCATGCAAGGTGCACACACAGATTCTGTCAAGGTTTAAAATAATAACTGTTACTGGGGACTGTCGTGTAAGGAGGACAGATTCTGTCAAGGTTTAAAATAATAACTGTTACTGGGGACTGTCTGGTAAGGGGAACAGACAGATTCTGTAAAGATTTACAATAATAACTGTTCGTGGGGCCTATCCTGTTCGAGGTACAGACAGATTCAGTCGAGATTTAAAATAATACCTGTTACGAGGGACTGTCCTGTAAGGGAAACTGACAGATTCTGTCATGATTTGCCACAATAACTGTTACTGGAGCCTCTGTTGTAAGCTCCACAGACAGATTTTTTTCAATACCTGTTACTGGGAGCGCTACTGTAATGCACACAAACGAATTCTGTCATGATTTAAAATAATAACTATTACTGGGGCCTCTCCTGTAAGGGGCACAGACTGATTCCGTGAAGATTTTAAATTATGCCTGTTACAGGGGCCTCTCCTGTAAGGGGCACAGATAGATTCTGTCACAATTTAAATTCATACCAGTTTCTGCGGCCTCTCCTGACAGACAGATTTTGTCAAGCTTTAAAATAATAACTGTTACTGGGGTCTCATCTGTAAGCTGCACAGACAGATTCTGTCAATAACTGTAACTGCGGCATCTCCTGTAAGGGGTCAAGGTAGATGTTAGAAACAAAATCAATAACATTTAGACGAGACCACCAAAACTGGAAACAAGACAATTTATTATGAACTTGCAAGTAAGGGCTTCAACTGCATAAGGAAATTAGAACTGAGGTTAGTGTCCAGTTATACCCTTTGAGCTGAGTGAGGTCATCTCTCCAGACTCCTAATTACCTAATCTCTCTTACTATTTCGCCTCTACCCATCTCTGCTCCACGGCCATTGCCCCTTTCTTTCCAAGTTGGCAATTATGACAGCACGTGCTGTCATAAGGCTAAACTCTATCTCGATGTTCCCCTTTGTAACATCTTTCATTATCCATAGGTACATTCCATTCATGTACATACATCTTAACAATGTATCTTTTTCATGCTTCATTTATATGTTTCAGTCATCTCAGCTTTTTGCTGAAACTGTTGTTTTAAACATTGTGGCAAAATGATTTATTTTAATAAATCTAGATTCAAGTTAGTACTTAATTATCCATAATTATGCACTGAAAAGTAGAGATATTCTTCCCTAAATACCTGCAGAGTTAATAATTCCCTTGCTTTACCCCTTTTCTGTATGCTTCTTCTATATCTACAAAAAAAAACACTTTTACCCTATTTATAACAATTCCCCCATTTCTGTTCATAACCCTTTGTTATTTTTGCAATCTTATTATCTGCCCTCTTTTCACCCCATGGTTTCGAGGTTCACAATCTAGTCATTCTGTCCTTCTAAGTTTTTCTCCTTTCAAACTCTAGGAGTTATCACCCTTTCTTGCGCTTGTGCTATTGTCATGACCAATATTCGTTGTTGTCCTCCCAGAGACATTACCAGCTTAGTCACTATCCATTTTAATATATTAAACCAAATCAGTAAACCTACAATTATTCGTAGCATATAAATGCCTAAATTCACTAGCCATTTTCCCCAACCGGTCAATCTCCAGTTACCCCATTCCCATCCCCATCCTTCATCTTTTCGGAGTTCATCTCCAATTTCTCTTATATTGTTTATCATTTTCTTTATTATTTCCGCCTTATCTTCCACTATGGAAGAGGTGTCTGGGATGAAGGTACATCATTCTTTACCAATCAGAGCACAGATTTCCCCTTTCTCGGCCAAAATATAGTCGAAAGCCATTCGATTTTGTAAAGCTGTAGGTCTCGTGGTTATGGCCGATACTTGGGATTGAGTTTGCCTCATTGTGCCGACGGTATGATTAATTAAATTTTCAAGGGCGGCCGCCAGTTTCTGTATTTCCACCCCTGCCCTTGTGGTGCGGTAGTTTGGGAGCAGTGTCCACAGCAGACGGTCTCATTCAGAGACATCTCGGGTCTTACATCTTATTCCCCCCTCTACTTTCCTAGGTTGGGCTCATGCTTTTCTATTCAGAGGTGAAGGACTATATAGGTGAGGGTACAGCAGCCACTCCAACCTTTCTGGTTTTGAGGAAGTGTTTCTTCAACTTCATAACATAAATGTATTTCTATATATTCGATCACACGAACATCTTTTCCCCGGGAGTAAATGGATAGGCCTTCAGACCGCATACCCAATATGTTCCGTTTCATATTCGGGTAGTGGTTGTAGCAGTGGCTTGACTGGTGTGGAAACAAGATGATTTTCCTAGTTGGAAAGGTCCATCATCATTCTGATTACAGAAACAGGTGATATTCACTGCTCCTTTCCGTGGGGAAATTCTAAGACTATCAATAGCGCCCTGATTTTTCGCGGCTGGTCTTGGGAACCATCCTGCAAAGTTATATTTGCTCCTTTCAGATCTCCACTTTGTGTTATTTGAACCCACATCAAATTGTTGTACATCGTGAGCGGTATTAACAAGGTGGAGATTCCAGATTCGCCATGGTGTGGGACCTCTGCACGGACCCAACAGTCAGCAAGTCCCTCTTGCTTAGCATAATTCTGGCACAGCGTAGTGAAGTGATTTTTTCCCGCTACCTTGAATAGTTAGTACTACTAACATTACAATCCTATACCAGTATCTACCCATCTCTGAACCCTGCCTAGCGTTCTATCTTAACCTTTTAGGTGTCAGGGAGAGGTGAGTCCAAACAGCACTTACAATTAATAACTATATATATATATATATACATATACATATCAGCAAACGTTAAAAGAGTCTTTTGTCTCAGTTCATTCTTTCATTGTCAGCTTAACTTTCAGAGGGTTGTATGTAGGATGAGCGTGCCACTCCACCTCAGGGGTGTTCACAGGACCTTTAACGTGAGTGTGATGACTCCACCCTTTCTCAGCAATCCGAGTAGCTGTTTCAGTGGTCAGGAGGGTTAGGAATGGTCCCTCCCAGCTTGGGTGGAGTTTAGTATCTTTCCAGGTCTTGATCAGGACCAAATCACCCGGCTGTATATGGTGTGCTGGAAATTCGAGCAACATTTCATAAGGTGAAAGGCCAATATCGCGCCTCGTGCAATCCGAATATGCAATAGTACAATATGTAGGCATTTGGTCCATGATAATCGAGTGTCTAGGACTAATTTAGACAATTGCTTCTGTATAGTCTGATTCATTCGTTCCATCCGTCCAGAAGAGGGTGGGTGCCAAGGAATATGGAATTCCCATACCGTGTGGGCGGCACGGTGGCACAGTGGTTAGCACTGCTGCCTCACAGCGCCAGAACCGGGTTGAATTCTAAGTATTTTACAGCTTGGTTTAATGCATTCAATTCATAGATCTGTGCTGACCATGTGTTAGGCAGTCGTTCTGCCTCCACTGTTTGTTTTTTGTTACTGTCCACTACTGTATATCCATTGTGTCTTTTTCCTTCTACTATTCACGATGCTCCATCTATAAACAATCTATCCCTGTCATGTAAAGGTAGATCTCTGAGATCCTGTCTAATTTTGGCTTGATATTCTATGATGTCTAAACAGTCATACTCGAATTCTCATTTGTCCAGAAGTTCTCCCTTCCAAAGAAAGGTAGCTGGGATTAGACAGGTGTCTGTTGCTAGTACGAAGTCATCTTTTTCCATCAGGATGGCCTCGTATTTTAGAATTCGTGAATCTGTCAACCATCTTCCTGCTTTTTGGTTTAACACAATTCTAACTTGATGGGGAGTGCTAACTACTGGCGTTCCTCCGAAAGTAAGTTTCCGGCTTTCCTCTACCAGTATGGCAGTTGCTGCAACTGCCTGTATACATTCAGGCCATCCTCTTGAAACAGGGCCAAGAATTTTGTACAAGAAAGCTATTGGCTGTTTATTTCACCCTCCTTTCTGGGTTAACACTCCTAGGACTGCTCCATCGTTTACTGTCAAAAAAAGATGAAATGGTTTCTCTGGGGAAGGAAGGGCCAATACAGGGGCTTGCGTTAGACTATGCTTCAGCTCACGTAACCCTTCCTTTTCTTCTTCTGTCCAGTACTGTCTTTCGTGTTCTTATTCTGTCACTTTGTAATATAACTTCTTTGTTTTCTGAGCATAGGCACCTATCTACAATCTGCAATAAAATATTAGTCCCAGGAACTTCCGTAATTCTCGCTTAGTATTTGGGAGAGGCAGTTCTACTATCCCTTGAATTCTCTCGGGATTAATGCTCCTCGCTCCCTCATTGATAAGGTGTCCTAAGTATTTCACCTCTTTTTCTGCATATTGCAATTTATTCCTAGATACTCTCAAACCCTGTTGCACTCGGAAATTCAACAATCCATTGGTGGTTGAACTTACATCATTTCTCTTTTGTCCTAACACAAGTAGATCATCTACATTTTGCAACAGCGACGTCTCCCGAGGCACTTTATATTGCTCTAGAATTTGTTCCAGTACTTGTCCGAATAAGTTAGGTGATTCTGTGAATCCTTGGGGAAGTACCGTCCATCGGAACTGTTGTTTTCTGCCAGTATATGAGTTTTCCCATTCAAAAGCGAACATGTCACGGCTCTCTGAAGCTAAAGGACAAGCCCAGAATGCGTCTTTTAAATCTATTACACTAAACCAGCGCTCCTCCAGTGGTGTATGGATTGGGCACCACTGAGTGTCGTGTCTGGACTAGTTAGTTCACTAGTCTGAGATCTTGTACCAGTCGGTAAGTTCCATCTGGTTTTCGGACGGATAGTATTGGGGTATTAAAAGGTGACATACATGGTTCTAATAGCCCTTCTTTTACTGGAGAGTCTATTACCGATTGTAATCCCTTGCACCCCTCTAATGAAACTGGATATTGTTTAAGCCTTTCTGTTTTATTTTCTTGTGACAGTGTAATTACAATGGAATCAACATTTAAACAACCCCAGTTCCCAGTTCTCGCCCACACGTTAGGGTTTATCTGTTCTTCATCACTGGTCGTTAATTTATTTATTGCTACTGTTATTGAACAATTCTCTATCCAATCTTCAAGTTTAACAAAATTATTAAATCCCTACCTAAAAGATTACTTCCAACATCAGGAATATGTAATAGTTGTCCCGTCACTTCTTTGTTGTTTGCCTTTATTAGGGTCGGCTCGAAAATGGGCACTTAGAATCCTTCGCCTTTTACTCCGTAAACTCTGAGACTCTGATTAGTTAATTTAACACTGCTAGGTCTAAAACTTAGGGATGACTGTGCCGCTCCCGTATCCACCAAAAACACTGTCTCCTCCTCTTCAGGTCCCACCTTTAAATTTATCAAGGGTTCCCGGTGGTTCTCAGGAGATGGGAACCCCTGACTCCCCTAACCTTCATCAAAAATCATCAATGATACCGCTTCTCTTTGTCGTCCTAACCTTGGACATTGTCTTCTAAAATGTCCTGTTTTTCCGCAGTAATAACATCCTGCCAGTTGCTTCCTTCCCCTGCTGTCTCTCTTGTTCTCCTCTGTTTTCTGATTCTAACTTTCTCGTTGTAATTTCTTCAACCTCTGCAACCATTAGTTTAGCTTTTTGTTTTTGTTTCTCCTCTTCCCTTTTCACATACAAATTCTGTGCCTCATATAAAAGATCTTCTATCTGTTTTTCACTCCAGCCTTCTAATTTCTGTAATTTCTTTTGTATGTCCGGCCATGATTTAGTCAGAAGTTGGACCTTTAAAAGTCCCTGTGCTACCAGATCATTGGGACTCATTCCCGAATATTTTCCAGCGGCTTCTTTTCATCTCTGTGAAAAGGCTGACGGAGCTTCCTCCCTCTCCTGTCTTATTTCAAAGGCTTTATAAAAATTCTGAGATTGAGGTGCTGCTTCTCTAATATCCAAAATGACCATTTCTCGAAAGTCCCTCATTTTTACTCTATCGTGTTCATCCATACCCTTCCAACGTGGGTCCACATTGGGGAATTTGTTTTTGGCTGGCTCACCCACCGGATGTATCTTTTTCACTCCCTCAGAGCAGCTCTTCGAACCATACCCCTTTCTTCTCCTGACCGAACCTGATGTGGGGTGCTGACTACTAAGGCTCCCCTAAAAGTAAGTTTCCGACTCTCTTCTACCAATAAGGCTATTGCTACCACTGCCTGCACACACTCTGGCCAGTAATGTAGCTTTCCATTCTTTAATTAACAATGAATTAATGCAGTCATGTTTTAAATTAACCACGAATCAATATGACAGGTCACTGCGAATGTATGAAGGAACCTGCCAATTAATATTGATTCAGTCTAACACAATTGAATTTTTATAAATATTAATTATTAATTATATATGTTATATAATTCAGGATGGAAACACAACAAGTGATTAAAACATTTTAAAAACTGGAATCGCGCAGTTCTGTTTGTTTACCAGTCACTCGTGACTTCTCATTCTGTTTCTGTAATTATTTTGCTCGAGAACATTCATTATTAAGAACCTTTTGCAGTTAATTCAGTCCCCAATTTGGTGGCATATATCTCGTCATGAGCGCAAAACTAATTCTTTGTGCCTCTCATCACAAAACTGTTGCCATAATCCAATTAACCTTTTTTTCCGTTCCCACTCCCTTAGGCTTAAAATTTACGGATGACCTTGCTGTCCCTGTATCGACAAGGAATACTACGTCCTCTTTGTAAGGTCCCACCTTAAAAGTTATCAAGGGTTCCTGGTGGGTCCCCGGGGGCAGGAAATCCTGACACCCCTATTTTTCATCAAGATTCATCAACGGCACTGCCTTTACTTCCTTTTTCGGATCTGGACACTTTCTCTTAAAGTGACCTGTCTTTCCACAGTAATAACATCCGGCGAGTGGGGATTTCCACTTTGATCCTTGTTCCTGTCTACCAGACCCCTTAAAATCTCCTCCCCGATCCCTTCTCTTCCCTTTACTTTCAACATGCTGCCCTCCACCATTCTGGTTTCCTTCTCCTTTTAGTTTTGTCCTTTCCCTTTTTACCTCATCAACCGTGGCTATCATTATTTTTGCCTTCTGTTTCTGCTTCTCATGTTACATTGCCAGATCAATTGCTGAGCCAATTTAACCAACTGAACAGCTTTAGGGCCACCTTATGGCCATTCCTCATCACCCAATGTTTTGTTTAGACCTTGCTTTTTTAAAGAAATATTGCAATATTTCTTGCTCCCTGTAATCTCAAATACAATTTATCAATTTATGCTTGCTTTTCCTAACTATACATTTTAGAATCTTACTTGTAAATATATATCTATATATTATAAATTCATTTATTCAGTGTTTAATATTCAAAATGCAAAATAAACACAATTCCCATCTCTGAAATCCACCACAATCACTTTGTTCCAGTCCCCCGATTCAAATCCAAAACAAATCCTCCCAAGGAGTCCTGACCAGTCATTGCTCAATTACAATGTTATAGGTCGTGAAATAACCAGAGCTGCTTTAAAAGGATTTGTCTATTCAACAGTCTTCCATAAATCGTTTTTATTTCAGGATAACAGAGATTAGTTAGAAACTGATAGTAAGGCAGTCATGACCTGTAAAAAGAAAATTTTATTTCATAGTCTTGCAAAATCCTTAACCTTAAAAGAAATCATGTTAAAATTTCCATAATAGAAATCAGATTCAAAACAATCCCGGATCTCAAGCTCCAGGGAACATTCAATTACCAACAAACAAATGTGCATTCAAACTGAATCACAAAGGGTTAAACTTTCCACGAGCTGAACAGCTCTTTTCTCTCTCTCGCTCACACACACACACACACACACACACAATGTCTCACAGACACTTTGAGTTTCCTGCAACAACTCCTCTAGCTTTTGAATATTTTTCTGGACATCTGGCCATAAGTTAGTTACGAAGTACACCCTCAGTAGCCCTTCAGCTACTAGCCCTTCTGACACGAAGCATAATCTGATTCCTCCTGACTGTAAGGCTGTTTTTCATTGACATTTTATCATTTTTTTTACCCTTCCCTCGCATCCGAGGATTATGCTTCCAATTGCTAAACATTTTTTCTAAAGGACTGTCCGTTGGGATGTGATCCTCGGACATCCTTATAATGTTCCCTTCTAAACTTAAATCACTATTTTTCTTCCCCATTTCTATGATCGGCTGTTCCTTTATGTAATTTAGTTAACCTTACTGAGGTCTGGTGTCACCTTCTTCCACACCCACTTCAGGGTCCTGACTTTCGCGTGGGGGATTTCTCCTCTTAACAACCGGTCTAAGGCTGGGTGTTTGAATCAGGTAGACATCTCACTCTTCAAATTAAATACCTTAATCTCTGTGTTGCCAATTCCCCATACTTCTCATACGTGCCCGACTACATAATGTCGCCCCGATCACCAAGTTCCTCCCGATCACCAAGGTAATACTTAAAGGTCCCTTTACATAACTTGCTCTATGCACAAGATATACCTAGTTGAATCTGCGCGCCCTTATCCCGCGGCAACCCGAGATATCTCCACCTGGCAACCGTGACAACTGCTACCTACTCTGGTTGATCGGGTTCGCCTAACCTGGTCGCCCAGAACCCTGGTTCCCGGATCCCCGGATATATCCAACTGGCACCGGATATGTGGACACATCCACCTGGCAGCAAATACCGCTAACAACCCTGGTCGACCAGAACCCCGGTTCACCAGATCCCAGGAAATATCCAACTGGCAGCAACTACTGCTGCCAGCCACCCGGATACATCCACCTGGTAACAGTATCAATGGCTACCCACCCTGGCTGACTGGATTAGCCGATACAAATTGGATCCCAGGGTGAGCACCTAACTCTGTTAGAAACAAAATCAATAAAATTTAGACGAGACCACCAAAACTGGAAACAAGACAATTTATTATGAATTTACAAGTAAGGGCTTCAACTGCACAAGCAAATTAGAACTGAGGTTAATGTCCAGTTATACCCTTTGAGCTGAGTGAGGTCATCTCTCCAGACTCCTAATTACCTAATCTCTCTTACTATTTCGCCTCTACCCATCTATGCTCTACGCCCATTGCCCCTTTCTTTCCAACTTGGCAATTTTCCCCTTGCACGTGCTGTCATAAGGCTAAACACTTATCTCCATGTTCCCCTTTGTAACTTCTTTCATTATCCATAGGTACATTCCATTATTGTACATACATCTTAACGATGTATCTTTTTCATGCTTCATTTATATGTTTCAATAATCTTAGCTTTTTGCTGAAACTGTTGTTTTAAACATTATGGTAAAAGGAATTATTTTAATAAATCTAGATTAAAGTTAGTACTTAGTTATCCATAATTATGCACTGAATTGTGGAGATATTCTTCCCTAAATACCTGCAGAGTTAATAATTCTCTTGCTGTATCCCTTTTCTGAATGCTTCTTCTATATCTACAAAAACAATACTTTACCCCATTGCTAACAGTAGATTGTGTTCTGATTTTTAAAAAAAACTAACTGTTTCTGCGGCCGCTCCTGTAAAGAGTACAGACAGATTCTGTCAAGATTTAAAATAATAACTGTTACTGGGCCATGTTCTGTACGGGGTACAGACAAATTCTGTCAAGATTAACAATAATAACTGTTACTGGGAGCAATCCTGCTCGGAGCGCAGACAGATTCTGTCAAGATTTGAAACAATAACTGTTACTGTGGACTGTGCTGTATGGGGTACAGATGGACTATTTCAAGGTTTAAAATAATAACTTTTACTGGGACTGTACTGTAAGGAGTAGAGACAGATTCTGTCAAGATTTACAAAGATAATTATTATTTCTGGGGACTGCCGTGTCGGGGGCACTCTCAGATTCTGTCAAGATTTAAAGTAATAACTTTTACTGGGGCCTTTCCTGTAATCTGCACAGACAGATTCTGTCAATAAGTGTTACTGAGGACTGTCCTGCAGAAAGACAGATTCCGTCTAGATTTAAAATCATAACGGGCCAGAGGACTGTCCTGCATAATGTACAGGCACATTCTGTCAAGAATTAAAATAATAACTGCTACTGGGGCCTCCCCGTTAGCTGCACAGATTCTGTTAGTAACTATTACTGGGGGCTGTCCTGGAAGGGGAAGACAGATTCTGTTGAAATTTAAATTAATCAGGCCTCTTCTGTAAGCTGCACAGAGAGATTCTGCCAATAACTGTTACAAGGGGGCACTCCTATAAGGGACACAGACAGATTCTATCAAGGTTTAAAATTATAACTGCTGCAAGTGACTGTCCTGCAAGGTGCACAGACTGATTATGTCAAGATTTACATAGAACATAGAACATAGGAGCAGTTGTTGCATAGTAAAGGCACTATAGACATGTGGAGACTGTTTAAGGAACAGTTGTTGCGAGTGACGAATAAATATGTCTCTCTGAGACAGGCAAGAAGGGGTAAGATAAAGTAACCTTGGATGACGAAAGCGGTGGAGCTTCTCGTCAAAAGGAAGAAGGTAGCTTACTTAAGGTGGAGGAAGCTAGGGTCAAGCTCAGCTGTAGAGGATTACAGGCAGGCGAGGAAGGAGCTCAGAAATGGTCTGAGGAGAGCCAGGAGGGGGCACAAGAAAGGTTTGGCAGAACTGAGTAGGGAGAACACAAAGGCATTTTACACTTATATGAGGAATAAGAGAATGGTCAAAGAAAGAGTAGGGCCGATCAGGGATAGCATAGGGAAGTTGTGTGTGGAGTCTGAGGAGGTAGGAGAAGCTCTAAATGAGTGTTTCGCTTCATTCGTTATGAAAGAAACGAACTTTGTAGTAAATGAAACCCTTGAAGAGCAGGTGCGCATGCTGGAAGAGATAGAGGAAGCTAATGTGCTGAAAATTTTGTCAAACATTAAGATTGACATGTCGCCAGGCCCAGACCAGATTTGTCCTCGGCTAATTTTGGAAAGCAGAAATGCAATTGCTTCGCCACTTGGGAAGATCTTTGCATCCTCGCTCTCCACTGGAATCGTACCTGAGGACTGGAGAGATGCAAATGTAATTCCTCTTTTCAAGAAAGGAAAGAAGGAAATCCCTGACAATTCCAGACCAGTAAGTCTCACGTCTGTCGTCTGCATGGTGTTAGAAAGGATTCTGAGGGATACGATTTAGGACCATCTGAAAGAGCATGGCTTGATTAAGTGTAGTCAACACAGCTTTGTGAGGGGCAGGTCATGCCTCGCAAACCTTATCGTGTTCTCTGAGGATGTGACTAGAAATGTTGATGAAGGTCAAGCTGTGGGTGTGGTGTATGTGGACTTCAGCAAGGCATTTGATAAGGTTCCCCATGGTAGGCTCATTCACAAGGTCAGGAGGAATGGGATACAGGGCAATTTAGCTGTCTAGATACAGAATTGGCTGGCCAACAGAAGACAGCGAGTGGTAGTAGAGGGAAAATACACTGCCTGGAAGTCAGTGGTGAGCGGTGTTCTACAGGGCTCTGTCCTTGGGCCTCTACTGTTTGAAATTTTTATTAATGACTTGGATGAGGGGATTGAAGGATGGGTCAGTAAGTTTGCAGATGACACAAAGGTTGGAGGTGTCGTTGACAGTATAGAGGGCTGTTGTAGGCTGCAGCGGGACATTGACAGGATGCAGACATGGGCTGAGAGATGGCAGATGGAGCTCAACCTGGATAAATGCGAGGTGATGCATTTTGGAAGGTCGATATGAAAGCTGAGTACAGGATTAAAGATAGGATTCTTGGCAGTGTGGAGGAACAGAGGGATCTTGGTGTGCAGGTAATAGATCCCTTAAAATGGCCACCCAAGTGGACAGGGTTGTTAAGAAAGTATATGGTGTTTTAGCTTTCATTAACAGGGGGATTGAGTTTAAGAGTCGTGAGATCTTGTTGCAGCTCTATAAAACTTTGGTTAGACCATACTTGGAATAGTGTGTCAAGTTCTGCTCGCCCCATTAAATGAAAGATGTGGATGCTTTGGAGAGGGTTCAGAGGAGGTTTACCAGGATGCTGCCCAGACTGGAGGGCTTATCTTACGAAGAGAGTTTGACTGAGCTCGGACTTTATTTATTGAAGAAAAGGAGGAGGAGAGGGGGCCTAATTGAGGTAGTCATGAGATGCTTAGATAGAGTCGATAGCCTGTGACTATTTCCCAGGACAGAATTGGCTAACATGAGGGGTCATAGTTTTAAGCTGGTTGGAGGAAAGTACAGAGGGGCTGTCAGAGGCGGGTTGTTTACGCAGAGAGTTGTGAGAGCATGGAATGCGTTGTCAGCATCAGTTGTGGAAGCAAGGTCATTGGGAATATTTCAGAGTCTGCTGGACATGCATATGGTCACAGAAATTTGAAGGTGCATACATGAGCATAAATGGTCGGCACAACATCGTCGGCTGAAGGGTCTGTTCTGTGCTGTACAATTCTATGTTCTATGTTCTAGACCTTCCCTCTAAACTGGGTAAGATCCTCGTAAATCTTCCCTGAATCCTTTCCAAAACTCCCACATCCTTCCTATAATAGGTGAAGGGGCAAAGGTATGGGTGGGTGGCGGGTCGGTGTGGTCTTGTTTGGCCGAAGGGCCTGTTTCTCCAGTGTAAGTAATGTAATGAGGAGACTCTAAATCTCCTGGTTATGTATATTTAATCAGCCAGCGCAGAATCAGTGCCCTAAACTGAGGAGACACTAAATCTCCTGGTTATATGTATTTAACTGGTCAGCACAGAGTCAGTGCCCTAAACTGTGGATACTCGAAATCTCCTGCTTATATATATCAAAACAGCCAGCACAGTCAGTGCCCTAAACTGAGGAGACTCTAAACCTTCTGGTTACATTAATTTATTTAATCAGCCTGCCCAGAGTCAGTGCCCTAAAGAACCTGGTTATTTACATTTAACCAGAAGGCACCGATTCAGTGCCCTAAACTGAACAGACTCTAAATCTCCAAGTTATTGCTAGTTATTTAACCAGTCAGCCCAGAGTCAGTGCCCCAAACTGCAGAGACTCTAAATATCCTGGTTATATAAATTTTAACCAGCCACCACACAGTCATTGCCTTAAAATGAGTAGACTCTATATCTCCTGGTTATGTATATGCATTTATTCATCCAGCACATCGTCTGAGCCCTAAACTGAGAAGACTCCAATTCTAGTAGTTATATATATTTATTTAACATGCCAGCCCACAGTCAGTGCCCTCAACAGAAGAAAGGCTAAATTTCCTGGTAATATATATTTAAACAGACAGCACAGAGTTAGTGCCCTTAACTGAGGAGACTCTAAATCTCCTGGTTAAATATATTTATTTAACTAGACAGCATAGATTCAGTGGCCGATAATGAGAAGACTCTAAATCTCCTGGTTAAATATATTTACTTAACCAGACAGCATAGATTCAGTGCCCTGTAATGAGCTGACTGTCAATATCCTGGTTATAAATATTTATTTAAGCAGCCGGAACAGAGTCATTGCCCTGTAATGAGCAGACTCCAAATCTCCTGGTCATATACATTTATTTAAAGTTAAAGCACTGATTCAGTTCCCTTTACTGAGGAGACTCTCAATCTCCTGGTTATATATTTATTTAATCAGCCAGCACAGAGTCAGTTCCCTAAACTATTGAGATTTTAAATCTTCTGGAGATATATGCTTACTTAACCAGCCAGCACAGAGTCAGTACCCTAAACTGAGACGACTCTAATATTCCTGGGTATATATATATGTTAAAACATACAGCACAGAGTCGACTCTCAATCTCATGGTTTTATATATTTATTTAACCAGCCTGCACAGAGTCAGCGCCCTAAACTGTGGAGAGTTTAAATCTCCTGGATACATGTGTTGATTAAACCAGCCTGCACAGAGTCAGTGCCCTAAACTGAGGAGACACTAAATCTCCTTATTATATATTTATTTAACCAGCCACCACAGAGATAGTGCCCTAAACTGAGGAGACCCTAAATCTTCTGGTTATGTGCATTTATCTAGCCAGCCCAGATTCAATGCCCCAAACTGAGGAGACTCTAAATATCCTGGATAAAAACTGGTAACCAACCACCACACAGTCAGTGCACTAAACTGAAGGAACTCTAAGTATTAGATTAGATTATTCACAGTGTGGAAACAGGCCCTTCGGCCCAACAAGTCCACACTGACCCGCAACCCACCCATTCCTGTACATCTACCCAACACTACGGGCAATTTAGCTTGGCTAATTCACCTGACATGCACATCTTTGGACTGTGGGAGGAAACCGGAGCACCCAGAGGAAACCCACGCAGACACGGGGAGAATGTGCAAACTCCACACAGTCAGTCACCTGAGTCAGGAATTGAACCCGGGTCTCTGGCGCTGTGAGGCAGAAGTGCCACCATGATCTTGGTTAGATATAATTAACCAGCTAGCACAGAGTCAGATTCCGAAACTGAAGAGACTCTAAATCTCCTGGTTATACATATTGAAACAGCAGGCACAAAATTAGTTCCCTTAACTGAGGAGACTGGTTATATATATTTATTTAACCAGCCAGCACAAAGTCAGTGCCCTATAATGAACAGACTCTAAATCTCTTGGTTATATATACATATCATCCAGCATAGAATCATTGCACTAAAATGAGGACATTCTAAATCTCCTCGTCATATATAATTCAAAAGGCAGCACAGAGACAGAGTCCTAAACTGAGGAGACTCTAAATCTCCTAGTTATGTATATTTATTTAACCAGCGAGCACAGTGCCCTAAACTGTGGAGATTTTAAATCTCCAGGATATATATGTTTATTTAACCAGCCAGCATAGAGTCAGTGCCTTATCTGAGCAGACTCTAAGTCTCCTGGGTAGGTGCATTTATCCAGCCAGCCCACAGTTAACGCCCCAACTGAGGAGTCTCTAAATATCCGAGTTATAAAAATTGTAACCAGCCACCACACAGTCAATGCCCAAACAATAAGACCATAAGACCATAAGACATAGGAGTGGAAGTGAGGCCATTCGGCCCATCGAGTCCACTCCGCCATTCAATCATGGCTGATGGGCATTTCAACTCCATTTACCCGCATTCTCCCCGTAGCCCTTAATTTCTTGTGACATCAAGAATTTATCAATCTCTGCCTTGAAGACATTTAGCGTCCTGGCCTCCACTGCACTCTGCAGCAATGAATTCCACAGGCCCACCACTCTCTGGCTGAAGAAATGTCTCCGTATTTCTGTGCTGAATTTACCCCCTCTAATTCTAAGGCTGTGTCCACGGATCCTAGTCTCCTCACCTAACGGATTTCCTAGCGTCCACACTTTCCAAGCCATGTATTATCTCGTAAGTTTCTATTAGATTTCCCCTCAATCTTCTAAACTCCAATAAATACAATCCCAGGATCCTCAGCCGTTCCTCGTATGTTAGACCTACCATTCCAGGGATCATCCGTGTGAATATCCGCTGGACACGCTACAGTGCCAGTATGTCCTTGAGGTTTGATTTTCTGATCTGCAGGACGGTGATTCGTTTCATTGCCTCATATCAGCAAATGTTCCCGAGAATACAAGAGTCAATGTCACAGCGCTGTCAGTGCAGTGGAAGCTGAAACTGCTCCAACCGCCGCTCATGGACACCTTTAATTTGCCAAACCCATCGACCGAATCACTGCAGCTCCTGGGGATGGAAAGGAAACAAACATCAAACGAAATCTCAGCTTTGTGAATCTTTAAGAACTCTTTAGGAAGCGGGATCAGGAGAATGAAGCATGAACTGTCTGAGTGAACAGTCTGTCTGTAAACTTGCCCCTTCTATCACAGGGCGCTCTGATGTTCTCGGCGACATTAACTGTTCCGAGACACTTATTCCTATCAGACCTGCTCTGCTTTTGAAGTTATGAGCGTCAGGAGCAATAAATCTGAATTTTGGACCTGGATTCGGAACTCGGACAGTGGTGGTAGAAGCGCCGAAGCCAACTCACTGTACTTCCAGGGATGGAGGCAAGTCAGCTCCATTAGTTAAGGAACAGCTTTAGGCTGCGTTATTATTCATTGGAGATAAGTTTGTCCTCCAAAATGATGGAGTCATCGAGTTTTTACAACACTGATAGAGGCCCATTATCCCAGTTTCCAGAACTTGGCCTTTATACTGGAGTGCTCTGTAGTTTGAAGTGATCATTTCAATCTTGTTTTTTCTGGAACATTTTGAACTCAAATGACACAACAAATTGTACTGAAGTTTGATACGAGAACTAAAAGTACAAGTTGCTGAAAAAGCTCACCAGTTCTGACGGCATCTGTGAGGAGAAATCAGAACGAGCGTTATTAGGTTGGTGACCCTTCCTCAGAACCAAATCTTCCAGCAACATCTGCTTTTTCACCGAGAGAAAGAATCATGAAGACACATTAGCCCGAGAGTGACAGAGGCCTCAAGGGTGACCAAATCCACGAAGAACGATTTGACCTGCTTGGCTTATTTGTCCCATTTCAGACTTCAACAGCAGAATCTGTTTGCAGGGAAGTGTTCCTTTGGATGCTGGATGCGGCAGTTGTTCAAAAGTTCACATGTGCCTCAGGTAGGCGCAAATTCACAATCCCAGACTGACAAGAGCAATAGTGTAACCACTGTGCTGCAGCAGCACACTTGTAAGGTTGAGGTCGAATGAAATAAATGCTGCAATATAATAGATACCTGAATAGCCTGTGTATTTCAAATAAGTGGCAACAAAGCTGAAAGAATCATGTACAGATGGATAGGAGAATACAATATTGAATCAGGTCGTGCCTAGGATGATATCAACAGAGATCGTCCCTGGTTGTTTAATCATTTGATTTCAAATCTATCTGTGACATGGCCTGTTAATCCTTAAGATCTACAGCAATCAATATAAAATGTTGCCTGATCTTTAGAAGCAGAGTGAAGCAGTGGTTCAATCGTGGAGATTTATACAACAAAAACATATCGTTCAGACCAAGTTGCCCTTGCCGACCATTTGCCAGCATTTGGCTCATATTCTTCTAAACACTTTCTATTCATATACCCATTCAAATGACTTTTGAAATGGGATGGTGTTGCCGGTGTAGGACTGCAACGTACAAAGTTAAAAACACACAACACCAGAGTATAGTTCAACAAGAAAATTTGGGTGCACGAGTGGTGTCTTACAATCCTATTCTCCTCAACGACCTGATGAAAGAGCCGCGCTCCGAAAGTGAGTGTGTCCAAACAAACCTACTGTACGATGACCTGGCGTTGTGCGATTTTTAAACTTTTAAATTTTGTAATTATACCAGCCTTCACCATCTCCTCTGGCAGTTCATTGCATACTCGCACGACCCTTGCTTGAAAAAGTGGCCCCTTAGCTCCCTTTTTTTTTCGTTTTCACCCTAGATCTGTGCCCTCTAGTTCTGCACGAGCTCCATTCCAGGGATAATAACTTATCTATTTACACTATCCACACACCTCATGATTTTATGCACATCTATGAGTTAATCCCTCAGCGTCCGACGCTCCAGGAAAAACAGTCACATCCGATTCAAGCTGTCCCTGCAACTGGAATCCTGGTATCCTCTGAACATATTTGTAAACCTTTTCTGAACTCTTGCAAGTTTTACAAGTTTTACAAGTTTTCCAGAGGAGGGAGACCAGAATTGCACACAATATTCCAAAAGGTGGACGAACCTGTTTCCTGTACTGCCGCAACATGACCTCCCAAATCCGATACTCAGTGCTCTGACCAATGAAGGAAAGCATCAGAATGACTTCCCTGCATGTTAAAGTCCTACATCAGCGGTGTCCGCTACAATTTCCTGATGCGCAATCTGCTTGAAACACGAAAAGATGGGACATCAGGAAAATGGAAAGACATTGGTAGTTTCTGAGAGATGGCTGTGAGCAGAGTGGAGCCAGGTTCAATTTGGGTGCTGAAGACGGGCTTTCCTGTTTGTCGTGGTGCACGTATCACTCCGGATGTATCAAACACACTGACTGTCTAGTCTGTGTTGTCCTTTGCAAACCTCAGGATAAAGTGAGGACCACAGATTCTGGAGATCTGAGTCGAGTATCTTGTCTCCATTTAGCTTCTATGGAGTAGGACTGACAATGAGGCCAAGTTCGAAGGCAAGAGCTGATTGTGGGAGGGGAAGCCTCTTGTCGAGGTTTCAGCAGTATCTGCGAAAATTTCCAAACTTCAAACAGGCAAAGTCTTTGAATAAAACCTCGGGGATGGCTTTGAACAGGAGAATGGTTTAACCGAGTATATGTAACACGGCCTAAATGAAGATAAATACCTCAGTCATAGCAGGACGAATGGTAAGAAGAACATATTTGATTGAGGACTTCCTGCTGCAGACTTTAAGAGGCGCAGCTTAGTCAGCTGCTCATAAATGGTGACAAAACAACTATGCTTTAAATTATGACCTTCAGCCATGTGCTGGAGGATGTCTAGTCTACTTATGTCTTTGAATAAAACACTACTTTTTCTGTAAAATGGCTATGGTGACATGTTTTTCTTTGCTATCAGGCTTATTCAGAAGAAAGGCTCCACTCAGGTTTGAAGTTAACTTCTGTGGCTCGGTGGTTAGCATTGCTGCCTCACAGCACTAAGTACCGAGCATTCGATTCCAGCCTCAGGCGACCGTTTGGAGTTCACACGTTCTCCCTGTGCCTGTATGGGTTTCTTCTGGTTGCTCCAGTTTCCTCCTACAGTCCAAAGACGTGCAGGTTAGAAGAATTGGAAATGCTAGATTGCACCTCGTGCGCCCGAATGCGTCTGTCAGGAATAATGCACAGTAATAGGGAAGGGCAATTGGTGTGGGTGGGATGCTCCTTCGAGGTTGCGTGAGAACGTGTTGAGCCTAATTACCTGTTTCCACACAGTATGATTCTATTTCCTAACATCTGTACTTTAACAAGGGATGGCATGGTATAACTCAGCAGCTTACTTGTAAAATGGTGGATTCACGCTGAATATCAATGTCAAAGTTAACTGGCAACTTTTCGTCTCAATTGTCTTAATCAGGATGTGTAAAAATCATTTCACTTATCTGGTCAGGTTGCTAGAAGTCTGCTGCATTGTGAAATGGAATGCTTCAGGAGTTGAGGAGGCACGAATGCTGCTGAACACTGGGCATTTATTAGCGAACAGAACCTTGAGGAATTCCTGCAGTGAGGTCCTGGAGTTTAGATAATTGACCTGCAACAGCCAAGGCAGTTTCACTGAGTCTGGAGTCACATGTATCTTGGAGCAAATAAAAAAGTATTTGCCTAAGAGGTATTTGCGAATCGAATTGGAGTTTCCATGATAAGTGATATTGTGTTAAAAGGCATTACTCATTGAATTACAACTCAGAAATCACGGCATCTATTATTGCAGGGTTTGAATCAGGTCTCTGATAATAATTCTGGAACATCTTCACGTGAGCTGATTATCGTGTACTAAAGAGCAATGCTTCTCCACAGCTGGGATTAAGCTTGTTATTAAGCTTCTTCATTTCTCAGAAATCTGAAAAAAACAACAACAAATCTGAGCAATGCTGCAGTCTCAGTCTCCACAAGCTGCTTCCACACAGTCCAAGGCAACATTTTTGGTGAAGGATCAGCTCAGAGTTTCAAACAAGGAACTTGTCAGTTGCCTGAAGGGATAGATAACCTCGCACCGAAATTGCATTAAACAATTCACAATGTGAGAACCATTTTGGTTTTCACTGGCGTTCCTGGTAAGGCATTATGACAATTTCACTTGTTTGAATCTGCTGCTGACCTGCTCTCTGGTTTTAACTTTTGTACAATAAAGGGCGGCGCGGTGGCACTGCTGCCTCACAGCGCCAGAGACCTGGGTTCAATTCCTGCCTAAGGCGACTGACTGTGTGGAGTTTGCACATTCTCCCCGTGTCTGCGTGGGTTTTCTCCAGGTGCTCCGGTTTCCTCCCACAGTCCAAAGATGTGCAGGTTAGGTGAATTGGCCATGCTAAATTGCCCGTAATGTTCGGTAAGGGGTAGATGTAGGGCTATGGGTGGGTTGCGCTTCGGCGGGGCAGTGTGGACTTGTTGGGCCGAAGGGCCTGTTTCTACACTGTAAGTAATCTAAAAAAAAGTCTCCATTTCACTGACTGGTTACCTTATTTAGACACAGGAAGAGCGGTAGCAGTTCACTGAGCAGTATTCTCCTTACAATTGTCCACTGACAGAGACTCCCAACATCACTGCAAATGCAGCACTTCCTGATCTCTGTGTTCTGTCATCCGTTCTGGTTTCATACCGTCTGTAGGTATGATAAGAGGTCAGGCAAGTCAGTTGCAAAGAATGGTCAACGGACGTGAAAAACTAACTCTTGCTCTTCCACAGATGCTCCGCCCTTCAGGCACTCTGCCTGTATTCCTGATGAAGGGCATTTGCCAGAAACGTTGATTATACTGCTCATCGGATGCTGTCTGAACTGTTGTGCTTTTCCAGCACCACTTATCCAGAATCTGGTTTCCAGCATCTGCAGTCATTGTTTTTACCTCCCACAGATGCTGTCAGACCTGCTGAGACATTTCTGTTTCTGATATGCAAATGAGGCCTGTTTTTGCGATAACTTTGAATGTGAAGTGGTGAACTGAGAGAAGTAAAGCAAGATTTTAAAATGAAGAGATAAAATGATTCAATTGGTTGTGGATTCTACAATGAGACAGCAGAGTCTGAAAATGTGGTTCACAGTATTCAGGACAGTAAGCACTTCTACACACAATATTTGGGAGAGGTTTGGAACTCTCTTCCACAAACGACAGGAGATGCTGGGTTTTTGTTTTGGTTGCCAGAATTAACTCTGTGATTGTTTACATCTATTTCAAAGGACAATGGCAGCAGATACAAGAGAAAACTGTAACCGCAAATCTCCCATCAAGGAACTCGCCTTTCTGAGTTGGAAGTATCTGGCTGTTCCTGGATCCTGGAACTCCCTCGCTAACAGCATCATGGATGTACCTCTGTGTTGAGTTCTTTCAGGTTTCTGCAAACTGTGTCAATCACTGGACATAGGGATGGCCAGTGAATCCTATGCCATTGAGTGGTGTCTATAAGCCACGAATGAGTTTCGAACAACTGCAGGTTCTACGTGGATGCCCGCATGCGATCTGGAGAAGGGAGAAGTGGAGCAGGGCGTTTGAAATAAAGTGAAAGGCAATGATGACTGGACGGCTTGAGGCAGTACGGGAGAGAGGAGGTGGTAATGCAAGAGTCAATGTTGGAACCAATTGGTCAGCCTACATTGCCCACAGATTACACTGACTCACACAACACTGCTGCTCAATTTACCACAATGATCCTGTTCTCTTTGTATGATATTCCCACTGTGCATATTAACGTGGTCAATTGTCCCCGAGAGGATGAACGTATCTTCTTTATCCTGTCGGCTTAAACAGATGAATATATCAGTTTGAAACGAACACAAGACGAGAATGCCTCTTTCTCTGCATTTCCAGTGGAGAATGTCCACGTGTGAACGTTTCTTTTCTGTATCAGAGGAGGTTAGTTTAAATTCTCACGGAGCAACTTTAATAAAGAAACAAATGTCCAAGTTACTGTGATTGAATAGTTAATTAAATACACATATGGATTTGAATAGCATTGTCTGCGCTGTCACCGTTGATGAATGAGTTAAAGCGCCTGGTAATAACGAGACTAGTATGGTGTCAATCCTGGCGTTGCATGTCCTATACATTGAAGGATCGTTGCTTAAACTTCTCGAAAATGATGCAATGATGTGGGGTGTCTTCGTGGGATGCATGATGGATCAAATGGCCAGTTTCCACACTGTAGGAATTTTATGATACTATGCTCCTTCCGATCAGCCTATATGGATGAGGGAGACTATCACCTGACCCAATATCCCCATCGGTGGCACAACGCTTGCTTTATTTAGAACAAAGAACTGCAGATGCTGCAGATCTGCGAGACAGCACAGAATTTGCTGGGGAAACTCAGCAGGTTTGGCAGCATCTGTGGAGAGTGAACTTTTCGGAACCAGTGATTGCTGCTCAGAACTGAAGGCTTCTGATTCTGATGCTGTCAGACCTGCTGTGGTTCATCAACAATTTCTTGTTTTGATTTCAGTCCTAATCCAGTTGGTGATGATCACGGCCGTGTTCAGTGCGTTTGGAAATGGGGAGGGAGTTGCCAGCGGGGTGATGGTGGTATAGTGGTGAGCATAGCTGCCTTCCAAGCAGTTGACCCGGGTCCGATTCCTGACAATCGCAGTGTTGTGGTTTCTCAACTCAGTTTTAAAGGAAAGCCACCGGGTTAAACCCAGAGCCGGAATGTTTCATTCTGTGGTAAAACGGATCTATCTGATGGTTCCTGGCTTCTCCTGGTGATTGTTTCTGTGAATTGCAGTGTGGAACCGGGCAGCATTGCTCGGCACCTCAGAAACTTTTCCCTTTGCTGCTTCCCATTCCTTATTTAAATATTGGTTGCGGCACAAGGATGGTTTTGTTGTTCGAAAAGTGAAACTGCTCCCCTCAGGAACCTGAAATAATTACAGATGCCGCTGGAAACACTGAACAGTTCCAACAACTTCTGTAGTGGTGAGGAGGGAGGATAAATGTGTCAAATCTATACAGGGATAAAATAAATTCCAGCCACAAAGCAATAAAAAATCCTGAGTTTACAAACATCCTTGGACATTTTTTTCTGAACCCTTTCAAGTTTTGCAAACATCTTTTCGATAGCTGGGAGACCAGAGTTTCGTGTTTTGTATTCGTTTTTCAAAGATAATATGGAGTAAAGTTTGTTTTGATTCAAGCCTGGCAGTTTGACCAATCGCCTTACACTTGTCTTTCTGAAATAAGACGAAGGGGAGTAGACCATCTTCTTAACACAGAGGGTTTAGTCTGGTTAATAGCAACCTCAATGTCGTCAATGCATGTCCCGACAGTCGTGAACAATGATGTTTACAGATTAGAGAGGGATACACAGACACATTAATCGATAATATTTTGGACAGGAGTCATTTGGGAATGATATTCCTCAGACACATGTCATCTCCGCCAAGGATAAAGGCCAGGAATCCGGCAAACTTGGGTGCAGCACATTTCCCGGAAGACTGAGAGCAGGAGCTGGAGATTCAGGAAACGAATAACGGGACAATCGGCTCTGTTCACTGACCCTTCACCCCTCAGTCAATCCAGTGCCAGGAATGACTGCTATTAGTCAGAATGACAGAGTGTTATGAGATGCATACACTGTCCTTCCACATCAACAATATCGCCCAGCTCCCACCCCTGTCTCAGCTCATCTGTTCCTCTGCCATCTTCATTATTTTAATCGGGGCAGCATTGAGCGCCGTGCTTTGAGCAGAGCTGTCTTAACTGGCTGCCAAACTGAAGGGTCCTGATGCCGATGGTGTCAGATGGCATCAGAACTGCTGAGCTTCCCAGCGATATCTCGTTTTATTTCAGCCCATTCCATTTGGTCAGGATCACTGTCTTGTTAAGTGTGTTTAGGAATAACTTGCCCACTAATGACAAACGTGTGTGGTCTGGGGCTGAATATAGCTTCTTCCAAACAATTGACTCAATTTCAAATCCCTGCTACCGCACTGTTGTCGTTTATAAGCAATTTTAAACGGAGGAAACACCAAGATGAACCGAATGAGATTAATCTCTCAGAGGTTTTCCAAACATCTCCAAATTATAAGGTGGTCCACCTGCTAATACATTTTCAGAGCTGGGAAAACGATTGTACGGACTCTGACAGACCATATAAATAATCATTTTAAGATTGATTGATCAACCCAGGAGTGTTAGCATGGATTTATTATGGGAAAAGCGTAAATGATGATCCTAACAGATGTCCTTCAATGGAAGACAATGACCGATGGGAGGAGTGCTCGTGTAGTGGATCACCTGGATTACAGGATTATTCCACATTTAACTGGCTGGAATAGTTCACATGAGACACTTTAGTCTGAAGATCTCACCTGATTCAAAACTGAATTTCACAAAGCCTTCATTTCGTTTCACTGACCCCAAGCACGCCTTTCTGTGCTGTAACCTGTCTCCAATTCCCTGGTCCCAGATTACAGTCTGATTAGCAAAGAGATGCAAGGGAAAGTGACAAGTAAGGTGGATAATGAGGTCAAAGTGAAAGGTCAGGACAGTTTGTGTGATTGGAAATTTGGTTCTAAAATATTTCCACAAGACTCATGAACAAAAACATAAAGTCCTGGGCAAACTCAGCAATCTGACACCAATTATGGGAAGAAAGCAGAGTTAGCGTTTCGAGTCCTGTAATGAAATCACCTGATATCCTGGTATATATCACTGATCGAGAATTGGATGTGCTATATTTAAGTACAAATGATAAAATATTCGGCATTTCTCGTTGGAGAGTTATCTGAACACGACGGGGAAATGTTCATCATCTGGTCAGCTGGGGAAAAAAGCTGGGAAATTGAAATCCATCTGGAGATTGGTCACAGATCTGTCATCCTTTCTCCAGACAGGTCAGCATGAAACTACTGAGAGATCTGAACTGTCCCCTGAAACAACATAAGGTCCTGTTTCTGGGACACTGAAAGTGGATGTAATTTTTAGCAAATCTGTTCCAGTCTTTGTTCAGAATTGCATGTGAGACAATCTGCTTTACTGAATTTACCTTTGCCAAGCGTGTGCTTTATAGAATGTTACTGTATTGGAACAGTTGCTTTTTAGGAGTGAAGAAAGGAAGTAGTGGAGGGCGGGGTCCTGATGATGGGCGATGCCTGAAACGTCCACTCTCCTGCTCTTCGGATGCTGCCTGGCCTGCTGTGCTTTTCCCAGCGCCACATTTTATCGAGCAGTGAAATAGTCTTTCATTCAGTTAAGTTTTCCAATAGAGTTAGGCTATTTTGTTATTTATTTCTTTTGTTTGTATTTTAACGAGAGTGTGAATAAAGTGTGCTTTGATTCAGGCCTGGCAGTTTGACCAAACGAGTTGCAATGCCCTACCCTTGCTTTTAGAAAATAAGAAACTGGAGTCTGGACTATCTACTTAAAACAGGGGGTTGGCTCTGGCTCACAACATCCTCAATTTCATGCAATACATGTCCCTGCAGTCCTGACCAATGATGGTTACAGATTAGAGGAGCATACGCAGACACATGTGAAAACGGAGAGGGATCTGGAGAATTAGCGCTGTTGAGAGTGAGAGGACAGAAGTTACTAACTTGGACAGGAGTCATTTGGGAATTATATTCCTCAGACCATCAACTGTCAGCCCAACCAAGATTAAATGCCTGGAATCCAGCAACATTGGATGCAGCACATTTCCCGGGAGACTGAGAGGTCACTAACAGAGCGCGAGCTGGAGAATCAGGAACAAAACAACAGGTACAGTCGGCTCTGTTCACTGACCCTTCACCCCCGCAGTGAATCTAGTGCCAGAAATGACTGTTATTAGTCGGACTGACAGAATGTTATCAGATGCACACACTGTCCTTCCACATCATCAATATTGCCCAGCTCCCACCCTGTCTCAGCTTCTCTGCCATCTTCAATATTTTAATCGGGGCAGCATTAAGCGTGCTTTGAGCTGTCTTAACTTCTGTACTCTCTCTCTCTAAACGGCTTCAATTCCCCCGATCCCTCTTCGGTTTAAGATGCTCCTTGACATCGGCTTCAATGAATGAGTTAGGTTGTCAAAGGACTCAATATCCCCTTTTGCTGGGTGAATGTCTATTGTATGTAAGACATCGTACTGCAGGTACTCGAGATTTGCAAGAGAAAACAGAATTGGCTGGCGAAATTTAGTAGGAGCAGTATCACATTTGGGGAGAACTCAAAGCGTTCCTCTAGAGTCCAGGGATTGCTTTTCATAACTGAAGGGATCTGATGCTGATGCTGTCAGACCTGCTGAGCTTCCCCAGCAGTTTCTGTTTTTATTTCAGTCCCAATCTAATTGATCACGATCACGGTCTGGTTAAGTGTGTTTTGAAACAGTTTGCCGAATTCTGAAAGACCGTTTGTGGTATAGTTCTGAATATAGATCCTTCCAAGCAGTTGGTCCAGCTTCCAATCCTCGTTTGGGCACTTTTAAAACAATTTTAAACGGGGGGAAAATGCCAAAATGAAATGAATCAGTTTCACCCCCAAACGTCCAAATTATCAGAGGGTCCATCTGGTATTATATTCTCAGAGCTGGGAAAACGATTGCAAAAACTCTGAGAGACCATATCAATAATAATTTTAAGATTGATTAATTAACCCAGGAGCTTAGCATGGATTTATTAAGGCAAAGACGTGTCTGATGGTCCTGACAGATTTTCTTTGAAGGTAGGCAATGAGCGATGGAAGAGGCGCTTGTGCTGGAGTTCGACTGGATTTCAGGATTATTCCCCAATGCCTGGCTAATGCAGTGTGGTTGGGATAACTTTAGTCTGAAATTCGAACCTGGTTCAAAGCTAGTTTCCACAAAGCTTTCATTTGATTTCACTGACCCAGACAAGCAGCACCTTTCCGTGCTGTAATCTGGATCCAATTCCTTGGCCCCATGTTGCTCTCTGCTCACCAAAGAGACACAAATGAAAGTGACAGGTTCGAGGGACAATGGGCCCAAGGTGAAAGGTCAGGACAGACTCATGTTCGTGTGATTGGAAAGTTGGCTTCAAAATGGTTCCACAAGACTCAAAACAAAAACAGAAATGTCTGGAGAAACTCAGCAGTCTTATCCCACTTGTGGGAATAAAGCAGAGTTAGAGTCCAGAGATGGAATTCTGTTCTTTATTGATTCATCCTCAGGCTTCAGTATTGGTCACCTGATTTCCTGTAATATCGCACGGACCGAGAATTAGATGGACTATGTTCAAGTGCAGACTTTAAAACATTATTCATTGTTTTTGAGACAGTTATCTGTACACTGCAGGGAAATGTTTATCTTCTGATAAGTTGGCCAAAATGCTGTGAAATGGAATTCCATCTGGAGAATGGTGAGAATCAGGAAGAGATCACCTGTTACAGGTCTATCATCCTTTCTACAGACAGGTCAACATGAAACTACAGAGAGATCTGAACTGTCCCCTCAAGCAACGTATTGTCCTGTTCCAAGAACACTGAAAGTAGATGTAATTTTGAGTAAACCTGTTACAATCGTTGTCTAGAATTCCATGTGAGACAATCTATTTTACTGTATACACCTTTGCCAAGGGTTTGTTTTATGGAATGTTATTAAATTTGAAAAGTTGCTGTTTAGTCTTTCAGCCAGGTATTTTTTCCCAATACAGTTTTCAATATTCCAATATTTCATTCTATTATTTGTATTTCAACGGTAGTGTGGAGTAAAGTGTGTTTTGCTTCAAGCCTGGCAGTTTGAACAATTGCATTACATAAGACATAAGACATCGGAGTGGAAGTAAGGCCATTCGGCCCATCGAGTCCACTCCGCCATTCGATCATGGCTGCTGGGCACTTCAACTCCACTTACCCGCATTCTCCCCATAGCCCTTAATTCCCCGAGACAACAAGAATCTATCAATCTCTGCCTTGAAGACATTTAGCGTCTCGGCCTCCACTGCACTCTGCAGCAACGAATTCCACAGGCCCACCACTCTCTGGCTGAAGAAATGTCTCTGTATTTCTGTTCTGAATTTACCCAACTCGAATTCTAAGGCTGTGTCCACGTGTTCTAGTCTCCTCACCTAATGGAAACAATTTCCTAGCATCCACCCTTTCCAAGCCATGTATTATCTTGTACAATGCCGTAGACTTACGTTTAGAACATTAAAAAAAAACCTGTGCCATTTTCTTAATATATTTTCAGGGGGTTTGGTCTGGTCCATAACATCCTCAATGTCTGTCAATAAATGTGCCCACAGTCCTAAACAATGGCGTCTAAAGAAGACACGGACACATTAATTATCATTACCTTCAGCAGGGGTTATTTGGGAATGATATTCCTTAGACTGGGCAAAATTGGAGAATTCATATTTCCCAGGAGACTGAGAGGTCACTGACAGAGCGGGAGCTGGAGATTCAGGAACAGAACAACAGGGACAGTCCACTCTGTTCAGTGACCTTTCACCCATCAGTGAATCCAGTGCCAGGAATGACTGCTGTTAGTCAGACTGACAGAATGTTATCAGATGCACACACTGTCCCTCCATATCATCAATATTGCCCAGCTCCCACCCTGTCTCAGCTCATCTGCTCCTCTGCCATCTTCAATATTTTAATCGGGGCAGCATTAAGCGCCGTGCTTTGAGCGGATCTGTCTTAACTTGTGTACACTCCAAACAGCTCCAATTCCCCCGATCCCTCTCCAGTTTAGGATGCTCCTTGACATCTGCTTCAAAGAATGATGTAGACAGTCGCTGGATCCAATATCCCCTTGCGTGGGTCAATGTCTCCGGGATTACAAAGTCCTGTAGATCGTGGAGAGCTGAAAGACAACATGGAGATTGTTGGGGAAACTCAGCCGGATGGGCAGGATCTGTGGGGACAAAGCAGAAGGAACATTTCAGTGGTTCTTCTTCAGAACTGAAGGATTCTGATGCTAATCCTGCCAGACTTGCTGAGCTTCGCCAGCTATTTCTGTTTTTATTTCAGCCCCAACTCAATTGGTGATGATGATGGTCTTGTTCAGTGTGTTTGAGAATAGCGAGTACCCAGCTGGCAGGGTTATGGGGGTATAGTGGGCAGCATGGCTGTCTTTCAAGCAGTTGGTATGGTTTCGGTTCTCAGTCATCGCATTTTGGAACTTTGAAAGGATTTTCACTGGAAAGCCCTGAGATGAACTCAATGAGATCCATCTACCAGAGACTTTCCAAATGTTTTATGATGGGATAAAAGCTGCTGTTACATTTCCAGAGATGGCAAAACTCTGAGAGATTCTATAAATGGTTTTTTCAACAGTGAGTGATTAATCCAGGAGAGTCAACATGGACTTTTCAGTGAAGACTGTATCTTGCTCAATTTGAGACAATTTCTTCGATAGAAAAAGATTGATCGATGCAGAGCGTGTTTGTGATCGGGATAAAATGAGTGATAGCAATCATGCTGCATTTGCTTGTCTGGAAAAACTCAGTGAGAAGAGCGTTAGATCCTCCGATCTAAGCTGGTTCCAACATCCTTCAGGCACAACGGTGATTGGGCTTCACTGAGACAAACCCGTAACGCAGTGTGGGTTCTTTCCGTGCTGTCATCTGTCTCCCAGTCCCTGGCTCTATCTGACAGTGTGTTCAACAAGGGAAACTGACAGGTTACATTGATCATGGTGAAAAGTAAGGACGGCTTTGTGATGCCCGATAAAGGACAAATTGTCAACGAGGAAATAGAATTTGTGCCACAACTTCTCCAACACCGACACATGCATTCTCCTCTTTATTTATAATCAGGTTAACTCAGGGAAATAAGATGGGGAAATAAAATGGGGAATTACCGGGAATTAGAGTGAATTTAATGAAAGGTAGGTGGTGAAATTAGCCAGGTTATCATTGCGGAGACCCCTCACAAATACAATGTGTGTATTATTTTGTTCAGTACGATAACAGCAGGACCATTCTATGATTCGAAATTTTGATGGATTGTTCCAAATCTCCACTTCCCCTTCAACTGTTGTAACGGGTGTAATTTCTCTGTTTCTGCAGACAAAAGTGGAACTGAAGGAAACTGGACAATTTCAAAAGACCACATCATGAAAATGTCTCCACCAGGGTGAGGTTTTTCTGGCCGGATTGCCAATAATGTTAGCTGCCAATTACACGGAAACAGATTTGGCACAAAGTTAGAGGTAAGCAATGGTGTTCTCAGTGACTCGCTGATGTGTACAGATCAAATAGCACATTGCAGTGCACTGTGTGTGGCAGTCTGAGAGGAACCACTCCAGCAGAATGACACAGTCCCCGTTGACAGCGTCTCGATCTTGAAAGCCCACAAATATGTGTGAATCGGAGTCAGTGCAAGGCTGTCCCGTACATTCCAATTGATCTAACAGTCTGAATCAAGTGAATTTTTGTCACTGTTGTGCAGGGCACCAAGTGCATCTCCTTACTGTTCCATTCCCAATGTGGTTCAATGCTATCCACTTCTCCCTGGGCCGTGGAAGATTCTCTTTTGTTTCTCGGCTTCTGGTTGGGACATGAAGATTCCATTTGTGGTCCCAAAATGACCTGACCTGCGAAACATTTCGGAGACAATACTCATCTCAGCAACTGTTTGTGAATTGGGGTCCTGAAGTACTTGGAGATATGTCGCACTTATTGTGTAACAAAAAGACCTTTCCACTGAACTATCCAAGGGATGCATGAATGCCGCACGTAAATAACTGTCCCAGGAATGCAGCTATCAGCTCTATTGATAGCTTGGAGAACATGGGCATTTCTGTTTCGTTTGAAAGTGATTTTGGTTTAACAGATGTCCTCAAAATTGTGGTTCATCTGGCCCAATAAAATGGAGTTAAGTTAACCCCCTCCCAGAGAGGAGGAAGACGAACGGACAATCGGGTTATTGTCAAAAGAGCAAATGGCAGAATGAGATGATTTCAAAAAAAGCAAAGTATACTTTGTGAGGAGCTAAAATGATCCGTCTGAGTCTGGTTTAGAACTAGATTATTCCAGTTTAAATTAACGTTTTTCTTTTCAACTAGGAGCGGGAACCCGGAAGTTGTCAACAGAGGCTTCTGGGAAGGTAAGAAGTTTGAGTGGAGAAGGAATGCGAGACACTACACGTGTAGTGTCTCCCACCCTCCCTCCTCCTCTAACCTAAAAAAAAATGACTCAGTCGGCAGAACAGGTAAGCTACTTAGTGTTCTTGTTTTGGAGACTAAGCATAGAGTTATGGTAGCGCAGACAGTGGAATGTTTCTCCTGCAGGATGTTTGAGGTATGGGTAAGCACCGATGCTCCTGCCGACTTCACCTGCAGGAAGTCCAGCCAACTCCAGCTCCTCACAGACCGCGTTAAGGAACTGGAGCTGGAGTTGGATGAACTGAGGATTATTCGAGTGGCTGAGAGGGGATAGAAACTACAGGGGCATAGTTACGTCAGAGAACAGAGGTAGCTGGGTGGGAAGGGGAGGAAGCAGGCAGTGCAGGGATCCTCCGTGGTCGTTCCCCCTCAACAATAAGTATACCTCTTTGTATACTGTTGGGGGGGACGGCCTAACAGGGGTAAGCTGCAGTGACCGGGTCTCTGAGGCCCAGAAGGGAAAGGGGGAGAGGTGGAGAGCACTAGTTATAGGAGACTCTATAGTTAGAGGGACTGACAGGGGATCTGTGGACATGGACGAGACTCTAGGATGGTTTGTTGCCTCCCGGGTGCCATTGTTCGAGATTTCTCGGACCGTGTCTTCAGAATCCTTAAGGGGGAGGGTGTGCAGCCAGAAGTCGTAGTGCACATTGGCACCAACGACATAGGTAAGAAGTGGGGTGGGGAGGTCATTCAGGAGCTCAGGGAGTTAGGCTGAAAGCTAAAAGCTAGGATGGACTGAGTCGTCATTTCTGGGTTGTTGCCGGTGCCACGTGACAGTGAGGCAAGGAACAGGGAGAGAGTGCAGTTGAACACGTGGCTGCAAGGATGGTGTTGAATGGAGGGATTCAGGTATTTGGACAATTGGACTACATTCTGGGAAAGGTGGGACCTGTACAAGCAGTACGGGTTGCACCTGAACCAGAAGGGCACCAATATCCTGGGAGGGAGGTTTGCTAGCACTCTTCGGAGGGGGGCGGTTTCAAAATAATTTGGTAGGGGATCGGATCCGGACTTGTAGTCCAGCAAGTAGGTTCGCTGTTTTTCAGGATGTCCAAGAATGTTGGGAGGCTGTGGAGAAGATAGCACTGACAGGGAACACTTGCGGACACAGAGATGGGCTCAAGTGTGTTTCTTTCAATGCAAGGAGTATCAGAAATAAGGTGGGTGAACTTAAGGCGTGGATTTGTACTTGGGACTACGATGTTGTGGCCATCACGGAAACGTGGATAGGAGAGGGACAGGAATGGTTGTTGGAGGTTCCTGGTTACAGATGTTTCAGTAAGATTAGGGGGATGGTAAAAAAAAGTAGGGGGTGTGGCGTTGCTAATTAGAAATGGTATAATGGCTGCAGAAAGGCAGTTCTAGGGGGATCTGCCTTTGGAGGTAGTAAGGCCTAAAGTTAGAAATAGGAAAGGAGCAGTCACCTTGTTGCCCCCCCCCCCCAATAGCAGCAGAGATGTGGAGAAACAGATTGGGAAACAGATTTTGGAAAGGTGCAGAAGCCACAAGGTAGTAGTCATGGGCGATTTCAACTTTCCAAATATTGATTGGAAGCTCTTTAGATCAAGTAGATTGGACGGTGCGGTGTTTGTGCAGTGTGTCCAGGAAGCTTTTCTAACTCAATATGTAGATGTCCGACCAGAGGGGAGGCCATATTGGATTTGGTACTTGGTAAGTAGAGGGTGAGCATTTTGGTGATGGTGACCACAATTCTGTGACTTTCACCTTGGTTATGGAGAGAGATAGGTGCATGCAACAGGGCAGGTTTTACAATTGGGGGAAGGATAAATACGATGCTGCAAGACAGGATCTGAGGAGCATAAATTGGGAGCATAGGATGTCAGGGACGAATGTCGTTGAAATGTGGAACATTTTCAAGGAACAGATACGACGTGTCCTTGATATGTACGTACCTGTCAGGCAGGAAAGAAATGGTCATGTGAGGGAACCTTGGTTGACGAGGGAGGTTGAATGTCTTATAAGGAGGAAGAAGGAGGCTTACATAAGGTCGAGGAAACAAGGTTCAGAGAGAGCGTTGGAGGGATACAGGATAGCCGGGGGGTTAGGAGAGCTAAGAGAGGGCAGGTAGGATCAAGGATAACCCCAATGCCTTTTATGCGTATGTGAGAAACATGAGAATGACGAGAACAAGGGTAGGTCCGATCAAGGACAGTCGTGGGAGACTGTGTATTGAGTCGGAAGAGATAGGGGAGGTCTTGAATGAGTACTTTTCTTCAGTATTTACAAATGAGAGGGACCGTATTGTTGAAGAGGAGAGTATGAAACGGACTGATAAGCTAGAGAAGATAAATGTTAGGAAGGAAGGTGTGTTGGGCATTTTGAAAAATTTGAGGATAGACAAGGACCTGATGGGATATATCCTAGGATTATGTGGGAAGCAAGAGAGGAAATTGCAGAACCGTTGGCAATGATCTTTTCGTCTTCACTGTCAATGGGGGTGATGCTAGGGGACTGGAGAGTGGCGAATATTCAGCCTGGATCCCAGTTACAAGTGGAGTTCCGCATGGATCAGTTCTAGGTCCTCTGCTGTTTGAAATTTTTAACAATGACTTGGAAGACGGAGTCAAAAGGTGGGTCAGTAAATTTGCAGATGATACGAAGATTGGTGGAGTTGTGCATAGTGAGGAGGGCTGTTGTCGGCTGCAAAGGGACTTAGATATGATGCAGAGCTGGGCTGAGGAGTGGCAGATGGAGTTCAACCCTGCCAAGTGTGCGGTTGTCCATTTTGGAAGGACAAATAAGAATGCGGAAGACAGGGTTAATGGTTCTTAGTAAGGTGGAGGAGCAAAGGGATCTTGGGGTGTATGTTCATAGATCTTTGAAAGTTGCCACTCAGGTGGATAGAGCTTGTAAGAAGGCCTATGGTGTATTAGCGTTCATTAGCAGAGGGATTGAATTCAAGAGTCGTGAGGTGATGTTGCAGCTGTATAGGACCTTGGTAAGGCCACATTTGGAGTACTGTGTGCAGTTCTGGTCGCCTCACTTTTGGAAAGATGTGGAAGCTTTGGAGAGGGTGCAGAGGAGATTTACCAGGATGTTGCCTGGAATGGAGAATAGGTTGTACGAGGATAGGTTGAGAGTGCTAGGCCTTTTCTCATTGGAACGGCGAAGGATGAGAGGTGACTTGGTCGAGATTTATAAGATGATCAGAGAATAGATAGAGTAGACAGTCAGCGACATTTTCCCCCGGTACAACAGAGTGTTACAAGGGGACATAAATTTAAGGTGAAGGGTGGAAAGTATTGGGGGGATATCACGGGTAGGTTCTTTACCCAGAGAGTGGTGGGGGCATGGAATACGCTGCCTGTGGGAGTGGCAGAGTCAGAATCATTGGTGACCTTTTAGCGGCATTTGGATAGGTACATGGATAGGTGCGTAAACTAGGACAAATGTTTGGCACAACATCGTAGGCCGAAGGGCCTGTTCTGTGCTGTATTGTTCTATGTTCTATAACGGTATTGCATCTGCAACTGGGAAAAGCAAATCAATGCCACGGCAGGAGAGTGACAATGAGGGGACCTGAATTTCTCCTGCAGAGAGATGGGACGGACATGGTACAATGACAGGTCAACTACATTCCTACAGGTAATCTCGGAAGAAGGGAATTATCTGAGACATGGGTCATGGGTAGAGCTACGGTAGAGGGCTCGCTAATGTCAGATATTCATACAATAAATGGCCATGACTGACATCACAGAGACAGTGTGAGGTACATTCCCTCAATACCATGTTGCTGGACAAAAGTCCAACGCAAATTAGAAAGCAAATTTCGATTTTAGCGGGATTTCAAGGAAGAGGAAAACAAGGTTGATGCAGCAAACAACACAACATCCATCCATTAGAAAGCAATGCAATCACTTTATGTGAAGGCATCATTATTACAAAAGCAGCCTGCCTCTCGGTTCATAAAATGGCAACAATTACGAGTTTTGAGACACCAGTTGCATATCCTTAAAGTAAAATGATCTAACCTTGAAGTTGCTATTTGCATTGTTACAGTGCTCCATGAGGTACAGTGAATGAGTTAATATAGTGGCAGTGTCCCCAGCTCTGGTCTCCTGCCCTGGCTTCAAGTTCCATCTTCTCCACAGGTACATTGTTACATCTCTGAGCAGATTGATTCCAAAAATGTCTCCAGATATTTGTCAAATTGGAGGAATGCATCCAGAGATAATTACCACAGTCTCCAATTATGATTCTTTCCTCGATGAGGTCATATGTTACTTGTCACAATCCAATTTCAGTGATAAACATCTTCTGCAAACTGGAAATGATGAAGTGGTCATCATCAAAGCTGCAAAACCAATCTCCCAGTGGAGATCACACAGAATATAAAGGAAAAACCCTAAGAATGGAACACCACAGAGTTTAATGCTTGCATATTATGTGCAACAAGAAAGGATTACTGTTCTCCACAGAAAATGCTTCGGCCAATTAAAGTATCCCAGAAAGTTTTCTACGTGAATCTTGCCATCATTGGTGTTCCTGGTAAGTGCTTACAATTATTTATAATTTTTGGATGAGATTTCCCGTGCTTTTCTTTGTTAATTAAGAGATTTGCGTTGTCATGAATCATTCAGTGTTTTACCCACTCCGTTGTTGCAATATCACACAGTTAATTTTTATATTTTAAATATTGTATCGTTTCATTGCTTTACATGATTACGCTTAGTCAAATGTTATGAACTCCTGAGTCGCATCTTAGACCGGAGGCTACCTTCAGGGAAGGAATGATTCGAAATGTCAGCAAGTATAGAACTGCAATGGATCTTGGTCAGTCAGTGCAGGGAATCTCATAAATCAAATGTTCTCACATTCCTGCACGTATCTATATTTGTGCAGTTGTATTGATAGCAGCGCATTTCCTCCTTCCAACTTTCGGGAGCACGACAACAAGAGTTACACAGTGTGGTTTTCAGATTCCGTTAGCTCTGACTGTTGAATGTTCAGAAACCGCTGTCGGCTTGGGTAACTATTGAGGAGCATGTATTGACTTTTCCAGCTATGGGAGTGGAGAAGATTTGAGGAATAATTTTCTTCTTATATAATCATGCAGCACAGAAATGGTCCCTTTGTCAACTCCTCCATCCCGACCAGATATCGCAAATTAATCTAGTCCCATTGCCAGAATTTGGCCCATATCCTTCTAAATCCTTCCTGTCCATATACCCATGCCTTTTAAATGTTTTCAGTTTTCCCACCTTCACCCCTTCCTCTCGCAGCTCGTTCCATACATGTCTTGGTTCAAAGTTGTAATCTGCAGTGGGGTCTGCTGTTTGTGGATGAAGTGTGTCCCTCTGAGGAAAGACAAGTGCAACGGTCAAGCGTACAGACTTGGATTCCAAAATGCAGAATCTCCATGGAATTAAAAATGAATATACAGGTGCCTCTAACTTGTTAAACATTGATTTGGAGGTGCCGGTGTTGGACTGGGGTGTATAAAGTTAAAAATCAAACAAAACCAGGTTATAGTACAACAGGTTTAATTGGAATCACATTAGCCTTCGGAGCGACGCTCCTTCATCAGGTGGTAGTGGAGGGCTCAATCCTAACACACAGATTTTCTAGCAAACATTTACAGTGTGATGTAACTGAAATCATGCATTGAAAATTTGATTGTTTGTTCAGCCTTTCATCTGTTAGAATACAGTTATAGTTAAAGCTAGTAAGCTTCCAATTAAACCTGGTTATTGTGTGATTTTTAACTTTGTTAAACATTGGATTTTTCATGACATTCTTCATTCCGCTCCCCCTGTCCCATCTGCAAGTAGTTTTGTTTTTGAATGAGTACAGAGCTCCACACTGAGGATTACTTCCCTTTCTGACCGTGGTTATTCACTTGACTGTAAAATATACAATAAACCTGAGCATTCCTTAAACCCACAGTGGACATGACCCATTCTCACTGCGAGCAGCAAATCATTTTCTGTCAAATGTCCCTCGAAGATTTCCCAGAGCCTCCCCCCAAATGTTCAGGTTGGATGTTATTTATTAGGTTCCACTTGTTCGCCATTCTGATTGGGATAGCTCTCCCACCCCAATTTTCATTAACTTATCCTAGGTGTTCCTTTTTTACCTCTGATTCTGGAACATTTGGCAGCTGTTGTAACCGCTTATCCTTCTGTTGCTGTCTGCTGGATAAACTGGAGGCTTTCTTTTCTCTCTTTACGACAACACAGTTCGTAATTTCACCTGGCTAATCGCAGACTGTTTCTTTAACTTTCCCCACTTTGACAGCGATCCTGGGTTTATTTTTAGGTAATGAAACTGGGTTGACCGCTCAGTGAGGAAGCATTTTGCAGGCAGTAATCATAACCCAAGATTAACATGGAAAAAGACAAGGATGAGTGTGAAATCAAAGGTCTAAACTGTGGGAAAGCCATTTTAAATAAGATCGCGTGTGATTGGACAGCGAGCAGAGATTTTTAAATACATCCATGTCAGAGCAGTGAGATGCATTGAAGAAGGAACTATTGAGATTACAGTGTCATCCTGTTCCATGACCGATAAAGGATGGTACTGGGAAATGCTGTGAACTCTGCATATCGGGGAATTTCCTGGATAAGTTCACTGGTAAGACAAAAATTGTTGGAAATGGGGATTCAATCATGAATGTTAGCTGATGCACTTGGCAGGACACAAAACGCAAATGATGCATTATGAATGGTAGAAAACTGGGAAGCACTGAGAATCAGAGGGATCTTGGTGCACATGAAGATCTTAGGGTAGCAGGACAGGTCGATGAATTGGTTAAGAAGGTATCAGGAAGTCTTTGCCTTTGCAAGCCAAGACATAGAGTTTAAGAGCAGGGAAAATATGTTGGCATTGTATAAAATGTTGACTAGGCCACAGATAGAATGTTGCGTGCAGTTCTGGAATCCACATTATAGGGAGTATTTTCATTACTGTAAAGAAAGTTTTCAGGATGGCTCTAAGGTTGCAATATTTTTGGTACGAAGTGAAATTGGTTTGATGGGGGTTGTTTTATTTGCAGCAGTTGAGATTGATAGGGGGCACCATTTAAATGTATAATAATTTAAGGGGCATAGATAGCATCAGAAGGAAGTATGTTTTCCCCTTTGTGGGCAGGTCAATGAAACAGGGGTTTTAGTTTTACACCGGATGTGTTGCGACAATGTGGAACTTACTTCCTGTAAGGGTAGCGGAGGCAGATCCCCTGATATCATAGAACACTTTAAATGTATACAGTACTTGTAATGCCAGGATCTAACGCTGGAAAACTGGATGAAAATTCAGTAGGACAACATGCATTTTCTTCCCCTGTGCTGTAAGTCTCTGTGTCTCCAAACCTCCTCCAACTCACACCTGACCCATTGTCATTTCAACCAATACTTCCTCCGGAGCCACAAACTCCAACAATGATCCTGACTGTAATTGTCCCAAATTCTGTTGCTTTTCGGGTACCTTAATTTTTTGCAGCATCTCTGCAATTTCAGTAACTTTCCCTGTGATGCAGCATTTCATATCAGTACCTTTGAAATTGTAGCAACCCATCAACATTCAGCAAGCCATCCTCTGACATTTCGCAGTGTTCAGCGATAGAAACCATACAATGCATCTTGCTTCACATGGTATTCCACTAGCTCTGTTGTTAGACAGGGTTACTCGTCCATCATCTCTGTCATATACATTTTTTTTCTGAACTCTGATTTGATTTCATTTAATTTATTATCATTGCTACATTTACCGGTGTACTGTGTGGATAGAAAGCTTGTTTTCCTTGCAGTGCAGAGAATATTCCATAGGAAGACACAAAGACCATCGGGTGATCGAACAGGGTGAGGAATGCAGATTACAGCTGCAACGAAGGCACACAAGAAGCAAGATCAACAATAGGGTTAACATTTGAGAGGTCCATTCAGAATTCAAACAAATGTGGGGAAGAAGTTATCCTTAAACATATTGTTCTGTCTGTTTATGCTTTTTTATCACTTGACTGACGGAAGAGGTTTGGGGAGAGTTTAACCGGGGCGGGAGGGTCTTTAATGGTTTTGGTTGACTTTCTGCAGCAACAGGAAGTGTAAATTCAGTCAATGGATGGAAGGTCGGCTTGAGTCTAATCTCGCCTGTGTCTACAACTCTCTGAAATTTCTTACAGTCCTAGGCAGAACAGTAGTAGAGTACTTGATACATTTCTGTTTAGGTACAAGAGTTTCATTCCCTCTTACTTCTTTTCATCTACTTTTTCAGGACCACACACATGTACGTCGGTCGGACTGAAATTGATGTTCACTTCTTTCAATTTCGGTACCTGTCCACAAGAAATCTCTGTAACATATAAGTTACAGAGTGTGTGCCTGAATAGTTTATTTTACTGAAGGTGCACTGTGGATCCACCCGAGCTTCTGAACAACACCCAGAATTCTGCCTTTGTATACGGCTCCGAAATGTTTACATTTTAAACTGAATGATGAACAGCATATTATTAAATTTTTACGTGCATCCACAATTTTGATTCAAACTACAGGATCTGCTCCTCATTCTCCATCATATTTGCAGATGATTGGGCTTCACGGTTGACCAGATTTACAACAATCCCACCTCCCTCATCTTTCATTCTGCTTGCACAGTCAGAATTTGCCTCTGCCTGGAAATCACATTTTAACACCATGTTTTATAAATGCCAAGGATCATCGTCCCTATATAATTGAACTGCATCTGTCCTCAAATGAATCATAAAGAAAACTTTTCTCTACCTTTCTCAAAACCTATTTTTCCTATCATAACAATTGATTTATATCTGCCCTTTTTTGATATTTAACAGCTACACTGATTTTTTTCCTCCTCATAAATTAATGCTAGGACCGATTGTAGAGATTTACTTCACTTTTCAGAAGGTTGAAATGGCCTCAGAGAGAGAGGCGCACACACAGACACACACACACACACACACAAGGAACAGGGAATGAAAAGAAAAGAGTGGTTAAAATTTTAGTACTTCCTTATCATGGAGAGTTATCCAATTTTCTGGCCATTTTATCCAGCTGTGTTGACTGTTCCCGGGGGACTCATGGCTGCATGTGCTGTAAATTCACCCTTCTAAATGTTACATGCTTTGGTGGGTAGTTTTATGACTGGTATCCTAGATTTCATCTGTTGTTCATAATCTGGCTGTTTATGTTCAAGCTAGAAATTAGTAAATTATAGTTTTAAAATTACTTCACAATTATTTTAACTACTAGATATTCATATATCACTGTTATAGCAACAACACAGAATGCTTGTAAACTTGTACAGAAAAGAGCGTTCATTAACATGAAGTCATTTTTCCGTTATCCGTCTGACAGTGAATTTCGTGGCTATTATTAGATAGATTAGATTAGATTAGATTAGATTACTTACAGTGTGGAAACAGGCCCTTCGGCCCAACAAGTCCACACCGCCCCGCCGAAGCGTAACCCACCCATACCCCTACATCTACATTTACATTTACCCCTTACCTAACACTATGGGCAATTTAGCCTGGCCAATTCACCTGGCCTGCACATCTTTGGACTGTGGGAGGAAACCGGAGCACCCGGAGGAAACCCACGCAGACACGGGGAGAACGTGCAAACTCCACACAGTCAGTCACCTGAGGCAATTATGATTCTGTCCCAGCGAAAGTGTGGCCTCAAAACATGCACAACACGTTATCTGGTGGCCATGGCAGCAGCAGATCTACTGGTCATTATCAATGAGGTCATACTGAGGCAATTAAATTTTTATTATTTCCCAATATGTTTCCTGGACATCACTCCGGTGTGCAGTATTATCAATGTACTGATCCGTGCGTCCATAGACTATTCTGTATGGTTCACCATTGCATTCACCTTCGATCGGTTTGTCAGCTTTTGTTGCCACAAACTGTAAACCAAATATTGTACTGGGAAAAATGGACCTACAATTCTCTCAATAACGCTACAATTCTGCTTTGTTTAAAAAACGTTCACTGGTATTTCAGATTTGAACCTGAAATGACAATCGGGAACATAACATATTTCTGCAGGAATAAGGAAAGCTACTTCACTGACTCTCGCTGGATTGGATTCCGTTCATTTGCTGTGGTTCTAACCCCATTTGTGCCACTCTTTATCATTGTGTTCCTCAATGCTCTGACAGATGCACGCATTTTATTCAGGTCAAGTCAAGTCCATAAGGGACTGAGGGATCACGGTAAGGAAGGGAAGCAGGTTGGCCCCGAGATGAAGAGTAGAACAACAGCAGTAATTTTACTCTTATCGATATCCGGAAACTTCATACTTCTCTGGCTCCTATATGTTTTATATATCCTTGATGTCCCAGATCATTTAAATGATTATGACTATGAAATCTTTGAAGAAATTGGATACATGCTGCGCAATGTAAGCTGCTGCACAAACACCCTTATTTATATGGCAGCTCTGCCCAAGTTCAGAGCTCAGTTGAAAAGAGCGGTGAAATATCCAGGTTCCAAACTTATTAAACTAAGCACTGCATAAATCTGACAAAAACTCAAAAACCTGTGGGCGATAGCAAGAAATGCCCTTGGAGGACGAAAGGGAACACTTCTGGAGATGCAAATCTGTCAAAGAGGTCAGAGAAGTTAGAGTATTTAGCAGACATCAAGAGAACCTAAAGAAGATGAAGATAAGGATACAGGTTTCCCAATTTAGGAAGCAGAGGTAACATTTCTGCTCTGAAAGAGTGGCAACTGGACCTGAAACATTAACTCTGATTTCTCACTCACAGATGCTGCCAAACCTGCGGAGTCTTTGCAACAACTCCTGTTTTGTTTTCGTTTAACATTTTGGGGACTAATGTAAATAAGCTGGAGACACTGCACAGACAAAAATTCAGTGGAGCAAGGGAAAAAGGCATGAATTGCCCAAGATAACCAGGAGGAAATTGGCAGAAGCAGGGTCTCTGCTTCCGCCTGTATCAGAGGAAGTGATCCAGGGTGTCGACTCCAGCTCTGCTTCTTCGGTTTTCAGCTCTTTCCAACCAAGGAAACAAACAACATTTATGATTTCAAAATGAAAATCCATGATGATGCTGGACTCGTTCTTACGTCAATAAAACAATCCCAATTATTCATATCATTTTGATTCTCACACCAGTAGCTGGTGCTGGGGGTATTCTTTCCTCCAGCTGCCTATTGAGAGTGTTCGGGTGATTGGGAGGTGGGGGAGATAGGGGGGAGTGGGGTAATCTACATCCATATCCATAAACATGATGATTCCTCTCATTAAGTAGTTCAGTCCAAGGAATCTGTCCAAAGGATTGGGAGAAAAGTTGGAGACATTTCCAGGAACTGAATCTGCGTTCAGCACAGGGGTCAATGTCATCGCTAGACAGCAGATCACATACTCCACACCTTCCTGGGAATTGTCTCAGAAAGTTCCCAATCTCCGTTTTAAATCAGAGCTTCTTGATAACTTCGAACCAGGTCTCAGCATCAAGTGTGTTTGTTTGTGTTTAATTACTTCATCAATTCACATGCTGTGTCAATCTTTCTGTCCCCTGTTCTTACACCATTACTGGAAATTTCAAACTCAGCTTTGACATGTCTACTATGATTTTATTGTCAGTAGGCTTCATGTCACCGCAATGTCTGCAATCCATTATGTAACTCCATGTGGTTTCCAACTGAACTGCCCTATCTCCAGCAACATCTGCGTTTTAAATTGGTCTTGGTTTCTATTTTTAACTTTAAAGTGATCTTGCTTTCAAATCTGTCAATGATTTCGCCCAGTATTTCCCTGGAACATCCGTGTGTCTGCACGGTCTCATCTCCGTCAGTACTTCCAGTCTGGAAACGTACCCTGATTCAGTAATCCTTCCCAATAGTCAGCATTGGTCTGTACGTTCACCGAGCGACTCACTCGGAGTGGAAGAGACTCATCCTCAATGTGAGAGACAGCCAGAGATGCAGTGTGTAGAATGCGCCACAGAGCGATTGCGTGATGTAGTATCCAAAGGGATATTAATATCATTTGTCCTCCTCCTCATGGACTACATTATCAGTTAAATTTCTGATACCATAAATCCCTGTGGATAATGATATTCAATAACTTCTCACTATTTTCAACAGAATCTGTTTGTTTTTTCTATTCCTCCTACAAACGTGAAACATATGTTGTAATCCTCCACCACTTCCTCTGGCAGCTCATTCGATTCACTCGGCAAGTACTAGGGATGGCAGGACTGTCCCATGAGAAGTTGGGCCTCTATTCAGAAAAGTGAGAGGGCGAATCTGATTTAAATGTATCCAATTCCACTGGCTGGACAGACTAAATACGGGGGGAGGGGGGAGGGGGTGATGAGTGTGCTGTATCCTCTGGGCGGGTATTCATAAAACAAAACCTCACAGTCTCAGGATATGGGCTCGCCCATTTCTAATTGAGAGGAAGAGAATTATCTTCACTCAAAGTGATCAACCTGAGGAATTCTCTCCCACAGAAGGTTGTTAAGCACAGGTCACTGAGTATATTCAGGAAATAAATTATTAATTCTTTTTACAGTTTAAAGACATCACAGGGTTTGAACAGAATTTAGGAATATAGCGGTGAGATTTTAGAGTCATACATGGCCACATTGAATGGAAAAGCAGGCTGGAAGGGCTGAATGGCCTCTTCCTGCTCCCTGTTTCTGTGTTTCTGTCAGTTTAATGTCCTCCTGAAAATCTCACCCTGAGAAGGATCAGTAATTACATTGCGGAAGCACATTAGTAGCTGTTTTCGTTCAGACATTCCTGCAACTTGAAAATGTGATTTTTCTTTGCAGGGACGATGAACAGGCCTTCCTTACAGTTGATTGTCAATCGCATGCAATAATGACGGACACTTCATGGAACTTCCAGATTGCTCTTGGATGTTAATGTTCTGTGGGATTTAAGGACAATATAAATGTGCAGGAACACACTGAATATCCTTCTTTAAACGGAGAGGTTGACGTTTATAAAGTACTTTTTGTTTTGTGTCTTAAGGGTATCGCAAAATGTTTTTCAGATAATTGAAATCTTTTGAAATTTACTCAGCATTGTCAAGGGAATGGGAGGTAATTTCAGAAACAGAGTGAGTTACAGATCCAGAGCCACGTGTACAGGATGGGCTTGTCCTGGAGACGTGTCAGAGCTCAATCTGTGACCCACAAGCCAGCAGTAGATGGAAGTCAGTCATTTTCTGGTCAAATGGAGGAGGTATTATTTCGTATCTGACACCATACTGTCCCTGTCCTGGGAGAGTTTGATAGGGAAGGTGTAAAGGGAGCTTTACTCTTAAAGTCACTCCGTGCTGTCCCTTTCCTGGGAGCGATGGATGAGGAAAGTGTAGTGAGAACTTCAGTCTCTACCTAACCCCATGCGGACCCTTTTCTGTGAGAGTTTGATGTGGACAGTGTCCGGAGATTTAAGTAAATCATGCTGAACATGACCTGAGAGTTTCAGAAAGTTCTAGTCTAATGTTAGACAATTAACCTAGTTCTAGACTTCAGAAGCAAAAATAATATTTTCTCTCTATTTAATGCAGTCATTGACTCTCAAACTTTCATCATTTCAGATCTTTCTAAATTCCAGGGTCTCAGTCCTGGGCTTGTGTAATTTCCCTAGACATTGAAACTGTGCCGTCCAGCTACAGTTCTGTGAATCTATGCTGCATTCACTCGCACATGGACTCCCAAGTCCCCACTCGTTCTTGCCTTTTCCTGTTTATAAAGTCACTGTCAGTGCTGTGCTAACATGAAATGACTGCCTTGAACAAACCTTAAAGACGGACACCTTTGGAATCATTTCTCCTTTCTTTGCAAATTAAAACACATCTTACACTTTGTACATTGTCATCTCTCTACCTCTTGCAGATGAAATAAAGTGAGATGTGAACTGATGCATTTTGGATGTTAGAGGAGGGAGAATCTAAACTAAATGGTACAATGTTAAACTGGATGCAGGAACAGAGAAGGCTTCAGTTTGAGTCTGGAATACAATCATCAGAGGAGAGGGGCAAATGAGTAAAAAGCTTTTTTTTCCATTCATATATTCCTGTATTGTCGAATAGTTAATTTACAAATTAAACTGCAAAAGCAGGGTATGAAGAACTCTGTTACAAAGTTTCCATTGATTAAGATGCAGAATCTGTTTAAAGTCAGTACAGTGAGATAATTGAAAGTGTCAGCGCAGTCTGTCTAATTTTATAAACTTCAAACAGGAAAATACGATAGGAATACACAAAAGGTAACATGACAGGTTTGCTACTGAATTGTAGGTGTGAGGCCTTGTTTCGAAACTGTCTGAGTTTTAGTGTGGAGTCAGGCATATGTTATCCAGAAAACAACTGCCGCATAGATACACTTTGGCTTCAAAATTTGTGTTGTCTAAAAAGAAAGAAATAAATGTATCATTAAAAAAACCTCCTGGATCCTGTGTTGTTTGTATATTTTTGTGAATGAGTGACTGCACATTTGAAGGAGTGAGTGTAACTGTGCGAGTGTGGATATGATCGAAGGACTCAGTTTGTTTGAGTGAAAAATTGTGCTTGAGTGTGCGATTCTAAGAAATAGGGAGTTTTTAATGCTGTGTGTGTGTGTGTGTTTGTGCGTGTTGTGTGCGTGTGCGCGCATGTACGATTGTGTCTGTGAATGTGTGTGCGTTGGACGCGGGGGGAAAGATGGAAGGGAGCGTGGTCATAGTGTGGGGCTAGGGTTCACAGGGTGAGGCTGGAGATGATCAATTTGTGGATGCCACAATAATGACCAGGTAGGGAATTAGTCCGAGGTTACAGATAGAAATAGACAGATTGGTCAGATGGCCAGAGCAATGGCAGTTGAAATGCTACCCCTTGATAATTGCCCCTAAGCACTTTGGCAGTAGTCATAGACAAGGGAGTAGGACACCAGGAAGCTCGGAAAACATAAAGATCTTGAGGTGCTTGTTAAGAGACCCCTGAAGGTGGATGGACAAGTTAATATGGTATTTAAGAAGGCACACAGGATACTTGTCTGCATCAGTTCAGGCATAGATTATAAGAGCATGGAGGTCTTATTGTAGTTGTTCAGGCGGCAGAGAGTTATAGAATTCGACAGCATGGAAACAGGCCCTTTGGCCTAACTTGCTGATGCCCCCCAGTTTTCACAACTAAACCAATCTCATTTACCTGTATCCACATCCGTCCACACATGGATATGTACCCTGTCTAAATGATGCTTATATGACAAAATTGTACTTTCTTCACCACTACCACTGGCAGTCCATTCCAGATAATTAGCACACTCTGTGAAAAAAATGCCCTGCCCCCTTTTCTATCTCTCCCTTTCATCTTAAACCGATGCCCCCTCGTTTTTAACTCCCCACGCCAATAGGGATAATCTGTTGCAGTCTACCCTATTCCTGCCTCTCATGGTTTATAGATCTCTATAAACACAGCCTTCTGTCTCCTGCGCTTCAAAAAATGTTCCCAGCCAATCTAACCACTCTGTATAACTCAACCCATCCAGTTAGCATCCTAGTAATTTTTTTTCTGCACTCTTTCTAGTTTAATATTATCCTGTCTATGGTAGGCTGACCAGAACTTCAGACAGGATTCCAAACATGGCCTCTTTCGATAGAGATCAGTGTACATGTGACGATGTTGGGGAGTTGGGAAGGGGTTGGACAGGGTCTACATAAAGCAGTCATCTCCTTTCGTCAAAGGGGCAATAAAAAGTTAACATAATTCTAAGGTGAAAGGCAGGAGTTTAGACGGAAAATGACATCCAGAGGATGATAGGGGTTGGCACCGCATTGTCTGGGAGCATAACGATGATGGGAATCCTCAACATCTTGAAGAAATACTTGGATGAGCACTTGAATGTCACGGTATTCAAAAATATGGACTAAGTGTGGGAAGGGATATTCCTGCATCTTTAGTGTACTTTTGGAGATACAAACGCGATGGATTGATGAGCCACCTCTGTTGTGCCATAATTCTATGATTCTGAAGCTAAGGTTCTAATTTTTAAAAATATTTGTTTTGAGAAACTACTGGTCAGTTTCAGCCTCAGCTTGTGTATTACAGTGCGTGTTCACATTTAGATTTTCCCAAACAAGTTAGAAAACTGAATTGACAAGGAAAGCGGTGGTAGAGCAGTGTGCAGTGGAACAGCTCTTAAGGAACTGTACGACACGAGGCATTGACTGATTGAATAGCCTCAGCACAACGGAGGTCATCACTGATATTTAGATAGTGATGGAACTGACAGCGAGTGAAATAATGTTAGTTTGGTTTTTTTGAGGACAAGTTGCAATTAACATTTGAGACCTAATAGGATCAGACTAATCCGGTATTTTGGGTACTCAATTACAGACATAAATCTCAATGATATCACCTTATTAAAATAAACATATTGTCGTAATCTGTTTGTCCAAAATGATAAATAAAAACGTTGAAGATGTAATCACAGTTTCCCAGTGGACATACCACACAATAAAATAATGTCTCTGGAACTGTGTCAACTACAATTTTAACAAGTTGCCAACAGCAGGAAGGGGGAGGTTGTTTGACAAGCAATAAAATGTATTACAGATACCTAATGTTTAGCAATGTCTACTACACCATCATGCCATTACTGGTTGTTCCTGGTAAGTCTGTAACAACTTATCTTGTGCAAATCTGTGGAGTGAATCATACTTATTTCCACTCTATGAATGATAACTCTTTTATTTCCATTTAGCAAGCCAAACATCGATGCCAGATGATAGCATCCTCACTAACTGAGTTTAAAGCGAATAGATTGTCAATTAGGAGGCTCCCTGGTAATGTGCAGCATTGTGTGTTTCACTCCTGTGCAGAATTGTTATGCTCTGAGGCCACATTGATGGAGTTTGGCTCAGCACGGGCCATGACGGTCCAGAAAGTGTTTAGCAACGCTGTCTCTCTCTCTCTCTCTCTCTATCTGCCTTTCTGTGTGTGTGTGTGTGTGTGTGTGTGTGTGTGTGTGTGTGTGTGTGTGTGTGTGTGTGTGTGTTTGTTAGTTCAAACCCTACTATCGGTTAGATGGGTTTTGTAACAAGCCATCTCTTAGTGCCACCTGGTGTTTCCCATTCCTGATGTGACGGGATTTTGTTGGTGGATCTCGTTCAGACAGCTTGCTCCAAAAGGGAGCACAGGGACAACGCGGGCAAGAGGTGGATTGAGCAGGACATTATGTAACTTGATCAACTTGCGTGTTTCGTCAGTCAGTGGATATGTGGGGACATATTTTTGAGGACAGTTCACTGGGAGAAGTGTTGAGAACAAGATTACAGTTATGATGTGTGTTGTTGAATTATTTGCTTGTCAAAAAACGTGTGAGTTGTGCTATTTGTAAACAAAAAGATGCACAGTACTGTGGTACAGACTTTAGTGAGACAAAGACTGAGATCTGGAGAGTTGTGGCAGAGCTCTCCCACAGAGGATCAAGCAACTTTGTTCAACAGGATCCTTACCATCTTGTCCTTTGCTGCTGAGATCCTTTGATGGTCTCAAAACGATGCTGGTTGAGGTGCAGGTGACTCCACATGCCTGTGTTTTGCATTCTTGTTTAGTCTTTGTCTATTAACTTGGACAGTTGTTTATTGCTATTATTTATATTATTGGTATTTTCTTGCTAATGACAATCTGGAGATGAATCCCCTGGATATATTCTAGACCAATTCACTGTGAGACAATAGTGTTACACTATGGACGGCAGAACTCCGTTACCTTTGTGAAATCTCTGTTATTGAACCTGGTCCAGACGGCTCAGAACAAATGCGATTGAATGTTACAACAGGATTGATGTAAGACAAGTTGTTTTTGGGTGACTGATGCACGATATTTGATGTTGTTGTGCTGCTCCGAGTTGACGAATCAGGATAAAGAGCAATAGGCCAGAGGGATTGAAAGTCAACTCATCTCTTGTGACCTCCATCTACACTGATGTTCAGCTCGGAGGGACTCAGGGATTTGGATGCTGAAAGCACGTTCATCAGTTATTTCAAAGGCAATCCGCAACGCACTGTTAAAACACTATGAATCATCAGTCGACCTCATGGCATGTGACATCATTGCACCGATTGTCACATGGGATGTGTGGCAAACAGTGATTGTGGTTTCAAGGCGAGGTGGTTTATCTGAGGTCATATTGAGCTGCCGAGTAAACCCAAACAGTTTTGTGACTATTGAGAAAGAGAAATTGTATTGGAAGTGGGAGTGAGGTTGTACTGAAGGGCCTTGCTGTTGCCAACTCGCACTTGGAAGTTTATAAATGTTAGCAGCGGCGATAATACTGAACTGAACCTATCCACAGTACGTTGTAAATGTCAGGGCTGCTGCATCAACACAGCTGGATGGGATGTACAGTGTGTTTTACATCAGGGGAAGAGCACAGTGAATCAACCTCTTCAATTCCGAAATAGTTCACTTCAAGAAAAACATAGTTGACAGAGCGTTGGGCGGCAAAATATTAAACAAATTTAATTTGCTAACTCATAAGATTCGCAGCATATTTTACTGCCATAATGACAGGCGTTCGTATAACACGGAAGACTGAGTGTTCTGGGGCACTTGCAAGCTAGTGAGTTTTTCATTCTTCTGTTGAAGTTCAATCTTTACTTCTCCAGATGATCCTGCCCACTGATGTTGAATGCTGTCTCAATGCTGCTCCACAGCTGTACATGACAAATACATTTAAACCTTGACTTATTGCCAGTGGACTGGGTCAGCACGAGTTTCTAATGTGTGATATCAAAGTTCGCAGTTATCATTCCCAAACTAACTGTGTGGTATAATTCTTCAAACGAGGGAAGAAAATAACTTTATCTGCAGCTCACAGTCACCTTATCCCAGTCCCAATCTTCCAACACAGCACCGCCTTCTTGAACATTCCTATCTTTCCATCAACCTTTCCATCTATCTGTTCCACCTCCGCTCTGACCTATCACTTTCACCCCCACCTTCATCGATCTACCGCATTCCCAACTACTTTCCCCCATCCCCACACTCCTCCCATTTATCTCTCAGCCCCCTTGGACCACAAGCCTCATTCCTGAAGAAGAGCTACACCTGAAACGTCGATTCTCCATGGATGCTGCCTGATCAGTTGTGCTTTTCGAGCATCACACTCTTCGACTGTGATCTCCAGCATCTGCAGTCCTCACCCTTTCCTCACAGACACTTTGTGTGATCCAGTCATTGATTGTAATGTGGTGAATTGTTGATGTCGATCACCAGGAATCACTCTAAGCGAAGGTATTACTGATCATTGAATTGTACTGAAATGGGGGGATGACGAAGCTCAGGCTGTACCCTCTGATTGCTGTGGCCTCATGTTGCTGGGAGGAATTGTAGAATTGCGCTGAGTAGGGGTTACTATTTGAATAAGATTCTCTGGGCCAGTTTCTTGCTTTTTCTGTGTGTCTCGATAATACAGCATTATAGTAATTGTGGAGCACAAACAGGAGAGTACCCGTGACTCCAATCACAGGTTTTACTGGGAATATCTTTCACTGTCGAGCGCTATCCCATGTGGGCTAATAGCCTAAAGGGAACATTCAATTCCAGAGGCAACGTGATTCAGTGAAAATCTTCCAAACAGAATTTTACAGAGTGTGGATCTCTCCAAATGGGAATGATTAGCCCCAGTTACTGTCATCATCTCTCAAAGTAAAATTAAATCGAGTGTGGTTTACTAACTGCAGCAGAACAATTTACCACAGTGGTCTTCTGCAAGGAGGAGCAGCTCTGGTGATAGAATTCAACTGTTTGTGGGGATCTGTATTAAATTTTATATCTGACTGCACTGCGAACTAGAACCGTAACAATATGAATCACACAGTGATTCATTTTAGATTAGATTCCCTACATTGTGGAAACAGGCTATTTAGCCCAACAAGTCGACGCCAACCCTCCGAAGAGTAACCCACTCAGACCCATTTCCCTCTGACTAATGCACCGAATACCTGACTCTGTCTCACTGAATGAAGATTGTACTCAGAAACAGAGATGAAATAAACTTCCTATCTGCATTTGGTCACTTTCTAAGATCTCTGTGTGTCTGAGTTCAAGTCATTGATAGGAGACTGTGAATAGCGGGTCCCCAGTGAAATGGAGAGAATGGTGGTGGAGCTCACTGAGGGATATCTGTCAAAGTTAGAATCAGAAAGATGCTATTCCGGATTGTCAGAGTTAAAGGTAAATTGTATTGTATCGAATTTGAAGCCGTGAAAGGAAGAAACATTCTCTAATATTTATCCAGTTGTAACTGGTGAATTATTGTAAAGGTCTGCTCCTTCAGCGTCTCCTGCTTTAGTGGACCATGCACAGGTTAAGAAGATAATCATGGTTCAGATAAAATGAGTCCTTTCTTTCCAAGATTGTTGGAAAGATATGTCAAAATCGGAAAGGAAGAAGTGAGCAAGAAAGGAAAGGGTCTTATCCCCACTCGACTAGTCAGTCTGACAACCCCAGGAGAGGGTGAGTACTGTGGTAGTTTTAGTTCTGTGTAAAAGCAAGTCATTTGGTCGAACAAATCCAGACTGGCTCTCCGAAGGTTAACCCACCTCCACCCAATACTCTACCCTTTTTACCCCCAAGCAATGTGTGTAACCTCCACATTCTTAACACTTTAGGCAATTTAGCATGGCCATCTAACCTAAAAATGATTGTGGGTGGGAACTGGAGAACCCAGAGGAAACCCACGTAGACAACGTGCAAACTCCACTCTGACTGTCGCCCGAGGCTGGAATCAAAACGGTGTCCCTGGCATTCTGAGGCAGCAGTAGTAATTACTGAACCACCGTATTTCATTTATAACAGAGCCTTGGTTTCTGTTCTGTCCACTGATGGATGCGGCAGTGCAGTTTGTAAACATACAGCGTATTGTAACTGGGGAAATGTTCACTGCTGGCTGTATATGCTTGGTGCTCAGTTTACCAAATGAAATGTCTCTTGGAGATAAACTAATGTGATATTTTTCAGATAAATGGCAGAGCAACCATGCGAATTCAGTAAAACATCCTGTATTCAGTAAAATATTGTGTTCACTCAAATAATTTTTCAGCAAAGTTAGGACAAGTTTTAGGAGATGGCTACACTAAGTTATTACCTGTACATGACACGAGTGGATATAGAATTGGGAATGTTGACACGATCTACCATTTGTATCTGTTTAGATTTAGATTAAGAATTGATGCATCTGTAATTCATAATCTATCCACAGTTAATTTTCCAGTGACCGATATTCTTCACTTTCTAATGTGTGTCCTCCTTTGATGAGGACATTGCAACAATCAGTTTGTAAGGAATACATAATAGTGAAAATACTAATCATAATAGAACTAAAAATGTCCGTTTTAATAAATAACTAACTTTAGTACCTGCAATATTATTACGCTGGTTATTAATTAGGTTGGAGCAGATTGGATTCAATTAATAGTACAGAATCCAGGACATTTAACATGGTGCTTTAATATAATCTACAACCCTCTCCCATTATGAAATGTTCTGACCCTGAACCAGTATTCCACATTAATGAACTGCATTTGTTGTCTGTTACTGCCCGTGTCTAAATTCCATCACGGAATGGGTTTTTTTTTCACCAGAGCTTCTAACTTTCAAACACAACCACAAGTTAACACTGTCGTGGACCAAACCCAGGATAGTTTGACCTGCATTTACAAAGGGACTGATTGTCTGTTCCTCAAACTGTTGTTCCTATTTTTACAGTTACATTTTACTTCCTGAAACGAAATGTTCAACTCTTAATCATATAAATTGTGAACACATATTCACAATTAGGAGCCCTCGGAAAACTAAACTCAATGAGATTAAAACTCTCCTTGGTATCATCCTGATTACAGGTGAGGATTGTTATAGCTGTTGGCGATCAATCATCTCAACCAGTCTACATCTCTGCAGGAAATCTTCAGGATCGTTCCTAACTCGGCAGCTGCGTCATCAGTGCCCATCCCTCCATCATGATTTCATTATCAGGGAGCTTTGCACGTGATTGCACAATGTTCAGCATCATTTACGACTCCTTAGAGATCTGTGTCCATGTACAGTGAGATATCATCTAACTTGGGCCATAATTGCCAAGCACCAGGCAATGACTGATCTCAAACAGTGAGAATCTACCCATCTCCCATTGGCTTATTATGACATTACCACCACTGAATGCATGAATGCCACAACCTGTGCCAACGATAAACAAGAAAATGACCTGCTCCAGCCATAGGAGTGCTGGAACCACAGACACTCTAATTGCCGGAACAATAAACTCCCTGCGTGCCTCTCCAATTCATCTCCACCATCTAGAAAAGATAGCTCAGGGCTGGGATGGGATGCTCTACGGTTGAGACCAGCTCAAATGCAACATTGAGCAAAACATTCACAAAAGTCCACATTGGGAAGAACAATCAGCCGATTGATTAGCGTGCTCATCACCACATTCAGTATTCATTCGCTTCACAATGACAATCATGACAAGCAATGAATACCATTTTCAAGATGCAAACCAGGAAGACCACAACTCTCTTCCAACTTCACTGAGGATGTCACCTAGACAGGGGATGAAACGACTGCAACACAAATTCCCAGCTGAGCGAACAGAACCACAACAACGAGCACCCGAACTACAACTCTTCTCACAAACTTTGAACTTCACCTCGCAAACAGATGGTCCACGATCAAGGCTAGCAAATGCACAGAAACGCCATCATATGAAAGTTGCCTTTCCGTTTGGAAATGGAAATATGTCATTGTTCCATCCCTGTTGCTGGATAAAAACTTTGCAACTCTCGCCCCAAACACCGTAGCATTTCCTGCAACCCAGGAAATGCACATTTTTAGAAAAGCCAATGACCAACACCATCACAAAGGCAATTCGAGCTTGACAATGAACACTGGCCTGACCGGTAAAACGTACATACCATGTACACATTTAAAGATAATCACTATTCCCAAATCTGCAAGAGGATTCCCAGAACCCGAGAGGTGCTGATTGTCCAACAGAATGCCCCCTATGGCATACAACAGGAGAAATGTCCAAGGTGAAAGGCTGGATGCTTGGTGCTGAGGTTTTGTTGAATTCTGGGTGTCAGCTATCCTACCTGATAATTCGTGTTATGACTTATTTTGCCAAGTCCCATGAATTTCCCAACACTTGCTGCTCTCAAAGCCCGGAGGCAGATCCTTTAGCTTCGGTTGTCTGTGCTGGGTCCTGGTCGATGCATTGGTGTTCCCAATTCCAGGTAAATATGCTGAATCAAGTGGAAGATTCATTATTTTTGAAAGTGGATCTGCTTTTGGAGTTTCACAGTTGAGACAATGGACTCAGTATAGGGATATTAAAATCCCAGAGAATGATCTACAAAATGACCATTCTTCTATCCCAGGGAGTTGGCTTTGCATGAAAAGAGCTATGTTCTTTTACCCATTGAAGGGATGTACGTGTCGCTAGCTACACTAATACTTAACACCCTTCCCTGGCTGCCCAGAGGGGTAATCAGATCTGGAGTCACATCTCAGGAGACAAGGGAAGGGTGATAGATTACACTCTCAAGAGAATATTAATAAATTGGATGTGGTTTTCCTTTTACCCCAACAATTGATAACCATTTCATATCATTCTTCCATATTAGAATTCTAGATTATTATTGAATTGAAATTCCACATTTTGCCATTTCGGATATCGAATCCGGTTCCCCAGTACAATACATCGGTTCTGAATTACTAGTCTAATCATAAGACTATTAGGTCAGCATCTTCCCTAATCCTTAGCATTTGGCCAAAATCCAGAGAGGTGGTCTCAGATGCTTAGTAATTGTACAGTGTTTGGCTCTCCAATAGCAAGCTGTGGTCCAGTTTTGCAGATCTTTATGGAGAGTGTTGAGTTAACGATGGAGATTCCTAGTCCCAGTATTCTCGGAATCTGGAGGTGGATCTCTTTTCAGAAGGAGAGGGGCCAGAAGAGGAGCTTGGGAGCGTGACCCTGGATATCAGGCAGGAAGTTTTGCTTCATCCCAGATAAATTGTGTGATTTATAAACTGGAAAGTGGCAATGATCAATGCAATGTGGGTTCATGTTTTATTTGGGTGGGAGCTGTGGTATAAACTGTTGGACATGTGGGAGGAGTCCGTACCAAATGTTGAAGTCCTTCTGGTTGTGGTGGGTATTCCAACCTGGGACATGGTGCTTGAATTTACTCCTGAATGCCTTCATAGTTATGTTTGCCAGGATGTTTGATTGCACGAGGGAGGGACCTATTGCCTGATCATTTATTTGTACATATTTGGCTGGCTCCCCATTTTTGGATATCGTGGAGTGAGCCAATATTCTGTACTGTAGTTCATATCATATATATATACAATTCTAGCAGCGATTTCAACTGTGACAGTTTCAAAATCAAAAACAGGAATTTTGTAAACTGTGTTTGAGTTAGATATCTCCCATTCTTTATTTTACTGATGGAAGCATTATGCACTTATGGGAAACAAAGTAAACTGTAAAGCAGCTGAAATCAACCGCCACCAACCCCAAGAAAACTTTGCATATATGAATGCGTTTCTGCGAGTGACCAACGGCATATTTTCCTCCTTATGGCTTTTAACAATGCAAATGATCAATTTGAAGAGTTGATATTCTTTGAACTTCATCTGACATGAAACAACAATTATCAAAATCGAACACTTGCAGTCTTGGATTAAGTATCGAAATGATTGATCAGTAGTTTCAAATCTCTTTTCCTTCCACTTTTTTTTCTCTCTCTGTAGTGATGATTTCATTCTTGGCTCAGGGCATGTGTGGACTTTCTAGATGCACTACTCATTATCTGGTGGCTAGGGCAACATCTGATTGACTGTTGATTGTTTTGAGGTTGTGCTTCATCGATTTCGGTATCGTTAGTTTGCACAGTGCGTCCTGGGCATGACTCCTGCTTGTTTTGTTTTCTCTGCCCTGAACTGCTGAACCATTGATTATGCTGGCTGGTTCACTGTTGTTTTTACTTCTAAACGATTTATCAGCATTTAATTTCATCAGAAGAAAACTATGTATTTCACATAGAAAACTGTGATGCCGAGTTCTAGCAACAATCTGTATTTTCTCTTCTTTAAAGAATATTCCCAACTACTTTCGACATAACTCTGCAAGAATCATCAACAATGTTCCATGGTACTGCCAGACTAGGTCTAGGTATTAAAATAGCCATCAGTGGGCAAGTTTAAAGTTTTTTGAACATTCTGAGCGTTCTGTCAGACACATTTCTGAGGCCATAGAGGTGTCGAAGGAACTGAGGAGTCACAGAAAAACAGAGAGGGGCACAAAGTTAGAGAGCAGACGGAATTCTATGATTTTACTCTTTGTCATATCTACCAGGTTCATACTTCTCTGGTTGATGTATAGTTTATACTTCTTTCATGTCAGTGATTCCTTGCATTACACTGCCTTTCATCTCTTTCTACAGGTCACATTAATGCTGTAGAATCTCAGCTGCTCCACAATGCACTTATTTATGTGGTGACCGAGAACAGTTTTAGACACAGTCAGCATATGCCCTGAAATTTCCAGTTAACAAAATAATTCAATTGATGAATAAATCCAAGTAACTGAGAGCAACATTAAATACTGCAGATAATGGAACAAGGAGTCCTCCCGTGGAATGGATCGAATGGAGAAGGAGGAGTAGCAAAATGAAAGAAACCGGCGGAGTAAAGTAGTGTAAACTGCTGTCAGCAATAAGCAACAGTTAGTAAAAAGCTGAACAACAATTTATAACCGAAAGAGGAATCAGATATGCACGAAAGATACATTCATCCCAAGTAACCCGTTCTCAGTGAGTGAAGCAAATGCCAAAATAAAGGACCTGGAGGAATCTAACATTGCTCACTGCAGGCCAGAGAGGGTTTTGCAGCGACAGGCTCCTGAGCACTCTTCCTTCTATAATTCTCTGATCCACACGTATGGACAAAAGTTCAAAGAAACATGAGCAGTTCCCTGTTATAAAGATTAAATAATATACTATTTAAAATCTGCCTTTTGATTACATATGTATTTTAACAATTCTTTACTTTATCTGTTTCCACCCAATTCCCCCTGCCTTGATGCTTATATCACTACCTTTCTGCGAATCATCTTGGGTTGATGGGGGAACCAAAAGCCCAATCAGAAGGCGCCGAGGTTACAGACGGGATCCGTATCTTGGGACTGGGGTCGGATGAGGGAAATGAGCCGACATCCTCCGTGTTTTAACGAATTTTTTTTGGCTCTCAATGACCCCATCCAGCTCAGTGGGAACTGACTCTGGGTGAATCCTGTTTCCATTGTGGCTTCATAATGAAAAGTGAGGTAAATGCAAACAGATATTTACAGCATCATGAAGAATTGCTTCGTTCTGCAAAAAAGCTTCTAAATCCCCAGCTCAGCTCATAATAGATTAATCAGTCATCCATTCCATTGTCGCCTCTGGATCCTTGTATTACAGCGCCATATCGGCCTGGCACCTCATGACATACCCCATGCATTTACTTTGTCCAATTTTTTCTGTCTTTCTAGTTTGCATATCCCAACAAATCTCTAGATTCCTCGATCATTTGGTAAACGCAAGAGGAGAAAGTGAGGACTGCAGATGCTGGAGACCATATTTGAAAAATGTGGTGCTGGAAAAACACAGCAGGACAACAGACAATAGTTGCAGGAGTAGGCCATTCTGCCCTTCGAGCCTGCACCACCATTCAATATGATCATGGCAGATCATCCTTAATCAGTATCCTGTTCCTGCCTTATCTCCATAACCCTTGATTCCACTCTCCTTGAGCGGTCTATCCAACTCTTTCTTAAATGAATCCAGAGACTGGCCCTCCACTGCCCTCTGGGGCAGAGCATTCCACACAGCCACCACTCTCTGGGTGAAGAGGTTTCTCCTCATCTCTGTCCTAAATGGTCCACCCCGTATTTTTAAGCTGTGTCCTCTGGTTCGGCACTCATCCATCAGCAGAATCATGTTTCCTGCCTCCAGAGTGTCCAATCCTTTAATAATTTTATATGTCTCAATCAGATCCCCTCTCAGTCTTCTAAACGCAAGGATATACAAGCCCAGTCGCTCCAGTCTTTCAGCGTAAGGTAGTCCTGCCATTCCAGGAACTGACCTCGTGAACCTCCGCTGCACTCCCTCAATAGCCAGAATGTCTTTCCTCATATTTGGAGACCATAATTGCACACAATACTCCAGGTGTTGTCTCACCAGGGCCCTGTACAGATGCAGAGGAACCCTTTTGCTTCTATACTCAATCCCTTTGTTATGAAGGCCAGCATGCTATTAGCCTTCATAACTATCTGCTGTACCTGCATGCTTACCTTCATTGACTGGTGTACAAGAACACCCAGATCTCTTTGTACTGCCCCTTTACCTAAATTGATTCCATTTAGGTAGTAATCTGCTTCCTATTCTTGTCACCAAAGTGGATATTCATACATTTATCCACATTAAACTGCACCTGCCATGCATCTGATCACTCACCAAACCTGTCCAGGACACCCTGTAATCTCCTAACATCCTCCTCACATTTCACCCTGCCGCCCAGCTTAGTATCATCAGCAAATTTGCTAATGTTATTACTAATACCATCTTCTATATCATTCCAGGCAAATTAAGTTCAGGTCCTTCAGCTACTGTTACCTCAGGGAGATTGCTTGTGTCTGCCCCAGTGAACATAGATCTGAAGTACCAATTCAATTCTTCTCCCATTTCTTTGTTCCTAGTAATATATTACCCTGTTTCTGTCTTCAAGGGCCCAATTTTAGTCTTAACCATTTTTTTGCCTTTCACATACCGAAAAAAGCTTTAACTATCCTCCTTTATATTATTGGCCAGTTTACCTTCGTGCCTCATTTTTTCTCTACATATTTCCTTCTTAGTAATCTTCTGTTGTTCGTTAAAAGCTTCCCAATCCTCCATTTTCCCACTTATCTTTGCTATGTTATACTTTTTCTCTTTTAACTTTATGTGTTTCTTAACTTCCCTCGTCAGCCACGGCCACCCATGCTTCCTCCGAGGATCTTTCTTCCTTCTTGGAATGAACTGATCCTGCATCTTCTGCAAAATACACAGAAATATCTGTCATTGTTCCTCCACTGTCATCCCTGCTAAGGTATTGCACCATTGAACTTTGGCCAGCTACTCCCTCCTAGCTCCATAGTTCCCTTTATTCATCAAAAATATTGAAATATTGTCACTTCTGATTGTACCCTCTCCCTATCAAATTGCAGATTGAAGCTTATTGTATTATGGTCACTACTTCCCAATGGGTCCTTTACTTCGAGGTCCCTGATCAATTCTGGTTCGTTACACAATACCAGGTCCAGAATTGCCTTCTCCCTGGTAGGCTCCAGCACCAGCTGTTCTAAGAATCCATCTCGGAGGCACTCCACAAAGTCTCTTTCTTGAGGTCGAATACCATCCTGATTCTCCCAGTCTACCTGCATGTTGAAATCCCCCATAACAACTGTAGTAACATCTTTGCGACAGGCCAATTTCAGCTCCTGATTCAACTTATATCCGACATCCAGACTACTGTAGATAACTCCCAAGAGGATCTTTTTACCCTTAGAATTTCTCAGCTCGACCAATACTGACTCTACATCCCCTGATTCTAGGTCCTTACCAACATAGCCATCCCACCCCCTCTGCCCGTCAGTCTGTCCTTACGATAGCACGTGTAGCCTTGAATATTCATTTCCTAAGCCCTGTCCACTTGAAGCCACGTCTCAGTTTTCCCCACAATATCATATCTGCCGATTTTCAAAAGAGCCTCAAGCTCATCCATCTTATTTCTAATGCTTCGTGCATTCATATATAGTATTTTTAATTTGTTACTGCCCTCACCCTTCCCATCAACTCCTATTTCACTCAACCTTACAGCATGATCCCTTTTTGAGTTTTCTGCTTCATTGACACAGTTGTCTTTCTTGACTTCCCTTGTTTTAACTTTCAGAAACAATCTAAAACAAGCTGCCTTCCTAAACCTGTTTTACAGCCACATTTCAATGGCTCAATGTTTCTGTTTCTTTTCTCACCAGCTCATGGGAATGGCAATGATTCTGAGATTACTGCGCTACTGGTGTTGCCTTTCAATTTTCTTCCGAGCTGCCTAGGTAAAAGCAATGACTGCAGATGCTGGAAACCAGATTCTGGATTAGAGTGGTGCTGGAAAAGCACAGCAGTACAGACAGCATCCAAGAAGCAGGAAAATCGACGTTTCGGGCAAAAGCCGAATACAGGAATACAGGCAGAGTATCTGAAGGGTGGAGAGATGACTAGCTGCCTGAAATCTATTTTATGGATCGCACCCCCGCCTTTCTACTCAGGTCTTTGTCACCAACAGGGAGCACTGTCTTTGACTTTGATCCTGCTACATCCGAAATTTCTGCAGCTGCTCTGTGATATCCTTGACTCTGGCAGCAGGGAGGTTATCATAGCATACTGAAGATATGTTCAGAGTTGTAGAAACTCCACCCTGATCCCCTAACGAACGAGCCCACTGTCAGAAATATGTTCTCTCTTCTCCTTCCTACTTTCCTGTCCAGCTGAGCCTTACATGCTGCCACTGATGTGACTCTCTGCATTCTTCTGACGATTCCTCTTCATCGCATGTTTCCAAAGCAGGAAACCGGCGTGTGATCAAGATATTCTCAGGAGAGTTCTGGACGAGTTGGCTAAACTGTGGTGTGGCCAGCTCCATACATGTGATATTCGCCGCTTCCCCAGGCTCACAGTTACTCCCGTTCCAGAAATGCAGCTTTGTTTATGCAGTCTGTGTCATTTCCTCGATAGGCTTTTCTTTGACACATCGAGCGTCCAACTATCCTACATAGCACAGGCTGACTGTTTCCTCATGGAGGAGCTGCCTTTATTTTGTTAAAGATACTGACCAGTTAGTCCCAAACAATCTCCTTCTGCTACACCATATTAGGAACCAAGAATGTTGTCTACTCAAAGAAAGTAAATAAAAATCGGAGAATACTATTTAGTTCCCACGTTCACCCAATACACCAATCACCAACTCACTCTCTGTGAGATCACCGCTTTGATGACACAGCCTCGAGGCTTTATTTTACTTGATGAACATCACTGCATGTCATTTGCAAAGTTTAGAGCCAGTGCCTGCCTTGGCAATGGTGAGTACTTCAAACCTGAAGAGACTTCCACTGTCTATGACCCTGTCCTGCACCTGTCCTGGGAATGTCTATTAGTGATAGTGCAGATGGAGCTTTACTCTGTGACCAGACCACACTGTGCCAGATTGCTTTGTTGGAGAGTGCTGGATGAACGTGTTTCGTATCTGACTGCCGTTTTCCTTGGCCTATGTATGTACAAAAGGAACCTGCAAAGCGGGTTCAATTTTATCATAAGCCAACAGACAACAAAATTTACTAATGGTATATAATTTATCTGACCTCAAAAAAAAATCAAATGCAATTTTCAACACATTTGCTGAGTTGGAGCATGAATTTCTGTTCAACCTTTCCCTGTCTCAGTGGTACAGTTACGTGATCACTGCCGGATACAGTGTCAGGTGTACAGTATGCTTCCCTGCTCAAAGAACACAGAAAAAAAAATCTTACGTTTCATTGTCATCAACAGCAGAACCAGTTTCTGAATAATCACTCCGGATCAATTGTTCACGATCTACACCTCCAAAACACTTTGATGGTCATGAATGTCCCCTTCCTTTCCTCTCTGGTCTCATCATTAAGACCACCTCCCATTGACTCTGACCTCAGATTCTCGTGACTGACTGTCATTTGAGTTCTGGGGAAATGCACAGTTGGAATTGCAGGAGTTGCGAGGCAGGGGTGAAACTGATGTGGAAGAGAATCACGTGTATAGCTGTGGATAGATTCGATGGATATTAAAGAACGAAAATTATTATTTATGAAAACTTACACTCCACTTGGCTGTGAGTGTTTGATGGAGATTTTACTCAGTACGTCTTGAATTTGGAACATGATACACGAAATAATGAGGTTGCTTCCAGACGCAATACCTGTTTTGCTGAGTGCTGGAAGGGCACGGGGAGAGTTGGAGTAAAATGTAAAAAAGTAACAATTGTCTAAAACTCTGTCCATACCCTTTTCAACATGAATATACTGGCCATGAGTATTCCCAAAGGCTGTATTCTTAGGAATCTTAAATTACTAACAAAGAGGTGATGCGAGTTCTTCAGTCAACAGATTCATGGAGATTCAGTCAGATCAATGCAGCAATTTAATGCCTGCAGCACTTCAGGAAATGTGGGTGTTACCTATTTTGATGTCCTGGCTAATCTTTTTTCTGTCAACCACCAACACAAGAGAACATCAACGAGAAGACAAAAAGATAATCTGCTTATTATCACACTTCTTTTGTCAGCATCGTGTTGTGTGCATGTTGTGTACAATTCTTTCCATTATAGCAGAGACTCCAGTTAAAATAAAACATTCTTGGTGATTGAACTTAAAACCTGTGCAGGATTGTCTGAGTACAAATTGGGCCAAGTGCATTGCCATTCATTTCAATTTGCACACCACCATATGAGTTATAATCCTGAAATGGCAGGACTCGTGTATGAAGATAGATTAAATCAGTAAGGATCACTGGAGTTAATGAGAATAGGATGGGCAGGTGTTTCTCAAAATAAAAACCCATAAAAGTTTAACAGGACGAGGCGGAGTGGATGCAGGAATGACGTTCCCCATGACTGGACAGTCTAGGACCAGGAGTCACAGTTTAAACACTTGGAATATGCCAATTCGGATTAAGATGAGGAGAAATGTCTTCACCCGGGAGTGGTGAGCTTGTGCAATGCTCTGGTACTGAAAACGGTCAGTTCCAAAGCATTAAAGCATTGCAAGGAAGATGACGGGGTTGTTTTTTGAGTTAAAGGGAACAAGAAGAAAGCGGGGACCGTGTACCGAGTAAGGTGATCAGTCATGTTCGCCTAGAATGGCCTACTCCTGTTCCTTTATTCGATGCTGATATTAGTTCTGTCTTCTGAAGAGTCTTCTATACAAGTATAAGACCAATTATTTTAATGACATTACTAAAATAAAAATAAAACTGTTCATGCATCATATCAATATATTCGGTTGTCTGCTGCCCAGGTAAATGTAAATAAATAATTTGTTTCTCAACTAGGTTTCCAGTCTCACAGGAGCTTTAATTCCATATAAAAGGGACCTGCGTTGAAGATATGACGGCAGTCAGCATAGTTGACTCGAAAGCATCCAAGTTCACTTGTGAAAATGGAGGTCCCGATAATCTTATAAATAGAGCGGATTTACTACCCTGTTCTTGCACTTGTTGGTATTATTGGTAAGGCTATTACTACAGTGCCTTTCATCTCGAAGAATATTTCACTATTCTCGCGCTTCTGTTTGAATTTTAAGATAGTTGCCTGGCTTTATTCGCTTTCAAGCTGCACTCCTGCCAGAGGCTGAAACGAAGGGATTTTGTTTTGCTGAAGCAACTAGATTCATAAAGTTTCTCGACAGTATTCATTCCAAAATGCAACAGTGTTCCGAATTCTTCCATGTGGTGAATAGTGTGGCATGTATTGGTCAAGAAAATATTTGAATTAAGTGAGAAATATCCTTGAAGGAGCTTATGAAGTTTTCATTGGAATTGCATGCAGGAGATGATTAGATGTCAAAAATATCTTTTCTTGATAATGGCATCTTTTATGTGAAGTGATTACAATATGTCAGCATACTTCCGTGATTCTTTCTGATCCAACGAACTTGTTCTCATTTAGTGGAGTTTTGACTGATTGAAATCTGAGCGCACTGAAAGTCAAATTTTACCATCATGTACTGTATCGCCCTAAACTGTGACATGGAGGAAATTAAGATTAAAACGATCAGACACGTTACTTTTCTTTTCGTTCATTGCTGGTAAAGTTAGTGTGTTCCAGCAACACATTTTCAGCTCTGATCTCCAGCAACTGCAGCACTTTCTCCTGGTAAAATTAGTGATAAAATAATTATCTTGTATAATTATTCACTCCACAAAAATCTGTGGAGATGTACAATGTAATTCTGCAATATGAATATTAGAATTAGCTCCCGATGGATTGAGAAGGTGTTGAGTCTGTGGGTGGTTGTGTACATTTCTGACATACATCTCAGATTTTAATTATTGGTAAGTTTGAAGGCTCTGCGTATACATGAGGCTGAACAGTTCACAGGAGCGTTTACTGTCATTCAGCATCCCTTAGTGTTCCGCCTGTATGAAAGAAACTTCTGCTATTTCCCCCTCTATAATAAACACAAGGCACATTCAGTGAATAAACACCCTCAACATCACACCATACGATGATTTTATACTAATATAAAATTAAAGTTAATTCCCTTTACAGAATTAGTTGAGTGAACATAGACTTGTGAAACATAACATAAGATTTGGAGTAAATCTTTTACTTCCCATATTTTCAGAGTCATAGCTATCTCTTAAGAAGCAACTTTACTTTGATTTATCAAGGCCTCTGTGTTCCTCCATTTTTTTTTTCAATTGTTAACAGTCATTTGCCCCGGAAGTAAACAAACACAAAATTGAGAATGCACCAGCATTGATCACTTCGTGGAGGATCTTGTTACATCTCTTATAAATCTGGCTCCAAAAAAGAAACTTGAAAACTAGAAAGAAAAATGCCTCAGCAAAACCAGAGAATGATACTTTCAAAAATTAATTGAAACTAATTGCTAACCTATCTATCACAGTCAGTTTTGTCCATGCATTGCACTGTTCCTTTCATTTGGTAATTTTAATTTTGGGCATGATGTTCACTCAACATTAATTTGTACTTTCAAAAATCACCTAAACTCCAAGAAGTTCAGTGATTGTATTGTTTTTACGTATTTGTATCTACAATCCATTATTTTAAATATGATTCAATTCTTACAGACAAAGATGTCCTGGCTCTCATGGAAACAGGGTTCAACAAGTCAAATTCGAAATCGCAGTTGGTGTGAAGCAAAATTGAAAAATTGAAAAATCTGGTAATCAGGCTTGCTGGAGGAGTATACAAAGAGAAGCTTCATTTTTACATTCCTGAGCCAGAACAGTTTGTTTGTTCAATGTGTACAGTTAAACGTTTGTTCCCAGATTTTATATTCACAATGGCAATTATATAGACGTGTTCAATACATTTTTAGAAATTGGACTAGTTTTTTTTGTTACATCTCAAATTTGGACTTGTGAACCAATGAGAATGCACCAGCGTTGATCACTTCGTGGAGGATCTTGTTACATCTCTTATAAATCTGGCTCCTTGATTTGCTCCAACAAAAAAAAACAAATCATTATGTACGTTATTCACTTCCTTTGGCATATTTTTTGTCTGATTCTACATTGACATTTATTTTGTTTCCTTGATTTTAGTTGTTAATTTCATGGCAGGTATGAAGTAATTACCTCAATAACATGCTTTATATTGATCATAGCAATTGCTCTGATTTTGTAATCATATTAAGTTGATGTTTCTTAGTGCTGGGAACCAAAGATAGATGGTGATTTTTCTTTTTTTTAGTCAATATTCTGGTTATTGTAATCCTGAGTCGAGGAAATTGTGGCCTCTCAAAATGTATCACTTGCTACTTGTTGGCGATGTCAGCAGCAGATCTGATACTTGTCATTTTCAATGTCTTGCTGAACCGAATCAATAATATTCATTTCCCAGTTACATTCTTGTTCATCACTCCTGTATGCGCTCTCAGAGTTGTTCTGTTTCTTGCAGCCCTGGACTGCTCTGTTTGGTTCACAGTCGCTTTCACATTCGATCGGTTTATAGCAGTTTGGTTGTCAGAAACTAAAGTCAAGATATTGCATCAAGAGAACGGCGATTGTGGTTATAGTAACTGTGAGCATTGTCAGTTGTTTATGCTCAATTCCCTTGTACTTTGTATTTATCCCTTCCTTCATTATTGATAATGTACCATGGTTTTGCATCATAATACCAGAATATTATACCACATTCTTCTGGACAGCCTATGAGTGTATTGACAGTATTATTACACCTTTGCTTCCAATTATATTGATTCTAGTGTTCAAAGTGCTCACTGTCAGGGATATAATCGGAGTCAATCGAGTCCGCCAGCATCTCCGCTGTTATGGAAATGGAGAGAATAGAATTGATCCAGAAATTGTAAACCGAAGAAAATCCATAATTTTGCTATTCGCTTTGTCTGCTAATTTTATAGTGCTGTGGATGACGAATGTAGCACATTCTTTGTATCGGCAGGATGTAAATCATAATTATGAAGACAAGACATTTAGTGATCCACTATTTATCTTTCAAGAAATGGGATTCATGCTGCGCCTTCTAAGTTCTTGTACGAACACATGCACTTATGCACTGACCCAGACCAAATTCAGAGAGGAATTAAAGAATGGACTAATGTATCCATTTTACTTAATTCTTAGATTATTTAAGTAAACAAATTGAACTGGCCTGCAATCCGAGCTGTGATTTTACTCCTTGAAAACCATTATTTTATATTTTATTTTAAAAGTGTCGGAAATGCTTGTCCAGAGATCCCTGATTGTAACAGTACAGGTTAATCATGTGGTTAAGAAGGCAAAGAGGACACTTGCGTTTATCAGTCGTGACAAAGATTATAACGGCGGTGAGGCCACATCTGGTGAACTGTGTGCAATACCAGCCACCATACTCTATTCTACAATGGATAAAAGCCCCTACATTTCTCTGTGACATCGTGTGGTCTCTGTGATTACTCTATCACAGTTACTATAACCACAATCGCCTCTGCAATTAGCTCCACCTCCACAAACAGCTTGCCTTTCTTTCCCCACAAAAAAATAATTCGGTGAGTGAGATTTTGCTAATTTCTCCTCATAGCTCACGATGAGTTTTAAACGTACATTTCGTCTTGTCTGATTTCTCTGCAAAATAATTCATCTATGATTCTTAATGTTCCAAAAAATAAGTGAAGTATATCACATTGATTGGTCCGCAGAGGAACTTGATGCTTGTGTGCTGACATTCCACTTTTCCTCCTCTGCCATCCGCCCTCCGTGAGAAAATGAGACTGGGGTAAGTGAGACAAAGAGCTGAGAAAGAGAGGATCAGATATCTGAGGAGACATGTACCGTTTCTGACACTGAGACACACACAAGCTGCAAAGCAGCAGATGGTGGTGAATCATTCACAGCGGCTGTAAACCAATATGGACAGCTTCACTGACTTGTCATGCAATTGGCGGATGGAAAATAACGTGGACAAATGTCAGTGACAGATTGAAATCCCTGTTCCCTGCCTGGTCAATGTATCCAGGCCCAATGACGATCTGTCTCTGAGGGAGGGCAGTTTTCTGATTGGCTATTACAACATTGCAACATGAAGACTGAGTGTAGCAGAGTTCACCACATTTCATTACATCATTTACTTTGGTGTGTGGTTCGTGGGAAATGTATTTAAAGCGTATTCAGATGGAATATAAATGATGAAATGATACCAACGTTTGTAGCAAGAATATGAAAAAAAAACAGAACTTCGGGTGTAAAATGCTGACAAATTTCGAAATATTAATGCCTGGGGGTACTGGTGGTGTCAGAAAGTCGACATGATCGTAAATCAAGCACTGGGGAGGACAAATAACGCACTGACAGTTAAAGCTAGGAGAGGGTATTAGAACTGTGAGGTCATCTTACTGTCTGGAATCTCTGTAGGTCAGATATTCTGTTTCGTTTAAATTATTATGATATCTTTGGTTACTCTCTTTCTCTCTCTCTCCCTCTCTCCCTCTCTCTCACGCACACACACGAAGAGATTGGTGGAGGGAGGTGACAACAAACTCGATGGGGTCAAGAGCAACATTTGTGTATCATGATCCGATGAATCTATGTTCATCGACTTTATGATTGAAAGACATGGTCATGCTGAATAACGGGTAACAGCAAAATAAACCATTGATAATTTTGAACTAAAGTAGAACGAGATAAGTATGGGAAGCGAGAGAGGCGCCATGGTTCAATGAAACTGAAAAGGGACTGATCTTTGTTATGAAGAATGGATATCTAACTTCCAAAGAACTGAAATGATCACTGTCTGAAGAAAAGCTGGATCAGTCAGGACAATAGTCATTGGAGTTTAAAACAATGAGCTGGACATCTGAAAGAAACCTAAACGATTATAACAGAAGCAGAAAGGTTAAATACAACATGTTCCCAGGACACATTGGAAGTATATGGGATGGGCCATTGAACACAGAGCTAAGAAGCATCTTCACCCAAACGGTGGTCAGCCAGGGGAATTCTCTGCCACAGAAAGCAAGTAAGGTCTTAATATTGAATGTTTTTAAGAAAGAGCAAGATATAGAACATGGATGTACGAACATTACAGCGCAGTACAGGCCCTTCGGCCTTCGATGTTGCACTGACCCGTGAAACTAATCTGAAGGCCATCTACCCTACCCCATTCCATATTCATCCATACATTTAACCAGTGACCATTTAAATTCCCTTAAAGTTGTCGAATCTACTCATGTTGCAGGCACTTTGTTCCACTCCCCGACTACTCTCTGAGTAAAGAAACTACCTCTGTCATGTGTTCTAACCTATCACCCCTCAATTTAAAGCTATGTCCCCTCGTGCTAGCCATCACCATCAGAGGAAAAAGGCTGTCTCTGGCCAGCCCTTCTAACTCTCTGATTATCTTGTATGTCTCAGTTAAGTCACCTCACAACCTATTCTCTCTAACGAAAACTGCCTGCAGTCCCTCAGCCTTTCCTCATAAGACCTTTGCTCCATATTCGGCAACATCCTTTTAAATCTCCTCTCAATCCTTTCCAAAACTTCCAAATCCTTCCTATCATGTGGTGAGCAGAACTGCACGTACAACTCAAATTTTGTAAGCAGAAGCATGACTTCATGGTTGTGAAACTCAGTTCCTTTACAAATAAAAGCTAACACACTGTATGCTTTCTTAACAACACTATCAATTTGGTTGGTAACTTTCAGGGAAGTCTGTACGTGGACACGGAGGTGTCTCTGCTAACCGACAATACCAAGAAGCTTAACATTAGCCCAGTAGTCTTTATTCCTGTGTGCCCCTTCCAAAGCAAATCACCTCACACTTGGCTGCATTAAATTCCATTTGCCAGCCCTCAGCCCAGCTCTACAGCTCAGCTATGTACCTTTGTGAAACATAACATCGTTCCCCACTGTCCACAACTTCACTGACCTTAGTGTCATCTGCAAATTTGTTAACACATCCTTCTATGCCCTGATATATGGGATATATACTTTGCCCTTTATAAAAATGACAAACAGCAGTTGCCGCAAAACAGATCCTTGTGGTACACCACGAGTAACTGAACTCCAGGATGATCATTTCCCATCAACCACGAAACTCTGTCTTCTTTCAGCTAGTGAATTTCTGATCCAAACCACTAAATTACACTCAATCTCATGCCTCTGCATTTTGTACAATAGATTACTATGTGGAACATTATCAAACACCTTACTCAAATCCACATATACCACATCAATCTCTTTACTTCCATTCATTTGTCTGGTCACCTTCTCAAAGAACTCAATAAGGTTTGTGAGGCACCACCTACACTTCCCAAAACCGTATTGACTATCCCTAATCAACTTATTCCTTTCTAGATGATTATAAATCGCTTATAACTTTTAACCAGCACTTTACCCACTAACAAAATAATGTTCAATGGTCCATAATTACCAGGATTGTCTCTACTCCCCTTCTTGTACAAGGGGACAACATTTGCTGTCCTCCAGTCTTCTGGCACTATTCCTGTAGAAAATGATGCCATAAAGATCAAAGTCAAAGGCTCTGCAACGTGCTCCCTGGCTTCCCAAATAATCCTGCGGCCTCTCCTGTAAAGGGGCATAGACAGATTCTGTCAAGATTTAAAATAATCACTGCTACTGGGGACAGTCATGTAAGGGGCACATTCAGATTCTGTCAAGATTTACAATAATAACTGTTTCTGCAGACTCTCCTGTCAGGGGTACAGAGAGATTCTGTGAAGATGTAAAATAATAACTGTCACTGGGGCCTCTCCTGTAAGGGGTACAGACAGATTCTGCCAAGATTTACAGTAATAACTGTTACTGGGGGCTGTCCTGTAAGGAGTACAGACAGATTCTGCCAAGATTTAAAATAATCATTGTTCCTGGGGGTCTGCCGAGTAAGGGGAACAGGCACATTCTGCCAAGATTTAAATTAATAACTGTTACTGGGGCCTCTCCTGTAGGGAGCACTGACAGGTTCTGCCAAGATCTCAAATAATACTTGTTACAGGAGACTGTCCTGTAAGGGGTACAGATGTTTCTGACATGATTTACCATAATAACTGTTAGTGAAGTCTCTCTTGTAAGCTGCACAGACAGATTTTGTCAATACCTGTTACTGGGGCACTCCTGCAATGGACACAGACAGATCGTGGCAAGATTTAAAATAATGTAATGTAATCTAATCTAATAACTATTAGTGGGGACTCTCCTGCGAGGGGCACAGACAGATTCTGTCAAGATTTTAAATTATGCCTGTTACCGGGGCCTCTCCTGTAAGGGGTACAGGCAAATTGAATTTCAAGATTGAAAATAATAATTCTTACTGGTGACTGTCCTTTTAGGGGCACCGTTAGATTCTGACAAGGTTTAAAATAATAACAGTTACAGGGGTCTCTCCTGTAAGGGGTACAGACAGATTCTGACAAGATTTAAAATACTAACAGTTTCAGCGGCCTCTCCTGTCAAGAGTACAGACAGATTTTGTCAAGATATAAAATAATGACTGTTACTGGGCACGGTCCTGTAAGGGGCACAGACAGATTCTGTCAAGATTGATAATAATAATTCTTACTGGGGCCTATCCTGTTAGGGACACAGACAGATTCTAACAGGCTTAAAAATAATAACTGTTTCTGTGGCCTCTCCTGTAAGGGGCACAGGCAGATTCTGTCATGATTTAAAACCATAATGGGTACACAGTAATGTTCTGCATTGTGTACAGACACATTCTGTCAAGATTTTAAATAATAACTGTTGCTGGGGACCGTTCTGCAATGTACACAGACCGATTCAGTCGAGATTTAATGTAATAACTGTTCATGGCTCTGACCAGCGAAGGGTACAGGCAGATTCTGTCAAGATTTAAGATAGTAACTGTTACTTGGGCTTGTTCTGTAAGCTGCACAGTCAGATTCGGTCAATACCTTTTCGTGGGGGGTGCGCTCCTGTAAGGGACACAGACAAATTCTGTCAAGATTTAAAATAATAACTGTTACTGGGGCCTAACCTGTTCAGGGCACAGACAGATTCTGTCCAGATTTAATATAATTACTGTTACTGTGGACTGTCCTCTATGGGGTACAGACAGCTTCTGCCAAGATTTAAATTAATAACTGTTACTTGATGCTGTCCTGTCAGGGGTACAGAGAGATTCTGTGAAGATTTAAATTAATCACTGTAAATTGGGGACTGTTGTGTAAGGGATACAGAAAGATTCTGTCAAGATTTACAATAATAACTGTTACTGCGGGCTGTCCTGTAAATGGTATAGACAGATTCGGTCAAGATTCAAAATAATAATTCTTACTGGGGACTGTCGTATGGAGTAAGACAGATTCTGTCAAGATTTAATGTAATAGCTGTTACTGAGCACTGACCTGTGAGATGTACAGACAGATTCTGTCAGGATTTACAATAATAACTGTTACTGGGGCCTAACCTGTTCGGCGCACAGACAGATTCTGTCAAGATTTAATATAATTACTGTTACTGTGGACTGTCCTGTACGGGGTACAGACAGCGTCTGTCAAGATTTAAAATAATAACTGTCCTGTCAGAGTTACACAGAGATTCCGTGAAGATTTAAAATAATCACTGATACTGGGGACTGCTGTGTAAGGGACACAGAAAGATTCTGTCAAGATTTACAATAATTGTTACTGCGGGCGGTCCTGCAAGTGGTACAGACAGATTCGGCCAAGATTTAAAATAATAATTCTTACTGGGGACTGCCATATGGAGTACAGACAGATTCTGTCAAGATTTAAATAATACCTGTTACTGGGGCCTCTTCTGTAAGCTGCTCAGATTCTGTCAATAACTGTTACTGGGAGCGTTCCTGTAAGGGACACAGACAGATTATTTCAAGATTTAAATGAATACCTGTTACTGTGGACAGTCCTGTACGGACAGTTTCTGTCAAGATTTAAAATAATAACTGCGACTGGGTTCTGTCCTGTAAGGGGTACAGACAGAGACTGCCAAGATATAAAATAATAATTCTTACTGGGACTGTCCTGCAATGAGTAGAGACAGATTCTGTCAAGATTTACAATGATAACTGTTACTGGGGCCTGTCCTGTTCGGGTTACAGACAGTTTCTGTCAAGATTTAAAATACTAACTGTTTCTGCAGCCACTTTCAAGAATTACATAATAACTGTTACTGGGACTGTCTTGCAAAGGGTACAGACAGATCTTGTCAAGATTTAAAATGATAACTGTTAATGTGCACTGTCCTGTAAGGGGGACAGACAGATTCTGTCAAGATTTACAATAAAACTTGTTACTAGAGCCTCTCCTGTAAGCTGCACAGAAAGATTCTGTCAGTAACTGTTACTGGGGCCTCTCCTGTAAGGGGAAAAGATATATTCTGTCAAGATTTAAAATCATACATGTTACTGGGGCCTCTGCTGCAAGGGGCACAGATAGATTCTGTCAAGATTTAAAGTAATAACTTCCTGGGGCCTCCGCTGTAAGGTGTTCAGACAGATTCTGTCAAAATTTAAAATAACAGCTGTTACTGCGCTCTGTTGTGTGAGGGGCACTGACATATTCTGTCAAGATGTAAAATAACAACTGTTACTGGGGACTGTCCTGTAAGGGGTACAAACAGATTCTGTCAAGATTTACAATAACTACTGTTACTGGGTACTGTCGTGTGAGAGGCACATACAGTTACTGTCAAGATTTGAAATAATAACTGTTACTGGGGACTGTCTTGTAAGGGGTACAGACAGATTCTGTCAAGTTTAAAGTAATAACTGTCACTGGGAACTGTTGTGTGAGGGGCACAGACAGTTCCTGTGAAGAAATAAATTAAGAACTGTTTCAGGGGACTGTCCTGTAAATGATACGGACAGATTTGCAATAATAACTGTTATTGGGGCCTATCCATTTCGGGGTACAGACAGAATCTGTCAAGACTTAAGTAATGCCTGTTACTGGAGCATCTCCTGTAAGGGGTACAGACAGATTCTGTCAAAGTATAATATAATAACTCTTACTGGGGTCTGTCCTGTAAGGAGTACAGACAGATTCTGTCAAGATTAAATATAATACCTTTTACTGGAGACTGTTCTGTAAGGGGGAGAGACAGATTCTGTCATGATTTACCCTAATAACTGTTACTGGGGCCTCTCTTGAAAGCTGAACAGACAGGTTTTGTCAACGTTTATTACTGGGGGCGCTCATATAATTAACACAGACAGATTCTGTCAAGATTTAAATAATAATAGCTATTGCAGGGGCATCTCCTGTAAGGGGCACTGACAAATTCTGTCATGATTTGAAATAATAGCTGTTACTGAGGACAGTCATGTGAGGGGCACAGACAGTTCCTGTCAAGGTGTAAAATAAAAACTGTTACAGGGACTGTCCTGTAAGGGGTGCAGACAGATTCTGTCAAGATTTAAAATAAAAATTCTAACTGGGGCCTATCCTGTTTGGGTACTGACAGATTCAAAATAATACCTGTTCGTGGGGCCTCTCCTGTAAGGGGTACACACAGGTTCTGTCAAGATTTAAAATAATAACCGTTACTGGGGCCTCTCCTGTAATCTGCACAGACAGATTCTGTCAGTAACTGTTACTGCGGGGTCTCCTGTAAGGGCACAGGCAGAGTCTGACAAGGTAAAAATAATAACTGCTACTGGGGCCTCCCCTGTAAAGACTACAGACAGATTTTGTCAAGATTTAAAATAATAACTGTTACTGTACACTGTCCTGTAAAGGGGGCAGGGGGGATGCGGGGATACAGACAGGTTCTGCCAAGATTTACATTAATAACTGTTATTGGGGCCTATCCAGTTAGGAATACAAACAGATACTTTCAAGATTTCCAATAATACCTGTTACTGGTGCCTCACCTGTAAGCGGTACAAAGAGATTCTATCAAGATTTAAAGTAATAACTGTTACTGGGGCCTTTCCTGTTAGCTGCGCAGACAGATTCTGCCAATAACTGTTATGGGGGCCGCTCCTGTGAGGGACTCAGAAAGATTCTGTAAAGGTTTAAATTAATAACTGTTACTGTGGACTGTCCTGTAAGGAGTACAGACTGATTTTGTCAAGATTTATAATAATAACTGTTACTGGGGGCACTTCTGTAAGGGAAACAGAGAGATTCTGTCAAGATTTAAAATACGAACTGTTTCTACGGCCTCACCTGTAAGGAGTACAGACTGATTCTGTCAAGATTTAAAATAATAACTGTTTCTGCGGCCTATCCTGTTCGAGGCGCAGACAGATTCTGTCACGATTTAAAATAACAACTGTTACTGACGACTGTCCTGTCAGGGGGACAGAGAGAATCTGTGAAGATTTAAAGTAATAACTGTTACTGGGGCCTATCCAGTTAGGAATACAAACAGATACTTTCAAGATTTCCAATAATACCTGTTACTGGTGCCTCACTGTAAGGGGTATTGATAGATTCTGTCAAGATTTAAAATGATAAATCTTACTGGGGTGTCCTGTAAAAAGTACAGACAAATTCTGTTAAGATTTACAATAATAACTGTTACTGAGGCCTATCCTGTGAGGGGTACAGACAGATTCTGTCAAGATTTACAAAGTACCTGTTACTGGGGTCACTCCTGCAAGGGATAGATTCTTGTCAGGGTTTAAAATAATAACTGTAACTGGGGTCTCTTCTGTGAGCTGCACAGACAGATTCTGTGAATAACTGTTACTGTGGGCTCTCCTGTAAGGGGCACAAACCGATGCTGTCAAGATTTAAAATACTAACTGTTTCTGTGGACTCACCTGTAAAGAGTACAGACAGATTCTGTCAAGATTTACAATAATAACTGTTACTGGGGCCGATTCTGTTAAAGGCACAGACAGATTCTGTCAAGATTTAAAATAGTAACTGTTACTGACGACTGTCCTGTATGGGGTACAAACAAATTCTTTCAAGATTTAAAATAACACCTGTTACTGGGTACTGTCCTGTGTGGGGTACAGACAGATTCTTTCAAGATTTAAAATCATAACTGTGACTGGCTGCTGTCCTGTCAGGGATAGAGGCAGGTTCTGTCAAGATTTAAAATAATCATTGATAATAGGAAACGTTGTGTCAGGGGCACAGACAGATTCTGTCAACATTTAAAATAATAACTGTTACTGTAGCCTCTCCTATAAGAGGTACAGAGAGATTCTGTCAAGTTTTAAAATAATAACTGTTACTGGGTACTGTCCTCTATGGGGTACAGACAGATTATCTCAAGATTTAAAATCATAACTGTTACTGGGTGCTGTACTGTTAGGGGTACAGACAGATTTGTGAAGATTTAAAACAACCATTGTTGTTGGGGAATGTCGTGTAAGCGGTATAGACAGATTCTGTCAAGATTTGAAATACTAATTGTTTCTGCAGCCTTCTCCTGTAAAGAGTTCTGACAGATTCTGTCAAGATTTAAAATAATAACTTTTACTGGGGCCTCGCCTGTAAACTGCTTTTGCCTGTAAACTGCAGTCAGATTTTGCCAATAACTGTTACGGGGGCCAGTCCTGTAAGGGACACAGAAAGATTCTGTCAAGGTTTAAAATAAGAACTGTTACTGACGACTGTCCTGTCAGGGGGGCAGAGAGAATCTGTGAAGATTTAAAATAATAACTGTTACGGGGGGCTGACCTGTAAAGGGTACCAACAGATTCTGCCAAGATTTAAAATATTAAATCTTCCTGAGGTGCCCAGTAAGGAGTACAGACAGATTCTGTCACTTTTAAAATAATACCTATTACTGGGACCTCTCCTGTAAGCTGCACCGACAGGTTCTGTCAGTAACTATTACTGAGGGCTCTCCTGTAAGGGGAACAGACAGATTCAGTCGACATTTAAAATAATAACTGTCATTGTGGCCTCTTCTGTAAGCTGCATTATCAGATACTGTCAATAACTGTTACTGGGATCTGTCCTGCAAGGTGCACAGACAGATTCTGTCAAGCTTTAAAATAATAACTATTACTGGGGTCTCTTCTGCATGGGGTACAGGCAGATTCTGGCAAGATTTAAACTACTAACTGTTTCCATGGCCTTCTTCTGTAAAGGGTCCGGACAGATTCTGTCAACATTTAAAATAATAACTGTTCCTGGGGCCTCTCCTCTAAGGTGAAAATGTGTTGCTGGAAAAGCGCAGCAGGTCAGGCAGCGTCCAAGGAGCAGGAGAATCGACGTTTCTGGCATGAGCCCTTCTTCAGGAAGGCTCATGCCCGAAACATCGATTCTCCTGCTCCTTGGATGCTGCCTGACCTGCTGCACTTTTCCAGCAATACATTATCAGCTCTAACCTCCAGCATCTGCAGTCCTCACTTTCTCCTCTCCTCTCAGTGGCATAGACAGATTCCGTCAAGATTTAAAATAATAACAGGTACAGAGGACTGTCCTGCATAGTGTACTGGCACATTCTGTCAAGATTTAGATTAATAACTGTTACTGAGGCCTATCCTGTAAGCTCCACAGACAGATTCCGTCAGTAACGATTACTAAGGGCTCTCCTGTGAGGATAACGGACAGATTCTGTCCACATTTAAATTAATAACTGTTACCGGGGCCTCTTCTGTAAGCTGCATTGTCAAATTCTGTCAATAAATTTTAGTATTTGAGTGGGTGTGTTCTGGACCCCAGGTCCTACTTTCGTAGGGCCTCCTCTAACCTAACTTCAAAGTCCACAGGTAAGTGACTCAGTGTTATTGACTCAGTGTTCTTGTTTTTGGAGACAAAGTGGACAGTCATGACAGCTCAGGCGGTGGAATGTTCCTCCTGCAGGATGTTTGAGGTAGGGGTGACCACCGATACTCCTGCCGACTTCGTCTGCAGGAAATGCAGTCAGATCCTGATCCTCATCGAACGAGTTAGGGAACTGGAACTGGAGTTGGATGAACTGAGGATTATTCGAGAGGCTGAGAGGGTGATTGATAGAAGCTACAGGGACATAGTTACGCCGGAGAACAGAGGTAGCTGGGTAACAGTTAGAGGTGGGAAGGGGAAGAAGCAGGCAGTGCAGGATTCGCCTGTGGTCGTTCCCCTAAAAAATACGTATACAGCTTTGGAAACTGTTGGGGGGGACAGCCTTGCAGGTGTAAGCTGCAGTGAAGGGGTCTGTGGCTCTGAGACTCAGAAGGGAAAGGGGGAGAGGAGGAAAGCGCTAGTTATAGGGGACTCTCTAGTTAGAGGGACGGACAGGCGGTTCTGTGGACATGGGCGAGACTCTCGGATGGTTTGTTGCCTCCCGGGTGCTAGGGTCCGAGACGTCTCGGACCGTGTCTTCAGAATCCTTAAGGGTGCAGCCAGAAGTCGTGGAACACATTGGCACCAACGACATAGGTAGGAAGAGGGGTGGGGAGGTCATTCAAGAGTTCAAGGAGTTAGCCTGGAAGCTAAAAGCTAGGACAGACAGAGTCGTCATCTCTGGGTTGTTGCCGGTGCCACGTGCCAGTGAGGCAAAGTATAGGGAGAGAGTGCAGTTGAATACGTGGCTGCAAGGATGGTGTAGGAGGGAGGGCTTCAGATATTTGGACAATTGGACTGCATTCTGGGGAAGGTGGGACCTGTACAAACAGGACGGGTTGCACCTGAACCAGAAGGGCACCATTATCCTGGGGGGTAGGTTTGCTAGCACTCTTCAGGGGGGTTTAAATTAATTTGGCAGGGGGATGGGATCCGGACTTGTAGTCCAGCAAGTAAGCTAGCTGTGTGTCAGGATGCCCAAGACTGTAGGGAGGCTGTGGAGAAGGTAGCACTGACAGGGACTACTTGTGGACACAGAGATGGGCTCAAGTGCGTATCCTTCAATGCAAGGAGTATCAGAAATAAGGTGGGTGAACTTAAGGCGTGGATCGGTACCTGGGACTACGATGTTGTGGCCATCACGGAAACATGGATAGATGAGGGACAGGAATGGCTGTTGGAGGTTCCTGGTTACAGATGTTTCAGTAAGATTAGGGAGGGTGGTAAAAAAGGAGGGGGGGTGGCATTGCTAATTAGAAATGGTATAACGGCTGCAGAAAGGAAGTTTGAGGGGGATCTGCCTCTGGAGGTAGTATGGGCTGAAGTCAGAAATAGGAAAGGTGCAGTCACCTTGTTGGGTGTTTACTATAGGCCCCCCAATAGCAGCAGAGATGTGGAGAAACAGATTGGGAAACAGATTTTGGAAAGGTGCAGAAGCCACAGGGTCGTCGTCATGGGCGACTTCAACTTCCCAAATATTGATTGGAAGCTCTTTAGATCAAGTAGATTGGAGGGGTCGTTGTTTGTGCAGTGTGTCCAGGAAGCTTTTCGAACGCAGTATGTAGATTGTCCAACCAGAGGGGAGGCCATATTGGATTTGGTACTCGGTAATGAACCGGGACAAGTGGTGGGCTTGTTAGTGGGTGAACATTTTGGTGATGGTGACCACAATTCTGTGACTTTCACCTTGGTTTTGGAGAGAGATAGGTGCGCACAACAAGGTAGATTTTATAATTGGGGGAAGGGAAATTAAGATGCTGTAAGACAGGATTTGAGGAGCATACGTTGGGAGCATAGGCTGTCAGGGAAGGATGTGGTGGAAATGTAGAACTTTTTCAAAGAGCAGATACGACGTGTCCATGATATGTATGTACCTATCAGGCAGGAAAGAAATGGTCGTGTGATGCAGCCTTGGTTGATGAGGGAGGTTGAATGTCTAGTAAAGAGGAAGAAGAAGGCTTACATAAGGTTGAGGAAACAGGGTTCAGACAGAGCAGTGGAGGGATACAGGATAGCCAGAAGGGACCTGAAGAAAGGGATTAGGAGAGCTAAGAGAGGGCATGAAAAATCCTTGGCGGATAGGATCAAGGATAACCCCAAGGCATTTTATGCGTATGTGAGAAACCTGAGAATGACGAGAACGAGGGTAGGTCCGATCAAGGACAGTAGTGGGAGACTGTGTATTGAGTCGGAAGAGATAGGAGAGGTCTTGAACAAGTACTTCTCTTCAGTGTTTACGAACGAGAGGGACCGTATTGTTGAAGAGGAGAGTGTGAAACGGACTGTTAAGCTAGAAGAGATACCTGTTAGGAAGGAAGATGTGTTGGACATTTTGAACAACTTGAGGATAGACAAGTCCCCCGGGCCTGACGGGATATACCCTAGGATTATGTGGGAAGCAAGAGAGGAAATTGCAGTACCGTTGGCAAAGATCTTCTCGTCTTCACTGGCAACGGGGGTGGTACCAGGGCACTGGAGAGTAGCGAATGTTGTGCCCCTGTTCAAAAAAGGGAATAGGGATAACCCCGGGAATTACAGGCCAGTTAGTCTTACTTCTGTGGTAGGCAAAGTAATGGAAAGGGTACTGAGGGATAGGATTTACGAGTATCTGGAAAGACACTGCTTGATTAGGGACAGCCAGCACAGATTTGTGAAGGGTAGTTCTTGCCTTACAAGTCTTATTGAATTCTTCGAGGAGGTGACCAAGCATGTGGATGAAGGTAGAGCAGTGGATGTAGTGTACATGGATTTTCGTAAGGCATTTGATAAGGTTCCCCATGGTAGGCTTATGCGGAAAGTCAGGAGGCATGGGATAGAGGGAAATTTGGACAATTGGATAGAAAACTGGCTAACCGGTCGAAGGCAGAGAGTGGTGGTAGATGGTAAATATTCAGCCTGGAGCCCAGTTACAAGTGGAGTTCCGCAGGGATCAGTTCTGGGTCCTCTGCCCTTTGTAACTTTTATTAATGACTTCGATGAGGGAGTCGAAGGGTGGGTCAGTAAATTTGCAGATGATACGAAGATAGGTGGAGTTGTGGACAGTGAGGAGGGCTGTTGTCGACTGCAGAGGGACTTAGATATGATGCAGAGCTGGGCTGAGGAGTGGCAGATGGAGTTCAATCCTGCCAAGTGTGAGATTGTCCATTTTGGAAGAACAAATAAGAATGCGGAATACAGGGTTAATGGTAGGGTTCTTAGTCAGGTGGAGGAACAGAGGGATCTTGGGGTCTATGTACATAGATCTTTGAAGGTTGCCACTCAGGTGGATAGAGTTTGTGAGAGGGCCTATGGAGTATTATCGTTCATTAGCAGAGGGATTGAATTCAAGAGTCGTGAAGTGATGTTGCAGCTTTACTGGGCTTTGGTTCGGCCACAGTTGGAGTACTGTGTGCAGTTCTGGTCGCCTCACTTTAGGAAAGATGTGGAAGCTTTGGAGAGGGTGCAGAGAAGATTTACCAGGATGTTGCCTGGAATGGAGAGTAGGTCGTACGAGGATAGGCCTTTTCTCGTTGGAACGGCGAAGGATGAGGGGTGACTTGATAGAGGTTTATAAGATGATCAGAGGAACAGATAGTTTAGACAGTCAGAAACATTTCCCCCGGGTACAACAGAGTGTTACAACGGGACATAAATTTAAGGTGAAGGGTGGAAGGTATAGGGGAGATGTCAGGGTTGGGTTCTTTACCCAGAGAGTGGTGGGGGCATGGAATGCGCTGCCCGTGGGAGTGTTTGAGTTAGAATCATTGTCGACCTTTAAGCGGCATTTGGATAGGTACATGGATGGGTGCTTAATCTAGGTTAGAAGTTCGGCACAACATCGTGGGCCGAAGGGCCTGTTCTGTGCTGTATTGTTCTATGTTCTATGTTCTATGTTCTATGTTCTAAATGTTAGGGGCGGGGGCGCTTCTGCAAGGGATACTGCCAGGTTCTGTCAGGTTTTTAAAATATAAACTGGGGTCTCTTCTGTCAGCTGCACAGGCAGATTCTGTGAATAACTGTAACTATGGGCTCTCCCGTAAGGGGCACAGACAGATTCTGCCAAGATTTTAAATAATAACGGGTGCAGAGGACTGTCCTACATAGGGTACTGGCATGTTCTGTCAATAATTAAAATAAGAACTGTTACTGGGACCTCTGCTGCAAGGTGCACAGACTGATTCTGTCAAGATTAAACATACGAACTGTTACTTTTCACTGTCCCGTAAGGGGTACAGACAGATTCTGTCAAGATTGCAGAGTAGTAATTATTAAAGGGGCCTGTCCTGCAAGGAGTACAGACCGATTCTGTCAAGATTTAAAATAACAACTGTTACTGACGACTGTCCTGTATGGGGTAGAGACAGATTATTTCAGGATTGAAAATTACATTTGTTACTGGGTACTGTCCTGTATGGGGTACAGACAGATTCTTTCAAGATTTCAAATCATAACTGTTACTGGTTGCTGTCCTGTCAAGGGTACAGGCAGATTCTTTGAAGAGTTAAAATAGTCATTGTTATTGGGGAATGTCGTGTAAGGGGCACAGACAGATTCTGTCAAGGTTTACAAAAATAACTGTTACTGGGGACTCTCCTGTAAGAGGAAAAGGGAGATTCTGTCAAGATTTAAAAGACTAACTGTTTCTGCAGTCTTCTCCTGGAAAGAGTACAGACAGATTCTGTCAAGATTTAAAATAATAACTGTTACTGGAGCCTCTACTGTAAGGGGAACAGACAGATTCTGTCGACATTTAAAATAATAACTCTTATTGGGCCACCTTCTGTAAGCTGCATTGTCAGATACTGTCAATAACGGTTACTGGGAGTACTCCTGCAAGGGACAGACAGTTTCTGTCAGGGTTTAAAATAATAACTGTTACTGGGGACTGTCCTACAAGTGCACAGACAGATTCTGTCAAGATTTAAAAACATAACAGTTACTGGGCACTGTCCTGCAAGGGGTACAGCCAGATTCTTTCAAGATTTAAAATAATAACTGTTCCTGGGTGCTGTTCTGTCAGCCGTACAGAGAGATTCTGTGAAGATTTAAAGTAATAATTCTTACTGGAGACTGTCCTGTAAGGAGTACAGAGAGGTTCTGTAAAGATTTACAATAATAACTGTTCATGGGGCCTATCCTGTTCGGGGTAGAGACAGATTCAGTCTCGATTTCAAATAATACCTGTTACTGGTGCCTCTCCTGTAAGGGGTACCGACAGACTTTGTCAAGATTTAAAATAATAACTGTTACTGGGTGCTGTCCAGTCAGGGGTACAGACAGATTCTGTCAAGATTTAAAATAATAACTGTTACTGGGTGCTGTCCAGTCAGGGGTACAGACAGATTCTGTCAAGATTTAAAATAAAAACTGTTATTGTGGACTGTTGTATAAGGGGAACTGGCACATTCTATTAAGATTTAAATTAATAATTGTTCCCAGGACCTCTCCTGTAAGGGACACTGACAGATATTAACATGATTTGCCATAATAACTGTTACTGGAGCATATCTTGTAAGCTGCACAGACAGATTTTGTCAATACCTGTTACTGGGGGCGCTACTGTAATGTACACAGACAGAATCTGTCAAGATTTAAAATACCACCAGTTTCTGCGGCCGCTCCTTTAAAGAGTACAGAAAGATTTTGTCACGACTTAAAATAATAACTGTTACTGGGCCATGTCCTGTAAGGAGTACAGACAGATTCTGTCAAGATTTAAAATAATAACTGTTACTGGGTGCTGTCCAGTCAGGGGTACAGACAGATTCTGTCAAGATTTAAAATAAAAACTGTTATTGTGGACTGTTGTATAAGGGGAACTGGCACATTCTATTAAGATTTAAATTAATAATTTTTCCCAGGGCCTCTCCTGTAAGGGACACTGACAGATATTAACATGATTTGCCATAATAACTGTTACTGGAGCATATCTTGTAAGCTGCACAGACAGATTTTGTCAATACCTGTTACTGGGGGCGCTACTGTAATGTACACAGACAGAATCTGTCAAGATTTAAAATACCACCAGTTTCTGCGGCCGCTCCTTTAAAGAGTACAGACAGATTTTGTCACGACTTAAAATAATAACTGTTACTGGGCCATGTCCTGTAAGGAGTACAGACAGATTCTGTCAAGATTGAAAATAATAATTCTTACTGGAGACTGTCCTGTTAGGAGTACAGACAGATTCTGTCGACATTTACAATAATAACTGTTCGTGGGGCCTATCCTGTAAGGGACACTGACAGATTCTGTCACGATTTGGCATAATAACTGTTACTGGAGCATCTCTTGGAAGCTGCACAGACAGATTTTGTCACTACCTGTTACTGGGGGTGCTACTGTAATGCACACAGACAGATTCTGTCAAGATTTAAAATGATAACTATTACTGGTACCTGTCCTGTAAGGGGCACAGACTGATTCTATCAAGATTTTAAATAATGTCTGTTACTGGGGCCTCTCCTGTAAGGGACACAGATAGATTCTGTCACAATTTAAAATAACAACTGTTTCTGCAGCCTCTCCTGTAAATATTACAGAGAGATTTTGTCAAGCTTTAAAATAATAACTGTTCCTGGGGTCTCATCTGTAAGCTGTGCAGACAGATTCTGTGAATAACTGTTACTGCGAAATGTCCTGTAAGGGGCACAAACTGATTCTGACAAGGTTTAGAATAATAACTATTACTGGGGTATCTCCTGTACTTTGCACAGACAGATTCTGTCAATAAGTGTTACTGTGGAGTCCCCGATGTGGGGAACAGACAGATTCTGTCAATAACTGTTACTGCGGGTTCTCCTGTAAGGGGGCTCAGGCAGACTCTGTCAAGATGTAAAATTATAACTGCTACTGGGGACTGTTCTGCAAAGTGCACGGACTGATTCTGTCAAGATTTAAAATACTAACGGTTACTTGGCACTGTCCTGTAAGGGGCAGAGACAGAATCTGTCAAGATTTACAATAATAACTGTTACTGGGGCACATCCTTTTAGGAGTACAGACAGATTCTCTCAAGATTTAAAAGAATAACTGTTACTCTGGACTGTCCTGTAAGTGATACAGACAGATTCTGCCAAGATTTAAAATAATAAATATGACTAGGTACTGTCCTGTCAGGAGTGCAGACCAATTCCGTCAAGAGTTGCAATAATAACTGTTACTGGGACTGCCTGTAATGAGTACAGACAGATTCTGATAAGATTTACAGCAAAAACGTGTTAGTGGGGCCTGTCCTGTAAGGGGTACAGACAGATTCTGTCAAGATTTAAAATGATGGAATGTATTCTGTCTGGATGTCCGTTTGAGAGGGATCCTGCAGGGTTCCGTTCTTGGGGTCTTGCTCTTTGTAGTTTTTATAAATGACTGTATTAGTAGGTTGAGGGGTAGGTTGGTAGGTTTGCAGATTACACAAAGGTTGGTTTTGCCGTCCATAGTATCGAGGGCTATTTCAGACTACAGTATGACATAGACAGTATGCAGAGCTGGGCTGAGAAATGGCAGATGGAGTTCAACCTGGATGAATGCGAAGTGATGCATTTTGGTTGGTCGAACTCGAATGCTGAATCTAGGATAAAAGACAGGATTCTTGAAAGTGTGGAGGGACAGAGGGATCTGGGTGTGCAAGTACGTAGATCCCTCAAAGTTGCCATCAAAATGGATAGGGTTGTTAATAAAGCACATGGCGTTTTGGAATTCATTTACAGGAGGATCAAGTTTAAGAGCTGCAAGGTTTTGCTACAGCTCTCCAAGTCCCTGGTGTGACCACACTTGGAATATTGTGTCCAGCTCTGACCAACCTAGTATAGGAAAAATACAGAGGCTTTGGAGAGTGCTGCCTGGACTGGAGGGCTTGCCTTTTGAAGAAATGGTCAATGAGCTCGGACTTTCTTCTGGAGAGAAGGAGGAAGAGAGGAGACCTGATCGAGGTATACAAGATAATGAGAGGAATAGATAGAGTCAATAAGCCAGAGACTTTCCCTAGGGCAGGATTGACGGGTACGAAAAGTCATAGATTTAAGATATTAGGGGAAATGTATAGAGGAGACATCAGAGGTAGCTTGTTTATGCAGAGTGTTGTGAATGCATGGAATGCGTAGCCAGTGGTGGTGGTAGAAGCAGAGTCATTAGGGACATTTAAGTGACTGCTGGACAGGCACATGGAGAGCAGTGAGTTGAGGGGTGCGTAGGTTAAGTTATTATATTTTACATTAGGATTAAACTAGATACAACATTGTGGGCAAAAGGGCCTGTTCTGTGCTGTACGCTTCAATGTTTTATGTTCTAATAACTGTTACAGAGCCTCTCCTGTAAGGGGCACAGACAGATTCTGTCAAGATTTAAAATAATACCTGTTACTGGGGCCTCTCCTGTAATGAGTGCCAACAGATTCTGTCAAGATGTAAAATGAAACTGTTACTGGAGCGTCTCCTGTATGGGGTACAGACAGATTCTGTGACAATGGGTGGGAATATCGGATAAGATGGTGTTTTTCTGGTGAACGACATCTCCAAACGTTTGAAGTCTGTTGTCAGAAGGGAGCGTGAGAAAGTGGAAATTGGATACATTCATCAGGGAAAAGGTTAAATCTTTGCATTGAGAGTGTAACAGGTTAGGTGGAGGTTTAGTAAACAGAGCATCACAATTAATACTATCTGGTTTACTTCCGGTGCCAGGTTCTAATGAGCGAAGTAATAAAAGGATATGTCGGATTAATCAATGTCTGAAGACGTGCTGGAATGTGCAGGGATTGAGTTTCTTGAATCATTGCATTCGCTTCTGCAACAGAAAAAACCTGTTCAACTAGGAAGGGTTTAACCTGAAGTGGAAACGGACGAATATCCTGGCGGGGAGATTTGGTATTCCTACTTTGAGACACTAAAGTTTTAGAGATGAGAGATGGGGGTTCCAAATTAACAGTGAAAATAGACAGAAAGATGAGGTTGGTTCTGAATCAGAAAAGAGCAAGTTAGTTTGAAAGATAGATAAGACTGAGTCAGGGAACAAAGTAACTGTGAAGAATGAAACTACGTTTATTTCACTCCAAAAGTCTTATGGACTCAGGCTATTTATGGGAACATGGAACTGGGATGTGTGAACTCTGGCAGAAACCTGGCTGAGAGATGGACAGATTGGCAGCTCAATTTTCTGGCTTTTCAACGTCATAAGAAGAAATTAAAGAGTGGCCAAGCGAGGAAAGGGAGTAGTATTTTTGATTAACGAAAAGATTACTGCTATTATTAAAGGAGGTATTTCTGAGGGACCATTTAGTGAAAATGTATCAGTTGAAATTAGAAATAAGAAAGGGATAATCACCTTCATGGGATTGTGCTAAAGGCACCCAATCGGAAGACGGCAATTGATAAGCAAATATATGGTGACTTCAAATATAAGGAAGAACAATAAGGGTGTAATAGTTGTGAATTCTAATTTTCCAAACATTGAGTGGGACTTCCATAGTGTTGAAAGTTTGTGATGAAGAATTTGTTAAATTTCAAGAAAATTTTCTTTCTCAATATGTAAATGTTTTAACTCGAGGAGGATCAATACTTGGTATTGTTTTGGGAAATAAGGCAGGGAAAGTGACTGAATGTTTAGTAGGGGAAGTTTGGAACCTGTGATCAGAGTACTCGTAGTTTTAAAAAAGTTTATGGTGAAAGGATTAGTTTCATATAAGTTAAAGTTCTTAACTGGAGTAAGGCAAGTCTTAAGAGTATGAAACAAGAATGTTCAAATGTTTCTTGGAGTAGACTGTGCACAGATAAAGAGACAACTGACAGTTGGGAGGCTTGTGTGATTGCGAAAGTTCAGAAGCATTGTGCTCCAGGTAGAGTTAAAGGCAAGGCTCATAAGATTGCAGAACAATAGATGAAGAAAGGCAGTGAAGTTCCAGTGAAGAATGAAAAATAACCATATGTTAGATATCAACAATTGGGACCAAGTGAATCTCGTGAAGACTATAAAGAGTGTAAGGGCATTCTTAAGATAGCCATGCCAAATAAGTTTAAAGATAATCCAAAATGACACCAAAAGCATATTAAGAGCAAAAGAAGAGCAGTTGACGTTGTTAGTTTGAATGTTACTGAAGCCTTCAACATGGTGTCAGGTCACATGGTGTGAACTTGCCGATTAGATTCAGTGTGAACTTGCCAATTGGATACAGAATTGGCTGAACAGCAGGAGACAGGGAGTAATGACGGACGTTTGCTTTTCAGACTAAAGGCCTGGCACCAAAAACTGCTCCACAGGGATTAGCTCTGGGTCTTTGTTTGTCTTTCATATTAATGAGATATATGAGGGTGGGAACCTGAACTATGGATCAGATGATGGATAGGTAGAAACAGGGTACAGAGAGTCTGTGAGGAGGAAAAGACTCTTTATAGGGGTAAGCTCCAGGCAGTGTGATGGGTTGAAGTGTGACTATTTTAATGCAAGATGTATCAGGAATAAGGGTGACGAGTTCAGAGCATGGATCAGTACTTGGATCTACAATGTTGTGGCAATTACAGAGACTTGGATATCACGTGGACAGGAATGATTGTTGGATGATCCGGGGTTTAGATTTTTCAAAAGGAATGGGGGAGAAGATAAAAGGTGGGGGAGTGGCATTGCTAATCAGGGATAGTATTAGAGCTGCAGAAAGGGAGATCATCCAGGAAGGTTTATCTGCAGAATCAGTATCGGTGGAAGTCAGAAACGGGAAAGGAGCAGTCACTTTATTAGGAGTTTTCTGCAGGCCCCCCAAGAGCAACACTGACACCGAGGAGCAGATTGGGAGGCAGATTTTGGGAAAGTGCAGAACCAATAGTGTTGTTGTCATGGATGACTTTAACTTCTCTCATAATAATTGGAACCTACTTAGTTCAATTGGTTTGGATGGAGCAACTTTTGTAAGATGTGTCCAGGAAGGGTTCCTGATGCAATTGGCTGACTAGAGGAACGGCCATATTGGATATGGCGGTTTGATTAGATTAGATTACTTTAGATTAGATTACTTACAGTGTGTAAACAGGTCCTTCGGCCCAACAAGTCCACACCAAACCTCCGAAGTGCAACCCACCCAGGCCCTCTCACCTACATTTACCCTTTCACCTAACACTATGGTCAATTTAGCATGGCCAATTCACCTAGCCTGCACATATTTGGACTGTGGGAGGAAACCAGAGCACTCGAAAGAAATCCACGCAGACACGGGGAGAATGTACAAACTCCACACAGTCAGTCGCCTGTGGCGGTTGGCAACAAAACATGAAAGCTGTCAGATCTCTCAGTGGGAGAGCATTTCGATGATAGTGACAACAATTCCATGGCTTTACTATACTTATTGAGAGGGATAGGAGCAGATGGCATGGAAAAGTATTTCATTGGGGCAGGGGGAACGGCAATGCTATTAGGCAGGAACTGGGGAGCCTAGATTGGGAACAGATGTTCTCAGGGAAATGCACAACAGAAGTGTGGAGGTTGTTTCGGGAAGACCTGCTGATAGCGCTGGATAGGTTTGTCCCACTGAGGCAAGGACGGGATGCTAGGGTGAAGCAACCTTGGATCACAAGTGATGTGGAACATCTAGTCAAGAGGAAGAAGGATGCTTACTTAAGGTTCAGGAATCAGGCAGGGTTTTGAGGGTTACAAGGTAGCCAGGAAGGAACTGAATAATGGACTTAGGAGAGCTAGAAGGGGGCATGAAAGACACTCTACACTTACGTAAGGAACAAGAGGATGGCCAGAGTGAAGGTAGGGCCGAACAGGGATAGTAGAGACAATATGCACCTGGAGTCAGAGGAGATAAGGCAGGTCATTACTTTGCTTCAGTATTCACTACTGAGAGGCGCCTTCACATTTCTGAGGACAGCTCGAAACAGACTGATATGCTGGAACAGGTTGATGTTCGGAAGGAGGGTGTGCTAAAAATTTTGAAAAATCATAAGGATAAATAAGTCCCCTGGGCCAGACGGGATATACCCAATGTTACTACAGGAAAAGAGGGAAGAGATTGTTGCACCTTTGGCTATGATATTTGCATCCAATTGGTTATGGATGTTATTCCCTTTGTCAAGAAAGGGAATAGAGATAATCCTGGGAATTGCAGACCAGTCAGCCTTATGTCAGTGGTGTGCAAATTATTGTTAGGGTTTCTGAGTGGCAAGATTTATGATTACTTGGAACACCATAGATTGATTAGAGCATGGCTTTGTGAGGGGCAGGTCATGCCTCAGATACCTTATTGAACTTTCTGAGGATGTGACAAAACAAATTGATGAAAGTGGAGCAATATAGTGTTGTATATGGCTTTTAGCAAGGCATTTCCTACGGTTCCTCATGATAGGCTCATTCAGGAAGTAATTAGGGATTGGATACAGGGAAACCTGTCTGTCTGGATACAGAATTGGCTGGCCCATACAAAACATTGGGTGTGGGCAGATGGAAAGTATTCAGCCTGGATCTCGGTGACCATTGGTGTTCTGCAAAGATCTGTTCTGTGCTCTTTGCAATTTTTATACATGAGTGTGATGAGGAAATGGAACGGTGGGGTTAGCAGATTTGCCAATGACACAAAGGTTGGTGGACTTTTGGACAGTGTGGATGGCTGTTGTCGGTTGCAACGAGACATTGAGTGGATACACAAAAAGCTGACAGATGGAGTTCAATCTGGAATAGCATCAAATCATTTACTTTGGAAGGTTGATTGTGAAGCAGAATACAGGATTAAAGGCAGGGTTCTTGGCTGTAGTGAGGAACAGAGGAATCTTGGGGTCCATGTCCATCAATTCATCAAAGTTGCCATCCATGTTGATAGGGTTGTTAAGAAGGTGTATGGTGTGTTGGCTTTCATTAGCCAGGACATTGAGTTGAAGAGCCGTGAGATTATGCTGCAGCTCTACAGAGTCCTGGTTAAACCACACTAGGAATATTGTGTTCTGTTCTGGTCACCCTATTAAAGGAAGAATGTGGAAGTTTTAGCAAGGATGCAAAGGAGATTTACCAGGATGCTGCCTGGACTGGAAGGCATGTCTTATGAAGAAGGATTGAGGAAGCTCGGGCTTTTGTCTTTGGAGTGAAGAAGAATGAGAGATGTGTCAGGATAGAGGAGTACAAGATGGTGAGATGCATAGATAGAGTGGATATCCAGATACTTTTTCCCATGGCGGAAATGCCTATCACAAGAGGGCATAATTTTAAGATGACTGGACGAAGGTTTAGGGGAGGTGTCAGAGTTTGGTGCACTACTCAGAGAGTGGTGGGTCTGTGGACTGCACTGCCAGCAACAGGAGTACAGTCAGATACATTCGGGACATTGAAACAACTCTTGGGTAGGCATATGGATGGTAATACAAGAAATGGTATGTAGTTTAGTCTGATCTTAGCGGAGGATAAAAGGCCGGCACAACATTGAGGGCTGAAAGGCCTGTACTGTGCTGTACTGTTCTATGTTTGAATATAAAAGGCGTGGTTAGTAAGTTTGCGGAATAAAAAAAACAGACTTGGTATCATAGTAGACAGTGAAGATTATAAAAGGATCTTTATCAAATGGGTCAATGGGATGCAATCACGCCAGTAGAGTTCAATCTGGATAAATGCGATGTATTGTAATTTTGTCAAACACTCAAGGGTAGAGCTTATGCAATTAAAGATAAAGCCTTAGGTATTGATGTATAACAGAGGGCCCTCAAGTTGCAGGTGCATAGTTGTTTAAAGTTTGCATTACACGTAGTCAAGATGGTTAAAAGGGCATTTGGCACGCTTGCCTTCATTGTTCAGGCCTATGAGTAAAGAAGATCAGATGTTATGTTAAGGTTGTACAGGACATTTGTAAAGCCTCTTCTGGAATATTGTGTCCATTTTGCCCAGATATAGGAAGGATATTATTAAGCTGGTGAGGGTTCAGAAAAGAATTATCAGGATGTTGCTGTGTATGAAAGCTCTGAGTTATAAAGAAAGGCTAAATAGGCTGTGCATGTTTTCACTGGAGCGTAGGAGTTTGAGAGGTGACCGGAGAGAAGATTAGAAAACGAGAGGTATTAATAATTTTATATTTGTCTTTTCGCCGAGACAAGTTTCTTGGGAATTTCAAGTCAAGAGAGATTTTATACAAGGTATAACAGGTAATTTCTTTACACTGAGCATGGATCGTGTGTGGATTGATAAAGTGGTGAATGTGGGTATAACTACAATATCAAACGATGACAGTTGTTGGGAATAAAACGCACTTCATTCACTAATATCTTTTGCTGGGCGTGTGAGGGTGTGTAATGTCTTCTCTACCTGTTCTGGCCTGCTTGTGACTCTCGATTTACAACAACCTGGTTGCTGCTTAACTGTCTCTGGGCAATTAGGCTAGGGTTGTATGCGTTGGCCTAACCAGCGACACTCACATCACCTCAATGAATTAAAGAAAACGTAGTTCCCCATGCACAACCAACTACCTTTTTAGACCACTCCTTGGTATTTGAATATTCCCACACTGAGTCGATTGACTCAACCATGAGTCTCCCAAAATTGATTCACATTCGAAGATAAGACATCTATCACTTGTTTCAGTGCAGCTACCTGGAGTAGGGAACACCAACACATCGACCAGCACTCAGCGCAGACAACTGAGGCAAAAAGATCTGAGTCCCGGATATGACAAGTACAGAAATCACGTGACACGAGGTGACAGTTAAACCTGTTTGTTTGAATACACCAGCTTTCAGAGCTCCGCTCCTTCTTCAGGTGCTAGTGAGAGAGTGAGACCCCAAGACTCAGGATTTGTAAGTAAAAGATATAACTGATGTGAATGAGTTGAACACAGCTAAGATGACTGTTAAATCTTTAATTATTTAGAGTTGAAACACTTTGGGGTCAAGGATATTCGGTCTTGGATTGCGGCTAAACGTCCTCCAAGGCGGACCTCGGGATAAGCAACAACGCCAGGTCACTGAACAGAGGCTGGTAGCTAAGTTCAGTAGCCATGAGGACAGTCTCAACCGCGATCTTTGGTTCATGTCGCTCTATAGGTACCGCCACACTATACATTCTCACACATACACACACTCTTACGCACAAACACACTCACACAGACCCTCTTTCATACACACACCCTCTCCCTCTCGCTCTCACACACACAAACTCACGTGTTCACTCTCTCAGATGCATATACCCCTCACAGTCACAGACACTGTCTCAAATACACACCGCCTCTCTCTCTCACCTATCCGACACTCTGCAACACACACTCTCCCGCTCACACATTCTCTTTCTCCCTGTACGCACACACACTTGGATACGTGTACTCCCTTAATCTCTCCAACACGCGCACTATCTCACTCACATACACACACTGCCCTTTCTCTCGCTCTCTCCCTCGTATAAAGCTGTGAGGTGAATTTGTATTTGCAGATTTATACTTGCAGATACATTCTAACCAGCGACACTCACATCACCTCAATGAATTAAAGAAAACGTAGTTCCCCATGCACAACCAACTACCTTTTTAGGCCACAATGCGCACACAAGTTGTAGGTGTAAGTTTTATAAAATCCTACTTGGGAAATAAAACCAGACTGACTCCGGGTCAAGACACAGAAAGACTCTAAACAAGGCCTCGCGCCTGAAATGCATTGACTGCCCTCAGGTATCATCTCTTTTATACTAGTCATGCATTAGGTTATATCGGGGCAGTGACCGGGGTTTACATATAAATCCATCAAACCTTTAACTCCATTCTAATTGATTAAAATTTTAACAGCCATCTTGTATGTGATCATGGTGTATGTTTGCTCGCTGAGCTGTAGGTTTGATATCCAGACGTTTCATTACTTGGCTAGGTAACATCATCAGTGGCGAAGTGAAGCGAAGCTGTTGTCTCCTGCTTTCTATTTATATGTTTGCCCTTGTATGTGTTCAATTTGTTCACATCAATTATATAACACTTCGATCTTACACTTATAAATTCTTGTGCCGAAGATCTCCCCCTCTCTGTAGCACCTGAAGAAGGAGTGGAGCTCGAAAACCTTTTGTACTGTAACCTGGTGCCTTGTGAGTTTTGACCTTGCCCAACCCAGTCCAACACTGGCATCTTCACATTCTGACTTGAGACCATGAAGAATTGGGAAACTAATTTGCCTTGGAAAAATAAACTAAAATTCGATTATCTGCTGAGTTAGCTGATGTCCTGAATTAGGCAGAATCTGAGCACCAAGCAGTCAGCCTTCCCCTTGGGCACTTCTGCTGTTCTCTGCCATATTACCTTGGACACTACCCATACTTGCATTCAGAGATATTTTCTTGCAGATTTGGAAATGGTGATTATTTTTCAATGTACTCATGGAACATGAGATTTAGTGACCAGTATTCATTGCCAGCTCTGATCGCCTTTGTGATGGCACTGGAGATCGATTTTTCTGAATGTCTGTATTACCTGGGATGCCGGAAACGACAGTTTTTTTGGGAGGTGGGTGGGCGGTACGGCTTCAGAATTATTATCCAGTAACAGTGATGGAATGATAATATGTTTCCAAGTCAGAAGAACAATTCAGTGTAAGGTTATAGCGTTACGCCATGGTTACTCCGTCAACTTTATGAAAACTCTGTGCTTGTTCCTGGTCCAGACGGCTCAGAACAGTGGAGATTAAAAGGTGCAACAGGGACTTTTTGCTGATGAAAGTCAAGTTAGTTTGGGGTTACTGATGCACGGTTTGTGTGGCTCTGACGCTTCAATCAGGATCAAGAATTTCCAGCCTATAGCTGTGCCCTCCATTTGAAATGATGTTCACCATTGAGGGGCTTGGTGATTTGGGTACTATATCAGGGACACCAGTTAATTCATGCTCCATCAGCAGAATACTGCTAAAAGAATGTCTCTTATCTTTTTGATCCTGAGATATCATGATGGTCTTTGCCTTATGATGTGGATCATTGTATTGATTGTCACACGGGATGTCTGTCCAAACAGTTTACACCACAGAGGCAGATTAATATAAATTCTTACAGTTATTTTGTGACTTGTAGTTATAAATCGATGTAGTTCAAGATCTCGCTGATCAGTTTGAGTGAATCTGCCTCTTAGAAATGTTCTCATACCTTCCTTGCACGCTGAATGATTGGAAAGTGGGATGAATAGGAATGACCAATCGCCTGGGCTCACTTTGTGGGAAGGTGTTCATGACTAGACCCTGTGCTGGATGAGGATGGCCGTTCAGGAATTGACCCCACATAGTGCATTTCAGTGTCTTCAGCTGCTCCTGCTTGGATATTTCGTTTAATGCTGTTCAGGTCGCTGTAATGGCGGTCACATTGAGGCTGTTTTGTAGCTATTGTGGGGCAGCACATCCTTCAGATTGGGAATGAGGTAGTATTGAAGGGGCTTATTTTTGCCAGCTAGCACTTGGAAGTTTATAAATGTTTGCAGCAACGATAATACCGAGGTAAACATTCCCACAGTATATTGTAAATGTCAGTGCTGCTCCATCGACACTGCTGGATGCGACACATCTGGCACAGTGTGTTTTACATCAGGGGAGTAACACAGTGGATCAGCCTCTGTGATACAATAACGTCGTGTTTCTTCCATTCTAAAATACTTGACTTGAATAAAAATGCAGTCGATGAGAATGTTGGGTGGCAAGATATCACAAAAATTTAATTTGGTATTCAGAGAACATCTGTTCCTGCCATATTGCAGAACACAGAAGACTGAGGTCTCTGCGATACAAGCATTCTGTAATGGATTCTCTTGGAATCTTTTATTCCTCTCTTGGTGTTCAGTCTTTACTTCCCCAGAACAACCGACTCACTGAGGTGGGGTGCTGTCTGAATACTGCTCCAGTCCTGTGTATGATGGATGTTTTTAAAACCTTGATTTACTGAGCACTGGACTAGGGCAGTACGAGTTCCTCATGTGTGATATCAATATACACAGTTAACATTTCTAAAATAACTCTATGATGCAATTCTTCAAATGAGAGAATCAAAAATCTTATGTCTTTCGCTCACAGGCACTCTGCGTTATCCAGTGATCGACTGGAATTCTGCGTACTATTGATCCGGATCTCTCCAGGAATCACTCTGAGTGAAGGTATTACCTGATGGTGGAATTGTACTGAATGGGGATGATGAAATTCAGGCTGGACCCTCTGATTTACACTTCAAAGCAAAATTACACCGAGTGTGGGTGTTACTGGGCATATCTTTACTATTGAACTGTATTGCCCGTGTATCAGCAGCCGAAGGGGAACACTTGGCTCCAGTGTTAATATGATTCATTGAGGATCTTTCCATTAGCGGTTTACTGAGTGTGGGATCCTAGCCAAAGGGGAACAACTTACCCCACTGGTCTTGCGTAAGTAGGATGAAATCTATTGATAGAATTTCACTACTGTGGGGAACTGAATGAACTGGAATATTCGGTCCCACTGGGAGCAAGGACCACAAGGATATGAATCGTGCAGTGCTTCATTTATATTCCATACCTCATTTCTGTCTGTCCACTGATGGAGCTGTCAGTGGAGTTGGTAAATATACAAAACTTCTTTGCAGCTGGTTTGGTCTGATTGATGCTGAATTTACAAAGTGAATTGTCTCACTGAAGATAAACCGATATAATATTTTCCATAAAAGGGGAATGGTACAGCACCAATGTTAATTCAATAAAATGCCCTCCAGACGTATTATGATAACTTTTTCTTGGCACTAATTAACCTTCCAGCAATCTTAGGATGTGACTGCACTAATTTATTATCTGAAGATTATTAAGGATGGATATCAATTGGGAAATGTTGACACTATGTTACGTCTGTATCTGATTAGATTTGGATGAAAAATTGTTTAATCTGTAATGTTTATTACCTTTTCAGAATTCTTTTTTCAGTAATCAATGGTCTTCGCTTTGTGATGTGTCCATCTTGGGTGGAACAGCTTTTGATGATGGCCATGCATCAACTTTGTTTGTATTTGTTTTCTATACTGCATTAATGAGGAATTAAAAAATCTGTTTCAGCAAGTAACTAAGTCTGCAATATTTTAAGAATTTAAGTGGTTAAGAATTAAGTTGGAAAGTATTACATAGAATTAACAGTCAAGATTACAGAATATTTAGCATGGTATTTTATTACAACCATACAAGGTTCGCCCATTACAATTTGCTCTAAACCTTAATGATTGTCCCATATTCATCAATGGTAGTTTGTGGAGTCTCTCATTACTGGATTGCAAAGTCTTTTATATGCATCTGTATAATCTATGTCACTAACAAGCTCACAAATCCAATTTCCCGAATTATGAGCATCTGTCTTTTTTTGTGATAATGACAAAGAAATACAATTCTGACTCTACCAGGAATCAAAAGTCTGTCACTTGTTTTCTGATCTGCAGCCTTTTACCTTCCAACACAACCACATGGTAACTGCAACATGCCAAACTCAATAGTTTGACGCGCATTTACTGATTAAACCAAAGTATTCATCTTGAAAAATATTAGTATTAATAAAGTAATAAAATAAGCATGTGTACGTACAGGTGCAAATTGATAGCTAAAGTAAAATCACAATCCCAAAAAATACAGAGAAAAGCACCTTCACATGAACCATGAGTACTTGGGGAACATCAAAGGATAACACCAACACAGGGCAGGTTGGGAAACGTCCTGTTGGGCAAAGTGTTTTGTTCCTATGAGGGGGAGCTTCTGACGCAACGGTCCCAATCTCTGTTTTATTCATTTAAAACCCTGCAATACCGTACTGAGCATCTTTTTACAAATAGCACAACTCACGCATCCTTTTGACAATTAAATAATTCAACATTATAATTGGAAAGCAGTGCTCAACACTCCTCGCAGCGATCTGTCCTCACAAATATCATGTCCCCACACAACCATTGACTGGTGAAATCTGTGCTGACCCTCACTTATAACACCATAATGACCTGCTCAACCCACCGATTGCCCACATTTTATCTGGGCTCCCATTTGGACCAAGCTGCCTGAGCGAGATCCAGCAATAAAAAATATCTTTATTATTAAACTATCTATACTAAAAATAAAATGTGAAGGATCGAAAACATAAAGTGTCACTAAGATGTTAGAAAATCCATCTGACCAATAGCAGGCGTTGAACTACCACAGAGAGAGAGAGAGAGAGAGAGAGAGAGAGAGAGAGAGAGAGAGAGAGAGAGAGAGAGAGAGAGAGGGAGAGGGAGAGGGAGAGGGAGAGGGAGAGGGAGAGGGAGAGGGAGAGGGAGAGAGAGAGAGAGAGAGAGAGAGAGAGAGAGAGAGAGAGAGAGAGAGAGAGAGAGAGAGAGAGGAGAGGGAGAGGGAGAGAGAGAGAGAGAGAGGGAGAGAGAGGGAGAGAGAGAGAGAGAGAGAGCTGAACACAAATCCATTCTGCACAGTATAGAGAAACAGACAATGCTGCACATTACTGAGGAATCTCCAAATTGACAAACCATCCAATTTCAACTCAGAAAGTGAAGGCACGACTGTTGGGATTTGCCTTGCTAAATAGAAACAAAATAATTATCATTCATGGAGTGGAAGTAAGTATGATTTGATCCAAAGATTTACACATCATAAGATGTTACAAGACTTACCAGGAACACCAATAAAGGCAAGGATGGTATAGTATACTTGAGCGACCATTTGCCTTGTGAAATACATTTTGTTGTTTGCAAAACCACCTCTGCCACATTACTGCTGGAGAACTGTTAGAATTGGATAATTTGTTCATAATTGGAGATGGGACAATTCCAGAGACTTTAAATTATATTGTGTGGTATCTCCACGGGGAAGCTGTGATTACACCTTCAATTTTTTTTATCATTTTGAACAAACAGATTACGACAGCTTGTTTATTTTAGTGAGTTTATATCATTGCGAGTTAGGTCTTACGGAATACGCCAAAGACTTGATTAATCTGATAGAGGGTGCCATTTGGAGTTGTTGCCTCCAAATTTGCCTATAAAGTATGTTTGAACCAGTCCTGTGCACTTAGTCCATTGTCTTGAGTCTAATGACATTCAAGTGCTCATTCGAGTACATTTTAAAGGCTTTGAGGATTCCCAGCTCAGTTACCTCTCTGGCAGTTCTGGCTTGCACCAAGTATCCTCTACTTAAGATGAGTTTTCCTGATGTCACCTCTGAAACTCCAGCCTAACAAAGTCCTGTACAGCACCAATAAGACCTCCCTGCTCCTGTAACTCATGCCTCTACTGATAAACACATGTCTCCTGCATGCCTACCTAACTACCCGATTGACCTGTCCTGACATCTTCAGTGATGCTGCTCCCTCAATAAGGTTATGCTGTCCTTGGCATTTTCGTTCTGAAAGGCTGTAAAAGCAGCGATTCCAAAAAGTCTAGGTTTGAAGGGTTTTAGAGCTTGTTTGATTATAGTTAACATATACTGCCTCAGACAAAGGGCTTTCAATTTAAAAAAATACTTGTACAATGAAAGGGGAGAGGTCAGATCTCCCAGCTCAGCTTTACTCTGGTTTGCTTTGGATTTTTTTTAAGCAGTCTGGCAGTTCACTGAAAGCCGGCAGTCAGTTTTGAGGCCAGTGGTCCAAGAAACAGCAATGTGGAAGAAGGTGTTCCATGCGGTATCTGTGCCATCACCCTCTCTTCTGTAAGATCCTGTGTTTGATTTTACCTTGTGCCAAGGCGTGTTTATGGGGATTGTTGTACGTATTGGCAACAGCATTATTAAGTTGAGATAGTCTGTGGGTTTTCAGCGAGTTTGGTATTCTGTACTCTGTTCTTTTTCGCTTGTGTTTCATTTCGTAATCTTGGAAAAAGTAAAGTGGTTTGACCAACTGCATCCCTCATGGAATACCCGCTGTATACCTGCTTAAAATGACAAGCAAAGTTGGGGTTTGGGCTACTTTCTTGAAATGTTTTAAGAAAACCTGGCCTGGTCCATAACAGATGACGGGCTGTTTGCGGGATTTATTCTATCGTTCCAAATTAGAATCAGGGTAGTTGGACTCCAAGACAGTGGCTTTTGTTCCAGGTATTGAATTCGGTTGGCTTAATCAGTTTTTGGGATAGCAATGGCTCTTTCAGTCACTAAGCATTTTCTCGGGGTAGAAGATGTGACTTTAGGGGTTTTGCAAAACGTACTTAAGGCTAAACCGCTGAAATTAGCAGGCAAGCTCGGATTGGAACTGTCTCCTTCCGTGAGGAAAAGACAGATAACTGCAACGATAGATCAGCATTTAAACTTTTTTGAAAATGCCATCAGAATCTTTGGAGATGGCTAGAATTCAATTCAAAATGAAACAGATTACATTAGAGGCAAAACACAAGGAAAGGCGGCAGAAATGAAACAGTTTGAAATCTGATTAAAAGCAGAGGAAATGGACAGAGAAAACAGAGAACGAAGAGAGAGAAAGAGAGAGAGAGAGAGGAAAGGAAGAAAGTGAGGGAGTTTGAACTTCAGAAACTGGTGCATAGACAGGAAAGTCATCTTAAAAGGATGGCAATGAAGGTTAAAGGGAAGCTCAGTGAGGAAGAGAGTGAGGATAAGCAAACCCATGGGAGTGTAAGTCTGAGTGAGAATCATTTCAAAGAGATTCAATCATTGCCTAAATTTAATGAGGAGGATGTGGAAGGCTTTTTCACCTTTGAAAAGGTTTGAAAAGATGGCTAAACAAATGCAATGGCCAGTGACTATGTGGGTTTTGATCATCAAAACAAAACTTGCAGGTATAGGTAGTGAGGTATTTGCATCACGATCAGAGGAAATATCTGGGGCGGATGAGGAGGTGAAGGACGCCACCTTACATGCATACGAGATTGTGCCAGAAGCCTACAGACAACGTTTCAGGAACCTAAAGAGGGACCCTGAACAAAATTAACTTGAGTTTTAAGGCTCAAGCAAAGTTATTTTGATTGATGAATAGGAGCATTAAAATAGAGCAAACCTATGTTACTTGTAGAGAGACAATTATTTTGGAGGAGATCAAAAAATCACTTGGTGAGGCAGCGAGAACGCATATGGAAGAGCAGAGAGTTAAAATTGCAAGATTATCAGCTGAAATGGTTGATAATCGTGAGATCGCCTATAAATCAAAGTTTGGCTTCATAATCAATTTCGTTCCTTGAGGAATAGAAATTGGGGAGAAGCGAACTTCTTGAGGGAAGGGAAAGGTGGATCTCTGTGATAATTATAGGAATAGCTTACCACAGGGTAAAAAAGGAAACTGTTGAAGGGAAAAAGAAGTTTTTCAAAATCCATTGTTTCACTCGAATAAAGTAGGCCACATGAAATAAGAGTGTTGAGGTGTTAGGAAAAGCTATAGGAAGGCACATGTGGGAATAAGCCAGTGAATTTTGGTGGCGTGATAACAGATAGCACAGAGGAGGCTAGAAAATTGCACCAAAATGTACAACCCGTTGGAGGCTGGTAAATGAAGAAGGGCCAGATCTTCTTAAACCATATCACCAAAGGAAAGTTTACTCATTTAGGCCAGGAGCAGCAGGTAAAGGGGTTACAATATTAAGAGATAAAGGATTGTCTCAATCTATGATATTGAAAGATGAGGTGGTATGTACTCTGAAGGAATACTGCCAGAAAAGCTGAGGGTAACGGGAATTCATGGTGAGAGACGAAGCGGTCGATATTGTAGAATCAGGTTAGAGTGTCCAGTGAAGCGTGGGGAAGTCGTGTAGGTGTATTGGACAAACTCTTAGCTCCCGGAAGATAATTTGTCCTTGCTAATTGTACAGCTGGTTCACAGGAGCACTGCCTACCATGGTTGAAAAGCCATTGGAAACTCAGGCAACTGAACCTGTTGCAGGACACATATCCTGGGATTTTTCCTGACTGTGTCGTAATTAGGTCACAAAGTCACCAGTTGAAACAGGCGAGATCAAAGGGTGCAGATAAGGACATTGAAGTGGAATTTGCAGAAACTCTGTTTGATCAGATGTTTGAGACGGACCAAGACCAGATAGATGACAAAGCAAACAGTTTTAGCTTAGATAAATTAACTAAGTTAAAACAGAAAGATGACAATCTGAAGCAATTCATCAAAAGGCATACACAGAAAAATAATCTGAATATATCCCTGAATGTTACCACCTTTAAAAAAAATGTCTTAATGAGGAAATTGAGACTATCACATATTCAGACAGATGAGAAATGGGCAAAAGTTCATCAATTTGAATTGCCATTTGTTTATAGAAAGGAGGCGTTACGAGTGGTGCATGAACTTCTAGTAGGGGAGCAGTTAGGGGTGAGGCAAACTCAAGCTAAAATGCAAAAACATTTTTTTTGCCTTGGACTGCACAAGGACACAGTTAAATTTTGCCGAACATGTCAGACGTATCACGTTGTTGCAAAATCACACGCAATAATATCATCTGGACCTTTAATACCTATTCCTTCACAAACACGCTGAGACCATAAGTGAATCTCCAGTCTCTAACACAGTATAAACTAAAGGGTTGAATATTAAATTGGGAGCAGGAACAGAGAATGCTGGGGTTTAATTTCCGCTATATTGTGTTTCTCCAGAAACATTAATTTGATGGAGTGCCGCGGTTCAATAAGGCAGCTCCCTCCCACCTATGAAAGGGCTGATGGGAATGGGGGATAAATGCTGGGCCAAACCAGTGATGTTCACATCCCATGAACGAATGAAAACAACAAGCCCTTTGCCTTCCTGATAACTCACCGCCCCTGGCTTTCTCACTTCCCTCGTCCCATTCCCTGGTAACAATTGGCAAACAATCTTAATATTAGGTGACACCATCACATTGGCTTTCTGTGATTTGTGCACAAGGATCTGGAAAATAATGTTTAATATTGAATAGATACTGGGGTACAGGAGTACCTGACCCAATAATGCAGGGTCCTGGTCTCTGTCATGCACACGCACACACACACGCACGCGCGCGCACACACACACGCACACGCAGAGTTCCTGAGGGACAAGGAATGACAAAATAACATGAGCATGTTCAAATATAAAAGCTCCATTAAACAGTCCCGGGAGTAGCTGATCGGGATATGTGGAGGAGCTTTACTCTGCATCTAACACTGTTGGCCCTGCCCTGCGAGGGGTTGATGGGGATACAGCAAAGGCAGCTTTACTGTGTATCTAAACCCATCCTGTCTCTGCCCTGGGAGTGTTTGATGAGGACAGTGCAGGGGGATCTTTATTTTGGAATATAGGAACAGGAGGAGGCCATTCAGCCCCTCGAGCCTGTTCCATCATTCAATGGGATCGTGGCTGACGGTCTACGCCTTTTCCTTTACCATATTTTGCTTATGATTATTATTGTTTATCATATAAATAATTACAAGTTACTACTAAAATGACCACAAACCTTTGCACATTAGAACTTTTGGTTAAATTGAACAAGTAAATTATGCAAGTTTGCTTTAATGAGTCTGAGATATGAAGATCAATCGACAATACAATTGCAGACAAATCTATTGTACAAATGAACGTATTTTAGTGACGAATTCACATACATTTATTTCACAAATGGTCAAAAATCTATTATACAAATAGATATGGGTTTATTATAAAACTGCACAGAAGGTTATCACACTATTAAACACGAGATTATTTTTAAAATTGAGTTAATTTCTATTAATACTACAAAGGATATGACAAGGCTGTTTCTTCTTTTATCAATAGTTAATTTGTCAATGTTGGTAAGTAGCTGACGATTTGTCTGAGAAGAGTTCAGATATTTAATAAAACTAAAAGTTCTGCAGGGATCAGTTCTGAGTCCTCTGCTGTTTGTAATTTTTATTAATGACTTGGAAGAGGGAGTCGAAGGGTGGGTCAGTAAATTTGCAGATGAAACGAAGATTGGTGGAATTGTGGATAGTGAGGAGGGCTGTTGTTGGCTGCAAAGGGACTTAGATATGATGCGGAGCTGGGCTGAGGAGTGGCAGATGGAGTTCAACCCTGTCAAGTGTGAGGTGGTCCATTTTGGAAGGACAAATAAGAATGCGGAATACAGGGTTAATGGTAGGGTTCTTCGTAAGGTGGAGGAGCAGAGGGATCTTGGGGTCTATGTTCATAGATCTTTGAAAATTGCCACTCAGGTGGATAGAGCTTGTAAGAAGGCCTATGGTGTATTAGGGTGGAATGTATGGGGGGATGTCAGGGGTAGGTTCTTTACCCAGAGAGTGGTGGGGGCATGGAATGCACTGCCTGTGGGAGTGGCATAGTCAATCATTGGCGACCTTTAAGCGGCAATTGGATCGGTACATGGATGGGTGGTTAAGCTAGGCCAAATGTTCGGCACAACATCGTGGGCCGAAGGGCCTGTTATGTGCTGTAATGTTCCATGTTCCACGTTCCACGTTCCACGTTCTATGTTCTATGAATGGAGTTGTTTTGTATTAATGTTTTTTTTTAATTTTGAGTGTCAGAAAAAAATCAAATAAGTTGTCTGAGTGTTTAATTTGTTAATTGACTGTAATTAATGCCAATGGTACTTTAATCTGCTTGAACCTCCGGTGATTTGGCACGTGAATAAATATACCCATTGCAAGGTTCAGAGGCAGTCCAAATCTTTCATCTCCGACAGAAGTGATCCACTCTCCCAGAAAATGTCAGAAGCAGTCATTGTACTGGTGAAAGAGATTTACGATCCGATACTTGTGGTTGTGGCTATTCCCGGTAAATAGAACAGAGAACATAGAACAATACAGCACAGAACAGGCCCTTCTGCCCACGATGTTGTGCCAAACTTCTATCCTAGATTAAGCACCCATCCATGTACCTATCCAAATGCCGCTTAAAAGTCGCCAATGATTCTGACTCTACCACTCCCACGGGCAGCGCATTCCATGCCCCCACCACTCTCTGGGTAAAGAACCCACCCCTGACATCTCTCCTATACCTTCCACCCTTCACTTTAAATTTATGTCCCCTTGTAACACTCTGTTGTACCCGGGGAAAAAGTTTCTGACTGTCTACTCTATCTATTCCCCTGATCATCTTATAAACCTCTATCAAGTGACCCCTCATCCTTCGCCGTTCCAACGAGAAAGGGCCTACAACTCTCAACCTATCCTCGTACGACCTATTCTCCATTCCAGGCAACATCCTGGGAAATCTTCTCTGCACCCTCTCCAATGCTTCCACATCTTTCCTAAAGTGAGGCGACCAGAACTGCACACAGTACTCCAACTGTGGCCTAACCAAAGTCCTGTACAGCTGCAACATCACTTCACGACTCTTGAATTCAATCCCTCTGCAAATGAACGCTAATACTCCATAGGCCTTCTTACAAACTCTATCCACCTGAGTGGCAACTTTCAAAGATCTATGTACATAGACCCCAAGATCCCTCTGTTCCTCCACCTGACTAAGAACCCTACCATTAACCCTGTATTCCGCATTCTTATTTGTTCTTCCAAAATTTTTTTTTTCCAGTTCCAGTTCCAGTTCCCTACCTCGTTCGGTGAGGAGTAGGATCTGACCACATTTCCTGCAGACGAAGTCGGCAGGAGTATCGGTGGTCACCCCTACCTCAAACATCCTGCAGGAGGAACATTCCACCGCCTGCGCTGCCATGACTGTACACTTTGTCTCCAAAACAAGAACACTGAGTCAATAACACTGAGTCGCTGACTTGTGGACTTTAAAGTTAGGTTAGAGGAGGACGGTACGAAGTAGGGCCTGGGGTCTAGACACACCCACTCAAATACTAATCACTTACCTTCCCGACCAGCTCTGCGCTCCAACCTCACTTCCGCCCAGCTCGCGCCGCTCTTTGCCGTGAAATGTCTCCCGGGTTCGCTTTTACTCGGCCGCTGCTCCCACTCAAATGACCGTTGGTGTTAAAGGGTGAGTATTTATACTCAATGTTCTCCTTCCCGGCTGCCCCTCTGCTTGCCGTCACTTCCTCTGCTGCTCCCGCTCTTTCTGTGAAGAGAGAGAGAAAAAAAAACACCGCTGCCCGCTTCAGGTAAGTAATTTTAAAACAAACTGTCTTACCTTAGCAGTAGTCTCCCGGGTTCGCTTTTACTCGGCCGCTGCTCCCACTCAAAAAAAAAAGTTCAGGTAAGTCATTGAAACCTGAATGTGTTGTCTCCATGTTAACTTCTGTTCATAACCTCACTGTGAATTACTAATGTGTATCCCTGATGTCAGCATCCCATTATGGATAGTTAGCGAATGATCTCCTGTACACTGGTAGCACTGGGTGTGTTGATAATTGCACTTGAATACGTTCAACTGTTTTCACCAGGTATCTCCAAGTCTATTTCAGTCAGGTTGTCATTTCCTTTAAATTTGCCCATGAGTGTGGATGCTGCTGGCTGGACCAGCATTTTGTCAAATGTCCCGAGTTTGCCCTTTCGAAGGTGGTGTTGAGTTGCCATCTCGAACCACTGGAGACAGACCCACAATGCTAGAAAGGAAGAAGTTCTGGGATTTTTACCCAGCAGCAGTGAAACGACAGTAATATATTTCCAAGTCAGGACTGTAAGTGGCTTGGAGAGGAACTTGCAGGTGTAAGTGTTCCTATGTATCTTCTACTCTTGTCCTTCTAGATGGAAGTGGTTGCGGCGAGTATTCCATCACACTTCTGATTTGTGTCTTGTGGACAGGTTTTGGACATTAGTGAGTCTAATTATTCGTTGCAGTGTTCCTAGTTTTAGACCTCGTTTATACACTGTATAATGTGGCGAATCTAGTCCAATACAGTTTGTAGTCAATGGTAACGCCCAGGTCATTGATACTGGGAATGATAATGCCATTGAATATCAATGGGCAATAATTTGGTTGTCTCTTATTAGGGATGGTAATTTCCTAACATTTGTCTGTTGCATATATTACTTGCGACTTCTCAGCCCATTCTGAAACTATCTGAAATGTCTTTCTCTCCTATATGCAGCAAACCTGATGACCGTTGTGATTCTCTTCCGAAGAAACTGTGGCCTTTCCAAGTGTACCTCCGTTTACGTGGTTGCCATGGCAATAACAGAGATCTCTTGGTCATTATTACGACTATAATCGTGTTTTATATTTTCTCCTGTCACTTTCCACTTTCATTCCTATCTCACACTCCCGTTTGTAAGCTCATCATATATCTGAGTGCTGTAGCTTTAGACTTGTCTGTTTGGTGCTTAGTCTCCTTTACGTTTGACCGATTCATAATGATCTGTTGCCAGAAGTTTAAAACAAAATACTGTACGGAAAGAACAGCAATAAGTTATAACAACGCTCACTGTCCTAAGTTTTCCAAAGGAAATACCACTTTTGTTTTCATATGAGCCTCAGCAAATCATTAATCAAGTGCAGTGGGGCTGCTGGTCAAGTCCTGCTTTTTTTACTTCACCTCTAGGTATTGCGTATATCTGGCTTTACAGCGTTTGGGTCATTTGGCTTCCTTTTACTCTGATTCTTTTGCTTAATTCCCTAACCATCCGACGTATTTTGGTGTCCAATAGAACCCGCAGTCGATTCCACAACCACAGCGCTGAGAATCAAAGAGATCCAGAGGTGGAGAATCGAAGGAAATCCATTGCTTTGTTGTTCTCTGTATCAGTCACCTTTATGTTGCTTTGGTTTACACATTCAGTGAACTTAGGGGTTACAAGGTTGACGGAGACGAATTATTACTACGGTGACAAGACAAGTCCTGTATTTATTGCTTCCGAAATTGGACGTTTCCTATTGTTCTTAAGATGCTTTCAAAATCCTTGTATTTATGCAGCGACTCAGAGTAAATTCAGAGAAGAGATGAAAAATGTATTAATATCTCCATGGAAAATACTTCAATATTTACTTGGAATAAAATAATTAAAAGAAATCAAATCTCACAAAGGATTCCACAGAATGAAGGTTCAACTTCAAGCCATTTTTCCATTCGAGAATATCGTTTCTGGGAAAGGGGGCATTTTGCACAAGCATTTCTCTGACCTGAGGATGAAGGAACTGAGGAACCTGCTGCTCGCTTGGAGGTGAAACAAAGATAGCGTCGCGTAAGCAGGGATGCTACTGAAGGAGGAGGTCAGGCTAAGAGCCTGGAAATGCCGTGTGATGTTAAGTACCATTTGAGGAAGAGTAGAGACGCAAACTATTTTGAAAAGGGGGAAAGGTTTCAGAAATGTTAGGGGTAGGTTCTTCACTCAGCGAGTCGTAAGTTCATGGAATGCCCTGCCAGTAGCAGTAGTGGACTCTCCCTCTTTATGGGTATTTAAGCGGGCATTGGATAGGTATATGGAGGATAGTGGGTTAGTGTAGGTTAGGTGGGCTTTGATCGGCGCAACATCGAGGGCTGAAGGGCCTGTACTGCGCTGTATTCTTCTATGTTCTATGTTCTAAATCTGAAGCACAAAGGGACTTAGGGCTCCTAGGTCAGGATTCTCTAAATGTTAGCATGCAGGTGCAGGTGACAGAAAGGAACACAAATGCTGTGGTAGCATTTGCTTCGAGATGGCTTCTACACAACAGCGGGGGTGTACTGTTAAGGCTGCTGAGGCTCTGAACAGACCACACTTGAAGTGGTGTGAATAAATTTGGTCTCAAGGCCTCAGAAAGCAACTGCTGGCCTTGTAGGAGATCCAGAGAAGATTCTAAAGGATGAACCTGCTGAGGAAGAGGATGTCATCAGAGTGGTTGAGGATTCTGAGTCTGTACTCAAAGATGTTTAGAAGGATGGGGAGGAGGCGGGCGGATTTCATTGAAATGTGCAGAATACTGAGAGGCCTCGATAGAGTGGAAGTGGAGAAGTCACAGTGACCAAGAGCCGAGGGCGCAGACTCAGAGTAAAGGTAAAACTCATCAGAATTCAGATAAGGGAGAATTTCATCAAAAAGAGTGCGTTGAATCTGTGGAACTCAGTAATACTCACCGGGACCTGGTCTTAGATTCATTGACTCAGTAACATTTACAAGGACCAGGACAAAGTACTTAATTCCGTGAGAGTGATACTGACTGGGACAGGGACATAGTATTTAATTCACTAACTTGGGAATACTGACTGGGAGGGGGACACAGTATTTAACTCACTCTATCAGTATTATATTGACTGGGACAGGGATACAGCATTTAATTCCCTGACTCATTAGTACGGTCTGGGACAGGGACACTATTTTTCACTGACTCAGTAACACCGACTAGGACAGAGTCAATGTATCTAATTTAATACGTTTGTAATGATGACAGAAACTGAGACACAGTCTTTAAGTCACTTGCACAGTACCAATGACTGGGAAAGGGAGATAATATAGAACATAGAACAGAACAACACAGAACCGGCCCTTCAGCCCACGATGTTGTGCCGACCATTGATCCTCATGTAAGGTCAACCTAATGTACGAACCCTCAAATTTCTGTGACCATATGCATGTCCAGCAGTTTCTTAAATATCCCCAATGACCTCGCTTCCACAACTGCTGCTCGCAACGCATTCCATGCTCTCACACCTCTTTGCGTAAAGAACCGCCTCTGACATCCCCTCCATACTTTCTGCCAAACAGCGTAAAACTATGACCCCTCTTGTTAACAATTTTTGCCCTGGAAAAAGTCTCTATGCCTCTCAGTATCTTGTACACCTCAATTAGGTCCCCTCTCTTCCTCCTTTTTTCCAATGAAAAAAGTCCGAGCTCAGTCAATTTCTCCTCATAAGATAAGCCCTCCATTCTCGGCAGCATCCTGGTAAACCTCCTCTGAACACTCTCCAAAGCATCCACATCTTTCGTATAATACGGCAACCAGAACAGGACACAGTATTCCAAGTGTGATCTAACCAAGGTTTTATAGAGCTGCAAAAGATCTCATGGCCCTTAAACTCAATCCCCCTGTTAATGAAAGCCAAAACACCATATGCTTTCTTAACAACCCTGTCCTCTTGGGTGGCAATTTTAAGGGATCGAAGTACCTGCACACCAAGATCCCGCTGTTCCTCCAAAGAATCCTGTCTTTAATCCTGTACTCAGCTTTCAAGTTCGACCTTCCAAAATGCATCACTTATTTTATGCATCCCTCAGTAATACTGACTGGGACAGGGTTAAGGTATTTACTTCACTTGCTCAGTAATACTGGCTGTGATAGGACCACGGTTTTAGAGTCATAGAGATGTACAGCACAGAAACAGACCCTTTTGTCCAACCCGTCCATGTCGACCAGAGATCCCAACCCAATGTAGTATCACCTGCCAGCACCCGACCCATATCCTTCCAAACCCTTCCTATTCATACACCCATCCAGATGCCTTTTAAATGTTGCAATTGTACCAGCCTCCACCACTTCCTCTGGCAGCTCATTCCATACACGCACCACCCTCTGTCCTTAGTTTTCATAATTATTTTCTGCAAATGCTCAAGGCAGTTTAAAGACCAACACACCTGAACATCCAGGTGTCTTTGGATAGCTGCAGTATTTAGTTCCAAACCAACCAGAAAGTGTCCTGATCTATGCTTTATCGGTCCGTAACGGATAACCTCACATTTGCTAACACTGAATTCCATCTGCCACCGTGTGGCCCGTTCACCTGGTCTATCACGGATGTGCTGAGGACTATAAGGTACCTTTCTTTGAGAGGCACTAACGCTGTGTAGGAAACACTGGCTCGTACACAGCAAGATCCTAAAAATATTACCGTCCAGACATTTGGTTCTTTTATAGAGCTGCAAGAAGATCTCACGGCTCTTAAACTCAATAACCCTGTAAATGAAAGCCAAAACACCAAACTCTTTCTTAACAACCCTGTGCACTTGGTTCGCATTTTTAAGGGATCGAAGGGTTTGAGCGATTCTCTAAGCTCGGGCTCGGGGGTGGGTGGTGGAGTGGAGCTCTTCTGCAGAACATTGCCACTAACTGGTTAGGCCCATCCAAGGGGAGACACGGACCAGTTTAACAACTCAGCTAAAAGACAGTATCCCCTGATTGTGCAACACGTCCTCAAGCTCGGCAATATCAGCCCTGGCCTTCCTCTTTCAATTTCAATTTATCGACTTGTGAGGGTGTCCATTTCAGGTACGTTGCTCGTTTGTTAAAAGGCTTCACATGCATGTATAATGGCAGTTCATTTTTAAAAAGCCAATTACCTCATTAGAGTGTCCACATTTAATTAAAATATGTATTAAATACTAATTCGATTAATTAAAATAACATGTCAGTGACTCCTAAATTGAGTGCATATCTTCACCCAAGCTCCTGTACAATGTTCTTAAGGAGGTAATGAGTTTACGAACCATTGTCCTGCATCCGAGGGACTTTTGCATCCAAAGGCATCAACTTCTAGTCATAGAGTGATAGAGATGAACAGCTCAGAAACAAACCCTTAGGTCCAACATGTCCATGCCAATCAAATGTCTTAAATTGATCCAGTCCCATTTGCAAGGATTTGGCCCATATCCCTCTAAACACTTCCTCTTCATATATCCATCCGGATGCCTTTTAAATGTCGTGATTGTATCAGCCTCCACCACTTCCGCAAGCAGTTCAATCAATACACGTGCTACCCTCTGCATGGAAATGTTGTCCCTTAGGTCCTTTTTAAATATTTTCCCTTTGACGGATGCCCTCTGTTTTTAGACTCCACCACCCCCAGGAAAATACATTGTTTATTTATGCTGTCCATGCCCCTCCCGATTTTATAAACCTCGATCTGGTCTCCCCGCAGGCTCCGACGCTCCAGGGAAAACAGCTCCAGTGTATTCAGCTTCTCCCTATAGCTCAAATCGTCCAACCCTGCCAGCATCCTTTACTTCACTTACTCAATAATTATTTCAGGTTCCTGACGGGAGCAGTCTCTCACTTTTCGAGCAAAACCAAACCATCCTTGTGCTGCAAGCACTATTTACATAAGAAACGGGAAGCAGCAGAGGGGAAAGCTTCCGAGATGCCGCGCAATGCTACCCGGTTCGACACTGCAATTCACAGAAACCATCTCCAGGAAAAGCAAAGAACCATCTGACAGATCCAGTTCTATCTAGGTGGCTTTCCTTTAAAAGTCGATTTAGAAACCACAAGATTGCGAGGGTGGCTCAGTGGTTAGCACCAGGGTCCCAATTCCAGCTTCTGGCGACTGTCTGTGTGGAGTTTGCACATTCTCCCCGTGTTTCCATGGGTTACTTCTGGGTGCTCCGGTTTCCTTCAACAGTCCAAAAAGTGCAGGTTAGGTGATTTGGCCTTGCTAAATTGTCCATAGTGATTAGTCAGAGGGAAAAGGGGCTGGATGGGTTACCCTTCGGAGGGTCGGTTTGGACTAGTTGGGCTAAACTGCCTGTTTCTATACTGTAGGGAATCTAATCGAATCTAATCAGAATCCTTCACTTCTGAACCAAGTCCAAAGGGATTGGCAATTGGTTCATTAAACAGCTAAGAGTTCAGGAAATTTGAGCAGGAGGAGACTATCCAGCCTGTTTAAACTATTCAGTCTGTTCTCGCAGTCAATCCAATCAGAGCTGGTTTTAGATTCCAAATCCGATTTCCTATCCACTCCCCATATCCCGTGACGCCCTGAGACACCGGCAATCGGTCTATTCCAATCTGAAGTATACTCAGTGAAGAAACATCAGCAATCCTCAGGGAGAGAGAATATTAAAGACTCAGAGACTTTAGAGTGAAGCGCTGTCTCCTCATCTCAGTCCTAAATAACATGCCTTGACCCTGAGAGTGTGTCAGTAAAAACCGAATGAACTGCGGATGCTGGAAATCCGAAACAAAAACAGAAGTCACTGGAAAAACTCAGCAGGTCTGGCAAAGTCTGTGGAGATAAACCAAATTTAACATTTCGAGTCTGGTGACCCTTCAATCCCCGGCCCGGAAACGTTAACTTTGATTTCCCTTCACAGATACTGTCAGACCTGCTTTTTCAGCAACTCCTGAGATTATGAACTTGTGTTTCAGATTTCCAGACATACAGGAATACTTTCTCAGCATCTACCCTCTCAAGCCTCTGCCTCCTCACAATCTGACACCTTTCAAAGAAATCGCCTTTCAATTTTCTGGAATGTCGACCCAATTTATTCAGAAACTCAGCATTGGAACACGCGGATACCAAATAGTGAACGCTTTTAAGTGATAATTAATGTGTTTGGGTCATTGCTGGCTGGGTCACCATGTATTGCTCAGATATAATTGCTCTGGGTGAGTTATCGTCTTGAACTGCTGTCATTAATTTGGGCAGATAAACCCGTAATGATGTGAGAGAGGGATATCCAGGATTTTCAACCAATGGCACTTGTGGAACTGAGATGTTTCTCCAAGCCAGGGTGAGGAGCGGCTTGGTGTGGAATTGTCAACTGCTGGTGTCCCCATGTATCTGCAATGCTCAGTGTTGCACATGATAGCGCCGTGGGACTGGAAGCTGCTCTGGAAGGAAAATTGGGGATTTTCCACAGTCATCTTGACTCAGCTGAACTATTCCAGTCAGGCACATGAGTACTAATCCTGTAATCCAGTTGATCTCCATCACAAGGACTCTTTGCATCAGTCACCACCTTTCTTTGAAGGGTATCTGTGAAGATCATCAGGCACCCTTTTCCCTGGTTAAATCCATGCTAACTGGCCTGAGTTAATCAATCAGTCTTAAAATGATTATTTACATGTTCCACCAGAGAACTTAAAACTCGTTTTCCCAGCTCTGAGAATGTAATAGCAGGCGAACCTACCCTGATGTGGCCATATTTGGAAAACTTCTGAGAGTCAAATCTCATTCATTCTATCTCGGCGTTTTCCCCGTTGAAGATTGCTTTAAAAGTGGAACACTGCGATGGCAGGGGACACATGTCCAACCCTTTCCCAGTAATTTGCAAGCAATTCCCGAGGCCGAGATCATGATCAATTGGATTGGGACTGAAATACAAACAGAAACTGCTGGGGAAGCTCAGCAGGTCTGACAGCATTAGCATCAGATCCCTTCAGTTCTGAAGAACAATCCCTGGACTCTAAAGGTTCAGTCTAATTTCTTCCCACAAATGAGTACACTCTTACTCAATGTCACCAGTAATTTCTGTGTTATCTGTCAATTCTCCAGTATCTGCTGTTCGTTGTTTTGAATACATTAGATGTTGACCAGCCGAAGGGGATATTGGGTCAGGTGACAGTCTACCTCATTCATTGGGGCAGATGTCAAGGAGCATCTTGAACCGGAGAGGGATCGGGGGAATTGGAGCCGTTTAGAGAGAGGGTAGAGAAGTTAAGACAGCTCAGATCAAAGCACGGCACTTAAAGCTGCCTCGATTCAAATACTGAAGTTGGCAGAGGAACAGATGAGTGGGCGAGATTGATGATGTGGAAGGACAGAGTGTGCATCTGATAATATTCTGTCAGTCTGACTAATAGCATTCATTCCTGGCACTGGGTTCACTGAGGTTGTGAAGGGTCAGTGGACTGTCCCTGTTGTTGTGTTCCTGACTCTCCAGCTCCCGCTCTGTTAGCGATCTCTCAGTCTCCCGGGAAATGTGCTGTTTCCAATTCTGTCGGATTCCTGAGCTTTATCCTTGGCTGAGCTGACAGTTGCATGTCTGCGGAATATCATTCCCAAATGTCTCCTGTCCAAGATAATATCGATTCATGTGTCTGTGTATCCCTCTCTAATCTGTAAACATTATTGTTCAGGACTGTCGGGACATGGACTGATGAAATTGGGGATGATATGAAACAAACCAACCCCTTACTTTAAGACTCCTATTTTTGATTTCCTAAAGTGTTGGAACTGTTCAGTGTTTACAGCGGCTTCTGTAATCATTTCGGGTTCCTAACGATAGCAGTCTCTCACTTTTCGAGCAAAACCAAACCATCCTTGTGCGGCAACCAATATTTAAGTAAGAAATGGGAAGCAGCAGAGGGGAATGTTTCCGAGATGCCGAGCAATGCTGCCCGGTTCCACACTTCAATTCACAGAAACCATCGCCAGGAAAAGCCAGGAGCAATCTGGGCGTTCCTTCTTTACGACAGAATTGAAACGTTCATGTTCTGGTTTTATCCCGGGGACTTTCTAGTAAGAGTCAGTTTTGTAACCACGATATTGTGATGTTGAGAATCGAAGCAAAGAGGTTCTTCTGCAGCTGTGCAGGGCCCTGGTGAGACCACACCTGGAGTACGGTGTGCAGTTCGGGTCTCCACATTTGAGGAAAGACATTCTGGATATTGAGGGAGTGCAGCGTAGGTTCACGAGGTCAATTCCCAGAATGGCGGGACTATCTTACGCTGAAAGACTGGAGCGACTGGGCTTGTATACCACTGAGTTTAGAAGACTGAGAGGGGATCTGATTGAGACATATAAGATTATTAAAGGATTGGACACTCTGGAGGCAAGAAACATGTTTCTGCTGATGGGTGAGTACCGAACCAGAGGACACAGCTTAAAAATACGGGGTAGACCATTTAGGACAGAGATGAGGAGAAACTTCTTCACCCAGAGAGTGGTGGCTGTGTGGAATGCTCTGCCCAGAGGGCAGTGGAGGCCCAGTCTCTGAATTCATTTATGAAAGAGTTGGATAGAGCTCTCCAGGATAGTGGAATCAAGGGTTATGGAGTTAAGACAGGAACAGGATGCTGATTTAGGATGATTAGCCATGATCATATTGAATGGTGGTGCAGGCTCGAAGGGCAGAATGGCCTACTCCTGCACCTATTGTCTATTGTCAATAACGCAGGTCAACGGCTTGAAAGGCAGCAATGCTCACCACCGTACTACCATCACCCATTGCCAAACGCAATGGTCCACAAGTGCCATTGGTTGGAAATCCTGGAACTCCCTCTCTTACATCACTGTGGGTTTATCTGCCCCAAGTGAATGGCAGCAGTTCAAGACGATAACTCAGCAGAGCAATTGTTACTGAGCAATCCATGGTGACCCAGCCGGTGCTGACCCAAACATATTAATGAATCACGAAATAAAGCTCATTATTTGGCACGCACGTGCCCCCATGCTGAGCTTCTGAATAAATTGGCACTCTATTCCAAAAAAATTGAAACGCGGTTTCATTGGAGTGTATCAGATTGTGAGGAGGCTTGAGAGGGTAGATGCTGAGAAATTAATCCTTTGGCTCTGTGAATCTGATACACGATAACACAGTCTGAGGAGTTGCTGGAAAAGCTCACCAGGTCTAGCAGCATCTGTGCAGAGAAATCAGTGTTAATGTTACCCAGCATCCACAGTTCATTCGGTTTTGATTGACACCCTCTCAGGGTAAGGGGCAGGCTATTTGGGACTGAAATGAGGAGACAGCGCTTCCCTCTAAGGCCTCTGAGTCTTTAAAATTCTCGCTCCCTGAGGATTGTGGGTGGTCCCTCACTGAGTACATTTCAGATTGGAATAGACAGATTGCCGGTGTCTCAGGGCGTCAGGGGATATGGGGAATGGATAGGAAACCGGATTTGAAATCGAAAATCAGCTATGATTGGATTAACCATAGGACATAGAACATCGAACATAGAACAATACAGCGCAGTACAGGCCCTTCGGCCCTCGATGTTGCGCCGACCGAAGCCGACCTAACCTACACTAGCCCAATAACCTCCATATGCTTATCCAATGCCCGTTTAAATGACCATAAAGAGGGAGAGCCCACCACTGATACTGGCAGGGCATTCCATGAACTCAACCCGCTGAGTAAAGAATCTACCCTAACATCTGTGCTATACCAACCTCCCCTTAATTTAAAGCTGTGTCCCCTAGTAACAGCTGAATCCATACGCGGAAAAAGGTTCTCACTGTCAACCCTATCTAAACCCCTAATAATCTTGTACATCTCTATCAAATCGCCCCTAAACCTTCTTTTCTCCAATGAGAACAGCCCCAAGTGCCTCAGCCTCTCCTCATACGATCTTCCTACCATGCCAGGCAACATCCTGGTAAACCTCCTCTGCACCCGTTCCAGTGCCTCCACATCCTTCCTATAGTATGGCGACCAAACTGCACACAATACTCCAGATAAGGCCGCACCAGAGTCATATGCAACTGCAACATGACCTCAGGATTCTGGAACTCAATTCCTCTACCAATATAGCCCAGTACGCCATATGCCTTCTTCACAGCACTATTTACCTGGGTGGCAACTTTCAGCGATCTGTGTACATGGACACAAGATCCCTCTGCTCATCCACTCTACCAAGTAGCCTACCATTAGCCCAGTAATTCATCTTCTTGTTACTCCTAGCAAAGTGAATGACTTCATACTTAGCTACATTGAACTCCATTTACCACCGTTCTGCCCAGCTCTGCAACTTATGTATATCCCGCTGTAACCTGCCACATCCATCTTCGCTGTCCACCACTCCCCCGACTTTCATATCATCGGCAAACTTGCTCACCCAAACTTCAAGCCCCTCCTCCAGGTCATTTATAAAAATGACAAACAACAATGGTCCCAAAACAGATCCTCGTGGAACACCGCTAGTAACTGCACTCCAAGATGAACCTTTACCATCAAATACTACCCTCTGTCTCCGTCCAGTCAGCCAATTCCTAATCGAAACCTCTAATGCACCCTCAATGCCATACCTCCGTAATTTTTGCAGTAGCCTACCATGGGGTACCTTATCGAACGCCTTGCTAAAATCCATATACACCACATCTCCTGCTTTACCCTCGTCCACTTCCTTAGTCACCTTCTCAAAGAACTCAATAAGGTTTGTGAGGCACGACCTGCCCTTCACAAAACCATGCTGACTATCCTTGATCACCTTATTCCTATCCAGATGTTCATAAATCCTATCCCTTACAATTCTCTCTAAGACTTTGCCCACAACAGAAGTGAGACTCACTGGCCTATAGTTACTAGGGCTGTCCCTACTCCACTTCTTGAACAAGGGGACCACATTCGCTATCTTCCAGTCCTCTGGCACTATTCCTGTGGACAACGACGACATAAAAATCAAGGCCAATGGCTCCGCTATCTCTTCCCTAGCTTCCCAGAGGATCCTAGGATAAATGCCATCAGGCCCAGGGGACTTATCTATTTTCACCCTTTCCAGTATTCCCCGGACCTCTTCCCTACATACCTCAAAGCCATCCATTCTAATCAGTTGTGACTCAATATTCACATCAGCAACAACGTCCTGTTCCTGAGTGAATACTGATGAAAAGTATTGATTTAGTGTGTCTCCAATCTCCTCTGCCTCCAAGCACAACTTCCCACTACTATCCTTGACTGGACCGATACCTACCCTAGTCATCCTTTTATTCCTGACATACCTATAGAAAGCCTTCGGGTTTTCCCTAATCCTACCAACCAAGGACTTTTCATGTCCCCTTCTCGCTGCTCTTAGCTCTCTCTTCAGATCCTTCCTGGCTACCTTATAACTCTCAATTGCCCCAACTGAACCTTCACGCCTCATCTTTACATAGGCCGCCCTCTTTCCTTTTACAAGGGATTCCAATTCCTTATTAAACCACGGCTCCCTCACAAGACCCTTTCGTCCCTGCCTGACTGGTACATACTTATCAAGGACACCCAATAGCTGCTCCTTGAACAAGCTCCACATATCATTTGTGTCCTTCCCTTGAAGCCTATTTATCCAGTCCACGCATACTAAGTCATGCCTCACCGCATCATAATTTCCCTGCCCCCAGCTATAACTCCTGCCCTGCAGTGCTCACTTATCCCTCTCCATCACTGGAGTAAAAGTCACCGAGTTGTGGTCACTGTCCCCGAAGTACTCACCTACCTCCAAGTCTAACACCTGGCCTGGTTCATTACCTAGAACCAAATCCAGTATGGCCTTATCTCTTGTTGGCCGGTCTACATATTGTGTCAGGAGACGCTCCTGCTCACATTGGACAAACACCGACCCATCTAACGAACTTGAGCTGTAGCTTTCCCAGTCAATATCTGGGAAGTTAAAGTTTCCCATAACAACCACCCTATTACTTTCACTCTTCTCCTGAATCATCCTTGCAATACTTTCCTCTACGTCTCTCGGACTATTAGGAGGCCTATAGAATGTTCCTGACAGGGTGACCTCACCTTTCCTATTTCTTACCTCAGCCCAAACTACCTCAGATGGCAAGTCTTCCTCCATCGTCCTTTCAACCGCTGTAATACTAGCCTTGACAAGCAATGCCACACCTCCCCCTCTTTTAACCCCACCTCTGACCCTCCTAAAACATTTAAACCCTGGAACCTGCAATAGCCATTCCTGTCCCTGTTCTACCCACGTCTCTGTAATGGCCACAACATCGAACTCCCAGGTACCAACCCACGCTGCAATTTCACCTACCTTATTTCTTATACTTCTGGCATTGAAGTATACACACTTCAAGCCACATTCCTGTTTACCGGCACCCTCCTTCGAGTTCGATGCCTTGTTCCTAACTTCCCTACACTCAAGGTCCTGTACCCTAAAGCGACAGTCCAGGTTCCCATGCCCCTGCAGAGCTAGTTTAAACCCTCCAAAAGAGCACTAGCAAACCTCCCCCCAAGGATGCTGGTGCCCCTCAGGTTCAGGTGGAGACCATCCTGTTTATAGAGGTCCCACCTTCCCCAGAAAGAACCCCAGTTGTCCAGAAACTGGAATCCCTCCCTCCTGCACCATCCCTGTAGCCACGCATTCAACTGTTCTCTCTCCCTATTCCATGACTCTCTATCACGTGGCACGGGTAACAGACCAGAGACAACAACTCTGTTCGTTCTAGCTCTGAGCTTCCAACCTAGCTCCCTGAAAGCCTGCCTAACATCCCCACCCCTCTTCCTACCTATGTCGTTGGTGCCAACGTGGACCACGACCTTGGCTGCTCCCCTTCTCCCTTAAAGACCCGGAAAACACGAGCAGAGACATCACGTACCCTTGCACCTGGGAGGCAACATACCAAACGTGAGTCTCTGTCGACCCCGCAAAACTGCCTATCTGTGCCCCTCACTATTGAGTCCCCAATAACTATCGCTCTACCTTTCTTCGCCCTTCCCTTCTGAGCAACGGGGACATGCTCCGTGCCAGAGGCCTGAATCTCGTTGCTTACCCCTGGTAAGTCGTCCCCCCCACAACTATCCAAAACGGTATACTTGTCATTGAGGGGAACGACCACAGGGGGTCCCTGCACTGGCTGCTTTCTCCCAGTCCCCCTCACTGTCACTCATCTGTATACAACTTTCGGAGTAACTACTTCCCTAAAGCACTGATCTATTACCACGTCTGCCTCCCGAATGATCCGTAGTTCATCCAACTCCAGCTCCAGTTCCCTAACACGGTCTTGGAGAACAGACCAGACTGAACCGCCAGAACAGTCTGAACAATTCAAATAGGCTGTATAGTCGACTCCTGCTCAAATTTCCTGAGCTCTTAGAGGTTCACTGAGCTTATTCACAATCCCCTTTGATGCCTTTTGATGCCCTTCTGAGCATGTTATGAATTTGGACAGAACGATGCCTCTTGTCTCGAGGTGCCATGAAACCGTTTATCTTAAACTCTCTCCAGCCTCCACCCGATTACAAAGTATCTCATTCATTCTTCAGCTTTATCCCCATTCCAATTGCTCAGAAATCATTACTTTTCTCACATCCTCCCACTCTGCTGAATTCCCCCACCTTCATAACACACGTGTTAATCTTTCTCTTCTCTCTATAAAAGCTGCGTGACCTTACCAGATTTCTCAGCAAGACCTGTGTTTATTTCGGAGAGAATGACATCTCCCTGTTCCTGTTTCTGTGAGAGGATACATTCTCCAATCCAACTGCGCTGAGCTTCGCCAGCTATTTCTGTTTTTATTTCAGCCCCAATTCAATTGGTGATGAAGACGATCTTGTTAAGTGTGTTTGAGAATTGCGAGCACCCAGCTGGCAGGGTGATGTGGGTATAGTGGGCAGCATGTCTGCCTTCCAAGCAACTAACCTGGGTCTTGTTCTGGGTCATCGCTCTTCTCAATTGTTGAAACAATTTTCAACAGAAAACTCTAAGATGAAATCAATGAATTTCATCTCTCAGACACTTTCCAATTTTTCCGAAGGGATATCAGCTGCTGTTACACTTCCAGAGCTGGCAAAATTCTGCAAGATTCTGTAAATGGTTATTCAAGAGTGGTTGATTAATCCAGAAGAGTCAGCTTAGATTTTAAGTGAAGGTTGCACGTTGCTCAATTTGTGTGGTTTTCCTTGAAGGAATAAGATTGATAGAGGGACTGTTTGCGATGGAGATCAATTCGTGACAGGAATACTGTTGCATATGCTTGTCTGAAAAAAAAATCGTGTAGGAGAGGTTGGGCTGAATATCTAAGCTGGTTCAAACATCCTTTGGGCAAAACGTTGATTGGGCTTTACAGAGACAAACTCGAAACGTTGTGTGGCTTCTTGCCGTGCTGTCTCCAAGTCCCTGGCTCTGTCTGACGGTGTGTTCAACAAGAAAAACTGACAGGTTACATTGATCATGGTGAAAAGTAAGGACGGACTCGTCTTTGTGTGATTGGGAAGTTGGGTTCCAAACGTTTCGTCAGGATTTATCAACAAAAACAGAAATTGCTGGAGAAACTCAGCAGGTCTGGCACCATTTGTGGGGAGAAAGCAGAGGTCAATGTCTGTTGTTGGTAACTGAAGAATTCTGAAGCTGATGCTGTGAGTCCTACTCCATCTTGACAACAATTTTTGTTTTTCCTTCGGGTCTTCTGAATGTGTTATGATGAGGAGCTGGTTGAAAATGTCTGGGGATTGCACAACAGTTTTACTGAGCGATGAGGATGTAATGGGGACTATAGCTGCTTTCCAGGTCGTTGACGTGGGGTTGATTCCCAGCTATCGCAAGGTTCAATTTTAAATCGACCACCAGAAAATCTCCAATCTGATTGAAGTTACTTGATTGCTTGCTTGATCTACAATTGCATGAAGGTTTCATTCTGTGGAAAACAGAACATTCAAATTGTTCCTTATTTTTCATAATGACGGATATCTGAGAATTCCAGTGTGGAACCGGGAAATCAATGCTCAGAATATCTGTGTTATTTGAAATTTTACCCACTGTTACTTCCCATCTCAACATCGACTCTTACACAAGGATTCCTTTCATAGTCAGACAGTGTGAGACTGCTCACACTGGGCATCTCCAATAGTCACAGGAAGTTGCTGCAAGTGCTCAGCAGGTTCATCAGCTTCTGCAGAGATGGAGAGGGAAGCTTAACATCTCAGGTTCATGAAAAGGTTCAAATAAATCCCAGCCTCCAAATACTCAGAGATCCAGAGTATTCCATTCTTACATTACATTAACGTTTTCTGTATTTCATCTAGTTCAAACTCACTCACTTTTTTGTGAAATACTTCCTAATATCGAATAAAATAACAACTGGACAAATTCACAAACGTCCAAAAACTTTAATTAATAATAAATAATCGGTTGTTTTATTTCTCAATCTAAAAGTGTACCAATTGAGCGTGGCGCTGCCTCATGAGCCCCGACAGACTCTGCTCATTTCTCCGGGTTGGTCGCAGTGCCTTCTTTCAGCCAGCAGTGGTCACTAACCTGGGGTACAGTGAAGTTCCCAGATCAGCGAGATGGAGACAAATTACAATAATAACAAAATTTTGCTTGTGTCGGAACGTGTGAGGGAGAAAAATAAGAGTGTGGAGCGGCTGCTATTACATTTCCAGGGGTAGGAAAGTAACTGGATATAACTCTGATACACAATACAAGGTTCCAGGTAAACAGCATAGAGGAGAAGGAGTTTGGTAAGTTTGCCTTTATTGTTCAGTACATTGAGTCCAGGAGTTCAGAGGTAATGCTGTTGCTGATAGGACATTGGTTAGGCCACTGTTGAAATATTGCATTCAATTCTAGTGTTTTCGCTATAGGAAGACGTTGTTAAACTTGGATTCTGTGCATTCCAGGTATTCTATTTATTTGCAGCACATAATCTGTGGGTCTGCTCAAATGCTGATAGCACCGATATCAACAGGAATTGCATCTGTTTACAGTTGTATAGTTACAGAACTCCTCAACATAATCTCACTGTAGCTCAATGTAACTGTAGCCAGGATCTGTGGGAGGCAGTCACCTGGACAATGTGCTTTGAGTGTTATGGAATATCAAATGAGATGCAGTCACTGCATTGTACCAGTTCCAGCGAATTAGCCCATACCTCTGACGAATAATCTGAGACAAACATCAGGGAATCTGCATAGAAATATATTTTCCACAGCTCAACGACTGCTACCAGATGTGATTGGGATCTATTCAATAAAACTTAGTTTCATTTAAGATTTGCAGATTTTGCTGAGTTCACTTTATTTCTGTCAACTAGTTAAACTGTAGCCAACTGCTATTTGCAATAGTAACACACATTGTCCCAGTCTTTCCTCTCATCCATACACCAATTTGTAAGTTAAAATACCACACAACCCAGTTTGTAAGGACTAACTGAAAACTAAAATGAGCTCATGTCAGATGAGCTACAACACTGTTATATTGTTTGGCGTGGGTGGCGATGAATACGTTATCGAATCCCCAATACACCTTCTTGCTTTTTCATTATATTACCATGTCACACTTCTATGCTTCATGAAATCCAAAATTCTTTAAGTTGTTCATTCCACACGCATATGAACGCCATTAATTTTGCTCTCATAACGCAAAGTTCCAACACTAACCTGGGAGACTATAATATGAACCACTGTCCATTCTTAAGCGTACAAGATTTTCAGCATTCGCTAATTCTATCCCTGCAACAAATTCATTGTTACATTAACCAAGACATTTTGATCACTTGGGATTTCAAGTGAGAACAATTGTGTAGTTTACATTTCATGTCGACTCCTGGTAGGTACAATTGAAGATACAGAACAGAAGCAAAAGGACATAAGGATGAAACAACGCAAAATACTGTTTTTGCCTCTTTGAGGCCAGTTATCTGGTTTAAACATGGCTGTTTAAGATGCTTCAAACAGGGTGGAGAAAATATATGGACACATTGTAGGCCGGTTTGTCAGTTGTCGGTTATCTTTGTGGAATGGAGAACCTAAAATGTGTTAATTTCTGAGAATCCAAATTTTTCCAGGAGTATTCAGGGAGATGCTCACTATTACGATGAGCTTGACCAGAGTAGGGAGAGCTGAGAAATGTGTTCCTGGAAAAGCACAGCAGGTCAGGCAACATCTAAGGAGCAGGAGAATCGACGATTCGGGCATAAGCCCTTCTTCAGGAATGAGGAAGGTTTGCCAAGCAGGCTAAGATAAAACGTAGGGAGGAGGGACTTGGGAATGCGATAGATGGAAGGAGGTGGAAGAACGACTTCCACCTATCGCATTCCCAACACCCCTCCCGCAAGTCCTTCCTCCTTACTTTTTATCTTAGCCTACATGGCACACCTTCCTCATTCAGAGTAAGGAGAGATAAACTGTTGTAATTAGGGGAGCGTCAGGAACAAGACGCCATTGGTGTGACACGCTTGGCAAAAGAACAAAATGTCAATGTGGAAAAAGGATTTGTCTCCCAATATGTCAGATAGTGACATTTGCATTATAATTTTCTTAGCATAAAATGGTTAATTCATGGAAGTAAAATTGGAAATCACCAGGAATTAGAACGACGTAATTCCCGTTTTAGTGAAAGGTAGGAAGTGAAATTAGCCGGGTTATCATTGCATTGAGCCTTCGCAAACACAGTGTGAATTATTTTAGATTTAGATTACTTACAGTGTGGAAACAGGCCCTTCGGCCCAACAAGTCCACACCGCCCCGCCGAAGCGTACCCACCCATACCCCTACATCTAAATCAACCCCTTACCTAACACTACGGGCAATTTAGCATGGCCAATTCACCTGACCTGCACATCTTTGGACTGTGGGAGGAAACCGGAGTACCCGGAGGAAACCCACGCAGACACGGGGAGAACGTGCAAACTCCACACAGTCAGTCGCCTGAGGCGGGAATTGAACCCGGGTCTCTGGCGCTGTGAGGTAGCAGTGCTAACCACTGTGCCACCGTGCCGCCCATTGTCGGTGCCATGACAATTGTAACATTCTGAATTAAGGTGGATTGTTGCAAATCTCAACTTCCCCTTCAGTCGTAACAGTTCCTCTGCTCCTGCAGACAGTTAGAACTGAAAGAAACTGTTTAATTTAAGAAGACCATATCATGACAATTCTTCAACAAAGTAAGGTTTTTTCTGGCCAGAGTGACAATAATGTTATCTGTTAATTACACAGAGACAGTGTTATATTGAGCAGCTTTAAGACAAAGTCAGGGTGAATTCATGGTGTTCCCAAAGAATTAGCAGTGGCTCACTGATATGAATATATCAAATAGCATGATATATTGTCCATGGCAGTTTGAGAGGAGACACTCAGGGCGAAAGATACATGCCCCGTTGACAGTGTCTCCATCTTGAAAGGCCACAGTTGCATGTGAATGTGAGCCAGTGGAAGGGTATTTCCTCCATTCCAATTGGTCTCCCAAGCAGAATCATGTGAACTTTCTCATTGCTGTGCAAATTGTTGACCAAGTGCTTCTCCTTCTTGTTACGTTTATCATGTGTTTGAATGCTATCCGCTTCTCCCTGTGCCGTCTCTTTGGTTTCTCGGTTTCTGGTTTGCAACATATAGGTCCCACCCAATATGACCTGACCCGCCAAACATTTCTGAGCCAATACTGATGCCAGCAACTGCTTATGAATTAGAATCCTGAAGTTTTTGGGGATATGCCGAACTAATCATGCCATGTCTAGATATGATCATCAACTTTCTAAACTACATGTCAACATTGGACAGGTGTATCACATATGTCCAAGAATTATTCTATGAAAGAATATGTTGATTACTGCGAGAAGTTTGGAATTTCTGTTTCGGTGGACAGTGATTGTTTTTAACAGGTGTCCTCAAAATGGTGGGTCGTCTGATTATTGTGAAAAGGAGAAATGGTAGAATGAGATGATTAAAACAAAAACACACGGGCTGCTTTGCGAGGAGCTAAAATGAACCATCTGAGACTGCCTTGGTACCATGTTATGGCAAAACGGTATTGAATTCGCAACTGAGAAAAGCAAATGAGTGCAATCTCAGAGGAGCGACAATGAGACGACTTGACTTTCTCCTACAGAGAGGCTGGATGGGTATGGTCCAATGAAAGGTCAACTGCTTTGCTGCAAGTAATCTAGTATGATGATTTATTTGAGACAAAGCTAATGATGGCCTACGGTAGAGCCATGGTGGAGGGCTCACTAATATCAGAGATTCATAGAACAACTGTTATTACTGACATCACTGATACAGTGTGAGGTGCGTTGCCTCAACACGCTGCTGGACAGAAGTCCAACACCGGTAAGAAAGCAAGCTTAGAATAACGTGGTGGATTGAGGAAGAGGGAACCACAGCTGATGCAGTAAACAAAAATGAGATCGATACACTAGAAAGCAATACAATATGTTTAGTATAAGGCAGTTTTATCACAATAACAAGTTGCCTCTTTATTCGTAAAGTGGCAAGCATCATGATTTATTTTTCTAATGAAACATGGACCACGTCCGTGAAGTTGCAGAATCTGGACTTGAAGTTGCTGGTTGCATTGTTGCAGTGTTCCATGAAGTATAGTGAAGAAACTGGTGCAGTGGTAGTGTTCCTGGCTCTGAGCCGATTGCCCTGCGTTCAAGTTTCACCTGCTCCGCAGGTGTGTAATTACAACTCTGAACGGATTGTTTTTGTAAAATATCTATAGAAACTAGACACATACCTGCAGAAATGCATCCAACAACAACGCAGCTTCTAACAATGATTTTTTCCTCATTGTGGTCAGACCTATTCACAATTCAATTTCAGTGGTAAGAATCTACCAACTGAGAATCATAAAGTTGTCATCATCAATTAGTTCAAAGGTTTTAGAAAGAAAACATCTCCCACAATGTCGCACAATCAATGTCTCCATGGAGATTACACAGAGTATAACAGCTCAGAGTTTAATGCTTGTGTATTCGCTGCAACATGGAAGGATAATCAATCTCAACTGAAAATGCACCTGCCAATTCAAACAGCCAGGAAAGTTTTCTACATGATCCTTGCTGTCATTGGTGTTCCTGGTAAGTCTCTACAGTTATTGAGAATTGACGATGATATTTCTCCTGTTTTCCCAGTTAAATAAGAGGTTTGTATTCTGATATCGTAGCCCGTGTAATACCCACCCTGAGTTGCAATCTCATTCATCTGAATTGTATATTTAAAAGCTCTTACGGTGTTGTTCCATTGCCTTAATCAACTTAGCAGGTTTACTATCCTCTAACATGATAACATTTAATCATATGTCATGAGCTCCTGAATTGCATCTCAGGCGGTGGCTGTCTTGTGGGAAGCAATGTTTGGAAATGTCTGTCAATGAAACAAACTGCGTTCATTCGTTCATTGAACAAAACTTCAATCATTGATTCAATGAAACAAACTTAAATCATTTATTTAGTGAATCTGACTGCATTCATTCATTTAATGAAGCAAACTGCATTTATCCATTCAGTGAAACACGCTGCACGTGCTAATGTAAACAGTATGGTTTCTGCCAATCATTGAATGCCATGAGCTTAACGCATTTTTTCAATGAAACAAACTACACACATTTATTCAATTAAATAAATGTAACGTGTGAATTCAAAGACTAGACATCTCTGATTCTTTCAATGTGTCAAGGTTAACTCATTCTTTCAATCAAGCAAACTGTAAGTGTTCACTTCAAACTTCTATCATTCATTCGTTGCCACGACTTTAACGCATTCAATCAATGGAACAAACTGCACATATTCATTCTTGGAAACAGACTGCTCGTAATAATTCAATGAGTAGAGCTTTTCTGATTCATTCAATGTGTCCAGCTTAACTCATTCATTCGATGAAACAAAGAGCGTTCATTCATTCATCGAATAAAACTTCAATCATTGATTCAATGAAACAAACTTAAATCATTTATTTAGTGAATCTAACTACATTCATTCATTCAATGAAGCAAACTGCATTTATCCATTCAGTGAAACACGCTGCACGTGCTAATCTAAACAGTATGGTTTCTGCCAATCATTGAATGCTATGAGCTTAGCGCCTTTATTCATTGAAACAAACTGCACACATTCATTCAATGAAATAAATGTTACGTGTGAATTCAAAGAGTAGACATCTCTCATTCATTCAATGTGTCAAGCTTAACTCATTCTTTCAAACAAGCAAACTGTAAGTGTTCACTTCAAGCTTCTGTCATTCATTCCTTGCCACGAGTTTAATGCATTCATTCAATGAAACAAACTGCACACATTCATTGTTTGAAACAGACTGCATATATTAATTCAGTGAGTTGACCTCTTTTCATTCATTCAATGTGTCTAACATAACTCATTCAATCCATGAAACTGCACCTGCGAATTCAATGAGTATAGCTTCTCTTATTTATTCAATGTCTCGATCTTAACGCTTCCATTCAATGAAACAAACTTCATTCATTCCTTGTAAAATCAAACTTCAATCACTGATGCAATGAATCAAACGCTACTCTTTGATTCAATGAAATAAACCAGACTTTTATTTCGTCAATCAAACTGCGTTCATTCATTCAATGAATCAAACTGCACTGATTCATTCACTGAAACACAGTTAATTCAATGAGTAGAGCTTTTCTCATTCATTCAAGATGTCTAGCTTAACTCATTCATTCGTGAAACAAACAGCGCCTTCGAATTGAATGAGTCGATCTTCTCTCATTTTTCAAAGTCTCGAGCTGAACTCTTTCATTCAATTAAACAAACTGCATTCATTCCTTTACTGAGTCAAACTTCAATCCCTGATGCAATGTATCAAACGTTAATCTTTGATTCAGTGAAATAAACCAGTCTTTTATTTAGTGAATCAAATGGCGTTCATTCATTCAATGAATCAAACTGCACTGATTCATTCACTGAAACGCATTTAATTCAATGAGTAGAGCTTTTGGTATTCGTTCAATGCCAGGAATTTAACACATTCTATCAATGAAACAAACTGTATTCATTCGTTCATTGAATAAAACTTCAATCATTGATTCAATGAAACACACTTAAACCATTTATTTAGAAAATCTAACCACATTCTTTCATTCAATGAAGCAAACTGCACTTATCCATTCAGTGAAACACGCTGCACGTGCTAAACTAAACAGTATGGTTTCTGCCAATCATTGAATGCCATGAGCTTTTATTTAATAAAACAAACTACACACATTCATTCAATTAAATAAATGTAACGTGTGAATTCAAAGAGTAGACATCTCTCATTCATTCAATGTGTCAAGCTTAACTCATTCTTTCAATCAAGCAAAATGTAAGTGTTCACTTTAAGCTTCTGTCACTCATTCCTTGCAACGAGTTTACGCATTCATTCAATGAAACAACCTACACTGATTCGTTCTTAGAAAGAGACTGCACGTATTAATTCAATGGGTAGAGCTTTTTGCATTCATTTAATGTGTCCAGCTAAACTCATTTATTCGAGGAAATAAACTGAACCTGCTAAATTGAATGAGTAGAGCTTCTCTCATTTATTCAATGTCTCGAGCTTTAACGCTTTCATTCAATGAAACAAACTGCATTCATTCCTTTATTGAATCAAACTTCAATCCTTGATGCAATGAATCAAACGTTAATCCTTTCTTCAATGAAATAAACCAGTCTTTTATTTAGTCAATCAAACTGCGTTCATTCATTCAATGAATCAAATTGCACTGATTCCTTCACTGAAACACAGTTAATTCAATGAGTAGAGCTTTTGCTATTCTTTCAACGCCAGGAATTTAAAACATTCTTTCAAAGAAACAAACTGCGTTCATTCATTCATTGAATATATCTTCAATGATTGATTCAATGAAACAAAGTTAAATCATTTATTTAGTGAATCTAACTGCATTCATTCATTCAATGAGCAAACTGCACTTATCCATTCAGTGAAACACGTTGCAAGTGCTAAACCAAATAGTATGGTTTCTGCCAATCATTGAATGCCATGAACTAAATGCTTTTATTTAATGAAACAAACTACACACGTTCATTCAATTAAATAAATGTAACGTGTGAATTCAAAGAGTAGACATCTCTCATTGATTCAATGTGTCAAGCTTAACTCATTCTTTCAATCAAGGAAACTGTAAGTGTTCACTTCAAACTTCTATTATTTATTCCTTGCCACAACTTTAACGCATTCACTCAATGAAACAAACTGCATACATGCATTCTTTGAAAGAGACTGCACGTATTAATTCAATGAGTTGACCTCTTTTCATTCATTCAATGTGTCTAGCTTAACTAATTCTTTCGATGAAACAAACTGCACCTGCTAATTCAACGAGTATAGCTTCTCTCCTTTATTCAATGTCTCGAGCTTAATGTTTTCAATCAATGAAACAAACTGCATTATTCCTTTATTGAATCAAACTTCAATCCCTGATGAAATGAATCAAACGTTTACTCTTTGATTCAATAACATCAACCAGTCTTTTATTTAGTCAATCAAACTGCGTTCATTCATTCAATGAATCATCTGCACTAATTCTTTCACTGAAAGACAGTTAATTCAATGAGTAGAGCTTTTGCTATTCGTTCAATGCCGGGAATTTAACACATTCTTTCAATGAAACACACTGCGTTCATTCATTCATTGAATAAATCTTCAATTATTGATTCAATGAAACATGCTTAAATAATTTATTTAGTGAATCTAACTGCGTTCATTCATTCAATGAAGCAAGCTGCACTTATCCATTCAGTTAAACACGCTGCACGTGCTAATCTAAACAGTATGGTTTCTGCCAATCATTTAATGCCATATCTTAACGCATTTATTCAATGAAGCTACTGCCCACATTCATTCAATGATTTATATGTTACGTGTGAATTCAAAGAGTAGTCATCTCTCATTCATTCAATGTTTCAAGCTTAACTAATTCTTTCAATCAAGCAAACTGGCAGTGTTCACTTCAAACGTCTATCATTCATTCCTTGCCACGAGTTTAACGCATTCATTCAATGAATCAAACTGCACACATTTATTCTTTGAAAGAGACTGCACGTATTAATTCAATGAGTAGAGCTTTTCTCATTCATTCATTGAAGCAAACTGCACTTATCCATTCAGTTAAACACGCTGCACGTGGTAATCTAAACAGTATGGATTCTGCCAATCATTGAATTCCACGAACTTAACGCATTTTTTCAATGAAACAACCTAAACACATTCATTCAATGAAATATATGTTACGTGTGAATTCCAAAGTGGACATCTCTTATTCATTCAATGTTTCAAGCTTAACTCATTCTTTCAATCAAGCAAAGTGTAAGTGTTCACTTCAAGCTTCTACCATTTATTCCTTGCCACGAGTTTAACGCATTCACTCAATGAAACAATCTGCACACATTCATTCTTTGAAACAGACTGCACGTATTTATTCAATGAGTAGAGCATTTCTCATTCATTCAATATGTCTGTTGGTGCGCCTCTCCGTGAGGCTTCCTCACCAAAGCAGCCAACCCGGGTGACATGGATGCTTGGGATGTCACGGGCCTTTGACACACTTAAACAATGCCTGGTTTCAGCTCCTGCTCTGGGCGCACCTAACTATACGCTGCCGTTTCAGCTTTATGTACACGAAGAAAAGGGGTATGCCTCCACCATTTTCAAACAGATGCTTGGCGATCTCCTGCGCACTTTAGCCTTTTATTCTGTGCAGTTACCACCTTCTGTAAGGAGAATGCCGGTCTGTTTGCGTGATGTGGCGTCCGCCGCTGTAACAGTAGAAAAGTCCACCCCTGTTGTGATGGTTTATCCGTGCACTGTTTTTGTGCCTCATTCGGTGTCCCTGCTGCTAAACTCAGCAACAACGCAACATTTTACAGTATCATGGAGAACCCGCTACGAGGTTATCTAACTATCCCGTACCAACCTTACATGGCAATGCGCACCCGCGGTGAACCCAGCTACCCTTCTCCCAACCTCCCATGACCCACCTGAGGTGGACCAAGAGTGCTTGAACGTAGTCCAAGCTATTGTCAACCCCCGCCTTGATCTCTCTGAGACACTGTCGGACAACCTAGACGTGATTCTCTTTACTGATGGTTCCACTTTTCGGCTCTCTGACTATCAGATGTTGGCCGGATATGTGATCTGAACACCTTTCTATACCCTCCAATCGGATGTGGAAGGGACTGTGCCCTCACCAGGGCCGGCTATTCTAGCTGACAGATAGTCTGTTAATATTTACATTGACTCCAGATATGCTTTTGAGTAGTCCATGATTTTGGAACGATGGAAACATAGAGGATGTATTACTTCCTCTGGACGACCCCTGCAACATGCCCTGCTCATCAACAACCTTCTGCAGGCTATAATGCTCTGCTATACCTGTCATTAAGTGTGCAGTACATACTGTTACGGGCGATTCCCTGTTACGGGAATGTGTGGGCTGACCAAGCTGTGAAACGAGCAGCTTTAAACCCCACTGTACTGTATATGTTTCGCAAGCTCTCAAGACGGCGAGTTTAGAAGACACTTTAGAACTAGAGGCGGGTGGGTTAGTGGCCGCTCAGTGGCACACCCCTCAGGCCGAGAAAGATAGTTGGGCGCATATAGGGGCTAAGGAATCAGACAGCTTGAGACTAGTACAACAGTCGGATGGTAGAATCATCTGCCGCCGATCACATCTGCATGTTTTCGCACAGGCTGCCCATGGAGTTGGTCACACAGGTAGGCGGGGAATGATACATGCAGTAAGACAAAGCTGGTATGCTCCCGACTTCGCTGTGGCAGCACAAGCGCTAGGTTCCCGCTGCCTGGTCTGCTTACAGAATAATATTGCTAAACTATTGTCCAAGTATGATCACTTGCCTGTCGCTGATGGACCCTTTCATGATTTGCAGATTGACTTAGTCCATATGCCCTCAAACAGTGTTTTAAATACCTGCTTGACATAGTGGATATGTTTTCCAAATGGGCGGAAGCTTTTCTTCCAGGTACGAATGATGCTAGAACAGTGGTTAAATGTCTCATGATGGATGTGAACCCTTGGTTTGGTGTCCCGAATTGCGTTAACAGTGACAGAGGGATGCATGTTACTGCTGGGGTTACAAAAGAGGTTGGTAAAAATTTGGGTATTACATACCACATTCCGTACCAGCCGCAGTCCTCGGGGATGTTGTAATGGATGAATAGCACCCTTAAAGCTACTTTAACCGAGGTCACCCAGGATATGGCTCTGCACTGGCCAGATGCAATCCCAATCGCCCTTCAAACTCCCTGGGGCCTATTTAATCAAACTACGGGACTAACTCCCTTTGAGGAACTCATGGGCCGCCCGATGTCCACAGGGCTCCGACACATGAAAATGCCCACAGATGTGACACTGCTTGTCATTCAGGAGTCCCATCTGTAATTTGCCAAATCATTGTGCCAGCTCATCACTGGTAGCCAATAATTGGTCAAGAAGGCACTTCCAGCGCTAGGTGTTGGCCCTATGCATCAGTTCCACCCAGAGAATATGTGATGATTAAATCCTTTGAAAAGAATTCTCTTTCTCCGAGGTGGAATGGCACATAACTCGTCCTCCTGGTGACCCGACCGGCTGACAAGGTCGAAAGAGTACCTGAGTGGACACACGCCACCCTTTGCAAAAGAGCACCTTCGACTGAACAACCTGACTAGAAAACACCTGATCAACAGACACCGGAAGCACCAGCATGCCCGCCAGCTGTGCCATCTGGGGAGTTAAGCTTTGCTTCTTTTCTCTGTCGCTCCTAGCTCTGTACACCCTGGTGGGTTTTGATTGGGATCCAGGGACGAGAACGTGACATTTTATCGTTTGGAAGCTGCATACTAACATCTTCCTACACATGAGATTAACCATTCACGCTGCTGGGTATGTGCTCACATTCCCGTTTATTCTCAAGGGGGAAATCCATCTTCGACCCATCCCATTGAATGAATCTGACACCGCTGAAGGCGGTTGGAACTGAATCGGTACTCCAAAGTGGCCACGTTGTGACTTCCCAGTAGTTTCGAGAAATTGGGACTTGCCTTAACAGATAATAGTCGCCCAGGCTGGAAGTCAGCAGGGCATACCTTGAACTAGTACAAAAGCTGGTTCCAGCCCCAGTACAATCGCTCGCGTGCACCCCCTGCGTTGGTCCTTGCAAACACCAGGGATTCAGCGCACTCCTGGGAAATATTTGTTTTAAAATCGACTCTCCCGGTGGATGGGTTGGTGGATACAGCAGTTGCCACTATTCCCTGCACCTTACCTCAAAGTCTATCCGGTCCACTCTAAGAGGTAGTATGCTCAACCTTAAGACCTCCAACAAAGCCTCTGGTGACACCATTATTAGGACCTTTTGAACTGGCACCGAAACGGACTATCTAAGTACCTATAATGCCACCTATTTCAATTGTAGCCATAAGGCCTACCATTGCCTGCCAGTCTCCTGGGTTGGTAGCTGCTATATTGGTTATGAAGCCCCTACATCTAGCATTTCCACTCATCCCCATTCGAACTGCTCAGAATTCGCTCCAAAAGGGCTTTGTCTGCATTTCAGCAGTTCCTAGCTGTATGAACCCCTTTCTCTGGGACCGCCCGGCTGATCATCAAAACCAGGCACCTAATATCCCTCCGAGAGAAGGTGGCCAATGACACAGCTTTAGCCTTTAAGGAGATTAATGCGGAGACGGTTGCCCTTTGCACGGTTGTTGTCCATAACCGGATGGTGCTAGACTACTTTTTGGCCGAGAGGGGGGCACATTTCCCTCATTGTCTCTGTCTGTTGCACCTATATCCCTGATACCAATCTTGCACCAAACCTGAGATGCGGCCACTAGGCTTTATACCGCCAACTCCCATTGGGACCTTTGGACCTGGATGGGTGAGTGGTTCTGGGGAGTGCCATTGTTCAGGGTCTCATAGTGCTGGTTGTTGCCCTCGTGGTCATCACGATCTTGATTGTTTTTCTCAAACAGTGCTGCGCACTCTGCAGTTTATTGTTGCTACCCTATAGCCGAATTAGTTACAGTTACCTTCCCGATGAGTCCGCATATCACCACAAATACCCTCAGTCCGAGGCCCTCATGCCCTGAATTTGAGGAGGATATCGGCTCGGATTCCGAGGGTTACCAAACTGACTGAGAACCACCCCCTCCTGATAACCACCCCCCCTCCCCCGCGCCGGTTCGGGATACATTCATCCTTTTGTTGAAACCCTGTACCTGCCTTTCTGATTATGTAAAGGAAAAGGAGAGGATTGTTTATTAAAAGCTAACAATATTTGCCTGGAGACCATTTTCCTGATTCGCTGAGAGGTCCAGTTTGTGTCCCCAGCCAGACCTTTGCTGGCTATGCATTCCTTACTATGCGGTAATGTGAAAGGCTGTCCTTATCTTCCTTCTCAAGATAGTGTCTCCTCCATTTGCTGAATGATCAGCGCAAGCTGTACAAGTTAAGCTGGCATAGACTTTCCAATTAGTCCCCTTTACTTCTCTAGTTATTGCGTCGTCTCAGTCATTGAGCCAATTAGGGATATCTCTGCTTCCTATTAGTAATCTGTGTAACTAGAGCAGGTGGTGATACCTTAATGACTGACGTCTAATTTAGTACCAACATGTAAGTATGCCAAATGTATAATTAACGGTCAGCTCCTAGCTGTTTTCTCCAAATAATCCTGCAGTATCTAGATGTAGTTTGGAATAACGCTGAGCCAGAGTTAGGACAGTGAATTCCCCATGACATATCGTGTAATAAGCTAATCAGTTCCCAAGGTCGGAGTCTGATAGTTGTCTTCAACATTAAGAATAATAAGGTGATTATGTTAGGGGATTTTAGCGTTCCAGGCATAGACTGGGGCCGCCATAGTGTTACGTTTTAGATCGAAAGGATATCTTCCTCAAATGCAGTGCACGAGGGCCTTGGACTGAGGGGATTAGTGATGACACGAGGACTCATCGGGAAAGTAACCGTAACTTATTGGGCTATTGGGTAGCAACAATAAGCTGCAGCGTACGCAGCACTGTTTGAGAAAAACAATCAAGATCGATTTGTTAAGCATGTAAAAAAAAGCTTTTCTGATTAATTTTGTGGATATACCTATTAGAGAAGGTGCAAAACCTGATCTTCTCTTGGGAAATAAGGCAGGGCAGGTGACAGAGGTGTTAGTGGGGGAGCACTTTGGGGCCAGAGACCATAGTTATATATATTAAAAAATAGTGATGGAAAAATGTGGACTCGATCTTAATTTTAAAAATTGAAATGGGAGAAAGCTCAATTTTGACGGTATTAAACAAGAACTTTCAAAAGAAGATTTGTGGCACATATTCGCAGGTAAAGAGGTGGCTTGAAATCTGGGCGAGTTCAGAAATGAAGACAAACAAACTCCAGAAACAAGATATTCCTGTTAGGGTGAAAGTAAAGGCGGGTAGGTACAGAGAATGTGGAACGAATAAAGAAATTGATGGTTTGTTTATGAAAAATAAGGAAGTAGATGTCAGACATAGACCGGATAGATCAAGTGAATCCATGAAGAGTACAAAGACTGTAGGAGTATACTTAAGAGGGAAAACAGGTGCGGAAAAGGGGACATGAGGTACCCTTGGCAAATAGTGGTAAGGAGAATCCAAAAGGTTTTACAAATAAATGAAGACAAAGGTTAACTTGGGAGAATACAAAGGGTTTGTACAGGTACATTAAGGATAAAAGAGAGAACAGGTTCCCTCAAAATCAGAAACGCGGCCTTTGTGTGGAGCCGCAGGAGATGAGGGCGTTATTAAATGAGAATTTTGCATTTGTATATGCTGTGGAAAAGAAGGTGGAGAATATCAAATGTAAAAAAGTAGATTGTGACATCTTGAAAAGTATCCATTTGGCAGAGGAGGAGGTGCTAGATGCCTTTAAACATATAAAAGTGGATAAAGGCCCACGGCCTGATCACATGTAACCTAGTACTCTGTGGGAAGTTAAGGACGTCATTGGGCCTCTTGATGACATATTTGTATCATCGATAATCACAGGTAAGGTGCCGGAAGACGGGATTTTGGCTAACGTCGTGCCACAGTTTTTAAAAGTTAGTAAGGGAAAACCAGGAACTACAGATCAGTGAGCCTGATGTCAGTCGTGGGCAGGTTGTTGGTCGAAATCCTGAGGGACAGGATGTACATGTATTTGGAAATGCAACGACTGATTAGGGATTGACAACATAACATTCTGCGTGGGAAATCATGTCTCATAAACTTGATTGAGGTTTTTGAAGAAGTAACAAATAGGTTGGATTAGAGCAGAGCGTAAAAGTGATCTGTATGTATCAGTAAGGTCTTCGACAACGTTCCCCAATGGACAATGGTTAACAAGATTAAAGCTCATGGAATACAGGGAGATCTAGGCATTTGGAAACAGAAGTAGCTCAAAGGCAGAAGACCGAACGTGGTGTGGGGGGTGGAGTGTTGTTTTTCAGACTGTTCCATCCCCCAAGGACGACAACCCAATATATTGCCAATACACTACCATATCCCACTCCATTTCTCCACCTTGGAGAATGACATTGTCTGTTCAGATTATCCCAGTGGAAGAGAGAACAGGGCGCGTGGTTGTGTCGGAATGAAAGTGGTTTACGCAGTTTGGAATGATTACTGGGAGCAGAAGGCTGATGTGGAGACAATGTGAGCAAAATCAGCTCTAACTATCAAAGTCACAAAACACCACATGGCTCAGGAAAATTTCAGAGGATGCTTTCAATGAATCAAACTCTTGCTCATGGCACCAGCACACATCTATCGAACCACGCCATAATGTGGGTTAATATTGCTGCTGAGTATACATAATATAATAAACAGAGACAAATATGCCCTTCCTCCCCAATAACTTCATAGAACGACTGTGCGTTCACCGATTGCATCACTGGCCTCACAGAGTAGCCCCACGCAAACATTCCCAAAACCCAATTTCCAATTGGATCTTCGTAGTTGTTTGTCACTGAATTTATCTGAATCTGGACCGATGAATTGGGATGATGTGGTCGTGTGCAACAATGGCTACATCCTTGTGTGAGAAGTTGACAAAGTAAACAACCGATATGAAACCACATTGCTATTGAAGCATACATTTCAAAATTATGCTGATGTAACCTCTGAGCCTTTGATGTTATGCAGAAAACTATCAAGCTGTCATGCAATATTAAATGATGGAATTTCCACAGTCTCTGTGGACAGCGAAATGAAAGAATCAGCCAATTCTGAGTTCCCACATCTCAGTACACTGCTCGACAATGTTCCTGTTTTGTATCCGTTGCTCTTCCTAGCATATCCTCTGCCACTGTACTTATTGCTATTTTCAAACGTGCGTCATTGCGTGCCCCGGTTAAGGTACAATATTCAGTATTCTGCATTGTGGCCGTTGTAACCTCGTTCGAATCCCATTCACGACAGGAAACGTTGTCGCCATTTTACTATATGTGACGTATGTTAAAGAAAAACGGAAAATTATTAGTTAATTTTTACGTCAAAACATTCTCCCAAATTATGATTTTTTATCCAACCCCTCTCTCTCACATCTCTGCGAGTCATATATCAAGATTCCAATTCACCCATTCTTGGAGATTTCGCTCCCTCCCACAATCATTTACTCTCCTTTAATATGCCCCTCCTATTCCCCTTACACTGACATTGGCATTGACACTGTGCTGCTGTCGTCACCGTTGCGGAGTAAACCATGCCAATCGCACCACTGGGAACTTCAAACCAGTCCAACCATTCTGGTACTGTAGTTGTGGGGTAAATCCTCATGCAGCAGCTTTTATGCACAAGGGATTATTGGTGCATCAGATTCAGGAAAATGACATAGGACAGCATTGTAAAGAGAACAATGGTGAATGGAAAATACCCGTTTCTGTGGACTTCCACATCATTTATTTCATTTGTTCATTTGGCTCTAGCTCTCGTAATGTCGATGGGCTGTGATTCGCATTGTTGCCGGATTGCAATAGCTTTGGATACCATTAAGCACACATTTACCAGGAAAAAGTCTGAGCTGAAGAGTTTCAGATATGAAGAGAGATTGGATACAGTGGAATTGTTTTTCTTAGAGCAGAGGAGATTGAGTGGAGACTTGATTGAGATTTACAAAATAGAGAGGGATATCGATTGTATAAACTGAAATTGATGGAGAAATCGAACACTATGGATAAAGGAGAACAGATTTAAGGTGAAAGGCGAAAAGATTCGAGTGAATTCGTGGAAAATCTCTTTCAGACAATGGGTGGTTCAGAAGAATTCAGATGTGAATCCGTGATACCAAGGCTATGGACCAAGCGATTTAAAAAGTGGTTTGGATTATTAAGCGATTGTTATTGGCCGGTAGACACGCATCGGGTGACCGGGTTTCCGTCTGCATTGAGGTCCAGGGTAACACCATCAACAATCACCACGTGAGACCGAGTTCAATTACAGTCCGGTTCAGGCGCTTGCATATTGTGAGGACTCGGTTGGCAATACTGTGCCTCCCAGAGCCGGAAACTCGCGTTTAATTCCAACTTTGGGTCACTGACTATGTGGGATTAACACACTTCAGTTCTCTCTCTGACGTTCGGGGCTCCGCCAGCTGCTCTGCTTTCTTCCTGCAGTCCAATGGTGTGTTCAGGTAGATGGCGAACAACACCAGAAAGAATGTAAGTGCTGCAAACCAAAGGCAAACGCAGCATTTGCAGCGTCAGGGAAATGAGAATTTTTATTTCTGTCCGAGAGACTCTTCCTCAGAACAGTTCGTGATTTGTGGTGTTAACTTTGATTTCTCTCCACTGATGCTGCACTGATGTTGAGCTTTTCGAGCAATTTCTCGTCTTGTCGGTGGGCTTAGTAAAATAGAGTCGGGATGTGAAATTCTTCAGTGGCACTATCTAGAAACCATTGGCCGAATGATATCTGTTTGCATTCTCTCTGATTTTATTATGTCTGAATCTGAGGTTTTGTCCTTTGTTTTATCGTCATTTGTTTTTGACATCCCTCCGAAAATGCGAACTGCAGAACTGCTCACAAATTCTCGCTGCACCCGAAGAAGCAAATGAAATTAACGTCAGATATTAAAATTGTCCACTCCGTTCCGCAGAGTGTGTTATTTTTTACGTCTTGTTCCATTCTCAATGAGACATGTCACAGAAAGGACAGTTCTGTCTGAATCAGCATGGGGATGGACTGCATCTCCCGGGGACACAGTGTCAGTGAAAGTGCAAACAAGTGACTTCTGCAAGCTGAATCTTGTGTCCATATTCTAGTACATACTGGAAGCAGGAATCTGTGGAAGTTGTACATTCGACCCCACTTTCCCGACGATCCCACTGGGCTGGGTACCCTCCTTTCCAGCACCATGCCAGAAACCTTCTCTATGAGTACACTGGTCCAAACTTCCTTGACCCCCAACACCTCCCCATGAAACACAATCCACGGAAACCACAAAAGATAGAATACTTCCAGGTTTGCAGTAACTCTCCTCACCGTGTAATGTTCAAGGCATATCTTCCAGTGATTTATCTGCAAGTCACTCAACCTAGTCAACTGTGTTTCCTGCTCCAAATTTGATCTATTCCAGACTGCAGAGAGGAAAACAGTGCATGACAAACTTGACGGCAACTACCATCTCTCCGCAAGGAAAATAACCCCGGTACTTCCAATTTTCTGCCAGTTCAACATTGCACTGTGTTCCCATGCCAACATTTTAGTCTCTGCTGTGCTCCCGCAAGGCACAGCGCAAGCTGGAAGAGCGGACCTCATTTTCTAACTGGAGACCAGACAGCCTTCAGGACTCAACATTGTGTTCAATAATATTAGAGCCCGCCTGCCTCCTTCCCCGTTCTTTACTCAGCCGCACATCCTATCAGTACCAAAGATGGCTGTTTATGCTCGGACATTATCTCTCCTTTCTCTCCGCAGATATATTCGATCAGTTGATTTTGTTCAGACTTTTCAGCTTTTCTTTGAGAATTTTGTTTCATTCTGATCGCCAGATTTCAGGAAGCAGTTGATTGCACAAGTGGGTGTTCAGAGGAGACTGACCAAGATATTGCCTGCGCTGGACAATTCCCTCTGTGAAGATAGATGAGCTAGGCTGGGGCTGTTTACCTGAGAGCAGGAAGGGTTGACTGAGGAACCGATTAACATGCACAGTCAGAATATACATATTTGTGAAAGGAATAAACTTCTTATGGGAAGGATTAATAACGAGTTTTCCCACTGGACGACAGGATGATGAGTAGGTGCTGGGAAAAGGCACTGAAGTGTTCAGTCAGCCATGGCGATATCAAATTACGGGGCAGAGCTGGTGGGTATAATGTCCTTCACCTCTTCCTCTAACTTTGTTCTGTTTCTGGCAGAGGTTCTAAACAATAACAAGATGACAATAATGTAAATCAACACCATGGGATATCAACGTCCTCCACTTTACACCGCAGCTCTCAATGCTGGAAGAAACACTTCCCGGTGCAGCTTTAGATCAGACAGTGAAGGGTTATCACAGGAGCTCTGTCAGACTGCTTGCACCTTCACACAGTTTTCCAACTGGATACTTTGAAGAGGGCACTTTGGGGATATTGGGGATTGAGGCACAGATTTCGCCTTTGCTGGGCTGGAGTTCTGGCCATGGTAATGAACATGAAGTTCTGACGTTTCGAATCGTACTCTAGATTTTTGCTACTTTACAATTTAAACTGAAATTCAATTTAACGTTGCACACCATTCTTATATCTTCGGTATTTTTGTAAATTGTGCAACGTATCCTTGGATATAGTAATGGTGAAGATTGATGAAAAATGCAGCATTTTCATATTTCGTGCACGAACTTCCCACCGGACGTTGATGAAATTTCACTTAATCGAAGTCTGTGCCGAATTGAAGTCGTTTGAATGAAATGTCCTTTGCAGCGACAATGTAACATTTTCTGTAAGCAAAGCAGGAACACACGGAAAACTACTTTTCAATGAGATCTATTTTGCACAACACTTTGCTCTGTGGCTTTCCTGAACCTGATGCACCAATAATCAGCATAACCTCAAGTATGTTAGATATTATTTTAGAACCTCAGCAAAAATAGAGGAGTTGGATCGAAGGGCCCAATGGCATGATTAGGAAACGTTACATGATTGCTGTCTGTGTCTCCAATGATGGAATTGACCAGTGTGTCGTAGTTATAAGCGCAAAAGTGTCTAGGTTTTAAGTTCGGTCCTTGCATATAGCAGCCTATACTGACATTGACCGAGGTCATTCAGACATTAGGCTGAAACATAGTTGAAAAATAATGATGAGTAAAGCAGAATTTATTCTAAGTCTGCAGTTTCTTATTGTATGGTGTGTTATGTCTTTTGGAAAGTTATCTATATTAACCGAAAGGCTGCAAATGTTCCCCAGGTTCAAACCCATCGTTGGATAGAGAAACAGAGATGACCCGTCTGATATCGCTGACCATGGACTGTATTACATTGTGGGAACTTTTGGTTAGCTCGTTTCATATTGTTCCATTTGCTGCAAACTCGCACAGCTCACTAAGCTAATTGAAAGGAATTACAAAGTTAAAAATCACACTACACCAGGTTATAGTCCAACAGGTTTAATTGGAAGCAAACTAGCTTTCGGACGACGCTCCTTCATCAGGTGATTGTGGAGGCCTAGATCGTAACGCAGAATTTATAGCAAAGATTTGCAGTGTGATGTAACTGGAATTATACATTGACGAATTGATTGTCTGTTAAGCCTTTAGTCTGTTAGAATACAGTGATAGTTTCAGTTCTTTCATGTGTAAATCACAAAACCCTTTTTTAAAAAAAGTTGCATTCTCCGGTTAGCTGTTAACAATGGTGATAGCTAGACAATATGTTGACTGTGTTAGCCCCCTGTGTTCTCTGTCTATGACCTGATGTGTAGATTGATTCTAATCTAAAAAGTGAGGTAACACAGCCTCTGCTCAGCCACTTTCGTCTGCTGCCTGTACCGAAGTCCACCTTTGAGGATGGTCACCCAAAGGTCCGCGGTTGAATGTCATGGACCACTGAAGTGTTCGCCAACTGGGAGGGAACCCTCCTGTCTGTTGATTGTTGTGCGGTGCCCATTCATCCGTTGTTGTAGCCTTTGTTCAGTTTCCCCAATGTACCATGCCTCCGGGCATCCTTGCCTGCAACGTATAAGATAGACAACGTTGGCTGAGTCACATGATACCTGCCATGTACAAGGTGGGAGGTGTGTTCCCACGCGTAATAGTGGTATCTATGTATCTATGTATCTATGTCAACAACCTGACACGACTTTCAGCGTCCACAGTGTCACGGTGCGCTCACTACACATACACACACACACATACACAGATATTCCTACACACACACACTCTCACATAAGCATGGGCACAGGTCCACACAGACGCGCACACAGACACCCACACACACACTTATAGACACACACACTCCCACACATGCACCCACTCACAGACTTAAGACACTCTGCACTCACTGCACACACACACACACTTTCTCACACTCATAACCACCACCCCAGACAGACACACACACAGGCAGACAAGGACCCACATGCACACATATATTTTGTGTAGTGAATTTTTTTGTACTTGCAGAGTTACATTGCACTTTGCTCAAAAACTGCATACATTCATGTAGAACTCTGAGCTCAAAAACTGCATGAATTTATGTAAAACTCTGTTATCTCACTTTTTAGATTAGAATCAATCTAAACATCAGGTCATAGACAGAGAACACAGGTGGTTAATACCTTCAACATATTGTCTAGCTATCACCATTGTTAACAGCTTACCCGAGAATGCAACTTTTAAAAAAAGGGGTTTGTGATTTACACATGAAAGAAGTGAAACTATCACTGTATTCTAACAGACGAAATGCTTAACAGACAATCAATTCCTCAATGTATAATTTCAGTCACATCACACTGCAAATTTTTGCTATAAATTCTGTGTTCCGATCGAGCCCTCCACAATCACCCGATGAAGGAGCGTCGCTCCGAAAGTTCGTGTGGTTCCAATTAAACCTGTTGGACTATAACCTGGTGTTGTGTGATTTTTAACTTTGTGCACCTCAGTCCAACACCGGCATCTCCGAATCACGAAAGGAATTAGATCTATCACGTTGCCTAGTCTGAATGTTCTCGGCAAATCTGTTACTGACATGGTGGGCTTTTTTTAAAAAGTGGTGATGTGAGGAACAGAGGATTCAAACAGGACGAATCATGCCACGGGATTTCTCGGGCGGAGATCAGTGAATATTAAATGTTCTCACTCCCGTTTTTGGTGATTGTGAGCAAACGTTCACATCAACAGATGGCAATGATAATGACATTTCACATCGACAGGTCACTTTCAACTCTCTGTGGTACGACTTCCCTTTTAAGGAATGTTAGAGTCGCTATTGTTTTATGAATTAGGTAAACTGGGGAGATGAGGATTCTAAATGTAACTTCAGATTGAATTAATCTCATGCTGTTGGTCCACATTATGTCATAAAGAAGTTATGACATGGTATTAGCGAACGGTCTTCCCTTTAAGGCAGAGCTAAAACAAACAGCTCAGTGCATTTGAAATTTTTATTAGTTCACGTAGAACAAGTTGTTACACTTTTCAATGCCCCCAGCTCTTTTATCTACTTAGCTTCTTTCAGTTGCAGGTGTAATGCAAATTATTTGCGATTAATGTTAAATAATTGGAGAGTGTGCACCTTTTTTCTCCCCATCCCGGCAGCCGGAACTCCATGTCCTGATTAAATTCACTACCTGTATGTCCTTACACAACCTTTCAAGTATTCTGGAATCACCTTCTTTGTTTTTCTCTGAAAAGTCATCTCCGATTTCAGAGAGCGATGTTGAGACCCATCGGCTTTTTTGACAAATGTATGTTTCTGTGGTTGTTGTGACGATTAGCTTCTTTGTGAGCTTTGCCTCATTGAGGATTTTGAAGTTGTGCACCCTGCACGAAAGCGCCGTGTTTTTGCAACACTGTACAAAAGTTGCAGTGTGTGAAAGTGACAGGGTCAATTGCAATAACACAAACTTCTATTCAGACTATCTATCCAGATACTGACCCCTTGGAAAGACACTGTGCACTCTCCTCAAGTCTGCAAAATAACTCCCTCGCAAACTGTGTTACATCCCCGCTGTCACAGGTCTTTTCATTCCATCAGAGTCGATTCTTTAAAGAACCTGATGAAACCAATCTTGTCACAGAGTCTTATTTTAAATTTGTGTTTCGATCATGTGAGCAGAATGTTACAGTGAATGCGTGTTAGGCCCATAACTCAGAGGTCAGGCAATCAACTCGGAAACGTAATCTGCTGTTTATCATTTCACTAACAACAAGCATCTGCTGTTCTGCAAAATTTACTCTCATATTATGAGGAGCAAGACAAACAGCTCCTGATTCCTGCTACCAGTAATGGAACCAACCTCTCAAATTGCTTTTATTGTCACACGCACCAAGATTATAAACACTTGTAACATGCAACAATCGAGGATATGCACTCTCCCATATCTCTTTCGACGCACGAGGTTTGATTGCCTGAACCGCTTTATCTTGTACCCTCTCACTCTGGGATGATGTGAACTTGGAAATCTGTTCTCTGGGTTGAGTGGTAGGGGAGGTGAAATCGTGGGGGAGATTATTCACATCAGGTGCAGTCTGCCTGAGCGACAAGGTTCCCTGCAGTAACACCCCACGCTGGTTCAGCCAGCAGAGGGCACCCTGTGACTTCGAAAAGGACACAGATATTGTTCCGCATTATTGTGAGTAATTCTCTCTTTCCCAGCAGCTCCGCTTTTTTCTATTTGTTTCAGACAGTTATTTCAACAAACTTCCCAATAGAATATGAGGTCCTGTACATGCACAATTTTCTTTTTGCATACACTACCAGACTTGCCAATCCTTCCACTCTCATCATACCTCCATCCCACAAGCCCGTGATTCATAGGAAGTGGCGAGAGCACTTTCGTGCTGCTCTCTACCAGCACTGTCTAGCAGTGGAAAATGAGTTAGTCCAGCCGCTAATGGAGAGAGTACAGTCCCAGGGGAAGGAGCGAACACAGCTTCCGAGAATTTGGGAGTCACAATGGGAAGGATCTGTTATTAATCCTCAGTGCTGCTTTCACTTCGAAACCATGGAACTACGCTTGGCATACAAGAACACGCACTGATTTACTACTAACTTGTCTGGTGCGCCTTTGGATCACTGGTCTAGGGGAGTGGCTTTCATTTCAGGCAGGTGAAGTACGTGTGATTTGTTCTGAGTTAAAATCCCCGATTCCTATGATTCAGCGCCTAGTTCCACTTGTGACTATGATTGTATGACTTCGATAAACTTGACATCAGATTACGATACTGAAGTGTCAACACACACAGCACCAGGTTTAGGATCGGCTTCTCTCGGCAATTCCTTGACTGATAAATGGACTGTCATAATTAAAATAATTCTGATTTAGTTAATGCAGATCTTGCCGAGGGCACCTCCTTAATATGTTCAAAGTTACTTTCTCATGCTGTGATCTGCATGCCCTTGACTACTCTGATACGCCTTTACAAATCACAATTAATACTTTTCACTGTACTTCGGTACATGTGACAATTAATCACTCAGATAAAATCAATCAATCAAACGACACAATCGTTTCCTCAGTGTGTAGCACTTGCACAGCAAAGGTGAGATGCATGGCCTTAGTCTGCCCTGTAACACATTTTGTGATTTTGAGTGGAATTATAGTTTAACAAGCAGAATTTTGGAAGTTACACAGAGGCTGTATTGACATAGCCAGGACACGTCTGCACCACACAATAACAGTGAAGGGCTTTTGACATCATCATCTAAGGAACATACCGCAAGCCAGACGGAAAATAAACGCTTGGTGGAAAATGCCATTGTCAGCGCGAACAGAAGTGTGCTGGACCCATAACTTAGAAATTAAAGGATCAAAAGCATCCTCTCCTCTTTGACAATTCCAGGTATCAGTGTGTATACTGCCCCTCCCAGTGATCCTGTATAACAGAGCACGGTTCTACACATTGCATATTGATTATCATTCCGCTTCTTATTTCTAAACGTATCTGTAATAAATGTCTTGTTTTAGTACCCCCAGAAACTTATACCGGTGCGGTTACACATGCGAAGGTCTGGATGCTTTTTTTCTTGTTCCCTGTCGGTCTGCTGTGATCTGATTCGCAAAATCACTTGTCTGAGCTGAGAATGCACTGGTGAAGGTGAAACACGAACTGCGGTGTGCTCCATGATCAGGGTGCGCTGTAATAATCAGTCACGCTGTTTCACACAGCAGCGGCCTTACCGTCAAATGAAAAGCCATGAATGAAGAGAGGATGAGCATGTCGGAGATGCTTGTATCACTGACAGTCACTGGTGAGTGCTAGAAGACTGGAGATTGGCTAACGTGTTGCCACTATTTAAGGAAGGTCGTAAGAAAAATGCAGGGAACTGGAGACTACTGAGCCAGATAAAGATAGTGGTCAATTTGTTGGAGGGAATCTTGAGTCATAGGATTTGCATTTTTAGAAAGGCAAAGACTAATTAAGCATAGTCAACATGGCCTTGTGCTTTGAAAATTACCAGCCCGATTGGGTTTTATGAAGAAGTAATGAAGATGAGTGTTGAACGCAGAGCAGGAGACATGATCGAAATAACTGAAGTCAGGCATTGGACAAGGTACCTCATGGTAGACTGGTTAGGAAGGTTAGAGCTCACGGAATACAGGTAGAATTAACCATTTGGATACAGAACTAGATCGAAGTTAGAAGAAAGGACATCAGTTTCTGAGCTTGCAGTCCCTGGTCCACTACTTTTAGTCATTTGGTCAAATAATTTGAATGTGCACATGGGAAGTAGAGATAGTAAGTTTGAAGATGGCAATAATATTGGAAGTATAGTGGGCAGGGAGGTTATTCCTGAACCAGGCGGGCCAATGGGATGAAAAGTTAATTTAGTTTAATTTACATCAAATTTAATTTAGATATATGTGAGGTGCTTCATTTTGAAAAATAAAATCAGAACACAACCTATACACTTAATGCTGAATTCCTGGTGCAGCGTTCCTGAACAAAGACATCTTGTAGTGTAAATTTATTGTTCCTCGAAAGTGCAGTCGCAGGTAGAAAGGGAGGTGGAAGAAGCGTTTGTATGCTTTCATTTCTTGGTAAGAGCACTGAGAATAAAATCGGGGAAGCTATGTTGCAGCTGTACAGGACATTTGTCAGACCACGTTTGGAATGTTTTGTGCAATTCTAGTCTCTGCTTCCAGCTGAAGAAATGGGAAACTTGAATGGGTTCAGAAAAGATTAACGCGAATGTTGCTAGTGTTGAAGACTTTTAGCTACAGGGAGATAGAATAGGTTGGGTTTTTGCACTGAAATGTCGGTGGCTGAGTGGTGATCTCAGTGAGGTTTATAAAATCATGAAAGGCTGTATAAATACGGAAGACTTCTTCCCCCCTGCGGTGGGGTCGTCCAGAAATAGAAGTCATGCGTTTCCGGTGTTAGGAGAATGATATAAAAGGGACATAAGGGACAACCTTTGCATTCAGAGGGCGCTGCGTGTATGGAATGAGCTGCCAGAGAATAGGGAAGAGGATGGTGCAGCTACAAGACATGAAAGGCACCTGGATGGATACATGAATAGAAGAGTGTAGAGGAATACTGGCCAAGTATGGGAAAAATGAGTCTAAATTAGGCTAGCTTCTCTGGGTGGCATGAACGTGTTGAACCGAATGACCTATTCCGTGCTGTAACTCTCTATGAATCTATGGTTGGTAACATTTTTGGCCGCCTACTTGCGGAACGTTTCAGAGAACACCTCTGGGACACCCGGACCAACCAACCCAACCACCCCGTGGCTCAACACTGCAACTCCTCGTCCCAATCCACCAAGGACATGCAGGTCCTTGGACTCCTCCATCGCTAGATCATAGCAACACGACGGTTGGAAGAAGAGCGCCTGATCTTCCGCCTAGGAACCCTCCAACCACAAGGGATGAACTCAGATTTCTCCAGTTTCCTCATTACCCCTCCCCCACCTTGTCTCAGTCAAATCCCTCGAACTCAGTACCGCCTTCCTAATCTGCAATCTTCTTCCTGACCTCTCCGCCCCCCACCCCACTCCGGCTAATCACCCTCACCTTGACCTCCTTCCATCTATCGCATTTCCAAAGCCCCTCCCTCAAGTCCATCCTCCCTACCTTTCATCTTAGCCTGCTGGACACACTTTCCTCATTCCTGAAGAAGGGCTTATGCCCGAAACGTCGATTCTCCTGTTCCTTGGATGCTGTCTGACCTGCTGCACTTTTCCAGCAACACACTTTCAACATTTTTGTCCGAACTCGCTGTCACAGGAGCATCTGAATCGTCTGGAAGGTTGAAGAATAAAGTTGGATGTTCAGAGATTAAGTAATGAATGAATTGAATGAAGCGCCTGTCCAGCTGGCAGTGGCTGTGTGTTAAACTCCATGTATAACAGGTTGTATTTTACTCCTCACCCTGGGCGGGATTAAGCATTTACTCAATATTGGGCACACCACATCCCAGAAAAAACATTCCCTTCTAAAGCTGACAGTGAAACTTCACTTCTGATGCAAAGCAGCCAGATAGAAGATTTTGATTTTTAAGTATCCACAGATAATTAACCCTATCGTGATGTAAAATCTAGGGAGTTGAGCTTTTCTAAGCACATTGAGACAGACGTGATGTGAAGATGAAACACTTTAAATTGAGTTCAGGCATTGTACTGTTGCGCTACAATCCCACACCTACTATCTCATTGTTGTGCTGGATTAAGGGAATGCTGGACGGTGCTGCAATGATTTTAAATTATGACTGACAACAGAGGTCAAAATCTAATGCCTAAATTGTGTCTCTTTCTTTTCTTCTGTCAGTTACCTTCAACTTCTCCTTCTGCCTGTCTGCTCCTCATACTAAATTTATCTGCCTCGTTATCTTGCTCTTTCCCTTCCCTCTCCATGCTTTCCGCTCTAAACTTATTTCTCAAGAGACTGATTCTAGTCTGTGTGTCACAGCGCGGATCCGTGACACCGACAGCAAGAGCGAATGGATTTGTGAGGGTACTAACACAATCACGGACTGCATTCCATTCCCAATTTCCGGTAATGGTCTATTAAGTTCAATTATTAAGGCACAGTACTTTGAAAACTTTACCAAGAAAATGCATCTTGCATATCAGAAATAAAAATGTAATAGCAATACAGTTGATTACCTTGAAAGTAGACCCGGAATTGCCTATGAGTATAATGTATTAAGGTAAATCCCTGGAGGCTGAATAAGAGTACATTAAGTGATTCAGTCTCTGTGCCCAAGGACAGAAGTTGCTGGAAAAGCTCAATTGGTCTGGCAGAATCTGTGATGAGAAGTCAGAGTCAATATTTCGTGTCCGTGACCGTTTCACAGAACTGATGGCAGCTGGGAAAATGTCAGTTTATACGCAGAAGATAGAGTGGGGCCCCAGGCTGGATGCGGTGTAGGGAGTAAACGATAGATGGCGATAGAACCGGAAGGCAAGCAAGAGCAATTAGACCAACAAGTATGGTCAAGTTTGGAAGGTAAAACGCTGACCGGGGAATTGTTAATAATTAACAATGGTGAACGTGCATTAGTAGGTTGAGTGACAACAAGGCCTGGTGTATTGGTTTGGAGACAAGACGTATGAGAGTGCAGGCCTGAAAATTGCTAAATTTCATGCTGAGTCCGATGGCTGCAGGGTGCCCCAGCGGAAAATAAGGTGACGTTCTTCAGACTTGTGTTGAGCTTCACTGTAATACTACAGCAAGCCTGAGACAGAGACATTATCCAAGGAACTGGTCTATTACAGTGGCAAACAACTGGAAGATCAGGGTCTGTTCTGAGGGCAGAACGTTGATGTTCTGTGATGTAATCACCCAGTTTACGTATTTGGCTTTCGGCTATTCATCGAAATATATGTGAGTTGAAAAGAGGCATAGTCTAAACATTATGGCATTCCCCCTCATGTATTCGCAAGCAATCTAGTAGACAGAGTTTGACAGATATTTGGAATTCGCTTGCATAACGAGAACTGGGTAAAGGGTTATTCATGAACTATAATTCTGAGATAGTTAATTGTGATAATAAGGGCCATGAGCCAAAGGCATATTACTGGAGTTCGGCCTCAGAACAGCCTTGATTTGTTTGAATAGTGGAACAGGCGCGGGTAGCTGAATGGCCCATGCCACTTCCGATGATCCTACAAACTTTGCTGGTTCCTTCGTGCACATTTCTGACCTGTCACCTTGGGCATTGCCTCCAAGAAAAAAAAGGTCTCCAATTGTTGATTGTTCTGTGAATGACTGGTACAGATACACGAAAGTCATTCTATGCTAGTATTATTAGCAACGTAATGATAAAACGATTAACTGACTGTATTCACCACACTTGAATCATTAGAAACTGTATATGCTTGGTTTCAAGCAACCCCAATAATGATTTGCTTTCCTCAGCCACAAATGGAACGACACAGAAAAACGGAAAAGAGGCAAAATGTCAGTCCCATATGCTCCAATCCTCTGATATCAGCAAAAAGCAACAATGCTGGTTCACTCAGGGTCTACTGAAAATCCTTGGCATATGACATTCTGCTTCAGAAAAAATTGAGGCAGATTATGTCCTGATCAAGAAATGGATAGTTTTCGGATAGTGTAGGGAGACGAGCTGAGAAAGGATCACAGGTTAACATAATATCGAGGGCCGAAGTGCACGTTCTGCGCTGTATTATTGTATGTTCTATGTTCTAAGAAATCTCTGAGCTGCATTTCCATAGACGTGAGTGAGTAACCAATAAACGTCACTCAAAAAGTTTTGAAGTCTTCTTACTTTCGTTATTTTAGTTAAATACCGGGACTTGCAAATCTGAACATCAGCACATGGGGCATGTGTGACTCAGTGACACGGTTTCTGTTGGTTGTCTGTCAAGTTATCATTCAATTTTGTTGATATTGAAGAGAATCTCTTTTCCAAATAAAGGCACAGAACATATAAACAACTTTTAAAATCGGGAAGAGATGTTGAAGAAGTATGGTTTCTATGTTAAGAAATAATCAAAAGCGAAATGGAACCTCAATTCTTTCATTGATCAGAAAGCCTTGGCGTGGTGGACCTCTGGTGGTCAACTTAATTCACTGCACGTTTTTTGAACAGTTAACTGGTCTTGATAAGAAATGTCGTTATGACTCTGTTGTTCACCCACGTTAATTAGTACAGTAAGAGATTGTTAATCTCTGGTCATGTGCTTTTGAGTGAAAACTGGAGTGAGTGTCAGACCAGTTTGTATTTGTGGCATAACATTCACTGAACAGTTTTTTCTCCAAATGTGACAGGTTCAATTCACGTCCTGAGAATTATCGAGCAAATATGAGAGGATTCAAAAGTAACCCCTCTATACCAAAGAACACTCAAAGTGTATGATATTATTCATCTCTGCGCTACCTCCTGTACGTGATATGAGCGTTCACCTGTGCAGTCACTCGAACACAGGAGAAAGAACAAAGTGATGCATTCAAAGGAATGGTGAAGATCTGCGAACCATGGTCAGGAGCGAATTCACAATCGCAGCTCTCTCCCTCCACCCACTGGCATTCAGAATCTGGGGGAAGATAACATCAATGTTAATTAACAACTCATTAAAACTGAAACAGCTTCCATAATTCTTCGAGGAGGTGACCAAGCATGTGGATGAGGGTAGAGCAGTGGATGTAGTGTACATGGATTTTAGTAAGGCATTTGATAAGGTTCCCCATGGTAGGCTTATGCGGAAAGTCAGGAGGCATGGGATAGAGGGAAATTTGGCCAATTGGATAGAAAACTGGCTAACCGGTAGAAGTCAGAGAGTGGTGGTAGATGGTAAATATTCAGCATGGAGTCCAGTTACAAGTGGAGTTCCGCAGGGATCAGTTCTGGGTCCTCTGCTGTTTGTAGTTTTTATTAATGACTTAGATGAGGGAGTCAAAGGGTGGGTCAGTAAATTTGCAGATGATACAAAGATAGGTGGAGTTGTGGACAGTGAGGAGGGCTGTTGTCGGCTGCAGAGGGACTTAGATATGATGCAGAGCTGGGCTGAGGAGTGGCAGATGGAGTTCAACCCTGCCAAGTGTGAGGTTGTCCATTTTGGAAGGACAAATAAGAATGCGGAATACAGGGTTAATGGTAGGGTTCTTGGTCAGGTGGAGGAACAGAGGGATCTTGGGGTCTATGTACATAGATCTTTGAAGGTTGCCACTCAGGTGGATAGAGTTTGTAAGAAGGCCTATGGAGTATTATCGTTCATTAGCAGAGGGATTGAATTCAAGAGTCGTGAGGTGATGTTGCAGCTGTACAGGACTTTGGTTAGGCCACATTTGGAGTACTGTGTGCAGTTCTGGTCGCCTCACTTTAGGAAAGATGTGGAAGCTTTGGAGAGGGTGCAGAGAAGATTTACCAGGATGTTGCCTGGAATGGAGGGTAGGTCGTACGAGGATAGGTTGAGATTTCTCGGCCTTTTCTCGTTGGAACGGCGAAGGATGAGGGGTGAGTTGATAGAGGTTTAGAAGATGATCAGAGGAATAGATAGAGTAGACAGTCAGAAACTTTTTCCCCGGGTACAACAGAGTGTTACAAGGGGACATAAATTTAAGGTGAAGGGTGGAAGGTATAGGGGAGATGTCAGGGGTGGGTTCTTTACCCAGAGAGTGGTGGGGGCATGGAATGCGCTGCCCGTGGGAGTGGTAGAGTCAGATTCATTGGCGACCTTTAAGCGGCATTTGGATAGGTACATGGATGGGTGCTTAATCTAGGATAGAAGTTTGGCACAACATCGTGGGCCGAAGGGCCTGTTCTGTGCTGTATTGTTCTATGTTCTAAGAACCCGCGTGTATTCCCAAACAGAATTCAAAGCTGTAGCTTTGAGACCTGAGAGGAGGCAAATGAGGTTGGTAATGGTGGAGGACATCTGTAAATAATATTAGTTGATTTAGACCTCTCCACCAGTAACATTCACGATACTTACCCTGTTTTTAAGAAAAAGGGCCTCGATTAGGCTGAGAAAATTCCTTACATTTGAATCAATTCACGAGAAAGCAGGCTATTCTTCGCAAACATCAAATCATCATACAGTTCGTTTGAGGTGAAAGTGCAACGTTTGGAAACAATTTGCTTTAAAGCTGTATAACTGGTTCAAGTTCTTTCCATAGTCTGTTCACTGTAACACTCACTGTCAATGTTTCGGGAGTTTCCCAGTATTTCCGCGTGTGGTGAGCATTGATAACTCACATTGCTGGATGCCTGTGTTCAATTCCACACTTGGACGACTGTCTGTATGAAGTATGAAAAAGCTCCATATGTGCATGTGTGTTTCCCCTCACAGTCCAAAGTTATGTAGGTTTTGTAGGTTGGCAATGCGAAATTGCATATCGTCTCCAGGTATGTGAGGGTTCGCCATGGGAAATGCTGAGATATGGCGTCTGTCTAGGAGGCATGCTGTCCAGAAAGTTGGTTTGACATATTGGTCCGAATAACCTGTTTCCACATCGAAGGGATTTGATAACACTGATGTTTGAAATCTTTTCAGATGGAAACATTGAAGGTAACATTCAGATCCTGATGAATCAAGCGGATCTGTCAGATCTCGGCTCAATGTATGATTTTAATCACCCATCAGCAACTCCTCTCTTTCTAATCTACTAGAAAAATGATTTGTAAAATTCAGCTCTGTACATGTCGAACAGAAATTCCACCAGACAATTCCAGTTTCTGTTAAACAATTTTTACCTTAAAGATATGACTCGTTACCCCACGTCCCCCCTCCTCCCTCTCCCGAAATCCAAAGTCCTCTTTGGATAATTCTTCCAGTAACATTTTAAACCAAAAATGTGCATCTGGAGACTGCCACATGTCGTCACAAAACAGTAATCTGATAATGTTTGAGCAACCGGACAGAATATCAGGCATTAGCCTCAGGTTTATAACTAAATCTGTGGAGATATGATGAGCAATTATGAGCAATTATTCAGGCACAGAAGGAGGTCACTCAACCCATTGTGAACGCATGATTCTCTGAATGCGCTGTCTGATTTTGTGCCATTTCCTAGACTTATCCTTTTGATCTTGCATCTTATTTCGCATCAAACAATAAACTAACGTCTCTGACTGAACCTGCCTAAATCACAGTTCCACACGATCTGTTCTAGATATAATTACTGGCTGTGTGAAGTTTCTTTCTCACAGCGCATTTCACTCTGTTTGAATGATTTTTAAATCTACATACGTATTTTCAATGCTACTACGAGAGGGAACACTTCCGCATTATCAGCTCTAACTGGTCCCGTCATGATTTTGAAAATGGCTTTCATATGTCCTGTGAGTCTTCTCCAATCTAATGTTATGGCTGAAATGTCTCACTGCCGGCGCCTGTCAAATCAAATTTGTTTCTCCAAACTTGCCAGTAATTCTGCATATACGAGTAGGCGTTTGACAGCAGCGCCTGCTCAACAGGATTGAGGCAGGGAGAGTAAGCCTCCATGCAGTGAACGTGAACGAGAGGCCGGGCGGAGCCTCCGAATTGTGCGGACTGGCTACAGAGATTATTCACCCTTTACTCATTCAGAACAAACCGGACTGGAAAGGAACTATTCATATCAAAGGCTGCCTCTGTTGTGTAGAAGATGGGTATTTCCATTCCATGCAAAAGGTATGGCGGACGTACTGCCGACAACTATCAGCTGGGACTCTGAAAGCGTGGTCGAGGAACAGAATCCGTGGTTCGAAATGCCTTTATCGGTGCTGTGGACATGCACGCTTGTACAATTCCCCAGCAGAGATATACCGGATCAAGACGCAGCCATTTGGCATTTCGAGCCTGCCTGTCTTTCAATATAATGAGGAATAGTCATTACCATCAGAGAAACTCTACCAGTGTAACGGCAATATTGATATTCATACAGATTTTTATTAATATGCTGGTTATGTCAAGTCCACAAAAAAAGAACAAATCAAAGCCTACCTATTACCAAACTCCAGTCAATCAAAAGATATAAAATTCTCTCCATCCTGGAAGCTCCCCCGATACGTCGAAGTTCCTGCTCCTTGGATGCTTCATGACCTGCTGTGCTTTTCCAACACTGCAGTTTCAATTCTAATCTGCAGCATCTGCTGGAGAATATTATCAGAGTTTAGACAAGTATTTTCCATGGTTTTCACGAGACTGAACAAATCATCAGATGTTTAACGCATGGGACAGAATCTTCCAATAGTGAGTTAGATACGAAGAGCAGGATTTCTTTCTTTTTCTTACATTCTGTGCTGCTGCTCTCCCTCCACAATAAGACATTGTTTGTGAAAGGTTAATAGAGCTTGATGGACAATTACTATTCATCCTGCAAAATAGAGAGCAAGTTGCTCCCGGTCTTTACAAACATTAAAATCAAAAGAAATAGCGACTAAACTTGTGTAGGGTGTCGGTTTGATCACTGAGCTGTAGGCATGATATCCAGATGTTTCATTAACTGGCTAGGTAACATCATCAGTGGCGACCTCCAAGTGAAGCGAAGCTGTCGTCTCCTGCTTTCTATTTATATGTTTGTCCTGGATGGGGTTCCAGTGGTTATTGGTGATGTCATTTCCTGTTCGTTTTCTGAGGGGTTGATAGATGGTATCTAGATCTATGTGTTTGTTTATGGCGTTGTGATTTGAGTGCCAGGCCTCTCGGGATTCTCTGGCATGTCTTTGCTTAGTTTGTCGCAGGATGGATGTGTTGTGTCACTCGAAATTTGAGTTTTTTTCTTCCGTGTGTAGGGTTACGAGGTCGTGTCTTTTTGTTGCTAGCAGGTGTTCGTGTATCCTGGTGGCTAACTTTCTTCCTATCTTTTCCTACCTAGTGTTTCTGGCAGTTCTTGCATGGAATTCTGTTAACGACTTTGGTTTTGTCCATGGGATGTACTGGGTCTTTTAAGTCTGTTAGCTTTTGTTTGAGAGTGTTGGTGGGTTTGTGTGCTACTAGGACTCCGAGGGGTCTTAGTAGTCTGGCTATCATTTCTGAAACTCATTTGACGTATGGTAAGGTGGTTAGAGTTTCTGGCTGTATTTGGTCTGCTTGTCGTGGTTTGTTCTTGAGGAATCTGCGGACTGTATGTTTTGAGTATCCGTTCTTCTTGAATACATTGTACAGGTGGTTCTCCTCTGTCTTCTGAAGTTCGTATGTGCTGCAGTGTGATGTGGCTCGTTGAAATAGTGTTCTGATACAGCTTCGTTTGTGTGTGTTGGGATGATTGCTGGTGTAGTTAAGTATTTGGTCAGTGTTTGTCTCTTTTCTGTATAAGCAAGTTTGTAGTTCTCCATTGTCTGTTCTTTCGACTGTGACGTCGAGGAATGCGAGTTTCTTGTCGGTTTCTTCCTCCTTCGTGAACTTTACGCCTATAAGGGTGTTGTTGATTATGTTAAATGTCTCCTTTATCTTGTTTCCTTTTGTGATGACAAAGGTGTGGACCCAGATTTTTGGTTTGAAGGTTGGTAGGGCTGTTTGTTCTAGTCTTTGCATTGCCGCTTCTGTTATGAATCCTGATAGCGGAGATCCCAGAAATGACAGCCAGACTACTTAGACCCCTCGGAATCCTAGTAGCACACAAACCCATCAACACTCTCAAACAAAAACTAATCAAACTTAAAAGGCCCAGCACATCCTAATGACAAAACCAACGCCGTCGACAAAATTCCATGCAAGGACTGCCAGAAACACTACGTAGGACAAACAGGAAGAAAGTTTGCCAACAGGATACACGAACACCAGCTAGCCACAAAAAGACACGACCATCTCTCCCTCCTAGCCCTACACACGGAGGGAAAAATACCAACCATTTCGACTGGGATGGCACATCTACCTTGGGACAGGCTAAGCAAAGATATGGCAGAGAATTCCTAGAGGCCTGGCACTCAAACCACAACGCCATTAACAAACAAATAGATTTAGATCCATTTATCAACCCCTCAGAAAACGAACAGGAAATGACATTACCACTAACCCCTGGATCCCCAACCAGTACAACCAGTACAAAAAAATAGAATGCAGGAGACAACAGCTTCGCTTCACTTGGAGGTCGCCACAGATGATGTTACGTCGCCAGGTAATGAAACGTCTGGATATTACACCTACAGTTAAGCGAGGAAACCTCCACCCTTAACCTCAACCTGAGCTACAAACCTTCACACACCTTGTGTAAACTATACTTGAGTCTGTGTACCCAGTGGTCCAAATAACGGGTTTCAAAGAATGAGGGAGTGTCTCACAGAAAAGCTGCAAATGTCAATTTCGAAGAGAATTACAAGCAGTTTACATACAGAAATTGATAAATAAATGGGCAAGAAGTTGCACATCGAGTAGAATATTGGAAAAAAATGAAGTTGTTCATTTTGGAGTAGATAACAAAAGAACAGAGTTAAATTTCAGCAATGAAAATGGTAGAAAGCTGTAGCACGAAGAGACGTATGCGTAACTGCATAAAACACAGGAAGCTAAGGCACAGTTTAGCAGGCAATATTGGAATGTTGTCCCTTATTTCGAGGTGCTTGCAGTTTAAATGTTTGGAAACTGTCTCTTCGGTTAACTGTAACAAGTACAGATCAGACCAATTCATTCGCTATCTGAACAGTTTTCGTCCACTTATTTAGGGACTTATATGATTTCATTGGAGGCATTTCAGTGAAAATTCACTGGAATAATGTCTGATTTGGAAAGCTTCTCTTCTAAGCAAAGACTGGACGGATTTTGATTCCACTCACTGGATTTTAAACGACTGAGAGGTGGTCTGATTGAAGCATAAAGGATATTTAAGGAGTGTGGCAGGTTAAATGCTGAGAGGATGTTCCCCATCATGGACTATGGAACCAGATTCTGGGTCAGTTGAGTAATGAAAGGTTATGTATGAGAATCGTCAAGGTTAAGGTAAAACATACACGTCAGTCGCAAATGAGCTTGGATTACAAGGAGAGAAGGGAAAGTTTAGAGACTGAAACTTTTGGTGTTCATCAGATCTATCGATCTGATATTTGAGGGGATATGTAGTCAGAAGCTCATACTGGAGTCTGATAAGAAAGCCATAATGTGAAGAGTCTAATTCAGACTCAGGCACTTCCCACCTGGAGGGAGGGCCTCAACAAAAAATGAAACTAAGTTAACATAACAATTCAAGGCATTGGGTTTAACCATCTCATCGTTTCATTGAAGACAATTTCTTCTGACCGAATGTGGGGAAGCGTAATAGGCAATTTGATAACTGAGTAACAGTGAAACAATAGAGCGGGGTGGTGTGGAAGTCGAGCTGACTATTGTCTATGTTCATGTAAATCCTGACACTGTGATCGATAGGTCACAGCTCCTTGACTTCAGCAGATGTTGAAGGAAGCAGCACGAGGAAAAAAATGTACCTGACATCACCATTATGAATTTGCCAGCTGCAGTTGCATCTGTCCGTGACATTATCAATAAGATCATCCACTGCAGAGTCCTCGTGAAGACAAAGCATCGACTTAAAGATGATAACAGATTCCATTGCACTGAATGACAGCATCAATGTGTTAAAAGAGATAGACATCTAACAAATGTAAGAACTGAAAATAGCGCATCAATGACGTACAGCAGCAGAACTCTCCCCAACGCAATCTCTAAACTCATGGGCGAGCATTTCCCAAATCAAACAATACCATCAATCCATGATATCAACCAGGAACACCACGAGGCACATCTAAATATAAGGTGCTAAAATTGCAAAGCTAGCAAACAGGATTTTCTGCATGGCGAGCAGCATAAGCAGCAGTGATAGAGCTAAGTGCACGCACATCCCATGAATGAGTTCTAAACTCTACAGCTCTGCCTGACTCAGTTATGAGTGATGATAGCAAATGAAACAACATGCTGGAGGAAACGCGTTAAAATCCCGACCTTTACTAATGGAGGGGCCTAACCGTCCAAGCAAAAGTTGAGACTACAGCATTTGCAGCAATCTTTACCCGAAGTGATAAGTGGCTGATCCATCTCGCCCTCTTCCAGTGGTGCATGGATAACGAAATACACAAGGTGTTTTTCCTGAGTGGGCAGACTCCACCATTAGAGAACAAGGTTCAGCGTGAAAGGCAAAACAATTAAAAGGGCCTTAAGAGGAACCCTTTTCAAGTGAAGGCTGGTGTATGTATGGAATATGCCCGCAGAGAAAGTGGTTGATATTGATACAATTACAGCATTTTAAACGCGTTTGGATAAGTACATGAATACGAAAGGTGTGGACGGAAAACTGTCAAGTGTTGCTATTGGACTTGATTAAATGAGGATGACTGTCAGCATGGAAGAGTAGGGCAGAATGGTCTGTTTCTGTCTTGAACATCTCTACGACTATACTTCTCTGGCCTCGAATTTTCTCTGTCAAATCCTGCCCTTATACATTCTTACAAACGAAGGTTACACTTGTGACCCACAGCAGCTTGCCATCTTCAAACTCCTCCCCAAATGTAACAATAAAACCGTCCCACTGCCCTCCCAATCGCCCCACCAGTCTCCGAATCCAATGTACCAACCTTGAACACTTTCAACAACTCTAATTCGACTGCACCATACATATTCCCTTCCCACCCCTCTCTGCCATCCGCCAGAACAGTTCGTTTCACAAACCCTTGTTTCGCACCACTCTCCCCAGCAAATCCCATAACCTCAATCACATATTCGTCATCACCACAAATATCACATCCATTTCTACCTCGGTAACACTTCAATTACTCTCCTGTTGAAACTCTCATCCAATCGTTTTCTACCTCTAGACTTGACTCCCTGTATACACTTCCGGCTGGACTGCCATATCCACATCCATAAAATCATGTGGTCTTTCAAAAATCTGCTGCTTATGTGTTTACATGCACTCAGTGCTGCTTACACATTTTCTGTGTGACAAATTGAAATTGTTGTCTTCATTTTCAAATTTTGCAAACCGACCTCCCTCTTTATGTAATCCCCTCCTGGCTTCCACCTTCTGAGATACATCTGAAGAAGTGTCACTTGATTTGAAACGCTGAATCTGATATCTCTCCACAGAGGCCGCCAGATTCCCTGAGTCTGTCCAGCAATGCCTGTTTGTGTTCTTGATTTCCATCATCAGCAATTCTTTTGTCTTTTGTTGCAAAATATTTGCCCACCCCTGAAATCCAATCTCCGCTGAAATTCCAATTTAACTCTTACACCATTTTCACATTTACATGCTTTCAGTTTCCAAAGCCATAAACTCTTGGATTCACTCATCAAACCACTCGGACGTTTTATGTCCCTTTGTTTGTTAAGGATAATCCTTAAAACCTATTGCTTTAGCGTGGCGTTTGGTCAATATCCCTCCTCCAGGTGAAGAGTGAAACACGACAGAGATCACCACACATTGTAAGTGATTGGAGGGTCCTGAAAGGGGATATTCTCATTCGATTACTGGGAAGCTCCAGGACTGCGGGATGCATGATGCGATGAAGCAAATTGTATTGAAGGGAGATTGGACAGCTTATGATTTAAGGTTATTGAGGGAAAAAAAAACAAGCTGTTCGCATGAACTGAGGGGAAATGTAATATGAGATGTAGATTTCAGAATTTGGGCAAGACTAACAGGGAGGATTTAATGAAGAAGTCATATAGAAGTGATTCTGTGCCCTTTTCATAGTATTAACAGATCATTGGACTGCGCAATCTGAAGAGCGCTCTTTAAACTCTAGTCCTTATTGAGTACTCACAGTACCAGTAAAACGATTGATGTACCTCAGGCAATCACATCGAATGGGCTTGATAACTTCAAGTTTGTGTTGTTTCCTTTTCGTCTGGGTGTTTGCAGCTCCTCAGGTCTCTGAAACTCTCGGTGACGAAAGCGGAAGATTTGGTTACAGACTTTGAAATCAGTGACAGCTCCTGTTGTCCAATGGCCCTTCAGATCGCTGCTAACTCCCTTGCTTTAGGGGAATCAGCATGCTTGTTACTGGTCGTGTCTGCCTTTCAACTGGTCAGAATCCTCTTGTCAGCTATAAGGGTGATTTTCTAGCCCGTCTCTGTCCGGAGATTTAGTTGTTTCAGATTAACTTCTTACAGTGACGTTGTACCGACATTTGACTCGGAAAATCCAGTCCAAGATTGGATTGCAAAACTACTCATCAATGATTCTATGTTAGACCAAACAGACTATGCTGTTTCCAATTCCCCGCTGCCAGCAGAAAGCGGCTACTACAGCTTCAATCAGCAACTTCGTGCCTAACCCTGAGGTACAGCTCATAGAAACCCCTTCCTCATGAACGGCTCGTCCCGTGTGAAAGGGGCAACGATCTCTATGTTTCAATGTGGTAACGGCTGCAGCAGATCCTCCTTGTCTTTGGGCCCTTCCTAATCTAACCTCTGTTTCAAGTATTAGAAGAGGAATGATTCTGTGATGAAAGTACCATTATATTTTTAAAAAGAACTCTGATCGCATTTATCGGCAAGTGGGAACAACACGCCTTGTCTAGATAATGAAAGTGCACTGCTGTCTCTGCCCGATATTGGGTGGGGCAACTTTCCTGTGTACCGCGAACATGACAATCACAAAAGCACAGAATCCCAACCTCATCGATTTGTTACCCACCAGGGATTGCTTTGCATTTCTAACCTGAAGGGATGGTGTGACAAGCTGCCAGCATATGTAGCGAAGGCTTGATAACAGCTGGGACAGAGACTTGACCTAAATCCAGGAAGGCACGTGTTATTGGGACAAAGCTGGAGAATAGGGTTAATTACCATATCAGCCATGATCGAATGACTGAGTACACTAAATGAACCAAATTGTCTAACTGTACTATATCTTCTAGTCTCTGGCCACCTGGTATCTGAGTAGATTGAAACACAATTAATTGTTCAACTCAGTGTCCTCCCATCAGAACTGGGCAAAGTGAGAGATGGAAAAGATTCCAAACAAATGTGCAGACTGGGAAAATGACGGAGACGACTTTCTGGTTTAGTTAAAGAAACATAATTTGGGACAGCAATTCCTGGACAAATCAGCTGTCTCTGTTCCGGGAGTGTTTGACATCCCCATTCCCCCAGATCACTTCTCTCCCACAATGAAACCTAACAGTCCTGCCCCTCTGTTATGCAGAATGACGTGTTCGTTGTGTAAACCTACACAGTCACATAAGAAGATCATTTTCCGTTTGAATTGTGTAACGTTCACCAAGAGTTCCCTAAGATTTCCAGCAGAACTTTCTGAATCAGTTACTTCTGGATTTACTCCATTTGACAGGACGTTGCCAAGGCCAGACCCACCAGGAAGTTACCATTCTCATTCTGTGATTGTGAACAGTTCTGTTGGTGCAGGTTTAGAATGAACCCTGACTCTTGAAATTACATCATTATTCGGCTGCACCTCCAAACTTGTCTGTGGCACCAGTGCAGCAGAGACAGTTTTCACTCAGGAACGTATCTGAACAAAAGCAAAAGAGCGACACAGACAGACAGAGAGCTCCTGCTTTGAGCGGTGATACTGGCAGTAGAATGTGCAGCTGGGCTTCACCACGGAAAGTGAAGTTCGACCATTAAGGCACTCAGCATGAGGCCAGAACCTAAGACCATCATAGGAAGAATGTCATGCATTCCTGCGAGATCTCTCAGGGGTGAGCCAACGATTATCTGTTTATAACACTGACTTATGGGATTGAGTAACATTGAATGAGTCTCTTCTCTTTGTTGTCCTCATAGGTTTCCAACTCACCGGCATCCATGTGGCAGTTGTTCATGTCCAGGTTTGGAAACTGCAGGAAATAACATGGTTAAGGAGAAAGACATCGAAAGTAGTTATGCATACTGGCACCGAGGTTGCACGAAATTCACGTGATGATCTCCCATTCTCGGATTCTACTGCTAACTCAGCTTTTCAGGTATTGGTTCAGACAGCAAATAGGATTAAAGAGAAGACCTCTAGTAAGAGACGAACGTATCTGCAGTCCTCTTTAGTTTTTCCTTCCTACTGAGAGTTATATTAGTCAAATCCTCTTGCTATGCAGTCTGCGAAAATGTCTGGATATTTTGCTTTTAACTCTTCATTTCTCTGGTTTTCATGAGGTTTCTCCACAAGGGGTGTAATTCTCAATTTGGATGCTGCTACATCGTTTCCAAGAAAAAAACAGCATTTCTGGAACTCCCTCTGCACATTGCCAAATCTAGATTTGATACTCCAATTCGACCTTACATCGGTGAACGTTATGTTTCAGTTCATCTACCCCATTGCTCTCTTGGGTAGTAGAGTGTCATGTCCAGAAGTACAGTTGCTTTTTGGGATCGAGTTAGCAAGATTTAAGGTGTGAGTGACGCCCTGGCTGTGGAGTAGCGAAAGGAAGACCAAATAATTGAGAAGTTAAAAGAGAAATACCCATTTTTTTTTCAGATTATAAAGTAAGAATATCTGCCTAAGGTAAGTCGCAGTACTAATGTAAAACTAAAGAGGGCTGCAAATATGTTCATCTCTTGCTATTAGAGATCGATTACGTTCTGTATCTATCAAAATTATCACGTCTCGTCCTTCTCACCCGTTCTTTCTGAGTAACTTTACCCACAAAGGAGAAGTCTTGTTGATATCAAGCCCTACTTCCATATCCAGCCCCTCGCTAAGCTGTGCACTCTCCTGCAGATCCTCGGCTCTTCTTGGGGTTTCCTTTATTACTTTCCCTAATGCCCCGGCTTAGCCCTTTTGTAAACAGATATTTTTCAACTTCACCTTGCTTTAACGACCAAAAATGGTGACCTTATTTGTCCGAATTTCTGGCAGTGAAAAAAAAACTGTCCATCATAAACCACTGACACTGTAATTGTCTGTGTCTCACTCCACTGCAGCAAAAACACCTGAGGCCTTTCGCTTATTTTCCGCCTCTTGGGCTTCCTTTTTTTAACCTGTGATAAACTATTCGCATGTGTGTTCTACGCTTTCTTTTGTATTGAAGGATCTCCCCTTCTTTCAGATAATCAGAGTCCCAAACTAAACTTTACTTTAGCAACGTATATACATCTGCCATCTCTGTTGCTCTTCTCAGTTCTTGAACTTTTGAGGATGTTGCCTGGTATGGAAGGTGCTAGCTATGATGAGAGGTTGAGTAGGTTAGGTTTGTTTGCATGAGTAAAAAGGAGATTGAGGGGGGATCTGATTGAGATTTACCAAATCATGGAGGGTATGGACAGGATAGATCGAGATAAGCATTTCCCAAGGTGAAGAATTCAATAACGATAGTTCACACGTTCAAAGTGAGAAGTGAAAAGTTTAAGTGAGATTCATATGCCAAGTTCTTTGCACAGATGATGAAGGGTATCTGGGACGCGTTGCCAGCAGAGGATGTAGAGGTAGCCATGGTATATTCATTTAAGATGCTTCTGGACAGATGCATGAGTACATGGGGAGCAGAGATGCTTAGGAATTTGGCGACAGGTTTAGACACTAGTTTTGGATCCGCTCGGGCCGTAGGGCCTATTCCTGGGCTGTCCATTTTCTTTGTTCTTTGTCCTTGTCCCACCACAATACAACGCTTTGGATTTTTAAAAAAATTAAACTCCATTTGCTGTACCTCAGTGCACTTATTCAGTCGACGAAGGTCTCGCTTCTTGTCAGGTATGGCTCAGTGGTTAGAACTGCTGCCTCATGGTAGCAGGGACCCGTGTTCAATTCCCATCTCTGGCGACTCTCTTTGTGGAGTTTGCAAATTCTCCCCGTGTCTGCGTGTGTTTACTCCAGGTGCTCCGATTTCCTCCCACAATTCAAAAGATGTGCGGGGTAGGTGAATTGGTCATGCTAAATTGCCCATAGTGGTAGGTACATGAGTTAGGGGTAAATGTAGGGTAATGGGTCCGGGTGGGTTGCTCTATGAAGGGTCGGTGTAGACTTGTTCGGCCGAAGATCCTGTTTCCATACTGTAAGAAATTTAATCTAATCTAAACCTTCTTCGCTGGCCACTCTTGCACCTATTTTGGCATCATATGTAAATGTATTAATTATAATTCCTGAATTTTCACCAGTTCATTTACATAAATGACGAATAACTTGACGACCGAGCAAAAAATCCTTTGGCGCACCAAGTGTCACATGTGTCCAGTCTGAAAACCAACACTTTCCGTCAACTCTCTGTTTTGTCACATCTTTTAGAACTGACAAAAGACGAGGTTATAGTCCATCAGGTTAATGTGGAAGCAGTGGCTTTCAAAGTGCTGGTCCTTTTACAACTACCTGATGAAGAAGCAGAGCTCCACGAGTTCATGATTCCAAATAAATCCCTTGGACGATTACTGTGTTTCTAGCTTTTCAATTTGTCCACCCTCGCCCAACAGCTACTCATCCACTTTATTCTTGCATCAAACCAATTGGCTAGCTGTCTCTCGATCCTGTGAGACTTACGTTCTCTCAGCAGCCTATCAGGAAGCACCTGTCAAAGTGCAAGATAAATTCCATCTAGACAAAATCAACTTCACATTTGTGATAACGCCTTCACAAAAGAAACTCAATTCGGATGCTGTGTGGACGAGAGGAGCCGTATCAATTGAAGCTTTGGTCACTGCAGCAGAAGAAGAACGCAATAGCATTAGAAAGCGTGCGAAGGTGATTCACCAAAATGTTGTTTAGGCAGTAGCAGTTCAGTTATGAAGAGAGTGGCTGGAAAAGCTCGTCTTGTTTTATTTTGAACGGTGACTGGGATATTTTGGATCTGTGTGGCATGGCCAACATGGACCAAAAACATTTGGTCCACTGAGTAAAGGAGCTAATACCAGGATAGCACAATTTTAAGCTGAAAACCGAAAGTTTTAGAGGGACATGAGGAAACATTGTCTCACCTAGATGATTGTGGAGACATGCCACGCCTTTCCCAGAGAGGTAGTTGAGGCGGGAAGCATCACAACCTTAAGAGGTAACTTGGACACGCTTTTTAAATGCCATACATTCAAAACTACGGAGTAAGTGCTGGGAAATCAGACTTGAGTGGCACTTTGAGGTTAAACTGCAACGTTGTGGGTGGCACGGTGGCACAGTGGTTAGCACTGCTGCCTCGCAACGCCAGAGAGCCGGGTTCAACTCCTGCCTCAGGCAAATGACTGTGCGGAGTTTGCACTTTCTCCCCGTGTCTGCGTGGGTTTCCTCTGGGTGCTCCGGTTTCCTCCCACAGTCCAAAGATGTGCAGGGCAGGTGAATTGGCCATGCTAAATTGCCCGTAGTGTTAGGTAAGGGGTAAATACATGGGTGGGTAGTGCTTCGTCGGGTCAGTGTGGGCTTGTTGGGCCGACTGTAATGTAATCTAAGCTAAAAGTCGATGGATCGGAGGGTCATCTCTGTCTTACATGATTCCATATTTCCATGCTTCTGAAGTACGGTTCTGAATTTTTTTTTCAATGTATTTTGAGAAAAAAAACCTCAGGGAAATTTAAGGTGTTGTATTGAACCTTCAGGTTCTATATTGGAATAGACATTCACAGATAGAATTTCCCACACGAATCATATAACTGAATTAACAATAAAAACAGTGGAAAACTGTGTGTAGTAAAATAGCTCTCAAGAAGCTGCACAACATGAGGCATTCAATAACTGAATCCCCTTTGCAAAATAAAGGTTACCACTAAAAAGAATGTCAAAAGATATTTCGATCTTGTTGGTATTAATAGTGTTTGAAAAATAATGTAGAGATTGTTGTTTACCAACAAATTGCAATTTACATTTGATAACTAGTAGGTTGATATTCATCCGGTCTTTGGGATTTTCAATTGCGGATTTAAATCTCAATGGTGTCATATCATGAAAATAAATATGTTCTCAGAATACGTTCAAATTATGGAGAAAAAAAAATCAAATTGACGATGGATTCATAATTTCGCTTGGGGGATATAACACAACTTAAATTAATGCCTCTGGAGCAGTGTCTTCTGCAATTCGAAGCCAATTCTGCAATTCTGACAGATTGCAGGAACGGAGAGGTTGCTTGTCAAAGAACAAAATGCATTTTCTTAGGGAAAGATTCGAAAAGGTTTTTGAGACGGTCCTTGCAGTTACTGGTGCTCCTGGTAGGTTTTGTAAGCAACTGAACATGTATAAATATCCGCACTGATTCATAATATTTTTTTAAAATATTTTCAGTTGGCAAGACCAATATCCTTGTTAAATCAGTGTTCTCACTTACTGAGTTTAAAGTGAATACTTTTTCAGTTTGGAGACTCCTCACGTCCCGTGCAGTATTTCTTGTTTCTTCTGTGTGGAAAGGGTTTGTACTGTGATTGATGGAACCTGGCTGAGCACCGGATTTTTTGTTGGTAGATCTGGCTCAGGCAGCTGGGTGCAAATGGGAGGCCACATACAACCCGGCAAAAATGAGTTCAGCAGGTCGTTATGGAGTGATAGGTAAGGGTCGGCACAGACGATTTTGACCATCTAATGTGCTTTCAATCAGAGGATGTGCATGATATTTATGAAGCCAGGTCATTGTGAGTGATGTTGAGAACAGGATTTAAATTATGATGTGTATTGTTGAATTATTTGTTTGCCAAAGGACGTGTGAGTTTTGCCATTTGTCAAAATATGCATAGTGCTGTGGCGCAGAGTCTAATAGGACAAGTACTGAGATCTAGAGTGATGTCACAGCAGCTTTTCCACAGAGGATCCAGCAACTTTTTCAAACAGGATGTTTCACATGCTGCCCTTTGTTATACTATCTTTTTGTGTTCCCTAAATGACAATGTGCTCTCATGGTCCTTCGTTTGGCATTTTTAGTTTGTCTTTGAATATCAAACATTAACTATTTATTAGTCTGTGCCAAATTATAGTACAACTCTGATAGACTCCACGGAGAATGCTGGTTAAATTATTGGGATTTCTAGGCGCAGAAAGCACAAAATGTGGGAAGAGGATGTCTGTTCACGAGGACATGGTCTCAGAGATGATCTTAGTCGCGTCAGCCTGAACATCTGGGAGGAAGATTTGTTTTATCCCAGATGAGATGCTTGATTTCTAAACTGAAAGTTTGCAATGATCAATGCTCCAATGATTCAGTTTTTTGGGGGTGGGCCTTTTGGTGTCGAGTCTTGGGCAGTTTCTGTGGGTAGCCCGTATTAAATTTTGAAGTTTTTTTGGATTATGTTGGGTATGGAGAATAGATTCTCGACTGCATACCTTCATGTTTCAGATTGAGATGAGGTTCGGTCGTTTGCATGAGCAATGGACACAATTTCTGATCATTAATTTATCCAAATGTTGGTGGGAAGTAATTCTTAGCTTCTGTGGTGTGATTCCTTGCACTGTACTATCATTCATTCAGTGTGATGTACAATTCTAGAGGCAGTCAGAGCTGTGGTGACTCCAAAAATGAATACAGATTTTTTTTATTAATGCCCATAGTCGATGTCTCCCACCTTGTATTTTATTGATCCCAGGAGTCTTCTTGCGTATGCTGTGGCATATGGCGAACTCCAGCCAATCGAAGTAACCGATAAAGAAGGTGAAATCAAACGTTAACGATCCTACTCCGACGAAGATGGAGCAATTTGTGTGTTTCAGTGAGCAATCTGCTGCTCATACTCGCCCCTCAGTCTTTTAAAAGTGCAAATAGGTCATTGAGATAGATTGTGTTGCAATGGTTCAGATTATTTAAAGTTTATATAATTTGGAACAAGTATTATCTTTGTGCCATTATTTACAGTCGGGGCTCAGGCACAGAGAATTTTTGTTCACTAACATCAAGTCTCTTTTCTCCTTTCTCTCTCCGACAGTTAGTCTCGTGGTGATTATAATCTTAGTTCGGGGCAAATGCGGTATTACTGCATGCAGCACGTGCTATCTAGTGGCGATGGCAGCATCTGATCTACTGTTCATTATTTTTTACATGATCCTTCGGCGATTTCGGTATTATTATTATCCACAGTGTTTCCTGCATATCACTCCAGTTTGTGCTGTTCTCACTGTCCTGAGCCGCGTGACTGTTGATTGCTCTGTTTGGTTCACTGTTGCTTTTTCTTTTGATCGATTTGTAGCCATTTGTTTTCATCAGATGAAATCTCAGTATTGCACAAAAAAAACTGCTAGGAGGGTTCTCACAACAATTTGCATTTCCTTTACTTTAAAGAACATTCCCAACTACTTTCAATTTAGACCTGGAAAGATCATCAACAGTGTTCCAATGTACTGTTACTCGACTTACAGTTATCAGACTGACCTGCGGTGGGAAAGTTTTAGATATTTTGAGTCATTTTTAACACCACTGTTGCCATTCACTTTTATTGTTTTTGTCAACGTTCTGACTATTAGGCATATCTTCGAGGCCATGAAGTTACGTAAGGGACTAATGAATCAAAGTAAAAAAGAGACTGACCCAGAGGTAGAGAGGAGACGCAATTCTGTAGTTTTACTTTTTGCCATATCTGCAAGTTTCATACTTTTCTGGTTGCTGTATGTTTTAAACTTTTTTAATGCCGTTTATTCCTTGGATTATAATGCTTCGGATATCTTTGTAAAAACTGCCTATATGCTGCGGCACTTTAGTTGCTGTACAAATGCATTTATTTATGTGGTGACACAGAAGAAATTCAGGGACCAGATAAAGTATGGCGTGAAATGTCCACTTATAAAAGTAATTCAATTAATGAAAATATCCAAGTAAGTAAAATAACATGAGATGCAGCCGATAATGGAATGAGGTTTCACCATGAGGAATGGACTGAAACGAGAAGGACGTATATCAACATGATATCTCTATCCTTACTAATGGAGAAGGAATGATTTGTTCCATCTGAGGAACAAAATAAAATAGAAAGTCTGGAGTTGTAAAGCAGCTTATAGTGCTGTTAGCATTGAACAAGAGTTAGAAATCCGAACAACAAAGCAAAACCGAAAGGGGAATTAGGCATAAACAAAATATACATTCATCCCAAGCAATCAGTTCTCAGTGAGTGAAGTGGATTAAAAAAAAGCTGGAGATCTTCGTTCACTGCAGGCATAATGTGAACTGCAACGACAGACTTCTGTCTACTGTTCATCCTGGAATTCTCTGATTCATGTACCTGTGCAAAAGTTGACTGAATTAGGTTTCAATTATAAAGTACTAACACTACCCTGTGTATATTCTGTATCTCTTGATTGCAAATTTATTTCCAATGATAATTTACTTTGTTTACATTCAGTTCACTGACATCATTCCATTTCTTTATTAGCTCTTTCAATGAACCAGCTGATTCATTAGTGGAGTAAAATTAGAGTGAATCCTGGACTCCACCCCCGAATCATGCCAATGACCCAGCTCCCTCTCATATTTAAGATGCTCCTTAATAACTAAAATTTATATAATTTATTATCATCCTGACATGATATCACCAGCGGTGCATCTACATTAATTCTATTAAATTTGTCACAAGAAAGGCATTTTTAAGTACGTTTAGGGGTGGTTTTGTGGACAGGATACAGTACAAAGATGGTAGGATTGTAGTGAGCATAACTGCCTTCTGAACAGGTGACCTGGGTTTAATTCCTGGCAATCATAATTTCAAACTTTTACATTGTTCAATAGGAAAGTACAAAGACAAACGAAATTTGCTCAACTTGAAATTAACTGTGACATTGTTTCAATGACAGCAAAATGGTGAGCCGAAGTAGACAGAGGTAACCTCAACTAAAATATTTCGCTGCTGCTTTCTCTCAACATCCTCCCTGCCTCCCTCCCACCTCGTAACCAACAGAGATGTCACCGGCTCTGTTGCATTCCAGGGCGAGCTTTGCCCCAGGTAGAGGCAGCAGGAATCTAATTGGATGAGTTGAGAGTTGAGTAGAGAGGGGCTATTTGAGTGACGGATCTCACGGTATTCCAATCGTATTCTGGCAGCCCTTGCCCATTTTACCAAGTGATCTGAGCGGTCGAAGTTTCTCTCTGTCTCTGTGTGCGCGTTTCTGGGTAGTGTTTGAATTTCACTCCCAGTTTTGATCCTTTAACCTCACCCCCTCCCTGAACTAGCCGTTCGTAAAGCCTTGCCTTGGAGAACAGTCCGTCCCTAATGCAACAGACAGAATGTGAGAGACCAACGAGTGAGCTTGGACCAACTGGAAAATTGAGTATTGACCCTTTAAACTTGTCATGTGTTTCTTTAAGCCCCGTTTGTATCTGTGTGATATTTCATCGTTTTTCTCTCTGTCTCTTCCTCTTTCTCTCCCTTACTGACAGACTCCACTTTCTACCTATCATTGTCTCTCAATCCCTCTCAAACACTATTTTTCCTTGTCTTTCTCTCCCTTACTGACAACCACCACTTTTGTATTTTTTTCCTCTCTGAACTGTTCTTTGTTCCTTTGTGCCTTTCCCTCACTCTCTTGCTTTCATTCTTCTTCTTATATTTTGCTCTTTCCCTTTCTACCTTTTCCTTTCCTTCCTTCTTTGAGTCTTTCAATCCTAAATCTGTCCTCTCCTCCAGTTTTGCATATGCCCACCTGTTCAATATTTTCAGTATTCCAAATTTAGCGTCTCCCTCGTCAATGACTCCAACCTAATTGCCCTCCCCTGTGTACCTTCACACCCCTAAACTGACTACTCTATGGTTCCGCCATTACTTACCCACTCCATACAAAACACACTCTGTATCTTCATCTGTCAACAACAACATTCCCTCTCGCCATGCCCCAATCCTGGAAAGAATGACAAAGTGAACAAGTGGAGAGACTAACCTGTCTTTTGACTGCCAACCACCGTGTCAAAATGTTATCAAGTTATAGTCACACAACAAAAAAACAGTTCCTTCAGTCCAACCAGTCTATGACAACCATGTTCCAAAACTTAACGCAGCCCCACCCCCTTCAGTACTTGCCCCATATCTCTTCTAAACGTTCTTATTCACGAAGTTATCTAAATGACTTTTAAATGTTATACGTGTACCAGCGTTCACAACATTCTCTGGTTCGTTCTAGTCATGAAACTACTCTGTGTTACAAAAGTTGTCCCTTATGTCCTTTTAAAGTCATTGTCCTGTCATCTTGAAGTAGATATCCTCTAGTTTTGGACTCCCTCACACCAGAGAAAAGAACCTTGGCATGCAGCTTATCAATGTCCCTCTTGATTATATGAAACTCCAAACGGTTACCCCATAACCAGTGGAAAAAATGTACCTGCTTTTCCAACCCACTTTTGTTTCTCAAACTTTCCATTGCATGGAACGACTTGTTAAATCTTTTCTGAACCATCTGCAGTTTAAAATTATTTTTCCGATGATAGGGAAACCTTAAGTGCACGCATTAACCCAGAAGGGGCCACAACAATGTCATGTATAGCCTCAGCATGATGCACCAACTCCAAACATCAATGGTCGACGCAGAGAAGTCAAGCGTGCTAGTCGCCTTCTTAACCACTCTGTCTACGTGTGATGCAAGTTCGAAGAATTGTCTATGTGAACCACTCGATTTCTCTGTTCATCAACAATACAGGGGTCCTACTATCAATTGTATACGCCCGGTTATCAAAACGGAATATCTTACATTTATCCACGTTATACTCCACCTGCGATTCAGCAGCACATTGGCCAAATTGATTAAGACCTCTTTGTCATGTATGTTAAGGTTCTTTATGGTCTGCATTGCCCAATACTTTGATGTTATCTGCAGACTTACTAACCATGCCTTCTATCTTCTCATCCGAAACAGTTATAAATGATACACAAAAGTGGACTAGCATTGATACCAATGGAACATTACCCGTCACAGTCCTCGGGTCTGAAAAAACAATACTGCATCAATATCCTCTTTTACCAAAAAAAAACCATTTTTCATCCAACTGGCAAGCTCCCTCCGAATCCCATGTGACCCAACGTTACTAATTTGTCACCCAAATTTGTTAAAGGCGTTTCGAAAGTCCAAATAAACAACGCCTCCTACTCTGCTCCCATCAATGTTCTTTACAAGGTGTACAAGATGATTAGGGGTTCAGATAGGGTTGACAGTGAGAACCTTTTTCCGCGTATGGAGTCAGCTGTTACTAGGGGACACAGCTTTGAATTAAGGGGAGGTTGGTACCGGACAGATGTTAGGGGTAGATTCTTTACTCAGCGGGTTGTGAGTTCATGGAATGCCCTGCCAGTATCAGTGGTGGACTCTCCCTCTTTATGGTTATTCAAGCGGGCATTGGATAAGCATATGGAGGTTATTGGGCTAGTGTAGGTTAGGTAGGCTTCGGTCGGCGCAATATCGAGGGCCGAAGGGCCTGTACTGCGCTGTATTTTTCTATGTTCTATGTTTCTATGTTTATTTCATGCAAAATATCACGTTCGTGAGACACAATTTTCTTCGCACTAAACTATGTTGTCTATTCCTAATCAATTCTTGCCTCTCCAAATGCATGCAAGTTCGATATTTCAGAAGCACCTCCAACAACTTACGCATTGCAGATTTCAGACCTACAGGTATATAGTTCCCAGGATTCATCTTACAGATTTTAATCAAATATCGAGGATGGTAAAATGTCTGGCTGTAACAGGTTGCTTTTCTTTTGAGGAATTTTAGATGTTGGAAGCAATTTCCTTGAATTATAGGTGCAGCAATTATTGTTTTACATGTTTTGCATTAATTTGGAACTTTGGAGGAAAAATGGTCTAAACAACAGCACTTTAAAAGTGAGAGAAACAAATAAAGACAGCAAATCATCTGTGCAGGAGACAGAGAGGGAGAGAGAGAGAGACAGACAGAGAGAGAGAGCTACTCTATTAACAGACATAGCAGTGAACCTGTGCCGCTACTGCTTTTGCTGTTGAATCCACCTGTCACTGGACATCGGAGTCCAGTTGTGAAATTCAGAACTGATCTTAGAGGAACCTGTCTGGGAACGGTCACAACACAGACAGAGAAACGTGAATAGTTTTAAGTTTGGCCGTGGGGTCTTGCTGCAAGACTGCAGTAGTGAATAGGCTGATTGCCTTCTTCATTATATCAGTTATTCGAATATGTCTCTTAATTAAACTTAAAAATATGACGAATAAGTATTAAGTTAGCCTGGAGCAGTGTTTGTCGAGGAATAAGACGGTTTTCTTTTCTGCGTATTCAGCTTGGAAGAAGCAAAAATAGCCCTTAGTAGAGTGACAAGTTCTTCTTGTCGGATGTGGGAGTGTCGCGAGTGTTTGCATTTACTTAGAACTTTATCAGCAATAAATGCCGTTTGTTGCGGATCCTCCCAGAGCGAATTGAAGGTTGGAGTGACAGTTAGAGGCAATAAGAGTCATGGGGTGTGATGCAGGGCCGTTATAGGAAAAGAGGAAAGTCTCAGATTGCATCACAGAAACGGAATAACTCCAGGAAAGGTAAGAGAGATAAGCAGGAAATGCAGGAGTCTAATGTGGCTCTCCACATTCCAAGCAAATATGCTGTTTTGGAAATTGTCGGGGGTGATAGATTCTCAGGGGAATGTAGACAAATTTCTGGGATCGAGAATGGCTCTAACGTCATGAGGGGCACGTCTGATTCCAAGGGATTGAATGTGTTGGGGGTTGAACTACTCCAAGGCACAGGCATACGTTTCTGCGGCCAGCAACGAAAAAAACAGAATGGTGTGTTGACCCCCTTGTGCCACGATCAAATCTGTCTCAGAGAGGGTGCAGCATGTTCTCAAAGTGGAGCGGAAACAGCTGGAGGTCATTGTATACATTGGAAGTACAAAGGAGGTCAAACGGATAAGATTCTAAAGGGAGAATATAGAGAGGTAGGCAGGAATTTAAAAAGGATGTCCTTGTTGGTAGTAATATTCGGATTATTCCCAGTGCTGTGAGCTGGTGAGGGTAGGAATAGCAGGATAGGGCAGATAAATGCATGACTGAGGGGATAGTGTATGGGAGAAGTATTTACATTTTGGATCATTGGATTCTGTTCTGGGGTAGAGGTGAAACGTAAAAGAAAGCTGGAGTGCAACTGAATTTTAAGTGGTCTTATATACTGGCAGGGACTATTTCTATACGTGCGGGCGAACATTTAAATTTTTAAGTTTTGGGAGGGACCCAAAGGGACAGTGAGGAAAGAGATCAATCTAAGACTGGTACAGTTGATAAAAGGAGCCAGTCAATCTGTCAGGGGAGGCAGAGACAAAGCAGAGAACAAGGTAGGACTAACAACTAAAACCGAATTAATTTCAATTAAAGGGCCCGAACAGGGATGTCAGAAGAACTCAGCGCATGGTTAGGAACTGGGATAAAAGAACAATTGCTGAAACGTGAGTCAGGGGTTGACAGAACAGGCAGCTTAATGTTCCAGAATACAAGTGTTCTGAAGTTAGAAAGGAGGTCAAGAGAGGAGGGGAGTGGCATTTCTGATAAGAGATAGCATTGCTGTGCTGAGGGAGGATATTCCTTGAAAGACATCCAGGGAAGTTATTTTTGCAAAACTGAGAAATAAAAGGGATTGTCACTTTATTGAGTTTGTAATATAGACCCCCTAATAGTTCGAGGTAAATTGAGAAATAAGTATGTAAGGAGAATTCAGTCACCTGTGAGAATACTAAGGTAGAAAATCGTGGTACTGGAAAAAAACACAGCAGGCCAGGCAGCATCAGACGATCAGGAGAATCAACGTTTTGAGCATAAGCCCTTCTTCAGGAATGAGGCTGGTGTGCCACGCGGGCTGAGACAAAAGGTAGGGGGAGGGAATTTGGGGAAGGGGCTCTGGGAATACGATAGGTGGAAGGAGGTGAGAGTGAGGGTGATAGGGCGGAGAGGGGGTGGGGGCGGAGAGGTCGGGAAGAAGATTGCAGGACAAGAGGGTGGTGCTGAATCCGAGGATTGGGACTGAGATAAGGCGGGGGGAGGGGAAATGAGGAAGCTGGAGAAATCTACATTCAACCCGTGTGGTTGGAGGTTTCCTAGGCAGAAGATGAGGCGCGCTTCCTACAGGCGTCATGTGGCCACGGTCTGGCGATGGAGAAGGCCAAGGACCTGCATGTCATTGGCAGAGTGGGAGGGGAGTAAAAGTGTTCAGCCACGAGGTGGTTGGGTTGGTTGGTGCATGTGGCCCAGAGGTGTTCCCTGAAATGTACCACAAGTAGGCGACCTGTCTTCCCAATGTAGAGGAAACAACATCGGTTGCAGCGGATACAGTAAATGATGTGTGTGGACGTGCAGGTGAATTTGTGATGGATATAGAACGATTCATGGGGCCTTGGAGAGAGATGAGGGGGAGGCGTGGGCGAAGGTTTTGCACTTCTTGCAGTTGCATGGGAAGATGCCTGCTGTGAAGGATGGGTTGGTGAGGGTTGTGGACCTGACGAGGGAGTCGCGGAGGTAGTGGTCTCTCCTGAATGCTGATAGGGGTGGAGAGGGAAATACATCCCTGGTGGGTGGGTCTGTCTGGAGGTGGCGGAAATGATGGAGGATGATACGATGTATGCTGAGCTTGGTGGAGTGGAAAGTGAGGACCAATGGGGTTCTGTCCTGGTGACAATTCGAGGGGCGGGGTTCAAGACCGGAGGTGCAAGAAGTGGAAGACATGCGGTGGATAGTGTCGTCCACCACGTCGGAGGGGAAATTGCCGTCTTTGAACAAGGAGGTCATTTGAGCTGTTTGGTAGTGGAATTGGTCCTCCTGGGATCAAATGCAGTGCAGGAATTGGGAATATGGGATGGAGTTTTTACAGGCGGCAGGGTGGGAGGAGGTGTAATCTAGGTAGCTGTGGGAGTCGGTCGATTTGTAGTAAATGTCTGTGTTGAGTCGGTCGCTCGAGATAGAAATGGAGAGGTCTAGGAAGGGGAGGGAGGAATCTGAGACGGTCCAGGTAAATTTGAGATCGGGGTGGAAGGTGTTATTAAAGTGGATGAATTGTTCAACCTCGTTCTGGAGCACGAGGTAGCGCCAATACAATCATCGATGTAGCGGAGGAAAAGGTGGGGGTGGTGCCAGTATAGCTGCGGAAGGTGGACTGTTCCACATGTCCGACGATGATGCAGGCATAGCTGGGGCCCATGCGGGTGCCCATGGCTATTCCTTTGGTTTGAAGAAAGTGGGAGGATTGGAAGGAGAAGTTGTTAAGTGTGAGGACCAGTTCAGTCAGTCGAAGGAGGGTGTCAGTGGAAGGGCACTGGCGTGGTCGGCGGGAGAGGAATAGGCGGAGGGCTTGGAGGCCTTTGTGATGGGGGTGGAATTGTATAGGGACTGGCTGTCTATCGTGAATATAAGACGTTGGGAGCTGGCGAAGAGAAAATCATGGAGGAGGTGGAGGGCGTGGGTTGTGTCCCGAATGTAGGTGGGCAGTTCTTCGACTAAGGTGGACAGGACAGTGTCCAGGTATGCAGAGATGAGTTCAGTGGGGCAGGAGCAGGCTGAGACAATGGGTCGGCCGGGGCAGTCGGGTTTGTGGATTTTGGGTAGGACGTAGATAGGGGCGTTGCGGGGTTGTGGGATTATGAAGTTGGAGGCAGTGGATGGGAGATCTCCTGAGGTGATGAGGCTATGGATGATCTGGGAGATGATGGTTTGGTGGTGTGAGGTAGGGTTATGGTCAAGGGGGAAGTAGGAGGAGGTGTCTGCGAGTTGGTGTCTAGCTCCAGTGGTGTAAATATCGGTGCACCAAACTACCACTGTGCGTCCCTTGTCTGCTGGTTGATGGTGAGGTTGGGGTTGGAGCGGAGGGAGTGGAGGGCTGTGTGTTGTGAAGATAAGTGGTTGGAGTGGGTGAGACAGGTGGACAGGTTGAGGGAGTCAATGTCACAGCGGCAGTTGGATATGAAGAGATCAAGGCCAGCACAAGGTGTCCAGGTGGATGGGGTGTGTTGGAGGTGGAAGAAGGGGTCGTCAGAGGGTGGGCGAGAGTCCTTGTGAAAGAAATAGGTGCGGAGGCGAAGGCGGCGGAAGAAATGCTCAATATCTAGCCGCGTGTCGAACTCATTGGTCCAGGAGCATAGGGGGATGAAGGTGAGGCCTCTGCTGAGGACTGATCGTTCATCCTTAGAGATGGGAATGTCTGGAAGGATGGTGAAAAGAAGGCAGGGCTGGGAGCTAGGACCTGGTGTGGGGCTGGAGCTGGGAGTGGGGGCGGAGTTAGTCGTGAGGATGGTGTCGGTCTGGGGGGCGGAGATCGACATGGGGGCGAAAATCGACGTGGGGGCGGCGTGGTCCTTGAGCAGGTGAGTGACGTCACTGGGGGCAGAAGTGGCTGCTGTGACGGCCACTCTAGGGGCGGAAGTGGCTCGCTGGGCAGAAACGGCGCTGTGCCCTGGGGCAGTGGATCCCGCAGTGGCCGCGTATCTGTCGGCGATAGTCTTCCTGTCAATCGTGGAGGCTGTTGTCTGGGCGGCGAGCGCAGAGGCTGTATGTTCAGTGGTGGCTGTTGTCCATACCACGGTAGGGGCAGAAGTGATGTCTCTGTTTGCCGCAGCGGTGGTGGCTGCAGTGTCCTCTTGGACAATGGCGCCCGAGCGGTTCCGGAGGTGGCGAGAAGGTTCTGGAATGGTCGAGGAATTCGGAGTGTGGGGGTGAGTATATGGAAGTTTTTTGTACTTACTTTCTTTGACGTTCGATATGGATAGGGAAAAAAATAGTTTGTTCAGTGTATGAATCCTTCTGAGGATGAAGAACAGCAATGGTCTTTTGCAGGTCTGGGAGAGTGTTGTCCTGAGCTGAGGCAGGGCTGACTGCAAGGTGGCACATGGCTTGAAGCGTGGAGCGGAGGATCCGGAGGGAGGTCTGTTGTTGGCGGCTTCGGATTTGTTGCAGGTACAGTTTGTACTATTTGGGTCCAAATTGTGTTGGTTTGAAAGTCGTTCGGAGTCCATGCGGGGTCAGTCGGTTCCTTGCTGGGGCAGGGCTGACTGCAGGGAGTGTCGGTGGCGGCGCATCGGTTGAAGCGTGGAGCAGAGGATCCACTAGAATAGTAGGGTAGTTATGATAGGGGATTTTAAATTTCCAAACAGAGACTACTACTGCCATAGTGTTAATGGTTAAGATCGATAGGGCTTTTCTGTACAAAAAAGAGTTTTAGAGTAACTTTGTTGATAGAGAAGGTGCAAAACGTGACATACTCTTGGGAAATTATGCAGGACAGCTGACTGAGGTGTCAGTTGGGGATCACGTTGTGGCCAGAGACCATAAATCTATTCATTTTAATATAGTGATGCAAAAATATGAACCAGATCTTAAGTTTGAAGTTCGAAATTGGAGACAGACCACTTTTGACATCTTTAGGCAAGAAATTACAAAAGCTGGTTTGCGGCACGTATTCACAGGTAAAGAATTTGGCTGAAGAAGGGACGAGTTCAGATATGAGACAACAAGACTCCAGAGAAGGATATTCATGTTAGGAAAAGAAAGACTAGTAGGTAGAGGGAATTTTAGATTAATAAATGTATTGAGGATGTTGTTATGACAAAGAAGAAAATATATGTCAGGCATAGACAGGATAGATCGAATGAATCCGTGGAAGAGGACAAAGGCAGTAGGAGTATACTTTAGTGGGAAATCGAGAGCGCAGAAAGGGGACATGAAATAGCTTTGTCAAATAATGTTAAGGAGAATCCAAAGGGTTTTTGTTACAAATAAATGAAGGACAAAGGGTAACTAAGGAAAGACAATGGGTTTCTATAAATATATTAAGGACAAAAGCGTATCCAGAGAGACAATAGGGCCATTCAAAAAGCAGCAACACGGCCTTTGTCTGGAGCCACAAGAGATTGGGCGATACCAAACGAGAATTTTGCGTTAGTATTTACTGCGGTAAAGAATATGGAAGATATGGAATGCAGGGAAATAGATGGTGACACCTTGAAAAATATCCATATTACAGAGGAAGAAGTGCTTTATGTCCTGAAACGGATAGAAGTAGATAAATCCCCAGGCCGTGATCAGGTGTACCCGAGAACTCTGTCGGAAGCTAACAAGTCATTTCTGGGCCTCTTTCTAACAGATTTGTATCATTGATAGTCACAGGTAAGGTGCAAGTAGGTTGGAGGTTGGCTAACATGGTGCCACTGTTTATGAACGATGGTAAGGACAAGCTAGCAACTGTAGACCAGTGAGCCTGACGGCAGTGGTGGGCAAGTTGCTGGAAGGAATCCAGAGGGACAGTAAGTACAAGTATTTGGAAAGGCAATGAATGATTAGCGATAGTCCACATAGCTTTGTGCATTGGAAATCATGTCGCATAAACTTGATTGAGTTTTGTGAAGAAGTAACAAAGACAGAGGGTAAGGCGTTCGACAAGGTTCCCCATTGGAGAATGGTTAGCAAGGTTAGACCTCATAGAGTGCAGGGAGGTCTTACTTGTTGGATACAGAACTAGCGCAAATGTAGAAGACAGAGGGTGATGATGTAGGGTAGTGTTTTAGACTGGAGGATTGTTACCAGTAATGTGCTACAAGGGTCAGTGCTGGGTCCACTACCATTCATGATTCACGTTAATTCTTTGAATGTGTTCACAAGAAATATAGTTAGTAAGTTTGAAGAAGACACCAAAATTGGAGATGTAGTGGACAGGGAGCAAGGTCACCTCTGATTACAGCGGGATCTCGATCAATTCGGCCAATTGGCTGAGATGTGGTGGATGGATTTTAATTCAGATAAAGGCGAGGTGCTGTATTTTGAGAAAGCAAATCTCAGCAGGAATGATTCACTTAATGATCAGGTCCCAGAGAGGGTTGCTGAACACAGAGACCTTGGAGTGCAGGTTCATAGCTCCTTGGAACTGGCGAGTTGGAGACTAAGGGGTGGCCTTATCGAGATTTATAAAATCATGAGAGGCATGTCTCGGATAAATGGACAAAGTATTTTCCCTGGGCTGGGGGAATCCAGAATTAGACGGCATAGCTTTAGGTGTCGGAGATGATCTTAAAAAAGAGACCAAAGGAATAACTCTTTCACAGAGCGAGTGGTATGTGTGTGGAGTGAACTGCCGGAGGAGTGGTGGAGGCTAGTACAAAAGCAACATTTAAAAGGCATCTGTATGTGTATATGAAGAGGAAGGGTTTCGAGGGATATGGGCCTTGTGCTGGCAGGTGGGACCAGATTGGGTTGGAATATGTGGGTAGCACGGACGAAGTTGATTGAATGGACTGTTTCTGTCACATCTCTGTCACTCTATCCATGATGAACAGCTGCCATGTGCCAGTCCCCAAGGATTGCCAAAGCAATATTTTGCCACAACACTACCAACTCCTTGCTCAATTCCTCCATTTTAGGGAATGAAATTATCTGCTCAGCTTATCCCAGAGGAAGGGAGAACAGGCTGTGTCAGGGTGATAACTATTTATGCAGATTGGAATGTTCACTGGGAGCAGGAGGCGAATGTGGAGACGATGTAAGAAAAAAAACAGCTTTTACCGTCAAAAACACAAAATACCACTTTGTTCAGGAAAATTTCAGAGAACCTTTCAATGCACCAAACTCTCGTTTATGGCACCAGCACACATCCATTGAACCACTCCGCAGTTTGTGTTAATATTGCTGCTGAATTTTCATAATATAGTAAACAAAAACAAAAGTGCCCTTCCTCCCTTATACCCTCAAAGAAAGACTATGCGCTCACCAATTGCATCAATGGACATATAGAGTAGCCCCGCACGCTCATTCCCATCCCGCTTTCCAGTTGGATCTTCGTGGTTGTTTGTCACTGAATTTCTCTGTTTCTGCTCCTGTGAATTCGGACGATGTAATTGTCTGTAGCAATGGCTACTTACTTGAGAGGAAAAGTGGATGAAGCAACCGATGTGAAATCACATTGCTATTGAAGCAGACATTTCAACAATAGTCTGCTTTATCCTCTGAGCCTTTGATGTCATGCAGAAATGTATTAAGTTCAGCTTTCAACATACAATACTTAATTATGGAATTTCCACAGCCTCTACGAGCAGCTTAATGAAAGAATCAGCCAATTCTGCATTCCTACATCTCAGTCCACTGCTCGACAACATTCCTGTTATGTATCTGCTGCTCTTCCGAGCGTATCCTCTGCAACTGTACTTATGCTGTTTTCAAACCTGCTTCATTGCGTGGCCCGGTGAAGGTATAACGGTCACTATTTTGCGTTGTGGCCGGAGTAAACTCGTTTGAATACCACTCACTACTTGTGATACATGTTCAAGAAAAACGGCAAAGGAATTAGTTAATTGTACAAGAAAACATTCTCCCAGATAATGAGCTTTTTTATAGTCGCTCTCACACATCTCTGCGAGTCATATGTCAGGATTCGAAACCACCCATTCTTGGAAATTTCGCTCCCTCCCGCAATCACTTACCCTCCTTTAAGTTCCACCTCCGATTTCATTGCATTCACTTTCCCAGTGACACCATTCATTCTGTGCTAACACGGTCACTTTTGCTGATTAAACCTGCCCCAATCTCACCATTGGGAATTTCAAACCAGTCCATTCATTTCGATGCAGTAATTGTGGGGACAATCCCCCCGCAGCAGCTTTTATGCACAAGAGATGATTGGAGCAGCATGCTCAGGAAAAGGGCATAGGAAGGCATTAAAAAGAAAACAAAGATTACTGGGAAAGACTGACGTCTGTGGATTTTCATGTCATTTGCTTCATTTGTTCATTTGGCTCCAGCTTGGGAATTGTGTGCAGTTCTGCGATTCATATTATGCCAGGGATGCGATAGCTTTGGAAACGATTCTGGACTGATTTACCAGGAAAAAGTCTGAGCTGAAGAGTTTCAGTTAAGAAGAGAAATTGGACATATTGGAATTATTCTTCTTAGAGCAGAAGAGATGGGGGAGACATGATTGAGATTTGCAAACTAAAGAGGGATATTGAATGGATAGACTGAAATAAACTTTTCAAATTGATGGAGCAATCGATCACCGGGGAGAAGCTGGAACAGATTTAAGGCGAAAGGTGGAAAGATTCGAGTGAATGCGTGGAAAAGCCCTTTCAGAAAGTGGGTGTTTCAGAAGAATTCAGATGTGAATCTGTGATACCAAGGCATGCAAGGCTATGGATGAAGTGATTTAAAAAGGAGTTCGGATTGTTACACGATTGCTATTGAAGAGAAGAGATACATCCGATGACTGGCTTATTTCTGAATTGAGGTTCAGGGTAGTACCTCCACCTGTCACCGTGTGAGACCGTATTCAACGACATTCCCTTTTGGGCGCTTGCATATTGGGAGGACTGAGTTGGTAATAAACTCAGTGCCTGAAACCCGCGTACGATTCCAGACTTGGGTCATTGACTTAGTAACCTTCAGACATTTCGGTTCTCTCTCTCCCGTGCGGGGTTCTTCTGGCTGCTCTGATTTCTTCCAACAGTCCAAACGTGTGTAGTTTTGGTAGATGGCAAACAATACCCGTTAGACTGTTTGTAATGTAAATCAAAGAGAAACGCAATAATTTCAGTATCAGAGAAATCAGAATTTTCATCCCCTGTGGAGAGGCTCTTCCTCATAACGGTTCGTGATTCCTTCAGTAAGTTTGATCTCTGTCCACTAATGCTGCATGACCTACTGAGGGTTTTTCGAACATTATCTGCTCTTGTAAGTGCGTGTTTAGAAAGAAAGGGGGGTGGGGGGGAGTGTGAACCTCTTCCAAACATGCTGCACCATATTGCAATTACATAATTAACCCGGGGGAAGTGTCCATTTATCTCTTTCCCATAACTCAGGATCTTTCTCTCTGCCTCAGATAAATGATATTTGGAGGAAGTTCGCAATCAAAGTCGCTGATGTACAGCATCTGGTGCAATGGGGTTTGCCAATGAGAGAGAGTTGCAGAGTCCATCGGTCCTTCCTTCCCCTCACATTGCCCGAAAGTGGAGGGAAATTGCTGAATACTGCGCCAATCGAGACAGCTTAGTCAAAGGAGTAGGGGGTGAAAAGCACTGGCCCGTGAACAAGGAGGCAGAACGGAAACGAAAGTTTGTTGAATCTCTTTGTTGCTCTGAAGTCAAGGAGCTGGGTGGGATGTAGTTTACTTTGAGCGACTCTCAGCTGGTTTACTGTTGGAAATGAAAGCGTGTCACGGCTTCGTTTGTCATGGGGCACAATTGTCACTTTGGAGCTTGTGTTAAACTGGTCCTTGTTTCAAGCCACCATTGTGCCTTGGTTGTTTGCTTTCACTTTTGCCAGGTCACCTTATCAGCTTTTCAATAAAAAATGGCAGTTCATGAGGTTAGACTTCTGGAAATATGTCTGTGCTTTGTGATCAGAGGTGTCATTGTAGCGAGCATGCCACAGCAATGCACGTGATGGAAGCGAAACAAGTATTTCAGCATGTTTGCCACATAATTCCATTATGAATGAATCCTCCATCTGGTTATGTGCACAATTCTGGATGTGACACTTTAGGAGGCGGCCACGTGATGTGATTGAAGGCAGTGCTAAATTGATTGATGTGAATGGTGCCGTGTATGAGGAACGTCGGCAATGAAGGTCGATTGGAAAGTTAGGATTGTTCTCCTTGGAGACCCGAAGGCTGAATGCCGAGTTGATTGAAACTTTCCAAGTCATGAGGGGTCGAGACAGAGGAAAGAAGTTTGCGAAAATGATCCCACAACTGCAAGGATTCGGAACGAATAGGCAGAGATATAAATTCAATAAGAATGAAAAATAACGTGAGGATGAACGTTTTCACACAGGACATAATTAGGATTTGTACATCAGTGTCTGATAGAGACAAACAGTCAGGTTCAATCGAGTTATTGAAAAAAGAATTCGATGTTTATTCCAGAAGCAATAATGTCCAACTTACAGTAAGAAGGCAAGGGAATGATATCAAAGGAGACATGCGTTTCCTCACTGTGGAGAGCCAGCTCAGCTAAGGTGGACTGTGACATATTTGTGCTTCTGAGTAAAATCACAATTCGTATTTTGTTAGACAAGCGGTTATTGTGAGATAGCCTGGACATATCTGGACAACAGAATATGACACATATGTACATGTCACAAGAAGGATGGCACTTTCTGAATTAGCGTGGGGAAATTCTGCACGGTGTGCTGCCCGTCCAACAGACCATATCATGCCAGAGTGAGAGAGACAGAGAAGGACAAATGGTCAATCGGACCTTTGACAGCTCAGGAGTTACAAATAAAATTGATGAGAGTGGAAAAACTGTTGATTTGTTTTGGTTTGAACTGGTTACTGGAAGCAGTGAGCTGGAGTAGGTACAGGCCAAGGCTGTTGAGATCTGAATACAGGACAGGCAAATACAAATTGCAACGCAGCGGAGAGCATTGTTGTGTTGACGTTGGGTTGATGCACCTAACAAGCTTTCACTTAGGCACGCTGTCACAGAAGATGATAGGTCAGTGTCTCTCAGCGTTGTGATGTAACGAGGCAAATATCACCATTACGTTGCAGGAAATTGCTTTTTGAAACGTGAGAGCAGCCTGTAATTAATAGACGTTATGGAACCTACTATTCTCATCAATAATTCCATTCTATCTCAATGTGTTGCTTTGTTTCCTTGCCAAATTACCTGTCATTGTGCCTGCACTGAGGCTGCTTTGCTCCTTCTGCGTTTCTCTAACAGACGTGACCCAACTGCACTGACGTATCTCCTGACAGACTTTTCCACTTCACATCTGCTTGCCCCAACTTTGCTATCTGATGCCATTCCCCTTGTTTAGGTTTTTACCACTCGTCCTAGATACCGCCTGCCCTCCTCCAAACTAAGGTCGAAAATCATTCACGCTATAATCACTGCAACGCGGGGTGGGGGTGGTTAGTGGGGGGTGTTGGTGAAGGGGGCTTTTACTCTGATGTCGTTCATTACTCCTGTCTCATTTCACATTGCCAGCTGCCGTGGTCTCTCGCTGAGTCTGGAAAGCACCGTTCAAATAAACTGCTGCAACATTTGCCAATCTGAAAAAAAAATCAGAATTGGATTCGAAAAGCTCAGCATCTGTGGAGTGGAATTACAGGACATATTTAAGATCCACAAGTCCGCCTGGCCACAGATGCTTGCAGACGTTCTGAAATTTTCCATCAATTTCAGTTTTTAAGCCATGATTTACACCATCCGCAGTTCATTCATTTTATCTCTGCCAAAATGATAGAACATAGTACATAGAACATAGAATATAGAACAGTACAGCACAGAACAGGCCTTTGAGGCCACGATGTTGTGCGACCATTGATACTCATGTAAGGTAAACCTAACGTACGAACCCTCAAATTTCTGTGACCATATGCATGTCCAGCGGTCCCTTAAATATCCCCAATGACCTCTCTTCCACAACTGCTACTGGCAACGCATTTCATGCTCCGACAACATTCTGCATAAAGAACCCGCCTTTCCCATCCCCTCTATACTTTCCGCGAAACATCTTAAAACTATTACCCCTCGTGTTAACAATTTCTGCCCTGGGAAAAAGAACTCTGACTATCAACTCTATCCATGCCTCTCATTATCTTGTCCACCTCAATGAGGTCCCCTCTCTTCCTTCTTTTACCAATGAAAATGTCCGAGCTCAGTCAACCTCCCTTCGTAAGATAAGCTCTCCAGTCCAGGCAGCATCCTGGTAAAACTCCTCTGAACCCTCTCCAAAGCATCACAACTTTCCTGCAACATGCCGACCAGAACGGGACACAGTACTCCAAATGCGGTCTAACCAAAGTTTTATAGAGCTGCAACAAGATCTCACGGCTCTTAAATTCAATCCCCCTGTTAATGAAAGCCAAAACACCATATGCTTTCTTAACATCCCTGTTCACCTGGGTGGCAACTTTAAGAGATCTATGTACCTGCACACCAAGATCCTGCTGTTCTTCCACACTGCCAAGAATCATGTCTTTAATCTTGTACTCAACTTTGAAGTTCAAACTTGCAAAGTGCATCACTTTGCATTTATACAGTTTGAACTCCATCTGCCACCTCTCAGCCCATCTCTGCATCCTGTTAATGTCACATTACAGCCTACAACAGTCCTCTATATTGTCAACGACACCTCCAACTTTTGTGTGATCTGCAAACTTGCTAAGCCATCCGAAAATCTCCTCATGCAAGTTATTAAAAAAATTTACAAAGAGTAGAGGCCCAAGAACAGAGCACTGTGGACCACCACTCACCACCGACTTCCAGGCAGAATACTTTCCTTCCACTACCACTCGCTGTTTTCTGTCGCAAGCTACTTCTGTATCCAGACAGCGAAATTTCCCTGTAGCTAATTCCTCCTGACCTTCTGAACGAGCCTACCATGGGGAACCTTATCAAATGACTTGCTGAAGTTCATATACACCACACCCACCGCTCAACCCTCATCAAATTGTCTAGTAACATCCTCAAAGAACTCAATAAGATTTGTGACGCATGACCTGACACTCACAAAGCCCTGCTGACTGCATTTAATCAAGCCATGCTCTTCCAGATGATCATAAATCCTACCCCTCAGAATTCTTTCTAATACCTTGCAGACGACAGACGTGAGACTGATTGGTCTGTAATTGCCGAGGATTTCCCTATTTCCTTTTTTGAAGAGAGAAATTACATTTGCCTCCCTCCAGTCCTCAGGTACGACTCTGGTGTAGAGCGAGGATGCAAAGATCTTTGCAAACGGCGACGCAATCACATTTCTCGCTTCCCAAAGCAGCTGAGGACAAATCCGGTCTGGCCCAGACGACTTGTCAATATTAATGTTTGTCAAAATTTTCAGCACATCAGCTTCCTCAATCTCTGTCCATTCCAGCATGCTTACCTGTTCCTCAATGGTTTCATTCACTTCAACACCCTTGTCTTTCGTAAAGACAGAAGCAAAAAACTATTTAGGGCTTCCACTACTTCCTCAGACTCTGTACACACGTTCCCTATGCTATACCTGATCGGCCCTACACTTTCTTTGATCATTCTCTTATTCCTGACATATATGTAAAATGCCTTTCGATTCTCCCTAATCCTTCCTGCCAACCCCTTTTCATGCCATCTCCCTGCTCTCCTCAGACAATTTTTCAGGTCCTTCCTCGCCTGCCTGAAATCCACGAGAGCTGAGCAAGACCCTTGCTTCCTCCACCTTACGTAAGCTGCCTTTCTTTTGATGAAAAGCTCCTCCGCTCTCGTCATCCAAGGTTCCTTTATCTTACTCCTTCTTGCCTGTCTCAGAGGAACACATTTATGCATCGCTCGCAACAACTGTTTCTGAAAGAGTCTCGGCATGTTTATAGTGCCCTTTCCATGGAACAATTTCTCCCAGTCCATGCTTCCCAACTCATGTCTGATAGCATCATAGTTTCCTTTTCCCCAATTAAATATCCTCCCATTTTGCCTGCTTCTCTCCTTCTCCATAGCTATGTAGAATGTGAGGCAATTATGCTCAGTATCACCAAAATGCTCTCCCACCGCAAGATCTGACACCTGCCCCGGCTCATTGCCGAGCCCCAACTCCAAATTCGCCTCTCCCCCCGTCGGCCTGTCAACGTACTGAGTTAGCAGGCCCTCCTGAACACAACTTACAAAAACAGCTCCTTCGAAAAACATCTGCTCGAAGGAGGTTCCCATCAATATTGGTATAGTTAAAGTCACCCATTACAACAACCCTACTACATTCACACTTTTCCAAACTCTGCCCACCTATGCTTTCTTCAATCTCCCTGCTGCTATTGGGGTGCCTGAAGTAAACCGCTAATGAGGTGACTGCTCCCTTGCCGTTCCTAATTTGCACCCATACTGACTCCGTAGGCAAACCCTCCTCGACAATAGTAACTTCTGCAGCTGTGATGCCCTGTCTGATTAGCACCCCTCCTCTTTTCCCCCTCCTTATTCTTTTTAAATGTTCTAAACCCTGGAACATCCAGCAACCATTCCTGCCCTTGAGAAACCCACGTCTCTGTTATGATCAAAGCACCAGCTACTGATCCATGCTCTAAGCTCATCACTTTTTATTCCTGATACTCCTTGCATTAAAGCAAACATACTTTAAACGATCCCTTAGTTCTTTGCCAGGAAATTCTTTCCAACTGGCTGAGCTACCTCTTCCTTTTGCCTCATCTCTATCAGCTCTAACCCTGGTATCTAGCTCAGTTTCGCACCCCCCTCCAATACTAGTTTAAACCCTCCTGAACCACTCGAGCAAGCCTTCCAAATGATGTTGCCAAAGATTTTCTTAAATGTTTTAAATATGGCTTTGATGGACCGAGCAGATTCCACCAGCCCGCTGATGCACACTGCGTCTTCCCGCTGCTTGGTTTTCCTCTTGGCAACATGCCCTACAGCTGCACAGTTCATAAACTGACTAAATTACTGCATTATTTTAGTTTGGTAATCACGAATGAGATTGACTGAACTATTTCGAAAAGCAACGTAACCTGACAAATTACGGGATATTAAAATGGGAACCAGAAGTGAAAGAGAGAAAAGCGAATGATAGTATTCAGAGTAGCCTGGAATGACGGTGCTCAAGACTCAGGAAATGTTACCATTCACAAGCATACGACAATGATGAATATATCTGTTCGGAGAAAAAACTTGAGTGCAAGCAGATTGTAGCATCTTGGTCTGAAAGTCTTGCTGTCATTGCCTTAGTTTCAATGAGCACACACATGGAGATCAATGCAGTAATGGTCTACTAAACTGGAGAAGGAAATCCTTGCCTTCCAGGTTACTTGGGGGACTTTACTTCTTTAGTCTATTAAGAAAAGTCCTTCTCGTGATCCAACTTGTGATAGAGCATTGATGTACAGCGAACTCGCGCCAATGTTTCAGTTCTCTGACTTTTCTTATATAGACGATTGTAATCTGGGTTAAAATGCAGGAAGTGCTTTTTACTCGTTTCATTTTATTCAGTTTCCTGCGAATTCGCACAGGTGGTTAGAGTAATCTAAAGCTCCGAAAATTAGCGGGAATATTCAATGTTGTGCTTAGACTGGAGCTAACCTCGAGTTATGTTGGAAAAGAATCACTGGTGACATCATTGATTGGCTGAATAGAATCGAGAGATTGAACATCCGCTTCCTGAGGCTGAATGTGTTCCTTTTGCCAGACAAACTCACTGGGGACCATTGAAGTGAAGTTGGGACAGTGATTATCTTTGCTGGTAAGTCACCTTGTGAATGTTGTAATTATTGCTTATGTCCATGTAACAGAACAACTTTCCAGCATGTAAGCATAAATCAAGCATTTTGACAATGGCGCAAAGAATACTTGTGCACATCTGACTATGAATCAGCTGACTGTAATTTCAACTGTTGGTTCAAACTCAAATGGGAGCATTATTGAACTTCCAAACAAATGTTTCCCATTGCATTGACGCAGAGTTGGTATTACAAATTTTCATCAGCATAAATGAGAATTTTTTCACTGTCTCCAATCAGTAAATGTTACTGAGAACATCAGAATAGACATCACTCAACAGCAGGCTGTGGTGCAACAGGTTTATTTGGAAGCACAATCTTTCGAAGAGCTCCTTCTTCATCAGGTGGTTGAAATTGCACTCCGAAAGCTAATGTTTCAAAATAAAACTGTTGGACCATGGTCTGGTGTTGTGTGATTTCTAACTTTGTCCACCCCAATCTAACACCGGCAAGTTCAAGTCATGGCAACCATCTAAGTCAAGAAATGTTAGCTTAAAGTGGAGAGGATTTTCAAGAAAATCGCTGATGTCGAAAAAGGCATCAAGTTTGTGCAGAAAGCCAATCACCCGATGAAGGAGCTGCACTATGAAAACGAATTCTTCCAAATAAACCTTCTGGACAATAACCTGGTGATATATGATTTTTTTTTAAACGTTGCCACCCCAGTTCAACACCGGCACCTCCAAGTCATGAACAACAGAGTCAATGTCCCAGCAGTGTCAGAGCAGGGAAGCTGACATTGTCTCACAAGTTGCCCCCTTTCCTTTTCCCAAGCATACCGACCCAATCACTGCAGCTTCTCGGAATGGGAAGCAAATGAAACAAATAAGAGAAAGTGAGAACTGCAGATGCTGGAGATCAGAGCTGAAAACGTGCTGATGGAAAAGCGCAGCAGGTCATGCAGCATCCAAGGAGCAGGAGATTAGATGATTTGGGCATGTGCCTTTCTTCAGGAATGTGGAAATTGTGCCAAGGAGGCTAAGGTAAAAGGTAGGGACGAGGGACTTGGGGGGGGGGGGGCGTTGGAAATGCGATAGGTGGAAGGAGGTTAAGGTGAGGGTGACAGGCCAGAGTGGGGGTGGGGGCGGAGAGGTCAGGAAGAAGATTGCAGGTAAGAAATGTGGTACTGAGTTCGAGGATTGGGACTGAGACAAGGTGGGGGAAGGCGAAATGGGGAAACTGTAGAAAACGGTGTTCATCCCTTGTGGCTGGAGGGTTCCTGGGCGGAAGATGAGGCGCTCTTCCTCCAGCCGTCGCGTGTTGCTATTGTCTGGCGATGGAGGAGTTCAAGGACCTGCATGTCCTTGGTGGAGTGGGTGGGGGAGTTGAAGTGCTGAGTCACGGGGTGGTTGGGTTGGTTGGTCCGGGGGGCCCAGAGGTGTCCTCTGAAACGTTCTGCAATCATCTCACACTGCACTGACTGAGCTAACCAAGCACGGTGCACTGTGGATTAGTTTGCTATTACATTGCGAGCATAATTCATCAGCAATTTGTAAGGATCCAGTTCATTCCTCCTAATCACAAAAACATCATTCACACCTTTCACATCAGTTATTCCTTCAAAGCATTACAACCTATTCAGAAATTGTTCCGGGATTTAAGGTTCAACCTAAATATCTTCATATTTTTAACCTCACTTTTAGGTCACTGAAGTGATTTCCAGTCACTCTGGCAGACAGGAAATCAGTCGGGAAATTACCTAAGGAAACCCAATCATTTCCGTTTACAGTGTTGGGAATTTCCCATCTGCTGACGAGACAGGGTCATCACAATCAACACTTTCTTTATTCTTTCTACCTAAAACCTTCATCACTTCTTATTTTCAAGTCAGGAGTTTTATTTATAACACGTTCCAAGAACTGGAGCAACATTCCAATATCCTGAAGGCGTTTCCAATTTAAAACGGAAGTTTTGCTCCTTTCACACGGAAAGAGCTGTTACTAAGGAAGGAGTTTCCACGATTTGTTTCCCATGGCTTGGCAGAAAGCCGCTGATTGAAGCTGAAGTGGCCGCTTTCTGTTGGCATCGGTGGCTTGGAGAAAGTGATGTTGTATTCTGCTGCGTGAAAACGTCTCACTCCCTGCGGACTTGGGGTGAATCATGGATGAGTTTTCGCGGTTACAATGTCGATACATAGTCGGCGTTAATGCTTGTGCTGAAATATTTGAGGCTTTATGCCTTGGGTGGGCTCGAACCACCAACATTTCATCCAACTGCGCTGACCATTTGAGACACAGAAACTGGCAACGCAGATATCCAAAAGCAAAGGTATCGACGGGATATGAGGATACGTCGGACAGCAGGAACTTGCGTTGTTTTCAGAGACAGTTGCGGATGTTGATGATTTTATCACTGAGAGAGCTGCAAACACTGAGGAGCTGCAAACACTCAAATTAAAATGCATCCACACATGCGCAGTTCTCTCACATACATCTCCACATAGTAGCTCACTGACGATGCTGGTATTGGAAGCCAGGACGCGATGGAGACTGATGCTTAAAAAAAGTCCAGTGTATTAGACCGCTCGACCACGCTACCACACAAAAACCAGCGCTCAGATTTGTTATGACTCGTGCTTCAGCATCGATTAACTTCAGGCACTCAGACCTCGTAAATTTTGTAATGAACTTGGCGTAGTTTAAGAAGAAAGACCAAAGAAAATCCACAGACAAACAACAGGCCCTTCATCCATTCAAGCCTGAGCAGAACCAAATCTACAGTTTAAACCTGTCATACAATTCCTAAGCATCTGTATCCCTCTGCTCCCCACCTACTCATGCATCTGTGCAGATGCATCTTAATTGAATCTACCATGATTACCTCTCCCATCTCTGCTGGGAACGCGTTCCAGACACCCACTACCCGCTGTGTCAAGTAGTTGCCGCGTGTATCCCTCTTAAACCTTTCACCTCTCACCTTGAAAGCACGGCCTCTCGGTATTTAATCCTTCAACCTGCGAAATAAACCATTTCTCTATCTACCCTGTCTGTAACCTTCATGATTTTGTAAACCTCAAGCGGACTCCCTCAAACTCGTATTTTCTAATGAAAAAAAACAAACCTACTCAACCTCTCTTCCTGGACTGCACCTTCCATAAGAGGCAACATCCACCCAAACGTTTTATGCACCCTCTCCAAAGCGTCCACATCCTTTTGGTAATGTGGCGAGCAGAAATGTACACAGTATTCCAAGTGCGGCCAGACCAATGTCTTATTCAATTTTCACATAACTTGCCACCCATTTTATTCAATACCCTATCTAATGAAGGCAAGCAGACTATATGCCTGCTTGACCACTCTATCCACCTGAGCATCAACCTTCAGTGTACAATGGACCCGCACTCACAGATCTCTCTGACCATCAACTTTTTTCCCAAAGCTCATCCGTTCATTGTAAAACTCGATCTAGAATTAGACTGACCGAAATGCGTCACCTCACATGTGTCTGTGTTGAACTCCAGCTCCACTTTTCCGCCCAACTTTCCAGTTTCTCTATATCCTCCTGTATTCTTTAAAGTCCCTTATACTTTCTGCTCGTCCAGAAATCTTCGTGTCATCTGCAAACTTTCTGATCATTCCAACAGTGCTCTCTTCCAGATCATTTATGTATATCACAAACAACAGTGGCCACAACACTGACCCCTGTGGAGCACTACTGGTCATCTTTCTCCATTTCTAGAAACTCCCTTCAACTGCCACTCTCTGTCTCCTATTGCTCAACCAATTCTTTATCCACCTGTCTAGAACACCCTGCACACCATGTTATTTTATGTTCTGTATTCAGTTACCATGAGGAACCTTATCTAACTACTTACTGTAGTGCATGTATATGACATCAACAGCCTTTCCTTCATCTATCAACTTGGTCACTTCTCGAAAAACTCTATTAAGTTGGAAAATCACGAACTCCGCCGCAAAAAACCATTTTGCCTCTCACTGATATGCCCATTTTTTTCTAAATAAGAACAGATCTTATCCCTCAGTACCTTCTACAGCAACTTTCCCAACACTGATGTCAGGCCCATTGGTCTGTAGTTATCCGGAATATCCCTCCAATCCTCCTTGTACAGAGGACAATATGAGCAACGTTCCAGTCACCTGTGTTTAAGGATGCCACGAAGGTATCTTTCAAGGACCCAGCTATTTCCTCTCTCGAATCACTCAGGAACCAGGGATAGATACCATCCATTCCTGGGGATTTGTCCACATGAATTACACCTAGCCTGCCCAACACAGCTTCTTTACTTATGTTCAACACGATCCAGACTAATTAATGTCTTACTCTAGACTCAACATTCATCATGTTCCTCTCCTCAGTGAACACTGATGCAAAATAAATATTGAGAATCTTACCCACTCTCTCAGATTCGACGTACAGCCTTCCTTGATTTTACTTTTGTGGACCAATCCTTTCTCTCGTTAACCGCTTGCTTCTTATATATGAATAATAGGCTTTAGGATTCTTCTTAATTCTGCAAGCGTGAAGTTGTTTCATCACCCCTTTTAACCCCTTTGATGCCTCTTACTCTTCTCATGTTCCTCCAGGGACTATTCTGTTCTTAGCTGCCGAGGCGTTATGTATGCTTCCCTTTTCCTCTTGGCGAGTCGTACAATTGTTCTGTCATCAACGGTTCACGAATATTGCCTTTCAAATCCTTTGCCTTCAACGGGACATGCCTATCCTGCACGATATTTAACCTATCTTTGAAAGCCTGCTACATATGAACTGTGGACTTTCATACAAATAGCTGTATCCAATCCACATTTCCGACCTCTTGCATAATTTTGAAATAATTAGCTTTGGCCCAGTTTAGTACTCTTTCCTCAGGACCACTCTCATCTTTGTCAATGAGTATTCTAAAACTTACAGAATATTGGACACTTCCCAAAATAAGTCACCCACGCCAACTGTTCTTTCCCGCCCTGGCTTATTCCCCAATATCAGTTCCAATATGCCCTATTCCCTCGTCGGTCTATTGATATACCGCTCCCGAAAACTCACCTGGAGGCTTCTTACAAATGGTCTCCCATCCAGACCACTGACACTAACAGTATCCCGGTCAATGTTGGGAAAAGGGAAATCACCAATCACCACTAAATTATTGCCTCTACGTCTTTCCATGAACTGATTAACTACTTTTTCTTACACCTCACGCTCACTGTAAACAGCCCCAAAAACCTAATCTCACCCTTCTTATTTCACTGTTCAAAATCCATAGTGTCTCACGACACAATCCCTACATGGTGTCCTCCTTTCGCACAGCCATGATATCATGCCTGACCAACAATGCAAATCCTTCCCCTTTTAGTTTCCTCCCTGTCCCGTCTGAAGCGTCGATATGCAAGAACATTTGGTTGCCAACCATGCCCTTCCTTCAACGAAATCTCTATGATCGCAATAACGTCATATTCCCAGGCACTAACCTAAGCCCTAAGTTCATTTGTCCATACTCCTGCATGAAAGCAGGTGCATTTCAGGCCACCAGTTCTTTTGCATTCGTCTGCTCTCTGCCTACTCTTCCCATTATTAATGTATCTTCCTGATTCTTACAGTTTCCAGTTTCCACCTCACTGCCGACTTGTTTTCTCTTATGGTTCCCAGCCCCCTGCCACATTAGTATAATACCTCCCCAACAGCAGTAGCAAAAACTCCCGAATGGACATTCGTTCCCGTCTGGTTCAGATGTAGATCGTCAATTTCTTATCGTCCCACATTCCCCAGAACTGGTGGCAAAGTCCAACAAATCTGAAACACGCCCTGCAGCACCATTCCTCAAGTCACGTGTTCATTGTGCCTTTTTTAAATTCATTTCTACGCTGGCAGTCACGTGGCACCGGCAGTAATCCCGAGATTAATACCTTTGAGGTCCTCCTCTTTAATTTCTCTCCTAGCTCCCTGAATTCTCCCTGCAGGTCCTCATCTCGTTTTTTTCCGTTGGTGCCTGTATGCACCAAGACAACTGGCTGTTCACGATCCCCTTTTCGAATGTTCTTCAGCCGATGGGTGACATCCCTGACCTGAGCACCTGGGAGGCAACATAACTCCTCTGAACTGCTGATGCTCCACAGTGAGTCCATCCGCAGCTCCGGAGTGGCCATGCGGTCAAACAAGTGCTGCAGCTGGACACATTTCTTGCAAGTGTCAGTGTAGAAAACCTTTCTAAGGATTTGCAAGGTTTGCCGTGCTTGGACATGAGAACGAAACTGAATAGCCTTCGTCAGATTCCCAGGAGCCTCAGGGCTGAGAGATGGCCTCACAGAAGCTAATAAAATCATGAGGAAGACAGACAGAGTAAATTAGTCAGTGAGCACTTTTTCACTAGACTCGCGAGTTCAAATCTACATAGCATACGTTTAATGTGAGAAGGGAAATATTTAAAAGGGATGCGAGGGACACATGTTTTTTCACACAGAATTTTTGTGTGTGTGGAATGAATTGCCTCATTTAGTGGCAGAGGCCGGTGCTCTCTCAACGTTTCAAAGGCATCTGAATGGGTGTAGGACAGGAAGACTTTGGAGAGATAAGGCACAAATATTGGCAGATATGTATGAATTAATTTCGGTTATCTGTTCAGCAAGGGCAAGTTGGATCGCGGGATTTGTTTCCATGCTCGACCACTCTGAGAGGCTCCAGCCACCGGCAACGTTTTGAATACACTATTTGCAAAAATCGCCTGCTGTTTGTTACTCAGCCAGCGAGTTTGGCGATTTTGTTTGGAGGGTGGATGGGCCCAATCGATCCAGAGATGAAGGTGTTCCGGATATTTGCTGCCAATGACCATTCTTCTTGATACATTTCGAAGTTCACCGTCAAAGATTTTGGCTGAAGAAAAATATTTCACATATCGTATTCCCCACTTTGCTCTCCAGCGAATCCAAAAACTGACAGCTCTTCACGTGGAACAGAATCAAAACTGAAAAGCCAGTACCATGATCAGACACACCGAAGCTTAAGTGCTGTCTGTGAGGCACTGTGAGTCGTCTCTGACATGAACTGCTCTCACAAATAACAGCGAGGCAATTCGAAAGCTACTGGAGATTTAGTGTATTGCCAAGTCCCAGAAAGTGCTCAAGTATCATAAAACAAAACAGAACAACAACTAACCATTAATCGCGAACATTTCCTATTATATCAGTGATTAAATGAGGCCACCAATGCGCCGGTGCCTCCATCTGATCGAAAGAGCCAATCACCTTTCTCTCTCACCAGGGCAGTAATGAAGGAAATGAAAGAAGTATGGGAACGTTTCACATCGCGATTGCCCACCTTTTCGGCACAGCATCAGAAAATGGTGAACAGATTCAATGCAGATTCTTCTTTCGAAACAACGGTGAAATAACTATGCCTATTCACTTTCAGAGTAAATGGGAAAAAACACAAGTTGCCTGGAATATGAATAAAAAAAACATAGACTACTTGGGTCCCAGATTCTACTGATGCACAGACTTTCATATGAAAAGGTACCTTGGATGGTTGCCCTACATTCAGAAATTTTCTGGCTGCCTTCTGTTCGCCCTGACACATTAACCTTGTGCGGCTCTAATCAAATTTGTAGTTCTTGCCATTTGTCCATATTGCTACTCGGGATAGCTGGTCGTGGCAACTCGTGACTGCCACACAAATTCTTTGCCGAAAATGGATAGTCCCACAACTTGATTTGCAGTGCACGAACTTCGCAACGAGGATTTGCCACGCGGCAAGTTAAAAAACACGCTTCCATTTATTGAAGTAACCTTCTGTGAACTGACAGCCAGATTCCTCCGTACACTCGGAATTATGACAACACATAAACCAACAGCCTCTCTCCAAGACAAGTGACCAATGCCCATCTTGTGCCGGACAAACATAGTTGACAAGATTGCACGCAGGGACTGCACAGAAAACTTTACAGGAGAAGCAGACAGACGACCATCGAGCTGCAATCATACAGTTCAGTTACCCTGAAAACCGCATGCACAGCTGTTCCTTGTAGGTACAAACAGGGCACTGAGTATCGCTGATTTCGGGACTTGGAACTCGGATTATATGACCGTCTGCAACACTGGTTCCTTCCTTGTGTGAGGTAACTCCCGATGGAGCATATATAAATCACGATAGCTCATTGAGAAAAATATTCAAAATAGTAGCGAAGAGAAGTATTTCTGTTATGTTTCTGGTACTGTTCCTGACATGACTCCAGCATTGTACTTATTGTGTGTTTCCTGACGGTTCGGTGCATGCTTCCGTGATCGTATTGTGTGCAGTAATCTGCGTCTTAGCTGCAATTACGTGTGTTTGAAACCCAGGACCACCTGCCTCTACTTTGTTTTCCTCTTCTCGTGCGCAATTGCAACACAGTAAACGATGAATTAATATTGGAAAATGACATATACAGGCGTGAGAAAAGCCCACTTTCCGTGACAATTATGCAATAGTTAGAGATTACTTTGATTCAGGAGAAAAGGATGTAAAATGTGTTTGGGTAGAGATGAGTGGCAGTGAGGCAAGAGGACACCAGCCGGTGAAGCTTCCAAGACCACTTACAGTAACCAGTGTAAAATAAAACGTACAGGAAAAGCTGTTGCCTATGAGTGAGAAAAAAAGGCAAGAATTATGGGAGACATTCATTTCCCTTCTTCCACTCCCGTTTGAATTGCAAAGATACTTTGGAGAAAAACAATCGATAAGTCATAAATACCCCATCGAACAATGCGCACCATACCTTGGTCATTGATTACTGTAGATTAGAATACTTACAATGTAGAAACAGGCTCTTCGGTCCACCAATTCCACACAGACCCGCCCCAGTCTAAATGCATTCCTCTCCATTAACCCCGCCATTTTAGCACGGCCAATTCACCTAACCGGTACATTTTTGGACTGTGGCAGAAAACCAGAGCAAGCGCACGCAGCCATGGGGAGAAAGTGCAAACTCCACACATTCAGTTTTTTGAGGCAGGAATTGAAGCTGACTCTGTGGCATTGTGAAACAGCAGTGCTCACGATGGTGTCAGCGTTCGATGGGACTCAATTGCCGTCTTTTATTGGGAAAAATCTCTTTCGTTGTGAGCATCTGGAACGACCATTTCGTTCGTCAGAAAAAGAAATGAATATGTCACTAACCTTTGATTGTTTCATGTCCAAGAACACTCAGATCAATACCTCCCTTGATCAGCTCTGCTGGTCATGTTTGCAAATAAATCTCGCAAATTGCCCAGTGTGATTACCTTTCAATCAATACTTTCGACTCACTTTGGTGCAAATATCTTTTCTTATCTTTGTGTTTTTCGTCTTTTACATTGGTGTCTATCACCTTACAAATGACAGCAGAGTTATGAGAGGAGATGGAAGCATTTAGCCCATCAAGTCAGCGAATGCTTTCAATGAGATCACGGCTGATTTGGTAAATGCTCAACTCTGCTTTTTAGTCAGTACTCATGGCCGAGTGGTAAAGGCGATAGGTTAAAAATCCATTGGGGTTTCCCCGCGTAGTTCCGAATCCTGCTGACTAAGCTATGAATGACTTGCTGCTGGGCGAATTTTTGCTCAAAGTTCAAAAAACCTATTTTGCAAACCAGGCCCGTAATTTGATTAGACTTTAGAAACTCGAGTTCTTCATCAGAAATGTACCATACATAAAATATTATCTTGTTTCTCTTTCCAGATACACTGCTTGACACATCGGGTTTCTGCAGTTGTTATTGAACGTACTAAGCCGAAGTGCTGCTTTTCATTAGATTCCTTTAATCCCTATCCTCTGTTCACTGACTCTGGCCAGTGGCAACACTTAATCCTGCTCGTGAAAGTGCTCATTCCCCACCGCTTCCTCTCCCATCATTACAATCTACCACAGGAAATTGCCAGTTAACCATCTTTGTTCCAAAATGAAACTCATCAGCCTCGGGAATCTCTCCACCAAACGGGACTTCTCATCACTGGACATGGTGCAGGCCGGAGGATTCTGAAGAGATACTGTGAAAATATTGTCAATTGGCAGTTGGAAAAATGTTAAGGATACAAAACAATCCAGGTACCAGCTTTGGGAATCTTGAGAAACTCTTTGGGAAGTGGAATCAGAGGAGAATGCAGAAGGGTGAAATGTCGGAGCGAGCAGAGGCCGTAATATTCACTTTGATGTTCTCGGGAAAGGAACTGATCTGAGACATTGAAAACATTCTCGCTCCGGTACATGAGCAATAGAAACTTCATCTGGACTCTGCGACAATGAAAATCTCTGGAACACACAAGAAACTGAGAGGCAAAAAGGGAGATTGTCCCTGTTGGAGGTGGGCTGGTTCCCAGTGACATGGTTGTGTTTGTCGTGGGGGTATCAGACTGTTACAATGTATCCATAATGAATGGTTCAGTCTTTCATTTGGAAAAGTAAAACTGGTAGAGGACAGTAATCGTTCAGGGAAAGGCAGATTCAATTTGGAATTCAGTCATGGACTGCTTTAGAGGATCGTCCAAGTTGTTAGGTTGGAAGTTTCAGTGCATTCGACTATGAACTTAAACTTCCTTGTGAGACAGAGTAAAGAATCTTTCCGTTGAACTAGCAGGATCGAGCATTGACTGATGGGGCCACAGCAGGCGGCAGGACGTGGTAACATGAAATAAAAATGCGCTGAGCTCAAACGCAAGATGCATGATCTTTCGGTGTGGTGGATCAACAATACAGCATTTTCAAGAAGTGTAAGCAACGATCCTTCAATGTACAGGACATGCAACGCCAGGATTTGACGCCATACAAGTCTCCTTATTACCAGGCCCTTTAACTAATTCATCAACGGTGACAGCGCAGACAATGCTGTTCAAATCCATATGTGTATTTAATTAACTACTCAATCACAGTAACTTGGATATTTGTCACTTTATTAAAGTTGCTCCGTCAGAATTTAAACTAACTTCCGCTGATACAGAAAAGAAACGTTCACACCTGGAAATTCTCCAGTGTAAATGAACAGAAAGAGCCAATCACGTATTGCGTTCGTTTCAAGCTGATATATTAATCTGTTTAGGCCGACAGGATAAAGAAGATACGTTTATCCTCTGGGGGGCCCATTCAACACGTTAATATGCACAGATGGAATACCACGCCAAGAGAACTGTATCATTGAGGTGAATTGATCAGCAGTGTTGTGTAAGTCATTGTAAACAGTGGCCTGGAAAGGCTGACCCATTAATTCCAATAGTGAGCCTTGCATCACCACTTCCTCTCTCACTTACAGCCTCATGCCCTCCAGTCATCATTGCCTTTCACTTTATTCAAACGCCCTGCTCCACTACTCACTTCTCCCGATCGTTTGCGGGCAACCATGTAGAACCTGTAGGTGTTCGAAACTCATTCGTGGCATATAGAGGTCATTCGATGGCATTGGATTCACTCCCCATACCTAATTACTCCAGTGATTGAGATGACGAGCTACTTTACAGAAACATGAGCAAACTTAACACAGAGGTACAGCCATGATGCTGTTAGCGAGGGAGTTACAGGATTTAGGAATAGCCAGACACTTCTAACTCAGAAAGGCGAGATCCCTGATAGGTGATTGGTGGTCACACCAATCTTTTTTCTGCTGCTATTGCCCTTCGAGATAGATGTAAACAATCACAGGATTGATTCTGGCAACCAAAATAAATACCCTGCATCTGCTGTCGTTTGTGGAAGGGAGTTCCAAACCTCTCCCAAATATTGTTTGTAGAAGTGCTCACTAATATCTGTCCTGAATACTCTGAAACTCATTTTCAGACTCATTGCAGAATCCACAATGAACTGAAACAGTTTATTGCTTCATTTTAGTGTCTCGCATGACTTCTCTCAGGCCACCAATTAACATTCAAATTTGTCGCAAAAACAGGCTTCATTTGTATATCAGAAACAGAAATGGCTCAGCATGTCTTACATCATCTGTGGGATAGCAAGAGTTAATGTTTCACTTCCGTTGACCATTCTTTGCAACTGACTTGCCTGATTTCTTGTCATACCTACAAATGGTGTGAAACCGGAACGGATGACAGAACACAGAGATTAGGAAGTTCTGCATTTGCAGTAACATCGGGAGTCTCTATCAGTGGAGAATTGCAAGGAGACTACTGCTCAGCGAACTGATATCGCTCTTTCTGTATCTAAATAAGGAAACTAGTCAGTGAATTGGTGACTTTATTGTTCAAAAGTTAAAACCAACGAGCAGATCAGCAGCAGACTAAATCAAGTGAAATTGTCATAATGCCTTACAAGGAACGCCAAGAAGATCAGGATAGTGAGGATCACCTTCTCCACATGTTGAATTGTTTGATGCAGTTTTCGGTGCGACGTTATCTCTCCCTTCAGGCAACTGACAAGCTGCTTGTTTGTAAATCTGAGCTGATGCATCACCAAAGATGTTGCCTTGTACTGTGTGGAAGCAGCTTGGGGACACTCAGACTGCTGCTTTGCTCAGGTTTTTTTGTTTTTTATTCAAATTTCTGAGAAATGAAAAAGCTTAATAACAAGCTTGATCCCAGTTTTGGAGAAGCATTGCTCGTCAGTACATGATAATCAGCTCACGTGAAGGTATTCCAGAATTGATATCAGAGACCTAATTCAAACACTGCAACGACAGATGCCTTGATTTCTAAGTTGAAATTATATGTCTAATGCCTATTAACCCATTACCACTTAACATGGAAAATCCCTTCCGATTCACCTCTACCCCTTAGGGAAGTAAACCTGCTATTCTTCTTTGCTCCAAGATACATGTGACTCCAGACGCACAGAAACTGGTTTGGTTGTTGCAGGTCAGTTATCTCAACTCTAGGACCTCACTTCAGGAATTATTCAAAATTCTGTTCGCTAATAAATGCCCAGAGTTCAGCAGCATTCGTACCTCCTCAATTCCATTTCACAATGCAGCAGAGTTCTGGCAATGTGAAGGCCTGGACAGACAAGTGAAATGAATTTAACACATCCTGATTAAGATAATCTAATCAACACCTGTGGAAATTCAATGCTGTTGCCATTACCTAGTCTTCAACGATCAACAATCTGGGGGTTACTATTAACCCCAAAATGAACTGTCCTCACTACATAAATAATGTGGCTACAAGAGCAGGCCAGATGACAAGTATACTGCCATCAGTAATGGGCTTCATGACTCCAATCGCTTCTCTAATACCGAGAAGACTCACGTCAAGTGTGTGATGGAATACTCCCCGCTTGAATGAACAAATGTGTCTACAACATACCTCAAGATGTTGGACAGCGCCATTATAAAACATTCGTACAAAAGGACAATACTGCGGGCATTTAACAACTGAAATGAAAGCAACGTGCTGGAGAAGTTCAGCAACTATCACAGCATACTTGGAGAGAAATCCAGTTAACCTTTTGAAGCCAAAATGACTCTTCTTCAGAACAGTACTGAAGAGAAGACATGTCGGACAAGAAACATTACTACTCTGACACTTTTCACAGTTGCTACCAGGTCGGCTGAGTTTCTTCAGAAGGTCCCATTCCATGGCAATTGAGCCAGTTCGATTGGCACTTTATGTATAATTTCAATCCATTCACCACTGTCGCATTTTTGCATCATCAACAATTTCCACTTGAAAGCACACTCCACCTCTAGTAATATTATCGTCCTAAAGACAAAGGAAGTAAACGAATGTGAATATCATTACGTGCGTGTTCACTTCCAAGCTACTAAACATCACAATTGGATAGATATTCCTTCAGTCAGTCCTTCACTGTCCTAGTGGATCGGAGGGTTGCTCTCCTCTTCCACTTCAAAACATCGAAATAGTTTAATCATCTGTTCCAATAAACTTCATCAAACTAAATTGTTAGAAGGCCAACGCTTACTGGGAGTTGAGAAAAACTTCACAAAAATGTAACGCTTAAGCTACAGAGTTAAGAGGAGCAGTTTGGAAATGTGTATCCCTGTGTTCTTGAAGGAGATTCAAGTAATCAGACATTTGAGATAGGCTGACTGAGATAGGCAACTTGCCACGAATAGAAATGTTGAATTTGGTGATGCATTTTCACAGGAGGCATTTTCCAGCCACGATTCTGTTTCAACGAAATTTGCTTTGTCGTCAATTCCACTTGAGATGAAAAGTTGCCAGTTAACTTTGACACAGATAATCAGCGTAAATCCACCATTGACCATTTTACTAGCAAGCTGCTGAGTTGTACTCTGTTAAAGTACCGACGTTAGGAAATAGAATCATACAATCCCTACAAAGTGGAAACAGGTCTTTAGTCCCAATAAGTTCACACGCAACCTCTAAGTAGTATTCCATCCACAGCAATTTCACTTCCCTCTTACTTGGCACTGCTCCTGACAAACACATTCTGGAGAACGAGGTACAATTTAGCAAATCCAATTAATCTAACCTGCATATCTTTGGACTGTAGGAGGAAACCGGAGCAACCCGAAGAAACCCATGCAGACACAGGGAGAATGTGCGAACTCCAATTGGTCGCCTGAGGTTGGAATCGAATCCAGGTCCTTCATGCTGTAAGGCAGCAGTGCTAACCAACGAGTCACGAAAGCTAACTTCAAACCTTAGTGGAGCCATTCTTCCGAAGAAGCATGATATCAAAGACATTCACGTCTCCGTAGACATTTTGCAGTGTAAAGTAGACATAAGTAGACTAGACATACTCCAGCACGTGGCTGAAGGTGATCAGTTAAAGGATAGATGCTTTGTCATCATTTATGAGCGGATAACTATGCTGTGCTACTTAAAGGCTGCAACAGGAAGTCCTCAATCAAATATGTTCTTCTTACCATTCGTCCTGCTAAGACTGCGGTATTTATCTTTATTTAGGCTATGTTGTATATTGTCAGTTCCACCAGTCTCCTGTTAGAAGGCATCCCCCGAGATTTTTTTCAATGACTTTGCTTGGTTGAAGTTTGGAAAGTCTCTCAGATACTGCCAAAACCTCTTCAAGAGGCTTCCCCTCCCAGAATCAGCTCTTGCCTTCGAACTTCCCCTCATTGTCCGGCCAACTCCATAGAAACTAACTGGAGACAAATACATGTATAATATCACTGAACAGGCCATCACCGAGCTTCATCCTCGCCCAGGGAGCAGCACACCTCAGCGTTGGTGATCGATGCCTTACAAATCCACATGGGATGATGGGAAGAGTGGTTGTCATCCACCCATCAATGATCAAAATGAACCTGAATCTGAGAAGTTACCATTTCAATCAGTTTGCAAGTACATGCATTAAAGGTAGATAAATGAGACTAATTTGACTGTTTATGATATAGATTAAGAAACACAAGATTTGATCTTAATGGTAAAAAGCTGTGATTTCTGAAGCGTGAACACTGAATGCACAGCTTTACATTGTGTAACTGCAGACTTTGAGGTGTAGTTCCTGTGTGAGAATTGGAATATCGTTTGCAGACATTCAAAACGAAACCTGGAAACATTATTTATCTTTCTGACTGTCTGGAAAATCGCACGATCACAATAATTTTCGTAAAATCCCAATTGTGTGGAAGTCGGCCGTTCGGTCTATCAAGTCCACACAAAAGCATTGTAGATTATCCCAACAAGAACCATTTCCTCATCGATCCCCTTCCAGTTTCTATAAGCTAAATAACCTCAACTCCACATACCTGGACACGTTGGTTATTTTTCCATTTGGCAATCCACCGAAACTACACAGCTTTCATACTGTGGGAGGAAAACATACGCACACATGGGAGGAGTGCAAGGACTATACAAATCATCGCCAAGTCTGGAATTGAACTGGGTCCCTGGCACTGTGTGGCAGAAGTGCGAATCATGTTTATTCTACCATCAGCTTACTGGGTTCAAGATAAATGACATGTGAACGACTCAGGCAAAGCTTTGAAGCGTATATCGTCACTTGAAGTATGCTTTTCTTTGAAAATGAACCACATTCCAAAGTACATACATTGCAAAAGAACCGCTTGAAACCTACGATTTCATCACGATCAACAAGAAGTTCAGAATTACATGCGGCAGCTGGAGTAAATGAGTTTGAACATTGTGTGGAGGGTTACGTGCCTGTGTGGTGTTCCCGTGTATTTGCTGTGGATGTTGCGGTTTTGGAATGAGATGGACGAATTCAGAAATCACACCAGGTTATAGATATACAAGGTTATTTGAAATAAAAAGATTTCGGACCAGAGCTCTTTCGTCAGGTAAAGTGAGCGGGATTAACACAGAACACTGAATTTATGGGAAGAGAGATCAAGGGCAGACAGATCAAAATATCAAGATAAAAACAATGACTGCAGATGCTGAAAACCAAATACTGGATTAGTAGTGCTGGAAGAGCACAGCAGTTCAGGCAGCATCCAACGAGCAGCGAAATCGACGTTTCGGCAATAGCCCTTCATCAGGAAAACAGGCAGTGAGCCTGAAGCATGGAGAGATAAGCTCGAGGAGGGTGGGGGTGGGGAGAGAGTAGCACAGAGTACAATGGGTGAGTGGGGGAGGAAATGACCTGGGGGTTGCAGTGGGAGAGGGACTCCCTGAGATTCTTGTAGAGAGAGGAGGAAAACTTCTTCAAGGCAGGCATCCTTGCAAGAGGATTCACAGTAGGTTTAAAATCAACTCGGTAAAAACAATGAATGCAGATGCTGGAAACCAGATTCTGGATTAGTGGTGCTGGAAGAGCACATCAGGTCAGGCAGCATCCAAGTACCTTCGAAATATAGACACTGAGGAAATATAAAGCGGTCAGGCTGATAGTGACACAGTCAGTGTGGGCGCAGAGTTTCAGTGACATGGTAAGTGCAAGGCATCAGACTGAAACTGATACAAAAAGTGTGATGGAGTAAGGCTGGTAGTCACACAGTAAATTTGAGGGGTCAGCCTGGTAGTGACACAGTAAAAATAAGGGTGTCAAGGTGAAAGTGGCGCAGACTGTGTGTGGGTCGGGGTGATAGGGACGCAGTACGTCTGGGGGGTCAGGCTGATAGTGATGCAGTCAGTGTGATGGGGCAGTCCTTTAGTGACATGGTAAGTATGAGGCGTCAGTCTGATGCTGACACAAAAAGTTTGATGGAGTCAGGCTGATAGTGACCCAGTAGGTTTAAGGAGTGAGGGTGACAGTAACATAGAAAGTGCGAGGGCTTCACTGATAGTGACGCAAGAAGTGTGTGGCTGTCACGCTGATAGTGACGCAGTTAAAATGAGGATGTCAAGGTGGAAGTGATGCAGTAAGTGTGAGGGGTTCACGCTGATATTGAAGCATGCAAGTGTGAGGGGTCAGGTTGATTGTGACGCTGCGCGCCGACGGTTCCGGCTGATAATGACGCAGAGAATGTGAGTGTATCAGTGTGATAGTGACGCATTACGTGCGAGAGGGTCAGGGTGATAGTGACTGAGTAAGTATAAGGGGGTCAACTTGATAGTGATGCAGTAAGCGTGATAGTGAGATAGTCAGGCTGATAGTGACACAGCAATTGTGAGGGGGTCAGTGCAGTAGTGACGCAAAATGTGTGAGCAGGTCAGGCTAATAGTGATGTAGTAAGGGTGAGAATGTTGATGTGTTAGTGATGCAGTAAGTGTGAGCGGCTCAGGATGATAGTGACGCAATAAGTGTGAGGTTTCAGGTAGGTACCCATGCGGTAAGTGTGACGTGGTCAGTGTGACAGTGAGGTAGACACTTTGAGGTTGTCAGATTGAGAATGACACAGAAAGTGTGAGGGGACAGGTTGATAGTGACACATTAAGTGTAAGGGGGTCAGGCTTATAATGATATACTAATTGTGATGGAGTCAGGATAATAGTGGTGCAGTGAGTATGAGTTGTCAGGGTGATAGTGAAACACACGGTGTGACTGGGATAGGGTGATCGTAATGCAGCAAGTATGAGTAAGTCAGAGTGATAGTGTGCAGGATCTGGTTGAAGGTGACACAAGAAGTGTGAAAGGATCAGCGTGATCTGGACGCAATATTTGTGGGGGGTCAAGGGGATGGTGATGCTGTAAGTATGAGTGGGTCAGTCTGATCGTGCCACAGTACATTTGAAGGGATCAGGCTGGTCGTGACGCAGTAAGCGTGAGGGGGTCTGGCTGATATTGACACACTAAGTGAGACACTGTCAAGGTGTTGGTGACGTATTAAGTTTGAGCAGGTTAGAGAGATCGTGACGCAGTTAGTGTGTGGGGTTTGGCTGATAGGGATGTGGTAGGTGCACATGTGTCAGGGTGTTAGTGATGCAGTAAGTGTGAGGGTGCCAGAGGGATGGTGACGCAATAAGTATGAGGATGTCAGAGTGATTGTGACGCACTAAGTCTGAGTGGATCAGAGAAATGCCAACGCAGTAAGCATGAGGGGGTTAGGCTGATAGTGATGCAGTACGTGTCACGGTGTCAGAGCGATAGTGACACAGTATGTGTGCGGTGTCCAGGCTGATAATGATACAGGAAGTGAGACGAGTCGGGGGAATACTGAAGCAGTCAGAGTGAGGTGACGCAGCAACTTTGAAAGGTCAGGCTGATAGTGACGCTGTCAGTGTGAGTGCCTCAGGCTGATAATGATGAAATAAGTTTTAGGAAGTAATGCTGATTGTCAAGTGATAAATTTAATTGTGTCAGGCTGATAGTGACGCCGTAAGTGTGAGTATTGAAGCTCATAGTGAAGTAGTAAATGTGAGAGGGTCAGTGTGATTGTGGCGCAGTAAATGTGAGGGGGTCAGGGTGATAGTCACATAGTAATTGTGAGGAGGCAGTGTTGGAGTGACACGGTAAGTCTGAGGCATCAGTCTGATAGTGACACAGTAAGTGTAAGAAGTCAGGGTGATAGTAACATGGGAAGTGTAAGGGCGTGACTGATAGTGACAAAAGTAAGTGTTTGGTAGTCACTGATAGTGACGCAGTCAAAATGAGAGTGTTGAAGTGCAAGTGGCACAGTAAGTGTGAGGGCGCCAGATGGGTAGTGATGCAGTAAGTTTGAGGGGTTCACGTTTGAGGGGCAGTAAGTGTGAGGGGCCAGGTTTATAGTGATACAGTAAGTGTCGGCGGGTCAGGCTGATAGTGATGCATTCAAAGACCAAGTATCCAAGGCTCACTGTCGTGTCGAATAGCGAGTCTTCTCAAGGCTAACACAAAAGTCAATAGTTCTCATCATGGTCATAAATCACAATGCTTCATTTTAAAATTGTGCTCTCCTGCTTTTAGATTCACCAATGAGGGAAAAAAATTAACTGCACCACCCTGCTTTTCTCATCAAATATTTTGCAACTCTCAATGAGATTACTTGTCATGTTTGGAAACTGTAAAAAAAAAGGCGGGATTTGCCCAATTTCAATTCACAGGACTAACGCTCATCTATGATTTCAAGGCTAATCACCATTCGTGGTATTCCTCATACGGCATTAGAATCTCTCCTAAATTGAGGATTATCATTCCTCATACTGTACTCAAAGTGCAGTCGAACTGAGCCACCATACATCGGAAATAATGCTTCTTTCTCGTGCCCTGAAATTCTTCTGCAGCTTTCACAACAGATTTCTATAATTGCAACTAGACTTCAATGACTTATTAAAAACGTCTCCAAGATGCATTCCTAAAAATCTGTACATCAGATTTTCTACATAAATCAGATTTCAAACTGTTACCTTCGACAAATAATCTCCACACATTTCCCACCTGACAAGTATGATAAAGTCAAATCGTTGCTATTGATTAAATCATGAGGGACATGGATAGGTTGACTAGTCAAGGTGTTTTCCCGCTGGTGAAGGAGTCAAAACTGAGAAAGGATAGGTTTAAAGTTAGAGGGTAAGGATTTAAAAGGGACTTCAGGGGTATCCACAATGAGCTTCCAGAGAAATTGGTGGACACTGGTACAACTGTAACAATTAATGACATTTGGATGGATATATGAGTAACAAGGTTTAGAGAGATGTGGGCCTAATGTTGTCAAATGGGACCTCTTACTTGAGGATCTCTGTCCACCATGGTCAAGTTGGATAGAAGGGCCACGTTCCCTGGGACTTGCTAACTCGAGAACAACAGGAAAAACATTGCAAATGATTCCGTCAAGACGATTTGAATTTACAAATCTTCGGTGAATCTTCCTCTCTTGTGCTCACAAGGTGATGTCAGAACTTACAGATTAATTGCTGGATCAATTCCTGTAAATCGGTTCTGAATTCTTTCTAATTCCGGTGTCGTTTTTTACGAATTTAGCCAGTGTTTATGGACTTAGCATCAATATTTCTAATACCATATTTCGATGAATGCTAAAACTCAACAGCATATCTGCTTTGGCACCAGATGCGAAGCAATTGAGTCAAAATCGATCGTCCGCAGTGAGACAAAAATCCTCTCTTCATGTGGTGTACATCTGTGACTCTATAATTCGATGAAAAATCATTTCCACAAGTTCAGCTGTGTCAGAATCTAGGTTGCTGTGAAAGGCTGTCAATCTGCTTCAGGTAACGTTCGTGTGGGCCTCTGCAAAGAATTTGGCGAAATCTTTGGGTCTTGACAATTTGTTCTTCCAACAACGAACGTATTTCATGAATTCAGTTGTTTTACTGTGAGAAGTGGTCCAGCCAATAACGCTGTGATGGGCGAAAGGTTAAGGCATTGGCTTTGAAATCCAATGCGGGTTCCCTGCTCACAGCGTCGAGACTCTTAAACGTCGCTACTTCCTTTGCTGGATTTGGAATTCGTGGAGCTTCAGTTTCGCATTCACTTGAAAGCAAATTTTCACCTGTAAAGAATGAGAAGTAATTTCAAGACTGACCTAATCTTCTGTTTGAATAAATTATATGTCGAGACTCAAAAAGCCACCAACTTCCAACATGAATAAGTTTGAACAAATTTGACGAACTATCGTGAAATTTGGATGTTCGGAGAGGAGTTAAGTGAATCAAGAAGCAATGCCATGCTTTTACCTGCAGGAGATGCATGCTTTTTTTTAAGGATCAGTTGAAAGTCAAGCTGAGATAATATTTCAGACACACAATTTGTGATTATTCTGGAATATAGAGTCACAGAGTCATATAGAAGTAGAGCCAAGGAAACAGACCCCTTGGTCCAATCTGTCACGCAGACCAGATACCCTGGCATGTTCCATTCCTGTTTGCCAGCAATCACTCGATATCCCGATTAATCCTCCTTATTCCTTGAATCATCCAGGTGGCTCTTAAATTCTTTATTGTTCCAGCCTCCACCGCTTCCTCTGGCAGCTCATTTCATGCAATTATCACCCTCTTTGGGACAGTGTTATCCCTTAGGCTCCTTGTAGAGCTTTCAAGTCTAACCATAGACACATGTCCCCTCGTTCTGGACGCCAATACCCGAGGAAATGCCTGTTCTGTGTATGCTATTCTTGTCCATCATCATTTCATAAACCAACATAAAGACAAACCCTCAGCCTTCGATGCACACCAGCATATTCAGCCTCTCCCGATATCTCAAATACTTCAACCCTGGGAACATCCCTGTCAATATTTTGTGAACCTGTTCAAGTTTCACGACATCCTTCTGATAGGAAGGAGACCAGAACAGCACACAATATTCCAAAACTGGCCTAAGCAGTGTCCTGTATTGTTGCAACATGATCTCCCATCTCCTACACTCAATGTTTTGACAAATAAAGGAAAGAATACCAAGGAGCTTATTCACTATCCTTTCTACATGCGACTCTACTTTCAAGGAATTATGAACTTGCACTCCAAGACCTCTTTGTTCAGCAACACTTCCCAGAAATTTGCCATGAAGTGTCGACTGGAAAAAGCAGAGGAGACCACAGATGTTCCCTGAAATGGTCCACAATGTTGCGCTATGTCTCTCTGATGCAGAGGAGACCACACCACGAACAACGGATGCAGTAAGTCAGGTTTGAGGAAATCCAGGTAAATCTTTCGTGCATTGTAACAATTCTTTGAGACCCTGCACGGTGACAAGAAAGAGGAGAATAGATTAGAGAGAGCGATAGTAGCTTTATTTGTTATTTCTACCATATACAACTGGTACAATCAAAAACGAAACAGCTTTGCTCCAGGACCAAGGTGCTATGTGAACAAACAGAATATGTGACAGTACAGTCATACACAAGGCAGCATAAAATGTATAAAAAGTGGAAAAGCTGTAAGGTTGCTCAGTAATTCCTGACAAGAGAAGATAATACACACAATGGTGGACAAAGAACAACGCAACAATGAATGATCATTAATAAAACATTGTTTTTTTCAGCAACTCAAAAAGTTGCCCAGAAATTGCAAATGGAAGCGAATGTGAGCATACAGTGTAGTGACACTTGAAGGCTTGGGTGAAGAAACAATTAGACAGACTGGCTATGGGAGACTGAAGTTTCTTGCATTTTCTGTCAGATAGCAAGAGTGCGAAGAATTTGAATCAAAGATATGTATGGTCGTCCAAAATGTTGTTACCTTGGGGATGCAGTTTGGGCTGGAAGTTTATTTGAAGGAGGAAAAAAAGACCCCGATGATCATCTTATATATCTTCACTATCTCTTGTAGTTTCGTACGATCTGAACTGGCGCAGTTCCTAAAACATGCAGTGATGCAGCTGCTCAGGATATTCTCAATAAACCCTCTTTAGAATATCTTGAGGACAGCATGTGTGAGAGGGGCTTTCCTCAACCTACTCAGAAAATAGTGACGCTGCTCTGCTTTCTTGACTATGTAGCTGGTGTTTTGGAACCAAGTGAGACTACCCACCGGATGCACTCAAAGAAATCTGTGGTACTTCACAATCTCCATTGGGGAGCCATAAATGTCCAGCAAAGAATGATGGCTCTGTGACGTCTTTAAGACAAGAGCCATCTCTTTCGTTTTCTCCACGTTTAGAGACAGAAGCATGTTGGCACAGCAGCAGTCCTTTAGTCATTGCACATCCTCTCTGTATGCTGACTCATCAGTCCTGCTAATGAGATCCACTGTCGTCATGTTAACAGCGAACTTAGATATATAATATGAACTCGACATCGTTACATAGCAGCGAGAAAGCAGGGGGTAGAGCAGTGGAAAAAGCACACATCCCTGGAGAGCGATGCTGTTGGAGATGCTCTTTCCAATCTGGACTGACTGTGGGATCAAAGTCAGTAATTCCAGGATCCAGTTAAAGAGGGAGGCATTCAAGCCCAGCAGACCCGGCTTCGCAGTCAGGTGATGAGCAATGACAGTATTAAATGTAGAAATGTATTGAATGAACAGTAATCTGACGAAGGTGTTCCCCTTGTCCAGGTGGATGAGGCCAGATGGAGAGTTGGAGAGATGGCATCATCTGTTCAGCGATTGGTGCGACAGACAACCTGCAGAGCTTCTTTACGTGGGGAGGGGAATGCAACAAGGTCATATCAAGAGCCTATCGGAACAATTCATGATGGTGAGTGATCACGCAATGGGGCAGCAGTTATTGAGACAGCACACTGAAGACATCTTCGGCACAGGGACGATCATAGTGACTTGGAGCACGTTGAAACGATGGCGCAACTCAGGGATATGTTAAAGATATCTGTGAGAACATCTGTCTGCACGTCAGAGGATCCTCTGAGCAGTCTTTTACCGATGTATGTGGTCCAGCAGCCTGCTGTGGATTAACTCTGCATTACATTTCCCCCATGTCAGTCGTGGTAAGAGTCAACACCTGATCCTTAGAATGGTCTTCCGCACTGCAACATCTTTTCATGCCCCAAACATGCCCATAGATTTGTGAATCCCATCAGAGATGGAGGCATCACCAACACCAGCAGGCGATGCTGTGCTGTCCTTGGTGATGGCTTTAATACTCTTGCATATGCTCTACATCTCACTGTCCAGAAAAAGGCTGCATATTCTCTGCACGTGTGCGTGCTTCACCTCTTTGATGGCCTGGCACTGATTGGTCCTCACTGTTGTCAATGCCAACTTGTCACGTGCTCTGACGTTGGAATCACGGGTCCTCAGCAGTGCAAGCACCTTTGTGGTCATCTCGGCTTCTGGTTGAAGAGAGCCTTAGACAGAGTGACATTTTTAGTGCACTTGTTCATGAAGCAAATCACTGAGATATTGTTTACTCCTCTAAGTTGATGGAGTCACAATCGGTTGCTGCCTCATCAAACAGGTGTCCGTTTGCGTGCTCAAAACAATCTGGAAGAGCTGAAACCGCTCGTTTTAAACTGCTTCAGAACAGGTTTGACACATCTGATCAACGGTCGTATGATAGAATTAGCATAACAGTGATGTCGTCTGAGGAGCCAAAGTGCAGGCAGGCTCTGCCCTGTTTGCACTGAGGAATTTTTCACAAACAATATACGACATTCTCCCGGTCTAAACACAATGTCCATTTCCTGGGAGAATTTTGATTCCCTATCGTGTGTAAACAGGCCTTTCGGCCCAACAAGACCACACCAAACATCCAAAGATCAAAGCACACCATCACATTTATCCCTGACAAATGCACATAACACTACAGGTAATTTAGCATGGCCAATTTATCTAACATGCACATCTTTGGACTGTGAGAGGAAACTGGAGCAACCGCAGGAAACCCACGCAGAAACAGGGAGACCGTGCAAATGCCACACGGTTAGTTGCCCAAAGCGGGAATTGAATCCGAGTTTCTGGCGCTGTGGGGCCGTAGTACTAACCACTGAGCCACCGTGCCACTCAGGAAGAACGGATGTGAGATTTGCATGGTTAAAATCTCCAGCAACAATAAAGAGTGTTCAGTGTACAGTCTGCTAATACACTCATGCAGTTCACAGAATGCCTCCTGAGTATTAACACTGCAAATAATATAGAGGTACACCCCAACTATAAGGACAGCAGTGAATTCCCATGGCAAATAAAATGGTCTGCATCCAATAATCACCAACTGCACCAGTGATGAGCAGTAACTGTAGACTTGCACAGAATCTTTGCAACATTTTGTGTTGATGTAGACACGCAGACTCACACCTCGAGTATTCCTGCACAGAGCTGCATTACGGACGGCAAGAAACAAGTCAAGACCATCTAGCTGGATGGAAATGTCTGAACCTCTGTCGCTAAGCTATGTTTCCATGAAAACAAAGACGCTGCAGTCTCTACACGCACGCTGAGAAGCCTGCCACAGTAGGATGAAGTCCAACATTATGTCTTGGGAGGAGACATTGCAGAGTCCAATGGTCGAGAGAGCTGTCGAACTTGGGTTTGTTTTCCGCCCAGCACAAACTCCTGCTCAGGTTCATTTTCGGCCAGTTCCTGGACTGTAGCAGTGTTTGCATAATGTAACAGCAGTTGTAAATACTGGGTTTCCTGTTTCCCCCATGCCGAACAAAACTGAAATGAAGTCACCCGAGGTCAGGAAAGGCCACTGCGAAGTGAGGTGTGGCAGCAGGTCTTAGATTCGATTACATTACAGAGTGGAAACTGGCCCTTCTGCCCAACAAGTCCACGGCGAACCGCCGAAGCACAACCCACACATGCACCTATATTTACCCCTTACCTAACACTATGGACAATTTAGCATGGCCAATTCACCTGGCCTGCACACCTTTGGACTGTGGGAGGAAAGCAGAGCACCCGGAGGAAACCCACGCTGACACGGGGAGAGCGTGCAAAGTCCGCACAGTCAGTCGCCTGAGGCGGGAATTGAACCTGGGTCTCAGGGTCTGTGAAACAGCAGGGCTAACCACTGTGCCACCCACACCTGGGGCACCCTGAACGACAGAACGCAACTCGGTGAGTGTTGCAGAAGCATCCATGTTACGTGCGTCCATACCAACTCAAACACCCGGTTGCCAGCCATGGCAAATTCCCTTCCCACACCCCCAAAGGCGGATCTAACCTGGAACTCCTCCTCTGTCAAAATAAGGCCACACCGAAAGTGTCGGAAAAACACCTCATCTTCCGCCAGAAACTTAGAGAAACTTAATGTTTCAACATAAAAATCACCAGGTTGTAAATCTCCACATGACCCACCTCATCGCAGGTCCAGCCCTCCCCCTCTGCCATATTTCCTGGAACTGACCTAACGTGTCAATGTTCTTTCCAACTGACACGTTTCACAGCCCCCACTGCCCAATCTCATGCTCCTCCTACACGCACCCACTTAAAACCATTCTACCTACATGTCCCGAAGTCGCACCCTTTTCTGTAATTACTTCTCAGCTCCCTTCCCCCTTTCCAGTGCTGACGAAGGGTCCTGTTTGATACGTGGAATCCACTGCTGTTCAAGTGCTGCGTGAACTGCTGTGTTTTTTCTTTCTAGCTCCAGTTGTTTTTGTGGGCGATTATGACTTTCCTCTGTCCTCATCGTCTTCAGTTTGTGATTTGACTAATCCTTTGCAGGTGTTGTAGCCCCCAATTGTCCAGAATCTACAAGCATGTTTTCTTGTTGCTTTCAAAATATAGAAATAATTCATTGCATGAAACCACGAAGCAAGGTGGTCAACAGAATTCATTCAGAAATAAGAATAAATTGGTGCCTGCCCTCCGAGAGGATCAGATGTAACATTATTTGTGGAATAGTGGTTGCTTGCGTCCAGAAATTCTACATCGAATGGGACCACTTGAACGGTAGTTCATACATTGTTTAGCGAAAATGTCATTCAAAGCCGATCAGATAAACTGTCAGATGGCCACGACAAAACCAAACGAGAAGAAATATTCGACAGCTCTGACAACACAGGAAAAGGGATAAACAGGATAGAACCTGTTGACGAGTTCGAAACCAAGACGACTTGAAACATTGTTTCATTCAGAAACCGGAATATAAAAGAGCTCAAGTGTAGAGCGAATGTAAGTTTCAAATCAGAGAATGTTTAGCGAGTACAATGAGAACAGTTGTTTTCTATTATCAATGCGAGTCGCCTGGAAGTAGAATGGCTCAGCAGAGTAGAATTTTCTGGAAATATTAGAAATGGAATGTTTACGGTCTTCTGCTGTCCACATTCGTAAGAATCTGTGCAGAAAGAACTGAAATAGTAAATTAACGTTGAAAAGCAGACTGAGCCCTCTGCTTGAAGGGTAGCATTGTTCAGAACAATAGGTTGTTGCTGAGGCTAAAATTGACCAAAATAATCGATCGGGACCTTATCCTCGACATTCGTTGGAGCAGTTGGTGTGGAGAGCTCAGCTTGAAGAACCAAGTGCCAATTATTCATCTTGGCTGTCTGAATTGCTTAGTTAAACATACTCCAAGTTTCGTAAAAAATCCTTTGCTTTCAGAGCTAGATGTTTTCATGTCAGCATGTTCAAATTTGAGAAGACACTCCATGGAGTAGATGTGACTTAAATATTGATTCTCGCGTCAGAGATGTTGACACATTTCTGCACCAAAACAACACTACCATTGGTATCAAACCAAACTGAACAATGGACTAGTCACGTGGACATTTCCTGTCGACTCTGCCAATGGACGCATCAGGCCCGATGTAGGAATGGTGCGTGGTGACATCTGTTCGCCAGTAGATCACTTTATTCTTGCTCACAATCCATAAACCGTAATTCATTTTGAACTTCTTAGCCATCAGCATAATATGCGTTACATAATGCACAGGTTTGCTTCTCGAAAGAAAGAGCGAAAACTCATTCAATGCAGACGCAAATTCAAGTTGTCCCTGGTCAACCAGAAGACAGATATCGCGATACAAAGTGAATACAGAAAACAATCAATGTTTTCTGGGAGTCTCAAAGATGTATTTGAAGAACGGACACATATATTTGCAACTAAGGTCACATACCACTTCCACAGACTAAATGTTCTTGAACCGTTATTTAAATTTGACCTTCATGTCCACCATGTTTCTCTTGATTTTGAAACTAAAACCGAGCAATAGTAATCCACCCTATTTCACGTGCAAAGATCAGAAGAAGATCAATTTATAAGAAAACAGAAATAAAGCTACATCTGTCTTTAGAGAGAAAACACGGTTACCATTTCGACTCCAAAAAGTCTTCTTCAGAGGTCTCCACAATGAACTCGAAATAGTAGACCGAAAAAGAAAAAGAGGAGCCAAAATGCCGCTAATACACCACCCGCTAGCGCAGCAAGTCCTACTCGAATATCCGTTTTACAACTGTCAACATCAGCCGAGAACGGAACAAAGCTCACTCTTCGGTTGTCAAACTGTTATTACGTAATTTGTAAAGTCAGAAATATGATTAGGTAAAAAAGCAGGATGAAAGCGCGAAGTAGAAACCTCAAAAAAGAAAGTGCATCCTTTGCTTTGAAGAAGGTTGGCAGTGATGAAAATGGGAATTAACTACAGAAAGGGGGGCTTAATTAATACTCAGAGTACAGGGACGCTATTCTTTTAGCTTGGTTTCTGTTCAGCCATTTTGTAATCACGACCTCTGTTGGGTTTGGTTTCCATTCCAGGTTTCGGTGACTGCCTGATGGAAGTTTACACATTCGCCCAATTTCTGTGTGGTTGTCAGGATTGCTGCCACATTCTAAACATTTGCAGATTATTTGTAATCGCCATTGAACGCACACGGTTACAGAGACAGGGATGTGGAGAGTGTCTGGATAGGACGTACTTCAGAGGATTTTTGTGAAGCTAAATAGACGGAGTGGTGTCAGTCTGCCATTTACTGGGTCAGTTACATATGAAGTGTTGGGTCAGTCTTCTCTTCCCTGGATGACTAACGTTGACAGAGTGGCAACAGTCGACTCTTCCCTGGGTGCTTTTGCCCGAAACGCCGATTTCGCTGCTCGTTGGATGCTGCCTGAACTGCGGTGCTCTTCCAGCACCACTAATCCAGTATTTGGTTTTCAGCATCTGCAGTCATTGTTTTTACCTTTTCTTCCCTGGGTGAGTTACATTGACAGAGTGCGGTCAGGCCACAATTTTCTGGTTGAGTTACATTGATCGTGTGATGCCCCGGTTGAGTCACATTGACAGAGTGGGATCCATCTCTTCTTCCCTGGGTGAGTTACGTCAGCAAATTGGAGTCAGTCTGCTTTTCGCAATCCAGGAACTCCATCTCTAGCGATTTCTACTCAGTACCTCCGTGCTAAGGATTTGAGGAGTTAACAAAAGTAACTCGTCCCCTACATATTTGGGTTAATTAGGGATGGGCAGTGAATATTATCGCATTGAAAGGCAACTATTTCCCAGAAATGCATTTCTAATAATTGCATGTTCTAATTCGACACGTGCAAGCGGTCGGAAATAACTTGAGAAGAGGTGCAGGGTAAAAAAAAATAAAGTGAAATGCACTGATGCCGAGGAGACATGACGCAAGATGTGAGTGTGGAGCTGCTGGTGCAAGGCAGAGTGTCAGTGCTGTTGGTTCAGCATTTACTGTTCACTGTTTGCAATGGCTCATACACCACTGCTGTCAATTCACACCAATGAGCCTGGTCATCTTGGCTTGAAAATCCCTGCGTGTGTATAAACGAGGTTAATGGGACACGAGAGGTGATGAGCACATCCTCTTTATTCTGTTAGTTTAACCAGAAGAAAGTATCTGTTGGATGCCAATGCAAGAGGATACTGTCTTTTTCTGTGCCTTTTCAGTGGTGAATGTTCAGACTTGAAATGTCTGTTTTTGCAAAAGCAGAGTTTGATTGCCATTCACACTGAGCAACGCTAATACAGAAAACGCATTTTCGAATTCCTGTGATCAAGTTGGTCAGGAATTGCACATATGGACGAGAAATCTGTCTTTTAACGTGGCGCCGTGGCTTAGCTGGTTAAAGCACCGTCCATCACACTGGAGTCTGCTCGTTGTATTGAAAGCTCATTATTTCTCGCAAGTATTGTGTTGCTGATTGAGAAACTCAGTGTCCTGTTTGAATTGCTGTATGTTCTGATTTCGTGTTCCGGCTTCATTTTCCTAGTTTAAATCCAGTAGTGTATGTTGCTGTTTTTAACTACTATTTTAACCTGGAGATTCTTCCCGCTGTTCCACAAGCACTTCTGCTTCTCATCCTCTTATTCTCATTCCTTCATTCCCAGTTTTGTGGAAATTAAGTGGTGAGGCAGGAGACAAAGCAGCATTCCCGGGGAATGTTGTGGTAATCGCACTGACACAACGACATGATCACCCTCATTCTCTGCTGTCACCATTCATTCGTTGTACATCAACAGTAAATGCATCCTTGTTCTTCTTCAGCTATCATGTAATTACTTTCATTTTCTGTTGGATAAGGAATTGAACTTTAACTTCGAAACGGTCTTTGGATTTGAGGAAGAAATGTCTTCTTGCCTCAAGTCGAAGTGACAGACGCATTATACAGAGAATGTGAGACGACTTCGATCGAATACAGCCAGGCGCCAGAAAGCCTCTCAGCAGTTCAAATCTCAAACTGTCTCTGAATCTCAGGTTTTACAAAGAGCAGAAATGGGAAATGAGGGATATGGACAGCCAGAGAGTCGGAGAATGTTTAAAAGGCGCAGGAGGATACAGAGACAAATAAAGAAAAAAAAAGACACATATTGAGGTAGACACTGAAAGGAACAATTCTCCATTCGACGTGACTGCTAAATAACAGACAGCAAAAGGAAATGTAGGCATTAATAAATAGCCTTCCACCAGCTCAGGAAAATGAAAGTGGAACGACAGATGATTAAGATTGTCAATTCGACGTTTGGAAGCTCAAGAGTGATTTTGATAAATATCTTGATTCGACAGGCAAGATTATCATTTTTCAACAGTATAATCTAGAAATCTATAACTAACCAGTTTCTGTCCATCTAAATATAAATCCGTTTCTCTCCACAAGTGTTGCCAGGTGTAGTGGGTTTCTCTGTCAATTCTCGTTTTTAGATCAGATTTCCAAAACCTGTATCTTTTTGATTCTTCATAACCTGGCACAAAACCAAGCATTACCTGGTTCAGACCAGTGGTCAGAAATACTGGTACCACGATATATTTGCGCAGTAAAACATTCATTCCCTGTCCGAAAATAGAACTTATGCCATGGCAGTTCGAGTTCCAAATCCTAACTATGAGATTACACGGAATGAAGACAGACGCTATTGCGCTTATTCTCAATTAAATGGCTTTTCCCTAACATTTCTGATCAGTTTCACTGCAGATTGGTTTCTACTCGTCTTCAAATTTTGCAGAATGGAAAAGCCCATTTGGCCCATGGTGCAGTCTGGTTTAAAGATATTCATCTATTCTATTCCCAGTTCCCAGCTTTGGTCCATAACCTTAAGCGCTCTGATATTTCCAGTGCAAATGGCAGCGACGTTCTCGCTTTGAACTTAGATGACTCAACAATGGGATTGAAGTTTGACATAGTCACCCTGTGTTATTACCCACGTCGTATCTCCCACAGAAAGAGACACACAAGAGTGGCAGAGTTCTCAGGATTTGACCAGCCCCTTGTGCTTCACTTCAGCTGTCCGCTCCAACATGCAAGTTCAACAGCTAAAAGGCAGCTTTTGGTTAAACCAAAACCAGTTCGACAGACAATGAGAGATGTTGCTCTGAGCTACAATTTAAAGTGGACGAAAGAAACTATAAATTCGAAAACCCAATCCCTTCCGTTCCTGACAGACAACAGGAATGGACTAGCACGTTGCATTCTCGCGACTTTAAATGCGAACCGACAATCCCCTAACTCGATGTCAAGAACGTTAAAAATTCCATCACTGACACAAACACCAGGTTTGGCTGTGACAGTTTGTCTATATGTAATGTAAACGTCCACATCAGGAAAACAGCATTCGCAAGGTGAAAAATCACCAAACATAATCACCATCAGTTGGAATTCCACACTCTGTGAAACATTACCTTTCACTGTACTTTCATATTTGAACTGTTTTACATTCCAGAGCCTGAACTAATTCAGGGAGAAACCACTGATCATTTCGAGCCCGTCATCCGGAATGAGGCGAGTTGGACGGTGCCTTTATTCGTGCCGACACATCAGCACAGCTCAAAACGAACTTGTGTGAGCATCAGTCTTTACTTAACTTCCTGCAGTATATCGGCTGAACGACATCAGATTATCACAGCATTGCCTTTTCCACATTTAAACCCAGGGTGATAATATGAAACGACTTGGAAATTTGGAGAGAGAATCACTACTGAGAAGACGATTATGACCTGAAGAGCAGGCACAGGAGTTTGTACAGGTCACGTTCCAAATGCTACTGCAGGATCAATGGACATCCCTGCATATAAGTTTGTGTTTACATTGCCCAGACCACGCTTCACTTCCCAGTCAGGAAGTGAAGATTTAATTCTCTTCATGTGAATTATCCGAATGAAAACTAAATCCTGGTTGCACACAGAACATACACACAGATCCTGCCAGAACAATTCAGTGATCGATCAGCATCTGTCTAGAAGGACAATGGCAGCAAATACACGCAAAAGCTATCACCGCAATTACCCCTCCAATGATCTCGCGTTTCCCCGTTTAAAATATCTCGCTGTTCCTTCAATGTCACTAGGTCTAAATCATGGCTGTACCCCGCTACTGAGGACATCCAAGGTTCTGTGGAGTAACTCAAAATCTCAATCTCTTGGATAATTAGGGATGGACGGTGAATCCCATTGAGTAATGACCTTATCCCAGTAATACGTTTCCTAAAGCTGCAGTTTCTAAGGGAACACTTGCAAGCAGTCGGGAATAAGTTGAGAAGTGGAACAGACGAGGGGAAAATGTGAAAGGCAATGATGACTGGGAGGGATGAGACAGCAAGTGATTGAGGAGCTGGTGTAGCAACTTTCAATGTCAGTGTCAGTATTTACTGACCACTATTCAATCTGACTCACAAACCACATCTTAACAATTCACCAAAATGAGCGCATTCCTCTTAGTGTGAGTTTCCCTTTATGGATATTAACGCGGATAATGGTGCCCAAGGGAAGGACGGATCTTCGTTATCCTGTCAGTTTAAACAGGCTAAGTTATCAGTTTAAAACAAAAGCATTTCCAGTGGAGAATATCCAGCTTTGAAATATTCTCCATTACCGGAGATTGTTTTAAATTTTCAACGAGTAAATGTGAAACACACAAAAACGAGTCCGAGAACCTGTGTTCGAATAGTCAAGTAAACGTACGCATGGTTTTGAATCGTTGAGCTTGGGCACTCCCGCTGCCTTAGTTAGTGAAAGGTCCTGTCAAAAAACACCCGCATCTGGGATCAAATCCTGACATCTCAATGTTTATAGGTCTTTCATGAAAAACAGAGTACCCTACTTCACCTGTGATTCTGGTGGTGGTGGGAATTCAAATCAATGACTGGATCGAGGTTATAGTTTAAAGACAGCTCCTTCGACACCTCTGCCACGCTGCCACACAACCCCCGGCAACCATGTCTTTCAGCATTAGTGTTTCAGCATCGCCTCACTTCAGGCACTTACCCACACGCACTTTCAATTGCGAACTTGGCGTAAGTTCGATAATATTTATGAGTGTCTTGCAAGGCGTACAGTGTTTGGACTGCAGCGTAAAGCTGAATAGGATGTAAAAACTGTTCCTGGAGCTTGAGGGCTGAGGGATGGGCTTACAGATGTTATTTTAAATATGAGGGAGACGGTAGAGTAAATGGTCAATGATTATTTCTTCCCAAGGCAGGCAAGTTCAAAACAAGGGAACACAGGTTTAAGGGGAGAATGGTAAAATTTAAAAGGGATCTGAAGGACATTGTTTCTTTCACACGGAAAGTTTTGCGTGTTTGAAATGAGTAGTCAGATTTTGTGGTGGAGTCTGGTACACTCTCAACATTTCAAAGACATGTGGATCTGTATACATACAGAAATGTTGAAAAAGAATAAACGTGAAAATTTGGCAAATAGAGCGGGTGTTTACGGGCTCAGCCCCTCTGAGATGCTGCAGTGGCGATCACCAGTTTGAATAGGTATTTATCACTTGGTCAGTGCGTTGGGCTAGTTTTCTGGTCAGATTCGATTCCCTACAGTATGGAAACAGGCCCTTCCGCGCAGCTTGTCCACACCGACCCTCCAAAGAGTAACCCACCCAGACCCATTTCCCTCGAACTAATGCACCGATCATTATGGGCAAATTAGCATGACAAATTCACTTGCCCTGCACACCTTTGGAGTGTGGGAAAAACACGCGCCGACGCAGGGAGAACGTGCAAACTCAGCACAGGAGTCAAACGTGGAACACTGGTGCTGTGAGGCAGCAGTGCTAACCACTAAGCCGCCGTAAAAGGGGATGGAGAATGCAGGCATCGATCCCACAACCTCTCTCATGCAAAGAGTGTACTCGCCCATTTAAGATAACTCACACACACTGGCTCGGTTAAAACCAGCAACGAATCAAGTTTTTCTGGTCTTAGGCTGCCAATGACCATTGTTCTTGACACATTCCTAGCTTCGTAGTGGGAGATTATGGCTGCGGAAAATACCTCACAAGTCATGTTACCCACTCAGCTCTCAAGTAAAACCAAAACTTGACAACTCATGAACAGAAGCAGAACTGACAAAGAGAACCTATTTTCAGACACACGGACTCATGAATGCTGTCTGTGAGGCAGAGCGAGTCGTCTGGGTCCAGGGCTGCTCGCACAAATGGCAGCGAGGCAATTCCAAATGGTGCTTTCAACGTACTGACACCTTAGTGCACCAGTACTTCCAGGTAAGTGCTCAAGTAACATGAATAAGAAGTGACTAACAGTGAACCATGAAAAGTGAAGATTACCAATTACAGTCTCAATAAGATGAGGTTAATAATTGGGCTGATGTGTCCACCCGGATCGAGAGGCCAATCCCCAGCATCTCACATCAGGACAGAATTAAGGAAATTAGGGAAAGGTAACCAAGTTTCATATCGCAATTGCCCTCCTTTTCGCAACAACAACAGAAAACTGAGAGTAGATTCAATGTACAACCTAATTTCACATCAACAGGGAAATAAATATCTCCATTCACTTTCAGACAAAACGGTGAAAAGTGCAAATTGTCTGGAATATGAAAGCTTGGCGCCGCCTGCGTTTCAGTCGTGCATTACGCTGGAGGGGCACGTGACAACTTCAGCAGAAGGGGAAAGCAGCGTGGGCACTGACATGTTGGTTGTTTTCTGCTGTGGCACATCACAACCGGGTTCGATGAAATGACTGTTTTTTTTTCTGTTCAACTTTAACAAAACTCATCCCTGCAAAACGTTGCCAGCTTAATCCAATGGCACACGTGGCCGCGCAGTGATGCAAACACAAGGCTTCTGAAGAAGTGGAATCTGAAAACAGAGTCTCAGATTGCTCAGCCACGCAGGCACACAGGCCAAACCGGAAACCCAAGAGCATGTACCTGATGAAACCCTGCAGCAGACTCGCAGCAACTGCACCAGTTCTGCAAAATAAGCAGTGGAAAGAAATTGCTCTCTCTGAGCGGTAGTGCGTGTTGTTCTCATCAGCAAATCTGGCTTTGAATTTGCGAGCCCATATCTGCTACCATGCTGAAACGGAATGCAATTCTGATTAGTCGCTGTGTGAAACTTTGTTTATTTTCTCTCCTCAGATAAAGTGATCACTGGAGATAATGAATTCTGCTCCTGCCAGAAACGCCGACTCTCCTGCTGCTCGGATGAACAGAAAGACTTGTTTAGCACCGGAATCCGAGAATGGCACAACACGGAGCGAGAGTATTCGAAACCCAGAGCCAATAAGAGTTTCAAGTTTCCTTTTCTTCCTCCATAATAGTACATTATTCAGCAGAACCATGAGCAACTGCCACCTGCCTGCAAGCTGAGTTTCTTCAGAACGTCCCATTCCATGGCAATTGAGCCAGTTCGATTGACACTTTATGGATAATTTCAATCCATTCACCACTGTCGCAGCTTTTTGTATCATCAACAATTTCCATTTGACAGCACAGTCCAACTCCAGTACTATTATCGTCCTAAAGACAAAGGAAGTAAACGAATGGGAATATCATTATCTGCATGTTCCCTTTCAAGCTACTAAACATCAAAATTGGATAGGCATTCCCTCAGTCAGTCCTTCACTGTCCCGGTAGATCAGAGGGTTGCTCTCCTCTTCCACTTCAAAACATCGAAATAGTTAATGATCTTTTCCAATAAACTTCATCAAACTCAATTGTTAGAAGGCCAACACTTACTGGGAGGTGTGAATAACTTCACAAAAATGGAACGTTTAAGCTACAGCATGAAGAGAAGCAGTTTGGAAACATGTATCCCTGTGTTCTTGCAGGAGATTCGTGTAATTAGACATTTGAGATAGGCTGACTCAGCAACTTGCCATGAATAGAAATGTTGAATTTGGTGATGCATTTTAACTGGAGGCACTTTGCAGCCATGATTCTGTTTCAATGAAAGTTGCATTGTCGTCAATTCCAATTGAGACGAACACTTGCCAGTTAACATGAACACAAATAATCAGCGTGAATCCACCATTCGCCATTTTTACCAGCAAGCTGCTGAGTTAAAGTACCGACGTTAGGAAATAGAATCATAAAATCCCTACAGTGTGGAAAAATGGTCATTAGGCCCAACAAGTTCACAAGCAATCTCTAAGGAGTATTCCACCCACAGCAATTTCACTCCCCTATTACTTTGCACTGCTCCTGACCAACACATTCTGGAGAACGAGGTAGAATTTAGCATATCCAATTAATCAAAACTGCATATCTTTGGACTAAAGGAGGAAACGGGAGCAACCCGAAGAAACCCATGCAGACACAGGGAGAATGTGCGACTCCAAACGGTCGCCTGAGGCTGGAATCGAATCCAGTTCCTTCATGCTGTAAGGCAGCAGTGCTCACCAACGAGTCACGAATCTAATTTCAAACCTTAGGGGAGCCATTCTTCCGAATAAGCCTGATAACAAAGACCTAAAAGTCTCCATAGACGTTTTGCAGAATAAAGTGGACATTCGTAGACTAAACATACTCCAGCACGTTGCTGAAGGTGACCAGTTAAAGGACAGATGTTTTGTCTTCATTTCTGAGCAGCTGACCATGCTGCACTCGTTAAAGGCTGCAACAGGAAGTCTTCAATCAAATATGTTCTTCTTACCATTCGTCCTGCTAAGACTGCGGTATTTATCTTCATTTAGGCTATGTTATATATTTTCAGTTACACCATTCTCCTGTTAGAAGGCATCCCACGAGATTTTATTCAAAGACATTGCCTGTTTGAAGTTTGGAAAGTCTCTCAGATACTGCCAAAACCTCTTCAAGAGGCTTCCCCTCCCAGAATCAGCTCTTGCCTTCGAACTTCCCTTCATTGTCCGTCCTACTCCATAGAAACTAACTGGAGAAAAATACATGTATGATGTCACTGAACAGGCCATCACCGAGCTTCACGTTCTCCCAGGGAGCAGCACGGCTCAGCGTTGGTGATCGAGGCCTTGCAAATCCACTTGGGATGATGGGAAGAGTGGTTGTCATCTAACTATCCATGATCAAAATGAACCCGAATCTGAGAAGTTATATTTCCAATCAGTTTGCAAGTACATGCACGAAAGGTCGATAAATGAGACTAATTCGACTTTTATGACATAGATTAAGAAACACAAGATTTGATCTTAATGGTAAAAAGCTGTGATTTCCGAAGCGTGAACACTGAATGCACAGCTTTAAATTGCGTAAGTGGAGGGTTGAGGTGTAGTTCCTGTGTGAGAATTGGAATATTGTTTGCAGACATTCAAAACGAAACCTGAAAATATTATTTATCTTTCCGACTGTGTGGAAAATCGCACGATCGCAATAATTTTCGTAAAATCCCAATTGTGTGGAAATAGGCCGTTCGCTCTATCAAGTCCACACCAAAGCATTGAAGATTATCCCAACAAGAACCACTTCCTAATCGATCCCCTTCCACTTCCTCAAAGCTAAATAACCTAAACTCCACATACCTGGACACGTTGGGTATTTTTCCATTTGGCAATCCACCGAAACTACACAGCTTTCATACTGTGGGAGGAAAACTCACTCACATATGGGAGGAGTGCAAGCACCATACAGATAATCGCCACAGGCTGGAATTGAACTGGGTCCCTGGCACTGTGTGGCAGAAGTGCGAAGCATGTTTATTCCTCCGGCAGCTTGCTGGGTTCAATATAAGTGACATACAAACAACTCAGGCAAAGCTTTGAAGCAGATACCGTCCCTTGAAGTATGCTTTTCTTTGAAATTGAACCACATTCCAAAGTACATACATTGCAAAATAACCGCCTGAAACTTAAGATTTCATCACGAACAACAAGAAGTTCAGAATTACATGAGGCAACAGGAGTAAATGAGCTTGAACACAGTGTGGAGGGGAACGTGCGTGTGGTAGTGTTCCCATGTACCAGTTTTGGACTGAGATGGACAAATTCAGAAATCACACCAGGTTATAGATCTACATGTTTATTTGAAATAACAAGATTTCGGACCAGAGCCCTTTCGTCAGGTGAAGTGAGAGGGATAAACACAGAATACTGAATTTATGGGAAGAGAGATCAACGGCAGACATATCAAACTATCAGGCAAATTGTGTGAGCGGAGTGTCAATGACTTCGTCTCTGCAGCTGAACAAGAATGTCAGAAAGTGAGAGTAATGTGTCAATAACTGAATGCCAACGGAATGGATGACCTATGATCCAACAAAGTGAGGCAGAGAGATAATTTCAAAACGTTAAAATATGGTCGTACTGGAGACAAAGCAAGGCACTGGAATGACATGGAACAGAAACAGAAGCAACTGGAAAATCGCTCCACAACAAAAACACCAGAGGAAGGGTCACCAGATCCGAAACATTTACTCTCATGTTTCTCCACAGATGTCCCCAGACCAGCGAAACACCTGCCCCCTTCGCCACGTTGCCCCAGTCCCGTTCTCCCACCCTGCCTAGTTACCCTTGCCCTTGCTCCTGGTTTACAGCATTCCCAGTTCTTCTGATTTTCATTTGGCTAGAGTCGCATGCCAATATTGAACAAAGTGATTACATTAGAGAGACAATAACAACCTGTCACGGTGATGGTGTGATAACAGAGCAATAAGGAAGATTTTAGGGATACAGAACAGTGTCGTGGGAAACATGCGGTGTGACATTAACCGAATATGATGGTTGATGCCATGACCACGGCAAGGGCAGTTGGCTATCCAATGCTGTTTGGCGATTTTGCGTTCTTGTGTACCTCGAAAGCTGCCTTGGCCGACAATTAGACTAAGATTGAAATTCTTGATTGCTGAACTCTTTCCCGACGGGCTGTGAATAATCCTGTATGGCAATTGTTATGCCGTTACCATTCATCCATTGGCACACCGTCTGCATGGCCTCGCCAATATACCATTACTGGGTATCTTGTGGTATCTTGTGGTATCATTGCCTGCAGCATATGTGAGAAACAACATTGCCTGAGTCACAGGAGTACCTGTCGTGTACATGGTGGGTGGTGTACCAACGGAGATGGTAGTGTTCATGTCTTGCAGAAGTTACGAAGGCATGGTGCTGTGGTGTTGTGGTTAATGCTGTGTGAAGGCTGAGTAGTTTACTATAAGCGGTCATATGTTATAATTTTGCTGGGAGTTTGAAGGTGAGAAGTGAAGTCATGGGGATGTTCTTAGTGAGATGATCATCATCATTGGTGACATGTTGAATCCTGTGAAGACTGTGCTGAACTCCAGGAAAGTACTGACAATGAAAGATACTTGATTAGTCGCATCCTCTGTCTGTCTTCTGACGTGTTCACAGCAGATTTTCACTGTGGCACACCGGAATTTGCGATCAATCAGTTCAACATGTACTCCATCATCGTGAGGATATCCTTCAAAATCTTTAGGTGTCTGTCGCATTATTCCTCATCTGAGCAGTTCCTGTGCAGGTGAAGCGCTTGTCCTTACAGTATGGTTTCTTTAATATATTTAGGGTGGAAGCAGGAGAAGTGCAGCATCGTGTAGATATCCTTGGGCTTGCGGTGGAGTGCGATACTGAGGTGTTATTCCTTAATTTTGGTTTGTGGTGGGTTTGGTTGTATCATCCTTATAGAGAAAAGATGGTTTGTCAGCAAATTTCCTGCGGCTATTATTAATGATGGGAGAAGTAGTGTTGGGGATTTGCTCTTCGACGAGCGGGGGAATGTGTTGCCACTGACCAGAGTTAGTGAAAGGAGGACTGGCGTAAAAGGAATGTATTCAAAAGAAGCACACCTGCACAGTATATTCAAAGAATATTGTAAAATCGCGATGGGTCTAGCAGTAACTGCGAAAAGAGAAACGGAGATAATATTTTAAGTGTGTTGCATTTTTGATTAAGAACTTGAGTTTGCTAAGACTAATCAACTGTCTGGTCTTGTTGGTTGAGACGAAATTTCTGAACTGTGAGCGAAAATTCGTCCGCATGACATCACTGAAAACAGAGCCAGCAGAATTCGAGACTGTGGAGAGAAGCCCTAATGGATTTCTGATACATCACCTGTATCACGCTGCCATGACGACACGCACGCAACTCTGTCTTAGTATGTCTTATGTAATGGAAAGTTCCAACCTGGAACACCAGGATTTGGGTATTCATGGTCCCAAAGTATTCGCTGTCACACTCTCTTGCTTTCGAAAGAAGGAGGATGCTGGGGTACCAGGAAAAGCCAAATCCTGATTCTGGTTGGAAGTTGCTATGACATTAGACATACTAAGACAGCATTGCGCGTGTGTAGTCATGGCCGCATCAGTTTGAATTGCACACATATTGATGAGAGATAAAGTGGATGGGTATGATCCATTTTCATGCGCAGAGAGGTGAATGAACACAGCACTGGATCGAGAAAGAAAAATGCCCTTGCATTTGTCTAGCCCTTTCACTGCCAGTAGAATTACAGCCATTGAAGTGCTCTTGAAAAATACCACAACTGGCAAATCTGATGTGCAAATCAGGTCTATTATTTTTAATCAGAGGTCAAAATATGAAAACGTTTCAAATACACAGAGCGGCACTCGAGAGTGCAGACCTACCTTCAGGGGCTTATTCTGCTCTGATGTACACCCGCGAGAAATTGGGACGGGAGTGCTTTCTAACAGCTGAAGGGATCAAACATTTGATAAGGAGGATATTCACTCTTTCAGAGGGTAGCAAATCTGTGGGGTTCCGAACAACAGAGGGTTGTGAGGGCGAGGTATATTCAAGGCTGTGATATACAGACATGGAGCATCACGGAGATGAGGCTGAAAACGGGGGTTGAGAATTAACCAAATCAGCCATGATCTCATTGAATTTTGTCGCAGACTTGATGGGCTAAATTGCTTCCATCTGCTCTCATATCTTTGCCGTCATTTGGAAGACGCCAGACACCATTTTAAAAGAAGAAAGGCACAACTTTAGGAAGATGTGGTTTCAGTCAAACTGAGTCAAAATTATTTATTGATACAAAAATCACACTTGGCATTTTTCCAGATTTCTTTGCTAATATGACGAGCAGAGTTGATCAAGGGAGCTGTTCGTCTGATTGTACTTGGGCATGAAACAAACAAAGATTAGTGACATAATCAAAATTTTCTTTATGTCAAATGAAATGTCTTTACTGATGGTCACAACAAAGGAGATGGCTTCCAAGAAAAGACAGAGACTGTCACCTGTAAACTAATTGATGACCAAAATATGGCCCGCGTCGTTCTCTGGGACATATATGATTTATTGATTATTGTCATCCAAACGTTTTTTACCATTGAACCGTGAGTGGGAGATGGGAAACTGAGATCACTTGTAACTATTGCCATCTTTTATCTCTCCCATGCAGTATTTTTTTCTTGTAAATCGTGGTTACTGCGAGTGCACTTGTTAGCTCCACCTGCAGATGACTTCTTATCTCCTGAATCAAAGTAATATGCAACCAGAGGATAAATGTCACTAATACCTTGGCATTTCACGCGCCTCCGTTTCTCATCTTCCAGTGTTAATTAAGAATTTCGCATGTTGCAATTGTACACAATAAGATATAACAAAATAGAGGGAGGTGTACCAGGTTTGCAAACGCACGTTATTGCAGTTAAAACGCAGGTTTGTGCCCACAATACGATCGTGGAAACATGCACCGAACCGTCAGGAAGTACCCAATAAGTCCAGTTCCAGAGGGCATGACAGGAACAGCACCAGCAAAACCACCAAAATACTTATCTCGGCTACTATTTTGAATGTACTTCTCAATGAGCAATCGAGTTTTGCATATGTTCCAACAGTAGTTACCACACGCAAGGAACTAACCAGTGCTGCAGAGAGTCCAAGCCCCTGAATCAGAAACACTCAATGCCCTGCATACGACGACAAGAACAGCTACCCGTGGCGTATACGGGCTTGTTGAAGTTCATGATTGCAGCTCGCTCGTTGTCCGACTGTTTCTCCTATATAGTGTTTCATGCAGTCCCTGCGTGGAATATTGACAACAACATTTATCCTGCACAAGATGGGCATTGGATTTTGTTTTCCGATGAGATTTCCCTCAGCAACGTTGGTGATTTATCTGCTGTCGTAAATCCGAGTGTTCAGAGGAGTCTGGCTATCAGTTTCCAGAAACTTATATTAATAAGGGAATGCATGCTGTTTCAATTGCGTTGTGGCATATCCTAGTTGACAATTTAGTGTGCCAGACATCTGGGAATGCAGTTGTGGGATACATATTCTTGGCAAAGAATTTTTGTGTCCGTCCCTAATTGCCACGACCAGCTGTCCCGAGTAGCTATACGTACAGACAGCAAGCATCACGAATTCCACGAGAGCAGCACAACAGTAAAAGGACAGGGCAAACAGAAGGCAGCCAGAGAATTTCTAAAAGCAGCGCACTCAGCTATGGATTCTATCAATAAACACATTGATCAGGATCCAATCTGCAACACTAACAACCGGACCCAGCGGCAATGAAACTGAATCAATTCAAACCGCCACAGGACAGTAGCGCTTCACAACAGGCTCTGCAACCCTGAGGATGTAACCCAGAACTCTGAGGATCACACTTCCCAGCTCCGCAAAACATTCCAACAACATCTCCATGAAGCACACGAGCTTCACATCTGTCTGCTCCAAAGCATTCCGATTTTTCACAGCAGAGAATTGGACACTAAACTCCCGCGTGCAGGGTGAGGATGCCAAACCCAACAAGATCAATAATGGCAGTGAGAGCGAGGGCAACAATTTCCACTGTCATGTGGACAGCCACCTTTGAAAGGTACCTTTAAATATGAAAGTCTGTGCAGCAGTATAATCGGGGAACCAAGTAGCCTGCGCTGGGTATTGATATTTCAGACAATTTCCTTTGTTCACCGTTTTCATTGAAAGTGAATGGAGATTACCATTTCATTGCTGATATGAAACCAGATCCTGCATTGTATCTGCTCAGCGCTTTTGCTGTTTCCGTGGCGAATAGGTTGGCAATCGCGATGTGAAATGTTTTTTGTATTTCTCTCATTTCCTTCATTACTGTCCTGGTGAGGGGGGCTGGTGATTGGTCCTCTCGATCAGATGGAGGCATTAGCGCATTCTTGACCTAATTTCATCAAGATTGTAATCGTTAATCTTCATTTTCCATGCGTTATTGCTGTTCAGTTTTGTTTTATGTTTATTGAACACTTTCTGTGACTTGGCAATGCACTAAATCTCCAGCATGTCTTGAATTGCCTGGCTGCCATTTCTCTGAGCAGTTCATGACATAATCGGCTTCCACTGCATCAAAGGCAGCATGCATGCTCCGTGTGCATGGCAATGGTCCACCCTTTCTGTTTTGCTTCTGTTCCAAATGAAGAGCTGTCAGTATCTGGATTCGTTGGAGAGCTGAGGGGGTAACATTATCCGTGCGGTATTAGTCTTCAGCCAAACACTTTGATGGCAAAGTTGGGAAGGTGCCAAATGAATAGTCGTTGGTAGCAAAAGTTCAGAATTACCTTCATCGCTGGTTCAGCTCGTCCCATTCACCCTCCAGAAGTTGAGGCAAACGCGCTGACTGCGTAATAAATAGATTGCATTTTATTTGCAAATGGTCCGTTAAAACTGGTTTCAGTTGCTGGAGCCTATCAAAGTTGCCGAGCACGGAAAGAGGCCCTACAATCGAACCTATCCCTGCTGAACAGAAAACCGAAATTAACAGAATCATATTTGCAAAAATGTGTTCCATATCACTCTGAAACCTTTCTGTCTATATACCCATTCGGATGCCATTGAATTTGCCAAAATGTGACAATCATTCTGCACAACAAAAATGTCTGTGTGAACTCGCTGAGTTTCTGCAGGGTCTTGCTTGGTTGACACCATGACCAAACTTTGGGTCAAAATTGGAAACTGCGACTAGAATAGATGACTCTCTGATGAGCCGCAATGCACGATGGGCCGAATGGCCTTTTGCCACTTTGTAATTCTTCGAAGACAAGTTGAAAATAATCTGCAACGAAAATGTTTAGAAAGGGTGTGTTATTTACATCAAATACGATAGTATCTATCGCCTTGTCTTGTTATTTACTTGTGAGGATTCGGTACTCTCAGCACCGTGGCCCGGATCCTATTCCCGCTCATGGAATGGTTGTATTGTTCAGTAAAAATATCGGTGTACCAGTACTTCTGCGGATTTTCCGATGCTCGCAGGTCATTGGTTTTGTCCACAACATTATGAAGGTTAACATAAAACAAATAGCTGCAGTTGCTGGAAATCTGAGCCAATAACGAAAATTGTTTGCAGAACGCCGCAAGCCTGGCAACAGAAACGTCGACTATCCTGCTCCTCGGATGCTGCCTGACCTGCTGTGCTTTTCCAGCATCACTCTGATCAAAAATCTGATTTCCAGCATTTGCAGTCCTCACTTTTGCCTAGTTCCTTCAGTGTCGCTGCTTCCCAATTCAAGCACTCCATCTCTAGCGGTTTTGTGTCTGTACCTCCATGCTGAGGAGTTGAAGAGTGAAGAAAACTAACTCACCCCCTCCACCTCTGGGGTAATGTGGGACTGAAAGTGGATCTTATCACGTTGAAATATATCTACATGCGACTTAATCTCTGTCTTTTATTGGAAACCATCTCTTTCATTGTAACCATCAGGAAAGATCATTTCGTTCGCCAGAAAAAGAAATGAATATGTCACTAACGTTTGCTTGTTTCATGTTCAAGAACACTCCGACCAATATCTCCCTTGATTAGCTCTGCTGGTCATGTTCGCAGAGAGATCTCGTAAGCTAATCAACAAAAATCTAATCTAATCTACAAAAATTGCCAAGTGTGATTTTCCTTTCAACAAATAATTTTGAATCAGTTTGGCTGCAAATATCATTTCCTAAATTTGTGCTTTTCTTCTTTTACATTGGCGTCTCGCACCTTAGAAGTGACTGCATGCTTGGGAGAGATAAACCAGAGAATCACACAGGAGGGAGTCTCACATCAGTTGAAGGGGACCTTTTGTAACACTCCGTGAGGAGACAGTTATTTGCCACTTCTACAGGCAATGTTTCATTAGGGAGAGTCATCACGGTGTTGTTAGAGGATGTCATGCCGAACACACCGGAGTAAATACATTTTTTGGCAAGTGATCAGGGGTTTTAACGAGTATAGTGAAGTTGATGTTGTTTGTGTGAACTTCAACAAAGCCTTTAACAAGACACCACACTGGAGACTGGTAACAGGTTAAAAGTGAGAAGGGTTATCAGGTCCCCTGGCAAGTTGGATCCAAACGTAGTTTGGTGGTGGTAGGAGATTAAGGATGGTGATAGAAGGCTGTTAGTGTGACTGGAAGCTGACATACATTGGTGTAAACAGAATAAATTAGGGGGAAAAGATAAGCAGAACTACCGATGATACGAATATTGGCAAAGTAGTTAACAGGAAGGAAGAAGGTCATAGGTTCGAGAAGGTTAGTGAGGATTTGTCAAGTGTTAAATTCAGATATGGAATTTTGAAATTAACCATGAAAAATATGAGGTGATGCACATTGGAAGTAATACGAAGTACTTAATAGAGGAACAGAGTGACCTTGCAAGTTGGGCCACATATCCGTGAAGGCAGCAGAACGTAGTAGCTAAGAAGAAAAGCAAAACTTTATCAGTCAAGTCAAAGAATTTAAAAGCAGATAAAGTGGTTTCACGACGAGACAAGTTGGTGAAGAAAGTACTTGGCACGCTTTCTGTCATTAGTCAGGAAGTCGATTATCCAAGTTGGAATGCCATGTTGTGGCTGTGGAGCACTGGTGAGATCACATTTAGAATCCTGCTTGCACTAATAGTCAGCTTCTGCAGGAAGGATGTTGTGAAAATTGAAACTGTGCACAAATGATTTCCAAGGATGTCGCTGGGACATGAGGGCTTGAGTTATACGTTGAGACTGGGTCGGCAGGGCCTTTTTTGCTGGAATGTTACAGGCAGTGCGTAACGTTCTCACCGTTTATAAAGTCACGAGGGTCATGGAAAGGCAATTGGCCGAAATCATTTGGCCAGGATGGTGGAGTTCAAAATTAGAGGGATCAGGTTTAAGGTGACAGGCCCTGAGATACACTAAACAAGGTATAGAGAGTGACAGAACGATGTTTGATTTCCGATCGGCATGAGTTCACCTCAGTCTTCGGTTTAAAAAAAAAATTCTTTGAGAAAGTAGTTTGGTCGGTAAATCGTTAATGGAACGTCAGGGGTATTAAAATAGAGTGATGTACAGTTGAGTAAGTGAGTGGGTAAAACATTGTCTGATGCAGAATAAAATCGAGAACGCGATATTTATAAGGGACAATCAGTAAAGATTTTTTAAATTAAATGTGATGTTGCAGGACTCTGAAATACACACCGATCTGACTGTGCTGGGATATGAGTCACATTGACTTTCCTGCAGGAGCAGCAACTGATTCGGAAGGCAAAATAATATTTTTCATCTGTTCAGCAGTGGCGATGCCAATCTATATTCACACATTCCCAGTAGCACTCGACAAGGTGAGCGTGCATTGCCTGATCGAAACAGTCCACTTCATGAAACTCATTTTTATTTTGAGAAACAGAATGTAGCCGTTATGAAATTGCACATTTTTCTTTTCCTTCACCAAGTTTAATATTCGACCATTCAGCTGAACTGAGAGACTCGTGCATTCTCCAGCAATTATTGCTTTTCTTTCAGATTTTCACCGTCTGCAGTAATCTTTCCTTTAGAGATCTGAATGATCTGAGATTTATGGGGAATACAATGTTGCAGTTTGTCTTGCATGCGACAGAAGAATCAACTGAGTGGTGACAGGTGCTTCACTTAATTTTCTAAAGCAGATGAGCTGAGGTGGTGTCGAGTTAAAAGTGTGATTCTGGAAATGTACACCTGGTAATGCAGCATCCATGGATGAGGAAAGTCGATGTTTTGAGCATAAGTCCTTCATCCCGCTCCTCAGATGTTGCCTAACCACTGAGCCTTTCTAGAGTTACACTTTCTGGCTCTGATCTGCAGCATCTGCAGTCCTCAATTTCTCCTCAGGTGTGGTAGAGTCAGAAACTGTTCCTGAGATGTATCAGGTTCATAATGATAGTTTGGATATGCAGTTGGAAGATCATCTGTGATGCAAACTATTCTTCCCTTCCCAATCGGCCCAGTACAAGGAGTTCCTGAAATTCCTCCAGTGCTAAACCCTAACCACCTGACGCCTGTAAGAAGAAGGTCTCATCTTCAGCCTGGGACCTTGATACCACATGGGATTACCAGTTACCACATTCACCCTCCCCTCACATTATTCTCGTTTCATGACTCCAACTGAGCACAGCCCTTATGACCTTCACATTATCTTTCCAACCGACACGCTCGATCTCCTCTCTGAACTATTATCTTATTCTGCACATTCACCAACGCACCGCAATCTCAGCTATCACGCCCCCAACTCACAAACTGCTCATTTATCTCTCACGGCATTCCACGTCATTAATATCATTTGCTCAATCGGTTCTCGCTGGAGTATCGTGTGTCATTCTGCAATAAGTATTGTAGCAGGGATGTGATAGCATTGGAAGCGTAGCAGACCAGATTTATCAGGATATTTTCTGTTCGAAGAGTTTCAGTTATTAAGGTAGATTGGACGGACTTGGCTGTCAAAAATGTGTTCTCTTTATTAAAAAAAAAGGAGCTCTGCTTTTTCTCAAGGATACTCTATCTTGATTTCTTTTCATCAGAGGCGTTGTAAAACAGTTCAGGGTCCTAATTGTATGAAGTGGTACAGAGATTAAAGTTTTCACTGTGAGGCCTTTTGTTTTATCGTCAACAGCAGAGGCTTTAGACCGAAACTTTTTGCTTTAGAAATAAATTGCATGATGATAGAACAGTGGTCCTTCTGGAAAGCTGAATACCGGTATTTAGCTCGTGCAGCAGTGGTGTGTTAACCAAAAACCTCTCTCCTCCTACCCTTCTAATTTCGACCTGTAAGCCTCTGTTTCATTTTTACTGTGTTTAAGTTGCTTGTTTTTTCGGAGAAGTGTGTGTTTTCAGAACAGCTTAATAAGTCCAGTTTGCATAGACTAGGTTCTGTGGGTATTCTATATTCTGTTCTTCGTTTTTCAATCCGTCATTTTGTCAATAATATTTGGTCAACCTAACTTGCTTACTCGAGCCAATTTCAGGGTACACCTAAGGAAACAAATTATAATGTTATGGTGGGGGTTGCCTCCTTCATAGTGCTTTGAGTGGTTTAGCATCGTCCATCACAAATTGGGAGGTAGTTGACAGATTAAAAGAGCAATTGTGAGCGTCTTGCTTTCGGGTGTTGATTTGGCTGGTAGAAGACAATGCTTGGGAAAGCAATGTCTCATTTAGTTACCAAGAGTTGTCTGGCTGTGGACGAGAATAAGTTAGTAGTTTTACAAAAAAAAACCGATTTGTCCAGGCTTCTGGAAGTAGAAGAGAAGCTGGGGCTGTATTTGCCTTTCTGTGATGAAAGTTGAGATCATTCCCGCAGTAGCTCAACATTTAATTCAGCTGGAAAAACCAAGAGAATCTGTAGAGATGGAAAAAAACTAATTGAAAGTGAATCAGCTTGAGTTAGACGCGAGAGATAAGGAAAGGACACCAGATTTAAATCAGTTTGAGTAACGATTCGAAGCAGAGAGAGGAAAGAAGCGAGAACGGCAAACCACGGAGAAAGGGAGACAGAGTGCACTTCATAAACTGACAAGTATTAAAGGAATTCACGTTAAAGTGCTTAAGGTAAAGTCTGAAGGTAAGCTTTGTTTGGAATAGCATAATGTTAAATGGCTGATTATTATGAACTGCTCAATAAAAAACGGATTGGTTTCCAGAGGCATTTTAAGTCTCTGAGAGACAGAAATTGTGGCAAACAGAAATCCTCATGTGGAAAGGGAAAGTTAAATCTCAGTGAAGATCATAAGGATAACGTATCACAGGGTAAATCGGAATCCCTTGAAGGGAACAAGATCTGACGTTTTCATTGCAATAAAGTAGGCCAAATGAAATCACAGTGTTGTATTACTAGAGAAAGCACTGCAAAGCCAGATGAAGAGAAACATAAAGCCTGGATGTTTTGCTGGCATGGTAACAAAACACAGTGGAAGCTAGAAAGCTGCATCAGAGAGCACAAGCCGATCCGAGGTTGATTAGGAGGGACTGCTCGATCTGTTTTAAAATATACCTGCAAAATAAAGTTTGTTTACATTGGCCAGGAGTAGCAGGTAGTGAGGTAACAATATTTATGTACACAGCATCCTCTCAGTCTGTGATGCTGATGGCTGGGGAAATATTTATTCCTGAAGGACTATTCTCAGAAAAGGTACTGTGTATGGGAATTCATGGTGAGATGAAAAAATGCTTAATTATGTAAAGTGAGACTAGAGTGTGCAGAAAAGAGCAGAGGCTTTGTGGTGTGAGTTCTGGACAAACTCTCATCTCCAGGAATACACTTTGTGCTTGCAAATTGTATAGCTCATTCACCAGTAAGCGTGCTGCATACTCCAGTTGAAAAGCCAGTGGAGATGCAAGTAAGTGAAGCAATGCAGGCCGTTTATCAAGGATTTTTCCCAGAATGTGTCTTAACGAGATCACAGGGTCACGAGCTGAGGCAGGAGAAATCAAAAGGCACAAATGAGGATGCTGAAATATGATTACAAACTATTTTTGATTAGTTGAGTGGGACATAGCAGAGACAAATGTTAAAAATGCAAGTATCTTTATCTCTGCTATGCGACTGAGTTACAGCAGAAATATGAAGAGTTAAAGCAGTTGGATCAGAAGACATGGAAGGAGAGTGAATGAATCCCTGTGTGATATTACTTCATAAATGATTTATTAATGAGGAAATGGAGACCTTCACATCTTCAAGCAGATTTGAAATGGACAGGAATTTTTTTTCCAGTAGTGAACGGAAAAGTGGTGCTCAGAGTGCCGCATCTGCTGCAAATTGGAGGGTATTTAGTCGTGAGGACAACACAGGCTAAAATGCAAAGACATTTTTACTGGCCTGGAATGCGCAAGTATGTAGTTGAATTTTGACAGATGTGTCATACATTTAAACTAATCGGAACAACCATGCGCAATAATAAAACCTGCACCTTTCACACCCATTCCAGCGTTCGAGGAATCTTTCTGAAGTGTCTTCATTCATTGTGTAGGTTCCCGACATCTAATAAAGGTGGGAGCAAGCATTTATTTACATGAATGGATGTATTGACGAGATTTCCAGAGGCTGTTCAATTATGCAATATTGCACCGAAAAGAATTGTGGAAATATTACACTTTTTTTGTAACTAGATTAATCCGACCATCAGAGATACAACTACATCAACGTTCAAGCTTCACATCCAAACTTTTCAAGGAGTATATGGATAGCTTGAGTCTAAAACAATTCATATCTACTGTGTACCATTCAGAATCACAGGGAACACTAGAAAGCTGACGTCAAATATTAAACACTATGTTGATGTTTATGGTTAGGCGCAGCCAGATGATTTCCATAAGGGAGTTACATCTGTGCTGTTTGCGATCAGAGATGTACCAAACGATTCCAACAAATTAAGTCAATCTAAAACTAATTTTGGGCATTAAAATTGATTAAGGAGAAATTATTAAGTCAGATTTCAGAGACCACGCATTTGGCTGATGTTTCAAATTTTAGAGTTCGACGAAATAATGCTAGGAAGTTGGCAAGACAGCATTTAAAATTATCGCAGCATATGGTGAAGAAGGAAGTTATTGAGAAATCAAAAATTCACAATTTTGCAACGGGGAATAATGTATTGGTCAAACGTTCAGTAATAGTTGAACCTTTAAAGCAAGGTTTAGTAGACCTTATCAAATTGAGAGGAAATTGAGTGAGCTTATCTACTTGATAGGCACTCCAGGCATGAAAAAACTCAGTGTCATGTGAGTATGCTGCAATGGTAGTTTGGCAGAGAAATAACGCAAGAGGAGAATGTGTTATTGACGATAACACAATGGGAAGAACCAATGGCAGGGGATTCTGCATTGGTAGTTTCTTAATAAATTTGGACAATGCAACAGATGTCAACAATTGGTTTAACTATTCAATTATCTTCCAGAAGAAAATCGAAATGACCTGAAAGAGTTAATATTCTTGCATGCAGAGATATGCTGAAATAAACTCTGAATTACTAATCGAATTACAGGAGATGCTGTTCTGACTTCGGAACATCCTTGTGGGCATAACCCTCTAAAGTTGGTAAATGTTCATAAGTAGATAGAAGACATGTTCGAGGATGGCATAATCGTTGTGAGTTTCAATGAATGAAGTTCACGAATCATCGTGGTGCCAAACCCAGATAAGACTCAATAGTTATGTGTGGACTACCACAAAGTCAATGTTGTTAGAAAGACTGATGCACATGCATATCTGTGGTTGGAGGACTGTTTGCAAAGATGGGAAGAGCAACTTACTTTTCTAAGTCGGGCTTGCTCAAAGGTTTCTGGCAGTGAACTTTGTCAGAAAGATTAAAGGCAACTTCAGCTTTTGTAAAGACAACTGGACTTCAGCAGTTTAAAGTAATGCCATTTAAACGAAAAACACTTCTGCCACACTTCAGAAACTAATTAACAAGGTGATCGCCGGAATACCCAATTGCATGGAGTATATTGTGCGTGGTGACTTTTAGTCACTCATGGATTGAACATTTGAATCATTTATCTGACTTGTTTGATCGAATTCGGAAGTCAGACTGTGTGCTAAACCTAGCTGAAAGTGAATTTGCCAATGCCCAAGTCACCTTCCTGGACCATGTCATTGAACACGGACAGATAGCCTCAGGGGATGCGAAAACGAAAGTTACAGGGGACTATTTCACACCGTTGACGAAACGAGCAGTAATAAAGTTCCCCGGATTGAGTGGTTTTTACAGAAAGTTTGTTCCGAATGTGTGCAGTTGGACTGCTCCACACAATGAACTTTTAAAACAAGCAAGAAGTTTCAGTGAACACACGACTAACAGAACGTAATTAACAGCCTAAATACTGTGTTAATCATTGCCAAAGTATCAGCTATATCAAATTTCACGAAGACTTTCAATGTGCCCATCGATGCCAGTGATGTGCGTGTCTCTCTTCTTCTGCCTCTCTAATTTCGACTAGGAAACCTCCGTTTCAATTTTACTCTGTGTTTATGGCGTTTAATTTTTGGGGCTGTTGAGTGCTTTTGAAAAAACATAATTATGTCGAGTTTAGAAAGCTGCATTCTGTGTGTATTTTATATTTTGGTCTTTGTTTAGAATTCCGTAATTACGTGAATAATTTTTTGTCTGTTTGAAAACCTGGAAGTCAACCTCGCTAACTTATTCCGAATAAATTTCACTGTACATTTACCGAAACAAATAGCGAAGTTATGCTCTGGACTGTCTACCTCAGAATGATTTGAGTGGTCTGGTCTCGCCAAAACAGGAATTGTTTATCTCAGAGCAAAGTTGTTTGTGAGGAGACATAGAGTCATAGATATGATTCAGGTGTACAAATTAATGAGGACCATGGAATTACAGATTGAAGAAAACTTTTCCTCCAGATCGATCATCAGTCAGCGAGTGGGAGACTCTGCAACTCACTCTCTGTAAGAAACACAGAGGGTGAAACCCAAATAACATTCAGTAGTATTTCAGTGTGAATTTGTGACGCTGAAACATGCAAGACCAAGTGATGGAAAATGGGGTGAAGTTCGTCGTGTGGTTGTTTGTGACAAGAGCAAGTATAGGGATAATGGGAAGTGTCACCTCACCCGTGCACTCGTCTCCGGTCATCATCTCTGGTTACAGTGGTTAGGGTTCAGCTGTGTTTTTTTCTGCCGTGATCTGGGATTGGTACCAACAGAGAAATAGGGATTTTCTTTATCTTTACGTTCCTGTCAGCGACAACAGCTGTGCAACTGCGAAGCATCTGTGACGGGAGTACTGCAAGGTATGTTGAAGGTTTGTAGCTCAGGTTTAGGTTTCGGGTGTATGTTTGCTCGCTGAGCAGTAGGTTTGACATCCAGAAAGCAGGAGACAGCAGCTTCACTTTTCTTGGAGGTCGACTCTGATGTTGTTACCGAGCCAGGTAATGAAACGTCTGGATATCAAACCTACAGCTCAGCGAGCAAATATACACACTGAACGGGAGTACTTTCAATGCCTCGGATCACTTAATGTCCCCCACAATATTTGACTCAATATGCCTGCCTCTGAAAGAAGGAGAATGTTCATTGACTGTCCCTGCTCAGTTGGACAGTTAATCCTTCATTCTCCTCTAATTTCACTGTCCCAAGCGTTTCCAATGATTATCAAAGCTTGGAATGGGCGATAGAGATTATTTTCTTACCATTCCCGCGAGCCACTGTTATTGGATAAGTGGGTTTGTGAAATGGAAAGGTGCCCATGAACAACGTATGCGAATATTTCAGCTTCCTCTCCTGTGCTAACAGTAGAACAGTGACTCTTATGTTCTCAGAGATACTTCATGAAGCCATACTCGTTCCTTCAGAGAAGGATCTCAAACATTATTTCAACTTCAGAACAACAAGAAAGTTTGTATGTGTAAAAGAACCTCGAACCAGGTATGAGCCTACAATCTCCTAACCTGCCGTCAGGCACAGTACCCAACACGCTACTGGCCCTATAGCCGATTTCAATTTTCAGAGCTGTGCTGTTAAAACGGACATGAGTGATAGCAGTCATGTTCCCACTTTGAAAATGCAAGAAAGATTATCTTTGTCACTGCTTCGGTTCAATGCTCATCACCTTGCGAAGCAGCGATTTTCCCAAAGGAATCACATATGCCCTCATGTATCTTCCATTCACCCTATGCTCTTCAGCCATTGAATGGGATCAATGCTGATCTGATGAATTTTGAATCCACTTTCTTGCTTCTCAACCATAACTGAGGTGCAATTGAGCCTGATAACTACATTGCATGTACTAGATTTTTGTCGGAAATCTCGATTACTTTAATGACATGTGTGAGTATGCAAGAAATTGAAAAATGTGAACAGAACAAAAAAAGAATACTTCATGCGAATTAATCCAGTGCAGAGTCAGCCATATCAGGCGGTAAGATAACTGAAACATTTCCTCTGCTTCGCTGTGCACTGATGCTCCTCCATGAGTGGAATATTTGCAGAATACTTCTTTTTATTTGAGATATTCTCTCCATGCTCAAAAATGTGCCCTGCTGAAATCTACTTAACTTAAGATTAAAACAGCTGACTATCCTTTCCCCCAGCCGATGTCCCGCCTCCATTCCAATCGATGCTCTTCCAGGTGAAGACAGAGCTCACAGCTAGATTCCCCAAAGTTCCCTAATATATGTTATTTAAACTGATCCTGGTGAGGTTGGAGCTCCAAGCCTGATGTCCCACTGCTTCTTCATGCACAGCAAGAGAATCTGGTCTAGACTAGGCTTGAGCTTTTAGCCTCGATATGTCACACGCCTCTGCACCATCAGAGGACGACACACTGTTCAACAATTGCGTTACTGCAGCTATATCCACGCACTCATCCCCATCTTCATTTCCACTCGGTTTTGGAGGCTGTGCGATTCAATTTATCTGACTCCACTCCTGGGAATTGGAATTATATGATATTCCACAGCAATGATTACGTGAATGAGTGAGGAAATTGATGAAGTGTTTGATGTTAAATAAAACTATCTTTTTTATTACATAGCAATACCCTTCGTGGTGATCAATTTACTCCTTCAAACACCTGCTCTCTGACATTTTTGTGTTTCAAATATCATAACCATCCGTTATCGCAGATTTACCTCCTTCCCACAAGCACGAACTCTCCTATGCGTCCATCCTCCCATTTCACTGACGAATTGCACAATATAACACTCCATTGACACTGTTCAGTCTGTGCTGCTGTGGTCACTGTTTTGGTTGAAAGTGGCCCAATCCCACGGTCGGTACCTTCAAGCAAGTCAATCCCATTTAGATGCAGTGGTTCTGAGATTAATATTCATGTAGCAGCTTTTACTGACACGGACAAGAGATAATTGGAGCATGGGATGAGAAAAAATTCAGACCATAGTATTGAGCAAAATATGCTTTATTGGAAAAGGCAAGTTTCTGTGCCTTTCTCTGGTCATTTTTCTCATTTGTTCATTCAGCTCCCCCGAGAATATTGCATGCTTTTCTTCAATTCATATTATTCCAAGCATGAGACAGCACTGGAACAAAGTTCATCAGGCAGCGGGTGGTTGCATCGAGAGTTCACTGTCCGCAAGGGTTCTCAGAATTGTACCCACATAACCTTAAGAAGTACTCGGATGTGATTTTGAGATGCTAATGCATACAACGCCAAGTGATGGAAAAAGAACAAAGATCATCAAGCGAATTCTTTTGACAAGAACACGTACAACGAGATTGAGGGCTGCAACTCCACGCATGAGTGTGATCGTGCAGTTGTTTCTGGTGGGCGAGCGGTTCTTTTTTTTTTCGCTGTGACCTAGTTTTACTTCTCATTCCGGGACTTGGGGTTTGTTCTGATCCTGAGAGCGACATCAGAAAAATCAGAGCACCTGCAATGGGAGTGCTTTTCATACCTCAGATCAATTAATGACCTCAAGACATGAGAGTCAATGTCACGGACTTTTAACGAAGGGGATGGTGACTCAGCAATCTCTGCTCAGTCAGAGATTTCACACTCCATCCTTCTCTGATTCCGCTTCCCAAACAGTTTCTCAAGATTGTCAGAGCTGACACTTGGTTCTCTATCCTTGCCTTGCTTGGCCCAGTTGCCACAGTGAACCGGAGGTGGGATTGGAAAATTGAATGGTGCGAAAAGCAGCGTGTGCGACTACTTCAGCTTCCCATTTAATGAAAAAGACCCTATTCCTGCAGTTCAGGATTTGAAACCGCAGTTCAGCCTTTGAACGACAGAAGAGCGGGGCAAACTCAGCACTGCCCTCGAGCCAGGTAAGATTCGAACATATAATCTCTGTGGTCAGGTGCGTTGTCTATTGTGCCACTGACTGCAGGCAGGCGCTTGCCCTTCAGAGTTGTGATGTTATCACTGACAGCAACAATAGATGGCATGATCACAAGATGAAAAATCAATAAAAGATAATCACTTTTACTGCTTCAGTCCACTGTTCCACAATTTATGATGTGGCGAGATTTCCAAAGAAAGCACATTTGGCCTCATGAAGCTTCCACTCATACTCTGTGTGCTCAGCCATGTTGACTGTTGGTCTGATGAATTTCGAATCCACTTTCATGGTTTACTTCCAAACCTGAAGTGAACACGAGCCCAATCACCACATCGAATATAACAGTCATTTTTCGGAGGTTTCGATTACTTTAACGACCTGTGTGACTATGCATGAAACTGAACACTATGAATTGACATAAAAATGCCGTTATCCAATGTCACCCAGTGTGGAGTCTGCCAGAGAGGAATGGTCAGATAGGGCAAACATTACTTCTGCTTCTTTCTGCACAGTTGCTCCTCCAAGAGTTGAATTTTTGCAGAGGTTTTCTTTGTGATTGAGACTGTTCCCTCTGACAGATACTCCCTCAATCTGCAAACATGTGTCTTGCCACAAAACTACTTCATTTCAGATTTTCATAGCTGAGTCCCCTTTCCCCTCGTCTAATGTCCCAATGTTCACTGTTCCATGTCAATAGAAGCTGCTCCAGGTGAATATGGAGCTCGCATTTCATGCACATCTCTATCATCAGAGAAGGACATTGCACTCACAGATTTCATCACTGCGGCCACATCTTCGCGCTCATTGTTATCCTCCATTCCAATGCGTCACTCTATTTCTCTGACTCTAACCCTTTGGATTATGTGATATTCCTCAGCCGTGATTGAGTTAGGAAATTGGTGAAGTAACCGATGTTATCCTGCATTGTTATTGAAAAACTCATTTCAACAATACCCTGCAACATCCCATGACCCTTTGAAGTTTTGTCAAAGAAAATCAATCTTAGTCTTCTACAAATTCAGTGCTGTAATCTCCACAGTCTTAAGGGACATTGAAGTCAAAACTTCAACTGGATCTGAGTTCCCACATCTCAGTCACTGTTTTACAAGTACTCCTATCATGGATATGGTTCTGTGGTGGGTTTGGAATATTGAAAGGTACCCTTGAGCAGCGGTGCTTTCAGCTTCCTCTCTTGTGATGAAACTGGGACATTGACTCTAATGTTCTTGGGGACATTTCCTGAATGACTTTCGCTCCTGCAGGTTAAGAATTCAAACCTCAGTTCGGCTTTGGAAGATTAGCTTGCATGGGGATTTGAAGCCTGTCAGCGTTGCTCTTGAAACAAGTCGAAAACTGAACAACAATCTCTGGATCGGAATCAAGCGTATTATCCATTGTGACACTGTGTTCGCGTGTGCTTGACATTTGCATGCTGCAGACGTGAGCAATCGTACTCAAGTTCACAAGTTGAACAACCAGGAAAGATAATCATTGTTACTGCTTCATTCCAATGATCCACTCTTTGTGCAGCGGCAAGTTTTGTAACGAAACACAGTCATCCTCAAGAAGCTTCCATTCACCCTGTGTCTAGTTAGCCATTCAATGGGATCTCCGCTCAACTGATGACGTTCAAATTCACTTGACGGCTTTTGCTCCATCACCCGTGGTAATCTAGTGCCGAATCATATCATCGTATTCCCGCTCATTTTCTAAGGTCGAGAATACTGAGTGACCAATGCGAGGTTGCAAGAAATTGAACAATATGTATTGTGCAAAAAAATCTCTTCCTGCACTTTCACCCAGAGCAGAGTTAGGCATATGAGAAAAGTCAGAGGGCAAAAACATGACCTCCGTTTCTTTCTGTGCAGACGTCAATAGAAGCTGCTCCTGGTGAGGTTGGATCTACCAGCTTGATGTCCCAATGATCCCTGATTCCTGTCAATGGAAGTTGCAGCAGGTGCAGTTGGAGCTCCCAGCCACAGCATTTCATTTGACTTTTCACTTTCAGAGAAATACTTTGCAATCACTAATTTCATCAGTGAAGCCACATCCGCTGGCTCATCCTTATCCACATTTCCTGTTTGTTCTTCGCTGCTGTACCACCAGTTTCTCTGATTCCAGGCCTGGGAACTGGGACTATATGATATTCCACAGCAGTGGTCACTTCCTTGTCTGAGGAAATTGGTGAACTAACCGATGGTAAAATGCAATCTTTTGTGGAAATACATTCCACCAATACCCTGCACTATCCCTTGACGCTCTCACCTTCTGGAGAAGTCCATGAATCTTAGCCTTCATCAAACTCAGTGATGAAATCTCCACTGACTCTGGAGATACCGAAGATAAAGTTTCAATTCACCCTGAGTTCGCCTGCCTCAGTCACTGGCTGTCAAGTATTCCATTTGTTCATGTGGTTCTGCTGCTAAGATATCCTCTCGCACTATCTTGAGAGCTTTTCGCATCATGCCATTCCATGCGGTGCCGATATCATGCAGTGGTTAGCGCTCTGCATTTCGGCAGCAGAACGATCAGCTCGAATTTGACATAAAGATTGTCATTTTCTGCCGCTATCTGCAAAGTAATACATGCTTCACCAACGCTGGAGGGAATCAAACTTTTTGATGTTACTATGGACATGAAAAGTAGCAATCATGTTCAAAACTGTAACAAGCAGAAAAGAAAATCATCTTCACTGCTCCGGTTCGACGGTCCTCACTTTGTGAATCAGCGACTTTCACAAAGAAAACATATTTGTCCTCATGAAGCTTCCATTCATCCTCTGTCTGTTCAGCCATTGAATGGGATAACCGCTGAGTTTGTACATTTCAACATCAGTTTCCTGCTTTTCCTCCATAAATCAAGATAAACTCGAGCATATCACAACATCAAACATTAATGTTTGGACGGTTAGATTGCTTTAATGACTTGGGTGGGCTTTCAGGAAATGTAATCACATGACACGAGCTGAAAATCGCTTGCTGCAATTGAACCGAATTGCAGTCAGTCATATGATAAAAGTCAGAAAGAGAAAATATTAACTCAGTTTCTCTCTGCATAGATTCTCCTCTCCGACCTAAACCTTTGCAGAATTTACCCTAATATTGAGAGATTTCCCTGGGGTAGATACTGACTCAAACTACAAAACTGGGTCCTGCTAAAAACAACTTTAATTCAGAATAAAATAACAAAATAACTTTTCCTCAGCTTGATGTCTCATTGCCTCCTGCTCGTTATCAATAAAAGGTAGTCCAGGAGAGTTTGGACCTTCCAGCCTGATCCCGCAATGCACAAAGCTTCATGCCAAGAGAATTTGTTCCATGTGAATTGCAGCACCCAGTCTGCTGTCCCAGTGTCCCTCCTCCGTGTCAGTAGTAGGTACTCCAGGTGAGATTGGACCTCCTAGTCCCAGAATTTCATGCACGTTTATACCAACACAGCAGGCTCATCCCCATCCTCATTTCCAGTTCGATCTTCGCTGCTGCGCCATTCAGTTTCTCTGATGCTGGGCCTGTTCACTGGGACTATATGGTATTCCGCAGAATTGGTTACTTCTGCGGAATATCACACTTCTGCATTCGACATCTCGGAATTCAAACTCACCCATTTTCGGAGAATTATCTCCCTCCCACGGTCAATAACCCTCCTTTACGTCGCTCCTCCTATTTTACTGAGGCATTCCATAATCTAACTCTAATATTGACACTGCTGTCACTGTGCTGATACTGTCAGTGTTTCTGGGAAAACGTGTCCCCTCCCCCCATCGGGACCTTAAAACTCGTCGATACATTGCAATCGCGTGTTCATGAGATCGATCCTCATGTCAAAGCCTTGACTCACATGGACCAGAGATTACCTGTCACCAATTCGTCTTTATTTCCTGCCACTAAGCTAGTATGTTACCTCATTTGTCACGCTTCCATTCATGCCACAAACTTCTATCTGTTAAACAGTTTGCCATGTGGGACATCCTCAAAAGCATTGATAAAATCGACATACACCGTGGGTTGTTTTCAGTCTGATGGTAAAGCTGACTGGGTTATGATCTCTGCCACAGCGATGCGATCCCACTGCCATTCCTGCTACTGTCCAGCTTAATTTCTTAAATCTAGCTCCACAAGTGTGCCCCCCTTGTTGGTCTTGCCATGCCTGACCATAACAGTGCTCTTGAAATCAATTGAAAACTCATCTTGCATTACACTGACGCATTAAATTGGAGTTTTGAAAATTCCCTTCTATTACGGCCCTGTTGTTTTATCTTTATTGCTCGATTAACTGCGTATTAGCTCTTCTATGCCACTACGGTGTTCGGGCGTCTGTGGCACTCTTCCAGTAATTTCACTGACATTTTTTTTGGTCTTTCGCTGAATTCTCATCGTATCACTTGATGTTCATTTGAAAACATCATTCTTCAGAACTGCAATTCTTCATTCGACCAAATATGGCTACACTTACCTTCATTCCATTTAAACTCTCCTCCAATGAAATCAAAGGGGGGAAGTGAAAGGTTCAGCAGCAAGTGAACTGAGATTCTGGCGAGTTATCAATTATCTATATGTGGGGAACATGTGATTGAGGTCATAATCAGATGCAGCAGCGCAATCCAGCAGCTTTCATGCTAACATGTATTTTGCTTCAGCTGCACATATTACCAGATTCATTCTACTCATTTCACAACCTGTCTTTTCGTTTTTTAGGCTCGTCTCTTTCACTCCCTTTCGACTTTGGGCAGTTGATGGCAGTTACTTTGTTGGATGTTCAAAATGCCTGCCTTTCTTATATCCACAAAATCGGATTATCTCATTGGTTTGATGCTGGCAGGATAAGAATATCGAACTCGATTAGCTTTTAGTTTCTGATACGCAATCAAAACTGCTTAAATTTGAATCGCAAACTTGGAAATGGATGCTAAAATAGAACAATGCCTTCACAGCTTCATAAAGGGATGGTCATGTCTGACAGCTGTGCCAGATTTATTTGAGAAACCCCCAAAGAAGTTTGCGAAAGGAGAGCCAGTGGACGTGATCTAATTCAATGCTCATAATGCATGAGATGAGCAGCCATACTGTATAATGCAAAATAAGACAACAGCTTGCTGTTCGTTACAAGAGGGTGTGGGGCTATTGGCTGACTGCCTGAATGAGAACAGAGGAGTAATTTACCGGATGGCAGCCAGTGACTTTTAAGACTTCCACAGGGATCGTTTCAGGGAGCATAACTATTCATGTTATGCATTAATCATTTACGAAAAAGGAACAGAGAGAATTGTAGTTACATTTGCAGTTGACAAAAAGGTAGGTCGAAAGACAGATCGTGTCAAGAAAGCCGGGAGGTTTCATAAGAACTTGGGCAGGCTCGGAGAGTAGGCAAAGAATTGGCAAATATAGGATGGCAAATAAAATATGGGATGTGTCAGGTTATGCAGTCAGTGAGGAAGAAAGCAGGTCTCGACTAATTTCTGTATACGGACAACCTTTAGAAATCTGAAGCACAAAGGTACTAGGGAGTCCAAGGTCAGGCAGGTTCAGTTCCCAATAAGGAAGGAAAATGCAATTTTATCATTTATATCAAGGGGCCTCGAATACAAGAGCGGAGATATCCATTTCAGGGTTTATATAGCTGTGGTCAGACCGCATTCAGAAGATTGAAAGTTAGGCCTGATATCTAAGGGTAGACTCAGAGTCAAACAGCACTTGAACAGACCATTCACTCCATATACACCATGCAGAATATATTGTCAAATGAAAATAGATCAGCCTGCCTGCATTTGGCCCATATACCTCGAATATATTCCTAATCAGTTACTTATTCAAATGACTTTTAAACAATTTAACTGAACCTGCATCCATCACTTCCTCTAGCGGTTCATGGCACACACTGTCCTAAGTTTCAGAACAAAGCTGTCCCTCATATCCTTTACAAATCTTCCTCCTTGTACCTTAAAAATGTACCCCTAGTTACAATCACCCTCACATTTGATATTAATCTTATTTATGCTCCTTGTGATTTGACAAATCTTAATCAGGTCAAATCTCGAAGTCATTTGCTCCGGTGAAAAAATACAGCAGCCTATTTTTACAACAGAAGCCATCCATTCATGACATCATCCTGATAAATACTTTCGGAACACTTCCAATTTAATACAATCCTTCTCATAACAAGTAAACCAGAACTGTACACAATATTCCCGGGAATGTGCTGGCATTGGAGAGGGTCCAAAGAAGGTTTATAAGAATCATCCTGGGAGGAAAAAGGCTTACCATAAAATGGAGCAGTTGAAGACTCTGGTTCTGTATTTGATGGAGTTTAGAACTTTGATTGGAATTTAGACAATACAGAGAGTCGTTACTAAAGTGGCTGTGGAGAGGTTTTTCAACGGTTGGGAGAGATTAGGATCCGAGGCCCAGCCTCAGAGAGAAAGGATGAACATTTTGAAGTGAGATGCTTCTGCCAGAGGCTAGTGATTCTTTGGAACTCCTTGCCGTAGAGGGCTGTGGCGCTAAATGTTATTGAGAATTTTGAAGACAGACACTAATATGTCGCTGAATAATGAGGGGGCCAACATTTACAGGAGATGGCAGAAAGTAGAAGAATGAGGTTAAAAAACACATCAACCAAGACCTATGTTGGAGAGATCCCGATGGGCTGCATGGCCGAATTCTGCTTCTTTAGCTTGTGGCTTTATAGTTATAGTTATTGCAGGTGACTTCAATCTGCCCATTGATTGAGCAAATCGGATCCGTAACAATACTATGAAGGAGACATACTTGGTGTATGTATGAGATGGTTTTCTGGGGCCATACATTGAAGACACAAATGGGTGACCGAGCATGCTCCATTATGAACTGTTTACTGGCAATTGGTGGGCTAGCTTATTTGGCTGGGCAACTAGATTGCGATGAAGAATGACAGCAACAGCGTGTGTAATTTTCTTGTACCGGCTCCATGAAGTTACCGCATTCTCAATTTTGCGCCTTGCCTGAGGCACAGCGACTCTTAAAGCTCCATCAGTCTACTCGCGCAATCACTCTGTCTCTGTAATGAGAGAGCAGGATTGGGAATATGGCAACTTTGATTTCAAAGCTTTATTTGTAGAAATGACAAGGAATAATTTTCAATCCACCTGTGTTAGATTGTGTTCCGTAATGGAAGAGTGAAGAACACAGTCAGTTAACTCTTCATTAAGATGTAGAGTGATACAGCTGTCTAGATTATGATACAGCTGTCTAGATTATGAGCCGAAATCTAAATAGAAGAAATGACACTGATGTGAAGCAGGAACTGCAACTGCTTCTCACTCCTGTCTGACAAAAAGAAAACGGAAACGTGGCCAGGTCATGACCTACAATGGATATTAGGGCATAGTACTGCACTCAAGGAAGATGCTTACGAAGTGGCTGAAAATAGCAGCAGACATTAAGACTGAAGGCAGTTCCGGTATCAGCACAAGACGACGAAATAATTAATGCAGAGCGAAAAATTCCGCTTAAATGTAAGCTTCAGAGAAACATATAATGAACTGTTAAAGCTCCTGAAGGTGTATGAAGGGAGAAAAAAAAACGCTTATTGGAAAAAAAACCCTTACAATGAGAAAAAGAGGATGTTATCTTGTGGGATAAATATATGGCATACCAAACAAACATGTATATTGGTTCTGTCATCACAAATGATGACACAAGTAATATTCCTAAAGTACTGGGAAGAAAAAGAAAGGGAGGAATTGAAGGAAGTCAATATTATCAGGAAGATGTTGTTGTGGAAATTGATGTGATTAAAAGACAATAAATTCCATCAACTGCGAATCAAACAACACTGTAGTTAAAGTCACCCTAAATGCAGTGAATGCGTTGTGTAACTAGTTTGTGGAGTATAAGTAGAGCAAATTAATTGTCATATTTCAATATTCTATCGACTCTGAAACATTATCTATGGATAGGTGTTCAGTTAATGTGACCCGACTATTTCCAAAAGGAAGTAGTGAGAAAACAGGGAATGTCAGACAAGTTAGCCTTACACTGGAAAACAGTAACTGGATTGGAGACAGTCAGCATAAATTTAATAACTAAAATCGGAAAACAGATCTCGTCTTCTTGTACACAAATCGCTGAACGAAAGCATGCAAGCGCAGCAGCAGGTGAGGAAGACAAACGGTGTGTTAGCCTTTGTACTGTAAGGATTTGAACACAGGAGCAGAGATGACTTACTTAAATTGTGCTGGGTCTTGTTGAGACCACAACCTAGAGTGTTGTATGCAGTTTTGGAATCCTGACATGATAAAGATGTTCTCCGTACGGAGACTGCACAACAAAGGTTTACTAGACTGATTTATGGCTTGACAGGAGTGATGTATGAGGAAAGAATGGATTCGTGAGGATGAAAATCACTCAAGTTTAGAATGATTAAGTAGAATGCCAAAGAATCGAATAAAATTCTAAAAGGTACGAACAAGGTAAATGAGGGAAGGATGCTTTCAATGGCCATGGCGTCCATAACATAGGGGGTGGAAAGGTGGCGTCACTTCGAAGAATATGGGGTAGTCCATTTAAGACTGAGATGATGATTTTATTTTTTAATCAAAGACTGGTCACTCTGTGGAATTTGCTGCTCCAGAAAGTAATTAAAGCCAGAACGTGGAATGTTTACAAGATGAAGATGTCTATAATTTTGAGGGTAAGAGGGATCAAAAGGTACAGGTCTAGAGAGGTAGCAGGTTACTGTGCGAAATGAGCAGCCACGTTCAGATTGAGTTATGGAGAAGGATCAAACATCACAACAAGCAAGCCTTGTTCTGATTTTACAAATGTCCATTCTGTTAAACGTGGGATATGAAAACCAGATGTCTTGAACTGACATAGATATCAGTAATTTATCATCTAGATTACAAAAATAATCCTGTAAACCCTTACCAAACAGCAATTGGGGAGCAAATTTAGCACAGAACTTCAGCAGTTCGAGGAGGTGCAAAGTGATTTTGGATGTTCGTACAGTGGCTGCGCTGACTCTCAATTTCAATCCAGTTCACAAATTACTGAATGTTCTGACAAAAGCGAAACAGTATGTATGAAATAATTAAACGTCTTTAAAACGTTACTGATACTGGGTGGAGGGAGTGGTAAGTTAGGATGGGAAATAGGAACAGTGAGTAAAATAACAGGTTTTTTTTGGTGTTGGGATTGGCAACGGAAGACCCCAAATTCCAATTACCCCGCGATCCGCTAGCCTGCTCAGGAGTCCTGTCCCTCCACTTCCTGCTGTATTCTTTCCGTCTCTGTCACATTTAAAGGTAAGGAGTAGAGGTATTCATGGCGTACACTTTCCCGTCCATCTTAGTCACTAATAGACACCCAAGCGTCTCCCAAAAACACCAGATAATAATGGACCACAGCAATGATTTAATACAATATCATTTATTTTCAGTTCTATTCACACTAAAGATAGATAAACCAACAGTGACCTGATAAATTAAAATAAAACAAACCAAAATAAAACTGAGCCAGGAATAGCGGGCGCTGACTTGGCCTGTTTTTGGGTCCAGAATTATATAATGACCAAACATGAAACCTCTAACTGGGCTATAGCACCTGGCGCTTCCTTCCCCTTGAGCCCTCACTCACTGACTGTCGATTGGAGACAACAACTTATCGTTCCAATGATCACTCGCCGCGAGTTTACTCACACTTCATGTTAACCCTATGCATGCTGCAGGACCCATCCCAACTGTTGACGGATAATGGCCAACAGCGAAGAAGCGGCAGCCCTACAGGACCAAGCTGGAGGCACTGGTCCTCCAACCAATCAGAGAAACTCGTGGGAGCCCTGATAAATCAGGGAATGCTGTTGGGCTGAATTAAGCTATGTAGAACTTCCAAACATCAACACTCAATCAAACGTCGCTTGAAAGATTCTTCAAGTTCCAAAGACAATTGTTAATGGTGACTCTGTTCCCTTTCCTGCAAGCGAAAGTGAGGACTGCAGATGCTGGAGATCAGATTCAGATTTGGAGTGCTGCTCGAAAATCATTTCATATGGCATTTGAGGAGCATGCACATTGAATTTCAGGCATGCAGCCTTCATCAGTAACCTTTCACGCAGCCAATTTATGATCAATATTGCTACTTTCAATTATATTCCTTCATCCCCAGGTTTCATGGACAGCGGGATCACAGAACGTTTGCCATTTTCTCCCCAATCTACATTTATCTCATCGTTTTGGATTATCATCATCAAGTCTTCTTCTTACCTCATCAAAAACATCGGCAGACAGTTCACCACAAATTTCTATGAACAATTCTATTTTTGCTTTCCTGACTGAAACACATATTTCTGCACGTGGCACCTCATTTTGTCTGGTTTGACCGTTTGTAACATGTTTCATACAGCTTTATACGGTTGTCCTGTCAGTACCGAATTAATTCACAAAACGTTTCTCATGGCAAACTAAAAGCGTGCAGCCCTTTTAAAGATGAGGAAACGTGTCTGAATGAGTATGACTTGAGCATTAGTTATTGTGAATACAAAGTAAAGACAATCAGGTTGTGATGGTATTGACCTCGACCACACTTTCAGAAGCTGCCAGACAAGTTGAATATTTTCAGCGTTTTCTATTTTTTTTTCATTTTTATCAGATTGCCAGTACTTCGCTTCTGCACTTGTTCTTGGAACGAAAGGGATGAAAAGTTGTGGGTCGAAAGCAGGAGCAGTTGCCTCTTCAGTGATGCAACTCCCAGCTCTTTCTCTGCTTTTGTAGTTTTGTAAAAACACTAACTGGCTTTAATATTGGATTTTAATGATAATCTAGGAGTTTGAATGCTACACTTTTTGCCCAAATATGGAATTTAATAAATCAGATAATTTTTTATCAATTTCACAATTTATATGTGTATGTTCAGATCATAATTTTTGACCAGGAGTGCAACATGACCTCATGGCTGTGAAACTCAACCCCTCTCCCAATAAATCTAACACAACGTGCTCCTTCCCAACAAACCTATCAAATTGTTTGGTAACTTGCAAAGTTTTATGCACATTAGCATCGAAATCTCTCTGCTTACCTAAACTTTCAACAATTTAACTTTTAGCCCAGAACTCTTTATTCTTGTTGTTCCTTCCAAAGTGAATGACCATACATTTTCCCACATTAATCTCTATTCGCCACCTCCGAGCTCAGCTCTGCACATTGTACATGTCCCACTGCAACGTGCAGCAGCATTTGACACAGTTGATAACTCCATCGAACTTCCTGCCTTTGGCAAATTTACTGACCAATCATTCCATGTCCTAATCTAGGTTATTTATACAAATCACAAACTGCAGTGGATCCAATAAACAACCTTCTGGTATACCATTAGTTTCTGAACTCTATAACGAACATTTCCTATAAACTAACCACTTTGTCTTCTTTCAGCTCGCCAGTTTCTGATCCAAACAGCTAAATAACCATCAATCGTATGCCTGCCTATTTTATGCAATAGCGTACCGTGGGGAATATTATCAATACCTTCATGAAAACCATATCCACCATTTAAATCGCTTCACCCTCATCCAGCTATCTGCTCACATCCTCAAAGAGCTCAATAAGGTTCGTGAAGCATAAACTACTCTTCACAAAATCGAATTGACTATCCCGAATCAACTTCTTCCATATTAGATAATCATAAGTCCTGTATCTCATAACCTTTTCCAAAACTTTACCTACAAGTAAACAAATGCTCATTGTTCTACAATTACCGGAGATTTCTCTCCTCCACATCTTGGAGAAGGGGACAATATTTGTTAAATTTGTGTCTTCTCACGCTAATCACGTAGACACAGGCGACACTTAGTTCATAGTTAAACGTTCAGCAATCTCCACCCCACGATTCCCAGAGAATCCTTGGATACATCCCATCAAGCCTAAGGGACAGGACTATTTTCACATTTTCAAGAATTGCCAACACAAAATACCTACGAACATCTATTTCATATATTCCAATGGGTTATATCTCAATATTCTCCATGACATCATTCTCTATTTTCATTTGTGACGCTGATGATAAATATTAATTCAGTGCCTTTCCTTTCCTTTCCTCGGACTCTACGGACAACTTCCCACTACAGTTTTTGACAGGTCCTAATCGTTCCTAGTTATTCATTTGTTCCTGAAATGCCAATAAAAAGCTTCAGGGTTTCCCTCCATCCTGCCAGCTAAAGACTTCTCATGTCTTAGCTCGACTTTTCTCTCTCTTTAGGTCTTTCATGGCGAGTTTTTAATTCACAAACACCCGATCTGAGCCTGAACATCTCATTTTTACATTAGCCTCCTTCTCTGTCGTGACAAGAGATTCAACTTTTTCAGTACACACTGCTTCCTGACACAACCACACATGCCCTGCATGACGCATGCATACTTATCAAAGACACGCAGTAGCTCCTCCAGAAACAAGCTCCAGATTCCAGTTGGACCCAACACCTGCAGTTAATTTCTCTATCTTATGCATCCTAACTCTTCCCTCATTACCTTTCTCCCAGCAATACCACTTGCACTGCAATATAATCCTGTTCCTATCACAAAAGTGCTCACTTTCCTCCAAATCGAACCCAGTGCCAAATCCAATGTGACTTTGCTTCTTGTTGGCCTGTCTATATGCTGAGTCAGGAAACCCTCCTGCACACATTGGGCAAAAAATCACCGATCAGATTTACTCAAAATATAACCTTTCCAATCAATATTTGGAAAGTTAAAGTTACCCAGAACAACTACCCAGTTATTTTCGCTCCTATCCGGATTCATCTTTGCGATCAACTTCTCTATATCTCTGGAATGATCCAGTGGGCTATTGAAATCTCCATTCATAGTGACGTCTCCTTTACTGAGTCTAACATCAGATCATTCCAGCTCAGTAGACTCCGTAGACTGCTCATCAAATATCGTTTCTGCTAACATAATGCTGTCATTGGCTAATCATGCCACACCTCACCCTCTTTCACCACCTTCCTTGTTGTTACTGAAAAATCGAGACAGCGGCACCAGGAACACACAGCCCTTTCACTGCTCAGTTCATGTCTCTGAAATGGCCACAACTTCGAAATCCCAGTTAACAACCCATGCTATAAGTTCTTCTACATTATTCCAGATGTTCCTGGCGTTGACGTAAACACCCTGCAAACCATGTTCATCCTTGCCAATATATTCTTGCAAATCTGAAAACATATTTACGTCTTTACTACTGAAAACCTCGTGTACAATTGAGCTGCAATTCAGGTACCCATTCGGCTTCTGAATTCGTTTCACAAAGAGCATTAGCAAATTATTCCCCACCCCAACACCGCAGGATTTTGGTTCTTCTGTGGCTCAGGTGAAAACCATCCTATTTGTAGAGGAACCACCTACTCCAGAGAGTAATACAATTGTTAAGGTATCCGAATCGCACCCCCCCCTCCCCCCGTACCATCCTGGATGCCACATTTTCAAAAGCTCTGTCTGTATTCTTCATCTCTGGACGATGTGTCATGGGTAACAAATCAGAGAGAACAACTCTGTTTTATCTGGATCGAAGATGTTACTGTAGTTCCCTGAATGTCTGCCTTACATCCACATGCCTTTCCTTATCTATGCTGTTGCTGCATATGTTCTTCCTGTAGAATGTGGGAGGTAAGAGTCACCAATAATATCACAGATATCAGCATCTGCGGGAAGTGCATCCAAACCTAGTTCCCTGGAAAGTGTGTTCGGGAACTGATACTGGACGTTGGATCATTCAGGAGACTGAGGAAGTAATCGAAATTTATTATAGGCAGGCCATAACACCTCAGGTACAAAAAAAAGGTCGATGGGTTTCAGTTGGGAAACGAAAAGGGAACTGCAAGACAGTGCATGCATCCCCTGTGGCCGTCCTCCTCGGTTACAAGCATACCATTATTGATACTTTTGAGGGGGAATGACTTACCAGGGGTTAAACATGGGGTACAGGTCTCTCGCACATAGATTGTCACTTTTGTCCAGAAGGGTAGGGGAGAGAGGAGACCTTATTTTTGGAGACATCATAGTGAGGCGGACAGATTACAGATTAAGTGGGGATGGGAAGCACTTCCGTTTGCTGTGTTGCCTCACAGCTCACAGGGTTTGTGATGTCTCGCATCGTGTTTTTGCGATCCTTAATAGGAGGGGGTAATATGGCCTGCCTATAATAAATTTCGATTACTTCCTCAGTCTCCTGAATGATCCAACGTCTAGTATCAGTTCCCGAACACACTTTCCAGGGAACTAGGTTTGGATGCACTTCCCGCAGATGCTGATATCTGTGATATTATTGGTGACTCTTACCTCCCACATTCTACAGGAAGAACATTCAATTGCCCGACCATCTATTCCCAACCATCTCAACTCTTATACACACAAACACCAACATTTACACAAATACATAAATATTAATGGGTGTGTGCATGTGTGCATATAGGTGTGTGCACATACATTTAATCGTTGCAAAACTACATTGAATAAAACATCTTTTACTCTAAAAATCTAACTTCTGATTTTGTTGGGTCTTCTGTCCTTGGGAAATGCCTCCGTTACTTACGAACAGTCAGAAATACTCCCCAGGAGAATATCCATCTCTCAATAGAGATTTCGAGGTGACGTTTGATATGGATTCTCTTTCTCATAACGCTGATCTTGCACTGTGTTATACTGTGGAGAAAGTGAAGATTGCAGATGTTGGAGACCAGAGTTGAAAAGTGTGGTGCTGGAAAAACACAGCAGGCCAGGCAGCATCCGAGGAGCAGGAGAATCAACGTTCCGTCATTAGCCCTTCTTCAGGAATTCCTGAATAAGGGCTTATGCCCGAAACGTCGATTCGCCTGCTCCTCGGATTCTGCCTGGCCTGCTGTGTTCTTCCAGCACCACACTTTTCAACTGTGTTATACTGTGGAAAGGACGCAGAGCTCGATTCATATTGTTGCAATTGCTGTATACTCATACCGGTTATTAAAACAAAGCAAAAAGAATGATACTAATCACATTGGGCATTTTGAATGTTGTTGGAAAAACTCGAAACGAAATGATAAAGTTTTTTTTATTTACTGCCGTGAAGCTTAGAGAATTCAAACACGAATATGTTTCAAGTCTTGTCACTCGATATCTTGGGGGAAGATGAGTGTGCAGCAAATGAACTCAATCACTTCTCTGTGATTACAGCGAAATGTCCAAGGCAACAAATAAAAATAAAGGTGCATTATATCGACAGATCAGTACAAACTCACTATGGTATAATTTCCCTTTGATTCTCGCCATCGTCTAATGGATTAGGTGAGTGAGGATATCAGGATCAGAATGGTAAACTGAGACGTTGCGAGATTGAATCCCACACTGTGGGTGTCACTTTGTATCGTAACCAGTTGGACTGAGCTAACTAGCTTTTCTTTAATGCTGAGTTAACACAAACAGTTCAGTTCTTATAGAATTTATAGAAGTTGACTTAGTTCAAGCTGCAAAACCGTTCCTAACAATCAGATATTCTCACCGTATGTCGTATTCAGTTGCAGGTGTTATAAAATTTCTTTCCAATTAACGTGAGCAAATGAGAGAGTGTGCACTGAACACAACCCCATCCCTGCAGCGCAGAGTCTCTGTCCCGTTTAAATTCATTCTTTGTGTGTCTGTACGCACCTTTATACATATTTTAGAATTAGCTATTGAAACCACTTTTCTCTGGAAAGAATCATTCCCGATTTCAATAACTAGAAGGAAAACAAAACAAGCCTTGCTCCAAATTTTTCTTTATCATCCATCCCTCGTTTTGACGTTCTAAACTCTAGTTATAGATTCATCTGCCTGAGGGAAATTCATTCCTATTTATTGTCACAAATTTCACACCATCTGGAAAACATCCATATGGACACAACTGAGTTTTTCACACCACGTGTTCTATTGGTCTGTTCCACCACCCCATGAAACCCCGCCTTGTCTTTTCTAATGGCTTTATCCACCAGGACCTCAGTGGCTTCCTTTGCAATGTTTTAACCATTTGGCTTCATCGTCCTTCACTTTTGACTTTAAAGCCAGAGTCTGTTAACGGAAACAAAGGGGTGAACTGGCAGCAGACTGCCATTGGCGGACAGGCCCAGCCATGAAGTCTTGATGCTGAACGTATTCCTCCTGAGGCAGCCTGGCTTCCGGTGTTTTCCAGACCATGCCTGTTTTCTTTGGGTTCCCGTAGTTGTTTTGTCACTACGTAAGTAACAGAAGCATTAAGCCACTTCTGTGCACTTTTCCTCCCCACTGTTTCCCCGTTGCTCTACGGCTTCGACTGTCTCACGTTGTTCTTTCTGCCAATTTGGACCATTAATTCCATCAGCTGCTTGCTATCCACATGTTCCTCGAAGGAGAAATACAGAAGTGGAATTCAAAACGCAAACAGATTGGCCCTGGAGTGAATGACTTCACGCTTTTTGATCAGACATAATTCCGAATAACAGTGAGGAAGCACGATCGGATGTTTGCTGCAGTATATGTGAGAAAGTGCAGCAAGGCCCACTGGCAAACAAGACTAGAGCTCAATCACTGCGGATCCATGCGCGAATGTGTTCCTAATTTACTGACAAGAAAATGATGACCTCGAGCAGAACAAACTGCATGACCCGAGGTTTGTTATGAAACCAGAGTTTTGTGGTTTAAACTCCTGCTTGAAACCCCCTTGTTTGCTATAACACTTTGTCAGCTTCCCAATATCCCGTTATGCGACTGCGATCAAAATGTGCTTAAACTCCTTTCAGAGGAAAAGCTTTGAAGTTTTCATCATATGAAAGACATGATGCAGTATTGATATACTTCACTGCCGTTGATTTCAACTCGTATCCCAGATTTTCTACATCACTTGGTGAGTAACTCCTTTCCTAACAGCATTCTGCGATCTCCTGAGTGAAGAGATTTCATGCTTTATGGCCTTGAAACATGAGGTTTCAGGCGCCAGACATGAAACAGTTAAAATCGAGCATGATCAAAATGTTGGAATTCGAGGTATGGTAGATGTCTGAGTGTGCTTTTTTAAAAAAAGAAATAAAATCTTGGTGTCGGGTTCGCTGGCTGAGTTGGCATTTATTTACCATCACTAATTGTTCTTGAGTGGGCTGTAGGACATTACAACGATAGATGGAGCGGAGACAGTATAAATATTTGAATAAAATGATGAAAACTTTGAGAATTAGCTGAGCGGTGATCGATGAAGAACCCCTGTTGCGGATACTCCTACGTGCAACAGAGTAGTTCGAAAACGTCAGGATTGCATCATTGGGTGAACAACCTGCAAACCCTTACCTTTCACTATGTGTGAGCCTGTGTGGAAAGATAAAGCTGCAAAGGCAGCAGCACACGGTTGGGAAAATGGGCGGTGGTAAAAACCTCATTCAAATAAGTTACAATATAACACAGAACAGCGATCAAACACACGCATGAATAGAGGCAGAGGAAGCTTGACCAGAGTAGAGAGGGAATGGGACAGGATGGATGGAAGGGCATCACGATAGTTTAGTCCGAAGGAATGGAAGAGAGTGAGCTGCAGGAGAGCAGAGATGTCGAAGAGCCGCACGATGTTAATGAGGTGAAGTATGTCTCCATAGTCATGACGTAACTGGTTCACACTCAGACAATTGTCAAGGAGAAGACTGAGTCAGTGGTGAGGCAATTTCTCCACCAATGTGGCCGATGCTGCGCCCCAGCTCTTCTCATCCACTTCCAGCAACTCCACACTCAAGACCCACCCCTCCATCTATGAAAAAGGCAGAATCCCCCAGTCATCACCTTTCACCACACCAAACTCCATTGATATCGTATCATCCTTCGCCATTTCCGCCATTTGCTAACAGGCGCCACCAGCAGATATGAACTTCCCTCGCCACGTCTAGCTGCTTTCTGTGAAAATCATTCCCTCCGTGACTCCCTTGTCAGGTCCACGCCACGCACCAAACCACCCTCCCCTCGAGGCACCTTCCCACTACATGACAGGATTTGCAAAATCCACCCACACCTCCGCCTTTAACTCCGTCCAAAGACTCAATGGATTCTTCCACATCCATCAGAGATTTTCCTGCATTTCCGCACATGACATTTACTCTATCCGTTGGTCCCAATGCAGTCTCCTCTACATTTGGGAGACAGAGTGCCTAATTGCAGAGTGCTTCAGAGAACAACTCCGGAACTCCCACACCAGACGACATCACTGCCCTGTGGCCGAACACTTATCCATCTTATCCCAGATCTAATGTTCCAAGTTGGCACGAATCTCATGATGTTTCCTATCTGTCGATCTTCCTTCTTGCCGATCCGCTCCACCCTGCTCTCCGACCTATCACCATTACCCCACCTCAACCCACCTATCACACTCTCAGCTACCATGCTTCCTCCTATTTGTCTCTCTACCGCCTCGGCTCACAAGCCTCGTTCTAAATGAAGGTCTCTTGCCTGAAACGTCGATTCTCCTGCTCCTCGGATGCTGGCTGTCCTGCTGTGCTTTTCTCAGACCACGCTTTCTTCTCAGTGGCGAGGCAGTGGATTTGTGTTGGGGATTGAAGTCACAGCCTCACTTTTGCATGATTCAATTGTAGGAAATGTCTGCTCTAACGGACAGGATGTAAGACAAGTGTCCGGACAGTGTTTGACCTCGAGCGAACAGGGCGTTGATGGTGTTCACATCCACCTGTTGACCTTCTCTTTCTCAGTAGTGGAGGTTGTGTGTATGAATGATTCTGGCAGAATTCCGGTCAAACAGCTGGTATCTAAATACCTTAACTTCAATCCCTATTTTCAGACAGATTCCAGCGTCTATGAGAGACTCTGTCTCATTTTCTGGATTTTTAAAAAATGTATAAAATCAATTTCGCAGTATATTATAAGGGGAAGATTAAAAAAAATCTCTCCACCATGATCTGATCAAATCGAGCATTTTATCCGAAATAGAACTTGATCAGAGATTGAACATTGGATGAAAAGGCTCTGATTACAGTGGGAGAGAATCTTTCACTTGTTGTGTGTGTGGACAAGGATTCTGCTATCATCAGAGCTCACAAACTACAACTGCAGTCATACTTAGGAGAGCCTGTAGACATGTGAGGAATAATTTCTCCATCTGAGCTTGAACCCCATGAAAGCAATTATACTCTGGAACATGCTCTGTGTGTGGGAAGGCATACACTCCTTCTCTGGCCTGCTGCGACACGTGATCGATCACAATGAGGAGGAATCATCTCAATGTCTGGATTGCGTAAAATGCTTTAAAACGCCCGTTGATTGGATTATCCAACACCATGCTCATACTAATAAGAAACCCTTTATTGCTCCAGACTTTGGAAAATATTAATGCAGTTAATGCATGGGAAATGTGCTAACACGAATGAGAGTACTTTAAAACTTCTGGGGACCTGACGTCCAATCCACGTGCTCACCCGGAAGACAGACATCTTCAATTCCACAACTGTGGGACGTGCTGCAAATGTCCGAGCGACATGAAGTGACATCAACATTATTAACAGGTCTTTTCAACATCCAGAGTGGGAAGTGCTGCAAATGTTCCTGGTGCTGACATGGCATCAATGTGTTCACAAAGAAGATACATTTTAAATGCTCAGACTGTGGGAATCACTGTACAAGTTCCTTGGGATCGCTTAATTGTGAACGTCTTTAAATTGAGGAGAGACCTATCAAATATCTAATGTGAGGTATGTGCTCCCTGTCTCTGCAGGACTGATGTTCCATCAATATTTTCACAAAATGAGAGACATTTCAATGGTTTTCATTGTGGGACTAGGTTCAGGCGATTATCTCAACTCTCAGTACGCCAGCGAGTTTGCAGTGGGCAGAACATATTTACATGCTTCACTTGGAAAAAATTGTTTGCTCACTCATCGACCCTGCTGAGACAGGAGAGAGATCCAGTGGGGGAAGGAAATCACTCTCTCATCGAACATAGAAAAATACAGCGCAGTACAGGCCCTTTGGCCGTCAATGTTGCGCCGATCCAAGCCCACCTAACCTACACTAGCCCACTATCCTCCATATGTCTATCCAATGCCCGTTTAAATCACATAAAGAGGGAGAGTCCACCACCGCTACTGGCAGGGCATTCCATGAAGTCACGACTCGCTGAGTAAAGAATCTACCCCTAACATCTGTCCTACACCTACCACCCCTTAATTTAAAGCTATGCCCCCTCTTAATAGCTGACTCCATACGTGGAAAATGGTTCTCACGTTCAACCCTATCTAAACCCCTAATCGTCTTATACACCTCTATCAAGTCACCCCTAAACCTTCTTTTCTCCAATGAAAACAGCCCCAAGTGCCTCGGCCTTTCCTCATACGATCTTCCTACCATACCAGGCAACATCCTGGTAAACCTCCTCTGCACCCGTTCCAGTGCCTCCACATCTTTCCTTTCGTATGGCGACCAAAACTGCAGACAATACGCCAGATGCGGCCGCACCAGAGTCTTATACAACGGCAACTTCACCTCAGGTCTCCGGAACTCAATTCCTCTACCAGTACACCATATGCCTTCTTCACAGGACCATTTACCTGGGTGGCAACTTTCAGAGATCTGTGTACATGGGCACCAAGATCCCTCTGCTCATCCACACTATCAAGTATCCGACCATTAGCCCAGTACCCCATCTTCTTGTTAATCTTACCAAAGTGAATCAGTTCACACTTAGCTAAATTGAACTTCATTTGCCACATTTCTGCCCAGCTCTGCAACTTATCTGTATCACGCTGTGACCTGCCACATCCTTCCTCACTGACAACAACTCCACCGACTTTCGTATCATAAGCAAACTTGAACACCCAACCTTCTAGCCTCTCCTCCAGGTCATATATAAAAATGACGAACAGCAATGGTCCCAAAACAGATCCTTGTGGAACACCGCTAGTCACTGCACTACAAGATGAACCTTTACCATCAACTACTACCCTCTGTTTTCTTCCAGCCAGCCAATTCCTAATCCAAACCTCCAACTCACCCTCAATGCCATACCTCCGTATTTTTTGCAATAGCCTACCATGGGGAACCTTATCAAACGCCTTACTAAAATCCTTTTCCAGCACATCTACCGCTTTACCCTCGTCCACCTCCTTAGTCACCTTCTCAAAGAATTCAATAAGGTGTGTGAGGCACGACCTGCCCTTCACAAAACCACGCTGAATATCCTTGATCACATTATTCCTGATGTTCATAAATCTTATCCCTTACAATTCTCTCTAAGACTTTGCCCACAACAGAAGTGAGACTCACCGGCCCATAGTTACTAGGGTTATCCCTACTCCCTTTCTTGAACAAGGTAACCACATTTTCTCTCCTGCAGTCTTCTGGCATTATTCCTGCAGTTAACGAGGACATAAAAATCAAGGTCAATGGCTCTGCAATCTCCTCCCTTGCTTCACAGAGAATCCTAGGATAAATGCCATCAGGCCCAGGGGACTTATCTATTTTCACACTTCCCAGAATTTCCAACACCTCTTCCCTACATACCTCAAAGCAATCCATTCTTATTAATTGTGACTCAATATTAACATCAGCAACAACATATCTCAACTGCGAATGGATTTGTTGTTCATGACATTCAGGGCGGAAAGCAAAGTTTTAACATTTTAGATAAATGTCAAACAAATCAATTTTGGATTGAATAATGTAGGAGAGGTCAATGTAAGGATGGGATTACGTAGTACTTGTGGAGTCTCTGGTGTTAGGGGCAAAGTACTGGCATGGCTTGAGTTTTGGTTGACTGGCGGAAGGCAGACAATTGGGTGAAGTGGAATTTTCCAGAATTGTTAATCCATTTGCAGAATACGCAATGACAGGTGGAAGGACAGATTGCATTGAAGAGGTGGATAGGCTGCAGAATGACGTGGACGGGCTGCGTGCTTGTATAAAAATGTTGCAGGTCGAACACTATTTGAAAGAGAGGTCATAAAGTGATGGAATGATTAGAGCCCTCGACCATTTTTTGACGGGGAAAGGCTTCAGCGACCTACAGTTTAAAGGCACTTGAGAGATCAAGTTGAGGTTTCTCTTATGTTTAACATGCAGGTTCTGTTGGCTGTGAGGAGGGTAAATGCAATTTCAGCATTCATTCACGCGAGTTAAAAAACAACCACAGAGGTTTGCAACAGACATGATAAGACGTTCTCGTCAGATGCATTTGGATAATCGGGAGTAGCGTTTGGACCCATGTCTAAGGGAAGATATATTATGAGTTGTGGATAGGAGGTTAACAATGGCTGACTCAGTGGTGAGCACCGCTGTCTTCCATCCTCAGCGACACTTGTTCAATATCATCTTCGGGCAACTGTCTGCAGCTTGCAATCATTCCGGGAATGTCTGCGATTCCTCAACACAGGAAAGATATGACGTCATTTGGCCATGGGAAATGCAGAGTTACAGGCATTGGGTAGAGGTGTGAGTTTGAGTAAAATTATCTTCCCATGTTTCATGGGTTCTTCTTGGGCTGAATTGCCTGTTCCCACATTGTCGTGATTCTATTAGAACTTCTTTGATCACAGGGTTGAAGGACTTGCCGTCTCAGAACTTATTTATTTTTTAAAAAATCACAGTACCCATGTAAACATGCGGTCTCAAGTCAATCTCTTGAAAAATATAAGGCGTGGAGGAGCGTTCTTCAAAGAAATCATGAAGGCAAAATGAGCATATTAGATCGCATATTGCACAATGTTAAGGATAATCGAAAGAGATTTTATAATTACATTCAGAGCTGGTGACCAAATAGGATTCCAGAAAGATGTCGGAACTCACATCTGTCTTGGACCTCAGCAGATGGGAGAGATATTAAATGTTCATTTCGCATTGGTTTATACCGTGGAGAGCAAAATGGCGGCTACAAACAATGATGTTTTGAAAATAATTCGCATTGAAATGAAGAAGTTCCGGAGGACTTGGAAAATAGATAGTCGGATATTTCTCTGGGATCTGATCTCATGAACCCAGGGCTTTGTGGGAAATCAGGGAAATAAACTGTTGGGCCCTTGTTCGAAATATTTTCATCATCTATTACTGCGAGTGATGTGCCAAATAATTTGGGGGTGGTTTTGTTGAGGAAGGGATGAATGGAGAAATCTGAAAACCATAGACCTGTGAGGCTGGCGAAGCTCGGGGCAAATTTGTTGGAAGCAATTCTGAACAGTAGGATTTATAAGCATTGGAGAGACGAGTAATGAATAGGGATAATCAGTATGGTTTCATGCGAGGTAATTTGTGTCTCACAAACATGGTTGGTTTTTTTTAGGACTTAACCAATAATATTGATGAGGACTAAGTTGTCGGCATTGTTCAGCTGGACTTTAATAAATCCTTTTAAAAGGTTCCACGTGGACGATTAATTTTTAAAGTTAGATCACATCGAATTCAAGGTGAGCTTTCCGATAAGAAATAAAAATTAATTTAATGGTCGTTGACTGGGAACGGTGGTGGAGGGTAATTTTCAGACTGGAGGACTTTTACCAGCTGCGTTCCACAAGAATCAATGCTGAGCCCACTTCCCTTTTTACATTCATACAAATGATTTAGATTAAAATACAGAAAGCCTGATCAGTGAGTTTGTAGATGACATCAGGATTGATAGTAGAGTGGACAGTACAAAAGGTTATGTCAGATTTTAAAAAAGGTTTTCTCGTCAGATCAGTTTCTCTGTCCTCGATATTTAAAAGTGTAGAAGAAATGGATCATTCGTCCACCGTGCAGCGCAGGTCATCAGACCTCCATATATTCTTGTCCCAGTTTGTAGCATTTGGCACATAAGCTGACGTGTTTTGATGTTTCCAGTTCAAATGTCAATGATATTCTTTCTGTGATCTTAAATGACAGAACAACGGGACTGAAATTTGACACGGTCATACTGCGTTGTAACCCCGTTGAGGAAATTATTTTCATGTTCACTCATAGAGGCAGACACACCAGCACACCCCCGACAGTGACTGAGCCGTCAGCATTATGTGTTTCAAGTCTGAAAGTTTCTTTGGAAAAAGGAAGCTTCACGTGCGAGACTAGCCAATTCAACAGAAAATGTGAACTGTTGCTGCGAGCTGGGGTATGAAATGGAAACTGAGTGGAAATAGTCCAACAAACTGCTCGTGTGTAACTTTAAATTTCCAAATTCCACCCAAACATTCCCTGCGACTCCTGTGATCTGACAGGATAGCGTTCAGCAGACATTTACCACTAAAAACAACCGACACACGCAAACTCGAAGCACTTTCAAGTCTCGTACCTTCCTGTTTTTGTCCCTGCCCCATTTCCAACTTCCTCTGAACATCCAACTCCGTGCTCAATGAGCTGCTTGATACAAGCAGAGACAGATAATGCAGGCAATCGTTATCTCGAAAGCAGAGCCAGGAAATGTAAGACACAAGGGCTTGCACACGGCTGGGTAATGTGACGCAACGATGTCATCTTCCTGATTATCCTGTGCACTGATTCCAGGAATGTGCACCATACCAGTTATTACCAATGGAAATTTCCCAATGGATGCCGTGACTGGCAGACAGATCAGGACAGAGTAGTTTATTCCCTTCATAGCTCAGGGACATTTTGCAAACAATTTACTCTTACTTCACAAACTGAGGTCCCCACAAATGGTCATGGTGATCACTAGCACAGGAAATGTGCTTTGGCCCACCACGTCTGCTCCAGTCCACGTAATCCCCAAACTGTTCTTATCTCGTTTTGCAGAGTTGCAAATGGAGTCAGTAATGCAAGTGCACAAGTTAATGGGTCTCACCTCTTCTAAAAGGTTCTGCTTGTTCATCCCTGAAATGTGATTTTTTTCCAGATTCTCATCATTCGAAGCAAAGGACACACTCTCTTCCAGTTTACTCGCGGCTGTCAATTACAGTCAGATGAGAAACTGCACGAGAAAACCGGAGTGGATTTAAAGCCCATCACCTTACCCACTTGGCAGCAACTGCAGAAGCACACTACTGAACTGGTTTGCTAGTTCTCTCTCCCAGTGGAACTGAGAGATAGTGAAGAATTGTTAGGTTTGTTTCAATTCAACCAGTACAGCTTTGACAGTGATAAACGTCGGGGAATCTATGGTCTGTGTGATCCATCCCGATAGTTGGAATGGATATTAAGTTAAAATCAAAAGCAGATAAATTAGAGAAACTAAACACGTCGGGCAACATCTGTGGAAAGAGAAACAGAGATAAAGATTCAGAACTTCTTCAGAAGTTTGTTAGACGTCTGTTTTCTCCGACAGATACTGCAAACCTGTAGAGTTTCCACAGCAGTTTCTGCTTTTGTTTCTGATTCAGGGCATCCACAGCCCCTTGTTCACCACAAAAACAATACAGAAACGCTTTTATGGTTCCTCACTGGGTCAGGTTTCCGTTTAGGAAACATATCCCTGAACACATTAAAAACACAAAACGACACAGCAAGGAAACAGGTGGAGTAAGTGCAGCGACCATTCCATCCATGAGTGTATGCAACCCACCACCCTCTCGATTAACTGCCGAAAGCGCTAACCCATGGCACCACAGAGAGTGGGAACAAGCTTCTTGTAGCATCTCATAAAGCAGGCGGTGAGTGGCTCCAAGATTTTGCATTGCCTTCGCAGAATAACAATTGCCATCGAACGGGTATGCTTTTCCATTCTAAAGTCTGGAACAGTAATTGTGGAAACTAGAGAACAGTCTGATCCCACCCTCTGAAGGCACCTCCATGTGACTGGGAACCAGCTCTCCGACAACTGGGACCGTCTTCCTTCGAAAATTTCAGTGCCTTTTCTGTTCCCATGTTTTCTCATTGTCCCGGAGCTGAGATGAGTTTTGAATTTTTGACATGCAAACACTGGGGTCCATTCAATGTTTCAGATTAGTTCTTGTCCAGAGAATATCAGAGTCAATGTATCGGCCTCTTAAAGCATGGGGAGTTGTCGTGACTGTCTCTGCTCAGTCGCACAGTTCACCTTTCATTCTCTTCTGAATCTGCTAACCAAGGAATGTCTAAAGATTCACAAAGCTGGAGAATTGAATTTCTGTTTTGCTTCTTGATTATTTTTCCATATTCCACTTTGAAACAATTTCCCAGCATCTTTTTCACAATCCTCTGCTTTGCACAAGGACAAGAGATGAGGAAATCGTCTTTTGTGGAGAAATTCCTGACTCTGCGAACGGTTTTTTTGAAGCAAATAAGGTTAACGGGAGATAACCTGGAGAAGTTGAAAACGATGTTGGAGGGAGCAATGGGTATGGGAGAGTGGATGATCAGGAGGACCTTTTGCCTCTGACCAGTTCAACTCCCCAGAGGACTGGGAATGAGGACTTTTAATGAAAAACAGCATTTGTGTCGAACAAACTTTGCGAATTCTAAATAAACCGCACAGGTCTGATATCTGTGGTTTGAGGAACAAAGCGATCGTTTTGAGTCAGGTCCTTTTCCGGTTCACAAACCAAGTTTCAAGCTTGTCAACACATGAGCAGACCTGACAAAATGTGGGGTTATTGAGTCGGGTTTCCTGTCGTTTGAAGGATTACGCATCCACCGGAAATTCATTTAAAATCAACAGTGAAGGAATCGTAGTTGTATGATTGAAACCTGCGCGGATAACCCCTAATGGATATCTAATACATCGCCTTACCCACTCAGCCTCAATTATTCCCCTGAGATGCTGATTAATATTTAAATTGGGGCTTCCAAGAGAAAACGCGAGTGCACTACTCGGTTTGTTCTGTCTGCACAATGACTCCAAAATTTGGCGTCCGCCTGTAATTGGTTAGAATGGATAGGCTGATAGGAAATTGGATTTAACAAAACATATTGATGAGAGAGAGATTGCTTGGGAAGTTGCATTTTTATGACCAGAGAGATGAGTAATAATGTAATGGATCGAGAAATGAAGATGTCATAGTATTTTTAGAGCGCCTTTCAGCACTATCTGTATCCCAGGCACTGAAGAAAATTTGAAGCAGATGTGTCATTTTCAAATCTAATGTGCAAATCCGGGCAGTTTGTTCATCCAGAAGTTAAAAAGAAACTGCTGCAAATACTTAGAATTGACACTGGAGACGCCAGTGAGTTTTAGCCTAACATGTAGCGTTTGTTCTGCTCTGATTGTTATCCGGGATAGTCCAGGACTGGAGATCTTAATATAGGAGAAGAGTTTCCCCAGTTAAGACACAGATGAGGAGGCTGTTTCACATTATGAGGGTAAGCAAATACGTGCACTTATTTACAACAGCGAAGTCACTCAAGATTGGGTATATTCACGGCTTCAATTACTTATCTTTCTGTTTATAGCATGGAGAAAGTGGCATTGTGAGATGTGTCCAAGTTTGCAGATGATAGAAAATAATGGGAGACCACGTTGTGATGAGGACGTGGGAATCTGCAAAGTGGTATGAATAGATTGAGTGAGTGGGGAAAAACTTTGCAGATGAAGTTTCATGTTGGGAGTGTCAGGTTGGAAGAGTCAAAAGGCCGAGGGAAAGTAGAAAAAACTTGTAGCCCAGGGAAATCTAGGAATTCTTGGTGCCTGATGTAAACAAAGTTTTGTGTCATTTTTTTGGATAAAACCGGATGACCTCGTTTCCGAAAGCTTGAAATGAAAGAGATAGTTTCCCAAAAAAAAACTATAAATTGAAACTATAAAACGAAGACCAAGAAAAGACTTGTGCCGTTCTATTGGCCAACGTTGATGCGCATGGTTCTGTAAAATTTGTTCACAATGGACCCGAGAGTTGGAATTGTGGGAGCTGGGGAGTGGAAGTAAGGAGATATATGATTACTGCCATCCTTTATCTGTCTTGCTCAATTTTTTGGACGTTTTATTTCGCGTTGTGGTTCCTGTGAGTGAACTTTTAAACTACACGCTCTACGGACTGATTTCCCTCATTGTTTCTCGTCACTCCACGAAAGAATTCAAAGTTCTTACCTCCTGCATCCAGGTAACGTCTAAACATTGTACAAATGTCATTAAAATCTCGACGTTTCCCCTGACTGTCTGGCTGTTTACAATATGAATTCATCCATCACTGTGTTACTAATGCACACATGAAGAGCAACGCAAAACAGCAGCAATCGACACTGGGTTACAAACGCAGATGACTGCAGCCACATCTCAGAGTACTGACAACTGTACAGTCACGGAAGCACATATCGAAACGCCAAGAAACTAGATATAAGTACACTGCCAGATACCGTTCTAGGCATAGCAACTGAAACACAATAGAAATTCTCTTTTCGGCGTGGGACCTGGTTGTGTTTCTCAATCAGCAATCGAATATTACACTGGCGACATCAGAAGTTCCCTCAAACAAAGAAATAACCACTGCTGCAGACGGAAGTGAAAGTGAGGACTACATGTGCTGGAGATCAGAGTCGAGAGTGTGGTACTGGAAAGAATAGCTGGGCAGGCAGCATCCGAGGAGCAGGAGAATCGACGTTTTGGGCATAAGCCTGATGAAGTATTCATGCCCATAACATCGATTCTCCTGCTTCTTGGATGCTGTCTTCCATGCTGTTGTTTTCCAGCAACAAACTCTCCATTGCCACAGACTGTCGTATAATCCGAGTTTCCAGGGGCGGAATCAGAGAGTCCGAGTTCCCTGAGTACACCTACTGGGGACACCTCGCGGTGGCGTTTGGGAGCAAGTTGTTCTTCATCAATGCGGGTTTCGACTTGCCTTCGTCTTGGTCCTTTACAATGTTTTCTGCACTCGTTGCCTGGAGCATTGTTTGTCCACATGTGTCCTGCACATGCTGGGTTTTGGTCATTTGTTCTGGTGAGTTGTTGGCTGAACCTGGCTTTCGATTTATGTTCTCTCATAAATCCGAATGGTGAGAGGAGTGTGGCTGTCAGTTCGGAGATATTCTCTTCATAGATAAGGTAGAGTGCTTAGAATATCGGGTCATAGCATGTCCTTCTAACGTTGTTTCTGTGTAAGGATTCTGCGGGAATATCTATTGTTGGCAAAGCATTTCTGGAGGAGCCAGTGAACACAAAGGCGAGCTGTCCTTCGCTGCAATACACACAGTCGACTGGAAAAAACAAGTCGGACTGTGTCAACACAAAAATAATAGAAGAAGCCAAATAGAGGGCGGCCAGAAAATTTCTAGAATGACAACACTCATCCATGAACTCCATCGACAAGCACGCTGAGCTAAACCCAACATACTAGGACCTGCAACGAACTACCAGAACCAACAAACGGAAGCAGTGGAAACGAACTCAAATCCATTCCAAACGCCACAGGAACAAAGCTCAATCTTCAGTTGTCAACCTGCTATGACGTAGATTGTAAAGTCAGAAGTATGATTAGGTAAAAAGCTGGATGAAAGCGGAATGTAGGAAGTCTGAAAAAAGCAAGTGCGTGCTTTGCTTTGAAGAAGCTTGGCAGTGACGAAAATGGGAATTAACGACAGTAAGGGGGGCTTAATTAATACTCAGAATCGTTGCAACACACAGGGGCGCTATTCTTTTTGGTAGGTTTCTGTTCAGTCATTTTATAATCACGACTGCTGTTGGGTTTGCTTTCCATTCCAGGCTTAGGTGACTGCCTGATAGAAGTTTGCACATTCACCCAATTTCTGTGTGGTTGCTCAGGTTTTCTGCCACATTTTAAACATGTGCGGATTATTTGGAATCGCCATTGAACGCACACGTTTACAGAGACAGGAATATGGAGAATATCTGGATAGGACGTACTTCAGAGGATTTTTTGAACCTTAATAGACAGAGTGGGGTTAGTTTGCTGTTTCCCACATGGACAGAGACGGGTCAGAGTATTCTTCCCGAAGGGAGATACATTGTCAGAGTTGGGTTAGTTGCTCTTACCTGTGTGAGTCACGCAGATACTGTAAGGTCAGTCTGCCCTTCCCTGGGCGAATTGCTTTCACAGAGTTGTGACAGTCTGCTCTTCCCTGCCTGAGTGAAACAGAAAGAGCGGGGTCAGTATTCTCTTCCCACGATAATTTAAGTTGACAGTCTGGCTTCCTTCTGCTCCTCCCTGGCGAGTTACTTTGGTAGAGTGGGGTTCGTGTTCATTCATTGGGTGAGTGACATAGACAGAATGGGATCAGTCTGCTCTTCCCTGAGTGAATTATATTTATAGAGTGGGGTCAGACTGCTCTTCGGTGAACGACTTATGTTGACTGTGTGGGATCAGTCTGCTGAGTTACACTGACAGTGTGGGGTCAGTCTGCACTTCCCTGGGTGAGTAACACTGACTGAGTGGCGTCAGTTTGCTCTTCCCTCAGTGGCGTCAGTCTACTCTTTCGTGTGCGAGTTGCATTGACAGAGTGGCGTCAGTCTGCTCCTTCCTGAGGGAATTTCATTGACAGAATGCGGTCAGCCTGCAATTTCCTAGTTCTGTTAAAGTGATGGTGTGAATTCAGAGTGCTCTTCCCTGGTAGAGTCACATTGACAGATTGGGCTTTATCTGCTCTTCCCTGGGAGAGTCATATTAACTGACTGGTGGCCGTCTGCTCCATTCTTAGTTAGTAATATCGAAGAGTGCACTCAGTCTGTTCTTCCCTGGGTCTGCTACGTTAAGAGAGTGATGTCAGTCTGCTCCTCCAAGGACGTGTTACTTTCTCAGAGTCTGACAGTCTGCTTTTCTCTGTCTGAGTTTAACAGAAAGTATGGTATCATTACTGTCTTCGCTGGATGATTCAGATAGACAGAATGGAATAGGTCTGCTCTTCTCTGAGTAAGTTACTTTGACAGAGTGGGGTCAGGCTCATCTTCCTGCTTGTGTTTCATTGACACAATCAGATCAGCCTGCTCTTTGCTGAATGAGTGGCATAGACAGAATGGGTACAGCCGGATCTTCCCTGAGTGAGTTATGTTGACAGAGTGGCATTAGTCTGCTGTTTCTTGGGTAAATTATACTGACTGAGTGGTGTAAGTCTGCCATTGGTTGGGTGAGTTACATATAAAGTGTTGGGTCAGTCTGCTCTTCCCTGGTTGACTAACATTGACAGAGTGGCGTCAGTTTCCTCTTCCCTGGGTGAGTTAGATTAACAAAGTGCGGTGAGGCCATAATTTCGTTGTTGAGTTACATTAATCGTGTGATGTAAGACTGCTCTTGCCTGGTTGAGTTACATTGGCAGAGTGGGGTCCATCTACTCTTCCCTGGGTGAGTTAGTCTGCTTTTCGCAATCCAGGAACTCCATCTCTAGCGGTTTCATGTCGGTACCTCCATACTAAGGATTTGAGAAGTTAACAAAAGTAACTAGTCCCCTACATCTTTGGGGTAATGAGGGATGGGCAAAAATCTTATCGCATTGAAAGACAACTATGTCCCAGAAATGCATTTCTAATAAGTGCATGTTCTAATTCGACACCTGCAAGCGGTCGGGAATAACTTGAGAAGAGGTGCAGGGTAGAAAAATTAATGTCAAATGCACTGATACCTGGGAGACATAACGCAAGATGTGAGGATGGAGCTGGTGGTGGAAGGCTCAGTGTCAGTGTTATTGGTTCAGCATTTACTGCTGACTGTTTGCAATGACTCAAACACCACGGCTGTCAATTCACCACAATAAGCCTGTTCATCTTGGTTTGAAAATCCCTGTGTGTGTATTAACGTGTTTAATGGGGCGCGAGAGAAGATGAGCACATCCTCTTTATTCTGTCAGTTTAAGCAGATGAAAATATTCGTTACATGACAATGCAAGAGGATATTGCCTTTTTCTGTACCTTTTCAGTGGGGAATGCTCAGTCTTGAAATGTCTGTTTTTGCAAAAGCAGAGATTGATTGCCATTGATACTGAGCAACGCTAATACAGAAAATGCATTTTCGAATTCCTGTGATCAGGTGGTTCAGGAATTGCACATATGGAAGAGAAATCTGGCTTTTAACGTGGCACCGTGGCTTTGCTGTTTAGACCACCTCCCATCACACTGGTGCCTGCTCATTGTATTAAAAGCTCGTTATTTCTCGCAAGTATTGTGATGCTGATTGAGAAACTCAGTGTTCTGTTTGAATTGCTGTATGTTCTGTTTTCGCGTTCTGGCTTCATTTCCCTGGTTTAAATCCAGTAGTGTATGTTCCTCTTTTCAACTACTATTTTAACCTGGAGATTCTTCCTGCAGTTCCACAAGCACTTCTGATTCTCATCCTCTCATTCTCATTCCTTCCTTCCCAGTTTTGTGGAAATTAAGCGGTGAGGGAGGAGACACTGCAGCATTCCCGGGAAATGTTGTGGTAATGGCACTGACACCCCGACATGATCACCCTCATTCTCTGCTGTCACCATTCATTTGTTGTACACCAACAGTAAATGCATCCTTGTTCTTCTTCAGCTCTCATGTAAGTACTTTCTTTTTTCTATTTAATAAGGAATTCAACTTTAACTTCGAAAGGGTCTTAAGGTTTTGAGGAAGAAATGTCTCCTTGCCTCAGGTCGAAGTGACAGACGCATTATACAGAGAATGTGAGACTACTTCGACCGACTCCAGCCAGCTGCCAGAAAGCCTCTCAGCAGTTCGAATCTTAAACTGTCTCTAAATGTCAGGCTTTTAAAAGTGCAGAATTGGGAAATGAGGGATATGGACGGCCAGAGAGTCGGAGAATGTCAAGGAGGCCCAGGAGGATACAGAGACAAATATAGAAAAACAATGACACATATTGAGGTCGACACTGAATGAAACAATTTTCCATTCGACGTGACTGCTAAATAACAGAAAGCAAAAGGAAATGTAGCCATTAAAACATAGCCTTCCACCAGCTCAGCAAAATGAAAGTAGCATGACAGCAGATTAATTTCTTTTAAGATTGTAAATCCGACGTTTGTAAGCTCAAGAGTGATTTTGATAAATATCCTGTTTCGACAGGAAAAATTATCATTTTCCCCACAGTATAATCTAGAAATCTATAACTAACCTGTTTCTGTCCATCCAGAAAAAAAATCTGTTTCTCTACACAGATGTTGCCAGTTTTAACGGGTTTCACTATCAATTCTCGTTTTCAGTTCAGATTTCCAAAACCTGCATCTTTTTGATTTTTGATAACCTGGCACAAAACCAAGTATCACCATGTTCGGACCAGTGGTCAGAAATACTGGTACCACGATATATTTGCACAATAAAACATTCATTCCCTGTCCCAAAATAGAATTAATGCCATGGCAGTTCGAGTTCCAAATCCTAACTACGAGATAACACGGAATGAGGACAGACCCTCTTGTATTTATTCTTAATGAAATGGCTTTTCCCTTTCATTTCTGATCAGATTAACTGCGGATTGGTTTCTACTCGTCTTTAAGTTTTGCAGAATGTAAAAGCCCATTTGGCCCATGGTGCAATCTGTTTTAAAGACATTCATCTATTCTATTCCCAGTTTCCAGCTTAGGTCCAAAACCTTATGTGTTCTGATGTTTCCAGTGCAAATGGCAGTGAGGTTCTCGCTTTGTTCTTAAATGACACAACAATGGGATTTAAGTTTGACATAATCACACTGTGTTATTACCCACGTCATGTCTCCCACAGAAAGAGACACACAGACATATACTCCGAGAGTGTCAGAGTTCTCAGGATTTGACAAGCTCTTTGTGCTTCACTGCAGCTGTCCGCTCCAACATGCTCGTTCAACCGCCAAAAGGCAGCTTTTGGCTAAACCAAAGCCAGTTCTACAGACAATGAGAGACGTTGCTCTGAGCTAGAATTTGAAGTTGACGAAAGAAACAGTAAATATGAAAACCCAATCCCTTCCGTTCCTGACAGACAACAGGAATGGTCGAGCACACTGCCTCCTCACGATTTTAACTGCGAACCGACAATCCCCTAACTCGACGTTAGCAATTCCATCACTGACCCAAAGACCAGGTTTGGCTGTGACAGTTTGTCTATATGTAAAGTGAACGTCCACATCAGGGAAACAGCGTTCACAAGGTGATAAATCAGCAAACATAATCGACGTCACTGTTTCACTTGGAATTGCCCGCTCTTTGAACCATTACCTTTCACTGTACTTTCATATTTGAAGTTTTTTTCATTCCAGAGCCTGAACTAATTCAGCGAGAAACCACTGGTCATTTCGAGCCCATCACCCGGAATGAGGCGAGTTGAACGGTGCCTTTCTTGCTGCCGACACATCAGCGCAGCTCAAAACGAGCTGGTGTTAGCATCAGTCTTTACTCAAATTCCTGCAGAAAATCTGCTGAACAACATCAGATTAAAACAGCATTGCCTTCTTCACATTGAAACCCAGGGTGATAATATGAACCGACGTGAAAACTTGGAGAGAGAAATACTGCTGAGAAGACAATTATGAGGCTAAGAACAGGCACAGGAGTTTGTAAATGTCAGGTCCCAACTGCGACTGCGGTATCAATGGACATCCCTGCATACGAGTCTGAGTTGACATTGCCCAGAACAGGCTTTAATTACCAGTCAGGAAGTTAAGATTTAATTCTCTTCCTGTGAATTATCCGAATGATGACTAAATCCTGGTTGCACACAGAACACACACACGGATCCTGCCAGAACAATTCAGTGATCGATCAGCATCTGTCTAGAAGGACAATGGCAGCAAATAAAAGCGAAAGCTATCACCGCAATTACCTCTCCAAGGATCTCGCGTTTCCCAGTTGAAAATATCTCGCTGTTCCTTCAATGTCACTAGGTCTAAATCCTTGCCTCATGGCATCATGCCTGTACCCCGCTACTGAGGACATCCAAGGTTCTGCGGAGTAACTCAAAATCTCAATCTCTCGGGTAATTAGGGATTAGCGGTGCGTCCTATCACATTGAGTGATGACTTTATCCCTGTAATACGTTTCCTAAAACTGCAGTTTCTAAGGGAACACTTGCAAGCAGTCGGAAATAAGTTGAGAAGTGGAACGGACGAGGGGAAAATGTGAAAGGCAATGATGACTGGGAGGCATGAGACAGGAAGTGAGTGAGGAGCTGGTGTTGCAACTTTCAATGTCAGTGTCAGTATTTACTGACCACTATTGACTCTGACTCACACACCACGCCTTAACATTTCACCGCAATGAGCCCATTCCTCTAAGTGTGAGTTTCCCTTTGTGGATATTAACGAGGTTAAAGGTGCCCAAGAGGATGGAAGGATATTCGTTATCCTGTCAGTTTAAACAGGCTAAGTTATCAGTTTAAAACAAAAGCATTTTCAGTGGAGAATATCCAGCTTTGAAATCTTCTGCATAACTGGAGGCTGTTTTCAATTTTCACTGAATAACTGTGAAACACACAAAAATGAGTCCAAGATCCTGTGTTCGAATACTCAAGTAAATGTACGCATGGTTTTGAATCATTGAGCTTGGGCAGTTCCTCTGCCTTAGTTAGTGAAAGTTCCTGTCAAAACACAGCCAAATAAGACCATAAGACAGAGGAGTGGAAGCAAGGCCATTCGGCCCATCGAGTCCACTCTGCCATTCAAACATGGCTGCTGGGCACTTCAACTCCACTTACCCGCATTCTTCCCGTAGCCGTTAATTCCCCAAGACAACAAGAATCTATCAATCTCTGCCTTGAACACATTTAGCGTCCCGGCCTCCACTGCACTCTGCAGCAATGAATTCCACAGGCCCACCACTCTCTGGCTGAAGAAATGTCTCCGCATTTTCCTGTTCTAAATTTACCCCATCTCATTCTAAGGCTGTGTCCACGGGTCCTAGTCTCCTCACCTAACGGAAACAATTTCCCAGCATCCACCCTTTCCAAGCCATGTATTATCTTGTACGTCTCTATTAAGTCTCCCCTTCATCTTCTAAACTCCAATGAATACAATCCCAGGATCCTCACCCGTTCCTTATATGTTAGGCCTACCATGCCAGGGATCATCCATGTGAATCTCCGCTGGACACGTTCCAGTGCCAGTATGTCCTTCCTGAGGTGTGGAGACCAAAACTGGACACAGTACTCCAAATGGGGCCTAACCAGAGCTTTATAAAGTCTCAATAGCACAATGGTGTTTTTATATTCCAACCCTCTTGGGATAAGTGACAACATCGCATTCGCTTTCTTAATCACAGACTCAACATGCATGTTGACCTTCAGAGAATCCTCGACTAGCACTCCCAGATCCCTTTGTACTTTGGCTTTACGAATTTTCTCACCCTTTAGAAAGTAGTCTGTGCTTTTATTCTTTTTGCCAAAGTGCAAGACCTCGCATTTGTTCACGTTGAATTCCATCAGCCATTTCCTGAACCACTCTCCCAAACTGTTTAGATCCTTCTGCAGCCTCCCCACTTCCTCAGTACTACCTGCCTGTCCACCTATCTTCGTATAATCGGCAAACTTCGCTAGAATGCCCCCAGTCCCTTCATCCAGATCATTAATATATAATGCGAACAGCTGTGGCCCCAACACTCAACCCTGCGGGACACCACTCGTCACCAGCTGCCATTCGGAAAAAGAACCTTTCATCCCAACGCTCTGCCTTCTGTCAGATAGCCAATACTCAATCCATCCCAGTAGCTCACCTCGAACACCATGGGCCCTCACCTTGCTCAGCAGCCTCCCGTGTAGCACCTTATCAAAGGCCTTTTGGAAGTCTAGATAGACCACATCCACTGGGTTTCCCTGATCTAACCTACTTGTCACCTCTTCAAAGAATACCAACAGGTTTGTCAGGCATGACCTCCCCTTACTAAATCCATGTTGAATATGGGATCAAATCCTGACATCTCAATGTTTATAGGTCTTTCATGAAAAACAGAGTACCCAACTTCACCTGTGGTTCAGGCCCTTCTGGTGGTGATGGGAATTCAAATCAATGACTGGATCGAGTTTATAAGTTAAAGAAAGCACCTTCGACACATCTGCCACGCGGCCACACAAACCCCCACATACGAGTTTTACATGATTAGTGTTTCAGCATCGCCTCACTTCAGGCACTTACCTACACGCACTTTCAATGGCGAACTTGGAGTAAGTTCGACAATATTTCTGAGTATGTTGCAAGGCTAACAGTGTTTGGACTGTAGCGTAAAGCTGAATAGGATGTGAAAATTTTCGCTGGAGCTTGAGGGCTGATGGATGGGCTTACAGAGTTTTATATAAATATGAGGGAGACGGTAGAGTAAATGGTCAATGAATATTCCTTCCCAAGGCAGGCAAGTTCAAAACAAGGGAACACAGGTTTAAGGGGAGAGTGATAAAACGTAAAAGGGTTCTGAAGGACATTGTTTCTTTCAGACGGAAAGTTTTGCGTGTTCGGAATGAATTGTCCGATTTAGTGGTGGAGTCTGATACACTCTCAACATTTCAAAGGCATATGGATGTGTATACAGACAGGAATGTTGAAAAAGAGTAAACGTGAAAATTTGGCAAATAGAGCAAGCAGTGGCGATCACCAGTTTGAATAGGTGCTTTTCACTTGGTCAGTGCGTTGGCCAAGTTTTCTAGAAGATGGTTAGATTAGATTCCCTGCAGTATGGAAACAGGCCCTTCCACGCAACTCGTCCACATCGAACCTCCAAAGAGTAACCCACCCAGGCCCATTTCCCTCGAACTAATGCACCGATCATTATATGCAAATTAGCATGAGAACTTCGCTTGCCCTGCACATCTTTGGAGTGTGGGAAGAAACCCACGCAGACGCAGGACAACGTGCAAACTACGCACAGGAATCAAACGTGGAACACTGGTGCTGAGAGGCAGCAATGCTCACCACCGAGCCACGGTGCTGCCCTAAAAGGGGATGGAGAACACTGGCATCGATCCCGCAACCTCTCTCATGCAAAGCAAGTACTCTCCCATTTGAGATAACTCCCACAAACTAGCACAGTTAAAACTAGCAGCGAATCACGTTCTCCTGGTCTTAGGCTGTCAATGACCATTCTTCTTGACACATTCCCAACTTCTGAGTGGGAGATTTTGGCTGCGGAAAATACCTCACAAATCATGTTACCCGCACAGCTCTCGAGTGAAACCAAAAATAAACAACTCATGAACAGAAGCAGAACTGACAAAGAGAACATATTTTCAGACGCACGGACTCATGAATGCTGTCTGTGAGGCAGAGCGAGTCGTCTGGGTCATGAGCTGCTCACACAAATGGCAGCGAGGCCATTCCAAATGGTGCTTTCAACGTACTGGCGCCTTAGTGCACCAGTACTTCCAGTAAAGTGCTCAAGTAACATGAATCAGAACTGACTAACACTGAACCATGAAAAGTGAAGATTACCAATTACAGTCTCGATTAGATGAGGTTAACAATTGGGCTGATGTCTCCACCGGATCGAGACGGCCAATCACCAGCCTCTCTTATCAGGACAGAAATTAAGGAATTTAGGGAAAAGTAACCAAATTTCATATCGCAATTTCTCTCCTTTTCGCAGCAACAACAGAAAACTGCGAGCAGATTCAATGTAGAACCTAATTTCACATAATCAGGGAAATAAATATCATCATTCACTTTCAGAGAAAACGGTGAATAGTGCAAATTGGCTGGAATATGAAAGCTTGGCGCCGGCCAGCTTTTGAGTCGCGTATTCTGCTGGTGGCCTTTCGAGCTGAAGGGGAACGTGACAACTACAGCAGAAGGGGAAAACAGCGTGGGCACTGACATGCTGGTTGTTTTCAGCTGTGCCACATCACAGCCTGGTTAGAAGAAATGACTGGTTTTATTTCTGTTCATCTTTAACAAATCTCATCCCTGCAAAATGTTGCCAGCTTAATCCATTAGCACACGTGCCGCGCAGGGATGAAAACACAAGCCTTCTTAAGAAGTGGAATCTGAAATCAGAGTCTCAGCTTGCTCAGCCATGCAGGTGCACAGGCCAAAACCGGAAACCCAAGAGTATGTACCTGATGATACCCTGCAGCATCCTCACAGAAACTGCACCAGTTCTGCAGAATAAGCAGTGGAAAGAAATTGCTCTCTCTGAGCGGTTGTGCGTGTTGTTCTCATCAGCAAATCTGGCTTTGCATTTGCTAGCCCATCTCTGCTGCCATGCTGAAATGGAATGCAATTCCGATTAGTCGCTGTGTGAAACTTTGTTCATTCTCTCCCCTCAGATAAAGTGATCACTGGAGATGATGAATTCTGCTCCTGCCAGAAACGCCGACTCTCCTGCTGCTCCGATGAACTGAAAAACTGGTATTGCACTGGAATCCGAGAATGGCAGAACACGTAGCGAGATTATTCCAAACCCAGAGCCAATAAGATTTCCAACTTTCCTTTTCTTTCTCCATAATACTGCATTATCCAGCAGAGCCATGAGCAACTGCCACCTGCCTGCAAGCTGAGTTGGAAACCTATGTGGGAATCAAGGACATGCGAGTCACTCATTGTCGGTAAATCAAACAGTTCTCACTTTGGGGTGTGCAAACATTAGTTTCTATATATAATCAGGGAAGGTCAAAGGCGATCTGAGATGTCAAAGAGGTGATCACTGTTCATGATTGCTCTTTGTTCCAGGTGTGAAAAGGTTTCCCGCTTTAGTTGCATTCACGTTTCTTATTGATGACTGAATCAGACAGAAGGTATTTCACCAGAGCTGCACTTGACTTGCATTCATCTCCCTCGCTGTCATACTTTCCTGGAACTCTTTGAGAACAAAAATACTGTCTCATTCGGCAGCCTGTCTTTGATTTCCTCATTTTCAGTTACAGCATGGCTAAGACTTCAGGCCACACGGTAATATTAGTAACAGTATGATAACAAGAGTCGATAGTTCATCTGTGCCTGTAAATCTTTTCATTCCTGTTGTTGACTGAATGAAGTGATTCCGTGCCTGCTGCTTCGAGACTCGAATATGTGAACTGCTCCAAACTATGATCGAGGATTTCTGGTTTTGGTTGACACAGGTTGAGAAACGCTAGACAGCGTTCAAATGAAGCTTTCAGAGCACATTTTCGGATGCATTTGACAGAGACTAGGATCATGAACCCAGTGTTCGCTGTGACAGAAGGAAATGGATGCTCTCCTTGTTACTGATCCAGGTCACCTTTGCATGTAAAGTAAATGCAGTACTGTTGTTACAGAAGGATCATTGCCCGGTAACTGTGTCGTTAAAGAGGACATGAATGAAAAAATACAGAATACCATTTTGAAATATCCAGGAAATATTGGCAGAAAAGGCGCAGAAAATTTTCCGTGCAGCGCCGAGGCAGAGGAAAATACGTAACGGCACTCTTAAACAAGATGGCCAGCGGTGATTTCGACATCGCCACATATGAAGGACCACTGCGAGTTCAAAGTTGAAATGAAATTCACGCAGCAGGTATTCGGAATTATACTTCTTTTCACCGCTAAAGTATTATTGGGCGAGTAAATTCGAATGTTTGCTGATGAGAATGCAATAAAGCCCCATCGATCATGATATGAAAGACTGTCGTCCATAAAGAGGGAACAACAGTGTTTCTTCTCAGCTTTGAACTGGACCACTTTCGCACAAATTGATACTGCTATTCTCCAGAAAAGATCAGGGCCCGCTGCATGCACTCTTAGAAATGGTGACCATCAGTGCTGGAAACATTCATGCATATTCAGAACAAGGAAGAATACATATCGAATAAAAGCGTAGATGACAATTAATTGGACGTGTATTCCCTTTCACCACAACAGCAAGAATGGGGGGGGGGGGATATACAGAGTAAGGTTTACTGACCAGGTCAGAAAACAATTGCCTCCACATATCTTGACACACAAGCCTAGCGTTCTTTCTGTCCTTTTTTTTAAGCGCTGATACTTCGGAGGAGATGAAGATGATTACTGCTCCCCCGCAGGCTCACAGTGGGGTCAGACACCCGATCGAGCTGTCCCCCACCGGGGATTGTTTTGCTCACAACAGTTCGTGTTTGCCGAGAATCACTGAAACTGAGATTGATGACACGTAGACATGGTGTTACAGCTGCCAACACATGTGGAGGGTTTCGGGACGGATTAGGACCCACTCTGGGAAAAAGACTGGATCCTAAATTCACGGTGAGTAAGTGTTCCAGGGAGAGGACTGGTGAATGGGGTTAAGAACGATATTAGCCATGATCGGATGGCGGAGCAGACCAGATATTGTGAAAGCACTGACCGTCCTCCTATGTCTTCCAATCTCTGGCCACCTGATATCTAAAGAAATATAAATAGATTGATTTGTTATTTTCGAAGTCCTGGGCAAAGTGAGAGATAGTACAAGCATGATACAATTTTAGAGACTCGGAAAATGGTTGGAGAGGAAGCAATAAAAGAGAAGCTGAACATAAAGTTTGAAGTCAGGACATATTCAATAAAAAGCAAGTTTGTAGAATGACAGAGGGACATGGAGATGCAAAAAGATGTGTCACCAGTCCCGAAATCTCATTCGGTTTTCATTTTCAAGATGCGACCCGACTTGCTAAGATTTTCACACAATTTCATTTGTTGATTCTGGAACAGAAGATGGGAGTGATCCTGGACCCATCAGCTTTCCCATGTTCTGGGAATATTTGACTTACCCGTTCGATTAGATCACGTCTATCCCACACTGAAACCTCACAATCCTTCCCCACCCCGACCCTCGTTACTGACAATAAATTGTTCATTACATAAACTTACATGAGCACACAACAAGAACAATTGCAAAACGTTCAGGGAGAGCTCCGTTCCTTTTCCATCAGTACATTCTGAATCAGTTAATTTTTGTTCAGAACCCATGAGACATTGTGCTGTCTCTGACAGACCACTTAGAAATGGCCATTCGCGTTCTGTGTCTTTGAACACTTTGGTTGGTGCACGGATGCAATGGAATCTCACGTTTTGAAATGAACATCATTTATATTATTTTCACCTGCACTGATAAAGTTGTCTCTGGCGCTTCCAGTAAAGTGCAGACAGTTTTCACTCAGAAACCGACATGTGATCAAAGCAGGAGGACATACGTGTCAAGGAAAGCAACAATTACGCTCCACTAGCGTTGGTTTACAATTCTGCATGTGGAACGAAGAGCTGGAACTCTACTAAACAGTGAAAACGATTATTATGGGGCTTGGACGCACGACTCTCTGATTAAACACCTCATAGTGCACTGAACTGAGATAGTCAGGCCTGGCACACGATGAAAACGTTTGCTATTTCATTCTGAGCATACTTCACCTGACACTGCAATTTGCAAGGATTCAGCTCTTTCCTTCCAATCACAAATAATATCATTTACATCTTTCACTTTTGTTATTTCTTCAAAACATTACAATCTATTCAACACTTGTCCCGGCATTTAAGATTCAATCCTAATATTTTAACACGAAGTGATTTCCAGTCACTCTGGCAGACCGCAAATCAGTCGGAAAATTACCTAAGGAAACCCAACCATTTCTGTTTACAGTGTTGGAAATTTCCCATCTGCTGACGAGATAGAGTCCTCTCAATCAACATTTTCTTTTTTCTTCCTGATTAAAACGTTTAGCAATTCTTATCTTTAAGACAGGAGTTTTGTTTATAACACATTCCAAGAACAGGAACAATCTTCCAATCTCCTGAATCCGTTTCCAATTTAAAATGGAAGAATTGCTCCGTTCCCACGGGGAGAGCAGTTAATGAGGAAGGGGTTTCCACGAGCTGTGTCCCAGGGTTGAGCAAGAAGCCGCTGATTGCAGCTGCAGTGGACGCTTTCAGTTGGCATTGGGGGATTCGAGATTGTGGTGTCATATTCTACTGCGTGTAAACGTCTTGCTCCCTGCCGTCTCAGGGTGAATCATGGATAAATTTTCAGAACAACACTGCCTTCCAGTCTCTGGCCATCTGCTATCTAAGGAAATAGAAACAGAGTTATTTTGTCAGTTCGAAGTCCTAGGCAATGTGACAGATGGAACAGGTCTGATACAAAATTGGAGTCTGGGAAAATGGTTGGAGAGGAAGTAATAAATGAGAATCTGAATATAAAGTTGAAAGTCAGGAGTCATTCAATCAAAAGGAAGAGTGTGCATAAGCAGGTGGAGATGGATATGGAAAAGAAGTGTCACTCGTCCCGAAGTCTTAAATCGGTTTTTATTTCCATGATGCTACCAGACCTGCTGAGATTTTCCAATAATTCCATTTGTTGGTTCAGAAACAGAAGGTGGCAGTGATTCTTGACCAATCAGCTCTCCCATGCTCTGGGGATATTGACTTACCGTGTCTATGTCCCACACTGAAACCTCACAATCCTGCCACACCTCCACCCTCGTTACTGACAATATACTGTTCATTCCGTTAAACATAAGAAGAACAATTGCAAAACGTTAAGGAAGAGTTCCCTTGGGTTTCCATCAGAACCATCTGTATCAGTTGAAATTGGTTCAGGACCCATGTGACATTGTTCCGTCTCTATCAGGCCATTCGCTTTCCGTGTCTTTGAACACTTTCGTTGGTGCACAGTTGGTTTGGAAACTCACGTTTTGAAACGGACATCATTCATAGTATTTTCGCCTGCACTGATAAAGTTGTCTCTGGCGCCTCCAGTAAAATGGAAGCAGTGTTCATTCAGAAACCGACGTGTGATCAAAAGCAGGCGGACAGATGTGTCACCGAAAGCAACAAGAACATTCCCCTGTGAAGGGTTACAATACTGCACGTGGAATGAAGAGCCGGAATTCTTTGAAGCAGTGAAATCGCCCATTGTGAGGCTTGCACCCACGACCCTCAGATTAAGCATCTCACACTCCACCGACTGAGCTAACCAAGCACGGTCCACTGTGGATTAGTTTGCTATTACATTGCGAGCATAATTCATCAGCAATTTGTAAGGATCCAGTTCATTCTTCCGAATCACAAAAACATCATTCACACCATTCACTTCAGTTATTGCTTCAAAGCATTACAATCTCTTCAGCATTTGTCCCGGGATTTAAGGTTCAACCTTAATATGTTCATATTTTTAACCTCACCTTTATGTGGCTGAAGTGATTCCAGTCACTCTGGCAGACAGTAAATCAGTCGGGAAATTACCTAAGGAATCCCAATCATTTCCGTTCACAATGTTGGGCATTTCCCATCTGCTGACGAGACAGGGTCCTCACAACCTACACTTGCTTTGTTATTTTACCTATAAGCTTCACCACTTCTTATTTTAAAGTCAGGAGTTTTATTTATAACACGTTCCAAGAACGGGAGCAATATTCCAATGTCCTGAAGCTGGTTCCAATTCAAAATGAAAGTTTTGCTCCTTTCACACGGAAAGAGCTGTTACTAAGGGAGCAGTTACCACGAGTTGTTTCCCTTGACTTGGCAGAAAGCCGCTGATTTCAGCTGCAGTGGCCGCTTTCTGTTGGCATCGGGAGCTTGGAGAAAATGATGTCATATTCTGCTGCGTGTAACCGTCTCACTCCCTGCGGACTTGGGGTGAAACATGGATGAGTTTTCGCGGTTACAATGTCGATACATAGTCAGCGTTAATGCTTGTGCTGAAATATTTGAGGCTTTATGTCTTGGGTGGGCTCGAACCACCAACATTTCATTCAACTGCGCTGACCATTTGAGACACAGAAACTGGCAACGCAGATATCCAAAAGCAAAGGGATCGACGGGATATGAGGATACGTCGGACAGCAGGAACTTGCGTTGTTTTCAGAGACAGTTGCTGATTTTATCACCGAGAGGGTAAGCACACTGAGGAGCTGCGAACACTCAAATAGAAAGGCATCCACACAAGCGCAGTTCTCTCACATACATCTCCACAGAGCAGCTTACTTTTGATGCTGGTATTTGAAGCCGCGACTAGACAGAGACTGAAGCTTAAAAACCCAGAATGCCAAACTGCTCGACCACGCTACCACACGAAAGCCAAGGCTCAGATTTGTTATGACTGGTGTTTCAGCATCGATTCACTTCAGGTACATAGACCTTGTAAATTCTGTAATGAACTTGGCGTAATTGAAGAAGAAAGACCAATGAAAATCTACAAACAAAGAATAGGCCCTTCATCCATTCAAGCCTGAGCCGATCCAAATCTACTGTTTAAACCTGCCACCCCATTCGTAAGCATCTGTATCCGTCTGCTCCCCACCTACTCATGTATCTGTCCAGACGCAATTTAAATTAATCTCCCGTGATTAACTCTCCCGTCTCTGCTGGGAACGCGTTCCAGACACCCACCACCCGCTGTGTCAAGTAGTTGTCGCGTGAATCCCTCTTAAACTTTACACCTCTCACCTTGAAAGCGTGACCTCTTGATATTTAATCCTTCAACTTGGGAAATTAAATTTTTCTCTATCTACCCTGTCTGTACCTTTCATGATTTTGTAAACCTCAAAAAGGTTCCCCTCAAACTCCTTTTTTCAAATGAAAACAAACATAACCTACTCAACCTCTCCTGCAAGATTGCACCTTCCATACGAAGCAACATGCACTTAAACCTGTTACACACCCTCTCCAAAGCGTCCACATCCTTTTGGTAATGTGGCGCCCAGAAATTTACACAGTATTCCAAGTGCGGCCAGACCAATCACTTGTTCAATTTTAACATGACTTGCCAGCCATTTTATTCAATACCCCATCCAATGAAGGCAAGCATACTATATGCCTGCTTGACCACTCTATCCACCTGTGCAGCAACCTTCAGTGTACAAGGGACCTGCACTCACAGATCTCTCTGTCCATCAACTTTTTTTCCCAAAGCTCTTCCGTTCATTGCGTAACACGATCTAGAATTAGACTGGCTGAAATGCGTCACCTCACATTTGTTGGTGTTGAACTCCAGCTGCCACTTTTCCACCCAACTTTCCGGTATATCTATATCCTCCTGTATTCTTTAACAGTCCCTTATACTTTCTGGTAGTCCAGAAATCTTCGTGTCATCTGCAAACTTTCTGATCATTCCAACAGTGCTCTCTTCCAGATCATTTATGTATATCACATACAACAGGGGCACAACACTGACCCCTGTGGAGCACCACTGGTCATCTTTCTGCATTTCCAGAAACTCCCTTCAACTGCCACTCCCTGTCTCCTATTGCTCAACCAATTCTTTATCCACCTGTCCAGAACACCCTGCACCCCATGTTACTTTCCTTTCTGTATTCGGTTACCATGGGGAACCTTATCAAACTCCTTACTTTAGTGCGTGTATATGACAACAACAGCCTTTTCTTCATCTATCAACTTGGTAACTTTCCCGAAAAACTCTATTAAGTTGGAAAATCACGAACTCCCCCGCACAAAACCATTTTGCCTCTCACTGCTATCCCCATTATTTTCGTAATATGAACAGATCCTATCTCTCAGTACCTTCTCCAGCGACTTTCCCAACACTCATGTCAGGCCCATTGGTCTGTAGTTATCCGCAATACACCTACTATCCTTCTTGTACAGGGGACAACATGGGCAACGTTCCAGTCGGCCAGAACCTCACCTGTGCTTAAGTTGCCACGAAGGCATCTGTCAGGGCCCCAGCTATTTCCTCTCTCGCCTCACTCATGAACCAGGGATAGATCCCACCCGTTCCTGGGGATTTGTCCACATTAATTACCCATCGCCTACCCAACACAGCTTCCCTACTTATGTCAATATGGTCTAGACTAATCAAATGTCTTACTCTAGACTGAACATTCATCATGTTCCACTCCTCAGTGAACACTGATGCACAATAACGATTCAGAATCTTACGCACTCTCTCCGATTCGACATACAACCTGCCTTCATTTTCCTTTAGTGGACCAATCATTTCTCTAGTTACCCGCTTGCTTCTTATATATGAATAATAGGCTTTCGGATTCTGCTTAATTCTGCTAGCGTGAAGTTGTTTCATGACCCCCTTTAACCCACTTGATTCCTCGTTTAAGACTTGTCCTATTCTTCTCATGTTCCTCCAGGGACCATTCTGTTGTCAGCTACGAGGCGTTATGTATGCTTCCCTTTTCCTCTTGGCGAGTCGTACAATTGTCCTGTCATCAACGGTTCACGAATATTGCCTTTCAAATCCTTTGCCTTCAACGGGACTTGGCTATCCTGCACTATATTTAAACTATCTTTGATAGCCTGCCACATGTGAACTGTGGACTTTCCTACAAATAGCTGTGTCCAATCCATATTACCGACCTCTTGCATAATTTTGATATAATTAGCTTTGGCCCAGTTTAGTACTCTTTCCTGAGGACCAGTCTCATCTTTGTCAATGAGTGTTCTAAAACTTACAGAATATTAGACACTTCCCAAAGAAATCACCCACGGCAAATGTTCTTACCCGACCTGGATTTTTCCCCAATATCAGTTCCAATATGGCCTATTCCCTCGTCGGACTATTGATATACTGCTCCAGAAAACTCACCTGGAGGCTTCTTACAAATGGTATCCCATCCAGACCTCTGACGCTAAGAGTATCCCGATTAATGTTGGGAAAACGGAAATCTCCAATCACCACTAAATTATTGCCTCTACGTTTTTCCATGATCTGTTTAACTATTTTTTCTTACATCTCACGCTCACTGTAATACAGCCCCAAAGATCTAACCTCACCCTTCTTATTTCACTGCTCCATCCACAGTGTCTCACGACCAAAGCCCTACATGGTGTCCTCCTTTCGCACAGCCATGATATCATGCCTGACGATCAATGCAACTCCTTCTCCTTTTACCTCCCTCCCTGTACCGTCTGAAGCGTCTATATCCTCGAACATTTGGTTGCCAACCATGCCCTTCCTTCAACTAAATATCTGTGATCGCAATTACGTCATATTCCCATGCACCAACCTAAGCCCTAAGTTCATCTGTCTCTACGCCATGCATTAAAGTAGATGCATTTCAGGCCACCAGTTCGTTTGCATTCATCTGCTCTCAGCCTACTCTTCCCATTATTAATGCTATCTTCCTGATTCTTACAGTTTTCAATTTCCACCTCACTGCAGACTTGTTTTCTCTTATGGTTCCCAGCCCCCTGCCACATTAGTATAAAACCTCCCCAACAGCTGTAGCAAAAACTCCCGAAAAGGCATTCGTTCCCATCTGGTTCAGATGTAGATCGTCTATTTCCTTATAGTCCCACATTCCCCAAAACTGGTCTCAACGTCCAACAAATCTGAATCCCGCCCTGCAGCACCATTCCTCAAGTCACGTGTTCATAGTGTCGTTTTTTAAATTCATGTCTACGCTGGCAGTCACGTGGCTCAAGCAGTAATCCCGAGATTGCTACCTTTCAGGTCCTCCTCTTTAATTTAGCTCCCTGAATTCTCCCCGGAGGTCTTCATCACGTTTTTTTTCCGTTGGTGCCTCTATGCACCAAGACAACTGCCTGTTCACGATCCCCTTTCCGAATGTTCTTCAGCCCATGGGTGACATCCCTGACCTGAGCACCTGGGAGGCAACATAACTCCTCAGAATTGCTGATGCTCCACAGTGAGTCCATCCGCAGCTCCAGAGTGGCCACGCAGTCAAACAAGTGCTGCAGCTGGACACCCTTCTTGCAAGTGTAAGTTTTTAAAACCTTTACAAGGATTTGCAAGGCTTGCACTACATGGACATAAGAACGAAACAAAAAAGGCTTCGTCAGATTCCCAGGAGCTTCAGGGCTTAGAGATGGCCTCACAGAAGCTTATAAAATAACGAGGAAGACAGACAGACTAAATAGTCAGGGAGCACTTTTTCACAAGACACGCGAGTTCATATCTACATAGCATAGGTTTAATGTGATAGAGGAAAAATTTAAAAGGGATATGAGGGACACATGTTTTTCACACAGAACTTTTGTATGTGTAGAATGAATTGCCACATTTAGTGGCAGAGTCTTGTGCACTCACAGCATTTCAAAGGCATCTGAATGGGTGTATAGACAGAAAGACCTAGGAGAGATAAGGCACAAATATTGGCAGATATGTATGGATTAATTTCGGTTATCTGTTCAGCAAGGCCAAGTTGGATCTCGGGATTTGTTTCTATGCTCGACAATTCTGAGATGCTCCAGCGACCGGCAACGGTTTGAATACACCATTTGCAAAAAACGTATGATGTTTGTTACTCAGCCAGTGAGTTTGGCTATTTTGTTTGGAGTGTGGATGGACCCAACCGATCCAGAGATGAATGTTTTCCGAATATTTGCTGCCAATGACCATTCTTCTTGAAACTCTCCCATGTTCACTGTCAAAGAATTTGGCTGAAGAAAAATACCTCACATATCGTAATACCCACTTTGCTCCCCAGCGAATTCAAAAACTGACAGCTCTTAACGTGGAACAGAATCAAAACTGAAAAGGCAGTACCATGCTCAGATACACCGAAGATTAAGTGTTGTCTGTGAGGCACTGTGAGTCGTCTCTGACATGAACTCCTCGCACAAATAACAGCGAGGCAATTCCAATCCAACAGGAGATTTAGTGACAACGCAGAAACGAACAGCCTCTCTCCGAGACAAATGACCAATGCCCATCTTGTGCCGGACAAACGTAGTTGACAGGATTGCACGCAGGGGCTGCACAGAAATCTATACAGGAGACTGAGACAGTGGACCATCGAGCTGCAATCATGCAGTTCATTTACCCTGTAAACCCCTTGCACAACTGTTCCTTGCAGGTTCACACAGGTCACTGAGCGTCTCTGATTCTGGGACTTGGAACTCGGATTATATGACTGTCAGCAGCAATGGTTCCTTCCTTGTGTGAGGTATCTCCCGATGGAGCATATGTAAAACACGATAGCTCATTGAGAAATACATCCAAAATAGTACCCAAGAGAAGTATTTCTGTATTGTTTCTGGTCTCCTTCCTGACATGACCTCCAGCATTGTACTTATTGTCTGCTTCCTGACGGTTCGGTGCTTGCTTCCGTGATCGTATTGTGTGCAGTAATCTGCATTTTAGCTGCAATTACGTGACTTTGAAACCCAGGACCACCTGCCGCTATTCAGTTTTCCTCTTCTCGTACGCAAGTGCAACACAGGAAACGATCAATTAATATTGGAAAATGACACACACAGGCGTGAGAAAAGCCCAGTTTTCGTGACAATTATGCAATAGTTAGAGATTACTTTGATTCAGGAGATAAGGATGTAAAATGTGTTCGGGTAGAGATGAGAAGCAGTGAGGAAAGAGGACACCAGGCGGTGTAGCTTACAAGACCACTTACAGTAACCACAGTGAAAAATAAAACGGACAGGAAAAAATATTGCTTATGAGTGATAAAAGAAGGTAAGAATTATGGGAGACATTCATTTCCCTTCTTACACTCCCGTTTGAACTGTAAAGAAACTTTGGAGAAAAACAATAGAATAGTCTTATATGCCCCATTGAACAACGCGCACAATACCTTGGTCATTGATTACAGTAGATTAGAATACATACAATGTGGAAACTGGCCCTTCGATCCACCAATTACACACAGACCCGACCCAGCCCAAATGCATTCCTCTCCATTAACCCCACCATTTTAGTACGGCCATTTCACCTAACTGGTACATTTTTGGACTGTGGCAGAAAACCACAGCCATCGCACGCAGCCACGGGGAGAAAGTGCAAACTCCACACATTCAGTTGTTTGAAGCGGGAATGGAACCTGTCTCTGTGGCACTGTGACACAGCAGCACTCACGATGGTGTCAGCGTTAGATGGGACTTAATTGCCGTCTTTTATTGAGAAAAATCTCAATTCATTGTGAGCATCTGGAAAGACCATTTCGTTCGCCAGAAAAAGAAATGAATATGTCAACAACCTTTGATTGTTTCATGTCCAAGAACACTCAGATCAATATCTCCCTTGATCAGCTATGCTGGTCATGTTTGCAAAGAGATCTAGCAAATTGCCAAGTGTGATTTACCTTTCAATCAATCATTTTGACTCAGTGGGCTGCAAATATCTATTCCTAACTTTGTGCTTTTCTTCTTTTACATTGGTGTCTCGCACCTTACAAATGACAGCAGTGTTATGAGAGGAGATGGAAGTATTTAGCCCATCAAGTCAGCGAACGCTTTAAATGAGATCACGGCTGATTGGGGAAATGCTCAACTCTGCTTTTTAGTCAGTACTCATGGCCTAGTGGTTACGGCGGTAGGTTAAAAATCCATTGGGGTTTCCCCGCCTAGGCCCGAATCCTGCTGACGATGCTCTGAATGACTTGCTGCTGGGCGAGTTTTCGCTCAAATTTCAAAAAAACTATTTTGCAAGCCAGGCCGGTAATTTGATTAGACTTTGGAAACTCGAGTTCTTCATCAGAAATGTACCATACTTAAAACATTATCTCTGTTTCTCTTTCCAGATACACAGCTGGACACATCGGGTTTCTGCAGTTGTCATTGAACGTACTAAGCAGAAGTGCTGCTTTTCATTCAATTCCTTTAATCCCTATCCTCTGTTCACTGACTCTGGCCAGTGGCAATACTTCATCCTGCTCGTCAAAGTGCTCATTCCCCACCGCGTCCTCTCCCATCATTACGATAAACCGCAGGAAATTGCCCGTTAACCATCTTTGTTCCAAAATGAATATCACCAGCCTCGGGAATCTCTCCACCAAACAGGACTTCTCATCACTGGACATGGTGCAGGCCGGAGGATTCTGAAGAGATATTGTGAAAATACTGTCAATTGGCAGTTGGAAAAATGTTAAAGAGCCAAAGCAATCCAGGCACCAGCTTTGGGAATCTTGATTAACTCTTTGGGAAGTGGAATCGGAGGAGAATGCAGAAGGGTGAACTGTCGGACCGAGCAGAGGCTGGAACATTGACTCTGATGTTCTCGGGACAGGAACTGGTCTGAGGTATAGAAAAAATTCTCGCTCCTGTACATGAGGAATAGAAACTTGATCTGGACTCTGTGACAATGAAAATCTCTGGAAAACACAAGACAGTGAGAGGCAAAAAGGGAGATTGTCCCTGTTGGAGGTGGGTGGTTCCCAGTGACATGGGTGTATCTGTCGTGGGGGTATCAGACAGTTACAATGTCTCCATAATGAATGGTACAGTTTTTCACTTGGAAAAGTAAAACTGATAGAGGACAGTAGTCGTTCAGGGAATGGCAGATTGAATTTGGAATTCAGTCACGGACTGCTTTAGAGGATAGTCCAAGTTGTTACGTTGGAAGTTTCAGCGCATTCGACTGTCAACTGAAACGTCCTTGTGAAACTTCGTAAAGAATTTTTCCGTTAAATTAGCAGGATCGAGCATTGACGGATGGGGCCACAGCAGGCGGCAGGACTTGGTAACATGAAATAAAAATTCGCTGAGCTCAAACACAAAAGCATGCTCTTTCGGTATGGTGTATCAACAATACAGCATTTTCGAGAAGTTTGAGCAACGATCCTTCAATGTACACGACATGCAACGCCAGGATTTGACGCCATACTCGTCTCGTTATTTCCAGACACTTTAACTAATTTATCAACGGTGACAGCGCAGACAATGCTGTTCAAATCCATATGTGCATTTAATTAACTGTTCAATCACAGTAACTTGGACATTTGTTACTTTATTAAAGTTGCTCCATAAGAATTTCAACTAACCTCCACTGATACAGAAAAGAAACATTCACACCTGGAAATTCTCCAGTGTAAATGCACAGAAAGAGCCAATCTCGTCGTGCGTTCGTTTCAAACTGATATATTCATCTGTTTAAGCCGACAGGATAAAGAAGATACGTTCATCCTTTCGGGGCCCATTAACCACGTTAATATGCACAGAGGGAAAACCACGCCAAGAGAACAGTATCATTGTGGTGAATTGATCAGCAGTGTTGTGTAAGTCAGTGTAAACAGTGGCCCGGAAAGGCTGACCCATTAATTCCAACAATGAGCCTTGCATCACCACTTCCTCTCTCACTTACAGCCTCACGCCCTCCAGTCATCATTGCCTTTCACTTTATTCAAATGCCCTGCTCCATTAATCCCTTCTCCCGATCGTTTGCGGGCGTCCACGTCGAACCTGCAGGTGTTCGGAACTCATTCGTGGCGGACAGACGTCACTCAATGGCATTGGATTAACTGCCCATCTCTCATTACTCCAGTGATTGAGATGATGAGCTACTTTACAGAAACTTGAGCAAACTTAACACAGAGGTTCAGCCATGATGCTGTTAGCGAGGGAGTTCCAGGATTTAGGAATTGCCAGATACTTCCAACTTAGAAAGGCGAGATCCCTGATAAGTGATTTGCAGTCACAGTTTTCTCTTGTTTCTGCTGCAATTTTCCTTCGAGATAGATGCAAACAATTACAGGATTGATTCTGGCAACCAAAATAAAAACCCTGCGTCTACTGTCGTTTGTGGAAGTGAGTTCCAAACTTCTCCCAAATATTGTGTGGAAGTGCTCGCTAACATCTGTCCTGAATACTCTGAACCTCATTTTTAGACTCCACAATGAGGAATACAAAAATAATATGGACTCTGGGACAATGAAAATACTCGATACCACATAAGATACTGAGAGGCTTGATGGGAGATGATGCTAATTCGAGGAGAGCTGGTTCCCAGTGACATGGGTGTGTCTGTAGTGGAAGGGATCAGACTGTTCCCATGTCTCCATTATGAACGCCTCAGTCTTTATTTCGGAAAAGTAAAACTGATAGAGGACAGTTGTCGTTCTGGGAATGGCAGCCTGAAGTTGGAGGTCAATCACCGACTGCTTTCAAGGCTCATCCAAGGTGTTAGGTTGGAAGTTTCAATCATTCGACTGTTAACTGAAATGTTACTGGTTCAAATGCCCCAGGGCGACAGCGATTGATGTTCATAATGCATCTGTTTTCTGTGCTGCACCGTTTCGTGTTTCTAATGGGGTCAGGAAAATGTTTTCCAAACAAAAGCCTTTGGTATGACGAACGACAAGAAATTTTCTGCATTGCTTTAATGGTTAATGTAAAGAACTGTGGATTCTGGGAATCTTAAGCATAAACAGAAACTGCTGTCGAAACTAACCAGTTTGGCAGTGCCTGTGGGAAATTACCGAGTTGTGATGAAGTTTTGAAATATTTGTCTCTGATTCTCTCTGAATAGACGCTGTAAGATCTGCTGAGATTCTCCTAGTATTTCTGCTCGTGGTTTTAACTGAATGACGATTCCATCTATAAGGATGATACAACCAAACCCCCACAAACCAGAATTAAGGATTAACACCTCAGTATCGCTCTCCACCGCAAGCCCAAGGATAACTGCACGATGCTGCAATTGTCCAGCTTCCACCCTAAATATATTAAAGAAGCCATACCGTAAGGACAAGCGCTTCAGCTACACAGGAACCGCTCAGATGAGGAATACTGCGACAAACACCTAAAAACTTTGAAGGATATTCTCATGATGATGGGGTACATGTTGAACTGATTGATCGCAAGTTCCGGTGTGCCACAGTGAAAATCTGCTGTGAACTCGTCAGAAGACAGTCAGAGAATGCGACTAATAGAGTATCCTTCATCGTCAGTACTTTCCTGGAGTTCAGCACGTTCTTCACAGGATTCAACATGTCAACAATGATGATGAGCATCTCACTAAGAACATGCCCATGACTTCACTTCAAACCTTCAAACACCCAGCATAATCCTAACGTACTACCGTTTACAGTAAACTACACAGCATTCACACAGCATTAACCACAACACCACAGCACCATGACTTCTGCAAGGCATGGACACTACCATCACCCGTTGGTACACTACCCACCACGTACACGACAGGTACTCCTGTGACTAAGGCAATGATGTTTGTCACGTCTGCTGCAGGTAATGATACCACAAAAGATACCCAGTAATGCTATATTGGCAATACCATGCAGACAGTGTGCCAATGGATGACTGGTAACGGCATAACAATTCCCAGTCGGGAAAGAGTTCAGCAATCAAGGATATTTGGTTTTTAATCTTAGACTAATTGTCGGCCAAGGCAGCTTTCGAGATACACAAAAGCGCCAATTCGTCAAAAAAGCACTGGATAGCCAACTGCCTTAGCCGTGGTAATGGCATCAACCATGATATTCGATTCATGTCACACCACTTGTGTCCCCCAACACTGTTCTGTATCTCTAAAATCTTCCTTATTGTTCGGTTTTCACACCATCACCGTGAGAAGTTGTTATTGTCTCTCTACCTTAATCACTTTGTTCAATATTGGCTTAATGATAATTTGGGTCAGACTCGCGGCATGCGACTCTAGCCAAATAAAAATCAGAAGAACTTGGAATGCTGTAAACCAGGAGCAAGGGCAAGGGTTACTGGGAGGGGTGGGGGACGGGGCTAGGGTATCGTGGCGAAGGGGGCAGGTGTTTCGCTGGTCTGGGGCCATCTGTGGAGAAACATGAGAGTTAATGTTTCGTATCTGGTTACCCTCCTTCTGGTGTTTTTGTTGTGGAGCGGTTTTCCAGTTGCTTCTGTTTCTGTTCCATGTCATTCCAGTGCCTTGATTTGTCTCCAGTACGACCTTGTTTTAACGTTTTGTAATTATCTCTCTGCCTCACTTTTTTGGATCATAGGTCAACCTATCTGTTGGCATTCAGTTATTGATATATTAGTCACACTGTCTGGCACTCTTGTTCACCTGCAGAGAAAATGTCTTTGACACTCCGCTCACGCAATTTCCCTGATAATGTGATCTGTCTGCCCTTGATCTCTCTTCCCATAAATTCAGTGTTCTGTGTTAATCCCTCTTACTTCACCTGATGAAAGGGCTCTGGTCTGAAATCTTGTTATTTCAAATTAACATGTACATCTACAACCTGGTGTGATTTCTGAATTTGTCCATCTCAGTCCAAAACCGCAACCTCCACAGCAGGTACACGGGAACACCACCACACGCACGTTACCCTCCACACTATGTTCAAGCTCATTTACTGCTGCTGCCGCATGTAATTCTTTACTTCTTGTTGTTCGTGATGAAATCGTAATCTTCAAGCAGTTCTTTTGCTCTGTATGTACTTTGGAATATGGTTCATTTTCAAAGAAAAGCAGACTTCAAGTGACGATATATGCTTCAAAGCTTTGCCTGAGTTGTTTACATGTCATTTATCTTGAACCCAGTGAGCTGACGGAAGAACAAACATACTTCGCACTTCTGCCACACAGTGCCAGGGACCCAGTTCAATTCCAGCTTTGGCGATTATTTGTATGGTGCTTGCACTCCTCCCATGTGTGTGTGAGGTTTCCTCCCACAGTATGAAAGCTGTGTAGTTTCGGTGGATTGCCAAATGGAAAAATACCCAACGTGTCCAGGTATGTGGAGTTTAGGTTATTTAGCTTTGAGAAACTGGAAGGGGATCGATTAGGTAGTGGTTCTTGTTGGGATGATCTTCAATGATTTGGTGTGGACTTGACAGACTGAACGGCCTATTTCCACACAATTGTGATTTTTCTAAAATTATTGCGATCGTGCGATTTTCCAGACAGTCGGAAAGATAAATAATAATTCAAGATTTCGTTTTGAATGTCTGCAAACGATATTTCAATTCTCACACACGAACGACACCTCAAAGTCTGCACTTACGCAATTTAAAGCTGTGCATTCAGTGTTCACGCTTCGAAAATCACAGCTTTTTACCATTAAGATCAAATCATTTAATTTTTAATCTATGCCAAAAACAGTCGAATTAGTCGCATTTATCTACCTTTAATGCATGTACTTGCAAACAGATTGGAATGATAACTTCTCAGATTCGGGTTCATTTTGTTCATGGATAGGTAGATGACAACCACTCTTCCAATCATCCCAAGTGGATTTGCATGACATCGATCACCAACGCTGAGCCGTGCTGCTCCCAGGGAGAGGGTGAAGCGCAGTGATGGCCTGTTCGGTGATATCATACATGTATTTGTCTCCAGTTAGTTTCTCTGGAGTAGGACTGACAATGAGGGGAAGTTCGAAGGCAGAGCTAATTCTGGGAGGGGAAACCTCTTGAACAGGTTTTGGCAGTATCTGAGAGACTTTCCAAACTTCAACCAGGCAAAGTCATTGAATAAAATCTCGGGGGATGCCTTCTAACAGAAGTATGATTCAACTGAAAATATATAATATACCCTAAATGAAGATAAATACCGCAGTCTTAGCAGGACCAATGGTAAGAAGAACATATTTGATTGAGGACTTCCTGCTGCAGCCTTTAAGTAGAGCAGCATGGTCATCTGCTCATAAAAGATGACAAAACATGTATCCTTTAATTAATCAATTTCAGCCACGTGCTGGAGTGTGTCTAGTCTACCTATGTCTACATTTTGCTGCAAAATGTCTATGGAGACGTGTATGTCTTTGATATCAGGCTTATTCGGAAGAATGGTTCCACTAAGGTTTGAAGTTAGCTTTCGTGACTCGTTGGTTAGCACTGCTGCCTTGCAGCATGAAGTACTTGGATTCGATTCCAGCCCCAGGCGACCGTTTGGAGTCGCACATTCTCCCTGTGTCTGCATGGGTTTTATTTTAGATTCGATTCGATTATCTACAGTGTGCAAACAGGCCCTTCGGCCCGACAGGTCCACACCGCCCCGCCGGAGCGTAACCTACCCCTACCCCTACCCCTACCGGCAATTTAGCATGGCCAATTCACTTGACCTGCACATTCTTGGACTGTGGGAGGAAACCCGGAGGAAACCCACGCAGACACGGGGAGAACGTGCAAACTCCACACAGTCAGTCGCCTGAGGCGGGAATTGAACCCGGGTCTCTGGCGCTGTGACGCAGCAGTGCTAACCACTGTGCCACCGTGCCGCCCCGTTTCCTCCTACAGTCGAAATATATGCAGGTTAGATTAATTGGATATGCTAAATTGTACCTCGTTCTCCAGAATGTGTTGGTCAGGAGCAGTGCAAAGTAATAGGGAAGGGAAATTGCTCTGGATGGAATACTCCTTCGAGGTTGCGTGTGAGCTTGTCGGGCAAAATGATATGTTTCCACACTGTAGGGATTTATGATTCTATTTCCTAACGTCGGTACTTTAACAGAGTAAGGCATGGTACAACTCAGCAGCTTGCTAGTAAAATGGTGAATGGTGGATTCACGCATATTATCTGTGTCAACGTTAACTGGCAAGTGTTCATCTCAATTGGAATTGACGACAATGCAACTTTCATTGAAACAGAATCATGGCTGGAAAATGCCTCCAGTGAAAATGCATCACCAAATTCAACATTTCTGTTCATGGCAAGTTCTGAGTCAGCCTATCTCTAATGTCTGATTACATGAATCTCCTGCAAGAGGGATACATGCTTCCAAACTGCTCCTCCTAACTCTGTACCTTAAGCGTAACATTTTTGTGAAGTTTTTCTCACCTCCCAGTAAGTGTTGGCCTTCTAACAATTGAGTTTGATGAAGTTTATTGGAACAGATCATTAACTATTTCGATGTTTTGAAGTGGAAGAGGAGAACAACCCTCTGATCTACTGGGACAGTGAAGGACTGACTGAAGGAATACCTATCCAATTATGATGGTTAGTAGCTTGGAAGGAAACATGCAGGTAATGATATTCCCATTCGTTTATTTCCTTTCTCTTTAGGACGATAATAGTACTAGAATAGTAGGGTGCTGTCAAATGGAAATTGTTGATGATACAAAAAGCTGCGTCAGTGGTGAATGGATTGAAATTATCCATAAAGTGCCAATTGAACTGGCTCAGTTGCCATCGAATGGGATGTTCTGAAGAAACCTGGTAGCAACTGTGAAAAGTGTCAGAGAAGTAATGTTTCTTGTCCTGCATGTCTGCTCTTCAGTCCTGTTCTGAAGAAGAGTCCTTTTTGGCATCAAAAAGTTGACTGTATTTCTCTCCCAGTATGCTGTAAGAGTTGCTGAACTTCTCCAGCACTTTGCTTTCATTTCAGTTATTAAATGTCCGCAGCATTTTCCTTTTGTAAGAATGTTTCATAATGGCGCTGTCCAACCTCTTGAGGTATGTTGCAGATACATTTGTTCAGTCAAGCGGGGAGTATTCCATCACACACTTGACGTGAGACTTCTCGGTATTAGAGAAGCGATTGGAGTCAGGAAGCCCATTACTGATGGCAGTATACTTGCCATCTGACCGGCTCTTGGAGCCACATTATTTATGTAGAGAGGACAGTTCATTTTGGGGTGAATACTAACTCCCAGATTGCTTTTCGTTGAACACAAGGTAATGACAACAGCATTGAATTTCCAGAGGTGTTGATTAGATTATCTTAATCAGGATGTGTTAAATTCATTTCACTTGTCTGCCCAGGCCTTCACATTGCCAGAACTCTGCTGCATTGTGAAATGGAACGCTTCCGGAGATGAGGAGGTAAGGATGCTGCTGAACTCTGGGCATTTATTTGCGAACAGAATCTTGAATAATTCCTGAAGTGAGGTCCTGGAATTTAGATAACTGACCTGCAACAAACAACCAAACCAGTTTGTGTGCGTCTAGAGTGACAAATAAGAATAGCAGCTTTACCTCCCTAAGGGGTAGAGGCGAATCGGAACGGATTTTCCATGGTAAGTGGTTATGGTTTAATAGGCATGAGACATATAATTTCAACTTAGCAATCATGGCATCCATCGTTGCAGGGTTTGAATTAGGTCTCTGATATCAATTCTGGAATATCTTCACGTGAGCTGATTATCATGTACTGACGAGCAATGCTTCTCCAAAACTGGGATCAAGCTTGTTATTAAGCTTCTTCATTTCTCAGAAATTTGAATAAAAACCAAAAAGTCTGAGCAATGCTGCAGTCTGAGTCTCCACAAGCTGCTTCCACACAGTACAAAGCAACATCTTTGGTGATGCATCAGCTCAGATTTTCAAATAAGGAGCTTGTCAGTTGCTTGAAGGGAGAGATAACGTCGCACCGAAAACTGCATCAAATCATTCAACATGTGGAGAAGATGATCCTCACTATTCTGGTCTTCATTGGCGTTCCTTATAAGGCATTGTGACAATTTCACTTGTTTTAGTCTGCTGCTGATCTGCTCTTGGGTTTTAACTTTTGAACAATAATGTCTCCAATTCACTGACTACCTTCCTTACTTAGACACAGGAAGTGCGATATCAGTTCGCTGAGCAATAGTCTCCTTGCAATTCTCCACTGATAGAGACGCCTGATGTCACTGCAAATGTAGAACTTCCTAATCTCTTTGTTCTGTCATCCGTTCCGGTTTCATAACGTTTGTTGGTATGATCCGAAATCAGGCAAGTCAGTTGTAAAGAATGGTCAACAGAAGTGAAACATTTACTCTTGCTATGCCACAGATTATGTAAGACATGCTGAGCCATTTCTGTTTCTGATATACAAATGAAGCCTGTTTTTGCGATAACTTTGAATGTTAAGTGGTGACCTGAGAGAAGTAAAGCAAGACACTAAAATGAAGCGCTAAACTGTTTCAGTTCGTTGTGGATTCTGCAATGAGCCTGAAAAAGAGTTTCAGAGTATTCAGGACAGATGTTAGTGAGCACTTCTACACACAATATTTGGAACTCATTTCCGCAACCGACTGTAGATGCAGGGTTTTTATTTTGGTTGCCAGAATCAAACCTGTGAAAGTTTACATCTATGTCGAAGGACAATAGCAGCAGAAACAAGAGAAAACTGTGACCGCAAATCATCTATCAGGGATCTCGCCTTTCTGAGTTGGAAGTATCTGGCTATTCCTAAATCCTGGAACTCCCTCCCTGGAACTTAACACAGAGGAACAGCATCATGGCTGTTCCTCTGTGTTAAGTTCTCTCAAGTTTCTGTTAAGTAGCTCATCATCTCAATCACTGGAGTAATTAGGGATGGGCAGTGAATCCAATGCCATTGAGTGACCTCTATACGCCACAAATGAATTCCGAACACCTGCAGGTTCTACGTGGCCGCCCGCAAACGATCGGGAAATGGGATTAATGGAGCAGCACGTTTGAATAAAGTGAAAGGCAATGATTACTGGAGGGCGTGAGCCTGTTAGTGAGAGAGGAAGTGGTGATGCAAGGCTCATTGTTGGAATTAATGGTTCAGCCTTTCTGGGCCACTGTTGACACTGACTTACATAACACTGCTGACCAATTCACCACAATGATTCTGTTCTCTTGGCGTGGTATTCCCTCTGTGCATATTAACGTGGTTAATGGGCCCCGAAAGGATGAACGTGTCTTCTTTATCCTGTCGGCTTAAACAGATGAATATATCAGTTTGTAACGAGCGCAATACGAGATTGGCTCTTTCTGTGCATTTACACTGGAGAATGTCCAGGTGTGAATGTTTCTTTTCTGTATCAGCGGAGTTTAGTTTAAATTCTTGTGGAGCAACTTTAACAAAGTAACAAATGTCCAAGTCACTGTGATTGAACAGTTAATTAAATGCACATATGAATTTGAACACCATTGTCTGCGCTGTCACCGTTGATGAATTAGATAAAGCATCTGGTAATAACGAGACTAGTATTGTGTCAAATCCTGGCGTTGCATGTCCGGTACATTGAAGGACCGTTGTTTAAACGTCTTCAAAATGCAGTTTTGTTGATCCACCATAACGAAAGAGCATGCTTCTTGTGTTTGTGCTCAACGCATTTATTTCGTGTTACCACGTCCAGCCGCCTGCTGTGGCCCCATGAGTCATTGCTCGATCCTGCTAATTCAATGGAAAGATTATTTACTATCTTCCACAAAGACAGCAAATAAGTCTCATCTAGCGCTGACACCATCGTGAGCGCTGCTGTGTCACAGTGCCACAGAGTCAGGTTCAATTCCCGCCTCAAACAACTGAATGTAAGGAGTTTGCACTTTCTCCCCGTGGCAGCGTGCGCTTGCTCTGGTTTTCTGCCACAGTCCAAAAATGTACCGGTTAGGTGAATTGGCCATGCTAAAAAGGCGGTGTTAATGGAGAGGAATGCATTTGGGCTGGGGCGGGTCTGTGTGGAATTGGTGGACCGAACGGCCTGTTTCCACACTGTAAGTATTCTAATCTACAGTAATAAATGACCATGGTATGGCGTGCGTTGTTCGATGGGGCATATATGATTTTTCAATTGTTTTTCTCCAATGTTTCTTTACAATTCAAACGGGAGTGGAAGAAGGGAAATGAATGACTCCCATAATTCTTACCTTCTTTTATCACTCATTAGCAATATTTTTCCCTGTACCTTTTATTTTACACTGTGGTTACTGTAACTGGTCTTGTGAGCAACACTGGCTGGTGTCCTCTATCCTCACTGCCCCTCATCTCTACCCAAACACATTTTACATCCTTATCTCCTGAATCAATGTAATCTCTAACCATTGCATAATTGTCACGGAAACTGGGCTTTTCTCACGCCTGTGTATGTCATTTTCGAATCTTAATTGATCGTTTCCTGTGTTGCAATTGCGCACGAGAAGAGGAAAACAAAATAGAGGCAGGTGGTCCTGGGTTTCAAACGCACGTAATTGCAGCTAAAACGCAGATTACTGCACACAATGCGATCACGGAAGCATGTACCGAACCGTCAGGAAGCACACAATAAGTACAATGCTGGAGGTCATGTCAGGAACAGGACTAGAAACACAACAGAAATACTTCTCGTGGGTACTAATTTGGATGTGTTTCTCGAAGAGCTATCCTGTTTTACACATGCTCCATTGGGAGTTACCTCACACAAGGAAGTAACCAGTGCGGCAGACGATCATATAATCCGAGTTCCAAGACCCGGAATCATAGACACTCAGTGACCTGTGGGTAGCTACAAGGGACAGCTCTGCATGCGGTTTACAGGGTAACTGAACTGCATGATTGCAGCTCGATGGTCGTCTGTCTGATTCTCCTGTAATTTTTTCAGTGCAGCCCCTGCGTGCAGTCCTGTCAACTACGTTTGTCCGGCACAAGATGGGCATTGGTCATTTGTCTCTGAGAAAGGCTGTTGGTTTATGTGTTGTCATAATTCCGAGTGTACGGAGGAATCTGGCTGTCAGTTCCTAGAAACTTTCCTTAATAAATGGAAGCGTGCTTTTTAACTTGCCGCGGGCATACCCTCGTTGCGAATTTCGTGCGCTGTGAATCACGTTGCGGGACTATCCATTTTTGGCAAAGAATTCCTGTGGCAGTCACGAGTTGCCACGACCAGCTATCCCGAGTACCAATACGGACAAATGGGAAGAACTACAAATTCGATTAGAGCAGCACAAGGTTTATGTGTCAGGGCAAACAGAAGGCAGCTAGAAAATTTCTGGATGTCGGGCAATCAGCCTAGGTCCCTTTTCATATGAAAGTCTGTGCATCAGCAGAAGCTGGGACCAAGTAGTCTACGTTGGTTATTCGTATTCCAGACAACTTGTGTTGTTCCCCGTTTACTCTGAAAGTGAATAGGCATAGTTATTTCACCATTATTTCGAAAGAAGATCCTGCATTGAATATGTTCGCCGTTTTTTGATGCTGTGGCGAAAAGGTGGGCAATCGCGATGTGAAACGTTTCTATACTTCTTTCATTTCCTTCATTACTGTCCTGGTGAGAGAGAAAAGTGATTGGCTCTCTCGATCAGATGGAGGCACCGGCGCATTGATGGCTTCATTTAATCACAGATATAATTGGAAATGTTCACTTTTAATGGTTCGTTGTTGTTCTGTTTTGTTTTATGATACTTGAGCACTTTCTGGGACTTGGCAATACACTAAATCTCCAATAGGTTTGGAATTGCCTCGAGGTTATTTGTGCGAGCAGTTCATGTCAGAGACGACTCACAGTGCCTCACAGACAGCACGTAAGCTTTGGTGTGTCTGATCATGGTACTGTCTTTTCAGTTTTGATTGTGTTCCACGTTAAGAGCTGTCAGTTTTTGGATTCGCTGGAGAGCAAAGTGGGTAATACGACATGTGACGTATTTTTCTTCAGCCAAAATCTTTGACAGTGAACTTGGAAATGTGTCAAGAAGAATGGTCATTGGCAAGACATATGCAGAAAACCTTAATCTCTGGATCGTTTGGGCCCATCCACCCTCCAAACAAAAGAGAAAACTCGCTGGCTGAGAAACAAACATCGTGCGAATTTTGCAAATGGTGTATTCAAACTGTTGCCGGTGGCTCGAGCATCTCAGAGTTGTCGAGCATGGAAACAAATCCCGAGATCCAATTTGACCTTGCTGAAAAGTTAAGCGAAATTAATCAATAAATATCTGCCAATATTTGTGCCTTATCTCTCCTAGGTCTTTCTGTCTATACACCCATTTAGATGCCTTTGAAATATTGTGAGTGCACCAGACTCTACCACTAAATGTGGCAATTCATTCTACACATACAAAAGTTCTGTGTGAAAAACATGTGTCCCTCACATCCCTTTTCAATTTTTCCTCTCTCACATTAAACGCATGCTATGCAGATCTGAACTCGCGTGTCTTGTGAAAAAGTGCTCCCTGACTATTTACTCTGTCTTTCTTCCTCATGCGTTTATAAGCTTCTGTGAGGCCATCTCTATGCCCTGAAGCTCCTGGGAATCTGACGAAGCCTATTCAGTTTCGTTCTCCTGTCCAATCCCGGCAAACCTAGCAAATCCTTGTCAAGGTTTTCTAAACTTACACTTGCAGGAAGTGTGTCAAGCTGCAGCACTTGTTTGACTGCGTGGGCACTCTGGAGCTGCGGGTGGACTCACTGTGGAGCATCAGCAATTCTGAGGAGTTATGTTGCCTCCCAGGTGCTCAGGTCAGTAATGTCACCCATCGGCTGAAGAACATTCGGAAAGGGGATCGTGAACAGCCAGTTGTGTTGATGCATACAGGCACCAACGGAAAAAAAAAACGAGATGAGGACCTGCAGGGAGAATTCAGGGAGCTAGAAGAGAAATTAAAGAGGACGACCTCAAAGGTCGTAATCGCGAATTACTGCCGGAGCCACGTGACTGCCAGGGTAGAAATGAATAAAACAAGGCACGATGAACACGTGACTTGAGGAATGGATCATGTTGACATTAGTAGGGAAGCTGTGTTGGGCAGGCTATGGGTAATTAATGTTAAAGAATCCCCAGGAATGGATAGGATCTTTCTCGGGTTCCTGAGTGAGGCGAGAGAGGAAATAGCTGGGGCCCTGACAGTTATCTTCGAGGCATTCTAAAGCACAGGTGATGTTCTGGCCAACTGGAACGTTGCTCATATTGTCCCCTATACAAGAAAGATAGTTGGGATAATCCGGATAACTGCACACCAATGGGCCTGGCACCAGTGTTGGGAAAGTTGCTGGAGAAGGTACTGAGGGACAGGATCTCTGCATATTTAGAAAAGAATGGGCATATCTATGATAGTTATATCACAGGCAAAATGTTTTTTTTGCGTGGGAGTTCGTGATTTTCCAACTTAATAGAGTTTTTCGGGATGTGACCAAGTTGATAGATGAAGGAAAGGCTGTTGATGTCATATACATGGTCTACAATAAGGAGTTAGATAAGGTTCACCATGGTAACTGAATACAGAAAGTAAAGAAAGTAAACTAAAGTCTAGAACACAGGTGGATAAAGAATTGATTGAGCAATAGGAGACAGAGAGTGGCAGTTGAAGAGAGTTTCTTGAAATGGAGAAAGATGGCCAGTAGTGCTCCGCATGGGTCAGTCTTGTGGCCACTGTTGTTTGTGATATACATAAATGATCTGGAAGAGAGCACTGTTGGAATGATCAGAAAGTTTGCAGATGACACGAAGATTTCTGGACCAGCAGAAAATATAAGGTATTGTTAAAGAATACAGGAGGATCTAGATATTCTGGAAAGTTGTGCAGAAAATGGCATCTAGAGTTCAACACATACAAATGTGAGGTGACGCATTTCGACCAGTCTAATTCTCGATCGAGTTATACAATGAAAGGAAGAGCTTTGGGAAAAAAAGTTGATGGACAGAGAGATCTGTGAGTCCAGGTCCAGTGTACACTGAAGGTTGCTGCACAGGTGGATAGAGTGGTCAAGCAGGCATATAGTATGCTTGCTTTCGTTGGATGGGGTATTGAATAAAATGGCTGAGAAGTCATGTTAAAATTGAACAAGACATTGGTCTGGCCGCACTTCGAATACTGTGTTAATTTCTGTTCGCCACGTTACCAAAAGGATGTGGACGCTTTGAAGAGGGTGTATAACAGGTTTAAGTGCATGTTGCCTAGTATTGAAAGTGCAATCTAGGAAGTGAGGTTGAGTAGGTTAGGTTTGTTTTCATTAGAAAAAAAAAGTTTAAGGGGGACCTTTTTGAGGTTTACAAAATCATGAAGGGTACAGACAGGGTCGATGGAGAAATTATTTATTTCGCAGGTTGAAGGATTAAATACTGATTGGTTGCGCTTTCAAGGTGAGAGGTGAAAAGTTTAAGAGGGATACACGCGGCAACTACTTGACACAGCGGGTGGTGGGTGTCTCGAACACGTTCCCAGCGGAGACGGGAGAGGTAATCATGGTAGATTCAATTAAGATGCGCCTGGATAGATGCATGAGGAGGTGGGGACCAGAGGGATACAAATGCTTACGAATTGGGTGACAGGTTTAAACAGTAGATTTGGATCGGCTGAGGCTTGAATGGATGAAGGGACTGTTCTTTGTCTGTAGATTTTCTTTGGTCTTTCTTCATAAATTAGATTACTTACAGTGTGGAAACAGGCCCTACAGCCCAACAAGTCCACACCGCCCCGCCGAAGCGCAACCCACCCATACCCCTACATCTACCCCTTACCTAACATTACGGGCAATTTAGCATGGCCAATTCAGCTGACCTGCACATCTTTGGACTGTGGGAGGAAACCGGAGCACCCGGAGGAAACCCACGCAGACACGGGGAGGATGTGCAAACTCCACACAGTCACCCGCATGAGGCGGGAATTGAACCCGGGTCTCTGGCGCTGTGAGGCAGCAGTGCTAACCACTGTGCCACCGTGCCGCCCCCGAATTCCGCCATGCTCATTACAGAATTTACGAGGTCTAAGTGCCTGAAGTGAATCGATGCTGAAACACTCGTAATAACAAATCTGAGGCTTGGCTTTCGTGTGGTAGCGTGGTCGAACAGTCTGATATGCTGGATTTTTTTTAAGCTTCAGTCTGTATCGAGTCGTGGCTTCAAATCCCAGAATCGTAAATCAGCTACGATGTGGAGATGTACGTGAGAGAACTGCGCATGTGTTGATGCATTTTAATTTGACTGTTTGCAGCTCCTCAGTGTGCTTTCCCTCTCGGTGATAAAATCAGCAACCGTCTCTGAAAACAACGCAAGTTCCTGCTGTCCGACATATACTCATATCCAGTCGATAACTGTGCTTTTGGATATCTGCGTTGCCAGTTTCTGTGTCTCAAATGGTCAGGGCATTTGGCTGAAATGTTGGTGGTTCCAGCCCACTCTGGGCATAAAGCCTCAAATATTTCAGCACAAGCATTTACAACGACCATGTATCGACATTGTAACCGCGAAAACTCATCCATGTTTCACCCCAAGTCCGCAGGGAGTGAGACGGTTACACTCAGCAGAATATGACATCATTTTCTCCAAGCTCCCGATGCCAACAGAAAGCGGCCACTGCAGTTTCAATCAGCGGCTTTCTGACAAGTCATGGGAAACAACTCGTGGAAATTTCTCCCTTGGTAACAGCTCTTTCCGTGTGAAAGGAGCAAAACTTTAATTTTAAATTGGAAACGGCTTCAGGACATTGGAATGTTGCTCCAGTTCTTGGAACGTGTTATGAATAAAACTCCTGACTTGAAAATAAGAAGTGGTGAAGGTTTTAGGTCAAAAGAACAAAGAAAGTGTTGATTGTGAGGACCCTGTCTCGTCAGCAGATGGGAAATTCCCAACACTGTAAACGGAAATGATTGGGTTTCCTTAGGTAATTTCCAGACTGATTTACTGTCTGCCAGAGTGACTGGAAATCACTTCAGCAATCTAAAGGTGAGGTGAAAAATATGAAGATATTAAGTTTGAACCTTAAATCCCGCGACAAGTGCTGAATAGGTTTTAATGCTTTTAAGGAATAACTGAAGTGAAATGTATGAATGATGTTTTTGTGATGAGAACAGAGAACACAGAACAATACAGCACAGAACAGGCCCTTCGGCCCACGATTTTGTGCCCTACATTTGTCTTAGTTTATGTACCCTTCCATGTACCTATCCAATGCCAATTAAAGATCTCCAATGATTCTGCCTCTGCCACTCCCGCAGGCAGCGCATTCCATGCCCCCATCACTCTCTGGGTAAAGAACCTACCCCTGACATCCCCCCATACCTTCCACCCTTCACCTTAAATTTATGTCCCCTTGTAACACTCTGTTGTGCCCGGGGGAAAAGTTTCTGACTGTCTACTCTATCTATTCCTCTGATTATCTAATAAACCTCTGTCAAGTCACCCCTCATCTTTGCCGTTCAAATGAGAAAAGGCCTAGCACTCTCAATCTCGCCTCGAACGACGTATTCTCCGTTCCAGGCAACATCCTGGTAAATCTTCTCTGCTCGCTCTCCAAAGCTTCCACATCTTTCCTCAGGTGAGGCGACCAGAACTGCACACAGTAATCCAAATGTGGCCTAACCAAGGTCCTGTACAGCTGCAACATCACTTCACGACTCTTGAATTCAATCCCTCTGCTAATGAACGCTAATACACCATCGGCCTTCTTACAAGGTCTATCCCCCTGAGTGGCAACTTTCAAAGATCTATGTACACAGAACCCAAGATCCCTCTGTTCCTCAAACTTACGAAGAACCCTACCGTTAACCCTGTATTCCGCATTCTTATTTTTCCTTCCAAAATGTGCAACCTCACACTTGACAAGTTTGAACTCCATCTTCCACTCCTCAGCCCAGCTCTGCATTATATCTAAGTAACTTTGCAGCCGACAATAGCACTCCTCATTATCCACAAATCCACCAATCTTCGGATCATCTCCAAATTTACTGACCCACCCTTCGATTCCTTCTTCCAAGTCATTAATAAAAATTACAAACTGCAGAGGAACCAGAACTGATCCCTGCGGAACTCCACTTGTAACTGAGCTCCAGGCTGAATATTTACCATCTACCATTACTCTCTGCCTTCGACCGGTTAGCCAGCTTTCTATCCAACTGGCCAAATTTCCCTCAATCACAAAGTACTGAGCTGTTAAGATAATTTTTGCAGCACTGGTGGACATGAAGGTCAAATTACGATCACGGTTCAAGAACATTTAGTCTGTGGAAGTGGTATGTGACCTTAGTTCAAAATATATGTTTCCGTTCTTTCAGTACATCTTTTTGACTCCCAAAAAACATTGATTGTTTTCTGTATTCACTTTGTTTCGCGATATCTGTCTTCTGGTCGACCAGGGACACCTTGAATTTGCGTCTGCATTGAATAAGGTTTCGCTCCTTCTTTGGAGAAGCAAACCTGTGCATGATGTAACATTTATCATGATGATGGTTAAGAAGTTCAAAATGCATTACGCTTTATGGATCGTGAGCAAGAATGAAGTGATCCACTGGCGAACAGATGTCACAACGCCCCATTGCTACCTCGGGCCTGAAGCGGTCCATTGGCAGAGTCAACAGACAGGAAATATCTATGTGACTAGTCCTTTATTCAGTTTGAATTGATACCAATGGTAGTGCTGTTTTGTGCAGAAAATTGTCAACATCACTGACGCTACAGTCAATATTTAAGTCACATCTACTCCATGGATTGCCTTCTCGTATCAGAGCATGTCGACATGAAAAAACTCTAGCTCTGATAGCAAAGGGTTTTTCATTAAACTGGGAGTATGTTTAACTAAGCATTTCAGACAGCCAAATTGAATAATTGGCATTTGGTTCTTCAAGCTGAGCTCTCCACACCAACTGCTCCAATGAAGGTCGTGGATAAGGTCCCCATCGACTATTTTGGTCAATTGTAGCCTCATCAACAACCTATTGTTCTGAACAATGCTACCCCACGAGCAGAGGGCTAAGTTTGCTTTTCATCGTTAATTTTCAATTTCAGTTCTTAATGCACTGTTTCTTACGAATGTGGACAGCAGAAGACCGTTAACATTCCATTTCTAATATTTCCAGAAAATTCTATTCCGCTGAGCCATTCTGCTTCCAGGCAGCTCGCATTGACAGGAGAAAACAACTGTTCTCAATGTACTCGCTAAACATTCTCTGATTTAAAACTTACATTCGCTCTACTCTTGAGCTCTTTTCTAGTCCGACTTCTGAATGAAACAATGTTTCAAATCTTCTTGGTTTCGAACTCGTCAACAGGTTATATCCTGTTTATCCCTTTTCCCGTGTTTTCAGAGCTGTCGAATAATTCTTGTCATTTGGTTTTGTCGTGTCCATCTGACAGTTTATCTGATCGGTTTTGAATGACATTTTTGCTGAACAATGTATGTACTACCGTTCAAGTTGTGCCAGTAGATGTAGAATATTTGGGCAAAAGCAACCATTATTCATAGAATATATCTAATCCTCTCTGAGGGCAGTCACCAATTTATTGTTATTTCTACATGAATACTTTTGGCCAACTTGTTTAGTGGTTTCATATGGTGAATTATTTCTATATTTTGAAAGCAACAAGACAACATGCTTGTGGATTCTGGAGAAGTGGGGGCTACAACTCCTGAAAAGGATTTGGAAAATCATAAATTGAATATAATGAGGACAGAAGATGCTGGGAAGTCATCATCGACAAAAAAAAACAACTGGAACTGGAAAGAAAAACCACAGCAGTTCATGCAGCATCTGAACAGCAGTCGAGTCGACATTTCAAACAGGACTCATCGTCAGCACTGGAAAGGGGGAAGGGAGCTGAGAAATAATTACAGAAAAGGGTGCGGCTTTGGGGACAGGAAGGTAGGATGGTTTTAAGTGGGTCCATGTAGGAGGAGCATAAGATTGGGGCTGTGTAAGGTGTCAGTTCGAAAGAAGATTGACACGTTAAGTCAATTCCAGTAGACAGTACGGAGGGGGAGATTTGCAACCTGGTAATTTCTATGTTTGTAAGTTTCTGGCGGAAAACGAGGTGTTTTTCCTAAAGTTGAAGTGTGGACTTATTTTGACAGAGGAAGAGTTCCAGGTTAGATCCGCCGTTGGGGGTGTGGGAAACGAATTTGTAATGGCTAGAAACGGGATGTTTGAGTTGGTATGGGCGCGCATAACATGGATGCTTCTGAAACAGTCACCAATTGCGCTCGGTCTTTCAGGGTGCAACAGCTACTGCCACACCTCACCTCACAGCGGCCTTTCCTGACTTAGGGCGAATAATTTCAGTTTTGTTCGGCATGGGGGAAACAGGAAACCCAGTATTTACAAGTATTTTTACATTATGCAAACACTGCTACAGTCCAGGAACTGGCCGAAAATGAACCTGACCAGGAGTTTGTGCTGGACTTAAAACAAACCCATGATAGTCAGATCTCTCGACTATTGGACTCTGCAATGTCTCCTCCCTGGACAAAAAGTTGGACTTCATTCTACTGTGGCTGAGACTGCTATGTCTTTGTTTTCATGGAAACATAGCTTCGCGACAGAGGTCCAGACATTTCCATCCAGCTGGATGTTCTTGCCTTGTTTCTTGCCATCCGTAATGCAACTCTGCGCAGGAAGGCTCGAGGTGGGAGTCTCCGTGTCTACATCAACACGAAATGGTGCAAAGATTCTGAGCAAGTCTACAGTCACTGCTCATAACTTGTGCAGTTGCTGATTATTGGATGCAGACCATTTTATTTGCCATGGGAATTCACTGCTGTCCTTATAGTTGGGGTGTACCTCTATATTACTTGCAGTGTTAATGATCAGGAGGCATTCTGTGAACTGTATGAGGGTATTAGCAGACTGCATAATGCACACCCTGATGTGACTCTTTATTGTTACTGGAGATTTTAACCATGCAAATCTCAAATCCGTGCTTTCTGGGTGGCACAGTCGCTCAGTGGTTAGTACGACTGACTCACAGCGCCAGAGACCTGGATTCAATTCCTGCCTTGGGCAACTATCCGTGTGGCATTTACACGTTCACTGCTTCTGCGTGGGTTTCCTCCAGCTGCTCTGGTTTCCTCCCACATTACAAAGATGTGCAGTTGAGGTAAATTGGCCATGGTAAATTACGTGTAGTGTTCGGTGCATTTGTCAGGGATGAATGTGATGGGGTGTGTTGCTCTTCGGAGGTTTGGTGTGGCCGAAGGGCTTGTTTACACGCCATAGGGAATCTACTTTAATCTAAATTATATCAGCAAATGGGCATTGTATTGAGAGCGGGCAGCATGCCGTATATTGTTTGTGCAAAATTCCTCAATGCAAACAGGGCAGAGCCTGCCTGCATTTTGGCTTCTCAGACGACATCACTGTTATGCTAATTCCGCTGATCAGATGTGTCAAACCAGTTCTGAAGCAGGTGAAAACCTGGCTAGCACGAGCAGTTTCTGCTCTTCAAAATTGATTTGTGCACACTACCTGATACCTGTTTGATGAGGAAGCAACCGATTGTGACTCCACCAACTTAGAGAAGAACACAATATCAGTGATTTGCTTCATTAACAAGGGCACGAAGACGTCACTCTGTCTAAGGATCTCTTCAACCAGAAGCCTCGATGACCACAAATTTGCGTGCACTGCTGAGGACCCGTGATTCTAACTTCAGAGCACGTGACAAGCTGGCATTGACAACAGCGAGGACCAATCTGTGCCACGCCATCGAAGAGGCAAAACACGCACACGTCCAGAGAATATGCAGCCTTTTTCAGGACAGTGAGATGCAGAGCATATGCAAGAGTATTAAAGCCATCACCAAACACAGCACAGCATCGCCTGCTGGTGTTGGTGATGCCTCCATCCCAGATGAGTTTAACAAATCTCTGCATGTTTGGGCCATGAAAAGTTGTTGCCGTGAGGAAGACCATTCGAAGGACGAGGTGTTGTCTCTTACCACGACTGACAGGGGGAAACCTAAAGCATAGTTAATCCACAGCAGGCTGCTGGACCACATACATTCATGCCAGACTGCTCAGAGGATCCTCTGACGTACAGACAGAGGTTCTCACGGACATCTTGAACATATGCCAGATTTGCGCCATTGCTCCAACGTGCTCCAAGTCACTATGATCGTCCCTGTGCCGAAGACGTCATCAGTGCCCGGTCTCAATGACTGCTGCCCCGTTACGTTATCACTCACCATCATGAATTGTTCCGAGAGGCCTTTGATGTGACATATTATGACCTTGTTGCTCTCCCCTCCCCCCCCTCCCCGAAAGAAGCTCTGCAGTTTGTTTGTCACTCCAATCGCTGTACAGATGATGCCATCTTTCCAAATCTCCATCTGGACAAGAAGAACACCTTCGTCAGATTACTGTACATTCAGTTCATTTCTACATTTAATACTGTCATTGCTCATCCTCTGACTGCAAAGCCGGGTCTGCTGGGCTTGAATGCCTCCCTCTTTAACTCGATCCTGAACTTACCGACTTGGATCCCACAGTCATCCCCAAATTGTAAATAGCATCTCCAACATCATCGCACTCTGCACGGCGCTCTCCAGGGATGTGTGCTTGGTCCACTGCTCTTCCCCCTGATTTCACGCGGCTATGCAACGATGTCCAGTTCATATTATATAACTAAGTTCGTTGTTAACATGACGGTAGTGGATCTCATTTGCAGGACTGATGATTCAGCATACAGAGAGGACGTGCAACAGCTAAAGGACTGCTGCTGAGCCAACACCCTGTCTCTAATCGTGGAGAAAACGAAAGAGATGGCTGTTGACTTAAAGACGTCACAGAGCCATCATGCTTTGGTGGACATTGATGGCTTTCCAATGGAGATTGTGAAGAACCACAGATTTATTTGCGCGCATCTGGTGGGTGGTCTCACTTGGTCCCACAATGCCAGTTATATAGTCAAGAAAGCACAGCAGCGTCTCTATTTTCTGAGTAGGCTGAGGAAAGCCCCTCTCACACACGCTGTCCTCAAGGCATTCCAGAGAGGGTTCATGCAGAATATCCTGAGCAGCTGCAACACTGCATGGTTTTGGAATTGCGTCAGTTCGGATTGTAAGTACCTACAAGAGATAGTGAAAATTGCTAAGATGATCATCGGGGTATTTTTCCCTCCATCAAATAAATTTAAAACCCAAACTGATCCCCAAGGTAACAGCAATTTGGACAACCACACACATCTTTTATTCAAATTCTTGGCACTCTTGCCATCTGGCAGAAAGTTCAAGAAACTTTAGTCTCCCACAGCCAATCTGTATAATTGTTTCTTCCTCCAAGCTTTCAAACGTCTCTGCACTGTATGATCGCATTCGCTTCCATTTGCAATTTCTGGGCAACTTTTTGAATGTCTGCAAACAACAATGTTTTATTAATGATCATTCATTGTTGCATTGTTCTTTGTCCACCATTGTGTGTATTATCTTCTCTTGTCAGAAATTACTGCGCAACCTTACAGATTTTGCACTTTTTATACATTTTGTCCTGTCTTGCGTATGACTACGGTCACGTATTCTGTGTGTTTAAATAGCACCTTAATCCTGGAGCAAAGCTGTTTCCTTTTTTATTGTACCAAATTGTATATGGTAGAAATGACAAATAAAGCTACTATACGCTCTCTCTACTCTACTCTGTCTTGTCATCATGCAAGATCTCAAAGAATTGTTACAATGCACAAAAGATTTACCTGGATTTCCTCGAACCTGACTTACTGCATCTGTTGCTCGTGGTGCTGTCTCCTCTGCATCAGAGAGTCATAGTGCAAAATTGCAGACCATTTCAGGGAACATCTATGGTCTCCTCTGCTTTTTACAGTTGACACTTCATGGTAAAGTTCTGGGAAGTGCTGCTGAACAGAGAGACCTTGGATTGCAGGTTCATAATTCACTGAAAGTGGAGCCGCATGTCGACAGGACAGTGAAGAAGCTCATTGGTATTCTTTCCTTTATTGGTCAAAACATTGAGTGTAGGAGATGGGAGATCATGTTGCGACAATACAGGACACTGCTTTGGTCACTTTCGGAATATTGTGTGCAATTCTGGTCTCCTTCCTTTCAGAAGGATGTTGTGAAACTTGACCAGGTCCTCAAAAGATTGCCAGGAATGTTACCAGGGTTGGAGTATTTGAGCTATAGAGAGAGGCTGAGTATGCTGGCATGCATCGAAGGCTGGGGGGCCTTTATAGAGGTTTATGAAATAATGACGGACACGAATAGGATAAATAGAACAGGTATTATCCCTCGGGTAGTGGCGTCAGAATTAGAGGGCATGGATCTATGGTTAGACTTGAAAGCTCTGCAAGGAGCCGAAGGGTTAACACTTTCATGCAGATGGTATTAATTGCATGCAATGAGCTGCCAGAGGAAGTGATGGAAATTGGAACAATTAAAGCATTAAAGAGCCACCTGGACGTTTCAAAGAATAAGAAGGATTCAGCGGGATATTGACTGAGTGCTGACAATCGGGAATAGAATAGGCTCGGGTGTCTGATCTGCATGGTGAATTGGAATGAGGGTCTGATTCCTTCGCTCTACATTTGTATGACTCTGTGACTCTATAATCTAGAATAATCACAAATTGTGTGTCTGAAATATAATCTCAGCTTGACTTTCAACTGATCCTAATAAAAAGCATTCATCACCTGCTGGTAAATGCATTGCATTGCTTTGCTTAATTGCCCCCTCCTGACGAACATCCAAATTTCACGATAGTTCGACAAATGTGTTTAAACTTATTCGTGTTGGAAGTTGGTGGCTTTTTGGGTCTCGAGATATAATTTACCCAATGAGATAACTGGGTCAGTTTTGAAATTACTTCGGATTTTTCACAGTTGAAAATTTACTTTTGATTGAAGGGAAAGCTCAAGCTCCACGAAACCCAAAACCTACAAGCAAATTCCCAACTTTTAAACGACTACACGCTCTGAGCAGGTGTCGAACCTACGCAGTGATGCACCATTGGATTTCCAAACCAACGCCTTAACCTCTCGGCCATCAAAGCTGAGACGCAGGTGCCACTTTTTATAGTAAAGCAACTGAATTCATGAAATACGAAAGTTGTTGGAAGAGCAATTTGTCAAGATCCAAAGAATTCGCCATATCCTTTTCAGAGACCCAGACGAACTTACCTCAGCAGATTGCCAGGCTTTCACCGCAACTTGGATTCTGACACAGCTGAACTTGTGGGAATGATTCTTCATCGAGTTATAGAGTCACGGATGTGCACCACACGAAGAGAGGATCATTGTCACACTGTGTCCGATCAATCGATTTTGACTCAATTGCTCAGCATCTGGTGCCAAAGTAATATGCGGCTGCGTTTTAATATTCATTGAAATATGGTGTCAGAAGTATTGATGCAAAGCCCATAAACACTGGCTACATTCGTAAAAACATATCAGAATTAGAAAGAATGCAGAACCGATTTACAGAAATGGATCCAGCAATTAATCCGTAAGTTCTGACATCAGGTAATCAACTTGTGAGCACAAGAGAGGAAGATTGACCAAAGATTTGGAACTTGAAATCGTCTTGACGGAATCATTTGCAATGTTTTTTGCGGTTGTGCCATAGTCATCAAGTCCGAGAGAAATACAGCACGGGAAGTGGCCCTTCTTTCCAACTTGACCATGGTGGACAGATATCCTAAATTAATAGGTCCCATCTGCCAACATTTGGCCCACATCCTCTAAACCTTGTTACTCATATATCCATCCTGATGCCATTAAACGTTGCAGTTGTACCAGTCTCCACCAATTTCTCTGGCAGTTCATTCTGGACACGACTGAAAATGTAGCCCCTGACGTTCTTTTTAAATCCTTACCCACTAATTTTAAACCTATGCTTTCTCAGTTTTGACTCCCTCACCAGCGGGAAATCAACTTGTCCAGTCAACCTATCCATGTCCCTCATGATTTAATCAATAGCAACGATTTGACTTTATCATACTTGTCAGGTGGGAAATGTGTGGAGATTATTTGTCGAAGGTAACAGTTTGAAATCTTTTTGATGTAGAAAGTCTGATGTACAAATTTTTAGAAATGCATCTTGGAGACGTTTTTAATAAGTCATTGCAGTCTAGTAGCAGTTATAGAAATCTGTTGTGAAAGCTGCAGAAGGATTTCAGGGCACGAGAAAGAAGCATTATTTCCAATGTATGGTGGCTCAGTTCGACCGCACTTTGAGTACAGTATGACGAATTATAATCCTCAATTTAGGAGAGATACTAATGCCGTATGAGCAATACCACGAATGGTGATTAGCCTTGATAACATGAATGAACGTTAGTCCTGTGACTTGAAATTGGGCAAATCCGGCCTTTTTTTAAACATTTTAAAAACAAGAGAGGTAATCTCACTGAGAGTTGCAAAATATTTGAAGAGATAAACAGGGTGGTGCAGTTAAATTTTGTTCCCTCATTGGTGAATCTAAAAGCAGGAGAGCAAATTTTTAAAATGAAGCATTGTGATTTATGACCAAGATCAGAGCCTTGGATATTTGGTCATCACTATCAGCCTGACCCGCCGACACTTACTGCATCACTATAAACCTGACCCCTCACACTTACTGCCTTAATATCAGCGTGAACCCCTGAAACTTACTGCAGCGCTATCCATCTGGCACCCTCACATTTACTGCGCCACTTTCACTTTGACACCTTCATATTGACCGCATCACAATCAGCCTGACTGCCAAACACTTACTTTGTCACTAACAGTCACGCCATTACACTTCCCATGTTACTATCACCCTGACTCCTTACACTTACTGTGTCACTACCAGCCTAACTCAATCACACTTATTATGTCAGTGTCACACTGACGCCTCACACTTACCATGTCACTACAACACTGACCCCCTCAAACTTACTATGTCACTATAACCTTGACCCCCTCACACTTACTGCTTCACTATGAGATTCAACACTCACATTTACGGTGTCATTACCAGCCTGACTCACTCGCACTAATCACCTGACTATCAGCATTACTCGCTCAAATTTATTTCATCATTATCAGCCTGAGGCACTCATACTGACAGCGTCACTAACAGCCTGACCCTTCAAATTTGCTGCGTCACCTCACTCTGACTGCTTCACTGTTCCCCCGACTCCTCTCAGTTACTATATCATTATCAGCCTGAACACCGCACACATACTGCGTCACTATTACCCTGATATCGCGACACGTACTGCGTCACTATCAGCCTGAGCCCCTCATACTGACTGTGTTTGTATCTCTCTGATCCCCTCAGAATTACTGCATCACTAGCACTCTGGCACCCTCACACTTACTGCATCACGAACACCCTGACATATGCGCAACCACTGCATCCCTATCAGCCAAACCCCACTCAATAACGGCATCACTATTGCTCTAACCTGCTCACACTTTACCTTGACACTCTCTCACTTAGTGCGTCAACATCAGCCTGACCCCCCTCATGCTTCCAGCATCATTACCAGCCTGATACTTTCAAATGTTGTGTCGCTATCAGACTGACCACTCATACTTACAGCATCACTATCACCTTGAACCCCCACACTTAGTGCGTCCAGATCAGCCTGATCCTTTCACAACTTCTTGCATCACCTTCAGCCAGACCCTGCACACTTTCACTCTGACCTCCTCATACTTGCTGCATCACTATCACCCTATCCCACTAACACCGTGTGTGTCACTATCACCCTGACAACTCATACTCACTGCACCACTATTATCCTAACTATATCATAATTAGGATATCATTTACAGCCTGATCCCCATACACTTACTGTGTCACTATCAACCTGTGTCATTCTCAATCTGACACCCTCAAAGTGTCTGCATCACTGTCACCCCGAACACGTCACACTTACAGCATGGGTTTCCACCTGATACCTCACACTTATTGCGTCACTAGCATACCAACACTCTCACCCTTACGGCGTCACTACGAGCCTGACACCTCACACGTACTGCATCACTATTAGCCTGACCCACTCATACGTTTTGCATCACTACTACCCTGACCACCTCACAATTGCTGTGTCACTATCAGCCTGACCCCATCACTATCAAGCTGACCAAGCTAACAATTACTGCATCACGAACAACCTGACCCCCTCACACTTTCTCTGTCACTATCACCCTGACCCTCTCACGCATAATGCGTCACTACCACAATGACACACTCACATTTTCTGCGTCGTTATCAGCCGGACCTTCCGGCACACAGCGTCACTATCAACCTGGCCATTCACACCTGCATGCCTCAATATCAGCGTGAACCCCTCACACTTACTGCATCACTGTCTATCTTCCATCCTCACACTTACTGCACCAGTTTCACCTTGACATCCTCATTTTTACAGCGTCACTACCAGCCTGACAGCCATACACTTATTGCGTCACTATAAGTGACGCCGTCGCACTTCCGACGTTACTATCACCCTCACTCCGAAAACCTACTGCGTCACTATCAGCCTGACTCCATCACACTTTTTGTGTCTTTATCAGACGGACGCCTCACGCTTACCATGTCACTAAAACACTGCCCCATTACACTGACTGTGCCACTATCAGCCTGATCCTTCAGGTGCACTGTGTCACTCTCACCCTGACCCACTCACACTTTTTGTATCAGTTTCAGTCTGATGCCTTGCACTTACTGTATAACTAAAACTCTGCCCCCTCACACTGACTGTGTCACTACCAACCTGAACCCTTCACACTTACTGCGTCAATATCAGTCTGACCCCTCAGACTGACTGCGTCACTCTCACTCTGAAACTCTCTCATTTACCCTGACCCACTCACACAGTCTTTGCCAATTTCACCCTGACAGCTTTATTTTTACTGTGTCACTATCAGCCTGACCGCCACACACATATTGCGTCACTATCAATCACACCCTCACACTTCCTATGTTACTATCACTCTGAATCCTTACACTTATTGTGTCACTATCAGTCTGACCCCTCACACTTACTGTGTCACTATCAGCCTGACTCCATCGCATTTATTGTGTCAGTATCAGACTGACGCCTCTCACTTATCTTGTCACTAAAACATGCCCCGTCACATTGACTGTGTCACTATCAGTCTGACCCCATCACACTGACTGCTTTACTATCGCAATGCCCGTCTCTCACTTACGACGCCTTTTACACCCTGACACCCCACATTTGCTGCTGCAATATCAGACTGTGGGCCTTAAACTTACAGTGTCACTGTCATCCTGACCCCTTACACTTACTGCGTCACCATCACACAGGTATCTCACACCCAATGTGTCACTACCATCCTGAGCTGTTTACACCTAATGCGTCACTATCACTCTGACCCCAACACACTAACTGCATCAATATCAGCCTGACCATCTCACACATACTGCTCCACTACCAGGCTGACTCCCTTACATATACTGAGTCACTTTCAGACTTACCCCTCATGCTTACTGCGTCACTGTCACCTTGACTCTCCAATACTTACTGCGTCAAGGTCATTGTGCGCCCATACTCTTACAGTGTAACTATCATTCTGACAACGTCACATTTACTGCATCAAGATTAGCCTCATCCCCTCAAACTTAATGAATCACTATCAGCTTCAACACTCACATTTACTGCATCACCTCTAGCACTACCCCTGAACACTTACTGCATCCCTATCCGCCTTACCCCCTCGCATTTGCTTCATCACTATCAGCCTGAGACACTCACACTTACAGTTTCACTACAACCTAGCCCCGTGAGTGCATCCACATCACTGTCACCCTAACCCCTTGCCCTTACTGAGTCACTATACGCCTAACCCCTCACCTGTTTTGCGTCACTATAAGCCTATCCCCTCACACGTTCTGTGTCACTATCACACTGACCACTCACAATTACTGCATCACTAGAACGTGACCACCTCAAAGCATCTGCGTCACTGTCACCCTGACCCCACCACACTTGCCATGCCACCATCACAATGACACATTCACACAGTCTGCTTCACTATCATAATGACACCTCACACTCACTGCGTCACGCTACCATCCTCCCCTCATACTAACCTGTCACTATCATCCTGAGCCACTCACATTTATTACGTTACGATCACTCTGCTCCCAACAAACCTACTGCGTCACTATCAGCCTGACACCCGCACACTTACTGTGTCACTATCAGCCTGACACTCGCACACTTCCCGCATCACTATCAGCCTGAACTCTCATAATTTCACCGTCTCTAACAGTCTGACTCCTCAAATTTCCTGCACCACTATCACCATGGCATTTAACACTTACTGGGCAGTATTAGCCTGATGCCCTCAACTTACAGCATCAATATCAGCCTGAACACTCACACTTACTCCGTCAACATCACGCTGACCCCCTCTCATTCACTCCGTCACGATCACCCTGTACCCTCCCACTTCCTGCATCAGGATCACTCTGACTCACGGACACTTACTGCATCACTATCAGCCTGACCCCTCACACATACTGTGCCACTGTCAGCCTGACCCCACCACACTTGCTGTGTCTCTATCAGCCTGACCCCCTCACACTTACTCCTTCACTATCACACTGACCCCTCACACTTAGCGCATCACTATCAGCCTGACACCTCACTCTTACTGGGTCACTATTCCCCTCACACTTCACGTTTACTGGCCACTATCAGCCTGATGCTCTCACCTTACTGTGTCACTACCTGCCTGAAAGCACGCACTTCCTCCCTCACTATCACCCTGACTGCCTCACACTCACTGCGTCAGTCTCTGCCTGACCCCCTCACACTTACTGCGTCACAATCACCCCGTCCCCTCCCAAATTATGCGTCAGAATCAGCCTGACACAGTAAGACTTACTGCATCACTATCAGACTGATCTCTTTCCAATTACTGCGTCACTATCAGTCTGACCATTCACTCTAACTGCGTCACTGTCACACTGACCCCCTCGCACTAACTGCTTCGCTATCACCCTGACCACCTCACACTTAATGCGTCACACTTAATGAAAACCGTCAGGCGCCCCTGACATGAGGCGTCTTGCAAATGTGTCGGGTCCACTCTGCAGAGTCCAAAACTAAACGTTATCTTTGCTCTTGGGAGCATTTGAGTCGAGTCGATTGAAATCCCATGGCAGTAAACTTGGGGGCCTGCCCAGACCCTGCGACTGGGTAAGATTCTGAAGATTCCAAGGAGGCGTATGCAACAGTGCCTTGAGCGCTGATTTGGCCCCTTTCCGTGAGAGGACTGTGGATATGTGGATCGCCCCAGCGTCGCGGTCTGAATCCAATAGGGTCGGGGAAAGAATTGTGGCTAAAGTAATCCGACAGAGAGACTAGTTGGAAGAGAATAAATGAACCAAGAAGAGGGACCAGTGAACTCTCGCGCGGTATTCGAGTAAGACTCAAGGGAAAGGATTGCAGTCTCTAGAGAGTTTAAGGGACAGAAAGAATAACAGTGGTTTTAGACTTGGAGCCACCATGGGCAGCGTTGGAGATGCCAAGGATGTACCAGTTACGTAGGTTCTTGGTTTGTGAAAATCAAGGCCATGAGGCAGTTGCGCCCAATGGGAGGGGACCTCCGGAGGTAAAAGCAAATTATATTGGCAAATAGAATATTATGGTTTCGTGTGTGTGTGTGAGAGAGAGAGAGAGATAGACAGACAGAGAGACAGAGAGAGAGAGATGAACACTTTTCCAATAACCATGAAAATCAGCTCCAGCAAGAGCGAACAAACAGAGGGTTCACCGAGAACTCGGAATAGTCAAGAATAAAATACAATATATGCTAAATAATTATGGTCCAGTTTCTGTAAAGCAGTTAGAAATGTAAATGAAGGAATGTGGTTTTCTGGAGGAAGGAAGTTTTAGCAACATGCAGTTGCAAATTCTGAGGTCACCGTTGGAGGAGAGAGAGAAGGAGAAACGGAAGGGAATAATAGAACCTGTGAATTGGAGTGCTTATAACATGTTGAAGGCTGAGCCTGATTTCAGGAAAAGAAGATCTCCAATAAAAGATAGATCAAATACACGTACAAACACCAGCACACATGCAGACACGCACGGAAAACAACATAATGAAGCTGTACAGTGTCTTCAGACTGGATCATACCCTGACCTTGATGGGAGCCCTCGAAGAGCTACAGCCCCCCTACGAGATCCACTTCGCGAAGATTCCAAGTCAATGGTCGCCGCCTCAGGGTCTGCGGAATCTCCGATATCATATCGTACCCACAACCAATTGAAGCAGGAATCCCAAAAGAAGTTGAGACAGTGCCCCAGTGTGTTAAACGCCTCACGAAAGTTGATAATGTCTATTGTGGACTGATACCACCCGAGGACAAAACGAAGGCAGAGATCACACCGTATGAGTCACACCTCAGGAGCAGCTTCATCAATGGAATGAAGTACGAAACAACAAAAAATGTAATAATTTACATGTATTATCTGGGACACGGGAAAGTTGAATTTGATAGAACAATACGTGATACATGCTGAAAATTTGCTGGCACAAGAGAACCATAACTGGAAATTAAAGATGGAACATCAATCACGTATACCTCAGCTTATTATGATGCAAATGGCCGTTCAGCCGTTGGAGGGAGGAACTGCAAGAAAAGAGAGCGGCACAGGTGGAGGTCGCAAAAGAGGAAGAGGAAGGGATCGCGGAAGTGCGCTGGCAGAGACAGGTCTCGCTGGTGCTTTGTTTGTGGATCAATGGACCACTGATCGAGACAGTGCCTGCACAGACAGCCTCAGTCGGTCCTGGAGGCTGGACAGCATGGTGACTGACAGGAGACGACCTGAGGTTGAGGTGGGCAGCTCACAAGGTACATGTAAACATCTTTCCTTTATACTTGGCAACGAAGAATCCCTTTTGCTCATCTCTTCTACTAACCTAACAGGCACTGAGATGTGTCCCAACTCTATATTGAACATTGAGATTGCGAAGTGTAGACAATATGTTCAATATAATAATGATGTGTATATGTCGATGCCTCCCTCTACGTTATATGTGGAAGGTACATCAGTTACCTTTTTGGTAGATACTTGGCCAGCGCATACACTCCTGAAATCAAGCCAGTTCAGAGAGTTGACGCCAATAAAGATGAGTGGAATGTTCCTGAACTCAATGGATGTATCAGGAGTTGTGATATGAGAGTTTTACCGCACCCATATTGCGTGAAATCAGTAATGTGCATATATTCTAATTCTCAATTCTGTTAGCGGAATTCTGTTTTTAAATTTGATGACTCGGGATCTCATAGTGAGACTGGGGGTTGATTTGCTCAGTACTCTGACGGGCTTGCAGGTAATTCAAAGGGAAGATTCACAAGTGTAAACTGTAAAATACAACCCACCAACTATGTTTGGCGATTAAGCCAGAGAGCAATGAGTTCAGTGAGCGATTCACACACCCTGGAAGAAAGTAACCATGTTAATCCTAATAACACCGACTTTTTTGCGGGAATATGCTGCACTGCAAGGCACAAATACACCACGATGGCCCTGAGGAACCATAAGCGAAGTATTGGTTCAGGTGATTGGTGAAACCAGGTCAGTTGTTATTGTGCGAATTTTATTGAAGAGATGACAGATATGCAGTCAGTGTGAACTTATGTAAAGTACCTGTGACGGCAAGTAAACTCGATACTTTTGATGTGAAAGGCTCTGCTCCTCGCGTGTCACTGGCAAAGGTGTCCAGTGACAGGTGGCAGGATTTGGGACCATGGGTACTAAAGGCATAAAGTACGAAATGTTGGGTGTCCTGGGACGATGTGGGTATGTGGTTCAATGCAGATGTCCGGACATATATGAAGAAATTAAATGGTCTAACTCAGGCAGATAGGACAGTAGAGTTAAGGCCCGCTAGCTCTGAAGAGACTAGAAGGCTGGCCTGGCGTTTCCCTAAGATAAACATCTCAGACCCAAGATTAATAACGGTCCCTACTGAATTGTCGGCAAAAGGCAAACATGATCTGGGGCTTATACGAGGTTGTGAACCAATACGAATAAACACGAATTCGGAGTATGGTCTTTTCAGGGCACAATACCCGTTAAATCCCGAGGCCATGGAAGGAGGCCATTCTTTCATCCAATCTTTCAATCCTTCCTAAAGGCAAGAGTGATAATCCTCTCTGTAAAGTCACCGGTGAGAACTCCCATTTTTCTGATCATAAGGCAAAAATTCGAAGTGAACTTGAGGAATGGAGGTTTGTTCAAGACCTGCAGGCAGTGTTGTCCCGCACGCATCAAATGTTCGAAACCTAGATTAGGTCAATTTACACCGGACAGTAAATGATTCCCTGCTGTGGATTTAGCAAATACATTCTTTCGTGTAACGGTGCATCCAGGCAGTCAATTCTGGTTCGCTTTTTCATTCAAAATGAAATCTTATGAGTTCACACGACTTGGTCAAGGTTACTGTGAGTCACCCACTATATATAATGAGGCTGTACGCGCAGGAGTCTGGAGACTCTTGTCTTAATCCCGGGGTCAGCCCTTCTGCAGTCTGTAGACGATTGCTTAATCGCAGCACCGACAGAGGAACAATGTGAGAAGGATTCCCTTGCGTTGCACGAGGGAAGGGCACAACGCCAGTCTCGCAAAGCTTCAATTTATGCAACAACAGTTGAAGTTCTTCGGTCACTTAATATCTAAACAAGGGAATTCCATTGGTCAAGACAGAGTGCAAGTAATTCAGCAAATTCCAAAACTTCACATGAACAAACAATTGCTATCCTTTTTGGGCATATGCTCCTACTGAAGAACGTTTATCCAACATTACGCAAATCTTGAGGCGCCCCGAATTGATATGACCCATGGAAATGGGTAGCACAACCAAAGTCCGTTGCAATGGACCCCAGCGGCCGAGTTGAATTGAAAAAGACGTTTCAAAGAACACCTACACTGGGGATTCCGTAATCCAAACAAGCCTTCTGTCAAACGGTAGATGAGAAACGTGGCTGCATCCCATCTTTGATCATGGGGGAAAATTCAGGCTGGCAACTTATTTTTCGGCTAAGCTAGACCTCGTCTTGGCAGGATTCGGTAAATGCCTGCGAGCTGTGGTTGCAGCTGAAAAGGCTGTTTCAGCGTCGAGGGACATAATCGGCTATGGCGACTTAACCGTACTGATCGCACATGCAGTATCCTTACTGCTTTCCGAGCAAAAGACAGCACATACGTCCGCAGCACGTTGGCACAGATACAACAGTGTGTTATGGGAGAAGCCTAATATTGCAATAAAACGATATAACATCCTTCATGCTGCTCGTCCTCTCACTGGAGAAGGAGACGGAGACCCACATGATTGTATCGCTGTAATTAATGAAATTTGCTGCCCCAGACCAGACTCTTGCAGAATTTACCATTTCAGAATCAAAATATAGAGTTTTTTTTGTGGATGGGCCAGCATTCAGGAGCAAGGAGATAGGCCAGAATTGTATTGAGTATGCTGTAGTAACTACCCATGAGGTATTCAAAGCAGGATCACTCCCTTCTCAACTGTCAGTGCAAGCAACGGAGCTGGCTGCATTGACTGAGGCTTGTAAATTGGTTAAGAGAAAGACAGCGAATATTTAACCGAGAGCAGATACACATTCGGAGTTGCACATGATGTTGAAACCCTGTGGAAACACAAGGGTTGATTGACCTTCACCGGAAAGCCTATCACACATTGTGATCAGATTTCTGACATCTTGGGATCGTTCCTATTGCCTGAATCAATCGCTGTGTGTAAATATGAAGCCCGCACGAAAAATAACGATTCTGTTTCTCAAGGATATGCAAGGGCAGACTCAACGGCAAGTATTCCAGCCCAGCAGCCGTTAAATGATCAGTTTGACATGTGTATGACAAAAATCTTTACCCCAACAGCAGACGTACGGGACTCATAGTCGAAGTCCAGACTTGAAGACACGTTTGAGTGGTAAAAAGCAGAGTTTAGTTTGAGGTAAGGTGTATGGTGTGGCCCCAAGGGTAAACCTTTTCTGTCATTATTTCCATCCTATGCAAAACTGACACACGGTAAGGAACATGTGTCAAAATAGGGGAGATATGACAACATTTCAGCACAGTGGAACACTAAGGGATTTACTCATTACTTCCAGAAATATTGTGAACGATGTCTTATCTGTGCCACAATAATGTGGGGAGGAGAATACAGATGAGTCATGTGGCACTCCCGAAACCCCAAAAACAATTTGAACATTTACAAATGGATTTTACTGAACTAATCCACTGCAAAGGAAAAAGGCATTTTCTGGTAACAGTTGATATGTTTTCCAAATGGGTGTAAGCGTTCCCCATGGCTCAACAGAATGCCAGTGCCGTAGCCAAAGCTTTCCAAACTGAAATAATTCCGATATGGGGCATCCCTGAGAGGCTTAGTAGTTCCAAGGTTTGTGAAGGTTTGTAGCTCAGGTTGAGGGTTAGGGTGTAGGTTTGATCGCCGAGCTGGACCTTTGATATCCGGACGTTTCATTACCTGGCTAGGTAACATCATCAGTGGAGACGTCCAAGTGAAGCGAAGCTGTTGTGTTCTGCTTTCTATTTATATGTTTGTCCTGAATGGGTTTCCTGGGGTTTGTGGAGATGTCATTTCCTGTTCGTTTTCTGAGGGGTTGATCGATGCCATCTAGATATATGTATTTTTTATGGCGTTGTGGTTGGAGCGCTAGGCCTCAAGGAATTCAGCAGATGGTAATCTTAACTGATAAGACGAAGTGGATCTTTAGATGCGACCCAAAGCCGTTCAGTAACAAGGACGACTATAAATTCGATAATTAATATTTATGCAGGGATCCATGCCGCACCAGTGACTGGCACTTCGTAGGAGCCACCACAGCAAAACGGGCACCTGACACGGGAAATAAATATTCTATGATCAAGGTAAAACTCAGAAGAGCGATGAGGGAGTCTCGTGGTGTGAAATAGATAGATCCTTTTCCGACATCTGAAGACAGGTAAATATAGTGGTGCAGCCGACCCCCGTCCCCCGAGATGCAGTGCAGAAGGTTCTACAGAAGGCACTGGGGCATGGCAATCAATCAAACCAGATCATGCACCTAACTCCAAGCCGGGCAAAGGGCATTGGTGACACACCCGAACCCGAAGGGAGACAGCCGTGGCTACAGAGCGAGTCTAAAGCTGGAGGGCTATTTTCCTGCTGCAGATAAATGGCGTAAATGCGACGGCAGTAGGTTGGGAGCAGCGAAGGGCGATTGCTAGATGTGAAGGGGACAGAGCATGTGCTTTGGTCCTAAGACAAAACTAGAGATTAGACGTTGGCTACACTTGTTGGATATGTTTGCACACAGCCCAACGGTCGACTGCCCAGCAAATTACTGAGAGCTTGCCGAGTAATGCCAGCTGTCTGCTTCCGCGGGAGGCGACTCGCCTGACCCTGGTAGTGGGGAGCAATTAGGGCAAATCTCGTGTCACCACCCGAACTCCAGACTAACTACGGCCCCAAGCCTGACAAGATACCAACCACAGCCTTCCACATAGTGGATTGCAGGGGAGAAACGTGCATTTGCACCCAAAAGGAGACTCCTTTTGGGTACCTCCCCAGTGTACCTTGATGCTGTACTTGAACAATGACTCTTGTACAGCAACATACACAAATGATACAATCATAAACATTGCTTGTTCCTTTACCAATGGCCAGACCATGAGCGGCATGGTGGCACAGTGGTTAGCATTGCTGCCTCACAGCGCCAGAGATCCCGGTTGTAGGGTGTATTCGCAAATGAGACGGATGAAGGCCTAGCACTCATTAACACTGAGTTAATGGCGGTTCGGAAGCAGTGACACAAAATCGATTCGTACTAGACATCCTGACGGCCGAGAGAGGGGGCGTCTGGAAAACGTTAGGTACCTCATGCTGTGTTAATATTCCTGATGAGTCCCAAAATATTACTGGTTTAATAAATGGTATGAAGGCAGCTATATGACCGCCTCCATGAGCAGATGACTCCTGCTCCCGATGGCTCACCTCTGTTATGGAGGGTATTGGACCCAACACGTTCTACTAGTTGTAGGACTGGTCCTACTCATATTGCTTTGAATACGATCCTAGTTGTGTACCTGCCTCCACCACTTTCCTATGAATGCAGTACGATACGAAATGGTAAAACGATCCGTGGCCCCACAGAAGGAAGATCCGATTGCTTGTCCGCACCCGACAGCGACGTTGACGAATTTGATGTGTGAACATGGGCTTTGTATCGGGCAAACCACTGAAGTGGTAAAACCACCACAAAGCTTTGTTCGAGTTAAGTGGTGCCTGAGGAAAGGCTTGGTGTTCATAAATTATTTTTGATGTACAGCTATCTGTTTTTTTTTTGTTGTTGTCCTTGTTGTAAAATGATTTTAAAAATTCGGAAAATGTAATGGAAACTTAACAAAATTAACATTTACTGCGAATTCTGACAGAGAATGATTTTCAAAATTTAATACTTCGCTGAAATATGCAAATACTTTGCTGAATTCTGCGTCAAGGAGTCAGCTTGTCTTTGCGGAACTTTGCAAACATTTAACCTGGCCTTCTGAGCAGCCGAGTTCAGAAAAAAAGCTTCAGAAAACATAAAGATAATTATGTCCAAGGAATCGAAATGAGAAAATATGAGCTCGAATGTTTCCCAACACTTGCCGTGAGCATGTGATAAGAATAGGATAAAAAGAATATGTGAATTTTGTTCACAGCCCTGACGTAAGGCACTTTTGCCAAGTGTATTGGCCGCCCTGCATGCAAAGGTTGAAAAATAAAGCCTTTCCTTTGCTCTTGCTAGCAGTTGATTCGAGTCAATTAAATTTCCAAGACAGGTGTCAAGGGATGTTAGGCAGTGGGAGAATTGTTGGGTATCAGTAAATGGGAGAATTGATGCACAGTGCCATTACATTGGAAAATTAGTACAAATTGCCTATTCATTAAAGAATTTGAGCAGAACACCTCAAGTTGGATGAATAGGGGCAGGGAATCATTGAGAAGGAAAAATTTTGCAAGTAGCAGTAAAGTCGAGGTTTGAGTCCGTCCAGCAAGAAATGAAAAAAAAAACTTTTGAGCAGGGAAGCCATACGTGGAGGAATTGTATCAGGAAAGAACGCAATGGGACAATTGATGCAGGGCATTAATAATGGGAGAGTTGGTGCAGATGTCACGAAAGTAGAGAATGGGTGAAAGACATGGCAGAATTGGTGCTGAATAATATTACATGTGGTTATGTGCAGTTGCTGATGAAAAGAAGATTCGGGAGGATTCGAAATTGGGAGAATGGTACACGGACTTGAAGCTGTATTTGGGACAATTGTTGCACAAACCACAAAATGGAAAAATTGTGCAGTGAATCTTTAACAGCGAATTGGGGTAATTTGATTTGGGTATCAGTGAACATGAGAATTGTTTCAGGGCAATATTGAATTCGAGAATTGGTGTGGGGTGCTTAAAGCATGCAGACTTGGAACAGAGCACACGTAAATGGCAGAACACGGACAGGAATCAGTAAGTCGGAGAAATGTTCTAAAGTGCAGGAAAGTGGCCAATCGATGTAGGACGCAAAAAATTAAAAACCTTTGAGCAGTACACCATTATGTGGAAGATGTATGTCAGGAAACAACAAAACAGGAGAGTTGGGGCTCGGCAATAATCAGTGGGAGAGTTTCTTCAGTGCATGAAGAAAGGGAGGATTAGTGCAGGCTTGGCAATTTGAAACTTTGATGCAGTAAACGCCAAAATTGGAGAATTACAGCAGTGGACCACTACATGGAAGAATCATTGCAGAGACATAGTTAATGGAAGAAGTGGTGCGGAGTGGACCGAAATTAGATATTTGATGCTAGTCACCATTAAAAGTTAGAATTAGAAGTAGGGCACACCCAAATGGGAGATTTGAACTCGGGCATCAGAAAATGAGAGAATCATGCAGGAAAATGAAGAAATGGCAGAATTTGTATCGTTATATGAAAAAGCAGGAGAATTTAGTCTCGGAGTATGAGGAACTGGAAGAATCAGTATAGGGGTATGAGTAAATGGGACAATCCGTAAGTGGGAGATGAGAAATTTGGTGGGAGTGCCAAAATATCAGAGAATTGGTGCAGAACATATCTAAAACTGTGAATCGGGGCAGGGAATCTGTGTAATGGAGAAATGTTGGAAGCAACAGCAAAATAGGTATTCGGGTCAGTGCACCACGAAATGAAAATAAAAAATGAGCAGGGCACCCATACGTGCAAGAGGTGTACAGGGAATAACTGAATGGAATGAATTGATACAGGGCATCAATATTGGAGAATTCATGCAGGTGCTGTTAAATTCCAAGTGGGAGAACTGAGGCTGATCATATTCAATGGAAGAGTTGATGTTTTTCCAAAATTTGTGCAGGATTGATAAATGGGAGAAAGTGTGCAGCGGAGTGAAACACTGAATATAATGATGGAGAATCGCTGCAGAGAAACAGACACTTCCGTCCAGCTTGTGCATCCCTAATATTTACGAATTTAACAGTGAACCAATGAATGGGACAATAATTGCAAGGAATGACAAAATGGAACCACAGCCAAGTGTTTATCTCAGTAAGAACAATTGGAACAGGGCGTCAGATAATGGGAGAAACGGTTAGGTACAGCAGCGAATGGGAGATTTGGTTCAGTGCAGGAGTAAATCGGAGATTTGGTGCAGTGCAGCAGTAAATGGAGCAGGTCGTAATGCATGGGAGAATTAAAGGAGGGAACCCATAAATGGGAGAGTGCAACTGGGGCACTACACCAGTTCTCAGGCAATACCACAGCTCTGAATGTTTGACAACTCAGTCACTCAGCACTCCATCGCAGATAATAAGACACGACCTCGCCACTGACCCTCCTAAAAGGAAGCATTCCCCCGCTCCAAGCCTCCAAACGTCTCAAAATACTTCAGTCCTGCTCCCCCCAACTTCGGTGAAAAGAGCCACTGGCTGTGTATTGACTCTTTGTTAATAGTTCAGTCCCGCAGGTGCAAAGTGCAACAAGACCAGAAACGAGGGATTTAATACTACTGGAGTGTGAGGTCAGAGTAAGTACAAAAGCGCTGTCAAACGGCCAGTATCGTGTGAGTAACCCCCCGCTTTCAGACGGCCAGAATTGAGTAAGTGCACTATACCTGTAGATTCTGTCTGACACTTTAGTGTGAAAGGGGTCAGTCAAAATGAGAGGATCAGCACTGTGGTTACTGCAAATCTATAATGAGGACACTCCTGAAGCAGGACTGTAATTTCATGCCTGAGGCAGTGTCTCGCCATTAGTGTTGCAGCCTGAGACAATGCCTCATCGTTGGTATGTCAGCCTGCGGCATTGCCTCACGATCAAAGATCGGCCTGAGACAACGCAGCACTGCTCGGGGGTCAGCGTAAGGCAGTGCCTCTTTGTCAGAGGGTTAATCTGACAGTGCCTCAATGTCAGATGAAGTGCCACAGTGTCAAAAGGGCAGTGTAGTATTGAAAGGAGAACATTGGTGCAATGTTGCACTGAAGGGGAGAATTGGGCAGAGTAGCACTAAATGGGAGAATGTGGGTAGGGTAGCTCTGAACGGGAGAATTGGGGAACTCTCGCCCGAAGTGGGAAAACACGGCGAGTACAAAACCAAAAGGGTGAATTGGGACAGAGAATGTTGAATAAGAGAATTGGACTGGGGCACCAGTAAATGTGAAAATTGTACAGGGCAATATTGAGTCGAGAACCTGTTCCAGATATCAGTAAATTGGGAAAATGGTTTTGTACAACACTGAACTGGAGAATTAGTGCAAGGCATCAGTAAATGACCTAATTGGTGCAAGGCACTAATAGCTTTGAGACTTGCAGCAAATTGATGAACAGAGGCACCGAATCAGGAAATCGGATACATGATAAAGGTTAGTGGTGGAGATTAACTAAAGGAAAAAACGGACCGTCTAGATTCAATTTTAATAAAGCCGTTATGATGTATTATGAGACAGTACTCTACAAATCGTAGAGTTGGTGCAGTTCACGACTGAAGGGGCAATTTGTGCAGGACTGGCAACTAGAAATTTGATGCAGGAAACGCCAAAAAGAAACATTTCTGGCAGGGGACCACTAAGAGGGTGAATTGATGCAGGTAAATTCTCAATGGTGCACAGGGGAACTCAATTGGAGAAGTGGGGCATGGTACCAGTGAATGGGAGTATTAGAGTAGGGCACACCTAAATGGGAAATACGAGCTACGACATCAGTATATGGGAGAATGAATGTCAGGCTCTCAGCAAGAGAAAAAATTGGTGGGTGTCAGTAAATTGGACAATTGCTCAGTGCCAGTACATTCGAAAAATTTTACGAATTGCGAATTCATCACATGATGAACACGTCTATGTGGGAGAATAGTGAGAGGAAAACGGTGAAAGGAAGCAATTTTGCAAGCATCAATAAATGAGAGATTCATGTCCCTCCATCACGAAATGAAAAAAAAACTTCTAGCAGGGCAGCCATACGTGGAAAAAGTGAATCAGGAAACAACTCAATGGTACAATTGATGGAGGACGTCAGTAACAGGAAAATTGATGCTAGTGTCACAAAATTAGAGAATTGGTGCAGGCAGTGGGAGAAATGGTGCTGGATCAAACTCAACGCGGCTGTAGGTGCAGTTGCTGACTGAAAGAGAGTCTCTGCAGGATTTGAAAATGGGACAATGGTGCACGGAAGTGAAGCTGTATTTGGGGAATTTGTTGCACGAACTACGAGAATGGAAAAACTGCGCAGTGGAAGGTTTAGAGTGAATTGGAGTATGGCACCACTGACTCAACGAGTCACAGTATGGCACCCCTCACTAGGAGAATTTGGTTTGATTATCAATGCATCTGACAATTGTTTCGGGCAACATTGAATTGGAGAATTGGTGTGGGGTACTCACAACATAGAGTATGGGAACAGAGCATGTGTAATGGGAGAACACGGACAGGGATTGAGTAAGTCAGAGATATGTTAGAAAGAGCAGGAAAGTGGAGATTCGATTCTGGCAACACTGAATGAATAGAATTTGAGCATGGCACGATTATATGGAAGATGTAAGTCAGGAAACAACCAAATGGGAGACTTGTGACAAGACAATACTCAATGGGAGAGTTTGTGCAGTTCATCATTAAAGTCAGGATTTGTGTACGTTTGGCAATTTGGAGAGTTTATGCAGAAAAATAAACAAAATTGGAGAACTCTGGCAGTGGACTACCACATGGGAGAATCATTGCAGAGAAATAGTCAATGGAGGAAATGGTGCAGAGTGAAACTAAATCAGAAAATTCGTGAAAGGCACCTTTAAATGCGAGAATGAGAGTAGGGCACCCTTAAGTGAGATATCTGGACGAGGGCAACAGGAAATTAGATCATTTGTATCGGGATATGAGGAAAGGGGAGAATTATTATTGGTGGTTTGAGGAAGTGGGAGACTTAGTGTCGGGGTGTGAGGAAGTGGGATAATTTGTGTAGGGATATGCATAAATGGATGAATTGGTGGGCATCAGTTAATAGGGAGATTAGAATATTGGTGGGAGTGTCAATACGTGAGAGAAATGGAGCAGAGCACATCAAAATGCAAAATCAGGACAGGGAATCACTGAAAAATAGAAACACTGAAAGCATCAGTAAAATAGACAATCGTGTCAGTGCACCACGAAATGAAAAATAAATGAGAAGGGCACCCATATGGGGAAGAGTTGTATCAGGGAACAACTAACTAGAATGAATTGATGCACGATATCAATAGTTAGGGAATTCAGGCAGGTGCTAGTAAATGCTACATGGAAGAACTGGATCAGGACGATACTTAATAGGAGAGTTGGTGTATATCCAGGATATATGCAGGGTTGATAATTGGGACAGTTGGTGGAGAGCAGTGAAACAAGAAATAGAATCATAGAGACGTGCCCAACAGTTACAAATCCAACTTGCCAATGCCTAAAATTTAAGAATTTATCAGCATGCCAAAGAATGGTAGAATCACAGCAAGGGATTAAGAAATGGAAGAATTGTGCAAGGGTTTATCTCACTGAGAGAATTTGGAACAGGGCATCAGATAATGGGGGGATTTGTGCATTGTAGCAGTAAATGGGAGATTTGGTGAAGTGTAGCTGTAAACGAGGTCGGACAATATTGAATAGGACAATTAGAAGTGGGTATTCGAAATGCGAGAATGGAGCGAGTGCACTCCGTCAGTTCTCAGACAATGGAACTTCACTGTCTCCGTTAAAAGTCACTCCCTTGGGACTGAATCTCAGACAATAAGACATTTCCCCAACTCTGACTCTCCCAACAAGGGAGCCGTCCCCCGTACCAACACTCCGACAGTGTTTGAATACCACAGCACTGTTCCCCCAACCTTCAGTACAAAGAGTCACAGGCTGAATATTGCCGCTCTGTTCCTAATGCAGTCCCGCAGTGCCTCAGTGCAGTGAGGCAAAAACGGAGGGCTGCCAAACTAATGCAGGGTGAGAATGGAGGTCTTACAAAAACCTTATCAGAAGGCCAACGACGAATGTTGAGCACCCTCCTGCCAGATGGCCAGAACAAAAGAAGTGCCCCATTCCTGGTTACATGCTTGCTGCTTGAGAATGAAAGGAGATCCTCACGCTGAGCGAACAGCACTGTGGGCATTGCAGCTCGAGGATAAGGATTCTCTGAAGAAGGACGGCAATTTCAGTCCTGAGGCAATGACTCACCATTTGAACGTCATCCTGAGCCACTGCCTCACCGTCAGAGAGTCAGCTTAAGGCAGTTCCTCACCGTGAAAGGGTCAACCAGAGGCAGTGCCTCTTTGTCAGAGAGTCAGCCTGAGAACGTGTCTCATCGTCACAGTGTCACCCTGAGGCAGTGCCACACCGTCAGAGGGCATTTCACAATGTCAAAGAGGCAGTGTAAAACTAACGGGAGAACTGGGAAAGTGTAGCAGAAAATGGGAGAGTTGTGCCAGTGTTGCTCCAAATGCGAAAACAAGGGAAGTACAAATCTGAATGGGAGAATTGGGGCAGGACAACACTGAATTGGAGATTGACCTTGTGCACCAGTAAATGTGAGAACTGGTACTGGGCGTCTGTGAGTGGAGAACCTCTTACAGATATCAGTCAATGGGGGAATTAGTATTGCAGTACCCTGAACTGGAGAACTGGCACAGGGCATCCGGAAATGAAAGAATTGGAACAGATTGCCATTATCTTCGAGAATTGGAGGACATTGCAGAACACGGGCTGTGAATCTGGACAGAGGACAAATGTTACAAAGGAGTAATGATGGAGATTCAATAAAGGGAGCAACTGACCGTCCAGGTTTAATTTTAATCAATCTGTTCTCATGCATTATGACACACCGTGTTTGAGCAGCACACCCCTCACTGGGAGATTTGGGCTTGGGCATTAGTGAATATGAGAATTGGTTTCCGGTGACACTGAATGGGAGAATTAGTGTGGGGTGCACATAACATAGAGAACTAGAACAGAGCATATGTGAATATGAGAACTCGGCAGAGAATCAGTACGTTGGAGAATGTTGCAAAGAGCAGGAAAGTGGAGTTTCGATGCAGGGCACCACGAGATGAAAATAATTTGGGCAGGGTACCATTATGTGGAAGACATACACCAGGAAACAACCAAATGGTAGAGCTGGGGCAAGACAACACCCCATGTGAAAATTTGTTTCGTTCAAGACTAGAAGGAGCATTTGTGCAGGTTTGGAGATTTAATGCAGACAACGCCAAAATTGGAGAAATCCAGCAGTGGACCACTATATGGGGACATTATTGTAGAGACGTAGGTAATGGAAGAATTGGTGTAGAGTGCATCTAAATTAGAGAATTCGTGCTTGAGAGAATTAAATTACGGCACCACTAAATGGGAAATGTGGTCTAGGGCATCCGGAAATGATGGAATTCGTGTTGGGATATGTGTAAATGGGAGAATTATTATTGTCCTATGAGGAAGTGGGAGAATTAGTATTCGGGTATGAGGGAATGGGAAAACTGCATGGTGTTACCAGGAAATGGGCGAATTGGCTTGCATCATTTATTGGGAGATTAGAAAATTGTTGTAAATGCCAATATGTTATCTAATTGGAGGAGTTCATATCTTCATGGGAGAATCGGTGCAGAGCACCAGTGAAAACAAGAAATTTTGGAAGCATCAGAAAGTTCGAGATTTGGATTAGTGCACCACGAAATGAAAACAAAAATTAACAGGGCACCCAGATGTGGAAAAGAACAATTAAATGGAATGAACTGATATAGGAGGTAAATAATAGGAGATTTCAGGCTGTTGCTACTGAATTTTAAATGGGAGAACTGGGGCATGTTAATACATAACGGGATAGTTGAAGCAGCTTCAGGATTTGTGCAGAATTGATAAATGGGAGAGTTGTTTCAGGGCAGTGAAACCCTCAAGAGAATCATAGAAATGTGCTGCACAGAAACAGACCATTAGTTCCACCTTACCCATGCCTCCATTTAAGAATTCAACAGAGCAGCAATGAATTAGAGAGTCATTGCAAGGAATGATGAAATGGAGGAATTGGGCAAGAGTTTATCTCAGTAAGAGCATTTGGAACAGTGCATCAGCTAATGTGGTAATTGATGCAGTATAGCAGTAACTGGGAGAAATTGTACAGTCTATCATTAAATGGATTAGAAAATTAGAGGTGCGCACCCCTAAGAGGGAGAATGGGGCGAGGGCACTCTCTCAATTCTCAGATAATCACACAGCACTGATTTTGTGACAACCCGCTGGCTCAGGGGTGAATTTCAGACAATAAGACACTTCCTCACTTCTGACCCTGCAAAACGGATGCACTCCTCCGTACCAACCCTCCGATATTTTCTGAATACCTTAGTACTGCTCCCCACGAGTACATTCCAAAGAGCCACTGACTGAATATTCATAATTTGTTACTAATGCAATCCCCCAGTGACTCAGTGCAATGAGGCGAGAAACCAGGTTTGCCACGCGACTGGAGGGTGAGGAGAGAGGTCGTACAGAAGTTCTGTCCGAAGACCAGCACCGACTGAGTAACACCCTGCTGGCAGATGGCCAGAACTGAGGAAGTGCCGCATGCCTGGAGATCTTGTCTGGCATAACATAATTAAAGTAGGCCCTCACGACGAGAGGATCACCACCGTTGGTATTGCAGCTCAATGATTAGCGCACTCCTGACCGAGCACTGCAATTTTAGTCCTAAAGCAATGACTCACTGCCAGATGATCAGCCTGAGGTTGTGTCTCACCGTCAGAGTGTCAGCCTGAGGCAGTGCCTCACCATCTGAGGATAAGCCAGAGGTAGTGCCTCACCGTCAGATGTTCAGCCTGAGGCAGTGCTGTACCATCAAATGAGTTATGTCAATGACAAATGGGCAGTGCTTCATCAAACGCGAATATTGGGCCTTTGAGAACTAAATGAGAGAATTTAAGCAGTGTAGCTCGAAACGGCGGAATTGGGCAGCGTTTCACAAATTGGGAGAGTTGGCGCAGTGCAGCATTAAACGGGATACTTAGGGCAGAGTAGAAATAAATGGGACAATCGGGGCAGTGTAGCAATAATTGGGACATTTGAGGCAGTGTTGCACTAAACAGGTGTTTTGGGGCAGAGTATCAGTAAACGGGAGATTTGTTGCGGTGTACATCTTAAAGGGAGATTTGGAGTTGTGTAACACTAAATTGGAGTTATGGGGTAGAGTTGCACTAAATGCGAGTTTTGGGGGAGTATAGATCTGAAAGGGATAGCTGGGATGGTGCAGCTTTAAATGGGACAATTGGGACAGTGCAGTTGAAGTAGTGTAGAACAATGATAGAATTGGGGCAGTGCAGTACAAATGGAGGAGTTGGAGGCGTGCAGTACGAAGTGGGAGAATTGGTGCAATGTAGTACAAAGAGAACTTCGTACAAGTGCAGAGTCATAGCAGATTAGAAATGGAGTTGCAGGCACCTAGAACAGTGAGAAGGCGATCATTGTTCAGTCCATTGTGCTTCGAAGTTCGGAGGTCATGTTGCGGCTGTACAATACATTGATACGGCCAGTTTTCGAATACTGCATGCATTTCTGGTGACCCTGCAACCTATCGGATATTGTGAATTTTGAAATTTCTCATGTAAGCTTTACAAGGATGGCGCACCGACTGCAGGTAAAGGTAGGGACTGAATAGGTTCAGGCAATTTCCCCGAAAAATGTGATGCTGACAGGTGACGCTGTTGAAGTTTTTGAAGTCATGAGGGATGGGTAGGATAAATAGAGAAGGTCTTTTCTCGGACTTGGGGGAGTCCAAAACTTCTGGGCATATGTGTACGTTGATGTGGGAAAGATTTAAAAGGGGCATAAGGAAGGTTTTCACACAGATGGAGATGCGTGCATGGAATAGGCTATCAGAGAAAGTGTTCACGACAGCCGCATATGACTAGCTTGCCTATCGCCCCTGCCCCCGTTTCTTTTTTACATCTCTTCTGTGATCGAAAGGAAAGATGATGGATGCAATGTCATTCGGCAGCCTGTCTGTCATTTCCTCATTTTCATTTCCAACATGGCTGAGATTTCAGAGCACACATTAATATCAGTGAGTGTATGAGGCCATGAGTCCAGAGGTTCATCTGAGAGCACGAATACATTCATGCAGGTTGTTGACTGAATGAGCCGGACATTCTCACAGTGCATAGACACTTGAATATGTGAACTGCTCAAAAACATGATTGAGGATTTTCGATTCTTATTCCGGCATAGAAACGCCAGACAGCATCCCAGTGAGGCCTGTCAGAGGCTACATTGCGATATATTTAGCAGAGAGTGTAGAGGAGCAATTCGATGTTAACTGTGATACCAGTAAATGAGGGATCTCCTTGACACTGAAAAGGTCCGCCTTCACACAGAATGCAAATGTGGTACTACTTTTACAGAAAGTATAGATGCACGGTAACTGCACTCTCAAACAGGTTGATCATCAGTGCTGTACACATTGGCGGATTTTGAGGATCAGGAAGGAGAGAGACCTCCAGCAATTAATCGAAATTCTATTCCTTTCACCACTACAGCAGATAAGGGTGAGCAAGTTCAAATAGATCAGTGTTGTCCAGGGTTATTGACATTAATGAAAACAAAGAAAATCACTTGAAATTGCTGAGGAAATATTTACAAGCATGTTGCTATTTTTGCAGTAGTTGAACTGTCGGTGAGGCTGAATACGTTTCAACAAGCTTCCCTGGAAATTTGGGAAAGATGGCCATCGCTGCCGCAGACATCAGCAATTCTTCAGGACCAGAGAGTACGGAAATGATAAAGTGTATATATATATATATATATATATATATATATATATATAAACACAGAGAGCAATTAATTGGAACTGTATTCCGTTTCAACACGACAGCGGTGACGAGGGGCAATTTGAAAAAAAAGTTTGCTGATGGGAACTTCATGAAAGCCCCAGGCAAGACAGACCTTATGCCTGACGCAAGTAACAAGGGGCCACCAATGTTTCTGCCTGGATCTGACACGGGCCGCTTTTGCATAGAAGGCAAACTGATAATTCTCCTCTGCAGAAAGAAGCGGCATTGCCGACTTTACTCTTAAAAATAATGAATACAGGTTTTGGAAACATGCTTGCATATGCAGGATGAAGAAGATGGGAAATCTGACAAAATCACTCGCAGCAATGTATTGGATTTTCACTCCCTCTCGGGCCAACCGTCGACATATTCGGGAAAATCTTGAGCAAGATTTGCTGACAAGAACAGCAAGCAATAAGCTAACCCACTTTAACATTCGTTTTGTCTCCACGGCTATTTGAAGCAGCGATACATTCCGTTCGAGCTGAACATGATAATCACGACTCCATACAAACACAATGAGGCCACAGCCCCGATCGTGTTGTCCCCCAGCAGAGATTGCTTTGCTAAGAAGAGATCGGAATGTCAATGCGGGACTGAAATAGAGCTCGGTCAAACACAGAAACGGTGCAACAGTTTACGTATTGTGGATGGAACCGGATTCAGATCGTCGCTGTGAAAGAGATGGATCACGTGTTACAGTGAGACTACTGTAGAATGGGTTTGAGAACCACAATGTCGATTGGCAGAGCAAGGTACAGGGTCTGAAAGACCTAACCATGCGACGATATCTTACTGTCTGTTGCCTCTGATATTTCGGGAGATAGAAACAGAGTTAATTGTTTGACTCAATGACCTCCAGTCAGAAGTTGGCAGTTTTACAGATGGCACAAGTCTGAAACAAATCTGAACACTGGGATAATGGTAGAAGAGGACATAAGAAAAGAAAAGATGAGGATGAAGGTGGAGGAGAGGACAGATTCAGATAAAAGGGTGGAGTTCAGAAAGGCAGGTGGAAATAGACATCGGACAACAATAGCGTCACTGGCACTGCAATATTAACTCTGCTTTCATTCCCAGATGCTGCACACCTTCTGAAAGTTTCCAGGAATTTGTCTTTACGCTACAGAAGCAGAAGATGTGATCCTGGATCAGTCTCAATTCTGGAAATATTTGCCTTCCCGTTAGCCCAGATCACTTCTGTCCTGAATTGTAACCACACAATTCTGCCGAACCCCTACCCCCGCTACCGATTCAAACCGTTCGTTGTGTAAACACACATCAGCACACAAGAAACTAATTTCCCGAGTGAATTGGGAAACGTTCCGCCAGAATTCCCTTCGGTTTCCATCAGAACCTTCAGGATCATTTACTTCTTGTTCAAATTTATTTGACATGGATCCTTCACTGACCCTAGAAAAATGTCATTTTCATTTCGTTCCTCTGAGCTGTTTGATTGTTGCATGGTTGGATTGGAACCTTACGCGTTGAAAGTAACATCATTCATGTATATTTGGCTGCACCGACAACCTTGTCTCTGGCACTCCCAGTAAAGTGGAGACACTTTTCACTAATAAATGGAAGTGTGTACAAATGCAGTACGGAAGAGAAAGGTTGCGGTAGCAATGGGATACAAACCTGCAAAGCCTGGATAAAGACTGAAACTTAATTCCAGTTCACAGTTTGGGAGAAAATTTGTCGCTCTGGTGGACTGCACAAAACACGACATAGGACAAATAGGAAGACAGGTAACGGTCCGCATCCACGAATACCAACTAGCCACGAAATAACATGACCAGCTATCCCTAGTAGCCACACACTCAGATGACAAGAAACATGAGTCTGACTGGGACAACACTACCATTATAGGACAAGCCAAACAGAGCACAGCCAGGGGATTCCTTGAGGCATGACACTCATCCACAGATTCAATCAATAAGCACATTGACCTGGACCCAATATACCAGCCACTGCAGCAGACAGCTGGAAATGACAACCGGAAGCAGCAGATACAAATCACTACAAATGCCGGAGGAAACATCACAGAAGCGCTTCACAGGAGGCTGCCAAGCACTGAGGATGTCACCCAGACAGCGGATGAAACGTCTGCAACACAAATTCCCAGCTCGGCGAACAGAACCACAACAACTTAATTCCAGTGCTTTAGTCGACTCGGCCACGCTGCTAAACAAAGCTCGTGCACTACATTTTGCATGATTGTTTAAGAGGGTGCTGCAAGGTATGTTGGTTTTGGACTGTAGCGTGAAACTGAACAGGCTGGGACAATTTTACTGGAGCTTCAGGGCTGAGAATGCCAAGATGTATGTTTTTCACAGGGAAGGTTTAAAGTGAGTGTGGTAAAATTTAAGTGGTATCTGTGGTACACGGTATTCAAACAGACAGTTTTGCGTATGTGGAATGAATTGCCTGATGTAATGGCGGAATCTGATCCACTCACAACATTTCACATTTCACATAATTATAGACCAGTTTGCCCTGCATCTATTCAAGGAAAGGTTTTGGAAAGGATTATATGACATAAGAGTTATACTCATCTGGCAAGCAACAATTTATTTTTGATAGTCAACATGGTTTCGTCGATGGTAGGCCGTGTCTCACAAACCTCATTGAGGTTTTTGAGAATGTAAGCAAGCATGTAGATGATGGTAGGGCAGGTGATGTGTTAGACAAGGATTTCAGTGAAGCCTTTGGTAAGATTCCACATGGTAGGATGTTGGCTTAAATGCAGAGGAATGGAATTGAGGGCGAAATAGCAGTTTGGATTAGAAACGGACTTTCTTAAAGAAGGCAGCGAGTGGTGGTTGATGGAGTTCAATGCAGCGAAATGTGTGGTGATGCGCTTTGAGAAGAATAACAGGAAGGGAGATACTGCGTCGATAGAAAGATTCTTGGTAGTGTGGATGTACAGAAGGATCTTGGAGTCCATGTACATAGATCCATGAAAATTTCCACACAGGTTGATAGTGCTGGTAATAAGGCATATAGCGTGTTAGGTATCATTTGCAGACGGATTGATTTCTGGAGCCGTAATATCATGCTTCAACGATACAAAACGCTAGTGTGGCCACAATTGGAATATTGTGTACAGTTCTGGTCGCAATATTTCAGGAAGAATGTGGAAGATTTGGCAAAGGAGCAGAGGAGATTTACCAGGATGTTGCCCGGTTTGGAGGGAAGATCTTATGAGGAAAGGTTGAGAAATTAGCCTCTGTTCTCATTGGAAAGAAGAAGGCAAATGGGGGATTGATCGAGACTTACAAGATGATCAAAGAATTGGATAGGGTAGAGAGTGAAAGACTTTTTTTTCCCTGGGTAGATTACACCATCTTATACAAAGGGGCATAACTACTAATGGATGTGCGGTAGATTTAATACAGATGTCAGAGGCAGGTTCTTAACGCAGAGACTGGTAATGGCGTAGAATGCCCTACCTGCCAATGTAGTCAACTCAGCCAAATTAGTGAGATTTAAACCATCCTTGGTTAAGCACATGGATGATGATGGGATAGTGTAGGGGAACGATCTGAGACTAGGTTACTGGTTGCACAACATCGAGGTCCGAAGGGCCTCTTCTGCGCTGTCTTGCTCTATGTTCTATGTTCGATGAATGCTCCATTCACATCAATCCACAAGGGTACCACCTGTAAGAATGGAACACGGTTGTTTCTGCCATGTTTTGAAGCAGCGATGTTTTGTGTGCTGTGAAAGTAGGCTGGGACAATTTTCTTCGGATACCGGTACTCAATGAAGTTCGTAACTTTAGTCTTAAACAGGATGGCCACAGGATAGCAGACATCGGCATATATTCAGGATCAAGGCGGCCGAGAAATGTGAAAAGAAATTCACGCAGCAGTTATTTGGAAAAGTATTCTTTTCTAGCATTAGAGTAGTGATTGGCGAGTAATTTCAAAACGAGGTTTGCTGAAGACACTGCAATAAAGCCCCATCCACCACAATTCAGAAGCGTGTTGCCCGTAAAGAGGGAGCAACAATGTTTCTGCTCATCTCTGAAGCGGACCAATTTTGCACGAACTGAATCTTCTTCTCAAGAGAAAGTATCAGGGTCGGCTGACTGCACTCTTAAAACCGGTTAACATCTGTGCTGGAAACATCCATCCTTATTCAGAACAAGGAAGAAAACATCAAAATAAATTGTACACAGCAATCAATTAGACTTATATTCCCTTTCAGCACAACAGCCGGAATAGGCATAAGGTTTACTGACAAGATCAGCAAGCAACAAGGTGTATTTTGTACACCCGCAAAGGCTCACAATATCATTTTTGTGTGAACTGGTTAAACGGTCACAGAGTTTTCTCTAACCTTTCCATCAAAACCTTTCGACTCAGTTAATTTTGGTTCAGCACCATTTGACATTCAGCCGTCACGGACTGCCTCCGAATCAACTGGTCATTTTTGTGAGACGACTCTGAACATTTTGATTGGTGCAGAACGCACACCTTTGAAAGTTACATCACTTATTGTATATCCGCCCACACTGATAAACATGTTTCTACCATTTCCAGTGAAATGAAGACAAATTGCCCTCAGAAGTTGACATGTGAACGAAAGCAAGATGGAAGAGTAACTTTGGAATGGAGATCGGTGATATAGTTATGAAGTGAAAGTGATCAGCGTGGGGACCGAACCAACGACGTTGAAAGTAAGAATGTCACGCTTTACCGACCTGAGCGAACTGGTTGGCCAGTTAACTGCTCATTTCATGCGCAGAATAATTCACCTGCAACCTCAATTTGCAAGGAGACAGTTAATTTCTCCCGATCACAAATAACATCATTTCAACCTTCCAATTCACAGCTGTTATTCCTTCAGGGCATTGCAATCTATTTTCGCACATTTTCCAGGATTTCAAATTCTATATTACTATTTTAATATATTTACCTTATCTATCACGCGGCCGATGTGATTTACTGTCACTCTGACAGACAGTGAATCCATCGGGCAATTACTTCACTAAACCCAGACTTTTCTGTTACAGACTGTAGGGAATCCCATCTGTCTGAGGAGATACAACCTGCACGATCAACATTTTGTTTGTTCTGCCGGCTTACAACTTTTAACAGTCTTCATTTTCGAGACATGCGTTTTGTGTTAAAAAACAATCAAAGAACAGGATTAAACCTCTGCAGCCGTTACCAAATTAAACAGAAATGTTTTGACCCTTTCGCACCGTCAGAGCCGCTCCTGAGCAAGGCATTTCTGTAACTTGTGCCACAAGACAGGACTCGAAGCCACTGTTCGAAGCTGCAATTGACGTATTCTACAGGTATTGAAGAGTGGGACTGCATCCTGCTGCGTGACCCTGTCTCCTTTTGTGCGGATTCGAGGTGAATCATGGATAGGTCCTCGAGTCTCGTTACATGCTCGGTCTCAATGCATGATCTGAAATATTTCAGTCTGTGTCTGTTTGGGCTTGGATGACCAATATTTCAGACAAACGCGCTGACCAATTGAGACACAAAAGCGAGAACCAGCATTGAACATGTAAATTGATATAATGCAGGGTTAGTTGATGAGGTGGTTGCATGTGCCGGAAAATCTCTACTCGATACGAAGTGTGTGTACTTCAACGCGATTAGCATCCAAAATAACGTGGGTGAACTGGCAGCGTGGGTTGATACCTGGGACTTCGATGTTGTGTCCATTACAGAGACATGGACAGAGCAGGGTCAGGAATGGCTGTTGCAGGTTCCAGAATTCAGATGTTTCATTAAGAACAGAGAAGATAATCTAAGAGGGGGAGCTGTGGCATTGTTGATCAGCGACAATATTAAAGTTGTAGAAAGGATGCTTGGGGACTCATTAACTGAGGGACTATGGGCTGAGGTTAGACATAGGAAAGGAGAAGTCACCATGCTGGGAGTTTTAGATAGGCCTCTGAATAGTCCCAGGGGAAAGGATAGCAAAGATGATTCTCGATAGGAGTGAGACAGGCAGGGTTGCTGTCACGGGGTCTTCAACTGTCCAAATATTGACTGGGATCACTACAGTACGAGTAATATAGATGGGTCAGTATTTGTCCATTGCGTGCAGGAGGGATTCCTGACACAGTGTGCAGACAGCCCTACAAGGGGCGAAGACACTTTAGATTTAGTACTGGGCAACGACCCTGGCCAGGTGTTACACTTAGAAGTAGGTGAGCACTTTGGAGACAGCGATCACAATTCTGTCAGATTTACTTTAGTGATGGAAAGGGATAGGTGTACTCCACTGAGCAAGAATTACAGATGGGGGAAGGGAATTTATTATGCAATTAGGAAAGTCATAAGAGGCGTAGAATGGTGAAGGAAACTGCAGAGGTTGCGCACATTAAAAATGTGGAACTTATTCAAGGAAAAGCTCCTTTGTGTCTGAGATAAGTATGTACCTGTCAGGCAGGGAGGAAGATATAGAACACATGAGCAGTGGTTCACTAAGGAAGTGGAATCCCTGGTGAAGAAGAAGAAAAAGAAGGTTTTTTATTGGAACAAAATGTGAAAACTCAGTGAGGGCGCTTGAGGGTTACAAGGAAGTCAGGACAGACCTAAAAAGAGAGCTGAGAAGAGCCAGGTGGAGACATGAGAAGTTGTAAGTGGATAGCATCACGGTTAACGCTAACGCTTTCCATAAGTATGTCAGGAAGAAAAGAATGACGAGAGTTAAATTCGGGCCAATCAAGAATAATAGTGGGAAGCTGTGTGCGGAGTCAGTGGAGATAGGGGAATCAATAAGTCAACATTTTTCGACAGTGTTCACTATAGAAAATGAAAATGTTGGCGAGGAAGATACAGAGATACATGCGTCTAGACTCGAAGAGATTGAGGTTCACAAGGAACAGGTGTTAGAAATACTGCAGAGTGTGAAAATAGACAAATCCCCTGGGCCGAATGGGATCTATCCTAGGATCCTCTGGGAAGCAAGGGAAGAGATCTTCAGATCATCATTGTCGAAAGGAATAGTGCCTGAGAACTGGAGAGTAGCAAATGTGGTTCCCTTGTTCAAAAAATCTAGTTCAGACAACCCTAGTAATTACAGACCAGTCACGAAACTGATAGCTGAGAGTAGACCGGTTGATGTGATGTATATAGATTTCAGCAAGGTGTTCGATAAGGTTCCCCACAGTCGTCCATTATACAAAATCCGGAGGAATGGGATTGTGGATCAGTAATTGCCTTGCTGAAAGAAAACAGAGGATTGTAGTTGATGGGACATGTTCAACTTGGTGTCCAGTAACTAGCGGCGTAGGGCAAAGATCGATGTTGGGTCTACTGCTGTTCATCATCTTTATAAATGACCTGAACGAGGGCTTAGGAGGGTGAGTTAGCAAATTTGCGGACGACACGCAAGTCAGTGGAGTTGTGGAGAGTGACGAAGGATGTAGTAGAATGCAAAGAGACATAAATAGGATGCAGAGCTGGGCTGAGATGTGGCAAATGGAGTTTAATGTGGACAGTTTGAAGTGATACATTTTGGCTGGAGTAATCGGAATGCAAAGTACTGGGCACATGATAAGATTCTTGGGAGTGCAGATGAACAGAGAGATCTCGGTGTTCATGTACACAGATCCCTCAAAGTTGCCACCCAGATTGACGGGGTTGTTAAGAAGGCATACAGCGTTTTGTCCTTTATTAATAGAGTGATTGAGTTCTGGAACCAGGAGGTTATGCTGGAGCTGTACAAAGCTCTGGTAAGGCCACACTTGGAGTAAAGTGCACAATTCTGGTCACCGCATTATAAGAAAGATTTGGAAGCTTTAGAAAGGGTGCAGAGAAGATTAACTGGGATGGTGCCTGATATGGAAGGAATGTCCGACGAGGAAAGGCTGAGGGCCTTGAGGCTGTTGTCGTTAGAGAGAAGAAGTTTGAGAGGTGACTTAATAGAGACATACAAGATAACCAGAGGGTTAGATAGGGTGGAGAGGGAGAGCCTTTTTCCAAGTATGGGAATGGCCAACACGAGGGGATTAAACATTAAATTGAGGGAAGAGAGGTGTAAGACAGATATCAGACATGGCTTCTTTACTCAGAGAGTAGTAAGGGTAAGGAATGTTTTGCTTTCAACGGTAGTAGATTCGCCAAGTTTATTTGCATTTAAGTCGTCATTGGACAGGCATATGGACGTATATGGAATAGTGTCGGTAGGATGGGCTTCAGATTGGTATGACAGGGCGGCGCAACATCGAGGTCCGAAGAGCCTGTACTGCGCTGTAATATTCTATGACCCTTTGGGACGGGAGAGAGATGTCAGGCGGTTGTTGTTACGGTGAAGGATTTTCAGATTTCAGCCTTCTATTCTCCAATGAGAACTGCCCCAACTTTCCAATCTACCTTCACAACTGACACTGTACATACTCTGCTGCATTTACATTACCCTGTTCAGCGCTGTATAAAATCACTTATTTTCCCCATTTCCTGAAGTTTCACGAGCAGAATTGAGCAATAATACCGCTGGTGGTTTCACTCGGAGTCGAATTGACGAAGTGATCCGGCTGAAATACGCTTTCACTTTTAAAACGTGCTTCGCTTCGTCGTGTTTGCTGCAACATTAGCTCTTCCCATCCCGACTTCAGGCCGTCCGACCTCATTTACAGGAACTAGTTTTTGAGAAAATCCATTGATCATTTTTGCATAAGTGGAGAAAGGAAATATTGTTCCGTCCTAAATTTGACCACATATCTAAATCACTGAAAGCCCGAAAGGAAAACAAAATTGTATTCAAGGAGCAGTGCGATACAGACTGTTCGTGTTACACACTGTGCCAGCGGCTGACTACGTCCCTGTTTGAAATTCATTCGTCATCGCTCCTGGAATTTAAAGCAGCAATGTGTTTCCATAGTATCTGCTTCACATTCTAACTCCCTGCTCACTGACATTGTTGTTTGTCCCGCATTAAGGAAACACACTGTCTCCACTGGCGGACAATGAAACCATTTTGTTTCTACTTGCAAGCTGTGCTGGGAGAGGCCACAGCCCTTTCGCTTTTGTGCCTGGTGTCAATCACGGTAGGTGGAATCAGTTCCACGGTAGTAAATGAGTAAGTTGGATTGTGAATTTTTCCGAACCTCTTTTTATCCGAGAAATAGAAAGATGTAGAACTTTCAGGAAAGGAAGAAATGGACACTGCAGGAAAATGAAAATGAGTTACCTTGCTTCCAGCTTCTTTGGTATTCAGAGTTCGGATTTATATATAAATCCTGCAGACAGTCTAATGCAAGACGGGCGCCTGTTTCTTTCCTGCGGCAGGGCAAGCAGTTAACATCTGAGCCCAAATTTTCCCAAATGTAGCGAACTGAAGAGAAACGCTCACTGAGTGACAGTCATCTGCAGAGTCCAATGCTACAATGAGTGTTAAAAATGGGCTATTGTTTCTCCCTCTGTCCCAGAGACAGGGAGAGGGATGGCATAATCACGTGGTGTCATTCCCACGCAGACTGAAGCTATAAGGCCATCCATTCCACGAGGACTCTCTGTCACCTGTACCTCGCTGAGATGGTTCCCAAACTGTGATACATGTCCAGACAATGAGAAAATGTATCTACGTGGTAATGCTCTCTTCCAACTGCTGATGATCGTGCCATTCTTGTCGGAGCCAGTCATGAATAACGCTCCTGATTACGCGTCAGGGCAGTGAAGCTTCGACTCCTAACTGGCTCGAAAACAATGTCGGCTTTTTTGCACTTACAAACCAATCGCCGTATTTCTTCTGATGTCGAACTGACGTTGAATTTCCTGATCTGCAGCAACCTTCAAACAATGACAACGAGACCATCAGAAACAATGTCCTGATGTGATCACAGGAAGGGATCTCAAATTGCCCCACACACGCTTCATGGGCACCTTTCCATCTCCATCACTCACTTACCCAATCACTGCGATTTGTGGGAATGGCAAGGAAACAACATGAACAGACAATCGCAGCTTCGAGAATCTTCCAAAACTCTTTATGAAGTGGAATCATCGAAGAAGGAAGGTGGGAACTGTTCGACTGAGCAGGGACGATCTCGGCACCATCCGCCTCTTTAACAGGAGAGAGCATTGTCTCTGATTTTTTTTCTTGGGCAGAAATCTATCCGAGGCATTGAAAGTTCTCGCGTCATTAATGCTCTATTTACAACCGTGCGTTACTGCTGTTTAAGAAAAACCACATCACTAATTCCCTGACCGGGAATCAAACTCAGGCCACATCGGTGAAAGTGCAGCATCCTAACAACTAGACCAACATGGAACGCGACAGCAAAGCACTGCACAGGTTGCCTGATCGCCCTCAAACACCTTTTAAGAGCTCTTGTCAGGAACAACCGCTTGAATATCCTCGTACCATTTTTCATTCTTTGGCCTTGACATCACAAAATCACTTCTGAATGCCTCTGAAGGTTATGTGGGCTTCTGCTTCTCCGACTCTGACAGACTGTGGGCTCCACCTTCAAACACGTGCTGGCTCATTAGGTTTTATTGCGTCAATCTTCAACTTTAAACTTAAATCTGTGCCCTGCGGTGATCGATCAACATTTTTTAGTCTACCCGATCCATATCCTTCATTATTTTGTACTTGAATCACGTCTTTTCAAAATCGCCTCTCCTGTAAGAACCATAAAACTAGTCTGTCCAATATTTCTCCACAAATGAAGCTCTTCAACAACTCAATATCCTGTTAAATCTCTTCGGCATCGTTTCCAGTACTATGATATCCCTGCTGTAATTTGATTTGCAGAACTGCACACAATAATCTGGCTCGACCAGAATGAACAATTTAAATAAATGACGCAGAAAGCCACACAAACTGTCCTTGTCCAATAAATTCCCTTTTGCTAAATACTGCGCTCTGTCCTTTTCCTGAGCATGATACTCCAATAATGTCTGGTCTATGTCACTAAAACCTGCTGTATGAGGAAAAATCTCACAGCCAAGCATCTTCATCGATGGACTGGTTGGAAGTTCCCAACGGTGAGATTTGGGCGCTTTCACCCAGTAACAGTGAACGCAACAGCGCAGACTGAATGGTGTTAATGTTAGTTTTAGATTTTGCAATGTCTCAGTGAAATTGGAGGAGTGACGCAAAGGTTGTTTACTGATTGTGGAAGGGAGAGAAATCTCCGAGAAAGGTTTCGTTTGAATCATATTGCATGAAACTCTGTGATGTGAGAAAACGAATACTTAAAGGCACAAAATCATCACCTCGAAGATTATTTTCATGCAGTATATGACAGATACATACCCGCGTTTGCTACGCACATATTACTTGGCATAAAATAAAAATGAATTGCCATCACTCAGATTAGAACAGAACTTGCGGCAGCCACAGCACAAAGGAAGACGCGAAAATCAATGATGGTCGTATTAGAGGATGTTTCAGGAACATCCCCACACGCACAACACAGTTACCAATCAGTTACTGAGATGTGGTTGCTCAGAGAGTACTGAATCTTTAAATTGGAGATTGCTAAAGTCTGATATCGATAGATTTCTACAAAACATCAAATGGTTATGGGTACTTCAGGGTATTGTTGAAACGGATTCCCAATAACAATGTAGCTTCATATTGGTTATTTCACCAACTTGCTCACGAAAGCAACGAACCACTGTTGCTATATATCATATAGTTCCAGTTCATAAGCCCAGAATTTCGAGAAGCTGGGTAGTACGGCCCGGAAGACTCAATTGGAAATGAGGTTGGGGAAGTGCAGGGCATGTGGCTCCAGTGATAAAATAGATGTGCGCAAAATCCATCCAAGACGGTACAGATGGGTGCGAAATGCCGCGGATGTCTCCAACCTCACCTGGAGTCGCAAGTGTTGACATGAAGCAACGGGGAGCATTGGATATTAGGTTGGAAGCTCCAAACTCAACTGCACCAGTTCCATTGACATGGTGTATTGGACATCAGACTGGGAACTCCAACCTCACCCAACGCGGCGCCTATTGATATGGAGAAGGGAGCATTTCGACATCAGGCTGAGGGAAAGATTTTAATCTGAGGGGAAATAATTTCTGGCAGGACACATTTTTGTGGATTGAGGGAATATCTGCCTGAGGGAAATATCTCGGTTATGAAGAATAATCCTGCAAAGGTTCAAATCTGTCAGGAGTTCTGTGGTTCTCACAGCAGTTTCACAGTGCGAGGATCTGGGATCGATTCTCGCCTCGGCTGACAGTCCGTGTGTAGATTGCACGTTCTCATTCTGCTTGCGTGGGTTTTCTTTTGTTCTCTGGTTTCCTTCTCCAATCCATAAATTATCAGATGGTTTGGCCATGCTCAATTGCCCAGAGGTTTAGGCTCATTAGTCAGAGGGAAATGTGTCTGGTGGTTTCCCCTTTGGAAGTTCGATGTGCACGTGTTGAGCCAAATGTCCTGTTTCCAAACTGTGAGGAATCTATTCGGTGTAAAGTGGAATGGAAACAATGTTTTCTCTCTTTCGTTCAATATCTGGAAGGGATTATTACCTTCTTTCATATTTTTCAGTTTCCGACGATTTCGTTCAGTTCGTTAAAGTAATGAACACACCAAAAATTAACGGAATTGTCCAATGTTTTGATTCAGCTCGGGTTTTCCTCGCAATGTTGTGGAAAATGCAGGTGTTGGAAATGATTGATTTTCAGATCAGCAATATTCCAACAAAATGGCTGAGCAGACAACGGATGAATGGAAGCTTCATGTGTAGCGACAAGTTATCTTTGCAAATCTTGCCAATTCACATCGTGGATGCTATCGTAGTGAAGCAGCAACATTGATTATCTTGACAGGTCGTTCAACTAGTGGACATGGCTGCTATTGCGCATGTCCGTGTGAACATCACAACTCTGTGGCATGCAACGACAGAGCATCCATGAGCACTGTGATGCAATGGATATTGTGTCTGATTCCGGATTAGCAAATTGTAGGTATGATTCTAAAATGGGGCGCCAGCAAGGCTGGCAAGCTTCGCACACATTTACGAAAAGTTGTTCTGAAGCTGGGGGGAGGTTTGAATTCCTGATGTGCAGTAGTGGGAATCTCTTCAGTAGATGACCCCGAAAACAACGCAATCAATTTTCTAGCTCCATCATCGAAGTTCCATGTTTATGTGGGTACATATTTAGACAGTGATTGATTTGCAAGTACACTGATTTCTGGAGAATTTACAAAGTAACATTTGTTTTAGAATAAGCAACACTGACTGAGTTGGTATGAGACAACAACACAAAATCGAATTCTGCAATTCACTTAAGTTATAACTCGAAAAATGTCAAACTCAAATCCTAATTGTATTAAGTTATATAGAAAATCTTAAAAGCAAATGACACAATCTGTCGCTTTGGGCGTAAAAGCCTGGGGCAAAATTGAACAGTTAGGAGGAGAACTACCAAGACCAGAATAGAAATACAGCGCTTGAAAAATGCCTCGGTTAAAAGGTACTTTTTCGACCAGTAAGCTATGAGACAGAAATTCGTAAGAAGAAGATAAGAAGACGCAGGAATATCCAAATAGAAGCAGGAAAGCTGCCCGCTTTCGAGATAAGAAGATTGGTTTTGTAAATGTTAATTTGGACCTTCATCAGACGAGCAATATAGAAGTGAAGGTAATGGATTGGCTTCAAGAAGAATTTGTAAATCGTGGTTAATTAATTATTCTTTTACACTTTGAAAAATAAAGTTGCTAATTTTAATATTAAATAGTTCTTGACTGCTCGGAATTTTTACAGATTACTGCAAGGGATAAATCTTTTCATTGTCGATGGTTTTTCATTAAGCTGGAGTGATTACCCATGGATACAGTGATGGTGCAGGAGGGAGGGATTCCGGTATTTGGATAAGTGGGGTTCTTTCTGGGGAAGGTGGGACCTCTATAAACAGATTGGTCTTCACCTGAACCTGAGGGGCACCAGTATCCTTGGCGGGAGTTTTGCTAGTGCTCTTGGGGCGTGTTTAAACAAACTCTTCAGGGGCATGGGAACCTAGACTGTAGCTTTAGGGTGCAGGACCTGGAGTATAGGGATGTTAGGAACATGGCATCAATCTCTCAGGAGGGTGCCTGTAAACAGGAAAGTGGCTTGAAGTGTGGATACAAGAAGGATACAAAATAAGGTAGGTGAACATGCAGCGTGGGTTGGTACCTGGGACTTCGATGTTGTGGCTATTACGAGACATGGGTAGAGCAGCTACAGGATTTGCTGTTGCAGGTTCCAAGTCTAAATGTTTTAGTAGGGGGACTTGTGGCATTGCTTGTCAAATATAGTATTACAGCGGTGGAAAGGATGAAGACTCGCCATCTGAGGTAGTTTGGGCTGAGGTTAGGAATAGGAAAGGTGAGGTTACCCTGTCAGGAGTCTTTTACATGCCTCCTAATAGTCCTAGAAATGTAGAGGAAAGAATTGCGTGGATGATTCAGGAGAAGAGTGAAAGTATTGTTATGGGGGACTTTAACTTTCCTGATATTGATCGGGAAAGCTTTAAATTAAGTTCGTTTGATGGGTCGGTGTTTGTCCAATGTGTGCAGGAGGGTTTCCTGACACAATATGTAGATAGCCCAACAAGAGGTGAGGCCATACTGGATTTGGTTCTGGGTAACGAACAAGGCCAGGTGTTAGAATTAGAGGTAGGCGAGCACTTTGGGGACAGTGATCACAATTCGGTGACCTTTACTCTCGTGATGGAGAGGGATAAGTGTGCACTGCAGGGCAAGAGTTATAGCTGGGGGCAGGGAAATTATGATGTGGTGAGGCATGACTTAGGATGCGTGGCTTGGAAAATTAGGCTTCAAGGCAAGGGCGTAATTGATATGTGGAGCTTGTTCAAGGATCAACTACTGAGTGTCGTTGATATGTATGTACCTGTCAGGCAGGGAGGAAAGGGTGGTGTGAGGGAGCTGTGGTTTAATAAGGAATTGGAATCCCTTGTTAAATGGAAGAGGGCGGCCTATGTAAAGATGAGGCGTGAAGATTCAATTGGGGCAATTGAGAGTTATACGGTAGCCTTCAGGAAGGACCTGAAGAGAGAGCTAAGAGCAGCAAGGAGGGGTCATGAAAGGTCCTTAGTTGGGAGGATTAGGGAAAACCCGAAGGCTTTCTATAGGTATGTCAGGAATAAAAGAATGACTAGGGTAGGAATTGGTCCAGTCAAGGATAGTAGTGGGAAGTTGCGCGTGGATGCTGAAGAGATTGGGGAGACACTGAATGAATACTTTTCGTCAGCATTCACTCAGGAACAGAACATTGTTGCCGATGTGAATACTGAGTCACAATGAAGTAGAATGGATTGCTTTGAGGTATGTGGGGAAGAGGTGCTGGAAATTCTGGAAAGGGTGAAAATAGATAAGTCCCCTGGGCCTGATGGCATTTATCCTAGGATTCTCTGGGAAGCAAGGGAGGAGATTGCAGAGCCATTGGCCTTGATTTTTATGTCCTCGTTGCCTACAGGTGTAGTGCCAGAAGACTGGAAGCAAGCAAATGTGGTTCCCTTGTTCAAGAAGGGGAGTAGGGTTAACCCTAGTAACTATAGATTGGTGAGTCTCACTTCTGTTGTGGGCAAAGTCTGAGAGAGAATTGTAAGGGAGAGGATTTATGAACATCTGTATCGGAATAATGTGATGAAGGATAGTCAGCATGGTTTTGTGAAGAGTATGTCGTGCCTCACAAACCTTACTGAATTCTTTGAGAACGTGATTAAGGAGGTGGACGAGGAGAAAGCGGTAGACGTGGTGTATATGGATTTTAGTAAGGCGTTTGATAAGGTTCTCCATGGTAGGCTCCTGCAAAAAATACGGAGGTATGGCATTGAGGGTGAGTTGGAGGTTTGGATTAGGAATTGGCTGGCTGGAAGAAGTCAGAGGCTAGTAGGTGATGGTAAAGTTTCATCTTGGGGTGCCGTTACTAGCGGTGTTCCGCAAGTATCTGTTTTGTGACCATTGCTGTTTGTAATTTTTATACATGACCTGGAGGAGGGGTTAGAAGGTTGGGTGAGCAAGTTTGCGGATGATACGAAATTCGGAGGAGTTTTTGACAGTGAGGGAGGATGTGGTTGGTGACAGCAGGATGTAGATAAGCTGCAGAGCTGGGCAGAAAGGTGGCAAATGGAGTTCAAAGTAGCTAAGTGTGAGGTGATTTACTTTGGTAAGAGTAACAAAAAGATGGGGTACTGGGCTAATGGTCGGATACTTGGTAGTGTGGATGAGCAGAGGGATCTTGGTATCCATGTACACAGATCTTTGAAAGTTGCCACCAAGGTACATAGTGCGGTGAAGAAGGCATATGGCGTACTGGCATTTATTGGTAGAGGAATTGAGTTCCAGAGTCCTGAGGTCATGTTGCTGTTGTATCAGACTCTGGTGCGGCCGCATCTGGAGTATTGTGTGCAGTTTTGGTCGCCATACAATTGGACGGATGTGGAGTCACTGGAACGGTTGCAGAGGAGGTTTACTAGGATGTTGCCTGGTATGGTAGGAAGATCGTATGAGGAAAGGCTGAGGCACTTGGAGTTGTTTTCATTGGAGAAAAGAAGGTTTAGGGGTGACTTGATAGAGGTGTCCAAGATGATTAGGGTTTAGATAGGGTTGACCGTGAGAACCTTTTTCCACTTATGGAGTCAGCTCTTACAAGTGGTCATAGCTTTAAATTAAGGGGTGGGAGGGATACGACAGATGTTGGGGGTAGGTTCTTTACTCAGCGAGTCGTGAGTTCATGGAATGCCCTGCCAAGAGCAGTGGTGGACTCTCCCTCTTTATGGGCATTTAAGCGGGCATTAGATAGGCATGTGGAGGATAGTGGGCGAGTGTAGGTTAGGTGGGCTTGGATCGGCGCAACATCGAGGGCCAATGGGCCTGTACTGCGCTGTATTCTTCTATATTCTATGTTCGATGAAAGAGAGGGGGAAGGTGAAATGGTCCGACAAGCAACTCGTCGGCACCTTACCTTTACCAAACCCAACTACCCAATTGCTGCAGCTTACGGAAATAGGAAGGAAACAAAAATAACCTGTCTTAGATTTCAAAACCTTCAGAAACTCATTTGAAGTGGAAACAGAGGATAATGAAGGGTTAAATTTCCGTTTGAGGAGGGACTATCGGGGCACCTTCACCTCCTTGAAGAACATTGGAAATTGACTGTGATATCCTTGGCGACATTAGTTGATTTGGTACATTGAAAGGACTCCTGTCACAGATGCTCTACATTCGTTTTTGTCCGTGTCAGGAGGGACAAAGCTGTCATTGCCCGATGGGGAAATGGAAACTGGGATGCCGAGCTGAAGACACAGAATTGTAAGTCTTCGACCACCAGTGATGAACGTTGGAGTGCGATGCCCGGGTTGGTCGACAGCCTTCAAGCTCCTTAAAACAATCCTTTTCGCATTTTCCATCACCTGGCCTGTATGCCTGAGCATCACAAATTAACATCTGAATACTTCTGAAGGTTATGTGTGTTTCTGCCTCTGCGATCCATTCCAGTGATTTCCCAATTCAACCGTCCACTGTTTAATAATGTAAGGTTTTTGTCTTTCTACTGCATGTCAGGAACAAAGAAGCCTGGATTTTCGGAGTGGGAAAGGAACTCAGGCTGCTGTGCCACCGGGGATGACTGCTGGTATCCTTGCGTCCTTTCTTACTGACACAGCGTTTGGCTTTTGTTATTCACTGGTGTTTCCCGTCACTCTGCCGTTTATACTGAATGATCTTTCTCATCATGTGAAAGTCGTACTTTTATTACGTCAGCTGCTTCCTGCCCTTCTGAATGATCTTTCACAATTTCTTGTGAAGACACGCAGGAATGGGGTACTTCAAGAGAATTTTGAGTTTACAAGACTCGTGTTCGAACCACTGAGCGACAGAACCAGTGCATTACCATATGAGAGAGATGATCTCATGCGTGGTAAACTGCAAGGTAATACATGTATCGATAGCCTATGTGTCATAGACCAAGCAAATATAACAAAACCAAGACAGTATCGAAGGAATCGAATGAAAAACGGGAGAATGCAATGCTAATTTAGATAGTATACAAGATGATATTCCCAATCAAACTCGAATTCTTTGTGCTGTGAATCAGCAGTCCTAACCATTGATCTACCGTGCAGTATTTGCGGGTAACACAATGATGCCCTTTTATCAAATAACTGGCAAGTATGGACTACATAGTGGAGACCTCTTTCTTTTTTGCTCTTTTTCTTCAATGAATCCTTTATAGTGAAGAGGGTGCTTAATGCTTAGATCCCACTCTCAGTCAGTCCATTATATCATCAGTTGGAGAGTGGACTGTAAGACGAGCCTGTGTGGCTTTGTGATGTCAAAGAAAGAAAGTTGGTGTTCAGATCTCTTGGGAGACCTGGAAGGATATTTGTAAAAATACAAAAGGGATTTTAATTTGTAATAGGACTCATGTCATGCAGATAAAGCTGCTTCATCGAATCTATCTGTCCAGGGTACCTTCTGCAGATATGCATGGGGAGAAAAAAAGTTAGCATCAGTCCTTTCTGTGGTAGAAGAAATATTTTGTTGTGTTATGCGTCTGAGAACGCCTCTGATCTGTAAAGTTGGCGTAAGCTGGTCATGGAGCATATCACTTTGGACTTTCTCACAAGTAGATACAGGCTTATCTTCCACTCTATTAAGGACTTTTGTATGACCATGACGGTCTTTTCTAATGAATCTTAAATACAGATAGGAAGAATTACAAACGTATGAATGTACACTATGTAAAGCCGTCGAAGAACGAGGCCTGTCATGTCGTTATGCTGAGCTCCATTATTTATTTATCACTTTGATTTATTTTTGTTTTTCTTCTATCCGATGGTTGTATTTACCTTGCTGCTTCGTATGTACATGCCCATTGGAGTAATGCTGCTCAATTTGTACAGTTTTTGAGTTGTGTTGTTATTGGTTTATTATAACATTAATAAATCTGCTTCTCAATAAAAAAAAACATTTTAAGAATTAAAATGTTAACATTATTAGAGAGTCCCAAAGGACTCTCATTAGAGAGACCACAAAATGTCGTTTAAATTAAGGATCAGCAAATTTCGGGGGATGGATGAGTTTGAGAAAGCGGCCTCTTAATGTTAACCTCAGTCAGTGTAGGGAATTCAATCTGCGAATTTGACCCGTCTCTACATCACAAACCAGCCGTCAAGCCAACTGAGTGGGAGACGATTACTAACTGCGATTGGATTTCGAAAGCCATAAAATACGTTTAGATTTTTTATTAGTGTGTGTAAAGCATGCTTACTATTACATGAAAGGATTAACCTGATCGAATATATTGGAGAGTCAGTCCTCTTGGGAAATGCCTCCCGAACACATCCTCGATGAAAACCTGGGTAAAAGTGCCTGAGGGTCGTCTGGTCAGTGAGAGGAACACAGGGGTTGAATGAATGAAAGTTCCCGTAACATGGAGCTGAGAAAACATACAGATCAGCCGTGATCGAATTAAATGCTAAACCACAACTGAATGTCGATATGGATTCACGATAGATTTGAATTGCAAGTGATTATAAAAATATCCAAATCTACTCATCCCTCTTATGTTTCCACACTGGGGCTCTGGGGCATATTCCTGAAACTGGGAATTCATTGAGACATTATTTGGGGCATTCCCTCATCGGCACTCTTCACAACATTCTCAAACAGTTTTGGGGGATATTACAAAAGCAATACAGAGAGGGGGTTCATCCTGCCTACAGCAATGAGAGTGGTTCTGCTGCAACAGTGAGCATGGGTCTTGTTCGGGGTTAAGCGCGATAACAGACATGTTGTGAGTTTGAGAGGGTAGAGCGAATATACTGGCATTTATCCTGACAGAGTCGGGAAGTTTATTGATTCTTGTCGTGTATTGCTGGAAATATATTCAGACTGCAGATACTGCACTGAGCTGCGTTGTGAGCTCAGACCATGGGTCTGATAGGTCTGGTAGCTTGCCCCCACTCCCCCGCAGTAAGCGAATTGTCCCCTCTGTACTAGCCCAACCACAGACCCTCCACAACCCTGTCGAGAAACAGTGGTGTAATTGCCCCTTATCTACCATTCTCGGGGTAAACTATGCAGGGCAGCTCTGAACTGTGAAATCTCAACCGTGTGGTCATTGGTCTTTTAGAGATTATACCTGTGCCTGGAATCACAGAAAGACAAGGCCTTCTGGGTAATGGAGAGTACCTCCAGCATGATGGGTGGAGATGCAGCTGGCATTGAATTTAGGAAATCCAGGGGATGCGGTAGGCAGTTAATGAGGTGAGTTCAATATGTTAGCACCAGGAAACTAGCTCAGCTTGATGCAGACAATTCCTCTGTCAAACTCAGTGAAAATATCAATGAGATAAATTATTATTAATTTCAGCTCAATAAATCGAAGATTCTCCTGACCAACTGAGGCCTTACCAACGTCCTGTGCATCTGCAACAGGACGTCCCAACTTCTATACTCAATGTCCTGATGATGGCCAGTGTGCCAAAAGCTTTAATCACTGTCCTTTGTATCTGCGACTCCACTTTCAGAGAACCATGCACCTGAGATGCAAGGTATGTCTGCTCTACTACACTCCGTTAGGGCCGAGCATTAATCATGAATCTACTACCTGGATTTCCCTTCCTGTGTATCGGTATCCTGGGGCCTCATTGATTTCGAGATTTTCGAGTACCCCACACTCAAACATTTGAATGACTGCCTCCTGTCCCTGTAACCTAGTCTGGTCCAGCTGAATGACTGCTTTCTGTTCCTGTGTACCAGTCTCGCACAGTTGAGGGATTGCCTCCTGTCCTTGTGTACCACTCTCTAGTAGATGAATGACAGCCTCCTGGCCATGTGTCCCAGTGTCGAGCAGTTTGAATGACTGCCTCTTGTTTATTTGTACTAGTCCGGAGCAGTTGAATGATTGTCTGCTGTCCTTTTTCCCCGTGTCGAGAAGTTGAATGACTCCCTTCTGTTCTATTGTCCCAAACTCAAGCCATTGAATGATTGCCTCCTGTTTCTGTCTCCGAGTCTTGGGCAGATGAATGACTGCCTCCTGTTCCTCTGCCCCAGGTTTGTGAAAATAGATGTCCTCCTCCTGTTCTTGAGTAAAATGCTCCAATACCTGTTCGCTCTCCTACTTCTCCTGAGTAAAGGGTTCAATCAGCTTTGTGCTATCCTGCTGCTCCTTCCGAGTGGAATTCATGAACTAATTGGTCTCTTCACATTGCTAACAGCTTCTGTTGACTGAAAACCTTTCTCCTGCTTCTGTAACACATCCTCAAAATCTAAATGTTATACTTTTGTATTTTATTCTCAGTAATTCAGCAAGCAAGCTGACTGATAGATTTCTGAAGCTGAATGATCTCTTCCTGTTCATTTGTTACACACTCAGAAGAGAACAGTGTCTCAGAGATGTACAGCACCGAAAATGAAATCTCTTCGGTCCAGGTTGTCCATGACGATTAGATATCAGAACTTAATCTAGTCCCGTTTGTCAGCACTTTGACCATATATGTCTGAAAGCTTTCTATGCATGTACACATCGAAATGACTTTTAAATTGTGTAATTTTACTTGCTTCCACACCCTCTTATGGTTGCTCACTCTACACGTACAACTCCCTCTGTGTAAAAAGGTTGGGCCTCATTTCCCACTTATAAATCTTTCCCCTCTCCTCAAACCTTTGTCGTCTAATTTTTGTCCTCCCCACACTGGGAAAAAAGATGTTGACAACTTTCCTTATCTATGCCACTTATGATGGCATAAAACTCTAAGAGGTCACCTCACAGACTCAACACTTAAAAATAGTCCCAGTTGATTAATAAATGGCATAGTATAAACTATTGATCCGTGTGGCACGCCATTGGACACAGGCCTCTAATTCCAATGAACAAACCTGCACGTACTGTCTCCAACCTTCATGAAATTTTGTATCTGAATAGTTAGCTCATCCTGGATTTCAAGCAGTCTAAACTTGCGAACCAATCTACCATGCAGAACCATGTCGATGTCTTACTGATATCCATGAAGACTATATCGACTGCCCTGCTTTCAAAAATCACCTTAATCACTTCTTCAAAAAAAAAATTCAACAAGTCAGTGAAACGCGATTTCTCACGGAAAAAAACCCTTCATTGCTGTCTCTTCCAGATATATATATAAACTTTCCCTCATAGTCCATCCTACAATTTTGTCATCATGAATTTCAGGCTCACCAGTCTATAATTCCATGTTTATTCTTACTTTCTTAAATAGTGGCACTATGTTAACAACAAGGCGAAAATGAGGACTGCAGATGCTGGAGATCAGAGTCGAGATTAGAGGGGTGCTGGAAAAGTACAGCAGGTCAGGCAGCATCCGAGGAGCAGGAAAATTGATGTTTCAGGCCAAAGACCGTCACCAGCACCACTCTAATCTAATCTAGACTATGACAGTCGCCATCCAGTCTTTTGGCACCATACCTCTGGCAATCGACGAGACACATATATCAGCAAAAGACTTAGAGATCAACTGCCAAGCTTTCCACGAAGTTCTGGGAGTCAACCGATCAGGTCTGAGTGTTTTGTTCATCTTTATGTGCTTTAAAAGGTCCAACACTTCTTGCAAGACAGCCACTTTTCATGATGTCACATGGTATTTCTCCAAGTTCTCTCGCTCTTGTCGTCTACTACACAGTAAAAATTGAGGGGGAATACGCGTTTAATATCTCAACCATCTCCTGTGGTTCCACACATAGACAGTCTTTCTGATCCTTAATGGACCCTATTCACTCCCTAGTTAATCCTTTTACGTATTTGTCGAATTTCTTCAATAACTTGTTAACCCAACTTACAAAGCCATCTCATTTCCGAAAGGTTCTGCCCCGAAAGCTCGTTTGACTTTCCACGTAGTGCCCTTATACTACTCTGGGGATTCACTCGCTCCCAGTTATATTTACGTGACGTATACTTCTTTCCTTTCTTTGAAGAGGACATTAGAATCACTGGCCATTCAGCAAACCCTGAACTTGCCCGCATTGCCTATCTCACTGATCGGAACACCTTGCCTCTGGAAAAGCAGAATCTAATTTTTCAGTGACTTCCATTTTCCAACCATCTCTTTAAGTGTGAATAAGGTCTCCCAAGCAGCATTTCAACGGGCTTGCCAGACACTTTCAAAAGTGGTCTTACTACAATCTGCCAGGAGAGTTGGGATTGAGGTTCATAAGGAAGGGTTATTAGAAATCCTGCAGTGTGTTAAAATGGAGATGTACCCTGTGCCGGATGGGATTTATCCTAGGGTCCTCTGGGAAGCCAGGTAGGAGATTCCCGAGCCATTGGCTTGGAACTTTTCAGTCATCATTGTCTACAGGAATAGTGCCAGAAGACTGGAGGATAGCAAATGTGACTCCTTTGTTCCAGAAGCGGAGCAGAAACAACCAGTGAGCCTTACTTCAGTTGTTGGTAAAGTGTTGGAAAGCTTAGAAGAGAAAGGAATTATAAATATCTGGAAAATAATGATTTGATTAGGGACAGTCAGCACGGTTTTGTGATGGGTAGGTCATGCCTCACAAACCGTATTGAGTCCTTTGAGAAGGTGACCTAACAGGTAGATGAGAGTAAACCGTTTGATGTGGTGTATATGGATTTCAGCAAGGCGTTCGGTAACGTTCCCGACAGTAATCTATTGTCCAAAATGTGGAGGGATGGGATTGTGGGAGATATAGCTGTTTTGATCAGTATTTGGCTTGCTGAAAGAAGACAGAGGGTGGTGGTTGATGGGAAATGTGCATCCTCGAGTCCGGTTACCAGTGTTGTACTGCAAGGCTCAGTGTTGTGCCCGCTGCTATTTATCATTTTAATAAATATTGCGTAGAAGGCTGGGTTAGTAAATTTGCAGAGGACACTACGGTCGGTGGAGTTGTGGATAGTGACGAAGGATGTTGTACGTTACAGAGAAACAGAGAGAAGATGCAGAGCTCGGCTGAGAGGTGGTAAATTGAGTTTAATGCAGGCAAGTGTGAGGTGATTCACTTTGATCGGAGGAACCAGAATGCAAAGTACTGGGCTAATGGTAAGATTCTTGGTTGCGTAGATGAGCAGAGAGATTCAAAGTTTGTGACAAGATTTGTAGCTCGGGTGCTCGTTGTTGTGGTTCTGTTGGCCGAGCTGGGAATTTGTGTTGTGTACATTTCCGGCCACCGCCTTATAAGAAGGATGTGGAAGCTTTGGAAAGGGTGCAGAAGAGATTTACTAGAATGTTGTCTGGTATGGAGGGAAGGTCTTACGAGGAAGGTCTGAGGGTCTTGAGGCTGTTGTCGTTGGAGAGAAAAAGGTTGAGAGGTGACTTAATAGAGACATATAAGATAATCAGAGTATTTGATAGGGTGGACAGGGAGAGCATTTTTCCATGTATGGTGATGGCATGCACGAGGGGGCATTGCTTTAAATTGAAAGGTGATAGAAATAGGGCAGATGTCAGAGGTAGTTTCTTTACTCAGAGAGTCGTAATGGTATGGAATCCTTTGCCAGCAACGGTAGTAGATTCGCCCAATTTATGGCGGCACGGTGGCACAGTGGTTAGCGCTGCTGCCTCACAGCGCCTGAGACCCGGGTTCAATTCCCGCCTCAGGTGACTGACTGTGTGGAGTTTGCACGTTCTCCCCGTGTCTGCGTGGGTTTCCTCCGGGTGCTCCGGTTTCCTCCCACAGTCCAAAGATGTGCAGGCCAGGTGAATTGGCCATGCTAAATTGCCCATAGTGTTAGGTAAGGGGTAAATGTAGATGTAGGGGTATGGGTGGGTTACGCTTCGGCGGGGCGGTGTGGACTTGTTGGGCCGAAGGGCCTGTTTCCACACTGTAAGTAATCTAATCTAATCTAATTTAAGTCGTCATTGATCAAGCCTATGAACGTACGTGGAATAGTAGCGGTTAGATGGGCTTCAGTTTGGTATGACAGGTCGGCGCAACATCGAGGGCCGAAGGGCCTGTACTGCGTTATAATGTTCTATGTTCTCTGTAATGTTGACATCAGGTCTGTTATTTTCCTTAACTATGTTAAAGCTAATATTTATGGACTAACTGACTTGAAAGGTTTCATGAACTCCACCTGTCCCTTTGTACCAGTTGCGAGAGGTTGAGTGGTCTACTGTGCCTCTGTATCAGGCTCGAGTGGCTGAATGGCCTCCTGCTATCCCTCTGAATTATTCCCACCAAGTTGAATGGACTCTTCCTGTCCCTCTGTAGCAGACTCAAGAGAATGAATGACGTCCTACTGTCCAACTATAGCAGACTCGAGAGGCTGAATGGTTTCCTCCAGTTCCCATGTGACTGGCCTGAGAGGCTGAATGGCCTCCTCCCGTTATCTGAAACAGGCACATGGGGACAGAATAGATTCCTGCTGTTCCTGAGTACCAGTCTCAGTGCTCTGAATAATGTCTGATTTTTATGGAAGGATTTGATAACGGAGCACTTAAAACCGGGTGCAGCATTGCACAATGTCAATGGGCAATAAATATTGTAACCGTGGTTTATGATCTCTAGAAATTTCCCGACCGGATATTTTATGCAACTAATCTGTTATTTTATACTTGTCACCTTTTATAAATGGGTTGGAACATATATAACCCTGAAGCGGTCTGGCAATCCTCTCACATTCAAGAAAGGTATCGTAAAATGTTTGAAAATTTATGGTACGTCCCTCAGCAAACGCCATAAAATCCATCGAGATCGAGTAAATGTTTCCTTTTGTTGTGAATTTAAAAGTGATGTCAGGAAGGTGTTAACTGAATCTGCTTATTCGGTGACTCTGATTAATTCCACTCTCCATGGATTATAATTATCCCAGTGGATGGTTACCATCGTTTAAGGATAAATGGGCTCTGTCAATGTGTTATCACATTGTGTATGTGCCAGAACATCACTGACAGCATTTACAGGCATTAGCAGCTCCAGAGAGAGGGGGAGGGGAGATCCAAACCTGAGTACAAGCGATTGGAATATTATAACATTGGTTCAGGATTTGAGCAAGGTAGATGGAAATATTGTAAGAATGATCAGGAGTTTATCTTGGGATGTTTGGTTTTTTTCTGCATATTATGGACTACTGTCATTATCATGGCTGACCCTGTATGCACTTCACATTATTCAATATTTTTATTATCCAATCCTGGCTTTCGTTGGTGTCTCTGGTAAGTTTTACTGTTCAATCATTAATCCTACAAATCTTGTTTGACAATAACACTGTTCTTTTAATTGATTCTACTATCCTTGCCACTGTTCTTTATCCTGCTAAGAATCTGAATCCAGATTTTCACTTTACAAACCATTACTAACTGCATCAATAAACTTGATAATTCACTCTCTCCCCGCTTTCTTCTGGCAGTGTTTATCATGGCTCTCTATATTGACCTACTCAGTTTCAGCTGCAAGCCGCAATTCATTGTTTCACTGCCCTTGCTAGCTCAATATTGGGAGCATGGAGACAACTGTCATCTCTTCTAGTTGCAAACGCTCTTTCATTCCTTCGACTGAATCCCACCCGTGGTTCATATCTAACTTCTCCTGACGATACTCCACTGCCAAATCCCATCTGCTATTTGATTCTTGATCTATGAAATGATGTTTTAATGATGGTAATAATTCACCACTGAGACCCCCAGCTTCATCTCTGCAGAAACAAATCTGAATCGATACTCCACAGCTCGTATCTGAACTCACAACAAAATCCCCATTCATCGGTTAGTCCTGTGCACACTGATCTATATTGTCATTGGGTTTGCTTATATATTCTTAAGCACCTCCTGACGCCTATCCATGTAAAGTCCCTCTTTCTCTCTCTGTCCATTAATCGGACTCCAACAGTTGTTAATCTTTTAACTGATTTCCTCCATGCACGTTCTCCCTTAGACCATGATTTTCACATCGATCACTGTTCTGGACACACGCACACACATGCACACTTCAGCTGATCTGGCTTTGCCTTTATTCAACGTTCTCATTCGTGTGATTGTACGCTCGAAAGTCCCATTTCTCTATTTAGAACCGCTCTCTTGTCTGTTTCTACATATTTCAACAACATGCGGTGTGTTTATCTCAATTGTCTCCTTTTGTCTTTCATGTAAATCCTTCTACCCCTTTGTATCTTTCACTGGCTTTGGTTTCTGGCTCCCTCGTGTATTGAGTGCTGGCATTATCAAGCTCAAAAACAATGAAATGGTTTATGTCGGACAGTCGTTCACTTCCTGGTGTGTACCATGTGGTGCTCCATATTGGATAGGCAGGCTCAGCAGCTTTGAGACACGTCTTTGAAGCTTTCTCTTTGCTTATCATTGAATGCCTGTGTTTGTCCTTCTCAGATGATCGTGCGGCCAGTAACAAGATGAAGCCTCTCGAGTCCTATTGTTAAGGACCAGGCATCTAACTTGTAGCTGAGGGGCTACTGATTGACAGCTGTTATTGAAAGTTTAGTGGAGGTGCTGGATTTGTTTTGCTGCAGGTTGTACTCTGGTTTGCCTCAGACATTGAGGGAAACCAGAAGATTTAATGACTCAACTCTGGACGCAGCACGGGGACTGTAGTAACAGCATCTGCGTCAGCAAAATGAACAGCGAATCGAACAGAGGATGCAAAGAGGGGAAATTCTGAAAACACGGAGTGAGTGCGTGTGGTGGGGGGGAAGATATCTGCCAACTCAGTCTTGGTCTTCACCTGGACACGCACACGCACTCACTCTTACCCATACACACACACACAAGCACACAACCATGCACACATAGACGACCCCCGAGCTCGGTGTAACATACATACACACACTCTCTCTCTCTCAATGTCTCCCCAATTCACACTCTCCATTTATCTCTCTCTCTCTCTCACTCACACACACACACACACATCCGCGAAAAGTTTATCCTGGAGTGCAGTTACTAGTAATGTACCGCAAGGATCTCTTTAGGGGCCACTGCTTTTTGTCAGTTTCATAAATGACCTGGATAAGAGCGGAGAAGGATGAATTCGTAAATTTCTGGTTGACTTCGGTAGAATTGTAGATCATGCTGAAGAATGTTGCCGGCCAACCAATAATGTCTTCTTTCTGCTCGCCAATTTCTGATTCAAACCACTAAAGCACACACAATCCCATGTATGACAAAAAGGACGTTGAGGTTTACGAAACTGTTCAGAAGAAATGTAATAGGATGCTGTCGGGAATGCAGGAAAGGTCTTCTGAGGAAAGACTGAGGAATTTCAGACTGAAAAAGTTATGGAGAGAAGGTTGAGTGGTGATTAATTGAGACACATATGATAAGAAGATGTTTAGATAGCTTAGACAGTGAGCACATATTTCTTCGGATGGTGATGGCTAGCACAAAGGACATAGCTTTACATTGAGTGGTGACAGACATCGGTCAGATGGCAGTGATATTTTCTTTGATCAGAGTGTAGTAGAAACATGGAACGGACTACCTGCAACAGGAGTAGACTGGTCACCATTAAGTGTATTTAAATTGTCGTTGGATATAAATATGTATGAAAATGAAATGGTGTAGTTTAGACGGGCTTCAGCTTGGTTTCACATTTCGGTAAAACATCGAGGACTGAAGAGCCTGTACTGCGCTGTAATGTTCTATATTGTATGTGTTTGATGGCGCTGTCGTGCAGGGGGTGGTGGAAGTAGATGACGAAGATTCTGTGAATATGGAATCATCTTCAGTGGGAAGTGAGGACAAAGGGATCTCTATCATTGTTCAAGGAAGGAGGGCAAGGGGTGAGGCAAAAAGCCCAGGAGTTAAGACAGTCACAGCTGGAGGCTCATTCTATAAGCTTTAAGGGGATTTCTATTTTGAAGGAAAAGGAAATCATATCAAAGGCTGCTCAGGGGAATATGGTATCACCACACAAAAATGACAGAGATGGAGAAACTGGGAGAATTGAGTCACTGTCAAGTGATCATGTGGTCACCCACATGCAGATGTCTCCCGAATAGTAGAAATGAACCAGGCACAGAGATTGAGGATTGCTGGCTTACATTTGATCTGAAGCAGGATGTGGAAAAAAAGACCGAAAGGAAGATCAGTGGGCATGCATGGGCAGACATACAAACATATATCCAGTAACACTCAGCAATTATTGTTTCTGATCAAAGAGAAAGACTCGATAAGAAGATGATGCATCCATGGTTGACAACGTCTTTCATGGAGAGTATTCAATCACAAACTGGCAAGCACCGATATAGGAGATTTATTTCTGGAACCAGAAGCGCGTGGTAGGCATGAATGTCAGCTGTGCTTCCTGAATTATCCCCAGAAAGCCCTGCGATTGCTGCTCGACCTTGTTTCCTGCTGACTTCCAACTGACTCTGGCTAGCTCTCCCTCGTGCCTTTGTAGTAACCTTTACTCAATGCTAATAACAATACCCCTGATTCCTAGTTCTCCTTCATAACATACAGAGCATTCCCTGACATGATTGTCACGCAGTTCACCTTGAGCTGCGTAATTGTGTCTATCTTCCATGCACTTGCATCAATCTCAGTTTTGTGCTGCCATTTTGCCGCTGGTCTCATGCTGTTTTACATCTTCCACTCACATTTCATTCTTGAAAGTTTACTTCTTGTAGTGAACCTTATTGAATACATCTTTCATGCTTTGTACAAAATTTATACTTGCATGCAAGTTTCAAAAAGTATATTCAGCCTTCGTCTCACTTTACTTAAGGCAAGTGCAGACAGACCGTGTAATGGAATTCCCTTTCCAATATAGATCTGGCGGAAATGCTTTTTTCACTCGAGAGATCATCAGCTCCTTTAGAAAAAGAACTCAGGTGTTTGGCTTCATATTGGCACTATTAAACATTTCACGCTGCCTTAGCATTGCAATATGAAGAAAAACAAACAACAGCATGAAGTGTTCGGCGGAGTGCGGTTTACCTGTTGTTTTAAATATAGTTTCAAATTTCCAGTGCTTACTATTAAAAGTTTGTTTTTTTGAAGTTACTATCAGGTGGAATGTAGGATGCCGGGTAGGACGAGAGGTAACATTCTGGAATTTTACAAAATCAAGAGAGACATGTATAGGGTAAATAGCCAAGATTTTTCCACACTGTAGGCGTGTTCAAACATCGAGGGAAAAGGCTTAAGTTGCGAGGGGAAAGATTACAAAGTAACAAATGGACAACTTTTTTCACGCAAAAGCTGATGTCCGTATGGAATGAGTTGCCAGAGAAAGAGTGATAGATGCAAGTGAAGCAACAGCATTTAAAAGATATTTGGACAATGATATGATTTGGAACGTTTAGAGGCATATGGGCCAAGTGCAAACTGATGGGACTAAGGGCATGGGCGTCCAAGTGGCTCTGTGTTTAGCACTATGCTTCACAGTACCACGGTCCAGGTTCGATTCCCACCTGTCTGCGTGGAGTTTGCACATTCTCCCTGTGTGTGTGGGTTTCCTCTCACAATCCAAAGATGTGCAGTGTAGTTGAATTGGCTATGCTAAACTTCCCAAAGTGTTAGTCAGCTGTAAACATAGGGTAGGGGATGGGGTTTTGGTCGGTTTCTTTTCGGACGGGCGGTGTTGACCTGCTGGGCCGAAGGGCCTGTTTCCACACTGTCGAGAATGTAAAGCTTGGAAAACTTGGCCAGATGGACAAGTTGGATTAGAATTGGTTTCTGCTATACAGCTGAGGAAAAAGGAAGAAAACATTATGGTAGAATATTTGCAGAAACATCATGAGCTTTCTGTACATACATAAGAAATAAATCAACATGAGTGTGCGACTTTTGGCAGAAGTCAAATTTGGAAAGTATATTGAGAGCATTTGAATGTTGTGACCGTGGAATTGGGGGCAGAGAACAGGCGGATAATTTATACCAGTACTTTACATGATTCCACTCAGCGGAAGGCACCGTTAAAGTTTCAATGATATAAACCAAATGGTAACAGGACGAAAGTTCATGAGATGTCTCGAACTAAAGGAACAAGGTTTTCTTTATCAAACTGACAAGGATAGACAGGCCAGCAGTCATTCATAGTTGGTTTGAAAGAAGTAATTACACTTTGACTGAAATGTGTTGCAATAATGCAAATTTGTCTGGATGAGTGCAGCCCCAACAATACTCAAGATGCTTCACACCATCCAGGACAAAACAGCCGGTTTGACTATCAGTTCATCCACCATTCTCCACCATCAACTCTCATCAGCATCAGTTTGTACTATCTCCAAGCTGCACTGAAATGATTCAGCAAAGATCCGCAGACACCATCTTGCAAAATAGTGAGCACTTCTAGCCAGGAGGACAAGGGCAGAAGACGTCAGGGAATACCACCATCGCTTGGTCACCAGCTGCTCAGAATAGACATTCAGCATTCGGCTGAGTGAATCAAATGTAAGATAACCCAGTTTGCTGACGGCACTAAAGGACGTTGGATTGTGAATGTGTGAGCTGGATATTTAAAAAAGCTAACGTGATGGAGGCAAGTGGAGTGAATGTGGAACTACGTGGCAGAAGGACAACACTTTGAGCAGATGTGACGTTGCGCCCATTGGTGAGAACAATAGATTTCAGCCTACCATTTTGAAAGTGATTGGTTGAAAAACGTTACTGTATAAAGAGAATTATGCTCGTTATTGTTTCTTTCTGAGCAGGCATCCGAGGTCCATGCAGGGCAGTGAGTTCTAAAGTCAGAGGTCGATAATGAGAATGGCATTGGCATACTGATTGGATGAGATTCCAGACAGTGTGAAAACTGGCCCTTCGGACCAACAAGTCCACACCGACCGTCCGAACAACAATCCACCCAGACCCATTTCCCTTTGGCTAGTGCACTTAACACGATGGACAAATTAGTATGGCCAATTCACCTGACCAACAGATCTTTGGACGAGTGTACACAGACCAAACAAGTGTGTGGCTGTAACATTGCAAAGGATCTGAGTCTTCCTGCACACCAATCGCTGAAAACAATATTGCAGGTAAAGGAAGCAGTTTTAAAAAATGGTGTGTGAACCTTTAATTCTTGAGCATTTGAGGACAGGTGTTGGCGTGCTTAGCTGTACCGGTACAGGGCCTTGGTGCGAACTTGTCTCGAATGTTTTTCAGTATTGTGTGCAGTCTTGCTATTCTTACCTACCAAAGAAAAAATCTGACACTGAGTTATTGCAACGAAGGATGACCAGACTGATCTCTATGATGACGGGCTCTTTGTGTAAGCAGAGTTTGAGTCGACTGGGTTTGTATTCCATGGGTACAGGAAAATGAGAGGAGAAATCAGTGAAATACCTAAATCACTGAAAGGCAAGTCAGATTGGAATCAGGGACGATAATTCACCCAGCTAGTACGTCTTAAAAAATGGGACCACAGTGTTAGGTACAGGTAGGCCATTCTCCATTGAGATGACAATAACTGCCTACACTAATAGACGGGGCAAACTGGAAATTTTCTCCCACATAAGGCTATGGAAGCCAAGGCAGTTGATATCAATTAAGACTTCCATGCACTAAAGGGATATGAAGGGAAAAGGAGTATTTTGTTGTGATAGAGAATTAGCTATCTATGGGGTCGAAAACTCTTTGGACTGATGGGATACTTGCAGTTCCTACTTCACATTTTTTTCCAAAGAGCAATCACAATAAGTAATAAACGTCTTGTGTGGGAAAAGTGCATTGAGAAGATGCTCAGTCATGTACTAGAATGGGGGAAATTTAATTTGTTGAATGACCTACTCCTTTCTTGGTGTTTCTGTGGAGTCTATGCGAATGTTCTGCAAATATTGTAACAAGCTCTCGAATATTAGGAAGGAGAACTCTGCAAGGTCGACTGGACTGCATTTCCCATTCCCTTTTCCGATAACGAGGCTGGTGACGGGTGTTCTGACTGGTTTCATCCATTAAGGCCTCAGAGCACTTTGCTACAGTTGAGTCTCTTACTTCGCCGTTTGAGAGACCATTGAAGGGTTTATCACATGTCTTTGTGTCTGGAGACACTTTTCAGCCAGACCAGGACAACACGGGATACTTGCTTCCTGAAAGTACATTGGGGTAGCAGATTAGTGTTTACAAACAACTTTGGCTTCAAGGTGACTACTACTGACACCAAATTTTAGATCTTGACTTTTAAAATTTAATTTAACTTCCACCAGTTGCCAGAGTATTAGCCTGGTGTGGATTAATAATCCAGTGATATTTCCACAAAAGCACCGTCTCCACGTGGGTACCTACCGGCAACCACACTGAGCCGGATATCTTTGTGCTGATTCACAGCTCTGAAGAACGAGCTTCCAGCAGTTGGACTGTTATGATGTGATCGAAGGGTGCTAATTGGTCAGACTGTGATTATTCCCGTCTTTGGTGACTGGACATAGTTGAGTAACTTTCCATATTCCCTGGGAGATGTCAGAGTTTGAGCTGGAATGAAACAGCATCCCCAGGGACACGGATTGCTGTGCAGCACAAGTCCTCACTCCTATTGCAGGAATGACGTCAGGGCCCATTGCCTTTGTCGTATCTATTGTGTTCAGCTGTTTCTTCATGTCACGGTCAGCGAATCGAATTGTTTCAAGACAGGTAACTGTGATTTTGTGGTGAGTGTGAGTTGGATCATGGAGTCAACACTTTTGTCTGAAGATATTGCAGATACTACATCCTTGTCTTTCACACCGATGGAAAGGGCTGTTCCATTATTTAGCAATGGTATGTTTGTGAAGACGTCTCTTTCATTGAGTTGTTTCAGTTGTTTCCATCACCATTTACGACTGGATGTAACAGGACTTTTGGTCTGTTGCTTTGGAACATTACACCGTTTCCAAGATATGTTCGTCCTGCTGTTTGGAATGTAATCAGAAAAGTGCGGTAGCTTTCACGGGTTGCTATCAGGTGAAGGTACACATGGTTCTAACCGTGGAATATTCACCTACACTCGTTACTCAACCATTGATCGGCTTTATGGTCATGGTACACTTAAGAATTATCACAGACAAAAAGTTACTGATAGTCGTTGAATACAATTCTGCTGCTACTGCTGTTGCTGTGGTCCACAGCACCAAACCAATGTCAGGAATACTCTAAAAACTTTCGGAGATGATTGAAAGTATTTAAAGAGAATTTTTGAACCTGGAAATGAATTGAGAGATTTGGAGAATTGGTGACGAACGAGACACTATGAAGTAATATACACTTAGAGATATTCAATGAGCAAAAGGACTCTTGAGTCTAACTTCTCCATGCTTGCCACGTGTCCTAAACTGAATTCATCCTATTTGCCTGCATTTGAAACGTTCGTTTTATGACCCCATTCAATTGTGTTTTATATGTTTTAATTGTCCTCGCGTGTCCGACTTCCACTGACAGCTCGTTACATATACACACCACCCTGTCTGAGAAACAGCTGCATCTTATTTCCCTTTTAAATCTCTCGCCTCTCAACTTAAACCGATGCTGCCTGTTTTGGACACCTGTACCGTCTATTAAAGACCTTAGCTATTCACCCTCTCCATGCACCCCATGCTTTTATAAACCTCTTCAAGTTCACCTCATCACCACCCACGCAAAAGGGGCAAATAAACCCGCACTATCCATTCTATCCTTATATCTCAAATCTCGCGTCTCCATTACAACACTTAAAATATTGTGCGAGAAATCAGAGTTAATGTTTCTGGTCCTGTGACCCTTCCTCAGCTCTGTGAGGAATAATGCAAATATCTTGGCTTGTGGCACTACAATGTCTTCCCCTGTTTAGCAAAATGACGTGGCATACACAAACACGTCTCGGGTATTGATCTACTGTTATGCATTTCAAGACCCCCAGCACGTCAATTTCTGTAACGTGGCCTGCTTTGAAAACATCACTACATGAATTTCTTTCGCCGATTTCACTCGCTTGAATGTCTTTCCCCAGAGTAAATATTCATGAAATATGTTTGCGTAGGACCTCACACATCGAGCAGGAGCAGACTGTAAGGCAGTGGAGTGGGGATGATTGAGTCCTTGTGAGGAATGTAAACCCACAATGGCCAGACACTTATGAACTGTTTTGTTGAACTGTCAACTATGTTTCTGCTTTTCACCACTTTGGCAGGAAGCGATGTCATGCTTTACATTGTAATGTTATTTTCTTTATTTTTCTGCTTTGTACCAGGATTCTGTACCTGAGTGGTTCGGATGGGGTTGGGTGAGGCAGGGTGGGTGAGGCAGGGTGGGGTGGCGGGACTGTTATCTTTGTCCGTAAGATTGCATCACATGTGGAGACTTGTAACAGTTTTACTGTGCTCATGTGAGTGCATAGAACAATAAACCTAATAAACCTAATTATTCTCCTGTGAATCATCGCAAATAGAAGGCAGAGCTTTAGAGTGAGAGAGGAAAGATATAAAAAAGACCCACGAGATAACCTTTCACTCAGAGGGTGATACGTGTATGGAATGTGCTGCCAGACGAAATGATGGTGTTTAGTACAATTGCAACATTTAAAAGGCATCTGGATTGGTATATGAATAGTCAGAGTTGAGGGGGGATATGGACCAGATGCTGTCAGGTAGGAATAGATTGGGATCAGATATCTGGTCGGCATGGATGAATTGGACGTCGGGTCCGTTTCCGTGCTGTACATCTCTATGACTCTATGACATAAATGACTGTCCAATTTCTAAGGGACTCTTTTCTCTCCATCGTTACTCTTTTGCCATTCATATGCTTATGGAATCTTATCTGATTCTGCAAACACTATATGCCAAAGCTGTCTCATGCCCCCTTTTCCTCTCCCGATTTCTCCCATAAGGAAACATCCTCCATGCTCCTTAATGGTTTCATTGACTCCCGCTTCCTAGACCCGATATATACATCCTTCTTTTTTCCTGAAACATCCTCCATCCTTCTATCATTGTTTGTTCCCTACTCCTGCTAACATTGCCCTTGACACTGACTGGAACATGGTGTCACTGAACTCTCATTTTGTCGCTTCTGCAAGAGTCTCACTTGGCAGATGTCCCTCTATCTGTGAACAGTTTCCCTGGATCATTTTTGAAAGTTCCTGTCTTATACTATCTAAATGGTCCTTGCCCCAATTTATAATACTACGTTTTGGACCAGCGCTGTCCTTTTCCAGAACTACTTTCAAGCAAATAGAATTATGGTCACTGGTCTCAAAGTGCTTTCACTGCAACAGCGCGTTCACCTTGCCTCTTATTTCCTAGTTGCTAAGGGAAGGTATGCAGAGTGGCTTAGATACAACTCTACTTTTTTGGTCTGCATATTTGCCTGAGCTGGACAGATATCTAGTCCAAGTTCATGGGTCAGAGCACTACTGTGTTCTGCATAACTCCTGGTAGGAGAAGGCTGGTACAATTGCAACATTTAAAAGTCATTTGGATGGGTATATGAATATAAAATGTTTGGAGGGTTTTGGGCAGGGTGATGGCCGGTGGGAACTAGATTAGGTTGGGATATCTGGTCAGTATGGACGGATTGGAACGAAGGATCTGTTTCCATGCTGTACATCTCTACGACGCTATATCTAGTCCGGGTTTATACATGAATGCAGTGTTGTGGTCTGCACAGCACCCCGTGCTGGACAGATATCGAGGCTGAATTTATGGACCAATGTACTCCTGTGCTCTGCATAGCTCCCTGTGCAGGACAAACATCCCACCCAGTTTTATAGGTCAATGCATGGATGTGGTCTGCATACCTCTCTTTCCTGGACTGATATCTCGTCCGAGTTTATAGATCAACGCACGGCCATGGTCTGCACATTCTTGTACTCTGAGTAGACTGATGTGTGGATCAAGTAGATCTTGCTCAGCACAATGCTCAATGCTGAATAAATATCTCCTCTGCATTTCTGGTACATGGGCTGGTTCTGTAAGTGAGATTGAGAACCCGATATAAGTAACTATTTCAGCTGATCTAGCAATGTATTTCTTTTATGTTTCCAATCTTGTAGTTGCACTCTCCGTCTCTCACTATACTAATACGACAGTGTGCCCATGCAGACTTCATCATGTTGGCGTAGACACACTGTCTTGGCAGCAGCCACATCCTCTTCATTTGAAAGCAGTCAACCATTCCCATCGTCTTAGGGTCTCCACGTAGAGAGAAAGGATGAACTCTCAGATAAAGGCAGACTCTGATGCATGGCTCAAAACACCCTCCCCCTCATCACTACCCCACCGTCAACCAACTAAATGAAAATATCCTGTGTATACCGACAGTAATAGTGCCACAGTGAACGGCGTTGTGCAGACCATCAAGGAGATGGAGCAACACTTCCCATGTCTGAAAGGATCTGAATGAACTCTCCAGTACACACTGTCAAGACGTCCAGTATTCTGTCTCCATTTATGTAATATTCAACTTTTATTCTGCCTGATAAAAAAATTCACAGATTCACAGTTCCCCATATTATATACTATCTGACAATTATTGTCAATTGGGTATTCAATTTGAGATTCTCTACCTCCTCTTGACAACATAGTTTACAGCCTATGTTAGTTTCATCCACAAATTTAGCTACTGGTTTGTTATATTTTTCAAAACGACTGAAATAAGTTGCAAATAATTGAGTTCTCAGCACTTTTCACTGTGTCACAGTGAATCTGTGTTAATCTGATAAAGACTAATTTATCCCTGCTTCTGGCTCAGGAACCAGTCCTCCCCGTATTCCTGCGTCACGGTTTGGAAACGCTGAATATCCCCTTCCATTTGCTGTGTAACGGACATGAGACGTTAAAAGATTTGCTCCAGTTCCTGAGTAACAGCCCCGAATGTCTGTAAACGCTCATTCTGTTCCATTTTAATACTCTTGATGGGCTGATTCTTCTGCTTCAGGATAGGTGCAAGTTTTGAATTGTGCTGAATATCTGAAACCATCAGTGAACAATCCACTTCTGACTTTATGATGAAGGCAAGGTCATTGATGCTGCTGTTGCTGATAGCGCACAGTGACTCATGTATGACCAGTTTCCATATGTCGGTACTACAGAGGAGAGGGTTCCACATGACAGAGTTGGATGTATCTTCAATATAAGGCTGAGCCTTTTCCTCCACCAGGATTGTGTGCTAGCTGCTCCAACAATACTGTTTGGGAAAGATCCATCTGTGACAAGTGGTTTGGTAAGAATGTTTCACTCTTGTTGCTGCTGTGTATTAGAGGTCTTGCCCTGTTTAGTCAGTGGTGGGCCTGTGGGGACACTCTTGTTGATTAACATTGAAGTCCCACCCCTAAAGTACGCCCTGTGTCATTGTAGCAATGAATAAAAGCTAAGAAAATCACAGCATAGGAACAAGCCCTTGGGCCTTCCAAGCCTGTGCCGATTCAGACCCTCGAACTAAAACTATCGTTTATTTTCCAGCGATTTGTATCCCTCTGCTCACTGCCGATTCATGTATTTATCTTGATAGATCTAAAATGGCGCTTTTGTATTCGCCTCTGTCACCCCCACTGGCAATGCATTCCCGGCAAATTGCCCCCCTGCACGAAGAACATTGCATGCATTTCTCCCTTAAACTTTTCCCCTCTCACCTGGAATTCGTGACTCATAGTAATGGAGTCCCCACTCTTGGAAAAAGCATCTGAATTTCCAACCTGTCTACATCTCCCATGATTTTCTCGATCTCCGTCTGGTCCCCCTCAAACTATGTCTTTCGAAGGAAAATAATTCTAATATACTCAATCTCTCTTCATAGCTAGCGTGCTCCATACTTGGCAACATCCTGGTGAACCTTCTCTACACCCTCTTCAAAATACCCAAATTCTTTTGCTAATGTGGCGACCAGAACTCCACGCAGTATTCCAATCAGGGGCAAACCGTAGTCCTATACAACTGAAACATGACTTGCCAACTCTCAAAACACCGTTCAATGAAGGAAAGCTTTCTGTATGCCTTTTTGACCACCCTATTGAACTACGTTGCCACCTTCAGGGAACAATAGCCCACTACACCCAGACCTCACTGTGCTTCAGTTTCCCCCAGGGCTTTTCTCGGTTACCATGTAGTACACTCCAGAATTGGGTCTTCCAAACTGCATCACCTCACATTTTCTCGGATTGAACTTTATTTGCCATTTCTCTGCCTAACACTCCAAATGTATCTGTATTCTGCTGTATTGCCAGACAGTTCCATTCACTATCTGGTACGGCACCAATCTTAGTGTCATCTGAAAACTTGCTAATCCGACCAACTATACATCCCTCCAGATCATTGTTGTACATCACAAGCAACGATGGTCCCACACAGAACCCTGTGGAACACCACTGGTTACAGTTCTCCATTTTGAGAAACTGCCTTCCACTACTGACGCGGGTCCCCTCTTGCCCAGCCAGTTCTTTATCCATCTAGCTAGTATACAGTGGACTCCATGTGATTTCATTTTCTACGTCTGCCTACGATTGGAAACCTTATCTAACGCCTTACTTAAATCCATATATATGATATCTGCTGCCATTCCCTCATCGATCAATTTTGTCACTTCTTCAAAGAATTCTATTAATTTGGTAAGACATTACCTTCCCTGCACAAAACCATGTTGCCTATTACTAATAAGCCCATTTTCTTCAAAATGTGAATAAGTACTATCCCTGAGTATCTTTCCAGCAGCTGACTGACATCAGTCTCACAGGTCAGTAATTACCTGGATAATCCCTGCTACCCTTCTTAAACAAGGGGCTGCATGAGCAATTCTGCAATCCTCTGGGACCTCACCCTTGTTCAAGGATGCTGCAAAGACTCTGGTATCGCTGCAACAAATTCGTGTCTCGCTTCCTTCACTAATTTGGATAGATCCCACCCGGACCTGGGGATATGTCCAGCTTAGTGCCTTTAGAAGTACCCAACCATTCTTCTGTTTTTGTGTTGACTTGACCTAGAATAATCAAACATCCATCCTTAACCCCAACATTTGTTATGTCTCTCTCTTCTGTCAGTACCGAATCACAGTACTCATTCAGAATCTCCGCTATTTTCTCTAATTCTACCCATAACTTTCCGACTTGTTCATGAGTGGGCCGACCCTTTCCCTTGGTACCATCTTAATCCCAGATACGAATAAAAGCTTTTGGAATTTTCCTTAACCTTGCTTGCTGATGTTATATCATCATCCCTTTCAGCCCTCTTAATCCCTCGATTCAAATTGGTCCTATTTTCCTGATATTATTCCAAAGCCTCATTTGCTTTCAGTTGTCTAGACGTTACATATGTTGCTTTTAACTTCTTAGCTCCTCTCTCAATTCCACCTGTCCTTTATGTTTACATAATCTTGGCATTTCCATTCTTCATTTTCGCAGGAACATATTTCTCATGGACTTTAATCAACCTCTCTTTAAAAATCTCCCTAATATCAAATCTGGATTTATCGTCAAACAGTTGCTCCCAATCCACATTCCCCAGCAGCCGAATCTTGCTACAGTTGGCCTCACATCAATTAAGAACTCTTCCTAACCGACTACGCTCGTCTTTGTCCATGGCTGTTTTCTAACTTACAACAATGTGATCACCACTGACAAAGTAATCGCTTACCTAAACTTTAACCACCAGACCAGTCTTATACCCCAACAGCAGGTCCATATAAATTTTTCCCGACTTGGATATTAACATGCTGCCCTTGAAAACACTCCTCTTTGCTCATTACAAATTCTGCTCCATCTAAAGATGATTTGGGGGAGCCGGTGTTGAACTGGGGTCGACAACGTTATAAAATCACACGACATCAGATTCTATTCCAACATGTTGATTTGGAGGCACTGGCCTTCGAAGTGTTGCTCCTTTAACCAACTGCTGAAGAAGCAGCGCTTCGAAGTGTCATGTCTCGAAATAAACACATTGGACCACACCTGTTGTTGAGTGACATTTTCTGAAAGGAAATCAAATTTTATTTTGAGGGATTAAGAATGCATACAAGAAATTGTGTACTATGCAACACTGTGGTCATTTTTAACTGTTGTGCTGTCTTACAAAAGGCATGTGCGGTGCTAATGACACTTCATATAAAACAGGCAACTTCAAGTGGGAGTACCAACGCGAAGCCAATATCTGCCCATCGAAAAAGGGCATTTATACAGCAACAATCATCATTTTCTTCAGAGGTTGAATTAACCATTTTTTAAAAAAGCACTATTAAATCAGAAACAATGGGAAATATCGCCATTTGATGCACCAATGTTTCCTCAAAAGCAGCAACTTCCTGGACGTTGTCTTCAAAATAAAATAACACAGTAAAGGTAGTCTCATTTCCTTGCACTATTGGAACTAAACATAATAGAAAAAAAAAACTAAGGCGGAAAGAGTTGGCTGTCCAGTTGACTCACTAAAATAGGTGACATAATGTGACTAGGCTTTGCGGCATTGGATCAATCAATTTCACATTCAGTACACACGTGCACTAAGAGCAGCACAAAGTATCAATGGAATTTTCTCCAATTTCCTGTTCAGCCATAGCTTGTGTTAACAGTCTGAATGTACTTGCTTCACAACAAAAATAAGATGGAATTAGATTGTATCAGAATTGCCCCATTCACACTTTTGTCTAATTTCTTTTATCTTTCGGCCAGTCCTATCATTCTTTTACAACTGCCTTTCATTAACTGGTGACAGTGTTTAAATATTTACTCTTTGAAGTCATAATCATGGCTCTTCAGCAGTATCAAATCTCATCATATTAAATAACTGTTGTGATGTTTAATTAAATCTAATTAAACCAGTAACATGATGTGAATTCCTGTCAATGCTTGGAAAATTAAAATATCCTATCACCAGCATACTGTTGCTCCTATACTTTTCCATATTCTGTTTACAAATTTGTATCTCGATCTCACTTTCATCATTGGGAGGCCTGTAAATCACGCCCAACATTGCTACCGCATCATTCCTATTTCTGAGCTCTGCACATATTGCCTCCATACTCGAGTCTCCATAATGCGCTCCTGCAGCACAGCTGTGATATTCCCTCTGATCAGTATTGCAACTCCTCCACTCCTTTTACCTCCTTCGCTATCCGCCTGAAGCATCTATATCGTGGGGCATTTGGTTGCCAATCTTGCCTTAGCCTCAAACAGTTCTCAGTAATAACAATAACATCATGCTCCCAAATACCAATCCGAGCATAACGTTCATCTGCCTTACCTACTACACTTCTAACATTCAAGCAAATACACCTGAGACCACCTGTCGCTATGTGTTCATACTCCGATTCGTGCCTACTCTAACCTTAGTCAAGCTGACTTCATTATCTCGTTTCGGACGGGCTTTAGTTAAGACCCCCTTACTGTCCACTAAACTGCCCATTTGGTTCGAACATCGCCTGCAACATTAGTTTAAATCCTCACAACAGCGTTCACAAAAGCACCCCTCAGGACTTTGGTTCAAGTCCGGCCCAGGTGAAGACTGTCCAATTTGTAATCGTCCCTCATCTCCCAAAACCAGTCCCCATATCGCAAAAATGTGAACCTCTTCCTCCTGCACAATCTCTCAAGTCACGCATTAATCCTCCCTATTCTATCATTCCTACTATGACCTGCATGTGGCACTGGTAGCCATCCTGATATTACTACCTCTAAAGTTCAATATTTTAACATGGCTCATAACTCCCTAAATTCTGCTTGTATGACCACATCCCGTTTTTTGCCTATATCATGGTTGATGATATGCACCATGACAGTTGCTAACGTCTTCAGTGGTTCCTCCGATTTTTTTCAACATCGAGTAGAACTGAGGTTTCACCGAGGGGTGGTTTGGAGCGCAGTAGATGTGCATCGGCCAGAGATTTCCTGACTATATCTGAACAGTTACCATGAAATTTCTCGGGTTCCACAATCAATGCTGGGGAATCCCAGCGTAACTCATTTCCTGACTGCATACAATGGTGTCCCTACCAATGGTGGGTCTGTCCTGCCGTTGGGGCAGGATATACCCAGGGATGGTGATGGGGCTTCATAAAACGTCACATATCACGTCTGATTCTGAGAGTATGGTGATGCCAGAATGTTTCCTGACTGGGTCAATATGAGGAACAAAGGTATCAGGGAATAATCGGGTAAAGGGCTGAATGAAACGCAGTCTGTCTAAATGTGTGTTGTATTATCGAACGAACTGGAGGAAATAAATGTGTTCATTGAGGTAAATGAATGTGATTTAATGTCATTAGAGAGAAATGGTGACAGGATGACTGATATTGAGAACATGAACACCTGGAAGTTTTCTACCAAACTGCGAAGGAGGTGGGGGAGATCTCCGAGGAAAGGAGGGCATCTGTACGATCGAAAAAGAGGATCTGAAATCAATTGGTTCAAGGTGTTACACAGATGATTTAGTGTTCAGAAATAAGTGCACTGTATCAAAGTTCATAGACAACATTAAGATGAGTTGTAAAACGAAGTTCGCAGAGAACAATGTAAGCCTGCAGAGGGTTACAGAAAGGTTAACTGCGTTGGCAAGTGTCTGGCAGATGGAGTATGATGTTTGTCAATATGCGGTTATGCACTTTGCATTAATAATTGCAAAATGCACTATCATTTAAAGGGTGAACAACTGGAGCATGATGTTGTGCAGAAGGGCCTCGTGTATAAATCACAAAAAGTTGGGTTGCAGGTTTAGAACGTAATAGAGACTGTAAATGGAATAATGCCATTCATTGCCAGAGGGATGCAGGATAAAATCAGGGAGATTTTGTTATAATTACTTATGGTGTTGGTGAGGCCACGCCTGGTGTACTGTGTACAGTTTTGGTCTCCTTCCTTGAGAAATAATGGACTGGCACTGGATGGAGTGTAGAGTGTAGATGAGGTTGACTGGTTGGATTCCGGATTTGGGAGGGTTGCCTGATTAGTACACAATGAGTAGACTGGTATATACTCATCAGAATTTAGAAACATGAGGGGGAATCGTATTGAAAAACATGAAGAGAACAAATATGATAGCAACAGTGAGTGTTTTTTCCCACGGCCGGGTGAAACACGATTTCGGGGACACTGCCTGAAAATAAGGAGGAACAGATTTAGCATTGTCTAATCCAAAGAATTGTGAATCTGTGGAATTAAACGCCCAGTGAAGCAATCGAGGCTACGTGGTTGCATGTTCTTAGTGGGAAAACATTGAGGTATTTGAACATTGGAGGAAATGAAGCAGGTCAATGGAACTGAGTCCTTGAAAACATGAGGCATGATTGGTTTGAATGGCGCAGCAGGTTATCTGGGGGCAGATAGTCTAATCCTGGTCGTCAAATTGGGATTCCCTTAGTTCTTACGACACAACATTCCCAGAGCACCTTCCCTCTCAGCAAAGAATCTGGAATTACACAGCATCCCGAGAATAAGTGCCATATTTGAAAGCCCACAGTGCACTGGGACACGCACAGTCCATGTGGAGCCACCGTGCAAAGCCCCTGATATTGAGCCTTTAAGTGGCAGACAGGGTAACATTACACCCCTCCCTAAACCCAGATTGTGCGCATGGGCATAGATCTCCTCCTAGGAGGGGAGGGTCACAAGCAGGACATGCCCTTCCCACAGGATTTTGGTGGTGGGGGCCATGGCACCAGACCATGCCTGCCTGCTCTACATTTTCCCCTGAGTGAGTTCAGTCTTGACCATCGAGAGGAATATACAGCATTTTAGGGAGATCATTGTCCTTCTCACTCCATAAGTGTAAGGGGAGGGTCTCGCGGAGATTGCCACCATTACTCTTGATGAGAATGAATAAGAGGCAGCTAGATTATCATGAGATCAAAAAAAGGCTTTAGGAAGCATCTCACTGACTGTACCAATAATCTCAACACAGCCGACAGTGCTCAGATTACAAAGAAATATTTTGCCCGGGGCTTAGAAACAGCAGGTCCAGAAAAACATATATACTGGCACGAGTTATATCTCGAAGGTAAAACTGTGGAGCAAATTTAGTGCATACTTCAAACAGGAAGTTAGCTATTCCAGACATTGCTGATGAAACTCAGCTGGTCTGCTCGCAGCTGTAGGAAAAAAAAAAGTAGAGATAATATTTCAAATCTGGGAACCCTTCATAAGAACAATTTTTGTTTCCTATCTCCAGCATCTGCAGTTATTTGTTTTATATTAGATTGACAAGTATTGCTCGTACGATATTAATGGATGACGTGGTCAAGGAAGAAGTGGTGACGGCAAAATTGCAGGAGATGGAGCGGTGACAGCCAGAGGCCAGATCTATCAGCGTTTGTGTGGGATGAGGGGTGTGTGAATCATCGGGTAAAGTAAAAGAAGGTCATGATTGAGGTACCCGACAGGAATTCAGAAACATCTGAACACATGTGACAGATCCAGAGGAAAGTGAGTAAATGCAGTCACTCTCCGTTGACCATTGAGTTGGCATAGTGGCTCGGTGGTTAGAACTGTGTCTAGGACGGGCTTCGATTCTACCCTCGGCTGTCTGCGTATGTGGGGTTTTCACATTGTCCCCGTGTCTGCGTGTATTTGTCCAGGTGCTCCGTTTTCCTCCCACACTCCAAACATCCGCAGGTTAAGTTGACGGGCCCTGAGCAATTGCACTACATTATTCAGTGATGTGCAGGTTTACTATAGAATTGCAGTGTTACAGCGATAGGTTGCGGGTGTGTCTGGTTGGGCAATCTTTGGAGAGTCAGTGTGAAGTCGACGGGCCACATGTCCTGTTTTCACACTGCAACCGTTCTATTATCACAATTCAGGTCTTTGTCTGTGGCAAAACCTCACAAGACCATACATACAAGTCTTGTCCTGCTTTACCTTACAGAATACTACAGCTTACTTCTGTTAGGCAGATAGCTAGTGCAAGCGTAGCAGCATTATAGGGCAACGCTTTGCAGTACTTCCCATACTGGGCAAGTAGTCTGGTTTACTGAGCAATACACTAGCATAATCTGCGCAACTCTCTGTGCTAGGCTGTTACCTTGTCCCTGTTTGCAGTGTCTGGGTTGGTTCTGTAAAACAGATCCAGAATTTTATGCAACGAACCATTTCAACTGGTTTTGTAATGCCTTTATTCGTTGTCCTCTTTCCTGTGATTTGGACCTTCCAAGGCGAATCACTTCCAGTGTGTCTCACTCCCCTGTCTTCTCCCAACCCACGACGTTTCCACGTATGTCCTCAGTTCATGAATTGTCTGTTTCTTTCTTAACGTAAATCTTTCTGTCCCTCTGTATCTTTCCCTGACTTGGTTTCTTAACTCCCATTCTGGCGAGTGCTGCCAGTAAGAAGCTCATAAACAATGGAATGGTGTGCGTCAGGCTGTTGTTCACTTCCCGGTGTGCTCCATGTGGTGCTCGAAGTTGCAAAGGGGTTTCAAGCAGCTTTGATGTGTGACTTTGAAACTTGGTCTGTGAATGTCCACTGATGGACTATGTTTGTACCTGTCAGTTGTTCGTACTGTTAGTAACACAAGGAAGCTCCTTGAGTATTGTTGTGAAGAATTGGCATTAGCAAGTAGCTGAGAGGCTTTCGACTGACTCTTTATATTGACGAATTAGTGGAGGTGCTGGGGATGCTTTGCTGCAGGTTGTGCTGTGAACTGCCTCAGACATTCAGGGAGATCTGAGGATTTAGTTGCCCGACTCTGGATGGAGCATGGGAACTGTAGTTACAGCGTCTGGGTCAGCAACATGAACAACAAATGAAACAGAGGCTGCATAGAGGGGCAGATCTAAAACCATGGTGTGAGTATGTGTGGGGAAAGGCATCTGCTGTACCTGTAGATGTCTGAACTTGGACACATACACTCTCACTCTCTCCATTACACACACTCACGTTCTCCCCATCTCCCCAGACAACCCTTCTCTCTCTCTCTCTCTGTCGCTCTCTCTCACACACACAGACACAAACACAGACACACACAGACAAACATACACACAGACATACGCACACACACACATACTGGTAACTCCAGGCAGTGAATTGAAAGAAATTCTGGGATTTGCATATTAATCAATCAAATCCTGCACCTCCATTCCTTCGAATTAAAGAATTAAAAACCATCGAGTGCGTTCAATTAAAGCATATGAGTAGTACAACCCTTTGATATTTTCCTTATAAATTCTGTGTCGAACATCATCCTCTATCACTAACACCTGTTTATGTAGCAACACTCCAGAAGCTAGGGTTTTGAAATATTCCCGTTGGACTATAATCTGGTGTCGTGTGATTTCTGACCTTGTTCAAGCCAGTCAAACACCAGCACTTAGACATCCTGATTCGTCAATCATCTCTCCAAGCAAATAATCATTATCTAACCTCATGTGCTCTTATTTTGCATATTAATATTTTGTGAGGCTCATTTTGCAATGCCTCTGGAAGTCCAGGTATAATACGTCTATCGAATCCCCATGTCACATGTTTTTAAAAAAAGACCTCAGGCAAATAATTGAAAAACGAATTATTCTTCATAAAATCATGTTGACTATGATTTGAACTTGCCAATCTCCTGTTATTAGTTCCTTACGAAATTAGCCTAATAATTTGCATTCAATCCCAATATTATTTCACTTCCTTTTATTCCCGAGTGAAATTGGTTATTTTAAGTTCATTGCTTTCTATAACGTCTATGTTCCCTGTCAATACCTGTGTGACCCGCACAAAGCGATAAATGATCTGCTCTTATTGCTGTGTAAGAGGCATCAGTTGCTGAATGGCCTCATTATGTTCCAGGTTTACATAGTCGATGGGCTGAATGTCCTCCTGGTGCTCCTACAATATTGTCTCGATCGGTTGAATGTCCACCTGGTCTTCTTACATTACAGTACCAATGGGCTGAATGTCCTTCTACTGTTCCAGGTCAAGCCGTTCAAGGCCGAATGTTCTTGCCCGCTGCTGTATGAGTGTTTTGGTGACTTATAAAATCTTGCTTCTGCAGTGCAACATTTCGAGTGACTGAAATGTCTCCTCAAGTACCTCCATAATACGATTGAGGTACTGAACAGTCTCCTCCCCGTATCCGTGAAATGGCATTGAGAGAGAGAGAGAGAGAGAGAGAGAGAGAGACAGACAGACAGACAGACAGAGACAGAGAGATTGGTAGTCTCCTGTTCCCATAGAAGAGACAGGTGGCTGAATTATCTCCTCCCATTCACATGAAAACATCTGAAACGGTTTCATGTCATTCTCCTGTATTTGTACAACACACGAATTACGCTGAATGGCCTTAACCTAGTATGAAAATATCCAGTAACTCTGTGGCCTTTTCCAGTTCAAGTGTTGCAGCATTTAGAAGGCTGAACGGTGTAATCTGATTGTTGTATAACGCGATACAGGTCGAGTATGGGTCATGTGTTGTAGCGTGGAGGGGCTGATTGGCGTCTTCCTGAAACGGTATATCAGGATTCAGGAACTTAACAGCCTCCTCTAGATCTACGGTGACAGTGTCAATTAATCTACTTCTGCTGTTTCTGTGTTAGAGGTTCGAGAGGTGGATACACTCCTCAATTTGTTGTGTGATTGTCCTTTGTTGCTGAGCATCAAAACAAGATCATCTGTCATTCTTGTAAACTTTAATATGTATTGGATCAACCTGCTCATCGCTCTCTCTTAAGATCACGTGACGCTGCGGATCAGTTGATTAAAGTGCCTGCTTCTGTGGTTCAAACTTTAGCATTGCCTACTCATTACATTAACCATTCGTTACTTAAACATCTCTCAAATGCCATGTTACTGTTCCATTAGGTTGTTGATCCAACCTGGTGCTGTGGAAGCAGAGAGGTATTGGCTGAAAGTGATTCATATGTTTTAAGCAATTAGCGCTCCCACTCCTGTTGCCTGTGTTTTTCCACGATCAGAGAATTTTGTGTTCCATTAAGGTGGTGGCACACTGATATAATCACTTCCTTTTCCTTCCAGTGATGCAGTAATTTCATCAGGATTCAAAACCAGCAGGTGGGGTTAGTTCAGTGTGGTAGCGTTGCTGTGCATGCTGAGGCGCTGGACCTCGGCTTCAGTATGGAGGTTGCTGTGAGTTCACATCGCATAACTGCTAGTTATACTTACAAGGTGTTCTACTGAATCTTGGTGCTTGTGAATACTGTTTAAATTGAAAGCAGCTCAATACAACCTGTTTCATGAAAAGTGATCGATCGGACAACACAGGACACAAACTTCAACGGGATGGGGCCACACTCCGTTTCTGCAGTGTAGTGGTAATTGCATTCACCTCACATGTGAAAGTTCCCTGGGCACAATCAAGGCTGTGTCGCTGCTCATTTCTATAGGCAAGCTGTGCTGCTCACGTTGGGTAGCTCTATGGTTAGCAGAGCTGCCTCATATTACCAAATATCCAGGTTCAATTCCAGCCTCAATTTACTGTCTGTGTAGAGTCTGCATATTTTCTCCTTGTCTGCGTGGGTTTTCATCGTGTGTTCCATTTCCTCCCACAGTCCCAAGATCTGTAGGATCAGTGGATTGGCCATGCTAAATTATCCTGGATGTGCAGGCTAGGTGCATTACTCATGGAAAATGCGGGCTTACAGAACTTGTGTGGGGGACGGTGGTGTGGGTACGTTTGGATGGGATGGTCTCCGTCACAGGATCAGTGCGGAGTCTATGGGCCAAATGCCCTGCTTTAAAACAATAGTGATTCTGTGAGTAACAACTTCGTAACAGAAATTAATTGAGAGAATAATCCCTGAGGTAATTGCAATATCCTTTCCTTAGTGAGGAGATTAAGTCTGTACACACGACTGCTGATGTGATCTCACTTAAATCCTGTACAACAACATCAGCACTTCTCCATACCAAGGTTAGACCAACCTCAGCAATCTGGGGGAATGCACTGCATTACCGAAGGATAATTGACGTTGTCTCCTCCCCCAGCACAATGGAAGATCTGGTGAAAATGTTACAACGATGCTTGAGAAGAAACGATAAAATGTGGCAATATAAAGGCAATACTGAGATATGCCTCGACAAACATTTTGCCTGTATCTAGCATTAATCTAGCCAGAGCCCACGTCACTCAAATTCCACAGAATCGGATAATGTGCAGCTTAGAAATAGCAAGAGGAATCAAACATTGATGGGAATTATATATCAAAGTCATATTTGTGATGCAAGTATGAGTAACAATATGTTGAGCACCGAGTGAGAGATCAGGCAATTTGGAATTAGTGTTATGTGATCAGCTAATTAAAAACTAGGCAATAAAATAACTTTTGGTAATAGTGTTCTTAATTAAGTTTATATGACGTCTGAATACATCATCTCCCGGAAATACAAAATGACCAGTATTCCAGTCGACCAATGCAGCAATACACATCTGGATTACATTGAGGATCACGGTATTTCATTTCTGCAATCAATTTGGAAGGTTATTAACGTATTCCAACGATTCAAGATGGGACGACGAGGGAGAATGGAGAACTATTGACCAGTTAACCTGTCATTCACAGTAGAGAATCTGTTGGAATCTATTACAATGTAAGCGGTTTTGGTCATTTGGGAAATAATAACAATCTTCAAGAGAATGATTCTGCACTTATGAAAGGGAAGTCATATTTTAAAAAATATTTTGATTGAAGATATCGTTTATAGATATAAACAATGGAGAACAGATGTATGTGAAAAAGCTACACATCCAGGAGGATATTTTAATGAAATCTCACAGTAAGGCATTTGAAAAATAATTTAAACAAAGGGTATTGGGAAGACCATGTGCAGCTGGGAAGATAAAATTGAGGTTTGTTTACATTTTAAGGGTATGAGAGTGTAGATAATGAAGAGCCATACAGATGGAAAGCCTTTCCTTGCGCTCTCTGCATGGATGCTGACTGACATGCTGTGAACTGCAACATTTGTTGAATTCAGTACAGATAAAAGCATATGCAGTCATTTACTCCGAGTAAAAGGCAACATGCCCTGCATAACGGACACAATGTGCCGGCGAGAGTGTACCTGGAGTTCTGTGCACAGTTTTGGTTACAGATCTAAGGAAGAACATACTGACAACATATACTGAATAGACATTTTCCAGATTAATCCCTCAGATGACAAGATTGTCTGATGAGGGAATTCGGACTGTGCTCCCTCGAGTTTCATTGAATGAGAAGTAATCTTAATTAAAACAAGAAAAATCGCACGGAGAGGACTGACTAAAATAGGTACATGGATAAGTGGGAACAGGCAAGATTGGAGAGAATCCCAAGATAATTTGCATGGACATCAAGCTGAATGCTATCATCAGGGAACAATAAGAACACATTAGAAACCAAGAAGACAATCTGTATGAGAAGCTCGTGAACATTGACAGATTGTTACATGAGCACTTCACGTCTGTTTTCCTTGAGAGAAGAATGATTAAGGGACAGAATTCGAGAAGATAGACTGGGAAGCTCTTGAGCGGGTTGATATAAGATGTGAGCGGGGATTAATGGCTTTCGTTCGTATAAAAGTGAACAAATGATCCGATGTTTTTTTTCTCCCCAGGCAGATGTTTGAGACAAGGGAGGAAAGTCACTTATCATTTTTTACATGTAGAATCTGTTCGCAGGAGTGATGTCACAGAACTGATGTGTTCCACGTCAAAGGAAGGATAGTGCAGATAGACCAGGAAACAACAGACCAGCGAGTATCAGTTCACTGTTAGGGATAATTATGGAGTAAATTGGTAAGGAGAAAATTGATCACCATTTGAGAGGCGATGTTTGATCAGGGATAGTCAGCATGTCTTTATCAGAGCGAAGCATGCCTCAAGAAATTGTGTTGGAAATTGTCAAGGAATTCATTTCATGTGTTTCTCAGCAAGCATTTGACAAAGCCCCACATGAAAAACTAAAAAATAAGGAAAATCTCATGTTGTCAGTGGTATCTTGGTAAGTTATATCCAAAACTGTCTTAAATGGTAGGAGACAGAGTGTGGTGGCAGAATGATATTTATGTAACTAGAGACCAGTGTCCGATGGTTTACCACATGGATCAGGGCTGTGTCCAGTATTATTAACGGATTTCATAAATGATGTAGGCGTGAGTTTGGAGGAGTGTCATTAGTAAGTGCATGTTTGACAGCGAGGAGGAAAATTTTGTGTTGCAGGAAGATATAGTTGGAATGGTCAGATGAACAGATCAATGGCAATGGAATTTACCCCTGATAAATATGAGGTGACGCACTTTGGACGAAGGAAACAGACAGGGTGTTAGATTTGATTTCTTCCAGTACAGAAAATGGCCCTTTGGCCCAACTAGTCCACACTGACCGTCTGAAGAGTAACCCACACAATCCACTTCCCATAACCGATATTTATCCCTGACTAATGCACCTCAAACTTTGCGCAATTTATCATGGCCTTTTCACTTGACCTGCACATCTTTGGATTGTGGGAGGAAACCGGAGCAAATTGTGGAAACCCACACAGACATATGGAGAATGTGCAAACTCCACACAGAGATTTCCCCGTGGCGGGTATAAAATTCTGGTTGCTTCCACTGCGAGAAAGTAGTGCTAACCACTGAGGCACCGTGTCGCCCCATGTACTCAAAGAATGGCAGCGCACTAAGAAGTTCAGAGAGCGCTTTTCCACAGATCCCTGAATGTGATTGTACAAGCTGCAACGTTTTTAAGAAGTCATTGCGGACAATAGCTATTGTCTATATACATCGCAGCACAGTTTACAAGAGCTATCAAGGACTGTCGTTAGGCCAAGATGGAATAATGTGTGCAGTTCTTGGAGCCACTTTGCAGGAATGAAGTATTGCACCGGAACGGATGCAGTAGAGATTCACCAGTATGTTCGCGGCGATGCAGAATATCAGCTAGTATAAGCTGACATTGTTTATATTGGAGCAGAGAAGGCCGAAGGCGATGTGATTTAGAAGAATACAAAAAAAAACCGTAGATTTATGAAATGAGAATTATCTTTGAGAAATTGACTGTTCGACACCTTATGAAGAAGCAGCGGATGCAGTGCACTTCGGTTTTCAGAAAGATATTTGATAAAGTCCCAAGCCGACTTGGCAAAATCAAATCTCGTGGTTATGGGCTAGTATATGAACATGGTTTTAAAATGGGAGAGTTGACAGGAACCAGTGTAAACGTTATTGGCACTCTTTTTTAAGATGTAAGTATCGTGTGCGATCACAGGCATTGGGTGTTGCACCTCAGGTAATCCCAATAAATTTCAAACCTTGATTGCTGGAGTCCAAAATAATATTTCCAAGCCAGCTGATGGCAATACACGATGTCGGCTTGTGAGTGGGTGAGGAGAACATAACAGAAACTCCAAGGTGACTGAGACAAGTGGTGAGAATGGACAAATACTTGGCAGGTGGAGAGCAATGTGGGTAGACGTGACATTATGCACTTTGGTGGGAAGAATAGAATACTAGCCTGTTTTTTAAAAAGGGATTGCACAAGAAATGTGGTTCTATAAAGGGACCGTGCTCCTTTCTTATTCCTTTATTTACAGACCTCCGAGGTTCATACAGTGCAGCGAGATCTGAAGCCAGCAGTCAATGCTACAAATGGCAGTGGCACACTGACCAGTGTACAGAGACACACCAAGTGGGTAGCTGTAGCTGAATAGGATCTGGATCTCGTTGCACATCAGCCACTGAAAGCAATATTGCCGGAGCAGACAGCAATTAGGAAGACAAATGTTGTGTTGAAATTCATTTCAACGGTTATTTAACACAAGAGTAAGGGTGTCTTAATGCAGTTGTACAGGGCTGTAGTGAGACATAATTTCGAACATTGTGCGGTATTGTGTGCAGTTTTGATCTCCTTAAGTAATGCCGGATAAACGTGACATTGAGGGACTGTAGTGAAGGACGACCAGACTGATCTCTGTGATGACCGACTTGTTGTGGGAGCTGACTTTGGTTCGAGTGGACCTGTGCTTCATTGGGTTTCGGAAAATAAGTTGAAATCTCAATGAAATATATAAACCTCTGACAGGGCCAGACAGATTGAAAGCAGCGGTGATAATTCCCCTGGCTGGGACGTATAAAACAGCATGCCACAACATTCGGTACAGAAGGCAACTCTGCATTGAGATGAGAATACATGTGTGCACTCAGAGACTGGTGAACCTGGGAAACTCTCTCACACATCAAGCTGTGGAAGCAAAGGCACTGAATATAAATAAGGATTTTGAGAGACTAAAGGGTTAGAGATAGCACAGGACTATGTTCTGAAGATAGAAGATCAGGCATCATTTTATTGAATAGGCAAGCAAAACGATTGGTGAGGTTAATATTTAATATATTGTCCAACGGTTAATCATAGTAAGGAATGCATGCATTGTGGGGGCGAGGTGCATTGGAGCGATGTTCGCTCGAGAAATAGAATGAGAGAGGCTCAATTTGTTGATTGACCTACTCTTTTCCCGATGTTTCTGTGAAATCTGTGGGCAAGCTCTGTAAATGTTGTCACCAGCTCTCGGATGTTAGGAAATATTTTTCTGAAGTTCGATTTAATTGTGCTTCCCATTCCCTTTCCGATACCGAGGCTGGTGCCGAGTGTTCTGTCTGGTTTAATTCTTTAAGACCTCGGAACAGAAGAGCTTATCACATGTCTGCGTCTGGACTCACTTTTAGGCCAGACCAGGAAAACACGGGAGATTTGCTACTGAAAGTATAATGGGGAAGAAAACTGACGTTGGATCGACATTGGATTCACGTCTCTATTACTGACACTGGAATTTGAGATTTCGATATTTTATTAATTGTTTTTAACTTCCACCAGCTGACATAACATTAGCCCTGTGTAGATGAGCAATCCAGTGACACTTGCACGACAGCTCCACCTCCACATGGGGACCCAACGGGAACCACACTGAGCAGGTAACTTCTGTGCTGATTGACGGCTCTTTCGAAAAGAATTTCCAAAGATTTCACGATCGTAATGAGACTGAGGGGATAGTAATATGTTAGATTGTAATTATTCCGCTCTGACCGGACTGGAAATAGTTGAGTAATGTTCCACATTACCAAGGGAGCTGTCAGAGTTGGAGCTGGAATGAAGCAGCTTTCCCAGGTACACGGCTAGTTGTGCAGCAGAATTCTTCATTCCTATTGCAGGAGTAGTGTCGGGCCCATTGACTTTGCCATATCTAATGTGTCCAGCTGTTTCTTCGTGTCATGTGCAGCGAGTCGAATCTGTTGATTGCTGCTATGGGTGATCCTATGGGCTTCATGGCGAGGGTGAGGAGGATCTCTGACTCAACGCTTCTGGCTGAGGATAGTGCAGAGAGTACATCCTTGCCTTTTGCACTATGTACAAGTCCGTTACATTTATTAGCATGTGGTTAATTGCAGAGCAATCTCCTGCAGTGAGTCGATAATCCATCCATCATCATATATGACTAGATTTTGCAGAACTGTTGGTCTATTTATCTTGGGATCGTGGCGCTCTGTCTATCAGATGTTCATCCTGTTGTTTGGAACGTATGCAAAACGTGAAGTAGCTACAATGGGTTATCGTCAGTTTTTGCTACACATGGTTCTGACTTTGGTATGTTCACCCGCACTCGTTACTGAACCATAGAGCAGCTTGATAGTGATGATAGATTATCCTGGGTATATAGGTTTCAGATTGTTGTTGAATATAATTCTGTTTCTGCTGCTGTTGTGGTTTCCAGCACCACATCAATGTCACGAATTCTCTACTTAGGGAATTTCTGAAAGCTAGAGTTTGAAAGCATGTACAGAGATTGGTTTGACTTGTAAATGAATTGATTGCAGTTAAGAATTAGTGATGAATAATTGAGTCATAGAAGGTCAGAGTCATGCAATATTCAGACAGAGCATTCGACCCAACCCGTCCATGCTCACCAGTTTTCCTGATCTGAACTAGTTCTATTTCTCTTCTTTTAGCAAATACACCTCCAAACAGTTCCCTACTCAGGTACCCATCAACTTGTCTTTTAAATGTTCTAATTGTACTCAACAATACTCCTTCCTCTGACAGCGCGCTACATTTATGCACCACCCACTGTGAGAAACAGCTGCCCCTTAGATTTATTTTAAATCTCTCCACTCTCAACTTCAACCTAACCTCTCTGGATTTGGACCCCACTCTCCCTACGCTCGGGAAAAGACATTGCTGTTCATCCTATCTCTGCCCCTCATGATTTTATAAACCTATATTAAGCCACCCCTCAGCCTCCAATGCAAAACTAACAAAATCCCAGGCCATTCATATGTCTCAAAACCTCCAGTATCGACCCCATAATTTTAAATATTTTATCCCCTTTCCACTTTATAGCATTCTTCCTGTCGCAGGCCTTTAATAATTGTACTCAGTGATCCAAATGTGGCCTTAGCATTCCCTTGTGCAGCCACAGCATAATGCCCCAACTCTTTTACTCAGTGCTAATGTCTTCTGCACAGCCCTGTCTACCTGCGACTGCGACTCCACTTTCAAGTTACTAACGAGCTGGTCCCTGCATCTCTCTGTTCAATAACACTCCCCAGGTCCCTGCCGTTAAGTGACTAAATCCTGCCCTGGTTGGTCGAACAAAATGCAATGTCTCACATTTATCTGCATCAAGCTCGATCTTCCATACCTCAGACTACTGACCCAGTTGATCAAGATCTCATTGTTCTCTTAGATAACCTTTGTCACTGTCCATTATCACACAAATTTTTCTTATCATCTGCAAACTATACATGGTTCCTATATTGTCATCCAAATCTTTTACGAAAACAATGAACAACAGCAACCTGGTCACTGTGGCATAAAGCTGGTCACAGGCGGCTAATTCGAACAACTAATCACTCTCATCGCCCTCAGTGTTTTACTGTCAAGCCATTTTTAAATCTGATTGGCTCGCCCTCCCTGTGATTTAACCTTCTTAATCAATCTACCATACGGATTTCTGTTGAGCCTCACTAAGGTGTATGCAGATTACTGATGCTGTTTATCTTCCCCTGTCATCTAAGTCACCTCTTCAGAAATTGCAATCTAGTTTGTGAGACACGCTTTCCCACACATAAAAACATGCTGACTATCATGGCAGTCCTTGCCTTTCGAAATGCAAGTAAATTCTGCCTCTGAGAATCTTCTACAAACACTTACCCACACCTGACATCAGACTCAACAGTCTGTAGTTCCATGGCTTTTCCTTGCAGACTTTTTTATATTTGATGTAACAACATTAACTGTTTTCCAGTCTTCCAGCACCTCACCCGTGGCTGTCAGTGGTACAAATTTAAATAGAAAGAACTGCAGATTCTGCAAATCAGACACACAGCCAGAAGGTCCTGCGAAAGCTCAGCAGGTCTGGCAGAATCTGTGCAGAAAAATCAGAGCTAAAGTTTCAGGTCCAGTGATCCTTCCGCAGAAATCTGACGAATGACACGAATATCTGAGCTAGTGACCCCGCAGTTTCTTCCCCGCATTCTGCAAAAGCCTGGGATGCAGGTGAACAGATCCCGGGTATTTATCTACCATTATGCATTTTAAGACCTCCAGCATTTCTTCTTCTGGAATGTGGTCACGTTTCAAAAATCACTTATTTTTATTTCCCCGAGTTCCCTCGCTTCCATGTCTTTCTCCACAGTAAATACTGGCGTAATATATTCATGTGGAATCTCACCCATGCAACAGTAACAGGCTATAAGGCAGCGGGGGAGGGCGATTCCTTGTGAGGTGTGTGAGCCTGGCATTGCCAGGAACTTATGGGCTGTGCTGTTGAACTGTTAACTGTGTTGTGGTTCTGTTCGCCAAGCTGGGAATTTGTGTTGCAAACGTTTCGTCCCCTGTCTAGGTGACATCGTCAGTGCTTGGGAGCCTCCTGTGAAGCACTTCTGTGATGTTTCCTCTGGCATTTATACTGGCTTGTCTCTGCTGCTTCTGGTTGTCAGTTCCAGCTGTCCGCTGCAGTGGCCGGTATATTGGGTCCCGGTCGATGTGTTTGTTGATAGAATCGGTGGATGAGTGCCATGCCTCTAGGAATTCCCTGGCTGTTCTCTGTTTGGCTTGCCCTATAATAGTCGTGTTGAACCCAGTCGAATTCGTGTTGCTTGTCATCTGCGTGTGTGGCTACTAAGGATAGCTGGTCGTGTCGTTTCGTGGCTAGTTGGTGTTCATGGATGCGGATCGTTAGCTGTCTTCCTGTTTGTCCGATGTAGTGTTTTGTGCAGTCCTTGCATGGGATTTTGTACACTACATTGGTTTTGCTCATGATGGGTATCGGGCCCTTCGTTCTGATGACTTGTTGTCTGCGTGTGGCTGTTGGTTTGTGTGCTGTTACGAGTCCTAGTGGTCGCAGTAGTCTGGCTGTCAGTTCGGAAATGCTCCTAATGTATGGTAGTGTGGCTAGTCCTTTGGGTTGCGGCATGTCCTCGTTCCATTGTCTTTCCCTTAGGCATCTGTCGATGAAATTGCGCGGGTATCCCAACTTGTGAAACAGGCATATCCTTTTCCAGAACTATTTTCAAACTCATAGAATTATGGTCACTGGTCCGAATGTGCTCGCACTCTAACAGCACAGTGAGGTGCTCTTCCATAATTTCCAAGAGGAAATAAAGGTGAGGCCAGAATGAGGGGCGGAATAGGAATGATTTCATATAATTTCGTGTTTATGGTTGTATGTGTGTGTGTGTGTGTTTTTGTGTGTGTGTCTGTTTGTGTATGTGTGTGAGAGTGTGTGTGTGTGTGTGTGTGTGTGTGTTTGTCTGTGTGTCTGTTTGTGGACGTGCGCATGTGCATGTTTGTGAATCCATTGAAATGGCAATCAAAATGTCCCTTCTCTCTCTCTGTCAATTCTCTTTGTTTCAAGTGATGTATTACGATCCTCTGCTGGCCGCCACAGGCCATTTCAGAAGCAGCAGCTTTGTTGGGAAAAGGCACCAAATACAGTGACTCGCTCAGAATTGAAAAACGTTCCCTACATTGTCACGTTCACTCGAACGAAAGCAGTGACATTTTAGTAATGTCTTCGTTTATGACACCACCTCAGGAGCAAGAAATCTCGGTACACATTTTTCAGTATTTGGTGCAGAAGAATATTAAGGTAAACAGAACGGATTAGAATTACTGACCCTTACACCCGAGTGTGTGCCAGCAACGAGTTTCTTGACCGCACCGGGGCTCATGTCCAGAACACACCAGACCCAGTTTCCAAACCGCATCAGGGCCAGTGAACAGGACGCACCAGCCCAGTCTCCAAAGTACACAAAGCCCAGTCTCCAGGCCGCACTGTGCATTAAATCGCGATGGCTTGACTACTTCAGCAAGCCTCTGTTCACCATTACCATTATCGTCACTTTAAAAAATTAAAAGATTGTGAAGCAAAAATACACCAGAAAGCAGAATGAAAATAAGAGACACAAAGTGGGTTGAAGCAGATGGGTTCCTACACTGCCGCCATCACGCTGTTTACTTTAATGTTTCACGCAGCATATTCACGCTGTTTCCATCTTCCACATATAACTTGGAGACTCAGAGCAGTTTTGTCCGATTCCATGCAATGGTGTCCCTGAAATATGAACAGAGGGAGATGAACATGACCATTACTATCCTGTATGCTGACATTGGCTTTATTTCAGGATTTTATAATCCATTCTCACTGCAATTTGGAAAAGTACATCAAAACACATTGAAAGTTAGATAAAGTGATATTACCTTCATCTCAACCTCTTCCAAAGTGCTTCACTCAGAGTGGCCTGGATGCAATCGTACTGCTGTGCTCAGTATAGCTCCCCTTGCTGGAGAGGTTTTTTTTAGATTAATTCACGGTATAGCTCCCCTTGCTGGAGAGGTTTCTTTAGATTAATTTACGGTATAGCTCCCCGTGCTGGACAGACATCCCTTCCAGATTTATAGATCAATGCTCTGCTGCCGTCGACACAGTTTTCCACTCTTGGCAATTTTCTGGGTTGAACCGAGCACAGCTTGATCTATGCAGCTCTGTGTCCTGACCGGACAGATCGGCCCTCTTGGTTAATGGCTCTCTGTGGTGGATTGAGAACTTGATATAACTAACCATTTGAGTTGATCTGACACTGCATTATATTTTTGTTCTCCTTCTTGTGTTTGGAACCTCCGTTTCTCTTTCTCTGTTAATGTTGCAGTGAGCCCATTTACAGTTCATCATGTTTGTGAATTCACACTGTTTATGGTAGCAGCCACCGTCTCTTTATTCAGAAGCCGTCAGCAATTCCCATCGTCTTTGTGTCTTCACGTAGAAAGAAAGGATGGCCTCTAGGATAAAGGCCGTCCCCTTGGTACATCGTTCAAAACATGCTCCCCCTCACTACTTTACACCGCCAAGCAACCACATGAAAATATTCAGTGTATAATGAGAGCAATGCGAACACTGGAAACATTAGGGAGCAGACTATCAGGGAGATGGAGTAACACTTCCCATGTCAGAACTGGTCAGAGTGAACCCTTCAGTAATCACTGTGTCGCTGAGTCCTGTAATCTCTTTCCGTTTCAGTAGCATACTGCATTTCATTCTGACTGAAAAGTTCAAAGGTTGACGTTTAAACACGTTATTTTCCAGCTGCCCAGCTATTGTCCTATGCTTATCCAATCAGAGTGCCTCGACCACCTTTTAATAACTTCAGTACCGAACTATCTTAGTTAGAATGCATCTTTTGCATTTATCTAAATCTTTGATATCGTTTGCAAATAGTTGAGGCCCAGCACTGGCCACTCTGTCATTGCAGTCGTTGATTTGTGTAAAAATGATAAAAATCGATCTATCCCTAATTTATTCCTATTTCCGGCTCAATGACTTGTCTTCCCCCATTCACATGAAGTTACTTTGGAATGCTGAATATTCCCTTTCATTCCCTGTGTAACAGCCGTGAGAGTTAAAAGATCTGTTCCAATTGCTGAGCAAAAGGCTCGAGTGGTGAATGGCCTCATTCCGTTCCCATGGAAAACTCTATATGGTCTGAATAGCCTGTTTCAGTATATGTGCAGTTATGAAAGTTGCTGAATATTTTGGAACAATCAGTAAACAGCCGACTTCTGACCTTTTGATGGAGGGAAGTGCATCGATGCTGCAATTGCTGATGAACTAAAGTAACTGATGGGTACCCAGTTTCCATTTGCTTAGACCTTCAGAAGAATGTCCTACTTCACAGGAGGTAGTGCCACATAACACAGTGGGCAGTACCTTCAGAATGCGACTGAGACATTCGTTCCATCTGAACTGTCTGCTCGGTATTCCTACAGAAGTTGGCAGAGACAGATCCATCTGTGCCAAGGTGTATGTTGAGAATGCTTCCTTCTTGTTTCCCCCATTGCTTCTCACAGACTGGCTGCTGTATCTTGGAAGCTTCTGCCTGCTCAGTCAGTGATGGATCTGTGGAGACACGCTTTGTAATGGACATTGAAGTCCCACACCCTGAGTGCGTTCTGTTTCCTTGTCACTGTCACTGCTTCCTCTGAGGAATTGAGTTATCACCAAGGGGTATGGTGGAATCCAGTAGATGCCGACCATCAGGAGATTTTCTGGACCTGGCTCCATGAGATTTCCCGGCTTCTGGAATCAATGTTGGAGAATTGCAGAGTAACTCCTTTTCGGACTTTATCCCCGGGGATTTTCCCACCACGGGTGGGTCTGCCCTCTCCACGGGAGAGGATATAGCCAGGGATGGTGATGCAGCTTCATTCAATATTACCCATCAGGCATGATTCTGTGAGTATGGCAGTATCAGACTGTTTCCTGACCAGTGATCTTTAAACACAGCCCGTCAGGCAGAATTATACGAGCTGGAGAATCGATATTTCTGGCATAAGCCCTTTACCACAAAAGAGGCTTGTGTATCGTTTTTTTGGGGGGTGGGAGGGGTCGAGAAATAAATGGGAGGAGTGCTGTGGCTGGGGGCAAGGTAGCTGCGAATTCGATATTAAAATTGATCTGAGGGAGTAGTTGATAGCTTAGGAAACATAGTAGAGTAGATAGATGGGAAAGGCGATGGACTTATCAAGTGAGCGGTGCCGAGTTGGAGACTTGAGACTCGGATAATTCTTGGGGAGGCGAAATGAGCAAACTCGTGAAATCCACATTAATACCGTGGGATTGCAGGATCCAATGATTGAAGTTGAGACGTATTCCTCCAGTGGTTCGGGTTGGTGATGGAGGAAGACCACGACCTGCATATTCTTGGTGGATTGGGAGAGGGTGTTGATCGCCAGAGATGGAGATGCAGATTTAGAGGAAGGGCAGGGAGGCGTCCGGGATGGCACAGGTTAAGTTGAGTTTGGGATGGAACGTGTTGGTGCAGTTGATGAACTGTACAACCTTCTTGTGTGAGCACGATTTGGCGCCGATAAATTCATCAAAGTAGCGGCAAGAAAGGTAGGGAATGTTGCCAGTTTAACTGTGAAGTTTCCTCGCAGCATTCTGCACAAAACATTCTGTCTGTAATTGGAATTCCCTCGAAAATACTCTAACCATCATTCTCTGTTACATTCTACACCCAACATTAGTTGGGAACGGCCGGACGTCAGTGAATTGAAAGAAATGATCAGATCCCAAGTGAAGAGGCCCAGTTGCAGGGTGAGGGAGACACTGTTCCGGAGTCCCCACAGGCAGTTAAAATTGTGAATACATTTTCCCTCCGTGAACACTTGTTCAGTTAGCATGATCGATCACAATCGAGTCTAAAAGTCAGAAATTTCCAAACTCCATTTGTCTTCAAGGAACTGGGAGAGAATCCTTCAATAAAGCAAGATTTCACCGTCCGTTTTCGATTATGGAAAAAAAGTGATCTTTGTCTGCTCTCCAACGATCGAGTATGTGGGAGTTTCCTCGAAATCATCTGTTCCTTTGGATGTGACTCAGTATGTTTGGGGAGGGAATGTCTCTTGTGGTTGAAAATACATTTCTGTCAGAAATTCAGATTTTCACATTTGTCATTTCAGCTCCAACTGTTTTACTAAATCCCTGATTTCAGTGATGCATTTGAAAATCTCTATCTGTCCTCAAACAAACAAGTCTCTTTTCCTCCATGTTGATGTGCAATGTGTTTTTTACCTTCCTCACAGCTAACGTAGTGACGACATACGTCCTGCTTTATAAAGATTGTGGATTGTCCCCATGTGTCAGACGTTATCTGGCAGCCATGGCAGTGGCGGATCTACTGGTGATTATCCTCGACCTGATACTGAGACACATTCCCATTGTTTATCGGGAACAGTTTTATTTCATGCGGGACATGCCCGTGTGTAATATCCACGCCGTCCTGCTTTATGCAGCCACTGACTGTTCTGTCTGGTTCACCGTCACTTTCACCTTTGATCGATTTGCGGCCATTTGTTGCCAGAAGCTGAAAAGGAAATATTGCAGTGAGAAAACGGCAGCTGTTGTTCTGGAAACAGTGACTGTGCTGAGCTGTTTAAAAAATATTTTCTGGTATTTTATGTTCACAGGTCAATATCGGCTGGCGAACCAGCCCTGGTTTTGTAAAGTAACAGATGGTGTTCATGTCTCCCCTTTCTGGGTGGCAATCGAGTTCCTCCACCACATTCTAACCCCATTTCTCCCATTTCTCCTGATCCTGCTGCTAAATGTATTCACCGTCAGACACATTTTAGTGAGCAGCAGAGCCCGCAGGAGACTCAGGGCTCACACCAGTGGGGACGCTCAGTTTGACACAGAAATGAGCAATCGCAAAAGATCTATCATTTTACTGTTTGTGATCTCGGGCAATTTCATCCTGTTATGGTCAATATTAATGATGCGTTCCATATGGTACCGGATGGATGTGATTGGGCGTCGACCTGTGACTGTACATGGCTTTTTGAAGGAACTGGGCTTCATGCTGCAGCTCCTCAGTTGCTGCACAAACACCGCAATTTATGCTGTGACGCAGACAAAGTTCAGACAGCAGCTGAAGAATGTGCTGAAATATCCCTTCACCCAAATACATCAATCAATCAGATTCACTTATAAATCAATCCATCTGGGAGTCTCTCATTTTAGTTGATTTTTTCAGCGATGAAGCAGCCTGTCGCTTTCGTATCAGCCTGTGGAGAGCGCGGGTTTGTCCAACCTTATCCGACAGGCGGGTTACAGGGACATTTCAATGATTCTATCAACTCAGGTGCCAGTAAGTAAAGGCACTATCCCACTGACTGCATCGATCACTTCAAAGTATAAACAATAAAAATTTGCATTAAAATTTACCGAGCAGCAGAGTGAAGGATATTGATGTTTGTCGTTGTTTTGAAGAAGCTGAGCTGGACAGAGACAGAGTAAACCACAAGTCTTGGTCCTTGGGGAAGGGGAGGGGACCGGGGCCTGAGCTCAGGAGTTCGATTTAAGTCGCTCTGTCATTGCTTTCACCTCTGCGTTCCCCACTCCGACCTGGTCTTCGGCACAGTTCATCTCTCTACCCCGTTGCCGCTATCTCCAATCAACCTTATCTTTATTTCGCTTTCCCTATCACTGGCTCCCTCTCGAGACCTTCATTTACACACAGTCCCAAATTTATCTCCCCTGCTATTTCATCTCATTTTCCTCCCTCACTCCCTCTGAGCACTCGCCCTTTCTCTCCACTCTCACTTTCACTTCCGTCTCTTGCCAGCTCACTTTTTGTCTCACTCTCTCTTACCTCCACGGCTCCTCCACCCTTGTCCACTCTTCTCTCTCTCCACCACCTTCTCTCTAACTCTGACTCCCACCTTCACATTCCTCTCCCATTTTCTCCCTACTCACAGTCAGAGAGAACCGGAGTGAGGGCGGGGAGAATGCGAGAGTCAGAGGGAGACGGTGAGAAGAAGTCACACAGAGAGTGAGGGTACGAGAGAGAGAGAGGTAGAGAGGCAGCGATGCAGCGGGGAGCTAGGAGCGAGGAACTAAGAGGAAAAGAGGCGGAAAACAGGCGGGAAGGTGGCGAGAGAGCAGAGATACAGAAAGGGAGGGATGAGCAAGAGAGGAAGGAGAGAGAACGGAAGGGGAGGCGAGAAAAAAAGAGTGGGAAGGTGTAGGAGGAGAGTGAGAGCGGGATCGCGAGAGAGAGAGAGGGAAGCGGGAGACAAAGTGGGAAAGCAGGTGGGAGTGACAGTGGGCAGGGAGGGAAGGATAGATAGAACGGGAAAGAAGGAGAAGAGAATGGGAAAGTGATGAAGATAGAGGTGGGAGAGTGGGTGACAGAAAGTGGAAAGAGGGAAACAGAGACAGTGATAATGAAGGGTGTAGAGAGAGTAGGATGGGAGGTAGATGGACGGCGAGGTGGGGAGAGATTGGCAAGTGGGGAGACAGAGGAATAGAGAGAATGGGTGAGGGAAGGGGAGAGAGAGTGTAGGGAGGTAGAGGGGGAAAGAGAGAAATTCCGGGGAGTGAGATTGGGCGGGGAGAGATGGGGCGTGAGGGAAAGGGCAAGAGGGCAGAGAGACGGAAACAGACAATTAGGGCTGGCAGAGAGAGTCTGGGCGATTGGGGGAAGAGGGAGTTGATGGGGAGAGAGATTTTAAGAGAGATTATAGAGTATGGCAGGTGTGGAGAGTGTGGGGGAGACAGTTGGAGGAGAGAGTGTGACGGGGCGAGGGAGAGGGAAGAAAAGGGAGGGGCAGGAGGAGAGACAATGTGTTGAGAGACAAGAGTAGAAAGTGGGCAGAGGTGGAGCAAGGAGAGTTTGGGAGAGAGAGAAAGAGGGAAATAGGAGAATATGAGAGAGACAGTTGCACGGGAGGGAGAGCAGGAGAGGGAGAGGGAGAGGTACAGAGACAGAGGTAGTGAGAGAGTTATGGGGAAGGGGAGAGATAGATTTGGGGAAAAGGGGAGAGAGGTAATGGCAGAGACAGAATGTGAGAGGTTGGGGAGATGGTGAGGGAGAGAGAGGGTATTGGAAGAGAGAGATAGGAGTGAGAGAGGGAGGGTGGACAGTGATAGCGAGAGAGGAAGAGGAGATGGAGAGAGATTGAGAGATGGCATGAGAAAGGAGGGAGAAGGTCCGCTACAGGGCGAGTGGTGGGGTAGAGCATGTGGTAAGAGAAGAGGGAGAGAAAAGGAGATGGGGAGCAGGGGAAATGGAAGAGAAAGGGGGCGGAAGAGAGATCGTGGGCAGAGAGAGAAAGATATTGTGGGAGAGAGAGATAGCTCCGTGGGGAGAGACAGACAGGAGAATTAGAGAGAGACGGAGGCGGAGGAAGCAAAGAGAGAGAGGTTGGAAAGCGAGAGAGTTATTGGGGATATGGAGAGAGAGGGACGGGCAAGAGATAAAGTGAGCGAAAGAGGCGAGAGAAAGATGGGAGAAGGGAGAGAGTGGAGAGTAGGAGGGATCGGGACAGATCAGTTTAGATTCTCTACAGTGTGGAAACAGGCCCGTCGGCCCAACATGTCCCTACCGACCCTCTGACTAATGAAGCTAACACTACGGGCAAGAGAGCATGGCAAATTCACGAGATCTGCACATCTTTGGACTACGAGAGGAAAACAGGGCACCCGGAGAAAACCCAAGCAGACATGGAGAGAATATGCAAACTCCATATCGAGGCTTGAATTCAAACGAGAACCCTGGTGATGTAGGCAGAAGTGCTAACTACCGAGCCACCATGCCACCCACTTGACTGAATCTGAAAAACGCTCCAGTGAGATTTGAAAATACGACCTCTGGTTTTATAAGTAACAAAGTTCACAGTAATCTCAGCTTGTGTAGGATTTAAACCCCTGCGTTTATCACTATTCTGCATTGTAAACTAGCTGCGCAACCAACTGAGCTAAATTGACAGGGAGTATTAGACCGGTGCTGGAAAAGAACAGCAGGTCAGGCAGCATCCCAAGGAACAGGAAAATCAACGTTTCGGGCAAATGCCTTTCAACAGCAAAAGTGGCAGGAAGACTTCAGGGTGGAGAGAGGGTATGAGTGAGACAGAGGAATAGAGGGGGGAATGGAAGAAAGAGAGACCTAGGGATGTTTGGAAGGGGAGGTGGGCAAGAGACGGAGCGGGCGAGAGATGGACGGTGGGATAGGCAGGAGAAGAGATGGAGACACTTAAGAGTGGAGGCGATAGAGATAGGGAAAGGGAGGCAAGTGATAGAGAAAGAGAGGAAAAATGTGCGGGCGGCAGGCGGAGTCAAGGGTGAAAGGGAGGGATAGGGAGGAGGGTGTGAAGAGAGAGAAGAATGAAGAGAGAGCGAGGAGGAGTGAATTGGGAGATTGATGGAGGGAAATGTTAGAGAGAAGGGAAGCAGAGATAGAGAGAGAGGTTGTAGAGACAGAGAGAGACGGAGGGAAGACTGACAGGAGGGGAGGAAATTGAGTCAAAGAGGAGGAGAGAGAGATGAGTGGTGAGAGACAGTGGATATCGAAAGGTGGTAGGGACAGACAAAAAACAGGGGAGAGAGAGGCAGCTGTGGAGACAGAGAGAGGTAGATGAGGAGAGAGAAAGATAGGTGGAGCAAGAGAGATATAGAAAAAGAGGGTAGTAGAGAGTGAGGCGCGGTGACACAGGGAGACGGAGAGGTATTAGAGGGAGAGAGGTTGGTGCCGAGAGACGGAAGAGGTCGAGAAAGGCAGCGGGTGGAGAGAGAGGGGTGAGGGACAGAAAATGGAAGGAGAGAGAAAGAGAGAGGGGAGGTGTAAGAGTGGTGGAGAGAGAGAAGGGTGCGAGAGAGAGGTGTATACGGCGAGGGAGAGAGAGGAAGGCATAGGTTAGAGAGACGGTGAAAGTGAGAAGAGAGAGGGAGGGATGGAAGGAGAGAGAGGACAAGACAGAGAGAAGGTGCAGAGAGATGGAGGGGAGAGAGAGGGAAGGAGAGAGAGGGTAGAGGCTGCTTAGAAGTGAGTGGGAGAGAGAGAGACATAGAGAGTGAAAAAAAGACAGACGATAGGTAGGGAGGTAGCATTAGAGATTGAAGCAGGGAAGGGAGAGTGATTGCGGGGTGGACAGAGAGAGAATGAGATAGAGAGAGACGAATAGGAGAGCGATTAGAGAATGTGACAGTGGGGGAGGACAGGAGGGTGAGAGAGGGGATTGAGAGGGACACGGGGAAGGGAAGGTGAATGGTCGACATAGGGTGTGAGGGAGTAGAGATAGAGGGAGGGATGAGAGAGATTGGGGTGAAAGAGACAGATGAGAGGAGCATAAGGGCAGAAGAGAGAGAGGGAGGGGAGGACATAGTAATGGTGGAGCGAAAAAGAGGCAAGAGAGGAGAGAGAGGGGGAGAGGAAAAGTAAGGGAGATGAGAAGCGATCAAGACACGGAGCAAGACATTTGGGTGAGAGAGTGGGTAGAGACAAGAGTGGAGAATACGAGAATGGGCAGAGAGCGAGAGCAAAGGGGAAGAGAGAGTGCAGGGGCAGAGAAAAAGAGGGAGGGAAAGAGGAAAGAGAGATTAGCAGGCTGGGATAAGTGGAGAGAGATAGTTCATTGAGAGAGAGTGAGTGGAGAGAGGAAGACAGCAGACGTGAGAGAGGGAGAGATGGGAAGGCAGAGAGATCAGGGAAAAATAAAGAGGGAGGAGGGAGAGAGCCAGAGAGGGAAAGGAAGAGTGGGCTCAGAAAGGGAGAGAGAATGGCAGAGTTACAGGGAGGCACGGATGGCAGGGAGAGAAAGCGAGGAGGGCAGAGACAGCGAGAGAGAGAGGCTTGAGAGAGTGAGAGGATAGAGGGGAAAGAGAGAGGGCGGATGGGAGAGAGCGACGGATGGAGAGAAAATTAAAGGGGGATAGAGAGACGGGGTGGCAGGGCGTGGGAGAGGAGAAAGAGAAGGAGGCGAAATAGAGAAAGAGGAATGGATGGAAGACAGAATGAGGGAGCAGCGAAAGGCAGGCAGCAAAGTTGACGGAGAGAGAGTGGGAAGGGCAGAGAGCGAAAAACACATGTGGAATAAAAGAGGGAGGAGGACAGACAGAGATGGAAGAGTTTAGAAACAGAGTGGTTAGAGTGATACAGGCTGGAAGAGAGAGAGGGTGGGTTGGAGAGAGAGAGGGGGATGAGAGATAATTAAATCCAGTGAGAGGAGGAGGGCGAGAAAGAGACAGGAGAGAGATGGAATTGTGAACGTAGAGAAGGCATATGGGAGAGAGGAAGAGAGTTGGGGGAATGCGAGAGAGAAAGAGAGGGTGGTGCGGCAGATAGAGAGGGATACACAAATGGAGAGGGGAGAGAGGGAGTGGTGAGAGTGAGCGACCGTCATGGGGAGAGACAGGAGGCAGAGATAAAGAGATGGAGGGGGTACAGACACAGAGAGGGAGGGGAGCGAGACGGACGGGGAGAGAGAGAGAGGGAAGGTTGAGAAAGATTGGGGGCATAAGAGTGAATAGGAGTGAGACTGAGGGAGACGGGAGAGTAGGACGAGAGCCGGGGACTTGAGTGGAGTATAGGGAGAGACTGAGGGTGAAGAAAGAGGATGAAGGGGAGAGAGCGAGTGATCAGAGAGTGGGGGACGGAGATTGTGGTGACGGGGAGCGACAGGGCGTGACGGAGAATGGGAGACAAGTGGGGATGTAAAGGTGAGAGTGAATGGTAGAGAGAGAAAGAGGGGGTAGAAAGCAAGGGGAAGGTGCAGCGAGTGGGGGAGCTAAAGTTCTGAGAGAAGGAGGGGAAAAGACGGAGGAATGATAGACGGGGAGGGAGGAAGAGAGGGAGGGAAGGAGAGAAAGTGCAAGGGAGATGTAAGAGAGAGAGGGAGGGAGGGGTGACAAGGAAATAGCGTGATGGGAAGAGTAAGAAGCGCGAATAAAATTAAGGGGGTAGAATCAGAGAGGGAGGGGTGACAGTTGGAGGGGAGGGATGGAGAGGGAGGGATATGCGTGAGTGTCGTTACGGAAGAGTGTGAGCTAGAGGAGGGAGAGAGTGGGAGGGGATAGAGGAGTGTCTGGGAGGGGTGGGAGAGAGTGAGTGAGAGTAGGAGGGGCAGAGGGAGAGGGTGGAGTGAAAGAGCGGAAGCACAGCAGGGAAAGAGCACGTAGGGCAAGAGACAATGAGAGGAGATGACAAAGTGACAGAGAGAGAGATCGAGGGGCAATACAGAGAGGGAGGAGGAAAGGTAGGAAAGAGGGTGTAGCGAATGAGATACGACAGAGGCAGGGAGAGAGAGAGAGAGACGGAGGGGCCTGGTGTAGCCAATGATAAAGAGGAGGAGTGGGAGTGTACGAGGGGAGAGGGGGAGGGATTGAGAGAGAGGGAGATGTAAGAGAGACGGGGGATGTTGAGAGAGGCGAGAGAGGGATGAAAGAGAGGCAGTGCTGAGAGATTTTTGGGAGAGGAAGGCGGGAGAGATAGAGAGGGAGGAGCAAAAGAGAGAGAGGGAGGTGGAGCAAAAGAAGCAGCTTGACTAGAGTGAGAGAGGGACAGAGACAGAGGGGGTGTGAAAGAGAGAGAGGACAGGGACTGGCAGAAGGACAGAGAGGGAGATGGATAGAGAGAATGGGAGGGAAGAGCAGTGGAGCAAGAGAGTAGAGAGTGAGAGAGGGAGGGAGTCCAAGAGAGAGAGTGGTGGAGAGAGCCGGGGTAGAGAGACGGAGAGGTTGAGGGAGAGCGGATGTCATGGCGCGGGGAGAGAGGCGGGGGAAGAGAGAGGGTTGGTGATAAGAAAGACAAGGACTAAGGGCAATAGAGAGAGGGACGACGTAAAAGGGGAAAAGAGAGAGTATAAAGAGTGAGACAGGACATCGCGAGTGAGAGAGATAGAGAGAGCTGTGGAGCTAGAGAGAGGGGGCGACAGAGTGAATGAAGAAGGCACGTCGGAGACTGAGGGAGAGTGAAGCAAGATGGTGAATGGGGAGAGAGTGAGGGAGGACTGGAAGAAAAATGAGTGAGATTGTGGGAGGGGGAAGGCAGGAGAGAGAGGAAGGGTTGGAGAGAGGGTGGGTTGAGCAATAGCGGCAGCTAGAGGAGATCGAGAAGGGAACAGAAATGGAGGGACGTGGTCAGAGAGAGCGAAGAGGTTGGGACCGAGAAAGACAGAGGAAGATGGTTAGAGAGGGAATGAAGCGCTATCGAGAGAGACAGGGAGGGGGTTAGAGAGAGAGAGCATAAGAGAAGGGGAGAGAAAGTGCAAAGAGTAAGAGGGACAGAGGGAGGGAGAGCGAGAGACGAAGTGAGCTGGAGATATACGGAGAGAGGTTCAGAGAAGGTAGATGGGGGCGCAGAGAGAGAGGGAGGTGGAATAGAGTGGGAGTGGAGTGGGAGAGAGAGGGAGAGGAGAGGGAGTTCGGAGTGAAACAGGCAGCTGGGGGAGAGAGAAAGATAGATACACATGGAGGGGAGAGAGAAAGGACAGTCTGTTGTTGAAAAAGAGAGATAGGGTTAGAGAGAAGAGAGAGAGAGGGAGGGGAGACAGAGAGAAAAAGAGATTGGGGAGCGAGAGAGCGAGGAGGAGAGGACAGAGAGGGCTGGGTGGAGAGAAGGAGGCAGATGGGAAGAGTAACCTGGGGGAATGATCGAGAGAGAAAGAGGGGGCATTAGTGTGTGAGAGAGTGAGAGATTGTGAGGCAAAAGCGAAGGGTGAAAAGAGGGAATGGGAAAGAGGGGGAGAGGGACGAAGGCATAGATGGAGGAAAGGATATAAATAGAAACTGATGGGGGAGAAAGAGACGCGGGTGGTTGAGGGAGAGAAAGAGAGGAAAATGACAGAGAGGGAGGGAGCTGGGGAAGACAGACAGAGTGCAGACAAAGACAGGAAGCAGAGAAGAGAGAGTGTCTGAAGGAAGAAAAAGAAATAGACGTGAGAGAGAGAGAAGGAGGTGGATCAAGCGAGGGAGCGTTTTGGATAGTGATAGTGGGAATCGAAAGAGAGTGAAGGGAGGAGAGATAATTTGGACTGGTAGAGAGAGAGATGGACGGCGGAGGAGAGAGAAGGCAGGTGGCGAGAGAGGAAGAGAGAGCTGTGGCTAACGCGAGAGACAGAAAGAGATAGTCGGGTACAGAGAGGAGGGGGAGCTTACAAAAAGGGAAACGAGCAAAAACGAATAGATAGTGGCGTCAGAGGGTGAGAGGGTGATGGGAGACAGGGAGGTGGCGAGAGAAATGGAGGGGGAAGACGGAGTGAGGAGGGAGAGGGAAAGGGACTAATGGGGACAGAGACATTGGGACGTACGAGCGGGAGGGGGCGACACAGAGTGGCAGAAGTGGAGAAAGATAAATACGGAGGGTAGGAGAGATGGAGACATGTGGAAGAGACGGGGAGTGGGAGCGAGAGGAAGTGGCGAGAATGAAAGTGGGCGAGAGATAGATGGAAGTTGCAGAGAGAAAAGCAGAGAAACGGAGAGAGCGACATAGGGAGGCGGAGAGCGGGTGGAGAAAGAGTGGGAGTATGGAGTGAGACAGACAGGAAGGTGAAAGATATTGCAGGGTGATAAAGTTTGGGGAAGCGGGATGACAGAGCGAGAAGAGATGCATCAGAAGAGAGACAGTTGGAGTAGATAGAGAGCGAAGGATGTTGAGAAAGAGAGATGACATGGACCGGCAGACAGAGTGGGGATGAGCAAGAGAGAGGGTGGGGGTACAGACAGAAGGAGGGCACTAGAGGGGCTGAGTGATGTTTAAGAAAGACAGTGGGGGGAGAGGGAGAGGAAAAAGAGATGTAGAGAGAATGGTTAGAGGAAGGGTGTGGAGAGAGGAATGAGTGGGGAGACACAGAAAACCATGGGGAGAGCGAGTTAGATGGGGAGGGAGAAAGAGAGAAGTGGGGGAGAAAGAGAGAAGTGGGGGAGCGAGAGAGAGAGAAAGAGAGGTAGGCAGAGAGAGAAGGAGAGGGACTTATGGAGAGCGAGTGAGACAGAGGAGGCAGTGAGGAGTGAAAGAGAAGGGACGAGGGGGTGGGTAGAGAAAGGGATCGGGAGGCTGGGTAGAGAAAGGGATCGGGAGGCTGGGGAGAGAGAGGTGTTAAGAGAGAAACGGGGGAGCGGAGGAGTGAGAGTGGGGGGATGGAATGAGGAGGATAGAGACAAAGAAGGGGGAGAGAGTCGAAGACAGGGGTGGTTAAGAGAGGCGGGGAGGACGGGTAGATGGTGAGAGAGACAGATAGGAAACGACAGAGTGAGGGAAGGGGAGAGACAGTTAAAGAGCGAGTGGGGGACAGAGTGTGAGGTGGAAGAGCGAGACGGAGAGATTGGGGGCAGAGAGGACGGAAGAGGACAAAGTGGGGCCGAGAGAGAGTAAGAGGTTGGGAAGAGAGAGATGCGGAGCGTGGACTGATTTGGGAGAGACAGGCGGCTGGAGAGAGAATGAGTGGCAATTGGGAGAGAGAGAGACGGCGGGGGAGAGTGGCAGGGACAGGCGACAGAATAGGGGTGAGAAAGAGAGACCCAACAGAAAGAGGGCGTGCAGAGAGAGAGAGGGATAGTGAGAGAAATCAAGATAGGAAGGCTGGAAAACGTGGGAGAAAGAGAGAGAGAGGGTGTCGAGACAAAGAGAGTGAGGTGGAAGAGGAACAAAGAGTGATTGGGGATAGAGAGAGGTGAAGAGCGAGAGAGAGAGAGAAGTGAGAAAGAGTGAGTGGAAGAAAGGAAAGAGGGAGACAGCAGTGGAGAGTGTGAGGAAGCGGTGAGAGAGAAGCGGCGAGAAAGAACGAGGGGTCAGAAAGAGAGGGAAGGTGCAGAGTGAAAGTGAGGAAAAGTGGGAGAGAGGGAGACTGAGAGACAGGGGAACAAAGAGACGGCGGATGGTGAGAGAAAGACGGATTTGGAACAGAGAGAGGGAAAAACAGAGAGATATCGAGAGATAGTGAGGCCGAGAGGGAGAGTATAGAGAGGGAGGGGTGAAGAGAGAGATGCAGGTGTGAGGAACGAAATAGAGAGGTGGGGACAACGAGCGGAAAAGAGAGAGGGAGGGGAGAGAGACATATAGGGAGAGGTTTATTGGAAGAGTGTTGGGAGAGAGAGGGAAAGGGGGAGTGAATGACAGGGAGAGGAAGGGATAGAACGGCAAGGAGATGAAGAAAGGAGTGGAGAGGGGAGAGTGAGGCGGAGAGAGAATGTCGGCGAGATAGAGACATGAGCTTAGAGATACTGAGGGTAAGAACAGGGAGAGGTAGGGATGCTGGGAGGGAGAGAGTACAGAGAACGGGGGTGGAGAGAGAAATAGAGGGAAGGTGAGTGAAAGAGAGTGGGAGGATGGGAGAGAGAGAGTGAATCACGGGGTAGAGACGGATTGAAGTGGACAGAGAATGAGAGTGAGGGAGGAGAGAATACAAAGACGGGGAGGGAGGATAAATAAAGGGAAGGGGCAGAGAGAGTGATAGGGAGGCTCGAGAGAGGGGGGTTGAGAGAGAGAGGGAAGTGGGCGAGTGAGAGGGAGGGGAAGAAGAGAGTGAGAGAGAGAGAGACAGGGAAGGGGAAGAGAGAGTCGCTGGCGAGGGATTTAAGAGAGGCTAGATGGAGAGAGGATGAGGGAGAGATATAGAAGCAAAAGAGAGAGAGAAAGGAGGGGATAGACATTTAAAGTGGGAATGGAAGTTAGAGAGTTTGAGAGAGTGAGGTGGAAGAGGAAGAGGGAATGATTGGGGACAGAGGGAGGGGAAGAGCGAGAGAGGGAGGCGAGGAAGTGTGAGTGGGAGGAGGTAGAGAGGGATACGGCAGGGGAGAATGAGAGAGGGAGAGGCGAGAGAGAAGTGGTGAGAAAGAGGGAGACGTCAGAGAGAGAGTGAGGGTGCAGAAGAGAAAAGGAAGGAAAGTGGGGGAGAGGAGGAGTCTTGGAGAGTGGGAGAAAGAGAGTGAGGGCGCAGAGAGAGAAAAACTGAGGGAGAGAGAATGAGGGACGTGGGAGTGAATGAGCGTGTGGAGAGAGACAGTGGGAGAGAGAGGCAGTGCCGAGAGAGCCTTCGGGGTGGAGAAAGAGAACATATGGGGAGTGAGATTAAGAGGTCGGGACCGAGACAGGGAAAATGGGGGTGGAAAGAGAGAAAGAGACGAAAGGAAGGAAACAGACGGAGGGAGAGGGTGTAAGAGAGATAGTGGTAGGGCCAAAGAGACAGAGAATGAGGAGGAGGTAAAGAGAGACAAAGGGGGAGAGTGGGAGTTTGAGGGATGTGAGAGGTATGGGGACGGGGAGGAAGAAAGAGGCGCGGAGATGGAGTGGAGACGGATAGACAGAAATTGGGAAGAGGGTAGGGAGAGAGATATAGACAGGGAGGTGAGGAGAGACAGAGGGAGAGTGGAAGCAGAGAGAGGGTGAAGTCGAGAGGGAGACGGGAGAGAGAAAGGGGAGACACAGAGACAGAGAGGGGATGGAGTAGATGAAGAGAGAGGGGGAGAGCGAGGGGAGAGAAATGGAAATGGAGGGGAGAGAGAGGGGAAGAGAGAGCGGCATAAAGGGAGGGAAAATAGTGTGGGGGGAGAAAGTGGGGAGAGAAGGAGGATGGGGAGAGAGGGGAGAAAAGGTACATGGAGGAGGAGTTAGAAGGCGAAGGGAGGTGAGCGCGAAAGAGGGAGAAGCGAGATAGAAAGAAAGAGGAGGGAAACGAAATTTCGGAAAGTGATGGAGAAGTGGTGAGGTGTGAGCTTGAGGGGAGTGACAGAGTTGGGGAGAGTCAGAGTGAGGAAGGGGGTATGAGATGGAGGGGAGAGTAAGAGGGAGGGTTTGAGTGAGAGGGAGGTGCCTGGTACAGAGAAGGTGAAAGTGGGAGAAGAAAGATAGAGGAAGGGAGAGATAGATGTGGTGGAGAGGAAAGGGATGGGGTAATGGAGAAAGAGAGAGGGCAGCGGTGTTTTTTTGCTCTTCACAAAAAGAGCGGGAGCAGCAGAGGAAGCGACGGCAAACAGAGGGGCAGCCGGGAAGGAGAACTGTGAGTATAAATACTCACCCTTTAATCACCAACGGTCATTTGAGCGGGAGCAGCGGCCGAGGAAAAGCGAACCCGGGAGACTACAGCTAAGGTAAGACAGTTTGTTTCAAAATTACTTACCTGTAGCGGGCAGCGGAAGTGAGGTTGGAGCGCATAGCTGGGCGGGAAGGTAAGTGATTAGTATTTGAGTGGGTGTGTTCTAGACCCCAGGTCCTACTTTCGTAGGGCCTCCCTCCCACTCTCCTCCTCTAACCTAACTTTAAAGTCCACAGGTAAGTGACTCAGTGTTAGTGACTCAGTGTTCTTGTTTTTGGGACAAAGTGTACAGTCATGGCAGCGCAGGCGGTGGAATGTTCCTCCTGCAGGATGTTTGAGGTAGGGGTGACCACCGATACTCCTGCCGACTTCGTCTGCAGGAAATGCAGTCAGATCCTGATCCTCACCGAACGAGTTAGGGAACTGGAACTGGAGCTGGATGACTGAGGATTATTCGAGAGGCTGAGAGGGTGATTGATAGAAGCTGCAGGGACATAGTTACGCCGGAGAACAGAGGAGGTGGGTAACAGTTAGAGGTGGGAAAGGGAAGAAGCAGGCAGTGCAGGGTTCCCCTGTGGTCGTTCCCCTAAAAATTAAGTATACAGCTTTGGAAACTGTTGGGGGGGACAGCCTTGCAGGTGTAAGCTGCAGTGAAGGGGTCTGTGGCTCTGAGACTCAAAAGGGAAAGGGGGAGAGGAGGAGAGCGCTAGTTATAGGGGACTCTCTAGTTAGAGGGACGGACAGGCGGTTCTGTGGACATGGGCGAGACTCTCGGATGGTTTGTTGCCTCCTGGGTGCTAGGGTCCGAGACGTCTCGGACCGTGTCTTCAGAATCCTTAAGGGGGAGGGTGTGCCGCCAGAAGTCGTGGTACACATTGGCACCAACGACATAGGTAGGAAGAGGGGTGGGGAGGTCATTCAAGAGCTCGGAGTTAGGCTGGAAGCTAAAAGCTAGGACAGACAGAGTCGTCATATCTGGGTTGTTGCCGGTGCCACGTGACAGAGAGGCAAAGAATAGGGAGAGAGTGCAGTTGAACACGTGGCTGCAAGGATGGTGTAGGAGGGAGGGCTTCATATATTTGGACAATTAGACTGCATTCTGGGGAATGTGGGACCTGTATAAACAGGACGGTTTGCACCTGAACCAGAAGGGCACCAATATCCTGGGGGGTAGGTTTGCTAGCACTCTTCAGGGGGATTTAAACTAATTTGGCAGGGGGATGGGATCCGGACTTGTAGTCCAGCAAGTAAGCTAGCTGTGTGTCAGGATGCCCAAGACTGTAGGGAGGCTGTGGAGAAGGTAGCACTGACAGGGACTACTTGCGGACACAGAGATGGGCTCAAGTGCGTATACTTCAACGCAAGGAGTATCAGAAATAAGATGGGTGAACCTAAGGCGTGGATCGGTACCTGGGACTACGATGTTGTGGCCATCACGGAAACATGGATAGATGAGGGACAGGAATGGCTTTTGGAGGTTCCTGGTTACAGATGTTTCAGTAAGATTAGGGAGGGTGGTAAAAAAGGAGGGGGTGTGGCATTGCTAATTAGAAATGGTATAACGGCTGCAGAAAGGAAGTTTGAGGGGGATCTGCCTCTGGAGGTAATATGGGCTGAAGTCAGAAATAGGAATGGTGCAGTCACCTTGGGTGTTTATTATATGCCCCCCAATAGCAGCAGAGATGTGGAGAAACAGATTGGGAAACAGATTTTGCAAAAGGTGCAGAAGCCACAGGGTCGTAGTCATGGGCGACTTCAACTTCCCAAATATTGACTGGAAGCTCTTTAGATCAAGTAGATTGGATGGGACGGTGTTTGTGCAGTGTGTCCAGGAAGCTTTTCTAACGCAGTATGTAGAGTGTCCAACCAGAGGGGAGGCCATATTGGATTTGGTACTCGGTAATGAACCGGGACAAGTGGTGGGCTTGTTAGTGGGTGAACGTTTTGGTGATGGTGACCACAATTCTGTGACTTTCACCTTGGTTATGGAGAGAGATAGGTGCGCACAACAAGGTAGATTTTACAATTGGGGGAAGGGAAATTACGCTGCTGTAAGACAGGATTTGAGGAGCATACGTTGGGAGCATAGGATGTGGTGGAAATGTGGAACTTTTTCAAGGAGCAGATACGACGTGTCCTTGATATGTATGTACCGATCAGGCAGGAAAGAAATGGTCGTGTGAGAGAGCCTTTGTTGACGAGGGACGTTGAAAGTCTAGTAAAGAGGAAGAAGGAGGCTTACATAAGGTTGAGGAAACAGGGTTCAGACAGAGCAGTGGAGGGATACAGGATAGCCAGAAGGGACCTGAAGAAAGGGATTAGGAGAGCTAAGACAAATCCTTGGCGGATAGGATCAAGGATAACCCCAAGGCATTTTATGCGTTTGTGAGAAACCTGAGAATGACGAGAACGAGGGTAGGTCCGATCAAGGACAGTAGTGGGAGACTGTGTATTGAGTCGGAAGAGATAGGAGAGGTCTTGAACAAGTACTTCTCTTCAGTATTTACGAACGAGAGGGACCGTATTGTTGAAGAGGAGAGTGTGAAACGGACTGTTAAGCTAGAAGAGATACCTGTTAGGAAGGAAGATGTGTTGGACATTTTGAACAATTTGAGGATAGACAAGTCCCCCGGGCCTGACGGGATATATCCTAGGATTATTTGGGAAGCAAGAGAGGAAATTGCAGTACCGTTGGCAATGATCTTCTCGTCTTCACTGGCAACGGGGTAGGTACCAGGGGACTGGAGAGTAGCGAATGTTGTGCCCCTGTTCAAAAAAGGGAATAGGGATAACCCCGGGAATTACAGGCCAGTTAGTCTTATTTCTGTGGTAGGCAAAGTAATGGAAAGGGTACTGAGGGATAGGATTTACGAGTATCTGGAAAGACACTGCTTGATTAGGGACAGCCAGCACGGATTTGTGAAAGGTAGGTCTTGCCTTACAAGTCTTATTGAATTCTTCGAGGACGTGACCAAGCATGTGGATGAGGGTAGAGCAGTGGATGTAGTGTACATGGATTTTAGTAAGGCATTTGATAAGGTTCCCCATGGTAGGCTTATGCGGAAAGTCAGGAGGCATGGGATAGAGGGAAATTTATCCAATTGGATAGAAAACTTGCTAACCGGTCGAAGTCAGTGGTGGTAGATGGTAAATATTCAGCCTGGAGCCCAGTTACTAGTGGAGTTCCGCAGGGTTCAGTTCTGGGTCCTCTGCTCTTTGTAATTTTTATTAATGACTTAGATGAGGGAGTCGAAGGGTGGGACAGTAAATTTGCAGATGATACGAAGATAGGTGGAGTTGTGGACAGTGAGGAGGGCTGTTGTCGGCTGCAGAGGGACTTAGATATGATGCAGAGCTGGGCTGAGGAGTGGCAGATGGAGTTCAACCCTGTCAAGTGTGAGGTTGTCCAATATGGAAGAACAAATAAGAATGTGGAATACAGGGTTAATGGTAGGGTTCTTAGTCAGGTGGCGGAACAGAGGGATCTTGGGGTCTATGTACATAGATCTTTGAAGGTTGCCACTCAGGTGGATAGAGTTTGTAAGAAGGCCTATGGAGTATTATCGTTCATTAGCAGAGGGATTGAATCCAAGAGTCGTGAAGTGATGTTGCAGCTGTACAGGACTTTGGTTCGGCCACAGTTGGAGTACTGTGTGCAGTTCTGGTCGCCTCACTTTAGGAAAGATGTGGAAGCTTTGGAGAGGGTGCAGAGAAGTTTTACCAGGATGTTGCCTGGAATGGAGAGTAGGTCGTACGAGGATAGGCTGAGAGTTCTCGGCCTTTTCTCGTTGGAACGGCGAAGGATGAGGGGTGACTTGATAGAGGTTTATAAGATGATCAGAGGAATAGATAGAGTAGACAGTCAGAAACTTTTCCCCGGGTAAAACAGTGTTACAAGGGGACATAAATTTAAGGTGAAGGGTGGAAGGTATAGGGGAGATGTCAGGGGTGGTTTCTTTGCCCAGAGTTGTGGGGGCATGGAATGCGCTGCCCGTGGGAGTGGTAGAGTCAGAATCATTGGCGACCTTTAAGCGGCATTTGGATAGGTACATGGATGGGTGCTTAATCTCGGTTAGAAGTTCGGCACAACATCGTGGGCCAAAGGGCCTGTTCTGTGCTGTATTGTTCTCAGTTCTATGAAGCAAAAGAGACTGGGCAGTGGGGAGAGAACGAGAGAAGCAAGACATAGTGGGCGAATGATAGGGGTGCTGAGACAGGGTTGAAAGAGAGAAATGGTAGGAGAGTGGGAGAGATAGAGAATGAGGGTGCAGACAGGGAAAGGCAGTGTAGTGGGACAGAGTGAGAAACTCAGGGAAGTGGAAAGAGAATGGGGATAGCAGGATAGCCGGAGGGGTAAAGTTTCAGGGAGGATGGAGAGAGAGTGTGACGGAAAGAGAAATTTGAGACAGAGATCGAGTCAGGGGGAGGTTTAGAGAGACAGGGTGAAGGAGATAGGGGAGGGAGATCTGGAGCGACCAAGTGAGAGGCAAGAGAAAGAGGAGGAAATAAAGGTTTGAATGTAGAGTGTGGGGCGTGGAAAAGGGAGTGAGGCAACAGGAGTGTGGTCGGGTAGAGACAGTGATAGTTTGACGGAAAGGGAGAGATGGAGTGGATAGAGAGATGGATAGTGCTAGCGAAGTGGAGTGAGAGTCAGACCGAGGGTCGGTGGCGAGAGAATGTGCGTGGATAGATAGAGGGGGTAGAGATAGCGAAGGAGGGGTGAGAGAGGAAAGGGATGGGAAGGGACAGAAGAAGGAGGTGCAAGGGAAGAGGGAAGGGAGAAACGAGATAAGGAGAGAGATGGAAGAGAGAAACAGTGGATGGAAACGGAGGATAGAGAGAGGAAGAGGCAGAGAGAAAGAGAGAACGATGGTCGTGGAGATGAGAGCGAGGGGGAGAGACAGGGAAATGGATGAGAGAGAGGGAGGGAAGAGAGCTAAACAGGGAGAGGAAGATAAAGACAGAGCGAGAGAGATTGGAAAGACAGAGTGGGGGAGAAATAAACAGGCAAGGGAGAGAGAGAGGTCAAGATAGAGAGGTAGGGGAGAGGACAATGGGAGCGAAGGGGAAAAAGAGTGGAAGGGGAGCGAGAGGAAAGGGACAGTCAGAGGAAGGGATTCGAGAGTGGGAGTGAAGAGAGGACAGAGGGTGGGAGGGAGGATGAACTGAAAAATGTTGCTGGAAAAGCGCAGCAGGTCAGGCAGCATCAAAGGAGAAGGAGAATCAACGTTTCGGGCATAAGCCCTTCTCCAGTCTTATGCCCGAAACGTCGATTCTCCTTCTCCTTTGCTGCTGCCGTACCTGCTGCGCTTTTCCAGCAACACATTTGTAAGCCCTGATCTCCAGCATCTGCAATACTCACTTTCTCCTGGAGGGAGGATGGCAGAGTAATATAAGAAGGAGGCGAGTGAGAGAAATAAAGAAAGTGGGGAGAGTGAAAGAGAGAGCGTTGCGAGAAACAAAGAGCAGGAGTAGAGAGGTGATGAAAAGTGAGAGAGGGCTGAAGGGATAGATAGGTGGAGAGGGGAAGCAGGGATGTGGGGAGAGTAAGAGAGCTGGAGGGTGTGAGAGAGAATGGGTGAGAGAGAAACGGAGAAAGGGCAGTGACAGAGGCAGAGGAGGTGAAGAAAGAGGTAGAGGGACGGAGAGAGAGGGCAGTGAGGAGAGACAGTCGGGGGGGTGAGAGTAAGGGAAGGTAGAGAGAGGGGAAGAGGTGGAGGGGAGTAAAAGGGATACAGACTGAGGCGGGAGGAAGAGAGAAGGAGACAGGAGGAAGTTGAGAGGGGGAAGGGAGAGAGATGGGAATGGAGTGAGAGAGACTGGAAAAGCAGAAGTGAAGGGAGAGAGAGACAGGGACAAGTGAGAGAGAGGACAGAGAATGATTTAGTGATAAAAGGAGGGGAAGTGATAAAGAGAGGGAGTGAGGGTGCAAGAGGGATGGCAGCGATAGAGCAGGAGAGTGGTGACAGGAGCAACAGAGAAAAAAGGCAGGAGGAGAGAGGTGCGGGAAGTAAGATCCAGCAAAAGAGAGGAAAATGAGAGACAGTGATGGACGGGGTTAGAGAAATGTAGGCGGGAGAGAGACGGAGCAGAGAGTGAGGGACGGGGAAGTAAGAGATTGGGAGGGCTGAGAGGGAAGAGATAAACAGAGGGAGGGGAGAAGGGCAGGAGCGGGGAGAGAGAGACAGTCACGGAGCAAGAGAGGGGGAGGGGAGACATAGAGGTAGGTGTAAAGAGCGTGAGACTCAGGAGAGGGAAGGAGCGTGTGGATAAGGAGGGGGAGAGTGTGTGGTAGAGGCACTGATGTGTACTTGGGAGAGGGGACGATGAGCGAGCCTGAAGGAGAGAGAGGGGTTGGGAGAGACCGGGAGATGGAGAGGTACAACGAGAACAAGAAGGATGAGTGAGCGGGAAGGAAGGTAGTGAGAGTGGAAGAGTGGAAAGGGAGCGAAGAGCGAGGAGGAGAGAGTCAAAAAGTGGAAGGAGAGAGTGAAAGGGAGGGACGGAGAGAGAGGAAGAGATGGGGCGTGAAAAAGCGGTGGGAGGAGGGGTAGGAAAGAGAGGGGCATGCTCGTGGTCAGAGATACTGAAGGGGAGAGAGTGTGTGGACAGGGAGAGTGAAAGGGGGAAGAGACTCAGTGAGTGAGGTAGTTGAAAGTCAATGACGGTGGGTGGAGAGAAGCAGAACAGATGGGAAAGGACAGAATTGGGAAGGGAGATGAGGGAGGGTGGGAGCTGTAGCATAACCTCATGGTTCTGGAACCCAATGACTCAATTTATATCAGCTCGAACACTGTATGCATTCTTAACAACCATGTCAACCTGGATGGTAACTTTCAAGGATCTGTGTACCTGGCCAGCGAGATCTCTCTGCTCATCTGCACTACCACAAATCTTACCATTAGCCCAGTACTTTGCATTCCGGTTACTCAGACCAAAGTGAATCACCTCACACTTGTTCGCATTATACTCTATTTTCCATGTCTCAGACTCATCTCTGAAACTTATCTATGCCTCTTTGTAACCTACGTCACTATTCACAACTCCACTTAGTGTCGTCTGCAAATTTACTAACCCGCCCTTTTTCGCCCTCAACCAGGTCGTTTATAAAAATGACGAACAGCAGTCGTCCCAACACCGACCCTTGCGGTACACCACCAGTAACTGGACTCCAGGATGATCATTTCCATCAACCACCACCCTCTGTTTACTTTCAGCAAGCCAATTATTGATCCAAACTGCTGTATCTCCCACAATCCTATTCCTGCACATTTTGCACAATAGCCTACTTTGGGGAACCTTATCGAACGCCTTGTTGAAATCCATACACAACACATCAACCGGTTTACTATGATCTACCTGTTTGGTCACCTTCTCAATGAAATCAGTAAGGTTTGTGAGGCACAACCTACCCTTCACAAAACCGTTCTGACTATGCCTAATCAAA